>NC_044320.2:10071398-11271398 GCF_007474595.2 Lynx canadensis
AGAAGAGGATATTTCTCTCTTTATCACTTTCTCTTTTCTTAAGTTTATTTATTTTTGAGAGAGAGAAAGAGAGAGAGAGAGAGCTTGCAAGAGCCTGAATATGTCATTTCATTGCTTTTTCAGCCATCGTGGTTTCTGGTAAGAAATAAACTATTTACCTTATGCAGGATTCCCTGTATGTCACGACATGTTTCTGTCTTGATGCTTTCGGGGTTCTCTCGTTGTCTTTGTCTCTTGACAATTTGACTATGATGCGTCCACCTGTGGATCTCTGAACTTCTCTACTTGGGTTTGAGTTTCTTGGGTGTAGAGGTTAGTATTTTTCATCAAATTTGGGAAGTTTTCAGCCATTATTTCTTTAAGTAAACTTTCTCCCCTTTCTGCTCTCTTCTCTTTTTGTGACTCCCATTTTGCAGTATCCACATGCTAATATGATGCTGTCCCACGGACGTCCTAGGTTCTGTTAACTTTTCCTTATTGATTTTTTTTCCTTCTGTTTCTTGAATTTTTTTTTTAATGTTTTTATTTTTGAGACAGAGAGAGACAGAGCATGGGCACGGGAGGGGCAGAGAGAGAGGGAGACACAGACTTCGACCGAAGCAGGCTCCAGGCTCTGAGCTGTCAGCCCAGAGCCCCACGCGGGGCTCGAACTCACGGACCGCGAGATCATGACCTGAGCTGAAGTCGGACGCCCAACCGACTGAGCCATCCAGGCACCCCTTTTCCTTCTGTCTCTTACACTGGATAATCTCAATTGACCAATTTTCACATTCACTAATTTTTCCCTCTGCCAGCTCAAATATTCTGATAAATTTTTCATTTCAGTTATTGTATTTTTCAACTCTATAATTTCTGTTGGGTTCTTTTTTTTAATGTTTATTTATTTTGAGAGAGAGAGCATGCACATGCAAGAGAGGGGAAGGGGCAGAGTGAGGGAGGCAGAGAATCCCAAGCAGTTTCCTTGCTGTTAGTGCCAAACCCCATATGGGGCTCGGTTTCACAAACCGCAAGATCATGATCTGAGCCGAAATCAAGAGTCTGGATGTTTTACCCAGGCACCCCTCTCTTTGGTTCTTTTTTATGACTCTGTCTCTCTATTGATACTCTCCATCAGGTGAGGCATTGTTGTTTTCATACTTTCCTTCATACTTTAGACATGGTTTTCGGTAGGTCTTAAAACATCTATAAAATAAATGATTTTAAATCTTTGTCCAGTAAGTTCAACATTCGGCTCCCTCGAGGCCTACTTCTATTGGTTGCCCTTCTTTTCCCCCTGAGCACGGGGCATACTTTATTCCTGGCATTTGTCTTAATTTTTTTTTGTTAAAAACTGGGTATTGAAATTAATACAGCACGGTAACTCTGGTAACAAAATCCTCTCCCCTCCTTATTATTATTGCTGCTTGTAGTTATTATTTTGGCTATCGCTGTTTGTGTAGTAAATTTCCTGGATTCATTCTGTAAAGTCCTACTCTTTGTTGTATGCAGTAACTGAAATCTCTACTTGATTGTGAGTCTTTTTTTTTTAAAAAAAAATTTTAATGGTTATTTATTTTTGAGAGAGAGAGAGAGAGCGGGCAAAGGGCAGAGAGAGAGGGAGACACAGAATCCGAAGCGGGCTCCAGGCTCTGAGCTGTCAGCAAAGAGCCTGACACAGGGCTCGAACTCACGAACCACGAGATCATGACCTGAGCCGAGGTCGGTGGCTTAACCGACTGAGCCACCCAAGCACCTCTACTTGATTGTGAGTCTTAATGTTTAGTGACCCTAACAAGACACCATAGTGGGCTTTACAGAGACCCTGGAGATACTCTTTGGCATTTATGCAAGTAGGGGTGGTCTGCATTCTTACCTAGCAGTCTGGAACGTATGCTACCCCAACACTTGTAGGCAATCCATTGTGGATCCTATCATCTTACTTTCCATGCCAACCCAACTCATTGTTGGAATATATAATCAAAATTCAATGATATTGTTTTCATTTCAATCCACTCTGGACGCTAGCAATAATACAGTCTCACATTTGTGAATCAGTAAAAAGCCATTGGATTTGCTGGCCCTCCAGCGCTTCCAAAGTGGTGTCACAGTCATGATGTTATCTTCTTCTCAAATAACATGGAATTGGCATCAACGTCCTCATTTCATACTGGGAAATTTAGTTTCTAAGATGTTCAGCGGTTCGCTCAGCAAGACAGACAGTTAATGGCAGATACATGATCTGCGTCTGGTCCCTTAATCTTTCCGCTGCCATACGAAGCAGAAGTCGTTCGCCATGTCACATGGAGCCCCACTGCCACAGGAAGCCAATCCAAACTGATTCCGCAGAAGATGATTGTTAGAGAGTGAGACACTTGCCCACAGAGCCAACAGGAAACCTTGCCAGATCCTTTGAGGGCTCTTCAACGTCCCTGTTTGAAAAAGGAAATCCTACTTCCTCGCTCAACACTCATGTCACAGTTTTGGTGAAGGCCTTGTCACAACTGGCAAAATCCTTTTTCAGCGGAATGCTGTTTTGTGCATATTCAGGAATGCAAATTAGAACGGTGCCCTTAACTGGAAAGAAGTTAATAACCTGTCATAGCTCCCTCTTGCACTCCCACGCTCCTGTGTCGTCATTAAGCAATGGCGAGAGAGCACGGTTTCTCACGGATACCAGTTTGTCTTCTGACATCCGTGTCCTCGTAACACGATGGTTTATGTTTCTGATAAAAGGATGCCTTCTTTGTGGGTTTTTATCCTTCCCCTGAAGTTTAAAAGAGCAGAAAACAAACTCATACTCTCTAAATGATAGGGTCCTAGCATCGGGAATCAAACTCAAACAATCTTCTCATTTTATTAGCGGAGGAAACTGAGTCCCAGAGAAGCAAAGCAATTTTCCCAAGGTCACATGGCCCAAACAGAATTCTTTAGCTGTTGTTTGCTTTTCTTTCCTGCAATGCACACTGTAATCTCTCATTCGATTGTTTTGTGTTTGTGCCGTATCACCGTTAAATTTAATAAGAAATAATACATCAAGGATTGATGGCAGATGTTTTAATGGGTAAGCTTTTCAGAATGTTGAGATGTACAGGCTTACAATTAGGTAGAGGAAACCCACAAAAGTTAACAAGTAAAATGCCTATGCATAAAAACAGGACCATGCGTATTGTTCCTTTGGAGAATATATCTGTACGGTTAGTGGATGGAATATCTGATGGCTTTCCATTTGTTGAATGCATATTGTAAATATTTACACATTATGTAAATTCAGAGTGGCAAATGTTCGGGGACATAACATGAGTGAGACATAGTCCCTGACTGCCTAAACCCTGAAATTTAAGAGGCAACCAGCATATAAGAAACTATGCTAGTGACTTAATGTCGTTCCGTCCCTGAGGACTTCTGCTTTGAGTAGGATGGGAGCACGGAAGGTTTTGAGCAGAGACTCTGGCTGCCGTACTGGAGAAAAGACACGAGAGGATGGAGAAGAGGCGGGGAGATGGGGGAGAAACCCAGGGGACAAGTGATGCAGCTCTCATAAGAAAATCTGTGGTGGACAAAGCAGTAAGATGGCGTGTTTCTGAAGGTAGAAATCAAGGATTTGCCGACTGAATGTGCTTTTTGAAGAAAAAGAGAATCCTATGTGAAATATCAGAGAAAGACAGATACCACAATTTCACTCATACGCCGAATGTAAGAAACAAAACAAGTGAACAAAGAAAGAAAAAAACCTTAAAACAGACTTAAATACAGAGAAGAAACTAGTGGTTGCAGACGGGAGGTGGGGAGGAGGATGAATGAAATAGATAAGTGGGTCAACAGTACACTTATCCTGAAGAGCTCTGAGAAATGTACAGAATTGTTGAATCTTTATATTGTACACTTGAAATAAATATAACCCTGTATGTTAATTATACTTCAATTAAAAAAAGAGAGAAAGAAAGAAAAAAAGAAGAAAGAAAGAAAGAAAGAAAGAAAGAGTGAGTTAAGGTCAAAAGGAGTTTGGACCAACCAATGGGAGAACAGAGTTACCTTTTCACAAGACAAGGAAGACTGTTGTGTGGGGGATAGGTTTTGAAGGATAAATCAGGAGTTTGGAGTAAGTGGGAAGTTGAGAGAGGTTTAGCTGCAGATAACCACTTGATATCTGGCCATGTGAAGGCATGTAAAGCTTCGACGTTGGCTGGGATCATGGTGGGGGTGAAGGGTTGTGAAGACTAAGTTCTGGAACTCTTCGAAGGTCAGGTTGGGGGAGGGGAAGGAGAGCCAGCAAATAAGACCCGGAAGGAGCCGCTAACAATTCAAGAAAAGAGGCAAGAGAGAAGGGTATTTCCAAAGCCAAATAGAGGGAAGCAAAGAAGGGTGATGGCTAGAGACATATGTAGGTCAAGAAAAAGGTTAAAGAAAAATTTTTTGTCACGACTGACAGTATTAAGGCATATTTCTGTGATGATGGGATGATCTAATAGAACAAGAATATTGATGAGGCAGAGACGGAAGGGGGGAAATTGCTGGACATACATCCTAGAGTTGGTGACAGTGGCTGGTAGCTAGTTTGCAAGTTGATGGCTGATTTAGGACAGAAGCTTGGACGATGCATTTATAGAAACTGAAGGGAAGGCAGAGTCTGTATGGGTAAGAATGCAGTCAGGTTGCAGAGGTCAGTGGGAGGTAAGAAATTCTCTTCTGCTTGTTTTTATTTTCTCAGGGAAATGGGAAGTGAGGCCACCAGATAAGAGTGACCCTGGGGAACTTGCAGATCAGAGGATAGAGAAGGTGTGAAATAGTCATGAAGGTGACTGGGAATGAAACTCCACAGGGAGATGTAGCAGAATTGCTTTTAGGATTATGAGTCCACTCGAGGAGAGTGACCGTGGAATTTTAAAAGCGATTTTTGTCTCAGCACATTTATGTGGCTTTTTTCCAGCCCTGCTCAGCTTAGCTGGATCAGGAACTAAGCAGGTGGAGAGACATTTAACCAAGATGGTACTTTTCCAGGTGCGTGTGACAAAGGATCAAGGAGGAAGAGGAACTGAGAGGAAGTGATTTTCATGACGGACCATGCAATCTAAGCTAGAACAGAAGGAAGTGAAGACGGGAGGCGTGGGAATAAAAGACCAAGAAACAATAGTCACATGGTGGATTGGGGATTGTCCCGAAGTCAAACACTATCCTCTCCTTTCCTCTCCAAATAAAAAACATTGAGAATAAATTATAGGCTGATCTTAAAAGATGTATGATTAACTATCATGATTAAAACAATGAAGAGCTAATGTAATTGGTTTGGCAATGTTAAGCAATAAACCAAGATTAATCTGTATTCTGCTTCTTATTATTTAATTTGCAACAGGGCAATCTGATGTAGCTGAAATTGTGAGCAAGTTGCACCGTGAAAGTTATGGCCCCTTCAGTAAATACACGTTATGAGCATTTGTTGAACTACAGCATTTGGCTTTGAAAATAATTAAATAAGAACAATACACAAATTTAAAAGTAATTCCATTCAATTCGTGGGACGTGATTGTATTGCTAAAAACTAATTTGTCCAAATGGCATGGAACTTTACCTTTTGTTAACAGGAAATAGAAAATATTAAACACTTTGTGAGATGCAATAAAATGAGATTGCAATTATCATTATTTTTTATATTATGATTTGATAGAATATGTTTTAACTATGTAATTAACTAATGCACACCCAATTTAAAAAAAGTCACATAAAATCTTTATTTGGTGGTTTCATCCAATATAAACTGAAAACCTTTATAGTCCCAGAATGTATCTCCGTTATATTTGAAAGAATTAGCATCACACATCTATCTTGTTTTCAAGTATTTTTTTTCCTTTCCAGCTGATGACATACCTTTAGGAGTCTGAGAATAGCTGGAAACAATCGCTTATACCTAAATATATGAAAAATGCCATTTCCATGTTTCCATGTTTCTCAAACATGCCACCTGCTTTCTTTGACTTGCTCTCCTAAGACTCTTTACGAAAGCAATGAATTTTTGTCACAATAATCCAGGGATGGAAGAAATAAAGTTTCGGTCATCAAAGAAAAGTCACCATGAATCCTACCACCAAAACTCTTTTCCTGCTTTCAGAATATGTCAAAAAGTCTCAATCACCCAATTCCTAAAGCCATACTTTGCTTTTTGCACCAAAGATCAAAGGACTTCCTGGTGAGGACGAGATTTTGGTGGAATAATGAATCTTCAAAGGAGTCTTTCATGAAGGTGATATTTCACACTTGCTTTATTTGGTGCCCCAAAGATATTTATATCTGGAGCAACTCTCCAATGATTGGATTCTGAATGGCTGAGGGCTACCCTTTCTCTAGCTTAGAGTGGAAGGAAGGCCATCACAAAGAGAAAGGCGGAAAAGGAGAGGTCACATGAACCATGTGCTCTAAAGCGCACATACAGATGATAATTAAGTCTTGGGAGTCAATTTACAACTTAGTGAGCACTTGAATATTTCTTGGAAGACTTCGGTGGTGGGGGGGAGCATTTGAAAAGCAATGCTTCCAATAATCTTTAAGGTCCTATTTCAAGTAGAAGTTTCTAAGATCACCTATTTAACCAATACCTTGTAGATAAGGGAAAAGGACCGAGTAAAGATAAAAACCTTGAGTTATTTTCCATACCTTGTGTTCCTCTGGTATTTTGCTCTATCTCATTTAGGATACTTACCAGCGTTATCATGGATATGGATTCAAACCCTAGCCCTGTCACTTACCAGTTGTATTACTCTTGGCAACTTAATTAACTCCCTAGAATCTCAGTTTTCCTATCTGTAAAACAGGGATAATGGCGCCTACCTAATTATAATTGTTCTAAGCATGAAATGAGATAATATATGCAAAATGCCTGGCACATAAAATGTATCTAAGAAATGTTGGTTTTCACCCCCTTCCACGTTCTTTCCTTTTCTTGTAGTCTGCATACGAGTGAAGCTCTTTCTATTCCTACAAGAAAATTATTGCCTTTAAACTCCGTAGGTTATTTATCTTTGTATAATCCTTTAGTGCTTTGGTCAGTACCTAGCACATGGTAAGTGCTCAATAAATGTTAGTTGTAGGAATGGAAAAATGGAATCTTTTTCTGAAATTCGGATACTCTGGGGATGAGGTGTGAGGAAACTCGGATGACTCAACAGTTAATTGTTATCAGTTATTTCTTAGCATAAACAGGTTGATAAGTTTGCTAAACTTTAAGTCAGGGGCGTCTGAGTGGCTCAGCTGGCTAAGTGTCTGACTTCAGCTCATGTCATGATCTCAGAGTTTGTGGGTTTGAGCCCCGCGTCGGGCTCTGTGCTGACAGCTCAGAGCCTGGAGCCTGCTTTGGATTCTGTGTCTCCCTCTCTCTCTGGCCCTCCCTCCTTCGCCCTCTGTCTCTCTCTGTCTCTCCAAAATAACTAAACATTAAAAAATTTATTTAAACTTCAGGGAAAATTGCCGAGAGATCTGATGTAGAGCAGTGCAAGTCTTGGTGAGGTACTGAAAAGAATCTTCCCGGTCTCTCACGCTATCAATCATTCGATAAACACCTATTAAATTCCTATTCTGTACCTTTGTGTATGGGAGTGTAAAAATAAATAAAATAAGATCCCTGCTCCCAGCTACCTCACAGTGGAAGAGGGAAGACAGAATACGCAGTAGAGAGTGGACCGTGACAATAGTGGACGTGGTAATGTTATTAACTCCTAAAAGGCTTAACATGTAGGGATCAATCTTCTAAATGCTATACGTAAATTAACTCACTTAATACAGCTACCTCTTCCGGTAGGTACTATTAACATTTCAATTTTACACATACGGAAAATGGGGAAAAGTCAAGTAACTGGCTAGAAATCACACTTAGTAACTGACCAGAGCTGGGGATCGAATCTCAGCACTTTGGATCCAGAGCTTCTACTCCCCCAAAGGGGAGAGTTCTGTGGACCAGAAGGTCAAAGAGGGCTTTGTGGATGAGGGGTAGCTCAGCTAGCAACATAGTACAGCTTGGTGATTAAAGGCCGTGTCTCTGGATTGCACAGCCTAAATTTGAATCCCCCCTGTGCTCTTTATTAGCTATGTTTGGGGGCACGTTGTTCGATCTTTCTACGTCTCAGCTTCCTCAGCTCGAAAATGGAACGAATGACACATACCTTGCAGAGATTTATAAAGGTAAATTAAATGAAGTGGCTGCAGTTACTGGCAGAAAGGACCAATTACAACTAAAGATGGCTCTGGAAGTACAGGTATAGACCAGACTGCATATTCCAGGAAGAAGGAAAATCATGACCCAGCCATGGATCCGGACAGAAAAAGGTTGGGTGCTCTGGGGAGCAAGGCAAAGGAAGGTTCTTACTGAGTTCCCAGAATGTCCCCAAGGGGACGGGGAGGATGAGGTGACACTAGGAAACGATTACCTGTTCCACAGGTGCCTTGTTGTCCTAGCGGTGACTTTCCGTCTGAAACTTAAGCATCTCATTCTTGAAATGGGGATACTATTGAGCTAATAGGATATAAGGGATAGCCATGATTGAATAAGGGAAAGGGTCGAGCATACCTTATATGTTCAAATTATCTTGGCCGAATCTAAGTCCGGTCATGGCCAAAGTGGAGGATCTAGGATTGAGCGAGCGCGTCATTTTCCAGACTCGTATTTTCTGCTCTGATGTTACACAGGGGGCTCAGTCAGGGTCAGGGTCACTGGTTGGCAGTATTGGAAGCTGAATCAGTGCTGCTTCAAGACTGGGGAATTGCACGGTGGCTTCCTGTCCTGCTCTCTGTGCTGGCAGAGTGACAGACCTGGCCAGCTGGTTTCCACGTCACTATTCCCGGAGGCACGAAATATGAATTGACAGATGCTTTGCAAAGGGTGAAGGGCAGGCTTCTTCAGAAATTGGCACACAGCACATTAGAAAGGAGCATTACTGCCCTTCTTGACCTGCCGATCAATGCCAAAGGGTGGGAGAGTCTGCAGCACATCCGTTTCCTGTTTCCTGCTTTCTCATGATACAGAAGGCACGGTGGAGCCTAATGCAACGCACTTGATTCACTTAAAGGCATTTTAATTCAATCCACATACACCGAGCTGTTAAAATATGCCATGTGTTAGGCCGGGTTCATGGATAAGAAAGGTAATGCTATTTTCAGTCTTTCCAGGAAACAAAAAATCACAAGATTACTGTACAGTGTAAAAGTGCCATGCAAGGAATAAATTCTGGGCATAGGAAACATACAGCAGGAACAGCTAATTGAGCTTGAAGGTAGGGTTTGGGGAAGGTATCATCCTTGATTGTTGAGTAAGAGTTCAGAGGAAGGGGCAGACATGGAAACACTAGGATGTGTGTTTAGAAGTAATGACCCAGGAGGGCACTGAGCATTTGAGACCATTTCAGGTAGTTTAGTGAGGCTGTTGATTTGGATCTTTAAGGACAGAAAGGCAGGAAAAGAGGTTGAGCGTATGGGAATTGAGTATACAGGATTTCTGCTTCTCAATATGAGATATAATCTTATTGGCTCCTTTTTAATAGTAAGGGCTTAAAAAAGAACATAGACAGACCTTCCGCTGTGTGGTCTTGGATACATCCTATGGCCTCAGTGGAATCATCTATAAAATAGTCTAGTTGGTAACTACTCACTCACTTGAAGTTTATATAAAATGTATGTAAAGTGCCTAATAGTGCCTGACACATTAGTGGTCAAGAAATATTCATTTCCTTCTTTATATCGACTCCACTCCTGAAATGACACTGAGAAAATTCAATCAGGACATCAGAAAACAAATTAGAAATAACCCAGAGAAAGAAGATTTAGATGGTCAGCGTGAGCTTTAGACTTAGCATGCTGTCCTTATTCCGTTCAAGAAAAAACAAAGAAACATGGATATGATAAATCTATATATTATTTGACGGCTTTCATATGGAAGGGAGAATGAATTTATTCAGAAGAGCTTTGGAAGATCACTGACCTCTCTTCTCCTTTTAGCTACTTAATCCCTGCTTGTGTTTCCTATCTTGGGTCAAATGTCATTTCTTGACAGTAAGACTTTCTTTACTACTATCTTTTAAAAATGTTTGAAAGATTTTATTTTTAAGTAATCTCTACGCCCAGTGTGGGGCTTGGACTCACAACCTTGAGATCAAGAGTTGCACACTCTATGGACTGAGCCAGCCAGGCACCCTTTAAACTGTTATATTTTTAAAGAGCATTCTTATAGCTGATTATTATCTTTGTCTGAGTACGTGACCAGCGTTCATCGTCCCACTCAATTGGAAGCTCCATTAAAGCTGAAGTCATGCTTATTTTAGAAGTCATTATTTGTTTAGTCTTTCTCATAAGACCACATACACGAAAGCCTCTTAAATTTTTGTTGAATACAGTCGTTGCCCTCAAGCCTTGCTGTGCTACGAGTGGGTCTTCACTGGAAACATCGATACTACTCAGGTGTTGCACCCTCAGGATAGATAAAGAGAAGACAACCCCCAGCCAGACATTAGTTATTCTGAGCAGCAGAAACCAAATAATTTACCCGGAATAACTGACGCTCCCTAATCCAATGGTCCAGCCCTTCACTTCCAATTCTGGTCCTCATCTGAACACATGGCCATATTATGGAGAGTTAATGGGGAGAAAGTACCTTGCCCCTCGGAAGACATTTTCAGTGTTAATGAGGTGGAAAACAGCAGAGTGAAACAAGGTCACAGCCCAGGAGAGGGCTTTCAACAAAGGCAGCTACCGCAGGCACCAGAGGACAAGGGGACTCATTTGATGGGGAAGGCGTCTTAGTCATGCAAATTAATGGAAAGGCTGCAAGAGGGGGTTACCTTGGTGATGAGCAATGATGACGAGGGACTGGAGACATATGGCAGAGGAGGAAATGCAAAGTTATGTCAGCATGCAGTGATTCATAAATAACAGCAAGAGGTCTGTGAAGGCAGATTGAAGGCATCCAGGGTGTTATGTAATCATGCCCCAGTGATGCGTGAAGGCGCTGAGGGTTCTGATGTGCACAGTGTAACGTGCCTGCTCTGTCGAAGAAGCCTGGGATTTGTGACCCTGAAGACAGAGTTGGCACAGCTACGGAGACATTTTTTAAAAAATGGATTCTCTTAGTGCTTTGATCTGATTTGGGGTAAGTCTCTTTAATACCTGCAGAAGCCATCACCATTTCCATGCTCACTCATCCATTCGTGCTTACTCATAGGTTTATTCACGAATTTATTGACTCAACAAAATTTGAGCGCCTGGTTTGTGGCGACCTCTAGGTTAGGTGGTGTGTTATTTTCTAGAACCACCGCTCGTATTCAGGTAACAGCCATCCCTTCGTGAGATGACTGTTCAGAGTTTTCACACTGAAGACAGTGTTGTCTAGGTCTTGTTCGCGTCTCCAGTCTCCGGTCTGGTCCACGGCTAATATTCTCTCCATTCTTCAACCAGGATGATCATCCTCAATCGTGATGTGGAAAACGCTTCTCCCTTGCTGTGACATACATTCCTTCTATCTCCTGTGAACAGCAGCCACTTACCTGCTCATCCTTTGCCTCATTAACACGTTTGACAATGATTCACATGAGAGTTACTATTTATAAGATGTTCTTCCTGCTGTGACTCAATTGGCTGGTCAAGGGGTCGCTTACCACCTTGGTCTGAGCCAATCGGAGAATCCTGTTACTCTGCCCGCAGCGGGAGGCCCAGATTTAGGCATATGCCACAAGCTAAGTCAATCAAAGCAGTTTTCTGAAACCCAACAGGAGGTAGGGCAGAGGCAGGATTCAAGGGGCAAGGGCTCTCTGTGTTAAGCTTCTATGGCTGCAAAGCAAATTGCCGTAAACTTAGTGGCTTACGCAATGATTTAGCACCTCCCACTTGTGTAGGTGGGAAGGCTGGCATGTTGTGGCTGCGTTCTCTGCTGGGGTTGAAGAAGGTTGGAATCGTGAAGCTGAAATAAAGGTGTTTCCTGCACTGAGTTCACATCTGGAGGCTCTGGGAAAAAATCTACTTCCGTGCTTATTCTCGTCGCCATTCTTTTTTTTTTATTTTTCTAAAAATTTTCTGATGTTTATTCATTTTCAAGAGACACAGAGAGACAGAGTGTGAGCTGTGAAGGGGCAGAGAGAGAGAGAGAGAGAGAGAGACAGAATCCGAAGCAGGCTCCAGGCTCTGAGCTGTCAGCACAGAGCCCCACGCGGGGCTCGAACCCATGAACCGGGAGATCGTGACCTGGGCTGAAGGCAGATGCTTAACCGACTGAGCCACCCATGTGCCCCCTTGTTGGCATGCTTATTGGTTTAGTTGTTGCATTTCGGCCCCAGTTTCTTTGCCGGCTGTCAACAAATGGGGGCTGCTCCTAGAGACTGCCCCCGTTCCTTGCCACATCTCCATTTTCAAACCAGAAACAGCGCATCAGATACTCTCATGATTTGGAATCTCTGACTCCATCTTCGGCCAACATATAGAGAAAATTTTCTGCCTTGAAAGAGCTCATGGAATTAGATCAGTCCCACTCGTGTATCTCCCTATCTTAAGGTCAACTGTGCTGTATAACATGACCTAATAAAATGCTTGCATTCTGCCTACCACATTCTCCTCCTTCTTTTTATAGCCGTCAGGGTGCGCGTGTCCACATGTGAAGAACCATGTCTACCAAGGTAGAGAAGACCGATAGGCCCAAACATGAGAAGGACTATGTAGAGCTCTATGGCGTGGAGTGATTTTGATTCCGGCTAAGCCTCTTTATTCAGCCGCCCTCCCAGGTCTGCGACCCAGTTTCTTCTACTGACCATTTTGAGTTGGGTTAATGTCATTTGCAAAACAAAAAACAAAACCCACATCCTTGCAAATAAACATGCTGAAGGGCCACAGATTCTTCATTGTTCTTAGGACAAGGACCAAACATTGCACAGTGGGTCATTTGGGATCTAGTTGTGGAACACCACTCAACCTTCACCACTCACTACTCGGTCCCTACACACACATATACGCAGGCGAACACACACACATACACACACAGAGGGAGTGTCCTGCACACGCAGACTTGCATCCACGCACGCGCACGACACACATCTACACTGAGATGTCATCGCCCTGAATGCCATGTACTTCATGGAATGTGCTCGATTTTCTCTTACACAGACTTTATGCTTTGCCTGACGAACACTCCCAACCCCATTCTACCAGACTGACTCCTACTTGGCAGGAGTTTTGCTCCCTGTTAATTGATCAGTTTTTCTGGGAAGCTTTCCTTGACCATCCAAGAAAAGTTTTGGTACTTTACAGAGTATGCCACAAGCTCCATAATATCACACAGAATTGTGATTACAACTTTTCTGGCTGTTTCTTCTAACAGACTTCCCGTAGCATGAAGGAAGGACCTTGTCTCATGGACCGTTATATCGTAAGTCAGTGCCTAGCCCATAGTGATCGCTGAATAAATGTTTGTTGAACAAGACAATAAAGTGGACCATCATGTAACTAGTACCTAATGAAACATAAAATCTCACCAATTTGGGACAATTCAGATTTCACCCTGAGCTCCCTCTCTATGTCAAACCTTGGGCTCCTTTCCTTAACATTTTCTGTTGTTTTTGACCTCTTTCCACAGCCCATGCTTATGGCCTTAAAAAAATATTTTAGATTTGAAAGTCAGTGCTTTCCTTCTTTTACTGGTCTTAACATACACCCCCTTGTTTTTTGCATTTTTGACGGGTACCTGCTCTGGCTCCTCTGTCAATGCCTTGGCAACAACACAGCTGGTCTCTCTGGTTTGGGGGTCTAATCATGGGTGGATGCACATAGTTGCCATCTTGCCAGATTGGACCTGGCTCCAGCAATGAGGAGTTAGGCATCAGCTGCCAACCTCTTTCAACTGGAATCAATAATTCTTTCCTTCCACGTGGTTGGTTCCGACTAATTTTCAGCCAATTCTCTCCGGGACGGCAGTACATAATCAGCTTTAGTCCATTGATGGGGGAAGACAGAGCTAATGTTGCTGCTGAAAGCTTGGGATCCAATGAGCCTGAGACGAATTCAAGGGCATGGCAAATTACAGCTTCACACTATTCTGTCCTTATTGACTAGATTCTTACAAACGAATGTCACTCATCAGTTTGCCAAAGTACCATTACATCCTATTGCTACCATATGCCAATTTCACTTATGTGCACTTCCTCTCAGGTACCTAAGTGCATGTGAAGTTATTGCTGGGCCATTTTCATATCTCAGAGTGGTTGGATTCAATCCTCCTCATACCTTCTTCTCTGCAGAGGTCTTGCTATAACACGATTTGGACAACTGCTAACCTCCTGACTCCACTGGGAATTGGCAGCAACCTGTGGCACACCTTAGCTCACAGGAAGGTCTCTTTGTTTACGGGAAAATTCACCTCTGCCCCTTCCCTCTCCTCCCCTCAAGGGTTGGTCCTACCAAAGGTTCATATATGTTGACTGCCTTCCTGCGTATATCCAATCTCATTCCCTTCCTTTCCTAGTGCAATGTAGTTGAAGATTCAGAATATTTCACATATGAACTCAAATTAGTTGTGACACTGATTGTTACCATTGGTCCAGCAACTTTCTCTTAATTTCACTTTACCCACCAGTAAAGTTAACACGTTTAGACCCAGGACTCTGTTGGTCTCTGATTCCCGAGTTCCACCTGAGTCTCGCCCTTTGATCTCCTTAAGTTAGTATCGTCATCCATTTTCTACTTTCTTCAATAGACTGCTTTATTTCCAGTGTTACTTCTTTTCCAATCTCACTCCATTTCTTTACATAAAAGAAATTATTTTAGGCTTAAAAGACGGCATCATCTCACAGGGTTCAATTTGTACAGCATGAATTATCTTCTCTATAATAGTCTAAGAGACTTTTAATTTCCTTGTTAATCAGTGCATTATTTGGAAGTTTCCGTGTATGTATGTGTGTTTTACTTCCTTAAAAATTTTCTTTTAATGAAAACCAGAAAAATCAATGAAACTGAATGCTGGCTCTTTAAAAAGATCAATAAAAACAGTGACCCTCTAGTAAGGCTAACCAAGAAAGAAGACAGAAGAAACAAATAGAGACAAATTACCAATATCAGAAATGACAGAGAGGCCATTACTATGGATGCCATGGACATTGAAAGGACTATAAACAATTATTTTTTTTTTTAATTTTTAATGTTTTATTTAGTTTTTGAGAGCAAGAGACAGAGCGTGAGTGGGGAAGGGTCAGAGAGAGAGGGAGACAGAATCCGAAGCAGGCTCCAGGCTCTGAGCTGTCAGCACAGAGTCCAATGCGGGGCTCGAACCCACGAACTGTGAGATCATGACCTGAGCTGAAGTCTGATGCTTAACCGACGAGCCACCCAGGCGCCCCTATAAACAAATATTATTAACAACTCATGCCCACAATTTAATAATGTAGAAGATATAGATAAATTTCTGGAAAGATACAACTACTAAGGAAGATAGATAATAAGTGCAGAGCCCTCATGAATGAGATTAGTGTCCTTATAAAAGAGACCCTAGAGAGCTCCTTCACCCCTCCTACCCACATAAGGAATAGCGGAAAAACACAGTCTATGAACCAGGAAGTGGACCTTCACCAGACACGAAACAGGCTGGCACCTTATCGTGGACTTCCAGCCTTCAGAACTGTGATATATTTCTGCTGTTTATAAGCTACCCAGTCTTGGACTAAGACAGAAGGCCACATGGGTTCACTGGTGAATTCTACCAAACGTTTAAGGAAGAAATTCTCTGTCAAACTTGTCTATAATCTCTTTCAGAAAATAGGAGAGGGAACACTTCTTAAATCGTTCTATGAGGCTAGCATTACAAGAATACCAAAATCAGATAGAGGCAGTACAAGAATGGAAGCCTACAGAACAATATCTCTCGTAACATAGATGCAAATATCTTCAACAAGATATTGCAAATCAATAATCTAAAAGAAGGATTATACACCATGACCAAGTGAGATTTACTCTAGGTATGCGAGGGTGGATGAACATTTAAAAGTTAATTGATGTAATTATCATACCAACAGAATAAAAAAGTAACATACAAATGTGAGACCTGAAACCATAAATATCTTAGAAGAGCGCACAGGCAGTAATTCCTCTGCTACTGGCTGTAGCAACATTTTTCTAGATATGTCTCCTGAGGCAAGAAAAACAAAATAAAAAATAAACTACTGGGACTACATCAAAATAAGAAGCTTCTGCACAGCAAAGGAAACAATCAACAAACTAAAAGACAACCTGATGAATGAGAGACTATATTTGCAAATGACATATCTCATAAAGGGTTAGTATCCAAAATATATAAGGAAATTATATGACTCAACACCAAAAAGCCAAATAATCCAATTAAAAAATGGGCAAAAGACATAAACAGACATTTCTCCAAAGAAGACATCCAGATGGACAGCAGATGAAAAGATGCTCAACATCACTAATAATCATGGAAATGCAGATTAAAACCACAATGAGATATCACTTCACATGTGTCGGAATGGCTAAAATCAAAACCACAAGAAACAATAAGTGTCGGTGAAAATGTGGAGGAAAAGGAACACTTGTACACTGTTGGTGGGAATGCAAACTGGTGCAGCCACTGGGCAAAACAATATAAGTGTTTCTCCAAAAATTAAAAAGAGAATTACCACATGATCCAGTAATTCCACTACTAGGTATTTACCCAAAGAATACAAAAACACCACTTCAAAAATATGCCCCCCCATGTTTATTACAGCATTATGCACTGATTGACAATAGTCAAATTATGGAAGCAACCCAAGGTTACGTCAACAGATGAATAGATAGTTCAATATTCGCAAATCAATCAATGTGATACATCACATTAATAAAAGAAAAGATAAGAACCATATGATCCTGTCAATCAATGCAGAAAAAGCATTTGACAAAATTCAGCATCCTTTCTTAATAAAAACCCTCAAGAAAATCGGGATAGAGGGAACATACTTAAACATAAAAGCCATTTATGAAAAGCCCACAGCTAACATCATCCTCAATGGGGAAAAACTGAGAGCTTTTTCCCTGAGATCAGGAACATGACAGGGATGTCCACTCTCATTGCTGTTGTTTAACATAGTGTTGGAAATTCTAACATCAGCAATCAGACAACAAAAGGAAATCAAAGGCATCAAAATTGGCAAAGATGAAGTCAAGCTTTCACTTTTTGCAGATGACATGATACTGTACATGGAAAACCCGATAGACTCCACCAAAGGTCTGTCAGAACTGATACATAAATCCAGCAAAGTCGCAGGATACAAAATTAATGTAAGGAAATCAGTTGCATTCTTATACACTAATAATGAAGCAACAGAAAGACAAATAAAGAAACTGATCCCATTCACAATTGCACCAAGAATCATAAAATACCTAGGGATAAACCTAACCAAAGATGTAAAAGATCTGTATGCTGAAAACTATAGAAAGCTAATGAAGGAAATTGACGAAGACATAAAGAAATGGAAAAACATTCCGTGATCATGGATTGGAAGAATAAATATTGTTAAAATGTCAATACTGGAGCACTTGGGTGGCTCAGTCGGTTGAGCATCCGACTTTGGCTCAGGTCATGATCTCACAGTTTGTGGGTTTGAGCCCTGCATCAGGCTCTGTGCTGACAGCTTGCTCAGAGCCTGGCGCCTGCTTCAGATTCTGCATCTCCTTCTCTCTCTCTGCCCCTCTCCTGTTCATGCTCTGTCTCTCTTTGTCTCTCAAAAATAAATGAAGGTTAAAAAAAATGAAAAAATAAATAAAAAAATAAAATGTCAATACTACCCAAAGCAATCTATACATTCAATGCAATCCCAATCAAAATTGCACCAGCATTCTTCTCGAAGCTAGAACAAGCAATCCCAAAATTTGTATGGAACCATAAAAGACCCCGAACAGCCAAAGTAATTTTGAAGAAGACCAAAGCGGGAGGCATCACAGTCCCAGACTTTAGCCTCTACTACAAAGCTGTCATCATCAAGACAGCATGGATTGGCACAAAAACAGACACATAGACCAATGGCATCAACTAGAGACTCCAGAATTGGACCCACAAAAGTATGGCCAACTAATCTTTGACAAAGCAGGAAAGAGTATCCAATGGAAAAAAGACAGTCTCTTTAACAAATGGTGCTGGGAGAACTGGACAGCAACATGCAGAAGGATGAAACTAGACCACTTTCTTACACCATTCACAAAAATAAACTCAAAATGGATAAAGGACCTGAGTGTGAGACAGGAAACCATCAAAACCCTAGAGGAAAAAGCAAGAAAAAAACTCTCTGACCTCAGCTGCAGCAATTTCTTAGTTGACACATCTCCAAAGGCAAGGGAGTTAAAAGCAAAAATGAACTATTGGGACCTCACAAAGATAAAAAGCTTCTGCACTGCAAAGGAAACAATCAACAAAACTAAAAGGCAACTGATGGAATGGGAAAAGATATTTGCGAATGACATATCGGACAAAGGGCTAGTATCCAAAATCTACAAAGAACTCACCAAACTCCACACCCGAAAAACAAATAATCCAGTGAAGAAATGGGCAGAAGACATGAATAGACGCTTCTCTAAAGAAGACATCCAGATGGCCAACAGGCACATGAAAAGATGCTCAACGTCGCTCCTCATCAGGGAAATACAAATCAAAACCACACTCAGATATCACCTCATGCTGGTCAGAGTGGCTAAAATGAACAAATCAGGAGTCTATAGATGCTGGAGAGGATGTGGAGAAACGGGAACCCTCTTGCACTGTTGCTGGGAATGCAAACTGGTATAGCCGCTCTGGAAAACGGTGTGGAGGTTCCTCAAAAAATTAAAAACAGATCTACCCTACGACCCAGCAATAGCACTGCTAGGAATTTACCCAAGGGATACAGGAGTGCTGATGCATAGGGGCACTTGCACCCCAATGTTTATAGGAGCACTTTCAACAATAGTCAAATTATGGAAAGAGCCTAAATGTCCATCAACTGATGAATGGATAAAGAAGTTATGGTTTATATATACAATGGAATAGTACTTGGCAATGAGAAAGAATGAAATATGGCCCTTTGTAGCAACGTGGATGGAACTGGAGAGTGTTATGCTAAGTGAAATAAGTCAGACAGAGAAAGACAGATACCATATGTTTTCACTCTTATGTGGATCCTGAGAAACTTAACAGAAGACCATGGGGGAGGAGAAGGAAAAAAAAAGTTAGAGAGGGAGGGAGCCAAACCATAAGAGACTCTTAAAAACTGAGAACAAACTGAGGGTTGATGGGGGGTGGGGGATGGGCATTGAGGAGGGCACCTGTTGGGATGAGCACTGGGTGTTGTATGGAAACCAATTTGACAATAAATTTCATATTAAAACAACAAAAAAACAGATGGATAGATAAAGAAGAAGTCGCATGTACACACACACACACACACACACACACACACACACGAATATTACTCAGCCATAAAAAAGCATCAAATCTTGTCATTTGCAACAACATGGATGGATCTAGAGGGTATAACGCTAAATGAAATAAGTCAAAGAAAGACAAATACCATATAATTTCACTTATGTGTAGAATTTAAGAGTCAAACGAATGAACAAAGAAAAAAGAGACAATAAAAAAAAGCAGAGTCTTAACTATAGGGAACAAACAGTGGTTCACAGAGGGGAGGGGACTGGGGTATGGAGGAAATAGGTGAAAAGGGTTAAGAGTATACCCGTTGTGGGGCACCTGGGTGGCTCAGTTGGGTAAGCGTCTGACTTCAACTCAGGTCATGATCTCACGGTTTGTGAGTTCGAGCCCCGTGTCAGGCTCTGAGCTGTCAGCACAGAGAGGTTCTGAGTCTCCCTGTGTCTCTCTTCTCCTCTCCCGCTCACGGTCTGTGTCTCTCTGTCTCTCAAAAATGAATAAACGTTAAAAAAAAAATTTTTTTTAAGAGTATACTTGTCATAATGAGTACTGAGTAATGTATAGAATTGTTGCATTTCTATATTGTACACCTGAAACTAACAGGACACTGTATGTTAAGTACGCTGGAATCAAATAAATGAATCATAATAGTAATAAAAGAAATAATATATGCTTCATCAGTTGATGCAGAACAAGCATTTAACAAATCGCAACAGCTCTTCACAGAAAAAAAATATTCAGAAAACTAGGAATAGAATGACCTTCCTCAACCTGATAAAGAACATCTACATAAAACTTACAGCCGACATAGTAGAAAATGGTGAGAATCTGCATGCTTTCTCCCTAAGACTGATGATAAAGCATTATGTCCCCTTTCACCATTCTTATTCAATAGTTTGAAGTCCTGCTAGTTCCAAAAGAAAAAAAAAAGGAAAAAAATGTATACAGGTATACGAACTGGGAAAGAAGCCATGAAACTGTTTTTATTTGCAGAAGACATGCTTGTCCATGTAGAATATTCTAAGGAATCAATGAAAAAACTCCTGGCAGTGATAAGCAATTATAGCAACATAACAGGATACAATGTTAATACACAAAAACCAATTGCTTTCCTATATATCAGCAATGAGCAGTTGGAATTTGATATTGGAAAGCAATACCATTCACAATAGCACCAAAAAATGAAAAGCTTGGTTATAAATCAACAAAATACATACAGGATTTAAATATGAAAAATTATAAAAACCTCATGAAAGCACTCAAAGAAGGACCAAGAAACATTCCATGCTCCTGCATTTCTAAAGCTCAGTATCATTAACATGTCAGCTCTTTCCGTCTGTTGCAGAGATTCAATGCAATCCCAGGCAAAATCCCAGAATGCTGGTTTTCAGATATTGGAAACGACAGGTTCTAAGGTTTATATGGAAAGGCAAAATACCTAGAATAGCCAAGGCTGTACTAATGCAGAGAAACAAAGTTGGAGGGCTCACATTAATAAATAAACTTCAAGGCTCACTATATCAAGCTACACTAATCAAGTTAGCATGGCACTGGTTGAAGAGGAGGCAGATGGGTCAATGGGGAAGAACAAATAGCCCAGAAATAGACCCACACAAATATAGGCAACTGACCTTTGACAAAGGAGAAAAGGCACAGCTTTGGGAGCAGCCCCACGTTCCACTAGTTTTTGCCGGAGATTGGATCCATTCCGCGAATGTCCTAGATCACTAAGGATAACATCAGGACTTAAGAATGTGTCTGGAAGAAAGGAACATTTTTGTTACGGAAATATTTGGCATCCTGCTGCTAAACTACATTCAAACAGCCCTTAGGTCCACCTCACCGTTCCTTGGTGTCTTGTCTGGAACCAGCATACGCAGGGGGTGTTTCTCATCACACTATAACACATTATTGAAACCTGCCCAAGATCGGCCATCTTAGGGCCTGAAATTTACTCTGTCTCGCTCTCTGACGTTTGTCTGCTGTTGAAAACTGCGTTGTTCCTCTTCTCTCCTGGTCTTCCTACGGGACCATCTCTTGTCCTCCAAAGTTCCCTCCTGTGTTTACGATGAGGCACTCCCTGGGGTCAGCGAGGACTGAGATAAGGGGTCATTACAGGGAGACTCTCAATGATAGTTCAATATTGAAGAACCTGGAATGATGGAGCAGGATATATTGTGAAGGCTTTTGTTTCCACTGCTCTTGAGTCTTCCTCTACTTGGTTAAAGGCATCCTGATCTCAATCTCATAACTCACAGTTACGTCATTAAGGGCTTAGGTACCCGAGGGCAAGCTTTACAAGGTACCCACCATATTCCCAGAAGAAAGCCAGTTGGACAGTCCCAACATCTATGCTTGCCCCCATTTGACCACCATGTTCCTACCACGCAGTTAAAACTGACACTGACGGAAGGTCCCCTCATGCTTGCTTTCTCCAAGAAGCTCCTCTTCATATTCTCCAAAGACGAGGTAATCCTTTCAAATAGTTTGTGTTTTATCTACTTTTACTATTAATCTCTGGAAAATGGTGGGAAACCTTGAGAGACTTTGGGCCATTGCATCAAGTTGACACAGCCTCCTATGGGATGTAAGATACTATTTTCTTCTTTTTCTTTTAATCCGGAGGTGTCTCAAAATAACTCTTGTATAAATTCTGCACTCCAAATTATTGGCTCTCTCATCGATAGAGAGCAAGAATTTTGTCTATTTGCTTCTCTGTTGGATCCTCAGATCCTGAAACAGTTCCTAGAATGGTCACTGGAGAATAAAATCCATTAGGTGATTTATAAAGAAATGTTGCATGGACTAATGCATGAGTTGCTCTATAAATAACTTAGTAAACAACATATGATTTGATGTTCACCCTATAGAACATAGTAGTTATCCACAAACATTAGTTAGCGTTTCTCATTCTGTACCAAGGGATCGGGGGCACAGGCACTGTGGAACTGAGAATGTCTTCTATTAAGCACCAAATGCTTTCAGAAGACCTTGACTCTGAAAGGAGATTTTCTAGGCCTTCCCCTTAACGATCAGGAACCATGCACTTCTACTGAATGACGTCCACATTCCATTCCTGGGGGTGAGAGATTTTACTCCCACTCGATACTTTCTTTTTCCATTCTTTACTCTTCAAATAGCAGAAAATCTCAAAAATGAAAATTCTCAGGATCTAATTTGGGAGGTGGATACATTGGTTAAAATCCCTGAGAAAAGCAGGAAATTGTTGGCTTTCTTTAGCTTACCATTTCTCTTTGAGGGAGGTTTCCACACACGGGACAAAATGAGCACAATTTTGAGGTGCCGAGCCTGGATGCTGCTGATTGCAGGGGGCTAGTATCTTAAAGTGTTGGAGTTTGTTACAGCATCCATTCCTTCTATGCCTCTTAGGTCTGGAGGCTAGTCAGTGAATTTTTTCTCACTGGTGCCCAGCAAATACCCAACAGAGAATTCCAGTGAATAATAATAAGCCTAAAGCATGGGAAGCCTTTCGTTTGCAAGCTGGTCCAGTTTTCCTGCAATCTCTTGGGATCTACCAAATACAGGCGAACAGGAGAAGGTGGGACAGTTCACTGTGAATGACTCCTGGCAGGACCCAGGAGTTGCTTACTCCCAGGATTACTCCTTTTAATCCATCTCTAACCCTTCACCTAGAGCCCCTCAAACTTTCGGATGTCAGAACTGAGCTCCCTTTCTTGTCACAGTTCCTTTCATGTGTGAGGCGACCTCCGGGACAGCAGATCAAGGAGGGGTTGCCTTGCCTCACACGCTGGCTCTTGGGGAGCTCTCTGTTCTCTTTCCTGAGTGGCTTCAACCGTTGGACAAGTTGAGTCATTTGATTCTGCTGAGAAATAAAGACATTTGTCCCCAGATTAGACCCAGACGATGCCCCATGAGAACACCACTTCAGCATGAAAACTCCAGCTTCAGGAAATATGTGCCGTTGCGATGCTCTCCTAGGATATGGCTCCCAATTTCTTCAAACCCCTGTTGGTGACAGTGAGACCTTCATGGATGCTTTCAAGAGTGGGCCTAATGGGTTCCATCAACCTTTTTTGTTTCTCTGCCTCTGATAGCGACACTAGGGTAGAGCAGCCTGAAAATAGCTTCAAATGTGGATAATATTGTTTCCCTTCAGTAATAAGAGACAGTGTCCCCCAGTGCTGATGTGGTCTTTGGGGGCTAGTAGGAGGCAAAACATTGTGGGTGTACTAAACCCCGTTGAATTAAAATAATCAAAATCACTTTTATGTTATGTGTATTTCACCACAATAAAGACAGTGAAAAAAACTATGAGATTATAATACAATTTAAATAGAATATTTATATCCCATATAGGATCCCTGTGAAACCACGGATGAAGGATAAAGAGGTATCACTACTTAAAAATCGAAAACTTCTGTTTGGTATAATATGCCATAATAACGTTTATGACGCATTTGAAACACGTTTGCGGTCCAAGGTTAATAGCATTATTTATTTTTTTATGTTATTTAAATTCAAGTTAGTTGACATATGGTGCAATAATGGTTTCAGGAGTAGCAAAGTTAACAGCTTTAAATGTAAACCTATTCTGCCAATCAAGAAAAAATTACAAAAAATAATAAAGTGAGTAAATAACATCAAAAGAAATAATGCAAAAAGTACCAATGCTTTTCAATGTGAAAATATGCCTTGCCTTTTAAGTAAAAATGGAAACAAAGAAATAATTCTACGCATAGGACTTGAGTAGGAGACATTGACATTATCAACCGTCCCAGGTAGACAACGGAGCCCGTACGTGGACCCTGTTACATGCCGTGGGCAACTTACATTGCTACAGTAATTTTGAGAGGTGATTTTGCAATTTTTATCAAAACTAAAAGTGTCCATAAACTATGTCCCTGCAATTCCACTTAGGTGATCTGATGCTGGACAAGTTTACATATCAGGAGTAGTGGCATGAATGCCGTAAGATATACGTGTGTAAGAATTTTTGTCGCAGTCATATTTGCAATAACAAAATGAATCGAAACAACCTGAAGGGCCTGAAGCAGGGTGGGAAGGATTTAAATTAAATATAGTGGAGGGAGGGGCACCTGGGTGGCTCAGTCTGTTAAGCATCTGACCCTTGATTTTGGCTCAGGTCACGATCTCAGGGTCCGAGAATTTGAACTCTCCTCACCCCGTCCAGCTCTGTGCTGATGGTGTGAAGTCTGCTTGGGATTCTCTCTCTTCCTCTCTCTTTGCCTCTCCCCCACTTGTGTGTGTATGCCCTCTCTCTCTCCCAAAACAAACAAACAAACAAACAAACAAACACATAACTTAAAAATATACATAGTGTAATGAGGTGCCCTAGCATCACTAAAATAATGAAGTAGAATTAATAAGAAAGTACCAGAATGAAAAGGTATCTACTGTACAAAATTCCATGGAAAAAGGAAGCTGCTGAAGAATATTTATGATATGATCTCGAACTTGAGTCCTGGGGAAGCCCGGGGAAGAATTTTACTTCTTACTTGTGTACCTCAAAATTTTGTCATCATAGTTGCATTTTAATTTGCTTTTGCTTTTTTTGAATTTTTGTCCTTTTATTTTATTTTTTTAAGTTTATTTATTTATGTTGAGAGAGAGAGAGAGAGAGAGAGAGAGAGAGAATGGGGCAGGGGCAGAGAGAAGGCGAGAGAGAATCCCAACCAGGCTCTGCACTATCAGCCCGGAGCCCGGAGCCCGATGCGAGGCTCAGTCTCACTACCCTGAGATCATGACCTGAGCCAAAATCAAGAGTCGGATGCTCAACTCACTGAGCCACCCAGGTGCCCCTGAATTTTTGTACTGTTAAAAATGATTATGATATCCTTCTATCTCTGTAACTTTGAAAAAAATTACTTTTCCTTCCAGGCTAATCATCACTATCCCACTGTTCACTTGGAACAGGGAAGGGGTTTCCATTCTTTCTAGATGCTTCGCTGATTTGCAGAGAATGGAGTTCTTTCCTGACCGCAAGAGGAATTTGCCTTGTCTTACCCTCCTCCTTTGGCTCTCGGTAGGCTCTTAGCCGCAGCCCGCATTCCCTCATGAGCTGCAAACCTCTGTTCTTACACAGGCTATTGGGGAGGTCAGCACTGGGGGCCTGATGAACAGATGCCTCCTACGCACTGGCCCCTAGGGCTGAGGTTTGCATTTATAAGTTTCTAATTCGTGAAAGGGCTGCTAAAAGCAGCAATAAAATATGTCCTGGGGCACCCAGGGTGCATTTTCAGGATCTGAGATATAAATGCGTGAAAACAAGCCACTGGGCAACACACATCCCGTCTACACCTACTCCCTCTCTGTGCCTGTTGTTCTCCTCACCTCTTCTTGCCTTATCTGGCGCCCTTCTCCTCTTCTTCATGTTCACCTTCACACACACTTGGTTTTTGTATGTTCTGGGACTCATTACAGGGAATGGCTTCATGTGTGTATCATAGAGCAACAGTACACAATAGCCAGGCCGGGCTTACACTGGGTTGACTGGAAAAACGGGTCTTTCAAACCCTGTTATAGATTCCCTGCGAAGAGGCCAGAGCTGCGGATTTGGGGAAGGGATGAAAGCGATCCGTTCCATTTTAGTCGTGTCCAACTTGAGCTTTCGGTGAGATAATCTGGTGGTTTCTACAAGCCAGAATGGGGGAGATCTGGGCCGTGGACACAGGGTAGGGCGTCACCAGCATTCACCTGGCTGGTAAGAGGCAGAGCTAGAATCCACCCACAAGTTGTGTGCCTCCCCAACCCTGAACACATCTGACACTCAGTATTGCTGATGTCTTGGACGACCCCGAGTTCATCTTGAACCTCTTTCTTCACAGCTCTTTTCCTTTACTACAGTACATGGTCAACAAAAGCAACCTACAACGGGTTGGGGGGCTTCCTCAGTCAGTTGGTCGGTTAGCCATTGGACGCATCTTTTCAGATGGGGGAATTCTGAGTCTTAGAGCAGTCATAAATTGTGGCCTTTGGTTGGTTCAAAGTCCTAAAAGCACTGGATGGCAGAGGATCCTTTAAAGTTAAAATAGTTCTACTCCACCTCTCCACCCACCATTTAACCTCCTCTAAGATGTTCCTGATGTCCTCAACCCAACACAACAAGAGGACTTGTTAGACCAAGCAAAACAAACATTTTTAGAAGACCAAGCCCCTTACCCCTTACCGGTAAAATGCTAAGAATCAAAAAGTTCCTCCCCGTTTATCCTGTTTTACACGATTACAACAAGCAGTCATTCATGCAGGGGAATAGGACGTTTACCCCATAGTAAAATTGATCTTATCATCGGTGAGGCGGGACTCACGAGCACTCACGAACACTCAGTGCCTATGAACCTCTCGACGCCTTAGCAGAACAGCTTTGCAATTGTATAAACATCGGTTTAGCCCAGCAACACCAATTATTAGCTGTGTGATGTTTGTGGGAATTGCCTTTTAGAACCTGTTTTCTAATTTGTGAAATGGGGATTAGAAATGCCTCATGCGTGTAGATCCATTGAAGGAGTTGAAAAACAGAAGCAGGAGTAACTCTTAGTCAGGTGCCTGATACACAGAAAGAGCTCAATAAATGGTTTACAGAAAATGAGGTGCCTGGAAACATTTGCTGGGTTTCCCGGGAGCATGCGAAGCTGAGAGAAGAAAGCAATACCACTTTAAAAAAATTTCCAAGGAATTACTAAACTTGATGAGATATTAGATGATAAAGCTGAATGATCATTTTGACACATCATTAGAAATATTTTCCGTCTTTCTGAAATCTATATACCTAGATTAAGAAGGATTATTCCCTTGTCTGGCAGAGATTTGAAGAAGTTTCTCCCCTGGCTCATACTTTTTTAGTGACTTCAGTCACTATATACGTTTATTCACTCATCAAAAAATAAGTTTTTAGCACCATTATGTGCTAAGCATTGTCCTTGACTCTGCAAATATATACATAAACTAGAACCATTTACATGCCTTCCAAAAGCCCACAAGTCTGACTTTTTGCCTCCAGCTCCAATGGCAAGGAAGCAAGGGAGTGAAATGGGATTTAGAATACAATCCATGACCTTGGTGAGCACATAGTCCTTATTCCCAGTTGGAATGCACTCCAGCCATCTTGGACAGGTGTTGATCATTCCTACTGGAACACGTCCAATGAACACGTCTACTTCAAAGGGCAGCCATGTCCACTGCGTAAACTTTTAATCTGCCCCGTGTTGACCTTTTATCGAACCAACTTTATCCCTATAACCTGATTCCCTTGGCTTCTAACCTCTATTGTGTTGGTCCTTTATTGAACCAGCTTTATCCCCATAACCGGACTCCGTTGGTTTCTAAACTCTACTATGTTGGCTGTTTATTGAGCCAACTTTATTTCTACAAGCAGAGTCCACTGGTGGAGTCCAGCCTTCATTCTAATTCTTTGTCTTTATGTAGTGGTAAAAACAATGCAGGTGGGGTCAGAAGAACCTGTGTAATCTTGTGCTGCCACTGACACAAACTATGTGAGCTTGAGCAAGACTTTCAGCTCTCTGAGCTCAGTTTCCTAATGTAGGATGGGGAGTGGAAATAACCACCTGACGACAGTTTCCTTGCTTCCCGTACAATATGATAAAGCGGCTCATTTTATTCTATCTTATACAGTTGAAGCTTTTGCTATACTTACGGTTTAATTCTTGAGATGGCTTGACTCCTGCCCATACATCCTCAGTGCTGGAAGAGGGCTTACTTATTATGTGGGGGTGAATTAAATGCTATTCCCTGAATCAATTACCGCTCTGTGTCTCCTTGACACAGAGCATTGAAACCCACTGAATTGTGCCATATATTGGTAGAGTCTTCTACAGACAAAGAGTTTTGAGTTTTCTAAACTGGGTAAGAGGAAGTATACGAGTTTTCCTTTTTGAAATTCCATGCATTGTATTGGAAGGCGAACGTGATGGTTAATTTCATGTGCAACTTGACTGGACCATGGGGTGCCCAGATGTTTGATTAAACATTATTTCCGGGTGTGTCCGTGAAGGTGTTTCTTGATGACATTAACATATGAATCAGTAGACTGAATAAGCCAGATCGTCTTCCCTAATGGGATGGGCCTCTGCCAGAGGCCTTAATAGGAGAAAAAGGCTTGAGGAAGGGGGAATTTGCTGTTTCTGCCTGACTCTTCCAGCTGGGACATGGGAATTCTCCCACCTTCAGACTCAGGCTGGAACTACACTATATCAGCTCTTAAGTTTGTCTGGCCTTCTGACTCAGACTAGAACAATAATTTTGGCTCTTTTGGGTCTCTAGACCTTCAGGATCTGTGGATCCTACCTACTTCAGATCTTGGGACTTCTTGGCCTCCACAACTACATGAGCCAATACTTTGTAATAAATCTATATATTCATATCTTATCTAACTATCATCTCCTGTTGGTTCTTGGGAGAACCCAGACTAATACAGTGAATAAACAGCCGGTACATCCCCACCATAACAATCATCACCCTGTGGCGGTGTTTCTTTTTCCGTTGACTGACTTTCCATTACACTGTAAAATCCGTAATTCTTTTTTTGTTGTTGTCTTTGGGGTGGGAGAAGCCTTGTGTCCCTAGAACTTAGCAAAGGGATGGGCACATAGTAGTTGCTCAGTAAATATTTAATAAATGAACAAATATGTGTTCACACCTCAGCAACGAATGACTTCCTGCATGATCTTGACCAGTGGCATTATCCCTCGGCGTCTCGGATTCGTCATCCACATCGTTTGGGGACAACTATAGGTAGCTTGTAAAAGGGTTGTAAAAATTGAAAAAGTTTATAAGGGCAAAACTTGCCATAGGTGAAAACTAGGTGATCGATAAATGTTAAACCTGTTATATCATCAGATTCTACCCCCGGAGCCATTCTTTTACAACATAGTATTTCAGTGAAACAGAGTTTGCTAGCCTCACTGACAAAACTCGTGTCAATATTTACTATGAAATCTGTGTCGACTAATTTGAAAGCCATAAGGAGCAGAGACATGTCAGGGGGTATTTTATGCTGTTCTTGGTTTGCCTCACTGCTGAAATTGCATTAGAATGCACCAGGAGGACAGTATCCTTGTGAAGGTCTGCTGCTCCTTAGGAGACGTCACGGTGTAACGGAAAGATCTTGGAACTCATGCAGAGTTGAAATTGAGTCATGATTTTTAATATTGCTTGTGTACTAGAGACCACTGCTCAACTTCTCCGAGCCTCAGTTTCCTCACCTGCAGATGGGAGATAAAAGTGCCTAACGATTTGGTCACGCCAGCAATGTCCTCCGGGAGCACATTTGAAACCTTGGGGCGCCTGGGTGGCACAGTCGGTTAAGCGTCCGACTTCAGCCAGGTCACGATCTCGCGGTCCGGGAGTTCGAGCCCCGCGTCGGGCTCTGGGCTGACGGCTCGGAGCCTGGAGCCTGTTTCCGATTCTGTGTCTCCCTCTCTCTCTGCCCCTCCCCCGTTCATGCTCTGTCTCTCTCTGTCCCAAAAATAAATAAACGTTGAAACCTTGTTCCTAGCTTTTGGTGCAATCTATTGTTATTTAAATGCAGCATGGTTTTTCCTATTCCCTCTCAGTGTCATGGATTTTCAAGGACTAAGGTTTCACCTAGCGATGAAAGGAGCAGATCTGAAAGATGAAAGGAGGAAGGGAAGGGCAAAAAGGCATCCAAAGGAAAGAAAAGGCTACTGCAAGGAAGGTGGGATTCTGAGTACTTCTTGATCTAGCCCATCCTATTTACAGATAGCTCATCTCCTGCTTCTTACTTGTGAATCACAGTCTTTGGCTATGCAGACTTATTTACCTAGGCACTGCCCCCTTCTCCTTCACACCTTTTCACATGCTGATACCTCTGTCTAGAGTACATCTCTCCATTCACAACCTGGGATATAATAGCTCACCATTCAGGGCTCAGTTCAGAATTCACCTGCTCTGTTAAGCCTTTTGACAAGATGGCACGAGATGGGAGTTGGACCCTCTCTGTTCTGAGCTCTGTCCTATTGTATTCCCCCAAAAGCTGCCTCAATGCTTTATATTATGAATATTTTTAAAAAAAAAAACCATAAGAGTAGATACTTTTGATTGAAATTTTGAGGTTTCTCTTAGAACTTTTGAAAGATGGTTCTGGATCTGGATCAGAAGAGAGGGCCCAGGGATAAGCAATTAGTCTGAATAATTGAACAGAAATAATTTGAAGTTAGAGGAAAGGTGGCGATTGGAAGGGATGAGTGAGAGACAAAAGGAGAGACAATGAAAGAAGACCACCAGGTGGAAAGACCAGGAGCTCCACGGGATGTTGTTAGTGGTGCCTGTCTGACAGCTGAAGCACCTGTGGGTCCAGCCTTGTCAGAGGATCACTTTCTATTTGCGTTTGGGAGGATCCGCTACCCGCACAGTGGCCAAATGTAACTGAAATTGTTGGGCTGATTTTACGTGAACATCGATGGCAAAGTTCCGTCTGATGAGAAAGAAGAAAAAGTATTACTGGAAGACACTATGACACGCAAGGTGACATCATTCATCTGAAACGGGAATGTGGAGCCAGAAAGGACCCTGAGGACGTAAGTGCCAGGACCTCATGGAAGACTTCATGTTCTCCTCAGGTCTTTGAAGGAATTGGAATCCAGCTTTTTTCTAGACTGGCTGGAGGACAGTGACTAGAACTGACACCAGTTATTTTCAGTCAAGCATTTAAGTACCTGCTGTGGGCCAGGAGCTGATAGGCTCTGAGGATGCCAGTGTGGGCAAAACCAGAACTGAGTCCAGACTCCATGGCACTCAAGATATGGTAAGTGGGATGTTGACCCATCATCACAGGAATACATATCAGCTGTAAGGAAACTTACCAGGTGCTCTAACTTCTGTTCCCATCTCTATCTCCCCTAAAACTAGGGACTCCTGGGAAGGGTCTTAAACTTTGTTGTATGTTTAGACTCTGTCACTTTCTTTGACCCTAAGAGATGCTATGAATGTAAACATTGGTTGGATAAATGGATCCATTAACAATGGAAAAGAGGCAAGCACTAGGACAATGGTGGTGTGCAGAGATTCACTGTGACAATGTGTCTGGGTACAGGGTCTACCTATCGTCTTGATTTGACGAGTGAGCTTTGTGGAGTAGAACTTTCTGTTACTTACTCTCATCGAACGTTTATTGAACGACTACAATGTTACAGGCTCTTTGCTGGGTGCTTGGATATACAGATGGAGAAAATAGAAGCCTCGTACTGTAACATCTCAGAGTATAGCAAATAGTACCGTACATCAGTCTCATTAAAGGCATCTTCTTTACTGGAGAAGGTAAGACTGAGAAGCCAATCACAGAGAAAATAATGGGCATTCCAAGAGTGCATCTGTCTACCTCAGTGAATTACTTACTGAGGTATAATTTACAAGAAAAGCCCACTCAAGGCCAGTGAGGAGTCTTGCAGAATCCTTGGGGCATATAATTAGCTCTCCTTTTAACCTTGCCGACATAGGAAGGACAGATTTTTTTTCATAGCGTTGAATTATTAAATTGTGCCTTTCTCTTTAATGAACTGCTCCAAGTGGCACGCCAGGCTTGTTTAGCCTTTAAGAAATTATCCCTTGTATTCAGTATAAAAGATACAAGAGGCAGAGCTGCTTTGCCTGGCTCAATCTTGGGAGACTTTATGGATCATATGGCACCTCCATGCCAAGAAGCCAGGTCATATCCAGGCTGAGGCTGACTCCGAGAGAAAGACTTTCACAAAGACCTTTCATATTTCAACATTACAACACACCAAGCCTCACTTGGTGCTTCCATTTTGTTATCTGTCACCACTCTGTTGCCATTCGTTGGTCCACCAACATCCCCAATGGGACAGGGGCTGAAGAGAGAAATGGGATGGCAGGAATGTTACTTGATTAGTCTTGTGAACAGTGCCATTATCCTTTGTCCCAAGAGTTTTCTGTTTCTGTAAGCTTCTTCTAGCCTCATGAGTTCACCATTAAGCACCGGCTTCCGTAGTTGTATGGCTGCCTTGGTCGCAGTAATATAGAACCTAATGCAAACTGATATAAAAAATAAAGGAAACTTAATTGCTTGCATTACCTAATTGCTTTCGGCAATTCCCAGCTTCAGGCACAGCTTGATACAGAGGCACAAATAAATGTTGCGAAGATCTATACACTCCTTGCTTCCTTGGCACTTTCTCCTGGGTTAGTTTCTTCAGAAAATGTTTATTTATTTATTTTGAGAGAGAGAGAGAGAGTCCAAGGCTCCACACTCAGCACGGATCCCAATGCGGGGTCGATCCCATAAACCATGAGATCATGACCTGAGCTGAAATCGAGAGTCAGATGCTTAACTGACTGAGCCACCCAGGTGCCCCTTGGGTTTTTCAACGTAAATTTGATTTTCCTTATAGACAAAAAATTGTTGGCAATAATTTCTTAGCACTGTATGCCTTCATTTTCATATCCTGCAGGAAAGAGAGCATCTTTGTTTCAACATTTGTAGTATTATCTAAGATTTACTATGATTGGACCGGCTTATGTCACATATTTTTCCCTAGGTGATCTATCTGGTCAGAGGGAAAGAATACACTAATTGGCTTAGCTTAGTTTTTATAATCCTACCTGGGAAACTGAGAGACAAAGGGATAAAGTGACTTTAAAGATCACAAGGCTATTGATCTAGTAGGACTTTAAATTCATTGTTCTTTCTTATGCACCGCATGCTGTGAGCTACCTGTGAATTGCAATGCCTTCTTTCATTTGTGCACCAACAGAGGGGATTAACTCTTTGCATCCGGCCTTTACAGTCATTTCTCTAGTTCCAGTCATGGCTCTTTTATTGACCAATTCTGTGACCCTCCAGCAATTCCTACCTGTGCCAGCCTCAGTGCCTAATCTCCAAGGTGAGAAGGACAATGATCCGCCTCAGGACAAATGCATGAATGCCCACAGAAACACTGGTAAAATTCGAAGGGTTACACAGATATATGATGTCTTTGTTACTATTCATAGGGGCATTAGTTTTTACTGGCTGTTGGACAGCTCCTCTGTGATGGGCACTGGTAACTGCTGATTCTTTGACTGCAAGCTCTATGAAGACAAGGACGGGTCTGTCTTGGGCAAATCTTTCCGATCACAGAGCACAGTCTTCAGAACATGGTTTAGTGTCCAAGAATAATTTGCAAAATGAATAATGTAATCCACATTCCTTAAGCTGAGATTTAGAAGGCTGGGAGCTTTATTACATAAAGCTTTAGACAAACCATCCAACTACAGCATGCCCTCCCCCCCCCCCCCGCCTCTCTCTCTTTAATCTAGAAATTAGGGATAAGGGTAGGTTATAAGAGTCAAATGAAGGAAGACATGTAATGCCCTAAGAACAGTGGCTGACATACAGAAAGCACTAACAAAAGTGAGGATGTTAATAATGGCATGCTGCTAACTTCACATGTCTAGAACAAGTCTTAGTCTTGGCCTCAGCAAGATTCACTGAGTGCTTCCCATATTGCTAACCCAGTGCTGGTCATGGGATATACATAGATGAAAGTCTGACATTCTACCTTGAGAAGTTCCTGGGCCACTGGGCCACTAGGGGGGCAAACAGGCTTGAATTCTGAGACTCAGTCCTCTGAGCAGCCATTTCAGATTCTACAGGAGGCTGTTTTTCTCTGTGTCAAAGACAGCTGGGCTTTCAGGTGTTGAGATGAGTTAAAACTCAAACATTTGGTGAGGAAATGGAGGGGGTCTTTATAAATAGAAAACAAGTGGGAAGAGGTTTTATTGAGAGAATTAAAAAAAGCTTCTGGGCATCCTTTAAAACAGTGCCATTTTATAGAAATATCCCACTTTGCAGTGGCTCGCTTAAAATGACTTGTCCCCAATTTTGAAAGTTGCATCCATTGCAATGAAGAGAATCTAAAGAAGAGCTCCAGTGGCCTCTTTCTGCTTTTAATGAACCAAAGAGCTCAAAGTTGCTATTTTCTATCCTAGCCAGTGCCAAGGTGGAGAAAATAGTATTGCAGAGACAGATAGGCAGGCATGAGGTCATTTTATGGGCATTATTTTTACCAGATTATTCTGGAAATAAAAACTTCTTGGGGAGAAATGTACTAAAAGCTTAAGTGTTTTAAAATAAAACTAGAATAAAGAAAACAGAGACCACAGAGTTCATTTAAGTTCAGCTCCACAACAGACAATTTCTATAGCTGGCTTATCTATGTGAAACATGGAGGCAGTTTTTTGAGAACGTATTTAGTTATCAACCCCTATGCAAGGGGATCCAAGAAAGGATAAACCGGTGATTTTCTCTAGGAGGCAATTCCAAACTAGAAGTGAACCCCCAATTCCAGTCTACAGAGTAGTCTCTGCCGAACTTCTAAAGATGCCCGTTCCACCTTCATCACGTTACTCATTGCCTTGGTGGAAGAAGCAAGTGGACCGATGAACAAGTGGCCAGTCTGTGCCTGACCTGACTGTAGCCATCAGTGTTTGTGCCTGACTCCCCTGTGTTCTGGACACCGCCCCCCCCCTTTCAGAGCTGGTCTTCAGCCTGACCCACAGCATAGGTTACGTGCAGATAAACACTTATTTAATTAGGGAATGTGCGAGATGCCCATGTGAGCGCGTGTGCAACGTCTCGTGCCTGGTGAGGCTCTCATGTGTGCGTGACTGGGGTGTATGATGGGTGTGATGTCGTTGACACGTAGTCTGTGGTCACACCCTCCCATCACAGAAGGCCCTGTGGCTTTGTGGTATCCTCAATAAAATGCCTCGTTCTCAAAAAAAAAAAAAAAATAGGAATAAACTGCTTTCCTGGGGAATGCATTGCATTCCATTGCAACATTCTATTTTTCCTGATCATTCTGATGTGATCTTCTGGCGTGGAGGCTATTTTCCCTGGAGCAGGGATTAGATTTCTTCACCCAGATTGGGCTGAGTCCTGACCCTTGTTATTCACTTGGATGTAGTGAAGGCTCCTGGGGAAAACTCTTGAAGAAAAGCAAATGCTACCTTGTGAGGCATTTGGTAAAGTCATCATATGTCTCCTGCCAAATGGAAGATGCTCCGCTCCAGCAAAATAGACTGGATGTCCCCATGGGTACCATTTAGCCATTATGTTGGTGGGCCAGTCTCTCTTTTCCAGCTGATTCTCCATGTGTGGTTCCTTCTCGTGTTGGCTGTGATAGCCGTAGTAACCTGGATTGCAGCTGTGGGAAGATAGCAAGCCACCGTTAATACCTGTCTGGCCAGAGAAGCAGCAAGGGTGTTGTTCTGGGGCGACAGCGGAATCAAATCCAATAGGAACTCCTTATGTGATATTATGCCAAAGAAACCCTGGCACTTTATTCTACTGTAACCCATCCTTAAGGCCAGGCTTTGAATAGACATTCATATAAGCAAGCTATTTAGATTAGTCTAGATTTCAAGACTAATCCAAGTCCATCTAGACTTGGATTTCAAGTCTTGGGGAAGAGCCGCCATGCCAGGGAATTCTTCCCTATCCAGTGTTATATTCTGCTTTGCTACCCTCAAGACCCACTCTCATATGTGTTCTTTCGGGTCCTGCCAGGGTAGGTTAGCTAGATCTTGCAAGTGTAACCTTTCCTTTACAGAGCTCTGCTAGCCCTGACTCTGGTTACCAGACCAGAAGAGAGAGAAGCAATGAGAGGGCTAGAAGATCAAGCTTCATCTCGCGAGACACTAGTTTCAGGTGAATCCGTTGCATGGGATTCAGACAAGAGAAGAGAAGTTCTCACTTGCAGAGAGTACAAGGCTTCTCTTGCCAGGAGAAGTGTTCAGAGGACTAGGGTCCAAGATTCTCAGGCTTGTCTAGACACACATTCCGATCACAGGTCTGAATAGTCTACTCTTTCCTTTTCAGGGTAGTGATTTTGACATATGAGACTCACTGAGACTGTTTATTTAGTCTTCTTTGCAGTTATTACATCGCTATGATCTGATTTGCTGCATAATCTGTCTTCGGGCCATAAGGGATGAAAGTTTTCTTAACGTATCATAGAGGATTCTGGATTTTAGAGCATGCTTTAAGTGGGCAATTAGAAGAATTGGGATATGTTTTTCAAAGTCTCTTGTGCCCATACCCCCAAAACCACTCTACTCCATAATCCTTATATTTTCTTTGTCAGGAAATTGATTAAGCATCACATCTACTCCATCTCTCAAAGTCTTGTCCTCATGAAAGCCTACACTCATGATGCCAGTGCATCCCACTCACCCCTGCAAATGGAGATTTTATTGCTATTAGACCAGTAAGAAAGCCAGTCCCAAATCTTATTTGATAGTCTGCTTTGTAGAACTACTCTTGTCACCAGTAGTTTTAGGCAGGGTTTCCTAGAAACAGCAACTGAGGTAACAATTTAGTGGGGATGCTTCATTCGGAAAGTAGAAAACTAGGGTGGCGAGAGTGAGAGAAAAGTGAAGGGAAGAACAGAACAGGGAAGGGTAAGGAAGCAATGCAAAGTAATGCGTTGATCACACTGGCCGATGCTTCATGATAAGCCACAAAGAGACTCACTTGGTTGCTATGAGGGTGTGTCTGTTTGGCCATGTGAGCATTTTTGTACGTCTCGGGCTATTTGGATAAGTTCACTGAAACTGTCCATTTGAGTAATAAACAAGAAAATTAACTAGAGTCTCTCCCCGTTTTCATGCCCCTCTGGTCAAAGTCTTACCCCATAGGGAGTTAATTCTCCTGCACACCTGCTTTGTCCCTTTGGCAGCTGTTGGGGAATCCAGGTCCCATGACTTACAGTGTGGTTTTTCACCTGAAACAGGACATAGGAAAATCAAGAAAAGCCAGTGACTCCAAGCACATTACTGGTCAGCCTCTGGCTATAGATCTGCTAAGCACATGAGAAGTCTACAGTGGTTGCTGGGAGAGAGCTAGGGGGTTTGGGTCTGGGAGACAGTTGAGGCTGAGAGAATTTCTGAAGGCATCTAGATATATCTAATATATCAGATGTTATAAAAGCAAGGCTGGGTCCGCTCCTGGAAGAACAGGGATGCAATGTAGGTACCCAGGGGTTATAAACGTTATTTTTCTCTGGCTTGCTTTTGTCATTAAGTGGTACACAATATAAAAAAAAATCCTACCATGAATAATAATTGGAGAGCATATATATATATATATATATATATATATATATTTAGTAAACACATAAAGTGTCTCAGATACTTATATTGTCTCTAATACTTTGCATGCTTTATCTTCTTTTGTCTCAGACTGTATAAGTGTAATTATTAACCCCATTTTCAGATTAGGAAACGGAAACTCAAAGATTTGAAGAATCTTTCTGAATGTCACATTGCCACTAAGCAGTAGAGCCATGATTCAAACCCACAACCATGTTTTTCTTAATCCCACCTCTTAAACCAAATGTGAACTGCTTTGCATATCTGAACCTAGTTCAAGAAATTTCTATAGGTGTTCTCTTTCTTGTATACGAATATACCTACATGCCAGGACACTTATTATTTCTAAAGGATTTGATCATTCAGATTTGGATTTATGGAAGCTTAGCTCAAAATCCATATTCAAATAAAAGCAGAAAGGGGCCAACACGTATCCATCGTTGGCCCCTTGGACACTACTTGTCTGGCTTGCAGTACATGTGACCTCTCATGGAGAAAACACGTACAGCACATAACTGGATGTGGGATCTAGGCAGAAGCTTGTGTGACTTTGGTACACCATCAGGAGGGAGTGGGGCCAGAGTGGGCCCTTTCTTAGTGAGATATTGGACCTCAGAAGTTACGAGCCAGTAGTAATGGTTGTTGAACCCTTGCTCACTTTGCAAGGGTGAGCAGGTTCCAAGAAGAGAGAAAAATGGACTGTGTTTCCTTTGGCAAGTGCATACACCTGCACAGCAGTGTTTCGGTTATACTGTCTGGGCACAGCCTTCGGTTTCACTCAATTGCAATCCAGCGATGGTGAATCCTGTTGGTAGTGACCATTGCAAGTGATCATTTTACCTTTCAATCTCAGAGATTCCAAGTATTCTTTAATTCCCTTTTATTTTTTTTTAATTTTTTTTAACGTTTATTTATTTTTGAGACAGAGACAGAGCATGAATGGGTGAGGGGCAGAGAGAGAAGGAGACACAGAATCGGAAGCAGGCTCCAGGCTCTGAGCCATCAGCCCAGAGCCCGACGCGGGGCTCGAACTCACAGACCGTGAGATCGTGACCTGAGCTGAAGTCGGAGGCTTCACCGACTGGGCCACCCAGGTGCCCCTTTAATTCCCTTTTATAAATCATTACCTTTTGTTGGGGAAAGCCCTTCTTGATTTCCCATAAATAGTATTTCTCCTGTTATACACTCTTAAATTATCTTGTATTTCTCCTTCTTAACAATTGATATCAGTTACTTTTTTGTGTAATCACTTGTTTCAAGGATGCATTCTCCTCTCTGCTAGACTACAAGTTCCATAAAGGTCGCAAACATGGCTGTCCTGTCTTCTGTTGTATTTCCATTCCTTGGCACCGTGCTGGGTATATAGTATGTTCCCCCAAACATTTTTCTTTTTGATTGAATGAATAGAACTTCACCTCTTACTACTTGGGAATTAGAAGAGTTATTTGTGTTAGTTCTGCATTCCGAACCTGGACTTTTCCCTAAATATTAGGCACATTAGAAGTTTTGGGTTTTTTTTTTCCTGAAGATCATTTTCTTGGAGGCAGTTCATCATTTATCCATGTATTTATTAAACTATGACTTGTGGGGCACTGGGTGGCTCAATCGGTCCTGATTTTGGCTCAAGTCACAATCTCATGGTTTGTGAGTTTGAGTCCCTCATCGGGCTCTGTACTGACAGTGTGGAGCCTGCTTGGGATTCTCCCTCTCTCCCTCTCTCTCTGCCCCTCCTCTGCTTGCTCTCTGTCTCTGTCCCTGTCTCTCTGAATATAAATAAATCAAAAAAAAATGCACAAAACAAAACAAAAAAAGCCCAAAACTATGACTTGTGTTTCAGTCTAATGAGAAGTTCCTTAAATCTGCACTTGTGTAGGTTAGGATTGACCCCAGAGGCCCATACAGAGATGACCCTGCAGGTAAGGAATGGGTTGCTTCAGCCCTGAGAGGAGAGGAAGCCAGGCAGTACATTACAAAGGCAACTATTATGCAGATTTGATGTCTTGCTACTTACTTCCCCTTTGCTCTTCGTTAAGAATCACACACTTCTGGAATGATATAAAATTCATGATAATTATGCTAGTGGAAAAAGTACAACTTTTTAATATTTAGCTAATGAGTATGCTAGTGATTATCGTAGTAGCTATGAGTTAATGATTAATTGCGATGATTATTGTAATAGTAATGGGAGAACAGATTTACAGAGAGATTAATTAGGAATAAATTTTTGAGAGGCTGTAATACATGAGATAAAAAGAAGATGAGGCAGAATTGTATAGTGGAGAGAGCACCAACTTTGGAGCTAGAGAAGTAGGTGTAATTGGTTGATTGATTAATACATGCATTTAGTCAATAAATATGTACTGACCACTTATTCGGTGTTGGGCCCTCTTCTAAGTTTTAGAGGTATAACAGTGATCAAAAGAAAAGGTTGCTATCCTCACAGAGCTTGCATTTTCTTTGTGGATAGAGTTGTGACCAGCCCTTCCAAATTTATTACTTGAAGTCTTAATCTCTCAGTACCTCGGGATGTGATCTTATTTAAAAATAAGGTCATTGCAGATATAATTAGTTAAGTTATGATGAGGTCATCCTGGAGTAGGGTAACTCCCTAATCCAATGTGACTGGTGTGCCTACGAAAAGGAGAAATTTGTCCTTATCCCCAGCTTCGTTGAGATAAAATTGACATATAACAATGTGTGAGTTTGAGGCGTATAACATGATGATTTGATATACATACATATTGGGAAAGGATCACCACAATAAGGTGAATTAACACATCCATCACCTCACGGAGCTACCATATTGTGTGTGTGTGTGTGTGTGTATGTGCATGATGAGAACTTTTAAGATTTTCTCTCTCAACAACTTATAGTATCCCGTAAGTATACTATAGAGTATTGTCAACTATAGTCACCGTGCAGCACATTCGTTAGATCTGCAGAAATTATTCATCTTAATACTGGGAGTTTGTACCCTTTGACAATTTCTACCCATTTCCCTCACACCTCCCTCCTCCCTCCCCTCTGCCCCTGCTGACCACCAATTTATTCTGTTTCCATGAGTTCTGTTGTTGTAGATTTCACATCTAAGTAAAATCATATAGAACTTGTCTTCTTCTGACTTAGTTTACTTAGCGTGATGCTTTTTTGTTCATGTTGTCACAAAGGGTAAGATTCTCCAGTTAGGTTTCCGTAGTGTCGCGGTTATCACATTCGCCCGACAAAAGGTAAGAGTCTCTTTTTTTTATAGATGAATTATGTTTCATTTTATACATACCACATATTTTCTTTGTCTCTCTACCGGTCGATGGACGTGTAGGCTGTTTCCATGTCTTGGCTATTATGAATAATACTGCAGTGAACATGGGAGGACAGATGGCTCTTTATTTATTTATTATTTATTTATTTATTTTGACAGATGCCTCTTTATTTATGTATTATTTATTTTTTGACAGATGCCTCTTTAGATAGTAACTGCCTTTCTTTCTTTCTTTCTTTCTCTCTTTCTTTCTTTCAAGTTTATTTTGAGAGACAGAGAAAGAGAGAGAGTGTGCACATGCATGCAGGGGGAGATCAGAAAAAGAGGAGAGAAAGAATCCCTACTCAGGACTTGACCTCACCAACTGTGAGATCATGACCTGAGCTGAAATCAAGACTCAGATGCTTAACTGATCGAGCCACCCTGGTGCCCCGATTGCATTTTTTTTCTGATGGGAACCCAGAAACAGGATTGCTGGATCCTATGGGAATCAGCATCTTATCTTCTCATGTTCAGTACATGCTATCTTTTGTGAAAAGAAGGTTTTCAATTTAATGTAGTCTGGTGTGTGAACATTTTGTAATATGACTTCCGCTTTCGTTTTTCTTGTTTTAGAAATCTATATCCAAATCAAGGCTATGGAAATATTCCTCAATATATATTCTAATTATTTTAGAGCTTGCTTTTTCATGATTAGTGATAAACAAAATGGTCCATATCCTCAGACAAGAAGGAAAACTATCACGTGCAATTAAAGTAAAATGCAACAAATCCTATAATACCAAAACAACGGGATGCCATAGGAGCAGGTGCAGGCCTCTAAAAAGTCTAATTTGGTCATGAAGAGACATATTCCAATTTATGACTCATGGAGGCTCCCAGTAGTGGATTCTGTTTAATTTTAATTAAAGGTTTAAGAATTCATGTGATTCAGAAACTGAATGGCAAATCTCATGTTGAAAACACAAATCTCCAGAAATGAGTCTCAAACAGGGGGGTATGAAAGAACCAACTGAGAAATGTGTTACATATGTATGTTACCGCCCTCCTCCGTACTCACACTACCCAGCCCAAGCCCACAGATTCTGACTCAGTAGGACTGCTTTGGGCTCCAGGAATCTGTGTTTATAAAACATTTTAGCTGAATCTTCTGGTGGCAAGGAGATGGTAGGAGTCATAGAAATACTGGATTAAGGTACCTGCTATGAAATATCTTTTAATTTGAAAAATAAATTCTGTACCTTTGCATCCTTTCCTCAATTCGGCATTTTGACTCATCCTTTCCTAAAGGATGATTCTTTCAGGAAATGATAAGCTTACTGTAATCATACTGTCGTTTTTATCTCACTTTAGAACTTACAAATGAATTAAATCACTATTATTCATTCATGCATCAAACATTTATTGAGTGTGTTTAGCGGCACCAGGTTTAATGACATGTGCTGGAGATTCAGAAAAGAAGTGTATGTGACCCCATCCTGAAGTTCATACACCAAACTCGTGTGGATGTATGTCAAGAAGCAGTATGCTATGTTCCTGGCACAATGAATAGGAAGAAAGGCGGCATAAAAGAAGAAATGGTCAGCTTTTTCCCATTAGGAAATCCCATTAGGGATTAAGGGAAATGCATATGTCAGGATTGGCTTCTTAACTTGTTTACTATTATCATTATTGTTAGCAGTATTTTTATTATCATGGCAAAAGCATAGGCAATGTCAGGGTCATCCAATGATGTCTGAGGCCCCGTGTAAACATATTTGGTGGGAATTTTTATCTATACATGCAATCTGATTAAAACATACATTAAAAAGTTAACACGTTCACCTGAAGCACAGCTTTTTATTGATGGAGATCTAGAATAATGGATAGAGACTATGTATTTGTTTATTCTCTAATCATGGCACATTAAGATTCTCGTAGTACATGGACACCATCTCTCCATATTAAGGTCCAGGAGCCTTCTCACTGTGTTCGTTATTGAATTGCTGCAAATTGTATATTTCCCACTGCAAGAAACACATAGCGTACTCAATGTCATGGCTCTTTGGAACTACCTCTGTAGTTCCGTAATATCATTTACCACCAGTTACAGATTGTAACATAACTCAAAGTACAATATCTCCCTTCAAGCCACCTCTGGATACTGGCTTCCAATGACTCTCCAACGTCGTTACTGTGCTTTGTTAACGATGACAGCAGAGGCGAGTCTTACCCAGAGTATGCAGGAAAATTGGAATGATGCTTTATTTTATGACCATGTTACGTGAACAGAGTTTTATATCGTAAAGGTAGGACAGTACACCTTCCCACCGTATGCCTTCTCTTGAACTTTTAAGGCCAGAATGGCTGCGTGTATACCTAGAATGTGATCTCTTTTAATGTTGACCACACACCTACCTCCCATGTACGTACTGCCACCAGCAGGTAAGAATGTGGGTGGAGCAAGAGCGTCCCAATTCGTACAATAAATGTCTGTCTTTCGTCCGGAACGATTTAAAACCAACCCTGGTGAGAGCATCACCCTACTGCCTCGCTCAAAGACAAGAGAAGCAAACAACTCGGAGGGCTCGCTGATGTTGCCGAAAAATGGTCTCCAAAGACCTTCATGAGATAGGCCTGCTCCACTCCTGACGACTGCCTGACCACATGCCACAAAGCGAGTGATGGGGGTGGGTGGCCACCCAGGGTACCAGCGGCACAGGGTACACAGGGTAAATATCTTATACCTCTACCCCTGCCATTCCTGAGGTGCTGAGACAGGAGGAGGTACCATGGTTGATAGATGAGTGATAGCTGATGCCAGGTCTGTAACATGCTGTATGAGCCCAAGGCTTGGCAGTGAACCCTGTTAACCCGTTGCTTGCCCTGCGCCCTGAACTTGTCCTGTGCTTGGCATGAATGAGAGTCACCCCAAGTCAGCATGTTAGTATAATTCTGGCAGGTCAACCTTAGCCCACTCTATAAAAGAAAAATCACGCTGGCCAGTAGGAATGATGTGCTCACCAGGCCATCCTCCCAGAAATGGGGCCGATTGGTGCAATGGCCAGGTAGGTATGCAGGCCAGAGGAAGTTGGGACATCTGGTTGACCCAAAACAGGGAAGATGGTCTGATAGTGCTCTGAAGGCAAGAAATGGGGACTGAGGTCCCCACATGTCCTGGTCTGGGATTAGGGTCCTCTGTCTGGGTTGCACTACTGACCTTAGCTGGTTCCAGGCACTGGAGGGGGACTTAGAACACTTTGAGAAAGCACTCCAAAGCCCTGGGCCCACCGAGGCACTGGGTTTGGGCCGAGGCCCATTTGTTAGAGTCTAAAGGTGGTACTTAATATTACTACCGTTACATTAGAAACAAACAAGTTTAAGAGGCCAAACGACTTGCTCTGAATCATACGAATAATTGAGGGAATAAATGGAATGAAATATCGGTTTCAAATCTCCAAATACCTGTTCTTTCCTGCAACCAATTAATTTAACATCAGCCCAATCATGCAAAGTCTGAAAGATAATCTATTGCACACAGAAAATTCTACTGCATGATAGAAGCCAAATTAAAATTTGGACTTCTATTTATTTACTGTCACAGATTATGTGAGATAAGGTGCCCTTTTGAAGACAAGGATACTAATGATGCCTTAAAAAAATTTTGTATCAAGGGGTCCCTGAGTAGCTCAGTTGGTTGAGCATTGGACTTTGGCTCAGGTCATGATCTCGGGTTCTGAGTTTGAGCCCCCACGTCGGGCTTGCTGCTGTCAGTCGCCTGTTCAGATTCCCCTTCTCTCTGCCCCTCCCCCGCTTGTGCTCTCTCCAAACTAAAACAAAACAAAACATTTTGTATCTGTGCAGGCCTTACGTCACAACATTCTTGGGGGTTCATTCGGATAATACTTACCACTTTCACTTCTCAGGTGGAAAACGTACAGTTCAGAAAATTGTGGTGTTCCCTCGGGTCTTAACGCCTTTCAGTCCTGGGATTACAGTTCTGACCTAGCCCCAGTTCTCAGGCTCTGCTGACTGATTCTGCCTGAGTATTTTAACCATTTCAAACCATCTGTTACTCAGCAGTCTTTAGGTTTAACTATTACTGATTACCATTCTCAGTTTCCTCTATTTTCAACTCACATCCTGCTTATAGTGAGTTACTATGGAGACACGACATATCATTGGTCTCTCTGTAGGATAGTGACCTGGCATATTTAAAAATGTTCTGGGTTTCTAAGCAACTCGACCAGCATTACCCATCTTTGCCTCCAGGAGCTGTTCTTTTGCTGCAGCAAAGGAAACCCGGATCAGGGCTAACTTCCGGGGATGGTAATGGAGTTGTCAGGAAGTGGGTGTTCAATGCAGCCGATACAGACTCCATTCCATCAAATGTCTGTCCCCTGCTGGAGCATTTTTGAAAATGACTTACGACGAAAGGGAAAACTGGAGGATCTCACCTCCACAACTTTCATGCCTGCCACTTGTTTTGCTGTGAACTTTGAATGTTATTAAACTACCCCCCGGACCTCAGTTCCCTTATATCTAAAATAGAACTTAAATCAGCCGGGTATGTGGAAATGCTCTATACATGATAAAATCTCGTGTTACTACTTTTAATGCTGATACAGGTGTTCATTCTCCCCCCCCCCCCCAACGAAATACCTGCTTTGTGTGGAGTCCGATGTTAGGCACCAAGGGAGAAGTCGATAATGCCCTGCCAGCCACTGGACAGCTCGCCATCGGATTGGGAGACAGGAGATGAGAGCAATCAGGTTGTTCCGTTCCAGGGCTGGGACCAGTTCAAGGGCTGTGGGCAGCTCACATGCAAGGAAATGCCAAGGCCACAAGAGTGCACGCTACGGTACAGAAAAGGAGAGTGAATTGGGGTGGCCACGGAAGGCATCGAGGACTGTCTGCACACTTAACAGGGGCATAAGAGACGTCTGTGAGCTTGCTTCCTTATGTGGCTTCATCTGATTCTACTACCGACCCCTCTTGCCAGATTCCAGACATCCGATGGTGATTTAACAGCAAGGCTCTGCACTCAAAATGTATGGGTTCATATTGTAACTCCAGCATTTACTACTTCTGTGACCCTCAGCTTCAGTTTTCTTGTCTGTTTGATGGGCGTAATCATGAAAAGTAATTCAAAATGGTATTAAGTCGCCAGAGCGTGTGTCTGCAACTCAGTATGTCGCCAATAACGTTAACCCTTATTATTCCAGCACACGTGTCTCCTGCCACTGTGCCCTCACACACATTTTTCCTTCTTTGTTTTTGTCGGTGTGGTGACATTATTAGTCCAGTTTAGCGCATAGGCATCTCTCTGGGACTAGTTCCTTGATCAACCTTACTTCCTCTTTCGATCCTCTGCAGAAGATTTGACGCTTCCTTATGTCTTGTGTGCGCAAACGTGTACCTAGTGTATCTTGTACATCCCTCCGTCCTAAGCTGATCATATCGCACATTTCCTTGTTCACGTTGTGGGAGTAAACGGAGGCCAACCAAAAGAGAAAAGCAAAAGCTGTTTCTTTTGACCTTGCGATAGCAAGGGGGGTAGGCTACCGTTGCTTTTCTGGCACAGACTCAAAGACAGGCAGGGGAGTGTAAACACTCGAGGGTAGAAAAAAGAGAAGGCCTTAGGTGTTTCCTGATCAGAGGCTCTTGACGTGGGGAAGCCGGAGACAGGCTAACTAGAAAGGAGGGGTTCCGTGTGATTGGTTAGGGGTGCGTGTTTGACTTTCTCTGTTTGGCCATAAACTGGATGCAGGGGCAGAAATCAGGAAAGCTGCCAGTTATTAATCAAGTCCTGGCCATTGGGGACTAATTGTTACGGAAGTTATTGTTTAGCTTTCCTGGATCGTCACTGCAGAGGGCAACTGGACTTCCTGCAAGTCTGACTTGTAGAAGGTTGGCTTTCCAGGTTGCTCTTTATGGGTAAGAAGTTGGTTTCCTGGGCCAGTTGCTGCAGGTTGTGGGCCAGAGTTTTATTTTTTATTTTTTTAATTTTTTTTTTCAACGTTTATTTATTTTTGGGACAGAGAGAGACAGAGCATGAACGGGCGAGGGGCAGAGAGAGAGGGAGACACAGAATCGGAAACAGGCTCCAGGCTCTGAGCCATCAGGCCAGAGCCCGACGCGGGGCTCGAACTCACGGACCGCAAGATCATGACCTGGCTGAAGTCGGACGCTTAACCGACTGTGCCACCCAGGCGCCCCCAGAGTTTTATTTTTATAAATGGGCTGACCATTGTCCATTCGTAGATTCTGTCTCTCAACACATCTGTCCATTTACGCTTCTCGTAACCAAAGAACAGGTCTTAGCCGCGTACGTACTTCCAGCACCTCACACGGCGTCAGATACATGTTTGTGGGTCAATAGGTGTGTGGAAAGAAGAACAGAAGAGAGGAGAGAAAGGGAAGGGGCAAGATAAATTGGCTCGACCGGAAGCAGTGATTCCGGTAAGTGAGTAGTGTTGAACCAAGTTGATTGACAGTAACTTTCTAGATGGGCCTCCCCCTGCAGAGAAGAGTCTATCTTTAAGTGGCCAGGGGTTAAGAAAGATGGAGAAAAACAGCAAGGGGCAAAGGTAATACAGAAAACGATGGTGGCAGTGGATCTCAGCTACTTCAAAATGCAGCTGCAGATGTAAAAATAAACTTGTGTTTGAAACATACTGTGGCTTTAGCGAGCTTCAGGGAAATAATCTAATACGCTACCGTGTCTTTCGAGAGTTTCATTAGCTGTCCAGAGCTTTTCATTTTATAAGTGTGAACGACTGATCCCTTTGCTGGGCGGAATTCGGTGCCAGGTTTTCCAAAGCCGTGTGTCTGAATGGAATCCTTTCCTGACCGTTGTTTCCAAATCGTGCTCTGGGGGTGGGAGACTGGTTTATTAGCAAATTCGCCATCAACAAGTTTCTCTGGTCAGTTAAGTCTGGAGAACCTGCTCACTCTGTCACCCCTCAGACATGTACGATGATGGCATCGCCCTATTAAAGGTTCTGAAAATCTTACAGTCAAAAAGCTTGACTTGAAAAAAATGCATTGTTGCAAAAACTCAACTAACCACAGAATTCTGTTTCTGTGAAATACCCAGTTCTGTGAAAGTTACTTGGATATTGCTATTTTGTTTTTTTAATGTTTATTTTGTGTGTGTGTGTGAGAGAGAGAGAGAAGACAGAGAGAGAGAGAGAGAGAGAGAGCATAAGTGGGGGAGGGGCAGAGAGAGAGGAGTACAGAGGATGCAAAGCAGGCTCCAAGCTGTCAGTGCAGAGCCTGATGTGGGGCTTGAACTCGCCAAGCACAAGATCATGACCTGAGACGAAGTTGGGTGCTTAACCGACTGAGCCACCCAGGCGCCCCGTATATTGCTATTTTAAATTTTAATGTCCGTGGATGCCAAAGTTCCATAGATAAAGAAATGCTAACATGTGTCTACGTGTCTGAAAACCTTGTTCATCATAGTGCATTTTTTCCTATTTTTCAGTTGGATAGGTGCCTTCATAACATTATCTCTTTTGACCTTCAACTTTCTAGTGGAAGAATCGGAGGAGGATCGTCATTCTGATTTTGTAGTTGAGAAAACTGGGACCCAGCGTGGTTCATGTGAATAAAAATAAATTAATAAAAAATAAATAAATGCACGAGTGATCAAGTGCATCAGCGGGCTGGACATTTACAATTGGTTCGGAGGCTTCTCCAGCTTTACAGTTTCAGTGATTTGACAAATGTCCCTTGTGTGCCTCCTTTGAATCAACCACTTTGCTTGAGAATGCACAGATTAGTAAGGCAAAGTCCCGGACCTCAACAGACCCACAGGATACTAACAGAAACAAGAGAAAAATACTAATTAGAATCCCATGTGCTATAGTCAAGGAAAGCTCCAAGGTGCTACAGAAACAAAAGAGAAGGCTTCCACTCCACGAGTCTTTGTTTAAATTAGGAAAAGGGCCCCTACAGTGGAGACAAACCACATGAGCACAGGGTGTGGTGATCAGGCCCCTCTGTGCAAAGGAAAGCCCATGCCGGGGTGTAAGGCATATTGGGAAGCACCAGGGCTAGGTGCTACTTACTCACTCTTTCTCAATCTTTGCACGGTGGGAAATCATACATGTCCTCTTGGGGCATCTCCACATTTAGTGCTCAAGAAAAGTGTTGTTTGGAGTAGAATGGAAAGATGTACCGTGAGCCGGTTCTTGAAGGATAATGGATTGTCTTAACAGTGGACAAGAATATGGGGGTAGATGGAGGAGCGTCATGGGTGAAGGCCCCATGGAGATCGAGTGTGGGCCACCTTGGAGGACCTAGGGGAAGGCCAGTGTACAAGAGGTAAGGCGTGGCTGAAGATGAATTTCAAGGGACCCAAAGTACTGAGTCAGGGACAGACTTAAAGGAACTCTGATCTTAAGATCAAGATAGAAAAGAGTTCTCTTCCATACTCAGAGACAGGTGCAATACTACGCACAGGGTTGTCCTTCAATGACATATGCTGAAGGATATTGAAAGGGGAGTGGAGACCAGAGCAGCTGCTCGTGTTAGTCTCAGAAATGTTAGCCAGTGACTGAAATTTCCATGGAGCTACTTTCATTGTTACACGTACTTATGGGGCAACTACCATAAGCCAGGTATTTGAGGTGACCGCAGCCTCGAGAACAGACACAGTGATTATAGTGGTATGGGGTGAGTGAAGAACAGAGGTTTTGCAGGGATAGAGAGGAATGGTCCCAACCCAGCGAGCTGTGGCAATGGGCTGTCTTGAGAATGAACCTAATTGTACCCAGGTGAACTGAGAGCTTCCTCCGACACAAATCCACTTCCAGAATTAGAAAAGCCATTCTCTTTGAGTAGATGAGTTCCCCAAAGTATATGCCCTCTGAGTGTCCCTGCCACCAGACTGACATAGCCCTGGGACAGGCTGTGTTTCATTCCTAGTTGAGGTCCCTCAGCTACTCACCCTTGTACAGTAAGACCCCGCACGACCGTTTACCCAGTCATGGTAGACATGAGTGGAGAGGGCTTTCCAAAGAGTGGGAATACCAAGAGAAAATACACTGACAGGGTGTGGGGGAACTGGGGAGCCTGGAGAGGTTTGGTTTTGCTGGAGGCCGTATGGAGTAAAACACAGAGAGTTGGGAGATGAGGCCAGGTTATGGGCAATGTTGGGTCATGCAGCTCCTTGTTTGCCATGCAAAGGGATTATGGGCTCTATGCTATGAGCCATTGCCACATACAAGACCGTACAAATATCTCTAGGCTGCTGGATTAGAATCCCCTGAGTTGCCAATTAGATATCATATTTGGGCTCCAGCAGAGATGTACTGTATTGGAATCATGGAATGTGGGCCACAGTCATGTATGTAGAACAACTTCCCCAGGTGACTTTTACACCCATGAAAGTTTGAGAACCATGCTGTGACAGCTGGAAAATTATCAGCAGAGAAGGGATACTGTTTGACTTGGGTTCTGGAAAGATCGCTCGGGCCACTGGGAGAATGTGGCATCCGCGTGGTGAAGGCTTGTCGCGGGGACACCAAAGAGAAAGCTTATGAAATAAACGGGGCGAGACATAAACAAGCATCTGAGCTTGATGTGCCCTCAGCAGATTTCTTCACCTAAGAACCCTGTGTCTCCTCCTCAGACAAATCAAATTATGACTAATGCGGACATCCAGGTACTCACTCACGAACCTTAGCGCCATTGTTATAATTCCCCCTGTCTATGGGCCTCATTAAATTTTTGTGGATAATGGTGGTGATTCAAAAGGGCCTTCTCCTGGTATGCAGGCAATACCCATGACTCAAACATGAGTCAAAAGTACTTAGAGGTTTATTCATGCCTGTTTTTCCCATTGTTAATTAATTTTTCTCAGGTACTCTTATTCATGATGTAATGGGATTGGTTTTGAGCACCTCAAAGCCGTGTGATTAATTGCATTCAATTTCAGTAGCAGCAATTGATTGCTCCTAACCAATGAGCATTGTGCTGGTTATAATCAAAATCATTAGGCAGCCACTCACTCTCCTCTTCTGAGACGGTACATTTTCTCCTTCACTGTGTTCTCTGTAGGGTTCCCTTGTAGACCAGGGTCCTACTGATCAAACATTTGTTTCTGAGTCTTCATAGATTTACATTAACACTGTCAACTGCGAGCCCAAACCCATCCACTCTACATGACCTTAGAGGTTTCCTTCCGTTTTGGTGTTTATTAGCTCAATTTTCAAAAGTGAGGCTCTGCTGCAGGACTACAGTTCTGTGATTCATCCAATTATCTTTGGCAAGTGTGAGGCATAATCTGGTACAAACACGTAGTTCTAGACATTTCTTCAGCAGCAGGGGCAGGGAAATTCCAAGAAGGGGAACTGAACTGGGTGTATAAGAAAATGAGAAAAGCAGGTTAAGGTCATAAGAGTAACTGTCTTAGATGTCTCAGGTATGCAGTACCCAGCTCATGGAATTGACTATACACGAGAAATCGTATCTTCCCTTCCTGAACAGTTAAAAAAAATCACTTTTCTTATACCTGTCCTTATCTTTTTTTTTTAATATTTATTTGTTTTTGAGACAGGGAGAGACAGCATGAACGGGGGAGGGTCAGAGAGAGAGAGACACACACACAGAATCTGAAACAGGCTCCAGGCTCTGAGCTGTCAGCACAGAGCCTGACGCAGGGCTTGAACTCACAGACCGCAAGATCATAACCTGAGCAGAAGTCGGAGGCTTAACCGACTGAGCCACCCACGCGCCCCAACCTGTCCTTATCTTAAATCATCTTCATGGCGACTGGAGAGACCATGACAATTCTATCTTGAAGAAGACATGAACATCTTCCAGACATCTCCTCCAAGCTTGGATTCTGAGAAGGATCAGGAGAAACAACATGCATGTGTATGTGTGTGTGCGTGTGTATATTCATATATGTGTGTGTACATATTTATTTATCTATGTGCTTATGTGTGTAAGTATGTATTTTTCTCAAGTTTTTATTCAAATTCCAATCAGTTAACATACACATGTAACATTAGTTTCAGGTTTAGGATTTAGCGATTCGTCACTTACATACAACACCCAGCACGCATCACAAGTGCCCTTCTTAATCTCCACCACTTATTTATTCATAGATGTGCTATATAACCAGAGATGAAAGAGACCCAACCTTTGTCCTCAGGGAGCTTGTCATCCAGTGAGGGTGGTGAACACATGAACAGACTATTGTAAAATAACGTGGATGTTTAGCGACAGAGATGTATCTGGAAGGAACGGACGAGATGAGTTTTAAAGGATGAATAGGAGTTTGCATGGAAGAGGAGAAAGGGGATTTCAGGTCAGGTTGTAAGAAGGTGGCCTGAACACGAGAACAGGAAGTGAAAGAGCATGGTATGTCCTACGTCTCCCCCAATCATTGGGCCTTGGTGAAACTTCATTGCCAAAGCGGGAAGGGATGGGGTTTGAGACTGCAGAGATAGTTGAGGGCAAAATGATGGAAGGATTTAAAGACACCCTGAGAAATTTGACCCATACTGGACAAATACATGTTTTCATGCTGTGCATCAGGGGGTCTCCAGTGTGCAGCTGATACAGCTTCCAGATCCTATCTAAGACCTACGGAACGAAATCTCTCAGGATGGGGGTTGAGAAGATCCTCGGGCATTTCAACACTCACTGATTTTGAGAACTGTTGTGCTGAGACATGGAGGCTCATGGGAAGGCTTTACAAAGGAGAGGAGTTGACACACGGGCCATCATAAAGTGCCACTATCTGTTGGAAACAACAGACGCCTAACTTACTTACACGTCTGCCATACTGAGCTATGGCTTGCTGTTGGGGGAATGTGAGGATTAAGAACTAGGTAAGAGTGAAATCTGGATGCTAAGGAGGGCTTGTGGGCTCTGCTCTGGTCCAGTGGGTGTATCTCCTGTTGATAACAGATTGTGGAATGCAAGCGAGGAAGCCAAGAAATACGTCTGTAGAAAAAAGATCATGGCGTGCAATGTCCAGTACGCTGGCTTCTCCTTTTCCTTCCAGATGTGTGAACTTAAGTCAGTTACTTTACCTCTCCGAGGCACCGACTCTTGACTATAATATGGGGATGTTAAATAAAATTTAAATAATAGGAGTCTATACTGCTCATAACTTGTAAGGTGCTATAAGAGATCTAAGTTGGCTCTAGATAACTCCATTTTAAATCAATTTCATAGAAGAATCAAGGTAATAACACCTGATCTCTATTCAGAACTGAGTATGTGCCCGGCATTAAATTGAGTCTTTTGGACAAACTAGTTTATTTCATTTAATTTATTCATCAACCATAGCATGAAGGAATGGTATCTCCAAAGTATAGATGGTTAAAAAGCATTAAGGAAGTTTCCCTAAATCCCACAGCTAGTAAGTGGCAGCTTCAAATTTAAGCCTAGGTCTCGCTAGCTCTAAACATGTGTCCTTACTGCCGAGCTATGTTCCCAGCATAGCCACCTAACTTTGAAATATTCGCTTTTAGTGTTTGACGTTTGCCTTCAAGATGGACGACTTTTCAGTCAACTTTTCCTTCTGTTTGTAAACAACTTTCTGTGTTATTATTATTATCATCACTAGTATGATTACCTCTTGGGGATTGTTTACTCCCGTTGTGGAATAGTGGATTATTTGTTATGACAGAAAAAAAAAAAAGACAGGGAGTCTGAAGATATTGAAAAAATATATGAAAGATGATTTGATATCCTAGTTAATTGATGTTACGCTGGAGCAAAAGTCTTAGAGAACAGAACAAATATCCATCATTTCAATAGCAGTTAGGAGAAAAGTTAGAGTAAATGAATTTTATAAGCCTTTTCCCACATGCATTAGAAGTTTGAGCACATCAGGCACAGCTCAAAAGTGTTAGCGCAATCCATGAAAATTGTTGGGAAATTCAATAACTCACTGGTGTCTCCCCGTTTTCTATCCACTCAGGTATCTTTATACTTATCCATCCATCCATCCATCCATCCATCCGCCCATCATCCATACGGTCAATTCCCTCCTATCTTTAGATCCATTTACCATCCAAAATAAGCTTAATAAGCATATGAAGGGTATTAATTATGCGCTGTACTCCAGCTATCCTTGCTGAGTGCCTACTATATACCAATGCCATGGGAAAAACTTCCACGTATGTCACTCCAGCCTAGTGTCAGGAACTTTATTGTGATGAAAAGAAAAATGGGCTGTCTCCCAGCAAGCTACCTGCTCTTCAGGGATTAAGAAGGACAAGCCATAACCGTAAAAAACAATTAGCTGACAATACATAAGTAGTTACATTCCTTCAAAGATGAAACCATATTAGCCGTGTCATGCAGGAAAGAACATAATTGAGTTCTCCAAGAGCAAATGTCTATGAGAGAAAATGGGAGGTAAAAAGGCTCTTCATCCTCTAGGTTCTAGTTCCAAGATTCCTCCCTCTGGGAAGCCTGTGGTGAAGCCCGATTCCCTAAGCCTGAATTTACCTCATCTCCCTGTTGTTCACAGCCCTGCGTCCCAGCTTCTCTTACAGAGCTTCGTGGCCTCCACTTGTATTTCAGGAGACTGTGACATGGGGTGGAGGGAGCAGAGGCTTCTGTGAAATATGATCTGGGTTAGGATCACCTGCCTTTTTTATCACAGGGGCTAACTTAGACAATAATTTTACAGGTTAATCCTGACCAATTTCACCTATCTCGCTAAGTACTTGATGTAAATCTGATTTAGTCCTCACGCATCGCGCCCTGGCATTTTATGCTATCTCTTCTTTATTTTGCAAACACGCAAGGTGGGGCTTCACTTATTTTCCCCTGTTGTTCTCGTAAGTGGCAGACTACTTTCCAGTGTTTGTCTGCAAAACCCAAGTGAAGAAGATATACACAGTAATGCCCCTCGATTCGCCTAGTTGCTCAGCGTGTCAATCTCCTCCTCTGTAAGTTAGGGCTGAAAATATTTATCCCCTAGAGTTCTGACACAGCACTGTAAGCTGGGAATATATTGTGCAGGGCAGGTTCCGTGCCAAGGAGAAGATAGTCCAACCCCACAACCACTCCAACTTTCTTGTTGTTCCTCCAAGATGCCAAGCTCAATTCCGCCTTTGTGGTTTTGTCTCTTCTGTAGGCAGTGCCTAGTTAGAGATAGGCCTGGCTACCTATACTATATCTTTGCAGGCCTGGCTTCTATAGGCCAGTCAATTCTCTGCAAAACTTCCGTCTCATGGCTAAGATCTCTCCTGATGACTTTATTTTTTTTTTCTTAATTTTTTTTAACGTTTATTTATTTTTGAGACAGAGAGAGACAGAGCATGAACGGGAGAGGAGCAGAGAGAGAGGGAGACACAGAATCGGAACCAGGCTCCAGGTTCTGGGCCATCAGCCCAGAGCCCGACGCGGGGCTCGAACTCACGGACCGCGAGATCGTGACCTGAGCTGAAGTCGGACGCTTAACCGACTGAGCCACCCAGGCGCCCCACTCCTGATGACTTTAAAACAGAAGCCCGCACCGCTCACTTTCTGTAAGCCCTGAGCTATTTTGTTTTTCTTTGTATCCTCCTCCCTGATGCTATACGTTTGTTTATTTCATTATTCCCGTCTATTTTCGCTTGGTTATTTATTTATTTATGATCAGTCAGGCGATTTGTTTTTATTTTACCCACCTCCACTGGTTAGTTACAGATTATTTTACCTTTACTTTAGGGGTTACCTTGGAGACTAAAACACAAACACCTTATTAGAATGTAAGGCAAATGGATAATTTGACTACCCCCCTGACACGGCAGGGGCCTTAGAACAATTCAATTCATTTACTCCTTCACTCCTTCATTTTGCAGTATTGTCCCATCTATTTAAATCCTCATATGCTTAAAACTCTACACGATGCTGATACTGTTTCGTGAAGCTCATTTCCATTTATGTTTGACCATGTATTTACCATTGTCTCTGTCTCTAAATTTGGGGGACAGACACAGCTCATCTGACTTAGCGAAGATTTAAGGTAGGAGTCAACAGTTGAGGATGTAAGAGGAAAGACAAGTGGAAAAGCCGATTAATACTTACCAAGTACCTGCATATAAACATATATGGTAACGTATATACATATATGTTCATATATGGTAACATATACATATATATGTATATACCTATATACATATACGCATGTGTGGTGTTACCATCAGAGAGGTAAACAAATACAGTCAGTTAAAGAGCTAGAGTTCAATCCTACAACTATCTGATTCCAAACACTGTATGCTTTGATACACGGGGCCGCAACTCCATTTTTCTCACATGACTTGTTCTCGACTGTTGTCGACTTTTTGTAAAATGCTGGCTGCTTGGGGGGTGGAGGGAGTTAAGTGTTTCCTAAAATCGGTAGGTTTCTATCTTGGGCTCCTTTCTCTCTGCTAATGCTTTTCAGTCCTTCTTAGGGACCACCAAAGCCATCATTTAATTAGGCATCAGTGGTCATGTCCATTCAGCGAAGAGTCCTTTTTAAGGGAAAGATCTCTTGGTCACTTTAATGTTCTGAGGTTGCAAGCTCTCCATCCAGTATCAGACACCCTGAGTATTGATTATTTGCAGCCAAGTAGGATTGAGGACATACACAACGAGCTTATTGAGGGTGGCTTCCGAAGCTTGATTTTTTTCACATCAAGTGAGGGAAAGGTTGGCTTTCATTGGGGAGTGATTCAGACTCAGGTCAAGTTAGAGTGAGTGTCTCTCAGAATAATGTCAATTAGACACAAGCCTACTTTCACTCGAAGGATCACGTTTCTCAATTACTCCTGTGTACCATCATGCTTGGTCCTAGACCTGGGCCCGCTGAGACTGTTCTCCGATCCCAAACTCAGCCCTGCCTGCCGCCTTAGGTCTCTTCGATGCCGTGAGCTGGGGACTCCGTTCTCTCACCTGATGGGTGTGGCTGCTTGCACTTTGACCCCATCAAAAGGGTGATACAAGGCAGGACAGTTAACCATCAATTATAGCAGACCCTTTGTTTCACACTTTATTGATATGTGGGCCCCAACTATGGGGAAAAACAATAAAGAAGGTTAAGGGCGCCTGGGTGGCTCAGTCGGTTGAGCATCCGACTTCGGCTCAGGTCACGATCTCGTGGTTCATGGGTTTGAGCCCCGCGTCGGGCTCTGTGCTGACCGCTCAGAGCCTGGAGCCTGCTTCGGATTCTGTGTCTCCCTCTCTCTCTGCCTCTCTCTCCCTCGCTCTCTCTCAAAACTAATAAATAAACATTAAAAAAAAAAAACAATAAAGAGGGTTGAAGGAAGTCTTGAGGCATGCTAAATATTCTCAGAATTTATGGGAAAAATGACAAAGAAAACCTTATTACTAACAGTATTCTCTTGGTTCATCTCAGTTCCTAACCTTGCTCTTTGGACTCCCCTCTCCCTCTCCTCCTAGAGAAAGAGCCCCTCTTCCATCCCTACGGTTTGCAAACATACATATACACAAACACGTGCACACATGTATGTGCACTCACAAGCACATGATACACACGAGGCACAGAGCTGACTCTATATACGATTGTGTCTTAGCCATGAGGCGATGTGCAGAACGTAGCAATCTGGCTGCACGTTTCCCAATGTCAGGGTTACTGGGTCTAGATTCTCAGCAGGAGGAGAATCCATACGCAGTTTGTTGCTTCAAGCCCAGCAGAAGAATCAAAGGTGGGCTGTGACGTGCCAGCTTATAACCTGTCCCCCCGGACTTAACCTGTCCCCTCGGTGTAAGGTGAAAATACGTGCCTTCGTTTGTCTGGAAAAGTTCTAACGGTGCCTGTGAGTGAATGACATACCCAGCTTATAAGAACAACCACAGTGGTTCAGACTACGAAAGTCTAACTCTGTATTAATAAAAAGATGCATTTTCTTCATGGAAATGGAATGGAATAGGATATAGTCTGAAAAATATTTCCCTTGTGTCCCATAGAGGTAAAAATTGTTATGTGGGAAGGACATAAGAGAAAAGGAAAACGGAAAAACAAATAGGAAAAGGAAAATAAAAGGCACACGCTAGGCACACGTTAGGCAAGAACCAGTTTAATAAACTTGAGACGAGGGAGGCAGGGAGGGACGTACATTTATTAAGCTGTTATAAGGTGCTCAGAACAGATGCACCTATCAATGCCTGATAATGTGTTTCATATTCATTGAAATCCTTTGGGGTAGATATTATAATTCTCATTTTCCAGAAGACAAAAATTATACTCCACAAAAACTGTGGGTTTTGAGATGAGTTTTTGTGGTCACGACGCTTGTGGACTGTTCATTTTCAAAGTGTTATCTCTTAATATTTATAGCCATTTGCAAGTTCGGTTCATTGAATCACTATCGTGCAAAGTTATTCAACTCCTTTAACTCAGGAGTCTTCAGAAGATGGGTTTAAATTTGATAATGAAGAGTAACCCATCAAGAGGGGACATGAATATTCTCTGGAAGAAAGTGAGGAATTCCAGCATGGCTTTTCCCTACACCTGAGTGAAGACATTTTAATTTTTTTTTTTTTCCAGGAAAGGTTTGGATTTCAGCTGACATTTCCATCAAGAGATGCTGATCATCGTAGAAAGGAGAAAAGTATGCTCTAGTCACGGTCCAACACAGTCAGAAGAAATTTGCCATCTCCCCAGTGTGACTGCTCTGCATGGACATCATCCCCTCGCACGGTTCCTTTTTAAACTCTTCATTAATTCATGTCAGCCACTCCTTCCTGGACTTCACTCTTCCCCTGGCTGTCGTTAGGTCTGTTCTATCAATTTCTGGCCATCATTTTTTCCACTCTTGTTCTAGTTCCCATATATTCCTGGTGCTATTAGCTGGTTTCAGTTTTTCTTTTCTCCATTATAGTCAGATAATGTAACAGGGGCAACTTTCTCTGCATCGTTATTGCTCGCGGCTATATCTTAGATTCCAATTGGACCCAGTTCTTTTGTTTTGTTTTGTTTTGTTTTGTTTTGTTGTTGCGTCTTTTAGCCAGTGCTCAAAAGAAAGGTACCGCACCTTAATATACTAGATACTGCTTACTCCTCACCCAACTCTTTTGATATGGAAAGAGATTTCTCTAACCTCTTTTTAAAAATTGTCTCACACATTATTTACATAAACAGACTCGTACCAGGGGTAGTTTGAAACAGTGGGAGTTCCCGGGGCTCTGGAATCCAAAGATCTGGGTTCCAACTTCGCTTCTACTGCTGGCTCGGATGTGATTTGGGCCGTTGACCTAGCATGCCTGAATCTGCTTCCTGGGTTGCAAAATGGGGGGTAATCAGGCTTGCTCTGAATCCCCTGTGCGATTGGTTGTATTGCCTACACTACAGGGATAGTGGGACAATGTGCTGGGGGATTGTAAGTACTTGAGAGCAGGAGAGGAGAAATGTACAGTTCATGTTCTGTCTGCTCTAATACATGAAATGAATGATGGCGGTGAGAGAGGAGGAAAGACTGGCTTTTGGCTGGGTTATTCCCAGAGTCCTACCAGAAAAAGAAGGCAAAGGAGAATGGCACTGGAGCAAGAGGAGTGTTGGGTTGAGGCAAGTGCTCCTGTGTTTCCGGGGCCCTGCAGAGTTTGTGTTCAATGGGACTGGTACACAGTTCCCTGGTTACTCATGAGGGTTCTCGGGAAAGACCTCTGCCTACAACATGTACGTGTTGTCTGATACCCTCAGATATCAAGGAATAGAAATTCCTCTGGTCTCTGAGCCAAGAGGTATTGGGAGAGTCCTGCTGACCTTACCTATTATTTTTTCAGTGTACTTAAATTGAAGTTATTTAACAAACAATGTAGTATTGGTTTCAGGAGTAGAATTTAGTGATTCATCTTACATAAAACACCCAGTGCTCATCCCAACAAGTGCCCCCCTCAATGCCCATCACCCATCTAGCCATCCCCCCACCCGCCTCCCTTCCAGCAACTCTCCGTTTGCTCTCTGTACTTAAGAGTCTCTTATGGGTTGCCTCCCTCTCTGTTTTTATCCCATTTTTCCTTCTCTTCCCCTACGTTCATCTGTTTTGCTTCTTAAATTCTACATATGAGTGAAATCATAGATTTGTCTTTCTCTGACTTTCTCCCTTAGCATAATATCCCCCAGTTCCATCCATGTTGTTGCAAATGGCAAGATTTCATTCTTTTGGTCAGTGATTAGTAGCAGAGAAGGACGTTGGTACTTATCTGGGTGCTCATCCCAGATGAGGAGGTGCACATCCTCCAACAGTGGAGGCGGTTGTGGAAATCACTGAGGGGCGGGGAGGGGGTCAGATGGGAGATGTGATGCAAGAGGAATGTTGTGAACAGGAAGCCTTACCCTCGTAGATGATGAAATTTTCCTTGAAAAATCTGTCATCCCTTGGTGAGTCTGTATTTATTCAAAAAAAATTTTTTTTAATGTTTATTTATTTTTGAGAGAGAGAGACAGAGTGCGAGCAGCAGAGGGGCAGAGCGAGAGGGAGACACAGAATCGGAAGAAGCAGGCTCCAGGCTCGGAGCCATCAGCACAGAGCCCGACGCGGGGCTTGAACTCCCGAGCTGTGAGATCATGACCTGAGCCAAAGTCGGACGCTTCACCGACTGAGCCACCCAGGCACCCCTGTATTTCTTTAAATAGTAGGAGACAGCCTCTCCTAGACCACCCACATGTGACAGAAAGGGAGCTTCTCAATAACAATCATTTTACAGGTATGTGGGACTCATCCTGATTATCATGCTCACAAATAATTTTTGGATGGATTTGTTAACATGTTTTGGGTGCCTGTCATTTCTGTGTACTATGCCGGGCACCTTTACATAAGTCACCTTATTTAATTGCATCAAGGCACTTATGTGTTGGGAGTTGACATCTTGATTTAATGTGATACAGTGGCTGAAATTTGCCCAAGAAGTGTAGATGGCAAAATAGAGGATCTGGAATGCAAACCCAGATCTGTCTGACTCCTGAGTTTATGCACGTTTGCTCTTATCACAGCTCTTCAAATTTACAGTGTCTTACAAATGGAGCCTGTCATCTAACACCCGGCAAAGCCTTCAGTATCCTCAGTACATGCTGATTGCTAAAAAAGGTGAGGAATGTGTAAGAAACAAAACCTAGCCTACAGATGTTAGTAGCATTTCTCCTGTTTAGATTATCAGAATGTAGCACGTAGTAAGTGCTCAATACACATGGGGGTTGAACTCCACCTTTTCTTGATCACAGTCATGGTCGTGTGTTAATTTCTGTATCCTATCCAGCGACTGGCACAGGGCTGGACCCTGAAGATGTGTCCTTGGCTGACGGATTAATGTTCCCTTCTAAGTGCAGGCTCTCGACAGGAAAAGTGCTATAGCTTGCATGCCTGTCTACCCCTTCAAAGTTGGGCGTGCTCTCTCTTGCTCGATTTCATCCCTTGGTTCCTCCGCCCTTGTCTCTTGAATGGTTCATGTTCTTTCATACCTCTGGGCCTCCGCATATGCGAGTCTTTAGCTTATCTTTTTGCTTGAAGGAATGACTTTATCCTGTCTCGCCTTTACCCAGTTGGTGAACGTTAACTCTTTAAAACTGTGCACTGTGCCGAGGTCCAGCCTCAGATTCTCAGGCAAGCTTGTTTTGCTCCTAGCAGACTTTGTTAAGGGGTTCCCTCCCACTTTTCTATCTGTCATGATCCTTTGTTTTCCCCTTTGCATTTCAATGTGACTATGAACTTCTTATGGGTATGTGCACTATCATATTTATTGTTCAATTACCTGTATCTTAGCGCAGTTCCGGCACAGGGTGAGTGCTTAATAACTGTTATGTGAATGAGCAATCATCATCTGCCAGTCCTTTCTATGCTTTCATTGACGGTTGATTATACATTCAAAAATCTAAATCACGCCCATTATTTTCAGGCATGGTCTCTATAACCAATTAAATGTTGGGGCAAAGATATAAATAGCTATGCTTTATTGGGCACCTATTACATGACAATATTAATAACTTTAACGTGAAGCATTTCATATGCGTAAAGTCAGTGGAGTAGTACCTCCGCGGACAGTTACTGTGCTTCCCCAGATCAGATGGAGTATTTACCCGCAAAATCATTTGAAGAAGGTAGAGTGCTGGGTGTATGTACAGGAGAATTCCTTTATCTGACACATCCTCCTTTGTACGGTCAGAGAAACAGAATCTCTCTCTCTCTCTCTATCTATTGACAGGGAGAAAGAGAGAGTGATTTATCATAAGGAAATGCCTCCTGTGATTATGGAGGCTGAGAAGTCCCACAGTCTGCCATCTGCAAGTTGGAGAAAGCTGGAGAGAGGCCCGGAGAAGCTGAACGTGTACAGTTTATAATGCACATACAAAATACGGGTGAGTTGACTGTTTCCGTTATAGATCGGGCTTCCACTCAACAGCAGACTCTTAGTAGTTACGGTTGGGAAGGGTCAAAAGTTACACACGGATTTTCAACTGTGTGTAAGGGAGTTGGTGTCCCTAACTCCTGTGTTGTTCAAGGGTCAACCGTCATTGGTTGCTAAGGCTATCGCAAAGCGAAGTCTGTTACCATAGCAACTTGCAGGTATTTGGGCTAAATCCTTGGACTCGTTGTGGTTTGGCCCCGTTCAAAAGTTCGTGGTTCCACTGGTGAGGACTTGTATAAGGCCCATCTCCTAAGTGGCCTCCAGGCTCTATCTATCATATCTATCTCTCTATCTCTCTATCTCCATTTTATTAAGTTTTAACGTAAAATGTATTTCGCTATCACATAGCGTAATATTAGTTTCAGGTGTACAATCTAGTGATCCAACACTTTCATCCAGCATCTGGTGTTCATTGTAAGTGCACCTTCTTAATCCCCATTATCTATTATCTCCATACGCCCCACCTACTTCCCCTCTGGTAACGGCTAGCTGGTTCTTTATCGTTAAGAATCTGTCTCTTGGTTTGTCCAGGCTCCGTTGTAAAACCCCCTGACACAAGTGACTCCATTTCATTTCACCTTTCACACTAGGAGTCGTATTTGACTGGCACGCTTATATAAAATAAATTCATACGAGACACCTACCACAACGTGTGGCACATGACTGGCTCGCAATAAATATCTGTTTCTCCTGCATTCATTCTTTTCGTACTCCCTATTACAATTATTTTGATACATCCTCTGGATCCCATAGAGATCTCTTCTTTCCACTTACAAGAACTCTTGCTTTTATTTTTAAGAGAGCTGTACATTAACGCGTTTCCTCATGAGAAGTGCTCTTGGGAATATTATCCTGAATGGTAAGTGTAGAATTGAATTACACAGCGAGAATGCATTCCACTCTTCAATTATTAATAATGAGCGGCCAAGCAATTAACAAGTCAGGGTACATTTGCTGGGCAGTACACGCAGGTAATATTTTTATTCAGTGATCAGAGCAGCAACTTCTAAATTTCATCTGGCCATCCACAAGTGCGAAATATTACTGTCCCAGGCGCATATCATTGTGATCCATTTTTATTCTCGAGACTTTATTTATTTATTTATTTATTTGTGTATTTATTAATATGAAATTTATTGTCACATTGGTTTCCATACAGCACCCAGCGCTCATCCCAACAGGTGACTTCCCCCACTTCCCCCTCCCTCCCATCCCCCATCAACCCTCAGTTCAGTCTCAGTTTTTAAGAGTCATTGAGACTTTATTTTGAAATCCACGAGCTCTCAGATGGAATTTCACCGACTTGCACCCACTCATATTCCAGGCAGTGTTACCGTCACCATTCAACAGTCTGATACAGGACAATGCCGGCACCATGACCTGCCAAATGTTTATCAAACCCATGCAAGTAGGCAGTAGTTCTGATATCACTCAGTGTTACTCTGGGGACATGCATGCTGACATTTTGTTTTGTTTTAGGACTGAAGAATCAATGAGTTGATCATCTTTATCCAAGGGTCTTAACACTACATGCGTTCAGGACCTGGAAATTAGAACGAAAGAGTAAAGCAGGCCGGGTGTAAGAAAACAATAGTAGCCAGAAAAAGGTGGGACAGTGGTTAACAAGGAAGTGTATAAATCGTCTGGAGGGGCGGCCAGGACCCAGCCCATGGGCAATCTTGGGCCTTTTAAAGAGAAAGCAGAAGTCTGAGTCTTTTGTGCAACATCTCTCACTTTTTCCACGTTGGCAGCTAATTCCATTTGTGTTTTGCAACACCCTGCCGGACAAACAAAATGCCTTTGCGGGTTGGCTATCAGTTTAAACTTCTGATCTTAAATGTATCAAAGATCAGACTGATGTCTATATTATTTTTCTCCCTCGACAGGGAGGAGGAAACTCACAGAGCTGAAGCATTCTCCTCTGGGTCAGTGATTTTCTCCATCTCCAGACGCTTGCAGTGTGATGATTCTAATCACTTCCCAAGAGCAGGGATCTCTGCTTATCTCCTTCTTTTGGAGATTGCAAAAAATGCAAACAAAAACAGACGAAAGGATCCGGTTTTTTCCTTTGCCTCTGGGTAGCTCATCAGGAGTGAGCTCCTGCCTGGAACAGGTTGCCACTCCTTCTCCTGTTTGCCCTGCGGCTCTGAAATCTGAAATCAGGGAGTGTTCTTTTCCCAAGGCTTCCTTGACCTCCTCTGTCTCCCACAGCAGAGCCAGAGGGGCTGTGCAGGGTTGGCCAGGAGCTCGGATTCTGGAATTCAGTTGACCTGGCTTTGATTCTCAGATGAAGCACTTCCTATGAGGGTGGCCTCACTGAACCTTTCTAGGCTTTGGTTTCAGTATCTGTCAGGTGAGGGTGAAAATGTTTATTTATTTTTAAAAGTTTTATTTATTTATTTTTTTTGAGAGAGAGAGGATACAAGTGAGTGAGGGGTACAGCGACAGAGAGAGAGAGAGAGAGAAAGAGAGAGTGAGAGAGAGAAGCAGGGCTCACGTGAAGTGAGGGTCGAACTCACGAACCATGAGATCACGACCTGAGCCGAAGTCAGACGCTCGACAGACTGAGCCACCCAGGCGCCCCATGGGATTACTGTTTTAAGCAACAAGATTGTATGGTACCTTCCCAAAATTCTGGCACATAATAGCAGCTTGGAAAGTGGCCTTTTGCATGCTTATGCATATATATGACATACGTACTTCAGTGTGACGAGCACCAGAATATACGTCATGGCATTAATTTCTCTCTCCCTACCTCTCTCTCTCTAACTCTATTAACAGATATCTGTATATATGTACATATACCGTGTGTGTGACATTTATAATATATAGTACGTATACATGATTCATATGTATATATCAGCACAAATTACATACTACATAAAAGAAGTACGTGCACTTCCCCAAGCTATCATGTACTTATATCTCCAGTTGTGGAGAATGTGAACTAAAGTAATGTATGGCAATACAAAAAAATCCTCTCGTTTGGAAAATAGTTTTAACATTGGATTAAATTTCTGTCTCTTGAATGTTTTAATTTGGAAGCAATCAGTGATTAGCCCCAAATGATTTTGTCATTTTCTTTTCCTTATTTCTTTTTTTATTTAAAAAAAATTTTTTTTTTACGTTTATTTATTTTTGAGACAGAGAGAGACAGAGCATGAACGGGGGAGGGTCAGAGAGAGGGAGACACAGAATTGGAAGCAGACTCCAGGCTCTGAGCTGTCAGCACAGAGCCCGACGCGGGGCTCGAACTCAAGGACCGCCAGATGGTGACCTGAGGCGAAGTCGGACGCTTAACCGACTGAGCCACGCAGGCGTCCCCCTTATTTCTTTTTTTAAATCACAGCCCAGTGCATTCACTGAGGTTTGGTAGAAATTTGGGGAGAACGAGTTTACTTGTAGGCTCCCAGAACTCTGTCTGACCTTATTAGGAATGAAAGCTCCCAACAGAGAAAAAAAAAATATTAACGAATCCAATGGTCAAAGACCACTTTCTACTTTCTCCCAGCCACCCACATCACAAAGCATGAAACCGAATTTGAACCTGTTTTAAATTATTGTTTTAGAAGTTCCCTGGTTAAGCAGAGAAAGCTACTTTTGCGATGCTCTTGGAAAACAAAAAATGTGCTCAGCTGTTGCAGTGTAGAGGTAAGTAAACAACTCACTTTTTATTCGGGAATATTTTGAATTGAACTCTTCTTAGAAGCTTTAGGACTGGCTGCCCCTCCCCCAACATGCACACCCACACCCACATCCACACACAAAAGAAAAAAAGAAAGAAACGAAGAACAACAACAGCAAATTGTGCAGAGAAATGGGACCAATATGGCACTGGATTTTTTTTTTTCTTTTATTAGGCAACAACCTGTTCTCAAATATTTGAAAGGTAGGACCACACATTCAAATCATATGGGCACTCTTGATCAGAATTAAATATCTTCAAGTGGTTTATGTGTACAATAGAATACTAGTGGGCAGTGAGAAAGAATGAAATCCTGCCATCTGCAGCAACGTGGATGGAACTGGAGGGTATTATGCTAAGTGAAGTAAGTCAGTCAGAGAAAGACAGCCTGTTTTCACTCATATGTGGAACTTGAGACACTTAACAGAAGGGGAGGGGAAGGGGAAAAATAGTTACAAACAGAGAGGGAGGGAGGCAAACCATAAGAGACTTTTAAATACAGAGAACAAACTGAGGGTTGATGGGGGTGCGTTGGGGGGAGAGGAAAATGGATGATGGGCATTGAGGAGGGCACTTGTTGGGATGCGCACTGGGTGTCGTACATAAGTGATGTATCACAGTAATCTACCCCCCAAACCAAGTACACACTGTATGTTAGCCAATTTGACGATAAATTATATGGACAAATAGTTTTAAAACCTGCACCAAAACAGATCTGTTGTATTTAATCATGCAGACCTCAGACTGACCTGTTGATAGGGACCAAGCCGGCAAAAGAATTGAGTGAAGGGAGCTGGAAACAAGAAAGTTCCTGCATTCGTTTTAGCTAAATCATCCCTGACTTTTGCTACCATGGGGTCCAGGATTCCTACTCCCAGATATACAACTGAAGGAAACGAAATCACTAACTTGAAGATTAGTGCACTCCCATGTACATTGCAGCATTATTCATAATAACAAAGACTTGGGAACAACCTAAGTATCTGTCAATGGATAAATGGATAAAGAAGATATATATGTATATGTGTGTGTGTATATATATATATATATATATACATATGTACACACACATACCCCAAAATATTATTCAGCCACAAAAGAAAGGAAATCCTGTAGATAGAGCATATAGAGCATTATGCCAAGTGAAGTAAGTCAGGAAGAGAAAGACAAATACTGTATGATCTTACTTATATGTGGAATCTAAAAAGTGGAACTCACAGTAACAGAAAACAATATGGCGGTTTCCAGGGGCTGGGAGGTATGGGAAAACAGGGTACAAACTGCCAGTTGGAAGATGAAGAAGCTCTGGGGTCTGACGTACGATGACAAGTGCTCTAGCAAGACTGTATTATACACTTGAAAGTTGTTAAGAGAGTAGATCTTCATGTTTTCACCGCACACAAAAATGGTAATTGGGTGAAGTGATGAAAGCTTTAGCTGTTAATTAAGTTTATTGCGGTCGTCATTTCCCATGTATACATGCATCAAATCATCACATCGTGCACCTTAAACTTACACAATGTTGTGTGCCAACTATATTTCCATAAACCTACCCCAAATGTCTTGGTTGACTTCTGATCGAATTCTAAAAATATGAGTCTGTACCCAAAGAAAATAATGCAAGTATAGCAATAAACAGAATCTGACCCTCGGGTTCAGGGAGGGTAGGCAGCAGACAGGAGGACTGTCTCAGCTGTTGCTCCATCACAAACCATTCCCACATGTAGTGACTTAAAACAACGACCATTCATTTAACTTACGATTCTGTGGGTCAGCCATCTGGGCTGGTCTCAGCTGGACGGTTCTGCATTTGGCTGAGCTTCCCCTCAGGTCTGCAGCCAGTTAGTTGGTTGACTGGGTGTGATATTGAGAAGACGGCTCGGGAGCGGGAGACATCCAAGACTGGATGGGAGTCTTGGTGCTGCTGTTTATATTTTGTGTGAACTGCGGGGATGCTCTTTTCCTTGTCCATAAAAAGGAGATGAAATCGTAATCCACACAGTTTTGTTACTAAAATTGAAGGTGAAGTTGCTTTAGAAATTATAACAATATACTTCAGTTATTTTTGTCAAAGTATTCGAGCAAAGATTGACATAAATGAAGAGAGAAGTAGATAATTCAACAATAATAGGGGAGGCATCAATATTCCACTATGAAAAGTGGATAGAACAACCAGACAGAGGAGCAGGGATAGGCTTGAATGACAACATGAACCAATTAGACTAATAGACATCCACAGAGTACATCACTCAACAACAGCAGAATATAGATTCTTGTCATGTACACATGGAATGTTCTCCAGAATAGAGGACATGTTTGGGTCTGCCCCAAATCCCAATAAATTTAAAAAGAATTGAAATCATACAAAGTATGATTATGTGATCACAACTGTATGCAATTAGAAATTAATATCATGGAAGCCTGGAAAAACCACAAGTATATACAAATTAAGACATACTCCCAAATAACCAATGGTCAAAGAAGAAACCACATGGGCAATTAGAAAATGGTTAGAGATTGGGCGCCTCGGGGGCTCAGTCCGTTCAGCAACTGACTTCGGTTCGGGTCATGATCTCACGGTGTGTGGGTTTGAGCCCCATGTTGGGATCTGTGCTGACAACTCAGAGCCTGGAGCCTGCTTCAGATTCTGTGTCCCCCGCCCCTCCCCCATCCCTTCCCTGCTCACTTTCCGTCTCTCCCTCTCCTTCAAAAATAAATGAACATTAAAAAAAATTTTAAAAAAAAAGAAAATTCTTGGAGATCAATGAAAATGAAGACACAGCATATCAAAACTAGTGAGATGCAGTTAAATTACTTCTTAGAGGGAAGTCTATAGCTATAAATGCTTATTCTATGGAAAAAGAAAATTTTCTCCTTCTATATCCCAAATGAGTTACTTAACCTCCCACTTTTAAGATGCTGGGCCCACTGGAACAACCTATGCCCAAAAGGAAGCAGAAAGAAGAAAAGACCAAGAAATAGAATTGTTACAATCACTCTACAAAGTTGAATTTTATGCCATGTGAATTCTATTCCAACAACAGTGAGTCTCCACTGAGGTACATTCTATAATATATGACCAGTAATCCCCCAAACTGTCAAGGTCACCTATCACAAGAAAATCCTGAGACACTGTCACAAAAAGGATGAGCCTAAGGCGATATGAATACTACATGGTGGGTGATAATCTGGGCAGTATCTTGGAACTGGAAAAAAAAAAAAGGACTTTGGGGAAAACTTGAGGAAAAGGACTTTGGGGAAAACTTGAGAAGTCTGCATTAAGTATGGACTTTGGTTAATAATTAGGTGTTGGTGGGGTGCCTGGGTGGCTTAGTCGGTTGAGCGTCCGACTTCAGCTCAGGTCACAATCTCGCGGTCTGTGAGTTCAAGCCCCGCGTCGGGCTCTGGGCTGATGGCTCAGAGCCTAGAGCCTGCTTCCGATTCTGTGTCTCCCTCTCTCTCTGCCCCTCCCCTGTTCATGCTCTGTCTCTGTCTCCAAAATAAATAAATTAAAAAAAAATAATTAAAAAAAATAATTAGGTGTTGGCATTGGTTCATTAATTGTGAAAAATGTGCCATCCTACTCTAAGATATTAATAAGAAGGTAACTGAGTTTGAAGTATATGGAAACCCTTTGTACTATCTTCAAAATAATTTTGTAAATCTAAGTCCTTCACCAAGAAGAAAAAGGAAAGACCGGAACACAGGAGTTGGTGGAACCAAGGGAGAGGGGTATAAGTGGGGTGAAGAATAATCCAGAAAGATTTGAAGACCTGATACTGGTTTTCCAGTATGGTTTGGCACTCATCTGCCTAGGAAAGGAACTCAGGAAGTGAGTACGACGTAGCAGAAATAACACAAATTTTGAAGTGATAAAGATATGTATTTGAATGTCAACTCTTGTTACTCACTTGAAGTTTTCAACTTTCTCGAGCCTTAGTTTGCTAACTTACAAAGTGGGAATAATGGCATGTGGTCCAAAGCGTTAGGCCGAAGATTATGCGAAATGCTCTGAGCAAGGTTTCTGACTTAATATTCAGATCACAATAGCTGTGTAATAACAAGATTTAAAAAATCTGTTATAAAAGTTCTAAAAGTTAGTAATTTCGCAAAGACACTGGAGGTTTGTCTCACAGATTTCTTATGATGAATTTAGGGTTTCAGATGTAGGGCACATCTGTCAGAAGGTAAAATGGAGTCCAGTATCATTGAATCTGCTTGACTTCAAAATGTATAAGCCCAAAATATCGGTAGCCAACAGGCTTGACTTTGGACATGAAATTCTGAATGGTTCATTGTCTTCTCGGATCACTAACATGCCAAGTTCCTAAATGAAATTTGAAAATCTGTTTTAATTTCGGTGCTTCACTTTCATCCCAGCCTGGCAGATGTCTCTAGCCATCCCCATTATGTCTATGAGCTATGGGTTTATGGCGTTCCATTCACCTCAGCGTCTTGTTCCAAGTCCTGCTCATTTCCCGCCTGCGTGCCCAGCCAGAGGTGGACAGGATGCCTGTTTGCTCGACCGGAAATGGCATGTGTTAATGTCCCCATCCTGATCCTAATGTCTGCCTCCTTCATGCATTAAAGAAATTGCACTCATTGGATGTGCTGGTCAGTCTTTTCAGATGCAGTCTAGCCTGGATGGAAGCCTCCCCAGTTTCTCCTGGTCTGTTTCCAGACTTGCTCAGAACACGTTGTTTGCAGCCCCAAATCTCTTAATTACCTGTGCCCCCACCAGCATTTATTATTATTCTTGCAAATCATCATCACCTGCTTAGCATCCAGGCCTGCACATTTGTGTGGAAAAAGAGCCAAGAGGATGCCTTACAATTGTGGGGCTGTAATTATCCGCGGCGCACAATGATGACTTTGGACCCTGCTGTTTTGGTGCAGTAATTAACAGGTGCAAGCTTTGACTGCAACATTTTCCCCAGCAGTTCCTGGAGAAAACACTGGCATCTGAGTAAATCGATTAAACATTGAAACAAAGACTCTGAGAAGGCCCCCTCACCTGACCTTGCCATCACTTTGCCGCACACTCCGTGAATGATGTGGTTCCGTACAGGGATGAAGAGATAACGCTTTTGGGGCCAGTCTGCTTTCATTCAGACTCTGACCTTACCCCTTTCCGGCACATCGTGAGACCTATGCAAGGGTTAGCTCTATTATGATATTGCTAGAAGCCACTTGGCACTGTCTTTGCTTCCAGCTCCTTTACGTGCCATTTAGAAGCCGTCAGGGTCGGATTCCCACCATTCTCCCACAGCTGCCTCCAATGTGGCTTTCTCTCTCAACATTCTGGATTATTCACCAGTCCCCAAATGTGTCCTGCACACCAATGCATTATAAGAATTATCTTCACGATTATGCCTCACTTACTGTTTGAAACACCGTACCCATTCTCTTCCAGAGGGGCCAGGAGTTACAAGAAAGTTAAATACCTGTGGGGCATACTTTGATCGAAGGAATAAGGACTAGGGGAAGAACCTAACAGATAAATTCTTGTCTCGTCTTCTCTCCGTCGGACTGCATCAACTCTGATTTTCTGCCAGCCAAGAGGCAGACTGTGTGGCCAAGGAGGGACAGCTGGGGAGTGATGGGCTGAGGGCGTCCAAGAAACCATGGTGGATGTGGCAACGTATCATTTTCTACTTGCTTCTCTTTGCTTAGCTCGTTTCTTCCTCTTTTTTTTAACTGAAGCGTAGTTGACGCACAATGTTTTATTAGTGATTGCATAGTGATTCGACAATTGTATACATTATTTAATGCTAACCGCGACAAGTATGGTTGCCATCCAATGTCATTACAATATTATTGAACATACCCCTGTGCTCTATGTTTCATCCCCATGATTCGTTTATTTTATAGCTTGAAGGACGTACCTTTTAATCGTCACCTATTCTGTTCATCCCCTCACCCTTCCCCGCTGGCCATTCGCAGCTTGTTCTCTGTATTTATGACACTGTGTTCTGTTTTGTGTATGCTTGTTCATTTGTTTTGTTTTCTAGAATGCACAGATAAACGGAATCATATGGTATTTGTCCTTCTTTGTCGTATTTCACTTAGCATAATACCCTCTGGGTCCACTCATGTTGCTCTGAAGGGCAAGATTTTGTTCTTTTTTATGGCTGAATAATGTTCCATTATATAATTATATATATTGCATATATACCACACCTTCTTTATCCATTCATCTATCAACAGACACTAAGGTTGCTTTCCTATCTTGACTATTGTAAATGATGCTGCAATAGACATAGAGATGCATATATCTTTTGGAATTAGTGCTTTCATTTTTTTGTATAAATACCCAGTAGTAGAACTACTGGATCATATGGTATTTATATTTTTAATTGTTTGAGGAACCTCCATATTGTTTTTCACAGTAGCGCCATTTATATTCCCACCAACAGTGCACGAGGGCTCCTTTTCCTCCACGTCCATGCCAATACTTTCTATTTCTTGTCTTTTTGATACCAGTCTGAGCCTTTCTGACTAGTATGAGATGATAACCTCATTGTGGTTTTAATTTGCATTTCTCTGATGATGAGCGACATTGAGCATCTTTTCATGTGTCTGTTGGCCATGGACAAAGGTCTAGTCAGTTCCTCTGCCCTTTTTTAAATTGGGTTATTTGGTTTCTTGGTGTTGCGTTGTATGAGTTCTTTATGCATTTTGGATATTAATCCCTGATCAGATTGTCCCGTTTCTTATTTGCCCCATTTTTGCTGCTCTGGGATTGTACTTCCCAATAAGGCAGTAGCACTAAATTATCACCTCAGGCTCTATTTTCCAGAGAACCCAAGTTAAGACATTTCTCAAACTCACCTCAAAAGTCACCTAGTATGTGATACTTTCTTCTTTTTTTAATGTTTATTTTTGATTTTTTAATATTAAATATAATTTACTGTCAAATTGGTTTCCATACAATACCCGGTGCTCATCCCAACAGGTGCCCTCCTCAATGCCCATCATCCACTTTCCCTTCTCCCCCATTCCCCAACAACCCTCAGTTTGTTCTCAGTATTTAAGAGTCTCTTATGGTTTGCCTCCTTCCCTCTCTGTAACTTTTTTCCCCCCTTCCCCTCCCCCATGGTCTTCTGTTAAGGATCCACATATGAGTGAAAACATATTTTTGAGAGACAGGGAGAGAGAGAGAGAGGAAGAGAGATCATGAGTGAGGGAGGGACAGAGAGAGACAGAGACACAGTATCTGAAGCAGGCTCCAGGCTCTGAGCTGTCAGCACAGAGCCTGACACGAGGCTCAAACTCAGGCACCGTGAGATCATGGCCTGAGCCAAAGTCAGATGCTTAACCAACTGAACCACCCAGGCACCCTTGTGATACCTTCTTTAAATATACATTCCCCTATCTTGCTTTTATAGTCATCCAATGCTACCTACAAAAATATAAATTAATCATATTGAGATTCAAAAGTATCTTATATGCAGGACGCTGGGCTAAAAATGAATGTGAACAAAACTTTGCTTTCAAGCATTAGCTACTATGTCTGCTGGACTCTCAATGTCCTGAAAGGGAAGTATCCGAGAAGGAAGAGCCAAGCTTCCCGAATAAGGAGGCAAAATTCCTGAGCTGTTTTTCAGAGTCTTTCAGTGAGTATTTCATTCAGTGAGTCAAACCCTACTCTGCTCATGCTTTGTGTGAGGCCAGCAAAACATAGCCTTGCTCACTGCTCCCTGTGAAATCACAGGCTGGTATGCAAACCAAAGACATGAACAGGCCCTCGCAATGCACAGGGATAAGTGCGTTGCTGGGGATATATTCTTAGAGCAATGGCAGTATTTATGAGGGGCACCTAATTCAGGCAGTGGAGATGGGTGCCATGAAAGCATTGTCCAAGGAAGTACAATCTAAGTTGAGGCATGAAAGAGGAATGTAAGTTACGTAGTTGATCAGAGAGGGTATGAGAAGGAAAAAAACATGGCTGGCGGAGGAAATCGCATTTGCAAAGGCGCAGAGTAAGATGGAGGGCACTGACGTAGAGTTATGTACTTTCTTTTCACACGAATGGAGTATGTGTTCTGAAATAGAGAGACCTTGTGGGAAATGAAGCTGAGGAAATAATATGAATTCTTCTTTGGTTCCTTATTTCTTTACCCGTGACATAAGTAATTAAGACTCGGGTTGTGTTTCATGTGCCTTCCAAGTTTCACTAGCCATGACACAGGGGATCGTGAAGAGAGCTGTGACCCCAGATGTCTGATAATAAACCTTAAGACGATTAAGGTATTCCAAGGGGTGATGACATACCCTCCATGACAACAACAAACAAAAGCTTCAAAGTGTGAAAAGATGGGCTGGCATGTCACAATGGCACTTCTTGAAGCTAATAGGGGATATATATATCATCTAAGTCTCTGATAGAATCTGAATTGCCCATAGATTGAATTCTACACAGCCCAAGAACTGTCCTTTCATATACTATTGCAAAAAAAAAAAAAAAATGAGTCAAGAAAACCAGAGTCCTTCAGACTGCACTGGGGCCATCATACATGAGGCCCATATTGAGACCATATGGGGCCATCAGAACTGAGCATCATACATGGGCCATTGAGACCATATGGGACCCATAGTTTGTGGAGGTGAAAGTCTCCATGCAGAGGCATAAGGGCACAAGCGTTCCCTTTCCTTCTTGTGAAACATGCTTACTTTTCTCTCTCGTCCAAATGGCACTATGGTAGCATAACCCATGATGGTGCCTTCTGACTCAAATGTGCTCTGTGCTTAGATGAACAGGTGGGGCTAGGAAAGAGCCAGGGAAGGGAAGCATGGAAGGGGAGTCTCTTCAAGGGAAAAGGGAAAAGTCATCTCAGGGGAAAGTACTACCTACATGTTCCAGCTGAGTTCACTAGAGCGGGCAGAATTGATGAGGACCTGGTTAGACATAATGACTATGATTTCCTCTGGTGCTACCCATAACCCACAGGAACTAAGTATGGCAGTGCCTACAATTGACTGGTCACCACTGGATTTCGACCCATTGTTCTTAAGGGACGGTACTCATCCTGTACATCACCCCAAGAATTATTTGGAATTGTTTGGAATTATTATTTCCAAGAATTCTTTGGAAACTCTCTGGGAGAAATTAAACTTCTCCTGAAGCTGAGAGCACCTAGATACGGTGCTTAATGTAATTGGAACTCGATGTTATTTGGTCCTCCCAGATTCTCTCCAGGGGCAAGGGACAAATAATTCAACAGAGAAGTTTTAAGGGGGCTGAAGGAAGAAGGCATGCAGCTTCTCTCTTCTTACATTCTACCAAGTCTAACTTTTCATTAAACAACATAAGTGTTGATATTATTTTTATTATTAATCCAGCCGTGAGATAAATTTGGGTGAGTGCCTGTGGTCTCATGTTAGAACAGAGATAGGAAATTTATTAAAATCAGAGTATTGAGTGTGGGACCCAAAGCCAGTCAATCTACAGTGAAAAGTCAATGGGTTTGAATGATCCTTTCTTCTTTAAGGCCTTGACTGTCACCTCCTTTTCCAGATCAGGGCCAACTGGCCACTCCCTCTTTGTCATCTCTATATCATCGCATCTGTATGTGAATCTGTTTCCTTATTTAACTGTGAGCCTCTCAAGGTCAGGGATCTAAACTTGTCAATAACAACTGTTTCAAGAAAAAACGAGGGAGGGAGGCAGAGAGAGGGAGAGACAGAGAGATGTTGTTATTCCCCTTTACAGCTCAGGAAGCTGAGACTCAGAATAAAGACTTGTTTTATGTTATCTGTCATCCTGCAGCCATAAAACATGAAACTAAGGCTTAGGGAGTTTTAAGTCAGTTGTTTCAAGAGCTCTGGGTCAAAATACAAATCTAGAGCCTCTTACGACAAGTCCCATGCCCTTTCAATGTAGGGGATGCCACGTCCCATGGGTTAAGAGCTTGGCAATGCAACCAGATGGACTGGGTCCAAATCTTGCCTTGACCATTCACTACTGGTATGACATGGCGTATCTGTAGACTTCTCTAGTCTGTGGCTTCCCCACCTGAAATTAGAGACAATAACTGTAACTGTCTCATGAGATTCTGTGTGATTGAAATGAGATAATCCGTTGAAAATGTTTAAGATGGTGCCCAGCACATTATGGCAGTCAAATATTGGCAGCTTTTACTGTGACTGTTTCCTGTTGTGCCATTGGTGAATAGCACTACATTGTGCAGGTAGCTGTGATTGATTCCCCGTGAGAGAAGCCATACCCACCACTCCCACAGGACTGCGATGGGGGGGTCAGGACTTTGTGGCTTTGACTTTAGTCCAAAGTCAATATTTTCGGCTCTCTATCAATCCACCCTTACTCATTGCTTCTTCTGGTGTTTGCTACTGTCAAAGAGTAAAGAGAAGATGTTTTGATATCCTTAGAGTACTTGACCTTCAACTATTAACCCTAATGAATGTTGACATTTCTGTCCGTTGAGTCTCTCTGCTTTACTCCTGCCTTGTTCTAAGACTGAGCTAGAGAATCAAATTACACTCACGGATACCTATGATTTTGAGAGTAGGAGTAGAGACAATGTCTACAATTTATCTCACACATGCAAATGCTGGGTGCTTTAAACCTAATATCCATGTGGTTAATTGATCCATTTTATTGTCAGGACTGTAAATATTAATGTATCTGCTTTGTTTTCCAATCAGATCCTTGGACCTCCACTTGCCTTTGTTAGCAGAAATTCCGGTATTTACAAACTGTCCTCCAGGCCTGAAATTTTCCAACTATTCTGGGAGCTTTCTCAGTCTCAAATGTTCCAAACAAAAGCCAGGGAGAAAAACAGAAAGTGGTACAGGTCTAATAACAATGGCTTTGGTTGTGGCCACATGGGTCCTGCTTTGTCTGGGCTGTTGCTGTACTGCTGCCTGAGTTCATCTCATTCCCTCTGATTCTCACAGTGGAGTATCACATCTGAGCCACATTGTGGTCCTTTTTGTTCTCACCTGGGCATTTAGTAATTATCCCAAAGCATGATGCTGAGCCAGGGTGCAGGAGGGCTTCCAGCCCATCCTACGTGACGTGAAACTCCAACACCTTGGTGTTGAGCATGTATGAGTGGTTCAGATATGCTGCCCTGACTCCTCCGTGGGGGCGTGGAGTTCTTTCTTGCAGACAGGCCACTTGTGGACAATTATAACTCAACAGAGAAATGCTCATCATGCTGATTTTTAAAAGGGAAAGGAGGTAGGTTCTCCATTTCCTCTTCTCTGGGGTATCTTAAAATCCCTAGTCCCCATAATTACCCCAGGGAATGGCTGAGACTATGAAAGTGCTTTTGGGAAGGCACAGATTTTATCAAGCACAAATAATTCATTTATATCCTTTCCCCAGGGTCATGAACATAGCTTCACCTTATATTTGTTTTAAAAAGAAATGTAATAGCTGAAGACCCAAGCTCGTTTTTCCTTCCAGGCCAGGAAGCGATTTGGAGCTTCTCCCCCTAATGCCTTGTGAGTAATTGTCTCCTAAGCATCCCTTCTTGATAGTTATTATCTTCATTTTATACATGATGAAATAAATTCAGAGAGGTCACCTCCCTCCGGGCCATACTGCTGGTAAGCAATACTTGTCTTGGAGCCTAAGGGCAGCCACAATGGTATGTCCCTTCAGAGAAGAGCACTAGAGCTTAGAGGACATTACTCCACCCCCCCCCCACCCCATTTCCTTCTCTCTTTCTTTCTGTGACACGCATGCACACACACACACCCTTCAAATAACAACTTTGAGAACCGGCTCCTGCCGAAAGGTCTAAGCTTGATACTTCTCTGTGCCTCTCATAGGTAAAAATCCAGGCTTTTCTGAGATCTGGGGGAAATCCATCCAGGGCGCATGACTCCGTGCCCCCCGCCCAATCCACTAGTTACTAGCTTCTGTGGAGCTACAAGTTATAGGGAAAGCTGCAGACTCCAGCCCTATCCATCCTCAAGGGGATGTTGCTATTAATTTCCCAGAAGGCTTCGAATCTCCAGCCATGACTATCCACCCACAGGCCCACTGAAAAAACTGGATGGATAAAGCCTGGTGCCGATATACCTTCATTCTTTTCAAGGGAGGCTAGGAAGATAATTGGATTGACCTCTGAACACAAATCCCATCTCCCACTGGAAGGCAGGGTCGTGTCCCCTTTCAGAGTACCTGTTGCTGAGAGGGCAGTGCAAGTATCTGCTATGAATCATAACTCTTTGGCCAATCCTCCTTGAAAGCTTGTCGCTCCCCTGGCCTTTCACTTGATGGATGTGCCTGGCTCTCCGTGCTATAAATGTTGAATAGGTTCTAATTGATTATCTAAGGCCAAGAGCTTTCATAAGTGAGAATCACGAGGCGGATTTCTTGAGTGAGCTCTAATTTTCCAGTGCAGTCAAAAACAGAATCCAGGGGATAATGAATATTCAACAGTATTTTTAAGGTAACAATTTAAATGGGAATGTTGTTAATAGCAATGGCATTATTATTTAGAGCATGTCTGCCCTATAGTATGATTTTTTCAACCAGTGTATATAATCTTCTCAATAGCCCTTCATAATAGTCACTATTAGCCCCACGTTACAGCTGACAAAACTGAATTTCACAGGAGTTGTTACACACCAAGGCCACAGAGAAGCACAGCTAAGGTTCAAACCAGGTTTGAATTAATGAATCTTATGGTCTTTTCCTCAACATATATTCTCCTTGTCAACACTTAGTTGTTTGGGGGTTGTTTTTTACCATTTTTGTTATCTCTGACATCCCACTAGTTCATTCCTGTAGCTTCAAAACCTACTGTGTTATGTAACCTAGCACTTCTACTCAATTCAACAGGTATTTTTCACGAATCTTCTACCTGAAGAAAAACAGAGTCGAATCTTGTGAGCATAAAAAAATGACGGTAGACAACATCTTGTCCCCTGAAGTAAATTTTGTCTCACCTGGTCTTATTTTCTAAATATTTCATCTATGTTAGCTATAAATTAATCTGGTGTTTTTATGCTAAATGACATTCTTTCCTGTTGCCTTAGGTAGGAATTTTTCTTCAAGTTAGGAACTGTTATACCCAAAACTACTGTCTTCGATGACAGCTCATATAAACACTCTTAACATTATAATTGAATTAAAAAATAAGCACCTAATATATGTGAGGCTGGCTCTAAGAGCTTTCATTGACTATATTTCCTTACATTTTCATTACTTACATTTTGATACACCAAGAAGAGTGTATTAGTTAGCAATTGCTACATAACAACCACCATGTGTTGAACTCATGATTCTTTAGGCTGGCATATTTGGCTGGGCTGAACTGGACAGATCTTTTGGGCCAGTTTTGGCTAATCATGGTTGGACTTACTCATGTCTTAGGGTACCTAGAGAATAGGCTGGAGCTGGCTAGTATAAAATGATGTGACAGCTAGTGTTCAAAGGTGGTCCCCAGTGAATTATGCCTTTGGTATTCATGTCCTCCTACAGTTACTCTCAAATCTGGGCTGGTCCTCTGACTAATTTTACAAATAGAATGCAGAGAAGGTGACACTGCTGATTTGAAGTCTAGGCCTTATGAAAGCTTGACAGTTTTCACTTTGACCCTTTTGAAAGCCCTGGGCTGCCATATAAAGGCTCCAGTGGTCATGCTGGAAAGATTGCATGGGGATACAACAGAAAGGTAACATGGAGAGGCCTTGAGTTGAGAAAGAGTGAGGCAGGGGAGAGAGAAGGAGAGAGGAGAAGAAGAGGAAGAGGAAGAAGAAGGAGAAGGAGAAGAAGAAGAAGAAGAAGAAGAAGAAGGAGGAGGAGGAGGACGGGAGGGAGGAGGAGGAGGGGGGAGGAGGAGGGGGACAATGGGGAGGAAAAGAGAAAGAAGGAAGAAGAGAAAAGGAAGGAAGGAAGGAAGGAAGGAAGGAAGGAAGGAGAGAAGGAGGAAGGGAGGAGAGAGAGAGGAGGGGAAAGGAGGGATACCATTTGCCCCATCATCTCAGCCTTCCCTTCTGAGGCACCTGACATCTAGACATATAAGTGAGTCATTTAGGATGTTTTCCATTCCAGCAGAGCTCCCAAATAACTAGTTCCAGACAGCATCAAGTGAAACAGAAGAAAACCCAGCTGTACCCAATCAACACGCAGCTATGTGAGAGTTAATTAATTTTTTAAAATTTCACTAAGTTTTAGAGTTCTTTGCAGCAGTAGATGACCAACCCTGATGGTCTCGCTCATATATCTGCCAACTAGCTGCTACCGACTACTAGTTAGCAGAGGTTATCTGGGACCCATGTGTTGATATCCAGCAGGGTCACCAGTTTTGTGCCTATAGTGGCAGCAGCATTACAAAAGAATTGGCAGAAATCTACAGTTCCTCTTGAGGCTTGGGTTCAGAATTGGCACGGAGTATCTTTCTCTGCATTCTATTGGCCAGAGCCAGTCGTAAGGCCACCCTGGATCCAAAGGGAGAAAGATAGATTCCACATTTTCATAGGAGTTGCTGCAACGTCACATGGCAAAAAAAATCATAATAACACAAGGAATGATGGAAAATTTCAGTCATTTTTGCAATCCACCACACAAGACCGTGATTGTTACAACCATCTTTACCGATGATGAAATCAAGGGTGAGAGGAGGTTAATTGACTTGCCCAAGGTCCCACAGCTCACGTACGACAGAGTTGGGATTCTGATCTCGATGCGTCTTCTCCTGAATTGACGTTCCGTCTCTTCCACCAACCATGCTGTAACTTTGCTCTAGTGATTTTGTTTTTGTTGTTTGTATATTTTAGCTCTAGCAATCTTTCCCAAGTGAGTCTTCAAGTGCATTCCATATATTTTGATGACACTCCATAATTTAAAAATGAGAAGATTATGGTTACATGTCTGTGACTTCAAGGTTGGATGCTGAATGCATTAACCTTTAAGTCAGAACTGTCCAGGGAGCTATTAACTCCCCCTCTTGAGCAGCTGGGCTTGTCACTGAGCTGCTCGGATGGGTTAGTCATCGGCGTTCTTTATTAACTGCTAAACAATTGGTTCCAAATGAAAGTTTACAGAGTTACTGCTGAAACACTGCAAGGGCCCCTAGAGACTGGACACTTTTCTGAGGAGCTGATTCACTTCCTTTCCGCCTTTGGGTTCATTTTGGTGATGCGACTAGAATTTTCTCAGCTAATTAAAAAAAATAATAATGTGGTCCAATGTGGCCACGGGTAGAGTTGCTTGGTGACCGAAGGTCCTATTTTCTCACTTATTTGAACTGAAAAAGTGCTGAGCACAATATCTTGCCCATGGTATGCAATAAAATGTGTTGAATCAATGAATAAACAAAACACGCATGCAAACTGCATCCAATTAAGGTTTTACTACAGAATGAAAGAAATTCTCAAGAGTGAGATTCTTAAAGTACCAGGTGTCCTATTTCCACGTATAGCAGGACTCCATGTTACAGATGAACTCTGTCAATCAAGGTCGTGTGTTTGCCCAAGCATACCATGATGAAATCTAATTCTCTCCAGTGATGACTGGAATTGGCCAATCTGAATACCTAGGCAAAGAGAGCTGACTCAGGGGAAGTCTTGCCAAGGACAAGCACAAATTTACGAGTCACTATTAAATTGGCACAGTTTTAATTCTCTCAGTTGAAGTGTGTGGGTGAAAACTGAGTTAACGAGCACATTGCCATTCTTGGTTCTGAAGAATTCATAGTGGTCAGGTATTGGATCCAGTATGAGGAGGGTGGTTAACATTTGCCAAAATGTTAGATGTTAGAACTGCTCCTTTAACAGAAACGATGATTTTTTTCTGTATAATTATTCATAAGCCTTTCAGAAATTAATGTTCTAAAAAGAGGCCCCAGTCTCAGTGAAATTCGTTGAAATATTCCATGTAGTTTCTGCATACGTGAAACAGAGAACTGGATTTTAGCAAACAGGATTCTCCAACCCAAGGGATCCTGCCTTTTTAGGCAAAACGCTTTATACGGTAATTAAGGGCACCAAATTCACCTGGTGATTGCGTCCTCGATGAACATTTGGAGATTCCTCATCATAAATCAAAAACGATGCATTTATTTAGTTCTGCTTTGCCTTGTTACTTAAAACACTTGAGTAGGTTATAAGATTATATAAAATACCAAAAGACGAAATGAAATGAAATACGAGAGAGAAGAGAGTGAGAAGAGCGCAGATACGACGTAAAGCAGCAGTGAGGTTAACGGAAACTTGACTTCCATAAATGCCCCGTATTGGCTACTGCAAAAATGGGGCAGACCATGTACAAGGCTCTAGGACCTCTAGCAGCTGTATAAGAAAATAGTTCTGATTAAGTCCTTGTGGTCAAAACAGGGAAAGTACCCAGCAAGTGTAACGGACTCTGACAGAAATGTGCAGTGAGACCTGATGGACAGTATCTTCAGCCGCATCTCCGTAGTCGATGTAATAATGGACTTCATAAAACTGTATCACAGAACATCTTTCAATATGGGCCACGGCATTTAGGCCACTGGACTGAAATAGCCTATTCTCGCTATCGACTGCATCTACGTAAAGGAAATGAAGACCCATGGTGCTCTGGGGCGATGCTGGTCTTGTGTTTCAATCATATTTATGCCTTTAGCTAGTTGGATGGCTTCAGAAAAGACAATAGACTTATTAAAACCTAAAATTGGGCCTATGCCAGATAAATGTACTTTCTGGGCTGCTTTGAAAGTCAGAATGTAAGAACAGGTAAAGAAGCTATTACATGTGGCAAAAATAAGAATTACTTAATTCTGTATCAGACAGAGTCATTTATTTTTTTTTCTGAGGAAATTTCAAGATTTTCTTCCACTTCGGTGATTACTCAACCGAGAAATAAAAGGAATCTATTACCTCCTAGGATTTCTGTCCATTAAATGTAACTCAAGAAATACTTACCGTGCACCTCCGTTGGGGCAGGCACTGTGCCAAACACATCAGCGTATGTGGTCTAAACCTCCCCTCTCTTTCTCCTTCTTTGTCTCCATTTGAATTCTGAAGGTTGAATCCCTCTAATTAAACATGCCCCACCCAGAATAGAATTTATTCATATTTTTAGGCAAGTGGTTTTTCTCCCTAGGCATTCCATTCCTTCCTGGGACATTTTTATTAGTTAGAAAATTCTTCCAAGAGAGCTTTTCATTCATCTGTGTTCTTCCTCCGCACAACCCCATTTCCTCTGCAATACCATTTTCGACCCCTTTAGCGGGTCCTCTGATAACATTTGCTAGAAAGATGGAAACCCGAAAGATCCAGCACCAAGCTGGACAAAGAAAGGACACATCCCGACCCCTTCGGTTTCCCGATTTGGGGGATAATTTCCATATTATCCCCCACGGAGACCAGGCAGTGTTTCAATTCTTCATGAAGGTCAAGCACCATAGTGATTCACAGGTCATGCCTCTCTTTCCAGACCCCTCCTCCACTCCATGTTGGTCCAGGATATGGGCTGGACTTCCTTCCAACTCCTACTCCTTAGGACTAACGCCTTGTACTAAACTGTCTCATGTTTCCTATATTCTGGAGACTGTGCTGAGTCGTGACCAGTAGCTGAGTTCTACCTGTCTGTGACTAGACCCCCAGGCGATGGCTAACTCAATGACAAAGATGCAGCCATCCTTCATTTCATTCGTTCGACACATTTATTGAGTACTATTCATAGGTCAGGTACTTTTCCGGACTCTGAGGATGAAGGAAGAAATGTCATGGAGATTACACATCATAGGTATCCAGAGGATGGAGATTCTATATCTATATCTATATCATCTATATCTATATCTATCTATATCTACAGATACAGCAAGTGTAACTGACTTCGACAGAAATGTGCAGCGAGACGTGACAGACAGTATCTTCAGCCGCATCTCCGTAGTCGATGTAATAATGGATAGATAGATATTTTAGAAAAAGCTAATTATAATTCAGTGCCTTAAGTGGTATTCTCCAGGGTACTTTGGGGGAAAAATAGCAAGTATAAATTCAGTCTTAGAGAAACAGGGAAGGCTTACTGGAAGAAGCGACATCTGAGCTGAGCTTGAAGACACGAGGAGTTAGCTAGATGAAGAAAGTTCCAGCCAGAGGGATAGCACGCCACAGCCGAGACATGAAACCAGGAAAGAGCTCAGCACATCCATAAGACTGGGAGAAGTTCAGTGTGGTGGAGGGTAAGGGGCAGCGTCCACCGATGAAGCTCCGAAGGCAAGCAGGAGTTAGTCCTTCATAAGCCAAGTGTGGTCTGTGGACGAGCGGCATGAGCATCCCCTTGGTGCAAGTCAGAAATGTAGAATTCCAGATCCCACTTTAGACCCCCTGAGTCAGAATCTGCATTGCAACAAGATCGTATCAAGGGCTTCACTGAAAATCGAGAAGCTGAGTCTAGGCCTTATTCAGAAGCTTGATGTATGTAGGTCCCAAGCCCCAAGCCATTTGGGGAGGACACTGAAAATTTCTGAACAGAGTTACAGCATGCTCGCTGTTACACTTAGAAAGATCTTCCTGCTTGTTGGGGGAAAATGGGCAGTGCCGAAGTGAAGGCCAGCAGTTGCCCGAGTCTCCCACAGTATGCCCCTTGCCCTCCCTGGAGAGCTTGCTGTCAGCTGCTCTTTGGACCCTAGCTGAGCTTACCACTCTCCCGTTGTGTCCAGAACCCTCGTGATCATTTGCTGAAATGGCCCCACTGTCAGGAGGCTGGACATTAGTTCCTACATATTCTACCCAAAATGCTTTCTCAGGCAAAGACTTTTCTCTTCACGGCCATTCCTCCTGTCTCAGCTCCCCAGACCTTCGTGGAAATCTCCAGATGCAGCACTATAGTTGAGAACCCACTGACCGGACTGTTGTTCAAATCCCAGGCATACAATTACTTACTGTGTAAACTTGGACAGGTTATTTAACCTTTCTGAGTTCATTCTGATTAACTGTAGAAAGGTAGCCTTTCCCAGTTTCCTCGTTCCATAAAATGGAACTGATGACAATAATATTGACTTTGAGTGTTTTTCTAAGAAAGGGCGATAATGGCTCAATACAGTTACTCAAATATGAAAGTCACATTATTATTTCTTCAGTCCATTCCTGCTGCAATGCATCTCACTGCTGGTGTCTATTTGTATTTCTTGGCCAGACATTCTTATCGTCCCGAAAGCAGCCCTGAGTTGGGGTGGGACAGGACCATAGGAGGCACAGCTTGCAAGAGAGGGAGAGCTGATATAATACAGCAAGCCTGAGCAACATGTGGATTATTGGTCAGTCTATTAACAACCTGAAAGGAGAGACAAAAGGGGTGTTAACCAGTTAAGAGGACAAACACCAGAGACTCCAGGAAAATACAGATTTAGGCAAGAGGTTAGGGGAGGAGGGGCTGGACAATATTCTCAGAGGTGTTGGCAAATAGTAGTCATTATTTTTTTAAAGGGAGAGGGGGTCCTTTCTTTTGGGATATGATGAGATAGTCTGTTAAAAGCGCGTGCTGGTTTGCAGACCCAGAGTGGTCTTCTAAGAGTCAAATTGGAACTGGCTTCTCCTACGTTCACAAACTTCAGGGGGTTCCATACTATTCCGTATAGATGAGATAGAAGACTGACTCTGAGGGGCGTCTGGGTGGCTCAGGAGGTTAAGCGGCCGACTTCAGCTCAGGTCATGATCTCCCGGTTCGTGAGTTCGAGCCTCGCGTCGAGCTCTCTGCTGACAGCTCGGAGCCTGGAGCCTGCTTCGGATTCTGTGTCTCCCTCTCTCTCTCTGTTCCTCCCCTGCTCGCACTCTGTCTCTCTCTCATAAATAAATAAAGATTTAAACAAAGTCCGACCTTGATCTAAGGTTTCCACATCTCTCTGATCTTATGTCTCACCACTGCTCACTACGTACTCCAGTCTCTGGACTGATGGAATGAATCACAAATTACTCAGTTTATCCTACCTTTCTGTCTGCTTCTACTTCTACTAGGAAATTCCTCTCCTGATGTCCAAGCATACTCCTGACAATCTCTTAATGTCAAATTCAAATATCAGCTTCCTTTTTGGAAGATTTATTCATTTCTGGAAGAAACAGCTGCTTCCTAATCTGTATCCTCTCAACAGCTCACATCTTGATTCTTCTAGAACAACTATTGCTATGTATGTATATACATATGTACCTCTCTCTATTCATACATAAATACGTCTGTATGTATGTATGCATGTATATTTAAATCCACTTTTCCCTCACAAGCAGAAGGATCTGCTACTCTCAGCCCTTACTCTATTCAAGGTGAAGTGTAGACTTATTGTTTCCAGGAACTGAGTCATGTGGGTGGGGGATGTAGATTAATTTCTGTAAACAGACCTATGACAATATTTCTTGAAAAATATTTTTTAAAACACCAAAAAACAAGAGAGATGAATACTCATGGAAGGAAGGAAGGAAGGAAGGAAGGAAGGAAGGAAGAAGAGAAGAAGGAAGGAAGGAAGGAAGGAAGGAAGGAAGGAAGGAAGAAGGAAGGAAGAAGGAAGAAGAAGGAAGGAAGGAAGGAAGAAGAAGGAAGGGGCCTATAACGAAGAAGAAGAGACGAGCAAGAACGAATGAGAAGGAAGAAGAGTGAGCAGGAATCAGGAAGAGGAAGGCTCCAAGGCCGAAGAAAGCCGAAAGCAAAAGAAAAAGAAACAGAAGCAACGGAAGAAAACAAGAATTTATTCTATTGCATTATATGCAAAAAATAAGCTGCTTTCTGGATGGATGGGGACTGGCAATTATGACTCTTGTCACAATAACTGAAACGTAGCATCGTCCTGTGCCTGTGTTCCTGCTTCCATTCCAACCTACGCTGTAGCTTAGAAGTGGGAGATAAGCAGGCAGCCCTCAGTGATGTTTAAGTAGAGAACATCTTCCTCCACTTTACCGACAGCTCTTCAGGCAACGCTAGGCTGACAGGAGGATTCAGGTCAGTTGTTATAAATAATCCAACCATCTGGCATCTCAAGAACAGAGAAGGGGGTACTCTCCCCTCTATTTCAAATTGAGTCTTTATTCAAAACTCACCTCACTGGGGACAGAAGCAGAATTTCTGACTCAAGCCTCCTCTGTGGTTCCAAGCTTCCAGTTGCCGCCATCTTGTTCAACAGTGGCAGTGACAGGGGGTGTCTCAGGTGTATGCAGAACGGTGACAAAACCCTTTGCATAGTCTCCCTCAGAACATCTTTCCATCCTCAAGAAATTTGAAATGTCCTTACAATGATACAATCTAAATATAAGCCATGAACTTTCTATACCTCAGGACAAGTCCCCTATTTCCCCTTGCAACAGGATTGCCTCATTTCTAAAGACTGTCCATCCTGTAGAGAATCTTAGCAATCACTGCTGTTGGATTTGTTCCCACAGTGCATTTTCTAGAATATTGTGGTAGCCAATAAATTTGTTTATTCAAAGAATGAATAAGCCGTTGTGGAATTTCACCAAAACATTCATTTAGTACTTTGATAGGTGCTGATGGTTCGAAGACAAAAAAACAAAACAAAACCACCCAACAACAACAAAACAACAACAACAAAGTGACCTTAGGAGAAAATCTTTGTGATTAAGGACGGGGCAATGTGTTCATAGACTTTATACAAAAAGCATGGTCCATAAAAGGAAAAACTGATAAATGGGACCTCATCAAAATTAAAACCTTTTTCTCTATGAAAGCCCACGTGAGGACCATGAAAAGGCAAGGTATGGACTGGAATAAAATACACAAGCTATATACCCAACAGAGAACGAGTATCTGGAATATATAAAGAAATCTTAAAACTGAATGTTAAAAGTCAAACAAGCTAATTAGAAAATAGACAAAAGACATGAACAGCCATTTCACCAAAGACACAGAGATGGCAAATCAGCCTATGAAATGATGTTCACTGTAACTAGCCATTAGGGATATGGCTAATTTCCTACAGACAAGGGTCTAAAATACACAATCGATTCAGGGTAACACACATTTAATTTTGATAAAAATATAAACTTTGCTACAATATGGCTCTATTTCTTTCCTCCCCATTGTACTATTATTTTCATGCTTATAACACCTCTATGTTATAAACACCTTTCACATTTATAATACCGTGGCAATGTTTATATATCAGATAAGGCCAACAATTCAAATTCGGCAGGATAAGTATTGATCTAAGTAATTCTGTGCTTTGAAAAGAAATTAAGAGTATTTTCTTCATTGCCATTATGTTTTCTTTTCTTTTCTTTTTTTTTTTTAGGAACTTGCTTGGATTTTAATTGCATAGTCTCTACCCCCCACAGGTATGGCTACAGGTGTGTCTGCTCAGGTGTTTTTATCCTGGCTTTCTAGGATATTCTAGGGCTTGTCTTGTTTCTGCAGAGCTTAGAGGTGACCTAGGGATTTGAGGAAAGTCCGCTATTCAAATAGCTTGGGCCCATAAGGCTTCCAACTCCGTTGATCTATCTGTGTGCGAGTGGGGGAGCACATTCCAATTTTATATTTTTTTTGACTAATCCACAGTTACAAAGATATTTCTCCTATGTTTTCTTCTAGAATTTATATGGTTTTAGCTTTTACATCTCAAGCAGTGGATCTATTTTGAATTCGTTTTGGCATAAGATGTGAGGTAAGGGTCAAGGTTCAGTTTGATTTTGCAAATGGGTTTTCAGTCATCTTAGCACCATTTGTCATTTTTTCATTTATTTTTATTTTAGAGAGAGTGTGAGCGGGGGAGAGGGGCAGAGAGAGGGTGGGGGAAGAGGGAGAGAGAGAGAGAGAGAGAGAGAGAGAGAGAGAGAGAGAACTATGTAGGTTCTACACTCAGTGCAGAGCCCCACATGGGGCTCAATCCCACAACCCTGGGATCATGACCTGAGCCAAAATCAAGAGTTAGACACTCAACCGACTGAGCCACCCAATGCCCCTCATCTTAACACCATTTTTAGATCAACTCTCTTCTCTCCAAAGAACTACCGTGGAAAATTTGTCAACAATCAATTGACCAGATATGTGTGGGTCTACATCTGGAATCTCCTTGGTTCATTTACCTATCTGTCTATCCCTAAGGCTGTGAATTAAGGCTAATGCTGCATTGCTGAGATATATTTAATACCAGAAAGAGAGAACAGGATTCTACATTTTCTCATAAGTCTCCACGATTGACTGAAGTATACACCTGGCATTTGGTAAATATTTCAAACCACTGTTTCTTCAGTGTCTCCTCTATAACCACAGAACAAGAGGGACTATTATCTCCTTATAAACCTTCTGATATTCCTCATGGGTTTTATAGTGGAATGCTACTGGAAAGCATTGCAAAGGGGTGAAAAGCAAGCTTAAGGAAAATAAAAGAGAAGAAGAGACTATTGAGAAATGGGCCATAAATATTTTTCGGCACGTATAGCATTATGATAGGGCAACATTTTCACCCTCCGTTGGTTGTGTTCTCTCTCTCTCCGGTACCTCTATTTGGTCAAGACCTGATACACATAGAGATTGTTCAGCAAAACCTTACCAAATGAAATGTAACAAAGCATGACTAATTGATGAAATGAATAATTTATTGTCCTGCTTATTTCATCCACATATTAGAAATGCTCCTTTTTCTGGTGGTACCAGCTAATTAAGTCCTGACATGTTTCTCCCCCAAAATAGTAGTAGCAATTTAGTTGGGTAGATTTTTTTTTTTAATGCCAAATAGGAAATCATAGGCCGTAGCTCATTGTATGCTTAAAATGTGCTCTTTAAATCGGCTGCTGTTTGACAACTGGGATGTGAGAGGATGTCAAAACTAAGATGAGGATTAGAAATGGTGTGGGCCAACCCACTCGTTTTATATAAGTTAGTGATAATGGAAATAATAGCTGTTGAGGTACTCTAATCACTTAGATGTGTAAAAATAATAAGGCAAGTGATAATACTTTACATTCATTCAGTACTTTGAGGCTTTAAAAGCAATTCGGCATCCACTATTTTATTGGATTTTAATGCCAATAACGTGAATTATATTATTATCTCCATTTTGCCGACAATGGTCACAGCTCACATTATTGGGTGTTTACAAGACACTCTCCATGTGACTCTACATCAGTCCCCTTGTTTAATTCTTACAGCAATTCTGGGAGTTAAGCACTGTTAACATCCTCATTTCTAACGATGAAGAAAATCAGACACAGAGATATCAATAGCTTATTGCGCACAATCGCCTCGGTAATACCTGGCAGAATTAGGATCTGAACTCACTCAGCGTGGCCTTGGAACCTGTATTCCTGGTGAACCTATGAAGAAAAGCACAGCCTTTCTTGGCTAAGGAGTGAGCTTCGTTCTCCTGGCGAGGAAGTCACTGGCCTTAGATTTTCAACCTCACTTGGCTGACTCTCAGGTACCTACCTCCACCTGTTCAGGGAGAGAATGAGCTCCCTGGGGGAATACAATGATGTGTCACCCTGTGTCCCTATACAAACATCTAGCAGTTTGAGTCAAGAAATCCACAGCCTAGTCTTTGATTCCTAAGTTGCTATGTCTTTTTCCTTAAGACATCCATTTAATCTGTTTTGTCCCGCTATGGCACACCCTGGAATCAATCGGTGTGTTTGGTAAACAGAGCAGGTATACCACTGAGTCTGTGTGTAGACCTTGGCCTTGACCTCTGACAGCACTGGGGAGCCATCGAATGACTTTCGTCATGACCATTTCATGGGGCATCTCTATTTCTCTTCCTCTCCCTGCCATCCCTCCCTTGGCAAGGGAGGAGTATCACTTGGTTCTCAGAGAAAGGGAATCTGTGCTGCTCTGCCTGTCAAAGAAAACCTAGCTAAGGAAACACCCTGATGTTAAAATCTAGGTCATTCTTTTAAAGACTCTTACGTATCTACAATGAGAATGGCAATATGATTCTTCTTTCGAGGACAAGTCCAAAGAAAACAAAATAAAAATGAAAACTAGCCACATCTCTGTTCCCGAATTATTTGCTCTTCCTCAGACAAAAGTTATTTATGCCTTATACCCATCTTTGGGAAAAAAGATCCTAGAACGGAACCTGGTGTGTATAAAGTCTCCATCAACTTTCAAGGCTGGATGGGAAAGGTGACTGGCATCCCACAGGCTGGGTACTCCACATACATTAGCTTATTTAATCCTTGCCTCAGTAGGCTGGATGCATTATCCTCATGGTACAGATGAAGAAACTCGGAGAGGTGATCTTTGTCAAAAGTTACAAGTCCTTAGTGTTAGAAGTGGAGAGGAAACAAAAGAAAAAGAAAATAAGAGGGAAAAGGGAAGGAGAAAGAAGGGGTAAAAGGAAGGGGAACTCGGCAGATTTGTACCCGTTTGGTTTTCAGTGAACAACTACAAATAAATATGATTTGCTATAGTGCTTGTCCTAAACGATTACAAAGACATCGGTTATAGTCCTTAAACCGTCAGAGTAAAGCCAATATTAAGGGAAGATGGCTTCCTTTTGGCTCCCATCATAATTTTTTTTTATTTTATTCTTTTATTATTATTTTTTTCAACGTTTATTTATTTTTTGGGGGACAGAGAGAGACAGAGCATGAATGGGGGAGGGGCAGAGAGAGAGGGAGACACAGAATCGGAAGCAGGCTCCAGGCTCCGAGCCATCAGCCCAGAGCCCGACGCGGGGCTCGAACTCACGGACCGCGAGATCGTGACCTGGCTGAAGTCGGACGCTTAACCGACTGCGCCACCCAGGCGCCCCGGCTCCCACCATAATTTTACCTCCATGATACTAAACTGGAAAGATCTGGTCCCAATAATAACGTTCGAAATCATTTACACACACATGTACAACCCACACGGACACACAGACAGACAGACACAGGAAAATTAACAAACTTGAGTTCACCTCTCTGAGCAAACAGTCCACAGCATCTGGAAGCATCCTTAAAATCAGGGTATACAAGTGGCTTTGCTGGTAAAAGCACCAGTTTTGAGGTTGCAGTATCTGAGTCCTTGGCACGTTCCCTCGTTTATTCGATATTTGTTATTCAGTACCATGTGGCAGGCACAAGAATCACAGAAATGACCAAAATATTTACAGTTCCGGACCTCAAGAAAGCACAGACAAGTAGCGGGTCAATTAAATCTGCAATTGTCCTAAAGCCAGTGAACGCTGTGATGGCGAATTTTGAGTAGTACAGAGATACGCAAGGAAATGCGAATTGAAATGAGGTCCGATGCATAATGGAAAAAAGCCCATTTTGGATGGGAAAATGGAAAAAATTAAATCTTGGGCCCACCAGGGGGATTAAATCTGCAAACTCAGTTTCTGTATTTGTAAACTGGGGGTTACAGAGGCTATCTCAGAAGGTCATTGTTACAATTAAATGCAAAGATACGGGTTGCTTGTCATCGACCTGACTCAGGGTGCAAACTCACCCATTGTTGTCACTGCAGTGGCGTGAAATGGAGAGGTGAGTCCATTCTATCAGCTGCGCTCATGCTCTGCTGTAGCTAAACCCTGAATTACTGTCCCCATTAACGCATAGCTTTGTAAAATTAGCAAAATTCAAGGACTGACAAGCCATAGCAAGGGCCACTGTGTGGAAAACTTTAAACAATAACAGCTAGGCATCCGTAATAAGCGTGTGTACCCCAGCACCTAGAGTCTTGGCCTGACACAGAGGAGATACGTAATAAATGTTTGTTGCCTAAATAAATCAACTTTCATTATTATTATTATTTTTAATCAAGAGCCCGGATCTGTTTACAGAGAAGAGTTAGTTTAAAATTTTTAATGCAGGGGTGCCTGGGTGGCTCAGTCAGTTAAGCGTCCGACTTTGGCTCAGGTCATGATCTCAAGCCCCACATCGGGTTCTGTGCTGACAGCTTGGAGCCTGTTTCAGATTCTGTGTCTCCTTCGCTCTCTGCCCCTTCCCCACTCATGCTCTGTCTCCCTCTGTCTCAAAAATAAATAAACATTAAAAAAATAAAAAATAAAAATTTTAATGCTCATCAGTTTTTGTTCATATGTGTATACAATGCACACAACAATTTTTGCCCCATCAGTCAGGGGAAAAAATGCAAAAACTACGTTTTCTCTGGACCTGCAAATTTTAAAATCGTCTAGATAAGTGAATATAATTATTTCCATAATTGATTGAATTTTCAAAAGTAAGAATTAACATTTGTACAGAAGCGCTAAGCATTGGAAAATGTTTTTATTTTTCCTGCAATTTATTTTTCTTTTAATCCATTTTTTTGGGGGGGTTTTTATTGGGTTTGCTGTGCTGAGCACACCATTATGATTAAATGTTAACTCAAATAACAGAATTAGTTCTACCATGGTGTCAAGCCTGAAGGAGAAGTGAATGTACCATATTGATGTTTATGGTTTCCATAGCTGGGATCGATAGTAATAAAAGTTTGTCCTCTGAATGCAAAATGCTAGTTCATGATGCTGTACCAGGGGAATGCCTGAGAAGTTTTGCTTCTTTCTTGGTGTTCTAAGGGATCGAACGGAAAATATTACACATGCCTATAAATATACACACAAAATTAGTTATTTAACAATAGAAATCAATGTCACTCAATTGGTTTTACTTAAAATACCTACACATTCGTCAGTCCTTATCTCCAAAGATGCCAGATCTTACAAGATGTATTTGTGGCATGGCGGGGGGTGGGGGGGATGCTTTCTGTGTCCAGATTAGCGGAGGGTACTTTATATTTGGGCCAGGTATTTTGTTTTAACTAATTTATAATTTGAAGAAGCCATACACGTCCATGCTTTAAATAGGCAAATAGTCCTAAAATGTCCCTGGTACCTACCTGTCAACCCCGGGTCATCTCCTTCAAGGTTGTAACTTCAAGAATTCTGGTTTTTTTTTTTTTTTTTTTTTTTTTTTTTTTGCCCAGCATTTGTCTCCATACCTCTAAATAATATGCTGACATTTGATGATTATTATATTTTTGGTTAGAAAATAGTTCTAGGCACTGAGAAATGACAGAGGCAAACTAAGCTTTTCTATAGCTTCTTATTTCCCCTCCCAGCAGCTATCTTAATCTTTCAGTAAATTAAAGACCAGAATTTACACGATGATGACGACACACATCTTCTTTGCTGAACTGCGTCACGCCGTATGAGTACATCTCTTGTCTTGACAAGGTTCCGTTTATCTGGGGAAATGATCATCACGTCTTCCACACACTTGTTAATATTTCCTACAGGCTAAATCATTAGCCCCCTCTTTCCCTGGAACAGTCTCTGAGCCATCATGACCATCTGCCTAATTCCGCTGCTCGTTCACCGTCATCCTTCGATCCATTTCCCTACAAGTATCACCAATGGACTTCCCTCTATTACTTGCCGACGTTGGGTCTCCTAGAGCCGCAATCATATGCCTTCTTTCTTTGCTTACTTTCGTCTGCTGCTGGTTATTTTCCCTAATAGTTCCATGAAGATAGGTTATAGCAAATGAATTTTGATGTGGTATCTTTGCACGTTTGAAATTTTCTTTTTGCTCCTTTCAAGTTTGCTTGATAGATTGGCTGTGTAGACACTTCTCCACTGAAATGATTTTTATTCAAAATACTGAAAACGTTGATATTCTGACTCCCAACTTCCAGTGTTACTGTCAAGAAGATGACTGCTTTGGGAAATTTTCACCCTATATATATGACTTGTCTTTCTCTTTGGGAGATTTTAACATTTTCTCTTTATCCTTGCTATGCTGAAATTCTTTAATAATATGCTTAGTGTGCGCCTCTTTTTTCTGGTTCAGCCCCAGACATATACTATATCAGAGACTTGGGTTTTCAATACTGGAAACCATACTTTAGTTTTTGTTATTGTTAATTTCCTCCTTTCTCTTCTCTCTGTTCACTGTGTCTCAATCTCTTGCCTTTTTAAACTCCCATTCTTATGATAGTATACCTTCTAGAATGATGCTCTGATATTCATGTACTCTATATACCTCATCTCTTAGCGTATTTTCTGGGAGATTTTCTCAATATTATTTTCCAACGTTTTCATGCTATTTTAATTTCAGTCATTGGATTTTTATATTTTAAGTACTTTGAAAAATATTCTGTGTTTTTTTTTTTTCCAATAGCTCATTCTTATTTCACGAGGGCAACAGGATCTTTTAGCTTTCTCAGGATATTAATTTCAGATGGGGTTATTTTGTGTGTGTGTTGGGAAGAGTTTACTTTTTCCTAGCTTGTACATTATTTCAGTGTCTTCCAGTTTCCTTCTTTTGTCGTTGTTGTTTGATTCTTTTGGTCTTTCCCATTTGTCAGAGGTTTTCCTTAAATATCTGGTTATCTGTCGTCTCATAACTTACAGAAGGGACTGAAATCTTCTGTCCGTAAGATGGGCCTGTCTACTGCTAGGCTCCACCGTGAAGTGATCCAGACCGAGATGATTGAATGGATTCATCGGACACTTATTCTCTCCAGCTAAAGGTTGTCCAGCCACACCACTGGTCATCTCTCCAAAGTCTGCCCTCCCAACAGTGAATGTCCTAACGTTAGCCTCCTTTGCAATCTACCTAGGCAGGGACTAACCCAACTAATCCGGGGCTGGTTCCCTTTTGCTTCACAGTTTCTTCTTCAGGACATTTCTTTCACCTCACATTTTACTATGAGCAGCAAGGAGAAACCAGGAGGCACCTTCAACAATTTCAAAGCCACTTCAACATTTTTAAGTATTTGTTACCAAAGGATCCCTCTTCTTGGTTCCAGAACCACCGAGAACTGTCCCTCCTTATGGTGATCTCCAGATTTTTTTTTTCTCTCGAAGACTTGTGGGTTTCTCCAGGTAGTAACCCACTAATATTTTACATGAGAGGAACGAGAAGAGGAACTATTTCCTCTCATTTTGAGGGCAGGGGAAGGCTTTTCCCGAATCCAACTCTTTCAGTCCTGTGCCTCCCCGACCGACCCCCTTTACTCTACCTGCTGTCCCTGAGCCTCAGTCTTCTCATGTCCAGTCTCCCCAGGAAACAAATCTGCGGTCTCCTCCAGGGCCAGTGGGGGTGGGAGGTGGGATCTAACTGACTCTGTATGCACAGAACTCCCACGAGTCCCTTTCGTTCTGCCTTCTGGCGTGTTTTGTGTCTCCATGCTCATCCTTATGAGGCTCCTGGGGGTGAAATCTCCCCATCAAAGCCCCCAGCCAGAGTTTGCTTTCCCCTCATTTACAGTCCCTGCTTCTCTGCTCACCTTTTTTCCCTAAATATCCCAAGACTTTTCTTCTATTGTTTCCCCATTTTCTCTGTCTTTTTGGGTTTTTACATTTACTGTTTTTTTTTAACTTCTTAAAATGTTTATTTATTTTTGAAAGAGAGAGAGACAGAGTGTGAGCGGGGGTTGGGGGGGGGCAGAGAGAGAGAGGGAGACACAGAATCCCAAGCAGGCTCCAGGCTCTGAGCTGTCAGCCCAGAAGCCCAACGCAGGGCTCAAACCCACGAGCTGTGAGATCATGACCTGAGCCCAAGTCAGATGCTAAACTGACTGAGCCACCCGGGCGCCCCAGGTTTTTACATTTAAAAAGGCAAAAACACTATCATTTAAAAAAAGGTTTTGAGGGGAGGAAGAAATAGATTTAGGATGTTAATCCTGCATATTGAACCGGAGGTCCATAATTTTAAAAAAATAACTATCACTCCGACTTTAGTCTAAGAGCATAAGGAATTAAAAATGTTTAAATTTTACAATTTATAAATTGCTATTAGATAAGTAAGGTAAAGTGTATACTTACATGTGTCAATTCTTGTAGCATATCTTATTGCGGACGGGAAGACAAAAGCTATTAAGACCTTTTTCAATAAGTAAACTTTTTTTTTTTTTTCTGGTCTAACTATAGAGATTAAATGACACTCAAGCTCATGCACCCAGGGTTCGGCGTTAGGTATGATTAAAGGTGATTATCTTTACTTTGTGTTACGTCTGGGTCTGGGCTGGCCAGTAGACAGACAGAATAAAGGCTCAGGGCAGCAAGGAAACTGAAGCATACCACGCGTGCACACGCGTGTGTTGGTTTGAGTCCTTTGGGAAGCAGACGTAATTAGACGCACAAGAGATTTATTGGGGGAGACACCTGTGAAAGTTAAAGAGGAGAAAGCCGGAGAAGGTGGGGGAGCTTCCAGACTGCAATGCGGGTCCAACACCTTTGAAGGAGAGAGGGCAGGAAGGAGTAAGAAAAGTTTCAGACCGTAGGATTGTTCCAAGAAAGGCTCATCCAAATTGCTATGAGTCCTCAAACCAAAGTCACCTACTGGGAGTCCCAGCGGGCCCGTGTTAGTCTCTCTTTTATGCTCCCTTATTGGCTGAACTTGTCCTCAATACAGATACAGTGGTGGATCTGTATTACCGAATTAACATTAATATACAGCAGGGACAACAGCTAGGGTCATTAGCCACCTTTGCTCCCTGGAGCAGGAGATCTGAGGGGCACATTTTCATGACCGCTTGACACAACAAGTTTTTAAATTATTTACTTTGTCATGTAAAAATCTAAATAATTGTCATGAAAAAAAATCAGGAATATTCTTTCTTACATTTATTCTATAGGCTGGTACTTTTTTTTTTTTTTAATTTATATGAAGTTGGGTTGAACCCCATAATCTATTCAGCTCTTCAAGTCTTTATTAGGCCCCTGGCCTAATAATGATAAAGACAACAATAACGAAACGGCAACGTAAAGGGTGAAGTGTGTAGGACTGACTTGTTGCTGTTCTAGTTGATGGATGATACTTCTTTCAGAAACTGGAGGAAAACAATGACTGATCTTGATTAAAAGATAAAAGATGGGACGCCTGGCTGGCCCAGTTGGTTAAGCGTCTGACTCTTGGTTTCAGATCTCATGGTTTGTGAGTTTGATCCCTTCCTCAGGCTCTGCACTGGGACTCTCGGTCTCCCTTGCTCTCTGCCCTCGCCCTGCTGTCTTTCTCTCTCTCAAAAATAAATAAATAAATATTTTAAAAGATAAGAGGGAAAAAATGTAGTTTATTCAGGCTGAGAGAACAAAGAGGGTCTAACTCTACGCTTTTATTACACAGGGCAGGGGGTGAGGGGCTGGGCAAAGCCTCTCTTCCAATAGTTCAAAGAGAATCTGTCATTTCTCCTTGGGTGTTGATGCCTTTGCGTGGCATTCATTTGTTTGCTTGTCTGTCTCCCTAACTAGATGGTTAGTTCTTAAGTTCAAGAACTCGTTCCCATTTGTCGTGCCATTCGCAGCACTAAAGCATAGTGCCAGTCACATAACAGAGACTTGGTTATGTTTGCTGAGTAATGAGTAAATGGATGGAAGAATACATTTAATAAATAAGTGGTTAAAGACTTTGTCGAATTATAGTTCTACAGGGCTTACTAAGACATCATCCGGTATTTTCCCTATGCTTTGGCCTGATTTTTCACGGGGAATCCTCTTGCTGTGTTGAATAGTGCTTTAATAATCAACAAATATGTATGAAGTTGATTATTCTTATTACGTATGAAGTTGATATTATTCTGTCCCAGGTACTGTTCAAGATGCTAAGGGAGGAACAGTGAATTTAAAAGCTTGGGTCCTTGCCTTCTGGAGACTCAGGTTCTAGGAGGGGACCAGACAATGACCATGTTTAAAAAGAATAAATATAGGGGCACCTGGGTGGCTCAGTCAGTTAAGCGTCCGACTTCAGCTCAGGTCATGATCTCGCAGTTTGTGGGTTCAAGCGAGCCCTGCCTCGGGCTCTGTGCTGCCAGCTTGGAGCCTGGAGCCTGCTTCTGATTCTGGGTCTCCCTCTCTCTCTCTGCTCCTCCCCGTTCATGCTATGTCTCCCTCAAAAATAAAGAAACATTAAAAAAAAAAGAGTAAATATAATTCCAGGTACTAGCAAGTGTTATTAAGAAGAACGAAGTAGACTATGGTAGTCATTAATGCTGTTCATGGATGCTTCCTGTCCTGCCTCCGGGCATATGGCAGAATGGCAGCTTCCCACCATCTTGAGTTATGGATGCCTGTGGTGACTGACTTTTGGCCAGTTAAACGTAAGCAGAAATGACAGCCATGGCTTCTGGGTGGAAGCTTTAAGAGCCAGTTCTGGAACTGCCTATGCTCCTGTCTCTGTCTCCCAGTATAATTACTAGTGATGTGTGAATGGTGGGTGACCTGCCAGCATGGTTCCTTTAGGAAGAACCACTGGCTCAGAGCCCACAGCTGACTTGTGATGGGGGAAGTAAACCAGGTTCCCAGACCCAATTCCAATGGGTTTGTTGGGTGGGGTGGGCAGGTGGCTTTCCACACAGTGCCAAGCAATTCTCAGATACGGGTGGGGTGGCTGAAACTTCAACCCAATTCTGACACTACCTACCCAGAAACTGTATTAGATTCCACAGGTTAAGGGTTCGGTCCCGTAAGACCGAAGTTTACGTTACTTCTTCAAAGACATCATGTCCTGTAAGACGTCATGTTTGAGTAGAGGAAATGGAAATACAATTTGGAATTGGAGCCTGGGTTCTCCACTCTGGGTCCTGATCCCTGCCAGCTCTTTGATCCTGAGACTCAGTGTATTCACCAGTAAATGGGCATAACATGCTTTTTGGGACCAGTTCTGATGCTGGCTCTTGAGATCCCGATTCAGTTAGATATGCTGATTTTTTAGAAGACCACAAACTATCTAAATGGCAAACCAATACTGTCTCTGGTGGCTTGCCTTATTCACAAAGACCTGTGAGGGTGTTTATTTTTAAATTATCGTGTGTCCTGTGCACAACAGCATGTGGGTTGAGTGTGGGTAGTTCTATTTTACAATCGAGGAGACTAGAGCCTTCTTTGGCATCTGATGTCTGCTAGAGCTTTGGGTAAAAAAGGTCAAGTGCCAACTGGTTATCAAGTGTTGTGCTAGATTCTGGGATACAAAAATAAATGTGTGGTCACCGTTCTCAAATGATAGAATAACTCTTAATTGCCAACGCTCGTTAAGGGCTTACCATGTACCAGGAGCAATGGCAACCTTCCTTATTTCATTTGATCTTCTTGGTGACATTATAGAGTGTTCACCATCATTATCTTTATTGAACCAGTGAGGAAATAAGTGTAGATTTAATTTGATCAAGTTTGCATGCCCAGTAAGGGGGGCGTTAGGGCTTGAACCCCAGCTTATCTAGATGCCTTCAAACTCAAGGCTGCCCAGTAAGGACTTGGCATGATGTTGGGTGAATTCCCAAAGCTGTTGGCTCTCTCCCCAGGGGACTTGGGGAAAACGAGCAGATTTTGTGGCACCAAAGCAGAGTTCAAGCTTCTCTGCTACCAGGAAGCTTCAGCGTTCCTTCCTTGAGTCTGCCTCCAGAAAATAAGAGTGAATCAAAGGGCTTCTTACTGTGGGTCAGTCAAATGGGGCAAGTCATTAAAATATTGCCACGTGGCTGCCAGCAGGGACAACTAGACAGGCTGACAGTGGATATCTGCCAGCCTTGAGGACCAGGTCCTGACTTTGAAGTTTGGTTAGGAGTTTGCTCTCTGGTTGGGTCACGCTCTTCCTCTCTCGGCCACCCAGAAGCCAGCCCAGTATGAAGTCTACGTGAACACGAGATTGAGAGCATGTGACTATCCCCAGACTTCCAGGGAACGCGAATGACATACAGCAGGCTTTGGAATGTCACAACAGTATGCCTGTTGGATATTTGAATATTTAGATGTTTGGGGTTAGGGCACTGATCAGACTGACTTTGCCATGAATCGAACTGCGTTCTTAGATGGGAGATGTTTATGTTATGTTTCTTCCTCTGCATGTCCATTTCTAGCTCTCAAAATGTCTCCCTCCTAAAGCAAAGACATCATCACTTGATTGAAAAAGTTCACAGCCTGTCACGACCTTAGATAAATATTTAAACCTCTTTATACAAAATTCGAGGGGTGTCAACATGACGCCCCATTTCTGTCCTTGCTATTCTCCCTGCCCACCTTCCTCTCACATTACTTGACAATCCCCGAATGTGTCACACACGTTGACAGATTTGTGGCTGTGAACGCTTTTTTTTCCCCCCTCTGCTCAGAATGCATGCCCTCTGACCCCAACTTTCCAGGACTCTGTCTAATTATCCCCACTCTTGGCCTCTACCACAGCCCCCTAGTTTCCTTCCTTGGGCTTCCATGTGTGGGCCTTCAAAGCTGGGCCACATCTTTTCATGTCTCTTTCTAGAGTACTTAACACAGGGCCTGGGATAGTAGCTGTGAAATAAATATTAAAGAATAGGCTTCGTCTTTGTTATTCATGTGGCTCTTTGTGGGTCCCAGTGTCTCTTTTTGTTTCAATGTTTGTCATCTCTACCACCACTTCCTCATAACCCAGACCCTTTCTCCTCTCTCTATTCCACTGGTTTTGCTCTGGTGTTTCTCTTTCTATTCAGCTAGATTAGCACTGAGTCCCCATCCTGGCTTGGTGAGTTTTTCTTTATGTTTCTTGCTTGCTAAAATATTTGGCTCACTCATTTGTTAAGTCAGGGTCCAGAAGCATAAGAATGCTCTTTTTAACCCTCCCTTAGGACTGTCTTCTCTAAAACAGCCAGAAAATCCAACCAGAAGGAAGAACTGAATTTTCAATCCATCTCTGGGCTGGAAACAGTTAGTTCATTACCACCCAACCAGCCAATGGCACGTAGCCACAGTTCGTGTTTGGAAGATGGGTCTGTCTGAGCTATGTCAGCTCAAATGACTCATGTCAAGAAATGACGGGTGAATTAGCCTCATTTTACAAATACATAGATAAGAAGTAAGGCTTGTCTAAAGCCTTGTAGCTTCAAGGGAGAATTGATTTTGGACGATGCAAGCATGCAACTGTAGTTAAGGACGCCATAACTCATTCATCAGTGAAAATCGTATTATACGTATTCTATGTGCCAAGCTCTCTATCAGGTGCTGTGACGACACTGACGAATAATATCATTTCTTGGCCTTCAGTAGGCAAGTTCGTCAGGGAATCTAACAATTACAACACGATGTAAGAAACTCCATCCTAGAAGCCGTCCAGAGGGACTAATTTAGTACCAGAGGATATCTAGAATCAGCCTGCCATGATCAGTTCAGATTTTCACAATCTATCTGGGCATTATCTTCAAGGGAAACTGTCAGGTGGCACAGTTTTTTTATTCTGAGACCTTCTGCTAATCCCTGAAATTGAGGATAAACCGTCTTGAAACGAAATTATTCTAAGAACTTCGGCGAGTGGGAAATGCTCTGGGACACCCTATTAAGCACTATCTGTGTAGACGGCTTGAGGTGCTCTGGAGACTCGGAATCTGGGCTGACTTCATTGTGCACGTTAGTGCTTTAACCCTGCTCCCAAGTGTTCCTGGGAGATTTGGGCTATGTTTGTTGCTTTGGGGTATAGCTTCTCAGCATGCCGTGCTGCCCTCAACGCACAAAAACTTTGACAAGACCTGCAATCCCCTCTTCTGCTCAATTTCACTCAAAATCAATCAGTGGGGGCTCCATACGCTCTGCTTCCTGGGTTGTTCTTCAACATGGCTAGAGGGGATTTAATTGCTATTTTGTTCTCCTTGCTGCTCTGCTGGGGTTGAGACCTGTCGGCCCATGTCCCTGTTAGCCCCGCCTCCACGCATTCCCACAATCTCCACCAGGGGTCACTAAGGAGCGCCAGTGAGACACTTCCGGAAAACCAGTGGTTACTTCCATCTCATTATTTTTCTGACGAAGATGATGAAGAGCAGTGACCTCCTCACGTGTTCTAGAAGTATCCAAAACTTAGGGCTGCCTTCTCTTTCTCAGCCATGCTTTTCTTTGATTCAGGGCATTAAGTGAAAGCAATAATGTCCCCAAACTTCTTATCCAAGACGATGCTAAGCAACGTTGAGGAATTATCTGCGTTGCTTTCAGCTTTCCACCAAAGGTGGGACTTCCCCTCCCCACCCCCCCCCCACCCCCTGGTGGTTGTGGACATCAAGCTGACAGAACTCAGGGGGACTTAAGGCAGACACACTGAGATTCACCCAAAACTCATGGCTTGAAAAGAGGCAGGTATTCTGATACCTTTCATTAGCTCCTTAAAGCCCAAGTGATGTCCAGACCTGTGTTTATGACTTCATCGGAGCACAGTGAATGAGGTGGCCCCTCTTGCCCATCCTATAGAAAATAAATACAACTTTTAGAGACAGAAAAAGTTGGCCCCGAAATATTTCAAATGTTCTATACTTTTACCCTTTATTGAAGTATGCATAAATTATCTTTTGTGACGGGTTATCTGGCTCTTGGTGAGATTTGATTAAGAACAATTGACAATAGTCATAGTTGGCTAATGTTTCTTTCTTTCTTTTTCTTTCATCTCTCTCTTCCTTCCTTCCTTCCTTCCTTCCTCTTTCTTTCTTTCTTTCTTTCTTTCTTTCTTTCTTTCTTTCCTTCCTTCTTTTAGTTTTAAACTCCTAGAGACGATCAGACTTTCAGGTCCACAATGGGGGATTTGACCCAGCGTCGTTGGGATGCCACAATCATGCAGCTGTCAGAGGTAGTCGGCCTTTTAAGTGACTCCCAACCTCCACAAGAGCATATTAGTCTGTCATTTTAAGTACAGTATTTCTTTTCCCCCAGAAGTGCCGTGTAGCTGTCCACATGCTGCTAGAAGAACTAAAGCCACGTGGAGCGTCTCGGCAAGAGGAGTAGGGCATTCGCTATAAATTAAGAACTACCTGCTTATATACAAAGAAAGCTGCCTTATAACTCTAAATCCTGCGTCATGGTGTTTTTCAACAGTGTCCTGTGGTTCAACCATGTGCCCTGAATGTTTTGTAGGTGGCCAGATATGCAGCCGCAGAGCTTTGGGGGGGGGGGTGATGGAGTCTGCCATCATGAGGTTTTCAGGGCACAACCAGCTCCTCCTGTCTACCCAGCGTGCCCTACAAGTATTACTATTTTCTGCAGGTGCCATGGTATGAGAGAGGGTGTGAAGGTGCAGGAATCACCTAAGAAATCAGGTAGCCAGCAGTGGGCTGCCTGATCAGCCTTGGCTTTCCTGCCCCGGCTCTGGCCCCTCCTGTGTGGATTAGCTGCCTAGCCTCCAGCTGTCCATTCAGACCCCTCCCTTCCTTCGGTGTTTTCAATTTCACTGAAAGGAGTTACCGTCTCATACGGCCAGTTTCCAAATTGCCAACTCTCGAACTCATTCCTCTTTTCAACCGCTAACACAGAGGCACAGAGATTGGACCTCTTCATGCAACTTCCTCCACGTTCTTTCTTCACTGTTCATCTCCTAAATCAAGTCTCCATCCTGTTTCCCAGATGGCGGTACCTTTCCCCTGCTCTTGTATTTCTTACCTTGTGCCAGTCATGCTTCTCAAAGATAGCACTTTCTTCCCTAAAGACCTCCCGCAATGCTACGTAACCAACAGAATAAAGTCCAAACTCCCTAGCATGGAAATTAAGAAACTTCCTAACTTTGTCTCAACAGATGTTTTTTTGTTTGTTGTTGTTTCTTGGGGTTTTTTGATGGCCCTTTTCCCTTCCATGAACTTCTTAAAAAGATTACCCTTCGGTTGTTCATCCTTCGGTTCATTTTCTCCTGCTACACGCTCGGCTTACAACCCTTATCCCTCTTCCCACCGAATGAAGATTCTTTTCATGTGCAAGACTAAATAAAATACTGCCTCCTCTGTTGACTTTAAAAAAAAAAATATTCGGGGCGCCTGGGTGGCACAGTCGGTTAAGCGTCCGACTTCAGCCAGGTCACGATCTCGCGGTCCGTGAGTTCGAGCCCCGCGTCAGGCTCTGGGCTGATGGCTCAGAGCCTGGAGCCTGTTTCCGATTCTGTGTCTCCCTCTCTCTCTGCCCCTCCCCCGTTCATGCTCTGTCTCTCTCTGTCCCAAAAATAAATAAAAACGTTGAAAAAAAATTAAAAAAAAAATATGCTCTCCTTTCTAGGCGTTCTGTAACATACCACTTTTGTTTTCAATTAATGTTTATCCTTTTCATTTGTTTTATATTTTTCTAGACTGTCTACATCCTAATTCGCCCAATTAAATCATAAGTTCTGTGAGTGCAGAGAATGTCTTACGTGGTTCTGTGTCCCTCCAGTGACACTGAAGATAGCCTGTGACTGGTGCTCCGTGCATGTTCGGCGAATGGACGCACGCCTAATACACAGAGTTCTTGGGTATGAGCCGGTGCACTGTGGAGTCCTGGAGGGCAGGAGCTGGGTCGTGTGACTTTGCATCCCCTGTAGTGGCATGGTCGTAAGAACACGGGCTCCGGGGGGAGCTGCCTGCCTTTGGATCTCCCATCTGGCACTTTCTAGCTCTGTACCTCGGGTTATTTCATGAACTTCTCTGTGTCCACTTGTGCAACTGTAAAATGGGGGCGATCATCCATTTGTGCAACAAATCCGTGTCTGCTAGGAGCTGCAGATGTGGGACAAAGGTCAGGGAAGAAACAGGCAAAATGCCTGCTCTAATGAAGTTTCCATCACTGTGAGAAAGACAGAGAATGACGCCAGGTGTTTGCATGCATTCTAAAGGAAAATAAAGCAGGGCGAGGGGAGAGGGGATGATGAAGTTCGCTGTTTCAGAGACCTGGACGGCATAGAAGTGAACCACACAGACGTCCGGGGCGGGGGGGGGGGGGGGGGGGGAGAGCGTTTCCAGCAAAGGGAACCTGCCAGCATAAAAGCCCGGAGAGATGTCAGAAGTGCTGAAAGTTACGAGGATTAACTGAGTGAACACAGAGTAAAAACGCTAACCCTTATCATCTGGCATGATTGCGGGCACACAGTAGCATCTGCAGCAATATTTATTAAAGGAACACGTGATTGGCCAGAAGGAAAACCAACATGCCAATATTTGTTGAGTTTCTAACACGAACCACTGTGTCCGGAGCTTTCCAAAATCCCCATCAGGGATCAGGAATACCGTGAGCGATGGGTGGGTACCCCAAGTCGGGACTTCTAGAACTCACTGGTTCTGCTGCTCATTAGTTAGGGTGTGACCTCGAGCGAGTCACTTAATCTCTCTGTGATTCAGTTTCCTTGTTTGTAAAACAAGGCTATAACGATACCTTTTTTCCTAGGGCTGCTGTAAGGATTAAATGAGTTAATGTCCCTGAAGCATTCACAATGGGACCTGGCGCCGAGTCAGGGGCTCTCGGATCCTTATCTTACTGATGGGGATACCTGAGAACAAATGGTTTAAGAGACTTGCCCAAGGCACCCCAGTCAATGACAGGCAAGGAGGAGGTACCAAGTCAGGTCTTCTTAACTGGCAAGCCCACAACCTTTCCTATGCACCCTGCGTGTGGGATGGGGGTGAGGCCAGCGGGGCTCGGTTCTCACCCCATCCCCCTGGAAGATGACCCCCATCACAGACTCTCTAGAACCGCGATGCGATGCTCAGCGGCCTTTTCCCAGCTGGCTTTCTGAATTGGCCCTAACGTTCTTTATTTTTGCAACAGCCGCAGTCTCCAACGGGGACTTCCAGGCTGCAGGGGGTGATGCCTATGTTTAGGCCCATAAAATCTCCAAATGCTGCAGGGCAAGAGCTGTTGATTCCCCTCTACCTCCTCCTCAGGAATGTGTGATTTGCACCAAACGTCTATTTACTGCCCCGAAGAGTCCCCCACGCTTTACTTTCTGCTTGTCGGAGGATTTAGCTTTCACTCTGTGAACCACACACACCCACAGAAAGACACCCCAGTGTCTCAGCACAGGGTTTTGTACCGAATCCCTCAATTCCGACATACGTTATTTATCTCTATTTCTGATGACTTTCACCCTTAAATGGCAGTTTCACTGGGCTGTTTTGTCTCTGCAGATGGCAAGCCGGCCATTCACCATCTGGAGCCGCTACTGGGGGTATTTTGGGTTGGAAAGTTTGATGAGGGGGAAAAAGAAGGGGGATTGGGGGGAGTTTGGTTTCTGGTCAATCAGGACGTTTTTTGCTTTCCTCCTTTAGTTCTTCCCTGTTTTTTTTTTTTTCCTTTTCCTTTCTGACGTGGTCCGTGTGCATTAGCTCTCCCATCTCCGTGGGTTTGGAATCTGTGTTATCCCAGAGTTGCAGCTTCCTGGTAATTATTCAGAAACAACAGACAGAAAGAGAGGGAGGGAAAGAGGGAGGGAGGGAGGGAAGGGAGGGAGAAAGGCTTTGTGAGTACGATCGTTCCAGAAAACAAATATCTCATGATAACATATTTTCCTTGTCCCAAATTGGTTTGGAGTTGTTTTACTCATCCGAAATGCCAAAAGACGAATGGGGCCTCGTAGACATGAATGTGAAGTTTGCATATTTACAAACAGGCTTGTGGTGTTCGGGCTGTGAGGGCACACACTTCCCGCCTACTCATTACACCAGAATTTGTCCTTTTATACCAGTGCTATCCAATGAGCTGCTAATCGCTGGGGAAGGATTGGTGAGGAAGGTTTGCGTTCTAAACATAAGGGACTTTGGAGATCCTCTAACCTGAGACCCTCATGTTACTGAGGAAAGCACAGGGCATGAGCGACGCGACCCGAGTCTCGCCAGCTAGTAAGTGGCACAGAGATCGCTAACACCCAGCGTGTGATTCATTTAATTCTTCTGTGTTGGCGGACTGAAATCAAAAGAGATGATATTTAGAATTTTTATTTGATTTGACAAGAATCGGGGTGCAATACATAATTCAAAAGAAAATATAGACTCCAGCAACCGTCGATCCAAACTAGAGTTCAGACACTGTCGTATCTCCTGGTTTCTAAATTGCACTCTGTGGAGCCTTCAGCATCTTGAGAAGGTGCCTTGGACACCCCAAGCAGGAGAGGAAGAGCCTGAAGTGGGTTTCTCCCCCATTCCCTCCTACCCCTGGCCAGCACCCAGTATTAAATCAGAACAGCTCAGCTCTTATCATCTTGCACTGTCCTTAGATTTCATTTTGTCAAGTGTTGTCGACAAAGACATTTTTAGAAGAGCCCATTTGCAGATGAGCAGAGACCTGGTTTCCTCAAAGTCATCAATTAGAGGTGAAGTACAAGATCGCCGGCCCCTGAACTACTCATCCAGGGGATCGTCACTCAATCGGATGCCACAGAGCAGTCGTGTGATGAGAGCTTAGGGGCAGGGGAATACACATGTCACATCTTGCCTCCTCTGGCCTGATACCCATTGCAAGATAAATCAGGAATGCCAACCAAATGAAAGAAACCGGGTTTTGACTGGCTCATACAGGGACAGATTTAATAATTAATGTAAGACTATATGGAAGGGTTTTCCTCAATTTACCACGAGGAGAACACAAAGCAAGTCCTAAAGGAGAAAAGGAGACTCAGATTCAACTTAGAAGGTATCAGATCACAAAGGAGCCAGGAATGGGGTATCTGATGCAATGGAGCAGGTGGATGCAGGGTTAGAAGCTCCAGGCAGCAGTAGTCAGGTGATGGCAAGGGGGCCAATGGATGTCTCCTGGAAGCTAAGAGAGGGTAGAAGGAGGAGGAATTAATTGGCACAGGCCAAAACACTGGGGGCTTGAGTGGTCAGTTTTGGACCAATTTTCTTTTCTTTTTTTTTTTCATGTTTATTTTTCAGAGACAGAGAGAGAGACAGAGACAGAGTGGGAGTGGGGGAGGGGCAGAGAGAGAGAGGGAGACGGAGAATCCAGGCTCTGGGCTGTCAGCACAGAGCCTCAGGTGGGGTTCGAACTCCCGGACTGCAAGACCGTGACCTGAGCTGAAGTCAGACACTTAACCCACGGAGCCACTCAGGTCCCCCCCGGTCAATCTTCTGAAGTTTGCATGCGCACAGCAATCTCTGTCCCAAGGACCTTCTCCACAACCACTGCAGCCGGGGGCTGGTCTGTTCACAGATTTATAAGTACATTGTCTTTGACCTTTGAACTGTCACTTCCATGTGGGCAGCCTATTACGCTTAACTCTAGTTCACACTTAGTTTTCCAATTGTGCCCAGTTCTGTAACAATTGACACCATATTTGCAGAGTGTTTGGCTTGTTTATTGAACTTCAGGGTACCACTGCCTGGATCTTTCTTAGACTGAGAGGTACCCGGTCCCAGAGCAGGACCAAAATGAATCAGGAGAGTGAGTGTGGTTCTTCAGCTTGAGGTAAGGGGTTTAGGATGAACACTTGTCTTTCTAAAAGAACTCTCAGAAAATGAAAACACTAATTCAATAAGATCAATGCTCCCCTGTGTTCATTGCAGCATTATTTATAATAGCCGCGATATGGAAGCAACCCAAGGGTCCACGGACAGACGGATGGATAAAAAAGATGTGATACGCACATGCATATACACACACCGCACAATGGAATAATCCCCATCCGTGAAAAAGAATGAGATCTCAACCATTTGCAACAACGTGGATGGAACTAGAGGGTAAAATGCTAAGTGAAATAAGTTAGATAAAGACAAATACCATATGATTTCACTCATATGTGGAATTTAAGAAACAAAACAAATGAATGAACAAACAAAATTACAGACTGTTAACTACAGGGAACAAAATGGTGGTTCCCAGAGGGGAAGTGGGTGGGGGATGGGGGAAAAAGGCGACGGGGATTAAGACTACACTTATCGGGGTGAGCACTGAGTTATCAACATATAGCATTGTTGAACCATTACATTGCACACCTGAAACCCATATAACACTGTATGTTAACTATACTTCAATTTAAAAAAAAGAGAGAGAAGCGAGAGCCCTGGCAAAAGTGCAGTGTTTTTGTTTGTTTGTTTGTTTGTTTTTAGTGTTTATTTATTTTTGAGACAGAGAGAGACAGAGCATGAGCAGGGGAGGGGCAGAGAGAAAGGGAGACACAGAATCCGAAGCAGGTTCCAGGCTCCGAGCTGTCAGCACAGAGCCCGACGCGGGGCTCGAACTCACGAACTACGAGATCATGACCTGAGTGAAATGGCCGGATGCTTAACCGACTGAGCCACCCAGGCGCCCCCAAAGTGTGATTTTTTTTAATCTAACCAAAGACGTTGTTTAGAAGGCAACCATTGTTGCCATTCTTCCCTCCTTTCTGTGTTAAAATTCTACCTCAGCAGCCTGAGCCATGGGACATTGTGGTATCTGTGACTTGAGTAGATAAAACCACGGTCATTGGGCTTGGCCATGTAACTTGCTTTGAACATCAAGGGACTTACGGATCGAGCCTTAAATGTGTTTGTATTAAATACATTGCGTTGAGCACTTTGGTCCCTTGCGTTCCTGCTATTTGCGATAAGAACAAGTTCTGAGTAGGCACTTGTTCAAGGAGAAGGGAGTCTGAAGCAGACCCGAATCCAAACTGCAGCCCGACGCAGGCCCCGCTAAGCCAAAATGAGATCAGCAGAATCCCAGCCAACCCACAGATCTGGCTGCAAGATAAATCAGCGTCTGTTGTTGTGAGCCACGGAGATTTTACATTTCTTTGTTACACCTCAGTATCGCTGATTGAAACCGAGTGCCATTCAATTGAAAGTACTGTATCATGGGAGACAGCACAGTGGTTAAAAGCTTAGCTCTGGAGTCAGGATGTTGGAGTTTGAGTCCTGACTCGGTTACGTACGAGCGATATAACCCTGGGAAAATTAGCGACTCTGTGAGTGTTCCTTTCCCTGTAAGAGGTGGGTCATGAACGTGACTATACACGTGATCCTCGTTACCCCTAGATTCCATGTTTACAAATTCACTGACTCGCTGAAGTTTATTTGTAGGCTCCAAATCCACACTCGTGGTGTACTCCCCATCACTCATGGCCAAGTGCAGAGAGGTGAAAAATTTGTTCCCTGATGTGCATGTTTCCAGCTGAGGTTGAACAAGGCAATGCTCTAGCTTCTTGTTTCGGCCCCTGTATTGTAAACAAATGTCCTTGTTATGGTCTAGTTAGTGTCACGTTTGTTTTTGGGTTTTTTTTTTTTTTTTTGCATTTTTGTGCTTTTTGTTAGTGAATTCAATTTAAGATGCCCCCAGTGTGGTGCTGAAGCATGAATTATTGTTCCTGAGCTCAAGAATGCTGTGATGTGCCTTCTGGAGGAATTAAGCATATTAGACAAGCTTCAGTCACAAATTCTAGTGCTGTTTGTTGACAGTGAGTTCAATGTCAATGAATCAACCATATACATTAAATAAGGTATCTCTCAACAGAGGCACACATAATCCAAGGTTAGGTCTTGATCAGTTGACAAAAATGTTGCACGCAGAGGCTCCCAGAAACCTGAACCTGTATTTCCCCTAGAAACAGCAGCTGAGTGTTTGCTAATGCAAAAAGTAACAACTGCTGTGAGTAATGCGAATGGACTTTCTAGAATGTAACTGCCATTGATAGTAGGAATCGACTGTACTTACCTCATAAGGTTCTCATGAAGGTTGAGTAAGATAAGTTGTGTAAGGTGCTTAGTTACCTAGAGCACAGGAAATGCTTATAAATATTATCTATTATTTAATCCTCCTCAAGAGTCCATATGGCAATCATAAGAGGCTAAAAATTATGTAAGTTGAAACTATAGTGATATGGGTACCCTTATTGACATGTTGACACATAGAACTTTCATCGATTCTGCAACAGGCAGGAATTAAGACTGAAGGTGAGTGACGGATGATATCAATGCAGGAAGGGGAAGAGTATGCCATCCGGTGATTTTTATCAGGGATCCAAAGACACCAAGAGATATTTGGAAAGATATTTAAACCTGTGACCATTATTGGGGCGCCTGAGCAGCTCAGTCGGTTAAGTGTCTGACTCTTGGCTTCAGCTCAGGTCATGATCTCAGGGTTAGTGAGTTCAAGCCCCACATCAGGCTCCACGCTGACAGCACAGAACCTGCCTGGGATTCTCTCTCTCTCTCTTTCTCTGCCCCTCCTCTGCTCTCTCTGTCTCTCAAAATAAATAAACTTAAAAAAAAATTTAAACCTGTGACCATTATTGCAGGTAACCTGAAACCTAAAAGAGTTTGGTCCAGTGGCTTATTTCTTGTACATTCTACCACACTGGTTGAGAGATTTTAATCAGCAGATTTTTCTGTGGGGCCACAGTGACCGGAGAGAGCCGCAGGTCTTTATTTCTGGCATTTTCTGCACAACTGGAGATAGAATTGTTGTCACAGCCTGCTCCTGGCACTTCCTCAGAGATTGAGAGTAATAATCACAATTAAAAGATGACTATACAAGCACTACCTTGTAAGTTTCCAGAAGCAGAGGCTTGAGGGTTTCTGGTGAGTCCCATTCTTTAAATAACTGTAAAAAAAAACCTCTGAGGCATAACTGAAGCATAATTTTCATTACGTTTCTTGTGTGTAGGGTTCGCTGAAACTCTTGAACCTGCAGGTTTAGAGTTTTCACCCTGGTTGGCCTGAAACTGTCCAGGTTTTTAGCATCAAAAGTCCCCATCTCCTATGAAAGCTTTTAACCCCAGCAGAAAGGAACAGTTGGTTGTCTATTAACACGTTGCCCCCAAACTTAGTGGCTACAAATATCAATTTATTATTATCTCTTACATTTTTGTGGGTTTTCTATGATTTGTTGGGTGGTTCTTGTCTGGGATCTCTTGTTCAGCTGTGATTAAACATGGCTGCAAGCTTACCTGTACAAGGTGGGTGGTACCCATCACCCAAGGTTGTTAAGTTCAATGAGATCATAGATATAAAAAGCTTCGTGTAGAGTGCCTGGGTGGCTTAGTCAGTTGTGTGTCCAACTCTTTCTTTCTCTTTCTTTCTTTCTTTCTTTCTTTCTTTCTTTCTTCTTTCTTTTTTCTTTTTTTTAGAAAGAGAGGAAGCACATGCATGAGCAGAGGAGAGAGAGGGAGAGAGAGAGAGAGAGAGAGAGAGAGAGAGAGAGAGAGAGAGAGAGAATCTTAAGCAGGCTCCACGCTTAGCACAGAGCCTGTCTCAGGGCTTGATCCCATGACCTGAGCCGACACCAGGAGGCAGACGCTCAACTGACTGAGCCACCCAAGTGTCCTGGGTGTCTGACTCTTGCTCTCAGCTCAGGTCTTGATCTCAAGGTTGTGAGTTCAAGTCTCATGTTGGGTTCTGTGCTGGGCATGGGGCCTACTTTAAAATAAATAAATAAATAAATAAATAAATAAATAAATAAATAAATGACTTTATGCAAAGTAGGAAACACGCTGAGGCAGTGGTGATGGTAGAACGAGGCGACTGATAAGTAGAATTGTCAGAATGGCTAAAATTAACAACACAAGAAACAACAGGTGTTGGCAAGGTTGCAGAGAAATGGGAACCCTCTTGCACTGCTGGTGGAAATGCAAGCCAGTGCAGCCTCTCTGGAGAACAGTATGGAGATTCCTCCAAAAACTAAAACTAGAACTACCCTGTGATCCAACAGTTGCACTATTAGGTATTGACCCAAAGGATACAAAAATACAGATTCAAAGGGGTATAGGCACCTCGATGTTTATAGCAGCATTATCAACAACAACTGCACTATGGAAAGAGCCCAAGTGTCCACCAACTGATGAACGGAGAAAAAGATGTAGTGTATACAATGGAATATTATTCAGCCATCAAAAAGAACGAAACCTTGCCATTTGCAAAGACATGGATGGAGCTAGAATGTATTATGCTAAGTGAAATAAGTCAACCAGAGAGACAAATACGATGTGATTTCACTCATCTGTGGAACTTAAGAAACAAAACAGATGAACAAATGGGAGGCGAGGAAAAAGAGAAGAGAAGGAAACACATCACAGAGACTCTTAATGATAGAGAACATACTGAGGGTTGCTTGAGGGAGGTGGACGGGGGATGGGCTAGATGGGGGATGGGGACTAAGGAGGGCACTTGTAATGATGAGCACCAGGTATTGGAGGTAAGTGATGAATCACTGCATTCTACTCCCAAAACCAATATTGCACTGAATGTTAACTAACTAAAATTTAAATTAAAAAAGAAGGAAAAAATAAAAAGAACTGGCCCAGGGAAGCTAAGGAACCGTCCCATTGATCACCCTTGTTGCCTGTCCATTAAGTAGTAGATGCCGAGTATGAAAATTTGCTGCTTTGACTGCAATCCGCGTGCCATCCAGCCTCGGAAGTCAAATCCGAATGTGAGACCAACCAAACCTCAAATTCCTTTTCAGCTCAACATTCTACGTCTCTCATAGGCCTTGTGTGAGAGAACGAGATTCGTTCCGGCTACTAACTCCTCTGTTGTTGGCTACAAGGTCTTATTTTCAGGGGCATGTTCTGGAGAGCCCTGTTCCTCCTCTGGACCAGAAGAGATGACTATAATATCGTGCACACACTTCATGATAATCACTTTTGCAATTATTTTCTTAAAACCGATTTTGCTACTGGATCGGGAGTTCACTGATGGGTACCCGTGTCCAGGACAGTGTTCACTGTGCAGAAAGTGTCACGTAAGTATTGGTTAAAATAGTAAAGTCCTTAAAACCCTACATACTGATTTTAAAATTTCTTCAAAATGTGAGAGAATTGATTTTGATGTTGCTGGATGTCAACATTGTATTCCAGGATTGATGTTGTTTGATTTTATATCTTCCGCTGTAAACAAGATAGATGGGAAAGCATAAATTGGTCAATTTCAACTCTATCTTTGGAATGTAGACTCAAAAGGAAGGTAATAGAAATTCTCATGATATTTGAGCATGTCAAGGAAAAGTTGTATATTAAAACTTATTTCAAATTGAACATTTGAAGTGGCTGTATCTAACAAAGCCTGCCTGCTTCTGTCGTTGTGCAATTTAAATGAAATTCTTATTTTAAAAGCATGTGATACTCAGGTCATGATCTCATGGTCATGAGATCAAGCCCCGTGTCGAGCTCCTCACTGGGCACGGAGCCTGCATAGGATTCTCTCTCCTTCTGCCCTTCTCTCTCTCTCTCTCTCTCTCTCTCTCTCTCTCTCTCTCTTTCTCTTCCCACCCAACAAAAATGACCAAAAAAAGTGTGTTGGGGTGCCTGGGTGACTCAGTCGGTTAAGCATCCAACTTCAGCTCAGGTCATGATTTCAGGGTTCGTGGGTTCAACCCCCTGTTGGGCTCTGTGCTGACAGCTCAGAGCCTGGAGCCTGCCCTTGATTCTGTGTTTCCCTCTCTTTCTGCCTTTCCCCCCACTCATGCTGTCTCTCCCTCTCTCTCTCTCTGTCAAAAATAAATAAGCATTAAAATTTTTTTAATAATAAAATAATAAAAAAGTAAAGGGTGTGACATACTTTTGGGAGTACTTTTTCCGATAGAAGCATTTAACTCTGCTCTTGGAATATACCCAGTTATCTCCGATTCTGTTTATAACATCAAAATATCAAGAAAATAAGAAGTAAAATAGTTAAGAAACAGTTTTCATGCCCCAAACAAAAACAATCCCTCTCGCAACCCTTGATGTGTTGACATCTAAGAAAATCTACTGGCTTTTTGCCTCACTGAGAATCAAGAATCCAATTAAGCTAAGCAATTTCAAATGGCTTAATTAAAGAACATTTTGTTAAACTGAGTAACAAAATAGGCTGATGAACCTGAATAGGTTAGAAAATTGACTTGGGAGGATAGCAATGCACCAGTTTCTATTTTCCGTGGATCCCATAAAGTTTAATATGCCCTGCTTTTCATCTTTCTGGGCCTAACAGAATCATAGTTCACCAAAAGGCACAAGTTAAATTGACTTTCTGAATGCTCTGGGGCCCTAAGATGTCATGTAGAACCCCTCTCCTATTTGATGGATGGGCCAGTGAACCCAAGCATGGACAGGTCTGAAAGGCTCTTCCTCCAAATAACTCCAGATAGTTGATGGCACAGCCCAAACTGAAAGTTAGGTGGGCCAGTTCTCAGTTCAGTACATTTCGGTCTGTTTGTCTGTGTTTTAGTTTTTGAGGATGCGGAGAGTAGAAGAGAGGGTAAGGGGTTGGAAAGATGCATTTGTTTTCAGGGTTTTTCCTTTGCAACCTTATTTATGTGCTTGAGACCATCTTTTATTTGTAATATTTCTGCTCACTTTTTAACTTCATGTGATAAAATCATTTTTCATGTTGCTTATGAATTTTTTAGCCCTACACCCAGCATGTGCCTTGAACTCACCACCCTGAGATCAAGAGCCCCCTGCTCTATGGACTGAGCCAGCCGGGCGCCCCTCCATATGAAATCTTCATACACATGGGTTTTAGCAGTTACATACTTTTCTGTTGAATGCATGCGCCATTATGCATTAGACTGAGCCGTAAGATGCTGCCATTTTTGGAGCTTAAACGTGATCAACATTAGCAAGTTCATGTCTTGGAAACTGTAACTCTCCATTCCATGTTACAGGATCTGTTCAGATTTATAAATCAGCTGCGGTGGGTAACTGGAGGGAAATTTACATTTGATTCATTCAGTTTTGCCATAAACCTCCCGCATGTGCTAGAGTGTTACCAGCCGCTTTCTTCTGGGGGAGAAGAGAGCCTTGTTGCTAGTCTCCAGGAGGGCTGGTGGGAATCAGTAATACTCTCTACCCTCTGTCCAGGTCTTGGAAAAGCGGAAAAGGGATGGTTCCAAAGAGCCCAACACTTCTCACCCACAGTTTGTGGGTAAGCACCTCCGTGGGGCCTTGGCGAGGCCAGAGAAACAAACTCCTCTAATTGGGACAGTGCTGCCTTTGTGCTCGACAGAGCTGTTTTGCTGTAAATCGTATCTTTGAGCTCTATTAAAAGAACCTATAGCTTTTGTCCTTGTCTGTTGACATCTGTCCGTCAAGCACACCAACACCCTATGACAACGGGACAGTATCTGGGCACATGAAGCCATTGTTACTTGGAATCAGTTCCTTGAGAGGGATTTCTGAAAGGAATTTCTATGCTAACAGATGAAGACATTTTGCAGGCTCTTTCTACACGTTGCCTATTGATTTCCAGAAGGGTGTTACGCACCAACGATTGCTCAAAAAGCTCGTTTTGCCACATGATCACCAGCTTTAGGTGGCATCATTAGAAAATAAAAATCTCTGTTGGTTCTCTTGGTGACTCAGTCTGATATCCTCACTATCAGAAATGATAGCTCCATCCCCTTGTCCTCACCCCCTCAGTCCTTGTTGAGAGCTAAGATTTGGGGACAAACACTTGTAGGGAGTCAGGAAAGCAGAGCTTGCCTTTTATACTGCTGCCTTTGGATCCTCAGATGGCCAGCCTCTCCTCCTCCCCTCCCCTCCCCTCCCATTCTCCCCTCCCTCTACCCCCTCCCTCTCCTCCCCTCCCTTCTTCTTCTTCTTCTTCTTCTTCTTCTTCTTCTTCTTCTTCAACATTGAAGTTGATATCGCAAAACAGCCTGACTTTCTACTATTCCACTTGAATTCAGAAATGCTTGAGAGATTAAAACTTTTCCCTGCCAGGAAACTGGGCAGGTGGGCAGAGCACTGATAGTTTTTAGAGTTGGAGAAAAAGCATGGTGCCTTTAAATGAATGTCGGTCATCATCGGGACTCTTAGCTAATATTTATCCAACTATAATCACTCATGCACATGTATTTTGTGGGATCAAATGAGCTATGGAGTGGAAAGAAGCCATGGACAGATTTCACAAAGCTGAGCCAGCTGCATTGTTTGGGGATTAGGCAACACTACGGAGCAGTGGAAAGGTTGGGGATTCCGAATGAGGTTGCTTTCAACTGTACTGTCCTCTGTTGACCACTAGCTCTGTGGTTTAGAAAAACCTCTTTTCTTTACTGAGACCCAGTGTTCTCATCACTGAACACAGTGTGGCTGAGAAGATTCCTGATATCACGACTGCAAAGCACGTGCCACACTGGAGAAGTACCATCAATTCTAATGAGGGGGCTCCCACAGCAGTGCCTCAGAGCATGAGCCTTAAGCACCCAGACCTGCATTCAAATACTGTCTCCATGGGATGAATTTTTAAAGCTCTCTGGAATTTGCTTTCATTTGGTAAAATGATGATACATACACTTACAGATGCAGTGAAAAATCAAAGGAGATAATATATGGGTACAGTTTAACCTTGTGCCCGATACATGGGAAATGTTAACTAAATGGTGGTTGATTTCCATTGTGAGATTATAATATTTTCTCTCACTCTGCTTTTGTCAAGCACTTAGAACGCTGTTACAGATTCCTTTTTCAATCCAGATATTAATATGTATCTCAATGTGCTTTCCAAACCCTAGCTGCTTGTCAAAATATGAATACTGGGTGTCACTTTGATCTACTGTTCTTTTCAGAATACCTTCATGGTGGCAGGTTGCTATTCTGTAAGTGTCACAAAAAAAAACTTTTTAATAGATGTTAATCCTTAAGGCTCTTTCTGTTAACAATGTCTAACTGTTTGTATTTTGAAGCTTCAATTTCCTTTAGAGGCCGTAAGCATTCTTAATTAAATCCCCCTTTTTCTCCAGCTGAGTGTTTGACCTTGAAATGAAAGATTAATCGAAAGAAAGACTATAGGTATCTATGTATGTGTGTATACAAAGACAGACAAGCATAAAGAAAGATTATAGATGATGATGATAGATAGATAGATAGATAGATAGACAGATAGATAAACAGACAGACATTGAGGCCCATATTTAATTAACAAAACAAGAAATCATTGTGCCATAAAACTTTTCTCCTTTTAAGTATATTTTTGTTTTGTTTTACAATTAAGTTTCTATGCAAAAGCGTGAGCCTCCTTTGCCAACTCGCGACTCACTACTAAAAAAAAAAATGTGGACATGTCTTAATAGTTAACCTCTAGATCATATGATTCAATTTATACAAGTTTGCAAAAACCAAATAACAGTTTTACATGCCTGTCACTTAAATAAGAGATCCATTACTTTAACTAAAAGGACACTCATTAGAACAGAAATTCTATTAAATGTCTACCAAAACCAGGGATTTGCCTAAGGTCAGCCTTGTCCTTGTTATTTGGCCCAAATCTGCTCTTTAGCATCAGAGTTAGCCTTTCAAAGGCTGTATGACTGGATTTTCACTTTATGTCTTCCACCCCTGATATAATTGTATTACAAAAAACCCAGCTACGTGAAAAAGTATTAGAAAGAAAAATATAAGGGATAATCAGCTTAGCTCTGCTGGACTCCAAGGATGAGAACCAGGCTCCTGTATTGTCTTCGTCATACAAATAATGGTTGGAACCGCAGTAGCTACTGCACTGAGGCCCTTTGGATCTGACCATGGAGACTCTGGATCTTCTTACCCTAGTCTTGGGTGAGATGCCATGCCAGACGGCATGAGATATGACATTCTGAGCAGCTTCCATGAAGTGCCAGGCGGTGAAATGCAGGAAGTGCAGTGAAGTCGGCACCTTATGCAGTGAAATCTGACCAACTGGGGAGAGAAGATGGCAGACAGCCAACACATGCGCCATTCTATTCCTCCCACTGAGAGCCTAACTAGGCACTCTCTACATGACCTGGCAGCGGGCTATGTCTTTTCTGGAGGTCTGGATGGCTCCATAATTCACCAACTTGGATCTTTCCCTGCCTTATTTCCTTTTCTGCTCCTCTTGTTTTGTTGGAATTTCATCTTCTGGTAAGCCCATCAACCCTTTGAGCTTTGATTCAGGCCATTCACTAGGGAAACTGAGCTAAGACAGTTGGTTCCAGGAGTAGTACTAGAAAACAGACTTAGAGGTTGAGATTTAGCTGTAAGATCGACTCTCTAGAAGCAATCGGAAACCTGCTGTCGCAGGTAGGTGCAGTGTTTATAACCCCTGCCACGTAATGGCATTACAATGATCAAAATGTTCATCTGTGGACAATAATACATGAAGCAGAGGGTAAGATTTTCATTAAAGAATCAAGTAGCTTCTGTATTAAACTATACAAAGGAAAAGATGATTGAAGAATTATACAGTGTGGTACCTCCTTTTGCCAGCATTGGAGCAAGCAGGAAAGGGAAGGTTTAACACAGTCAATTACTGACATCATGGGTGCTATGAAAATCAGAAGGCCATCATGGCAGTTTTATTTTATTTTTTTAAATATTTATTTATTTGAGAGAGAGAGAGAGAGCCAAGGAGGGGCAGAGAGAGAGGAGAGAGAGAATTCCAAGCAGTCTGTGCACTGTCAGCAGGGAGCCTGATGTGGGGCTCAATCTCAGGAACCGTGAGATCATGACCTGAGCAGAAATCAAAAGTCAGATGCTTAACCAAATGAGCTATCCAGGTCCTCCCACCATGGCAGTTTTAAAGAGATTTCTATCTCTTCCACCGCAGGGCTGTGTAGTGCAAGATAACACTTATTCTTTTCAGTGCCTAATGCAACCACGCTTTACTGAGTGTTAGACAACAATCAGAGCTGAGTCTCAGCAAAGACCAATAAGGAAATTGTAATCCCTTAACCAGAAAAAAATACTCCACATCTCAAAAGAATTATAGGAGTTGCTTAACAGATACCAGCAGGAAAAGAAGGAGTGCATGTAGGGATAGGTTTGAGAGTCCTATACCCAAGAACATGGAATATCATGCTGGAAAAACAAGAATTCATTCACATGTGGGCACTAAGATGTTTTGGATTTGGTGTTCTGGGAAGAACTGTCTCGAACTACCACTAGTAATATTATGAATGGCTCTAAAGTCTGGATTTATTAATAGCCAACAGTAATCCAAGTAGAGATTTCAAAACTTCCTTCTTGTACTCTTGAGGAAGTACTGAGGAAGCTTAAAGAGGCCAGAATGATAGAGTGGATTCATTATTCAAACTGAGAATCCATCACTTGACTGTATTCCCTGGAAGGCGAGAGCACATATTTCCTATTAGGATGATAAAGAAAGCACCCGGGAGAGGGCTGTTAGCACCTTTGAGATAGATTCTCTTCTACAGGCCTTGGAATTGAACCCCTGGATATATTGTGGACATGATAGAATTCAGGTCTAGCAGAGGCCAGATTTTAAGACAACCTTCATAAGCAAAGTAGATATAATGGGAGTCAAGGTTGGAGTCACAACAATGGTACGCTGACCAAATCTATGGCTATGGCTAAATATATCATAATATTCCAGGAAGGCAGTAGATGCGTTCTTAATAGGGTATTTCTTGATTTCTAAAACCAGAAAGAAGAAATTTGATCTGGTGAGCAAAGGCCTGACATCAGTCATTGGAATGGAAAATCACAGAAGCACATCACAAAATCAAAATCACATCCAGGTCCCAGACCTAACGCAGTTCATGGTCTTATAACCCATTGATCAAGGAGGAGACCAGCCTTCTGGAGAAAGGATCCTGTCATGTCACCAAACACATGCATATTGAGCACCCAATTCTTCCCCAGAGAAATCTGTGCTATTTTCCAGAGTAAATATGTAATGGGAAGTAAACAGCCAGAGTTCTTGAAGATAGTTAAATATAGGGTCTAAATTGCTAGTTATCAGGAAAACTAAGGGGCCATCTTAGTGCTCAGTTAGAGTAGGACTTATGTAAACTACATGGCAAATGATCTTGGCTATTGTCTTTCTCAAAATGGATACAATGGGTCCACGTATTCGTACTATATATGTGTTCACTCATTATCCTCTGCTCCTTGAACTGCTCCAAAAAGGAGTCATTGGGAGTGTGTGATACCAGTCTTGACAAATGAGGAAATCAAGGCACCAAGAGGTTTTAAGTCATTTTCCCAAACTTACCCAACTAGTAAGTGAAAGTGCAGGGATTCAAGGAATCAGACCCTAAGCGTACTCTTCATCAGGTCAGAAGACCTTCATCACTTTCTTCCTCCTGAGCCAGATATGAAGTGTGCCTTTAAGGATTACTACAACCGATGAACACAACATATTTATTTCAGATTGTGAGCTCAGTCATCCTCAAAATACTCCTTTGCTGGCATCAGAGCATCTTCAATTCAAGAATTCCTCTGAATTTTTACGTGGAGAGATACCTACATCGGGTAGCCTCACCCACAGTGGGGCCCTAGAATGATAAGTAGCCCCTCTATGGAAAATAAGAACAGTTTTTGAGGCTGAGTGTTCTACATATCATAAGTAGACAGGATGGGATGGTTTTGATGCTCTCCTAGAGAGAAAAGATGATGGAAAAAAAAAAAACAAAACCCTGTATTTCTTAGATGATAAGACAGAGCTAGCTTTTGTCACTCAAGAATGCATAAAAGGAAGACAGCATCAGGCTGTACCTTATTTTCTTTTTCAAAGTTGCTGACTCCCTTATAAAAATAAGTGCTGTACAGGCCTCATTTTATCAGAACTGCAGCTGGACCACTTGGATCCCACTGGAAATCAGGAGGTGACTAAAAATACAAGTTCAGTCCAGCTGACTCCGGTATCTCATTAACCTTCACAGTACTTAAAAAAGTCCACAATTGAAGATTTTATAAAACACAACCAGGGATATTTACATGACAATAAATATTCCTGGGGCAGAAGCATTCTTAGAATTTTTGACACGAACATATGTGAACTCCACACAATAGAAAAATTGGAAATACAATGGCCATGTGATTCTAGTGTTAATTAACAACGCATCCTTGCTGTGCCATAATGGTTAGGATGAGCTAATGTAGTATCTGCAGCCTGCCCATTGCTAAATCCACAGAGTTAAGTTCTCCCATAGTTCAAAGGCTATAATTATGTACATTCATATTTCTATAATTTATTCAATGCAAATTTTATGGAATGATATTTGAATATGTCTTCAGCCCTTTTTGAAACTGAGGTATAATTTCCATGCAGAAATTTCCTTTTCTTGGTTTTAGCCAACTGTTGAGAAAGGCATACAGTCTTGTAAGCCCAACCCAAATTGAGGTATGAAGATATAGAACACGTCCATCCCCTCCAAAAAGTCTCCATGTACCACTCTTGTGGTCAATGCCACCATGTTAGCTCAGGGGTCCTACAAATGGAACATCCAATATGGAGATTCTGAGTCTGGTTTCTTGCACTTAGCATAATGCATTTAAGTTTGCTCCACACTGCTGTGGGTTATCCTTTCCTTCCACTTGACAAATAGTATTCCACTGCAAGGATGTACCACAGTTTCTCATCCATTGATCAGTTGAAGGCCATCTGAGTGTTTCCAATTTGGGGCTCTTAATCACAAAGCCGTTATTAATAGTGAGATACAAGTTTTTGTTTGAATAAAAGTTTTCATTTCTCTTGTTTAAATATCCCAGAGTGGGATGGAGCTATGTAGTCTGTGGTCCTACTTTGCAGGAAACCGCCAAACTTTCCCCCAAAGGTCAAACCATGTTGCACACTGACCGTGTGGCTGGAGTCAAGTTGGAGGGGGGGAGAGGACTAGGAAGTCGTGGTCAGAGAGGTCACAGGAAGTGATAGGTGCAGGGCATTGTCAGCCGTTGGGGTTTAGTCTGAATGGAACAGAAACCATTGAAGAGTTTGGCGCATGGGGAAACAAGAATGAAATTGTATCTTGAGAGGATGGCTGTAGGTGCCGTGCTGACTGGGGAGTAGGGAGGTCACTGCAGAAGCAGAAGGCCAGTTAGCAGACAGCGACTACAGTTAAGACAACAGAATGGAGCAGCTTATGTCAGTGTATTAACATTTGAAAATATGAGAAGAGCTCGGGTTCTGTTGATATTTAGAAGAAAGAGGAAAAGGATTTCCTGGTGCACTGGATCTGGGTTGCTTTATAAAAGAAAGGGGGATGGGGCGCCTGGGCGGCTCAGTCGGTTGAGCGTCCAACTTCGCTTCAGGTCATGATCTGGTGGTCTGTGAGTTCGAGCCCCTCGTCGGGCTCTGTGCTGACAGCTCAGAGCCTGGAGCCTGCTTCCGATTCTGTGTCTCCCTCTCTCTCTGCCCCTCCCCACTTGCCCTCTGTCTCTCTTTCTCATTAAAAAATTTAAAAAAAGATGGATTTACTCTGCAGTCTGAAACAACCAAGAACTGTACAGAATAGATACAACTATGTATGCACATACGTATAGGATGCATGTATGTGTACGTATATGTCTATGATATGTATAGTGAGTATCTACACAAGCATATGTAGATAATACACAGAAAAAAACATAACTAAGAAGAAAGAGCTGCACAAGGAGAGAACTCTGGAGATTTGTAGAGCCTTCCTCATTTTCAACAGACTAGTGATGTGTGCATGCATGTGAGGAAGTTCTGTGTGGTCAAAGAAAGAACTACCTGGAGGGATTGGAGATACATGTCCAATACTCACGCAGGGCTAGAATAGTGCCTTTTCTCACCATCGGGACTGGAAAAGACTGAGAATCACAGGACACGGCGTAAACAGGTCTTACATTTGTGCCCAGAGTAAGTAGTAGATTGAGCATTGCTCTGACACCATTTAACACATCTCGAGGAAAGACTCAAAAGGATTAAATATTTGAAGTAATCTAAACGCATACCAACGCAAAACCTGATTAAAATATACCCAGCACGACCAAGGTAAAGTTCACAATGTCTGGCATCCAATGAAAATTATAAGTCCTGCAAAGAATCACAAAAAATATGGCCCGTGTCAGGAGGAACATACATCCTTTGCATATATCCGAGCCTAGAACTGATGCAAATATTAAAATTAACAAGCAAGGACATCAAAACAGTTATTATTACTGTATGCCATTTATAGAAAAAGTTAACTAGGGTCAGTCATAAAACTCCTCTAGGGTTTTGATGATGTTCTGTCTTACCTTTAGGTCTTTCATCCATTTTGAGCTTATTTTTGTGGATGGTGTAAGAAAGTGGTCCGGTTTCATTCTTCTGCATGTTGCTGTCCGGTTCTCCCCGCACCATTTGCTAAAGAGACTGTCTTTGTTCCATCGGATACTCTTTCCTGTTTTGTCAAAGATTAGTTGGCCATACATTTGTGGGTCCAATTCTGGGTTCTCCATTCTATTCTATCGGTCTATGTGTCTATTTTTGTGCCAATACCACACCGCCTTGATGATTACAGCTTTGTAGTAGAGGCTGAAGTCCGGGATTGTGATGCCTCCCACTGTGGTTTTCTTTTTCAACATTACTTGACTATTCGGGGTCTTTGAGGTTCCATAGAAATTTTAGGATTGTTTGTTATAGCTTTGAGAAGAATGCCAGTGCAATTTTGATTGTGATTACATTGAATGTGTAGATTGCTTTGTGTAGTATTGACATTTTAACAATATTTATTCTTCCAGTCCCTGAGCATGGAATGTTTTTCCATTTCTGTGTGTCTTTGTCAATTTCTTTCATAACTTTTCTATAGTTTTCAGCATACAGGTCTTTTACATCTTCAGTTAGGTTTATTCTTAGGTATTTTATGGTTCTCGGTGCAGTTGTAAATGGGATCAATTTCTTGATTTCTCTGTCTGTTGCCTCATTATTAGTGTATAGAAATGCACCCGATTTCTGTACATTGAGTTTGCATTCTGTGATTTTGCTGAATTCATGGATCGGTTCTAGCAGCTTTTTGGTGGAGACTCTTGGGTTTTCCATGTAGAGTATCATGTTATCTGCAAAAAGTGAAAGTTTGACTTCTTTGCCAATTTGGATGCCTTTTATTTCATTCTGTTGTCTGTTGGCTGAGGCCAGGACTTCCAACCCTATATGTTAAACAACAGTGGTGAGAGTGGACATCCCTGTTGTGTTCTTGATTTTAGGGGGGAAGCTCCAAGTATTTCCCCATTGAGGATGATATTAGCTGTGGGCTTTTCATATATGGCTTTTATGATGTTAAGGTATGTTCTTTCTATCCCATCTTTCTTGAGGGTTTTTACTAAGAAAGGAGGCTGTATTTTGTCAAATGCTTTTTCTGCAACTATTGACAGATGATGCACATTCTATTAATGTGATATATCACATTGATTGATTTGTGAGTATTGACCCAGCCCTGCAGGCCAGGAATGAATCCCACTTGACCATGGTGAATAATTCTTTTAATATTTTGTTGAATTCGATTTGCTAGTATCTTGTTGAGAATTTTTGCATCCATGTTCATCAGGGATACTGGCCTGTAATTCTCCTTTTTAGTGGGGTCTATGTCTGGTTTGGGAATCAAGGTAATGCTGGCTTCATAGAATGAGCCTGGAAGCTTTCCTTCCATGTCTATTTTTTGGAACAGCTTGAGAATGATAGGTGTTAACTCTGCTTTAAATGCCTGGTAGAATCCCCCTGGGAATCCATATGGCCCAGGACTTTTATTTGTTGGGAGATTTTTGATAAATGATTCAATTTCTTCCCTGGTTATGGATCTGTTCAAATTTCCTACTTCTTCACATTTGAGTTTTGGTAGTGTGCGGGTGTCCAGGAATTTGTCCATTTCGTGGAAGTTGTGCAGTATGTTGGCATATACTCGTCCATAGTATTCTCTAATAACTGTTTGTACTTCTGTGGTGTTGGTTGTGATCTCTCCTCTTTCCTCCCTGATTTTATCTATTTGGGTTCTCTCTCTTCTTTTTGAGAAGTCTGGCTAGGGGTTTATCAATTTTGTTTATTTTAAAAATACAGCTCTTAGATTCATTGATCTGGTCTACTGTTTTGGGGGGGTTCTGTATTGTTTATTTCTGTTTTAAACTTTATATTTTAAAAAATTTTTTAACATTTATTCATTTTTTGAGAGACAGAGAGAGACAGAGCATGAGTGGGAGAGGAGCAGAGAGAGAGGGAGACACAGAATCCGAAGCAGGCTCCAGGCTCCGAGCTGTCAGCACAGAGCCCAACGCAGGGCTCGAACTCACAAACCATGAGATCATGACCTGAGCTGAAGTCGGACGCTCAACTGACTGAGCCACCCAGGTGCCCCCTCTGCTCTAATCTTTATTATTTCTCTTTTTATTCTGGCGTTGGGGTTTCTTTGCTGTTCTGCTTCTAGTTCCTTTAGACATGAGGTTAGGTTTTGTATTTGGAATTTTTCCTGTTTCTTGAGATAGGCCTGGACTGCAATGTATTTTCCCCTTAGGACTGCCTTTGCGGCATCCCAAAGGGTTTGCGCTGATGTGTGTTCATTTTCATTTGCTTCCATATAATTTTTTCTTTCTTATTTAATTGCCTGGCTGACCCATTCATTCTTTAGTAGGAAGTTCTTTAACTTCCATGCACTTGGAGGCTTTCCGAATTTTTCTTGTGGTTGATTTCAAGTTTCGTAGCATTGTGATCTGAAAATAGCATTGTGATCTGAAAATATGCATGGTATGATCTCAATTCTTCTGTATTTGTTGAGGGCTGTTTTGTGACCCAGTATGGGATCTATCTTGGAGAATGTCCCATGTGCACTTGAGAAGAATGTGTATTCTGCTGCTTTAGGATGAAAGGTTCTGAATATATTTGTCAAGTCTATCTGGCGCAGTGTATCATTCAAGCCTATTGTTTCTTTATTGGTTTTCTGCCTAGATGATCTGTCCATTGTTGTAAGTGTAGTATTAAAGTTCCCTGCAATCACCATATCCTTACCAATAAGACTGCTTATGTTTGTGATTAATTGAATATATATTTGGGTGCTTTCAAATTGGGGGAATGAACATTTACAATTGTCAGCTCTTCTGGTTGGATAGACCCCATAATTATGATATAATGCCCTTCTTCTTCTCTTGTTACAGCCTTTAGTCTAAAATCTAGTTTGTCTGATGTAAGTATGGCTACTCCAGTTTTCTTTTGACTTCTGGTAGTATGATAGATACTTTCAATCTGAAGGTGTCCTCATGTCTAAAATGGGTCTCTCATAGACAGCATATAGATGGATCTTGTATTTTTATCCATTCTGATGCCCTATGTTTTTTGATTGGAGCATTTAATCCATTTACATTCAGAGTTATTGAAAGATATGGATATAGTGTCATTGTGTTGTCTGTAGGTTTTATGCTTGTGATGTCTCTGGTACTTTGTAGTCTTTGAAGCATTCCCCTCAGAGTCTGCCTTAGGATCTGTTGCAGGGCTAGTTTAGTGGTCATGAACTCCTTCAGTTTTTGTTGATCTGGGAAAGCCTTTATCTCTCCTTCTATTCTGAATGACAGCTTTGCTGGATAAAGGATTCTTGGCTGCATGTTTTTCCTACTCAGCACATTGAATATTTTCTTCCACTTCTTTCTGGCCTGCCAAGTTTCAGCAGACAGGTCTGCTACTACCCTTATGTGTCTACCCTTGTGGGTTAAGACAGGTTTGTCCCTAGCTGCTTTCAAAATTCTCTCTTTATCTTTGTATTTTGCCAGTTCCACTATGATATGCCATGGAGAAGACCTATTCTTGTTAAATCTGAAGGGAGTTCTCTGTGCCTCCTGGATTTGGATGTCTGCCTTCTTCCCCAAATTAGAGAAGTTCTCAGCTATAATTTGTTCAAGTAAACCATCTGCCCCTTTCTCTCTCTCTTCTTCTTCTGGAACTCCTATAATATGGATATTATTACATTTCATTGAACCACTTAGTTCTCTAATTCTCCCCTCATGGTCTAATATTTTTTTATCTCTCTTTTTCTCAGCTTCATCATTTTCCATAATTTTATCTTCTATTTCACTTATTCTCCCCTCTGCTTCTTCCATCCTTGATGTCACTGCAATTAGTTACTTTTGCACCTCATTTATAGCATTTCTCAATTCGTCATGACTGTTCCTTAGTTCCTTGATCTCTGCTGTCTTTTATGCTTTTTTTCAAGCTATTTTCCAGCTATTATGACTGTTATTCTAAATTCTTGCTCATGTAAAATGTTTATATCTGTTTTGAGCAATTCTCTACCTGTCATTTCTTCCTGAGATTTCTTTCGAGGAGAATTCTTGGTTAGTTTTCTGTCCCTTATGTGTTTTAATAGCTTATGATATGTGCTGCACCTGCGAGCACTATTATATTAAAAGAGGGTCATACACTGTCCCGGGCCTGGCCCTTCAGGAAATGTTTTTGGAATGTCTTGTGTGCTCTCTGTCGTTGAGACTCTGGTTGCTTTATTTCCCTACTCGTAGTGCTGGTTTGGACCTTCCACCAGGTGTGCTGTGATTTGTTCATTGAAGTAACCCTGGAAAAAAAATGTTTTTAAAGTAGGGGGAAGAAACCTTCTCCCATACAAAGAGAGAAATGACAGGGGTGGGGAAGAAGAAAAGGAAAAAACAATTGTCCAGAGAATCGGAGAAACTATACGGCTTAATCCAAAAAAGAGAGAGGAAAATAAAGAAGAAGGAGACACAAAGAATAGATTAAAAATGTTTTCTTAAACAAATCAACAACCAGAATAACCAGAATAGAGAAGGGAAGGAATGAGAGGAAGAAAAAGAACAAAACAAAAACAATATATATATAAATTAAAAAAAAAAAAAAAAAAAAATATATATATATATATATATATATATATATATATGTAAGAACTGACCAAGAATCAAATCAGAAAATGCAAAACTGCTGGGCCGATATCTGATGGTGCCTTGGAGCTCAGTGGCTGTGCTGGTCTGGAGGAAGGGCCTTCTGGTTTGGTGAGTGTCAATCTTGTTGGGTAGATACCAGGCATGGAGGGGCGTGGTTTTGTGTAGGTGCCTCCCGCCTCCACTATGGGCCCACTGTCCATTCCCTGAAGCCCCACCTTACTGGTGATGGGGAGAAAAATGGTGACACCCCAGTCTCTCGCCCACCCACCTGGTGTCCCAAACCACTATGTTCAGGCTGTCCTTACAGTGCTGCGTGGGCAGGAGCAGGCCGTTTTGTGCCAAGTCTTAAAGGATCTCATTCCACACACACCCGGTTCTGGGGAAGTGCCCTCTTTCCAGCCAGCCGACAGAGGACCTTTGGCTGACAGGTGCCTGCAGGGTCTTTTGTCCTTGGGGGCTATATACTTTCTTCCCACAGCACTCAACAGAGAGGACTGCTCTCTCTGACTGCGCCTGTGAGCTGGCTACCCAGCCCAGGGATGGCTCTCCTCCTCCCAAAGTGTGCAAACAGGGCAGCAGCAGGCCCCAGTCCAGAGAAAGCCCCACAACCCTGGAATGAGATAGAAATTAGTTCTTTCTCTTTTTTCCCGTTCCCCGGGCCTTGGTGTTTCTCTTATCCAAATACAATTCTACACTTCCACAGCCTCTCTCTCTCTTCTTTTGATCCCTCCCCTCCATTTTACTCTCCCAGATGACAACCACGCACCTATGGCCCGCCATGTTGTCTCCATGGGCCCCTGGTGATGTTTCTGTCACCCCGTAGCCTGGATTCCTGGAATTCCCAGTCTTCTGGCCTCAATACTGCTGTGTTTGAGGGATGAGGAAACTTCAGGTCCCCCTAATTCTCTGCCATGTTGACGCAGTTGTATGATTGGTTTGCCCCCGTTTTGAAGAGGGGCCAGGGGCCCTGGACTTCTTTTACATGAAGGAGAAAGTCTTTTGTTTTAATGTTTGTTGTTTCGGGCTTTTTTAGTAAGTGTAACTGAACCAAATTGCACTTGATACAGTTTGTTTTGTGATGTGCTCTGAGGTTAGAACTACAATTGAATCGATTAGGCTGTCACGGCGTCCAAGTTGAGCTCTGACTGGGAGATACATTAGCATAAGACAGTTCACAGATACAGAACAAACTCACCTCAGCTTAGACTCAAGAACTGAGAATTCCTTTCATAGGGAGACTTGGAAATTTTTCAAAGCAAGTGGTAAATTGGAGCCTTCGGAAAATGACCTTGCTACAACAAGCCACTCAAGCCATTGTTTTGGTTTCCACGTGGCTTAGCAAAGTTGACAGACACGCATTCTCTTGTACCTCTGATGCCGTCCCCCCACCTTCCTTACCGATGAGTTAGTAGGCTCAATAGGTGACTAAGCTGAAGCTTCTGTTCTTCCTGAGCTGTTACACTCAGATAAAGTTGCTCCTCAGGAGTAACAAACACACAAGCAACATCACAGGAGGGCAGCTCCCCAGCAATGCTGGGAAATTGACGGATGAAGCCAGCGGTCCCAGTATCTCCACACATCTGCCGCCTCTCAGCAGGAGTCATCCATCAGTGCGTGACTGAAAGAGGCCGGGCATCCTCGGAGTCCTGCTCCAGATGCCTTGCTAAAGATGGCAATCATTATCATGCCTGGGTGGCCAGCCCTCCCACATCTCAGGCGGGTCTGAGTGCTTGATGGATGCTTTAATCTTGGCCCTGGTGAAGGGCAACATACATTTCAATTAAGATGTGGCCGGAAATCTGCCCCGAACAATGCCACACAGGCAGTGAGGACAGAGGACTTAGAGTTAGGTGGCTGGGTTCAAGTCTTGGTTTATTCACCTGCAGATTTTTTGAGTCTGAAGAAGTCACTTAGCTGCTACAAGTCTGTTTTCCATGTGATGAGTGACTCAGACTCACTTAATTGCACCTACTAAGAGCTAAAGGCTATGCTAGGAAGAGGTCCAAGAAAGATACAGTTCCCGACTCAAAGGAGCTCATAGGTTAGTGAAGATATTGGATATTCATTGGATATTGTCTTCCTCAGAGTTTTGAGGAAATGTAAACAGCGATGTATATAAAAGGACTTAAGAGCTTAAAGGACTCAATAAATATAAGGTGATGCTAACGTTCTTAAAGATGCTGATCTGACAAATCACGTTTAGTAGCAAGCTTAACTTTATTAAGGATGCTCTAAGACTTAGCATGGTAGAGATTTCTAGTATTCGCTTATATTTGGTTCTCTAGTCCTCCCTGGTCAATGGGAGGATGACACTTCTCTACCCAGTTGTACTTAGGCCAGGCCATGTGCCTAGCTTTGACCAATGGGGTGTGATCAGAGGGGAGGTATATCATTTGGGACCAAAGTACATAACTGTCGGTGTGACATCTTCGGTAGTCTTGTCCTCTGTCTTGGCAATCAAGGATGCCTTCATTTCCAAGTGGTGCAACCACATGATGCTGTCGTCTCTGTAGGCTTGAACTGACCTGGAGATATTCCTAGATCTACAGGGGATTTTTCACAGGGAAGCAATACATTCCCATCGGTTTGAACCATTGAAATTTGGATGTTGTTTACCACCCTCTCATAGACTAAATTAGGTCTCGGCTGGATGAAAGGACTCCACATAATTTGTCCTACTTGAAACTATGATGCAATTTTAGAGTGGTATAATTGGACCACTTTTATTTACACCAGAAACCTTATCTTTTGTCTGCAGCTCATAGTCGGTGCCACGTCTCAGGTTCTGCAGAGCCACCTTGCCCTTGGTCTTTGGGTTAGTCAAGTGTTGAAAGTCCTGTTTCTAGAGTTAGGTCATCAGAGGTTTAAATCCTGGCTTTGCCATTTGTTCATTTTGTGACGTTGCACAACTGACCAGTTGACCTAACTCTCTGAATCCCAATTTCCTCAACTAAACTATGAAGATATTCTCATCTCTTACCAGTCAGGGTCGAGGTGGGGATTAAATGAAATGATGCATGTGAAACATTTAGCCTGCTGTGTGGCAAGTGATTAAAAACTGATGTTTATTATTGTTGACGTTTTTATTATTATTTATCATTTAATAAGTGCAAGCTCTTTTTGTTTGTTTGTCTGTTTGTTTTTAAATTTACATCTAAGTCAGTTAGCACATAGTCAAATAATGATTTCAGGAGTAGACTCCAGTGATTCATCCCCTAAGTATAACACCCAGTGCTTGTCCCAACAAGTGTCTTCCTTAATGCCTCCTACCCATTTAGCCCATCCCCCCTCCCACAACCCCTCCAGCAACCCTCAGTTTGTTCTCTGTATTTAAGAGTCTCTTACGTTTCGTCCCCCTCCTTGTTTTTATATTATTTTTGCTTCCCTTCCCTTATGTTCATTTGTTTTGTATCATAAATTCCTCACATGAGAGTGGTCGTATGATATTTATCTCTCTCTGGCCGACAAATTTCACTTAGCATAATACCCTCTAGCTCCATCCATGTTAGTTGCAAACAGAAGTGCACCTTCTAAATGAAATGTAAATCTCTCGTTTTCTTGTAGTTAACTGTGGGCATGGCTTTTCCATCTCTTACGGACACTGTATATTCCCAGAAGAAAGAGGCTATGGGTACGACCTGTCGGGTAATCCCTGGATAACACTACTGTTTGCTTTTATGTGCTGCTGCAGTTGAAGGAAACCAAACTATCCACAGGACCTTTGTCATTGTTTCTATTGTTTAAAATCTGCACAGGGTCGCTACTGTGGCTTCAGCAGTTACCTTCGTCAAGTTGGACAGAAAGCCACTGAGTCAGAAGGGCTAATGTTGCCTAAGATGGGCAAGCAGAGAAAAGCTGAATGAAGAGTTGAAGCTGACGAATGAGCAGATACACATGCATTATAAGCATCACTGTCCTGATTCTTTTTCAGGCCACTTTCATCACTCCTTGGTCACTGAAATAGCTTCCTGGTCTCCCTCCCTTTTCTCCAGTCTCTTCAATATCCTATGTTCTAAATCTACAATGCAAAGCTGATCATGTTATTCCTCCCCTTAAAGCTCTACAATGACCCCTTCATCGCCCTCAGGATAGAGCCCAATCTGAGTACAGTAAGGCCTTCTGTGATCTGTTGCACTGCTTTCTGTCTTCTCTCCCCTCTGCCTTCGACTCTGTGCCCCAGCCTCATTGAATTACTTTCAATGGCCTGACTTTACCTTGGCTCTCTTATCTCTGCTCCTTTGTCCACCACTCTGTTCTTCTCTGTTCTAGGTTCCCCGCCTGTCCCCCACCTCCAGTTTGCTTAGCTAACTGCCTTATCTTTAGCTCCAATGTCACTTACATCAGTGCTTCTTAAAACTGAAGGTACATACATATGACCTGAAGAATATTTCTGGAGAAAGAGATCCGAGTAAGACCAATATCCTGCATTTCTAACAGGCATCCCGGATGTTTTATCTGTGTACCCCAAGTGCCTGCCACGGTAATCTCTCAGTAAGTATTTGCTGAATGAGTGATTGACAAGGGTTTTCCAAGAAGCCTCCTTTGTCTCAAAAAGGATAATTGTGTCTATCTGAGGACCACGATGATGCCTTTCTGTGGGAGACAAGAAGCTGTATTTCCAAGATGTCTTTTCAATAAAGGACTTGCTGCCTTGTGGAGAATACATCTAGAGACTGATCAAGGTAGGGTAAATGTCTTGGCCAGTTTGGATTGATGTGGGACACCTCCAATAGGCGAAATTTGCTCTGGAGTCCGCTGTCGGGTTGGCTGAGCTTCTGATGGGTCTAGAGTGTAGTGCAGCTTCTCTCTTTGCTCAACCCTGCTCCCTCCACCTTCCTTTGACAGGTTTCGATTCCTACTAAACATTTTTCAGTCCAAGCTCCGCCTTCTCATCCTCACTGTCACTTGTCACGGTGCCTAACACATTATGGATAATAATAATCTTCCAATTAAATTCAGCAAAAAAAACCCACAACTGAGTTCCTGTCTTGTGACAGGTATGGTACGAGGTGCTTGGAATACATCAGTCAAGAAAAGAGATGATGGACTGACCTCAAGACTTTATATTTTTGACATAATAGACAATGAACAAGAAATTCTCTACAGTTTTCTGTTAGTATGTTATAGGGTGGTAAATATTATGAGAAAATAAAGAGAAGTGCAGGATCAGGGGGATGGACGATGTAGGTGGTGAAAAATGTCAAGGGTTGTAATTTTATATATCAAAACAGCATGGTTTGGGTGCCCACATTCAGAAGGTAACAGCTGCTAACGGCTTGAGGGAAGTGATTTAGTTGTGCATTTATTCTGTTTTATGGAATCACTCACCAGCCAAACACTCGCAGTTATTAAATTCTATTGTATGTATATATCTTATGTTTGCCTACGCGCAGAATACTCAAAGAACGTTTTAAGAAAGGTATCCAAGAAATCCAACATAATGTTGACATCCTCTGAAAAGAAGCAGATGGCTGAAGAAAAATGATTGGGAAGAATTGTGAGGTCTTTATATATTTCCACTGAAAAAAAGACACTTAACATTAAAATTCAAATAATCTCAGCAGAATTTCCTGAATGTAGAACACATCTGTCCATAGCAGGTTCCCTGACCCCTGTTCAATAGAAGTATGTGGATTTGAATTTAGGATGATTGTGGACAGTGACCAAACTTCTCTCTTTTCTTTTCTCTTAAATACCATCTTATTCTGACTAAGCGTGGGCCCTGATGTTTCTGCACCAAACCCTTTCTTGCTTTTCCACACTCTGAGGGCAACACTCGACTTTCTCTACATGCCCCAGAGTCAGATAACAAGAGAACGATCCAAAGTGCCTCCTCACAACCTTTTTAAGTGCTCCTGTCTTCAGCAGATTGAATGGAGATAATAAAATCTATGTTGTGAAATCTGCTATGTGCATTCAGTGAGCTAATTCATGCCAAAGTACTTCATAAACTACAGAGAGCTGTAGAGATTAGGACTTGGCAATACAGTCCCAGGATTCACCGTCTTCTCCTACTGGAGGAAGTGAGGAAGGAGCAGGGGAGAAAGAGAGGAAGCCGGCCTGGGTCTATATCCTGGTGGCTCGGACATGAGGCTCCTCCAGCTCCTGCCTACTTCCATGGGACATGGTGCAGAACCCCCCAGGTCCAGTGCTGCTACTGAGGCAGAGAACCTTCCTTCAAGAATATAGAAGCTGCTTGTTTACGAAGGGAGTCCTTTGGAAGGGAAGAAGAATCAGGATTCTCTATAAGGCAATTGTCCTTTCTTGATGTTCCTTTCTTCATTTTCATTCTTGCTTAACCCAGCCTCCTAAAATGTTTCTCTTTATTGGGCAATAGGCAGGGGCATATTGGGGGCTCCTTGGTGTGGCAGGAAGAAAGCCCTCCAAACTCCGTGCAATTGCATTAACGTCTTCAAACCTATTAGACACTCCCCTCCATTCACCGCAAGAATTTTATCCGCGTGCCGAATGGTGGGGAAGAAATGGTTTCAGTTATGGGAAGGACTCTTAGGTGGAGGGAAAATCAAGCTTGCTGTGTGCAGCCCTCAAGGGCTGGAAAAGAATCGATGGGTAAAAGTTGAGCGAGATGAGTTCAGATCAATATCGGAGTACTGTAGCTACAGAGCTCTAAGGCTACAAAGACGAGAGCAACCTATCCTCGTGGAACTCAAAATAGAGTAGGGGAAATGAACGATAAATGAACACATACAAAATAATATGATGACTACATATGAAGTTCCTGTGCACATCTCAGTGGGAATAATCGGAACACAAAAGGCCATTTGTACCACCTTGAAACTTTTATGGGCATTCTGGACTTCGAGAATCCTACTCTTTTCACCGCCTCCATTATTGCCACCGTGGTCTAGGACACTACAATGGCATCTCCTGGATTACTGAAGTTGCTTACTGAATTCTTTTTAATCTTATTAACAGTTCTGATTATATGGTGACATGACAGTATTTTATTTTTTAAGCTTTAACTTCCGTATAGTTAACATACCATGTTATATTGGTTTCAGGTGTACGATATAGTGATTCAACAGTTCTATGCATTACTCAGTGCTCCTTGAGATAAGTGTACTCTTAATCCCCTTCACCAATCTCACTCATTCCCCCCCCCCCTCCCCACCCACCTCCCTTCTGGCAACCATCAGTTTGTTCTCTGGGTTTTTGTTTGTTTGCTCATGTGTTTTATTTCTTAAATTCCACATATGAATGAAATAATATGGTATTTGTCTTTCTCTAACTTATTTCACTTAGCATTTTACCCTCTAGATCCTTCCATGTTGTTGCTAATGGGTAAGACCTCATTCTTTTTAAAAATGGCTGAATAATATTCCAGGGTGTGTGTGTGTGTGTGTGTGTGTGTGTGTGTGACATCTTTTTTTCCATCCATCTATTCATGGACATTTGGGTTGCTTCCATATCTTGGCTATTGTAAATAATACTGCAATAAACATATCTTTTCAAATTATTGTTTTTGTTTTCTTTGGGAAAATACTCAGAAGTGGAATTAGTGGATTGTATGACATTTCTTTTTTTTTTTTTAATGTTTATTAATTTTTGAGAGAGGCAGAGACAGAATGTGAGTGGGTTAGGGGCAGAGAGGGAGAGGGAGGCACAGAATCCAAGGCAGGCTCCAGGTCAGGGCCCGACGTGGGGCTCGAACTCACAAACTGCGAGATCATGACCTGAGCTGAAGTCAGATGCTTAACTGACTGAGCCACCCAGGTGCCCCTACATTTCTTTTTTTTTTTAATTTCTTTTTAAAACATTAATTCCAGTGCAGTTAACATACAGTGCTACATTAGTTTCAGGTGTATACTATAGTGATTCAACAATTCTATCTATGCATTACCCAGCGCCCCACGCTTTTTTCCAGAGTGGCTACACCAATTTACATTTCCACAACCAGTGCACATGGGTTCCGTTTTCTCCACATCCTTGCCAACGGTAGTAGCTGGAAATTTTAAGAGGAGTCCTTGCGGAGAAAGAACAGAAGGAGTAAGAACCAAGATCAGACTATACATTCATGCTAAGTCCCTGGATGTCAATTATGATTGTATGGAGCATACCCCCAGGAAACCAATACAAAATACAGACAAAAACCAAGGAAAAATCTAATCTGAAAAGATAGAGCTTCGTGGAGTCTGACCTGTGGATGTGTTGGGTTTTGTTTTAATTGAGTGTATCCCCCCCCCCAACTCGGAACAACTCAGGTGAAAAAAACCTGAAGCTTCAGAGGTGTGAAGTCTTAGAGGACAAAGCCTTAAACTAGCAGAATGTCTGAAAATTATGAGAGGTTCCTGGTAAGCAGTAAACCACAGACGAGGTGAATCCCACCACTACCCAAATCTATTTTTTAATCTTTTTTTTAAAAAGTTTATTCATTGTGGGGCGCCTGGGTGGCGCAGTCGGTTAAGCGTCCGACTTCAGCCAGGTCACGATCTCGCGGTCCGTGAGTTCGAGCCCCGCGTCGGGCTCTGGGCTGATGGCTCGGAGCCTGGAGCCTGTTTCCGATTCTGTGTCTCCCTCTCTCTCTGCCCCTCCCCCGTTCATGCTCTGTCTCTCTCTGTCCCAAAAATAAATAAACGTTGAAAAAAAAATAAAAATAAAATAAAAAAAAGTTTATTCATTGAGAGAGCGAGAGAGACAGAGAGAGAGAGAGAGAAAGGGAGAGGGAAAAAATCTCAAGCAGGCTCCCCACTGTCAGCACAGAGCCTGATGCAGGGCTTGATCTCATGAACCGTGAGATCACGACTTGAGCTGAAATCAAGAATCAGACTCTTTTTTTTAATTTTTTTTAATGTTTATTTATTTTTGAGACAGAGAGAGACAGAGCATGAATAGGGGAGGGTCAGAGAGAGAGGGAGACACAGAATCGGAAGCAGGCTCCAGGCTCTGAGCTGTCAGCACAGAGCCCGACATGGGGCTCGAAGTCACGGACCGTGAGATCATGACCTGAGCCTGAAGTCGGACACTTGACCGACTGAGCCATCCAGGCGCCCCAAGAATCATACTCTTAACCGACTGAGCCACCCAAGTGCCCCAGGCTGCCCGAATCTTTGGATGAATGCCAAGTGATGCATTCCCTCCTTATTTTCAGGACCTGTCTTACTATTTCCCACTTTTGGTACTTTGCTCAAGCCATCTGTTCCATCATAAAAACACATCTTCTATACCTATCTTCCATAATCGTATCCTTTTTAAAAAATTTCCTCTACGTTATGAGCTACATGAAGGTAGGGACTGTATCTGTTATGTTCAGTGCTGATGCTTTAGTGCTTCTCAGGAACCTTGTACCCGATCACGATGGTGATGATAGCATAGGCGTGATACATATTTGTTGAAAAAACGATATATTGAGACTATTCACGATAGCCCTAACTCTTACACTGGGATTGTTGTGGAGTTCGTTATAAACCTCAACACAGGGGATCCATAATTAAGGTAGGTGAGACGGTATAAAGGCACCGGTTTTAAATAAAGAGGACATTGGAGGAGGTGTACCTGAAGCCATGTGGATGGGTTGAGAATGGTCTTATGGACCTGGGGACCTTGAATGAGGTGCAGGGTTTAAGAAAATAATGCACCACGAGAAAGAGCGTGAGGCTCATTCATGTAAGTGTGAGTGAGGTGCGGCGCTCTGGACAGCAGTGATCCTAACTGTGATATTGGGAAACTTGGTTTGTCGCCATCACTTGTCACGTGTTCTACCAGTAGTTTGTCATTAATAATCTTACAGAACGTATGAATGATGCACTTTGTGTGTTTTAAAATAAAGTGGATTCAAGATTCATTCAGGGATAAAGGTGCTCTCACTCACTTGCCTTCTGACGTATTTTCTGGAATGGGCCAGAAAAAGGTGGGGTTCGCGTTGCCGCCTACTTGGGGTCTGTGGGTACTCTGGAGTGTTTGCACAGGAGAATGCCTTCTGTCACGGACTTGTAACAGAGTATAGGGAGGGAAGTACTGTTCTGAGTTAGAGGTGAGTGTTGGAGGAGAGTGGAAGGCCTGAGCCCGGGGTGCCTTGAGGCAACAACGGAGTTGGATTTTCAGGTCTGGGAAAGCTTACCCTTGGTGCTGCGATAAGCAGTGAATTCTCCAGGTGATCTCAACTGTCTCACAACACGTGACAATTTCCAAGGAGGCAGAGATGAACTAGAAACGGAGCCTGTCCCCAAGAAATCGGAAAGTATTTAGGAAGCCTTAAGATTCTTCCCTGAGGCTTGACTTTCACACCTTCTCTTTGAAGAGCGACCCCCTGACGGACTTCAGCCATTTGTATTAATATAAGGAAAGATAGTCACACTTGCCTGTTGGACACCCTCTCTGTCCTGTAAACTCCGTGAAACCAGGGAGCATTTCTTCTCATTCATGGGCTTCATACAGTTCCCAGCATAAGGAGGTAACTCAAAATATTTATTGCACAAATGAATGAAATGATCAATGGATAAAGGAATGAGTGAATGAAGAAAATATCTCTTTCAAAGCTCTGGAAACATTCTGCTTGGAGAGAAGAGGTTATTTTCAAAAGCTGCTCCAGGGGCCCATGAGAAAGAAGTAGAGAGAAGTCTTTCCGGATCAGCACAGATCAGCACGCATTTGTCCGGCATGACCAGCTGCAACCAATTCACTCTTGTTTCCCTGGGATTGACCTCAGAGCTCACGGAATAAAGGCCGTGGTGGCTTTAATGACAGAATTGCCTGGACACACTGAATGCCCAGCAGGCAGCTCTTGGACACAGCAAGGGACAGATACCAGACGGCCATCTTTCAAAGCCCAGAAGCACTCTGCACCAGTCTCACCACAAACTGCCCATTATTTAGACTGAGACCATCATCAGTGTCTTAAAAAGGAGACACTCATAGCTTGAATCCCAATTCTAGGGTATTTATGTGTGCACCGGGTGGTGGCTTGGGAGTTATGGTGTTGTGTGTGGTTAGGGACCATGGGGCCAAGGCAGAAGGCCTCGGCTGGAGCAAGATCAACTGAACTTACCAGCCTATGACTTTGGAAGGTCAACTTATCTACCTTGAGCCCAAGTTTGCTCATCTACCCCATGGTGATTTTCTAACAAACCACGAAGGATAAAATGACATGTGGGGACGCTCCAGCTGTTGGTTTTAAAATATACTTTATGCCTATTTGGTTTTTTTAAATAATATTTAAGTATACTTTTATTTTAATTTAAGTATTGGAAATGATTTGAGACATACAGGAAGCTATAAAATGATTTAAGAATATACACAAGGAGGCATAAAGAATAATAAATTGGGGGCACCTGGGTGGCTCCGTTGGTTGAGCGTGTTGAGCATGTGACTCTTCGTTTCAACTCAGGTCATGATCCCAGGGTCGTGGGGTCAAGCCCTGTGTCGGTCTCTGCCCTGAGCATGGAGCCTGTGTAAGTTTTCTCTTGCTCTCTCCCTCTGTCTCTCTTTCTCTCTCTCTCAAATAAATTTTAAAAATAACAAAGTGAACATCCATGAATCTACCATCCACGTTAAGGAGGAAAATCTTTTCTTTACAGGTGAACCTCCTGTATTTATCACACCAGCTGCAACCCTTCTCTTTCCCTCAACAGGGGTAATAACTATCCCGAATTTGGTGTTCATCTCTCTTGAATTTCTTCATAATTTACTATTACTTTACCTACTGTGAAACCATATAAGCCATATCATACTACATGCATTCTGTAATTCACTTTTCTGGAAGCTGATTCTATGTGAGCTTCTTCCGTATGGATATGTAGAACCTGGCCCACTCATTCTCACTCCTACATCATAGTCTTTTAAGTGAATATATAACAATTTATAAGCAGTCTTCTACTGGTGGACGTTTAGAATATTTTGAGGCTTTTTTTTTCCCTCTTGGATACATATATAAATTTTCTAGATTTTGCCAAAGTGTTCTTCAAATGAGTGGTAGCAATTTATATACCCACAAGGGAAGCTGTGAACAAGAGCTCCTCTCATTCTTCATCTTTGCCAAATCTTGGTATGGTCATATAGGCACTGATGTGCAGATCTGTTTGGTATGCAATACTGATCCACTGCAGCCTTAACCTTCATTTTACTCATTGCCAGTGTAGTTGCCAACGTACGAGTTGCCAAATACATGCCAATTTATATTGACAGGCCATTGGTGATTTGTTTTCTATAGGTCACCAATTTTCGTTTTAACTAGTGAGAAATGTTTTTTTTTAAATATTTATTTATTAAATACAGAGAACAAACTGAGGGTTGATGGGGGGTGGCGGGGGAGAGGGGAAAATGGGTGATGGGCATTGCGGAGGGCACATGTTGGGATGAGCACTGGGTGTTGTACATAAGCGATGAATCACGGGAATCTAACCCCGAAACCAAGGGTACAATGTATGTACTGTGTGTTAGCTAACTTGACAATAAGTTACATTAAAAAATTGATTAATTAATTACTTAATTAAAAAATAAAAAGGAACATACCATTGATATTTCAAAAATATATACATTCTATATATATGTGTGTGTGTGTATATATAATGTATAATGTATATATACATACATATATATACATACATATGTATACACACACACACACACACATATATATATATACATAGAGAGAGAGAGAGAGAGAGAGGAGAGCACAAGCTGAGGAGGGGCAGAGAAGGGGACAGAGGATCTGAGGTGGGCTTTGTGCTCAGAGACTGACAGCAGTGAGCCTCATGTGGGGCTCAAACTCATGACCTGAGCTGAAGTTGGCTGCTCAACTGACTGAGCCACCCAGATGCCACTTTTAGTGAAAGTAACCAAAACCCAAACAAGTTGGGGTTTTTTTTCCCCCTATAAAGAGAGTATGGAGGAAGGCAGTTCATCCATCAGTGCCCCATGCTGCTTCTGATGGTGGATTCTTCCAACCACAGTATGATAGGCTCATTGCTTCATGGTCACAAGATGGCTGCAGCATCTCCACTGTAGCATCGTGGTCTCAGGCAATCAGAGAAGCTCTTGTTTCAGAAAAGCAAATCTTTCTCAGGAACCCTCAGGATATCTGTGCTTATAGTTTAATGGCCAGATGATGTCACATGCCAGAAAATTCTCATGAAACGAGGCAATTGAATATTAAGCTGAGAAAATTGGCCTCAAGTACAAATCAAAGCACTCTCAGTAAGAAAGGACAGAAAAAGCCTGTTGATTACGAATCAGCAGTGTCTACCACAAAAGCATTTGTCCATTTTATGTTCTTTTTACTTTTTGTTTTTTGTCTTTTTCTTTTTGGTTTGTATAAGTTCCTGATGCCTTATGGATACAAATTCTTTTTTGGTGTTAATGTTACAAATCTCTTATTCTTTAATGAATAATATATGATCATTTCAAGAGATGTGAAAAAACATTTGGTACAATTAAACAGAGATTCATAATAAATCTCTCAAACCAGGAATTTAAAATACGTTCTTTACATGATGAGAATAATTATTTAAAAATCTCCGGTAAATATTATTCAAAATAGAAAAACATTAGAAAAATTAGGGTCAGAAACAAGACAAAGATGGCCATGGACATATATTCAACATCGTATTTCAGGTTTTAGATAGAGTACTATGGACACGAATAATAAAAAACAGAAAGTGAAACATAAAAGCATCATTCTTAAGGATGATACTACTAGTCATATATAAAACCCAAAATAGTCTGTCTATAGACAAATTTTTAAAAATTACCAAATAAAGTTTGGTAATGCAACTTGATATAAGATACAAATTCTCAAATTACTAGCAGCAAAATTAAAAGCAGTCACAATTTAGAGAAATCCCAAGGAATATTAAGGACCAAAGGATACATCTAATGAAACACTTGCAAAATCAGTATAGGAAAGCTTAGAAATCCTGAAGAGACGTTGAAGAAGACCCAAATAAGTCAAGATACGCATATTATGCCCATAAAGAAGAAGAAAGCGTAACGTCACAAAAGTAGATATTCCCCCAAATTGAACTGAAAGTCAATGCAATGTTTATCAAAATCTCAATGGCAAGCTAACTCTAAAATATATATGAAATACATATGAGCACAGGATCTGGAAGAATGAGATATTTCTGAAAAAGAAGAGCAGGGAGAGGGAAAGTGATTTACAAGATGTTAGAATTCATTGCGAAGTTTTAGCAGTTATTACCATGCGGAATTGCTAACTGGATAAACCCATGAACCCGCAATATCCTGGAGACCCAGAAGTAGATCCAATTGCCTAGAATGTGAGTATAGGTCAGAGATGTGATGTTATGTCAATGAGTACAGAGAGAGGGCTCAACAAATGAAACAGCAAAAATGGTGACCAGTTGGAGAAACACGTGACATTGGTGACTTAGCCACCTTACGTTCTATATCAAAAGCACCTCTACGTGGATCAGAAGTTTAAGTTTAAGTTTAAGTTTAAGTTTAAGTTTGAGTTTAAGTTTGAGTTTAAGTTTGAGTTTATGGAGTGTAGTAACTCATTTTCATGGCGTGGGTTTTTCATAATACATGGAAATTCTGGTCTCATGCTGACATGGAACTTCAAGTTTCAAAAAAGATGCTGCGCGCGTCTTTTTGCCCAGATTGCTCATCAGATTTGATAGATGTGTTCTGGGGTCAAAAAACACGTTAACCTTTCCAGGTTTGGGGGTTTCTACACGTGTCAGGAGCCATTGAGCTACACTCTGTAAACTTAAAAACAAACAACAGAGACCAGAGACCAATTAGGGAACAAGTCAGCATTGAGAGAAACCAGAAAAAAAAAAAAAGATTTTAGTTACACTGTAAATCAAGAAATTACTGGGGTGCCTGGGTGGCTCAGTCAGTTAAGCGTCTGTCTTCAGCTCAGACCATGATCTCACGGTTCGTGGGTTTGAGCCCCGTGTCAGATTCTGTGCTTACAGCTCAGAGCCTGGAGCCTGCTTTAGATTCCATGTCTCCCTCTCTCTGCTTCTCCCCCGCTTATGCTCTGTCTCACTCTGTCTCAAGAATAAACATTAAAAAATATATATTAGTCACAAGCAATCAGTCATCATGAAAACCAAAATTATAACTCAGAACACAAGACCCATAAAAAACCGTCGGCCGTTGTTTATGAAATCATACACGGATGACTTAACGTGTAACTTGGAACTACCACTCCCGAGTGTTTGCTCCAGGATGAAACCCCATGCTCAGAAAATAAATGGTGTGTAAATAAAAAAAAAAAAAAAAAAAAAAAAGCGAAACTGCAATAGCAAAGTTTAAAAATTTTTGGAAAAGCCAGGTTATTCTCTTTCTGACACTGAAATAGGCAAGAGTTTTTAACATAAGACTTAAAAAAGCACTAACTTTAAAAGGAAACAGTAGATTTGAGTATAATAAAATTGAAGTGGGGGCGCCTGGGTGGCTCAGTTGGTTGAGCGTCCGACTTCGGCTCAGGTCACGATCTCGCGGTCCGTGGGTTCGCGCCCCGCGTCGGGCTCTGGGCTGATGGCTCGGGGCCTGGAGCCTGCTTCCGATTCTGTGTCTCCCTCTCTCTCTGCCCCTCCCCCATTCATGCTCTGTCTCTCTCTGTCTCAAAAATAGATAAATGTTAAAAAAAATTAAAAAAAAATTAAATTGTTACTACCAAAAGGATATTAACAGTAGAAAGGAAAGGCATAAACAGGGAAGAGGCAGATATAAGACACACAACTAATGAAGGACTCCTACGAAATAAAAACTACAACAACGAAAACAAATCACCCAACACAAAACTTGGCATCAAACATAAGCAGAAATTTCAAAGAGGAGGAATTAATACTCAAGAAATACATAAGAAGAAGGCATTCAGCCTCTTTGAATGGACATAAAAATGCATTCAATAGATACAGTTTACATCCATTTGATTGGAAAAAAATTATTCAAAAGTCCGATAAAAACCAGATTTTGAAGAATGTATGAATTTTCGTGACTGATGGGACAGTAAACTGGAAGACTGTGACACTATAGTCAAACTAGACATTCACATCATCCATATGCAAACCATCAACTTCATTCCCAGGTATAAATCAAAAAAAAAAAAAAAGCTACGATGTACATGTCTATATCAGCAACAACACACACAAGTGTTTATAACAGTAATGTTCCGATGGCAAAAAACTCATGAGAATCTAAATACAAGTCAGTAGCAGAGAGGAGGAATAAATCATGTGAATAATATCCATACGATGGAATGGTATAAAGCTGTCTGAATTAACTACAGTGATACACATCAACATGGTTGAATCTTAGCCATATAATATTCACTGAGAAAAAAGAAAGTCTCCAGTACTACGTATATTATAGCAACCCTTTTATGAAATTTGCCGAAATGCGTAGTCGTTCAGAATACAGATGGATGAGGCAAAGTCATCAAACAAAGAAAGCGACGTAAGAAGTGTACCTAGAAGCCAAGGTAGTGGTTGTTCTGAGTGAGGAGGGGCGGGGCGATTGGATGGACGTGCAACACGTTAGGTATGACAAAGTCAAGATTCTAGTGTTTGTACAAGATGGAATGTTTTCATGTGTAAGCAATCAGACAGTAATCACGATCCACGGGTGGATCAAAGGTAAGTGATATATATATATATCACTTGGTCAATCACTCTTTCCCACCATTCTCTGGGGCTGTCAGTTACCGATTCACTTTGTTCCGAGTAGGATATTTTTATGGACATGAATTTTAATTTCCAATAGAGACACATGTGTCAATCTCTTTATTATCCATGCCTTTGTATCTTGTTTGAAAAATCTCTAGACCTATTTATTTTGCGCAATTGAATTTTTATAACCATTCATTAGTATCTATCTTCCCAATGTTATCTCCTGACTTACAAATGGATAAAGAAATGTGGACGTATATACAATGGCATATTATTCAGCCTTAAAAAGAGGGAAATACGGCCATAGGTGACAGCATGGGTGAACCTGGAGGAAGTTATGCCAAGTGAAATAAGCAAGTCGTGGAGGAATGGATATTGCAGGATTGCACTTCTATGAGGTAGTTAAAATCAAGTCATAGAAACAGAGAGTGTAATGGTGGTATTCCTTTGTGTGTGTGTGTGTGTGTGTGTGTATTCATTTTTGAGAGAGAGAGTGTGAGAGGGGTAGGGGCAGAGAGAGAGGGGAACAGAGGATCCGAAGGAGGCTCTGCACGGACAGCAGTGAGCCCGATGTGGTGCTCACATTCACAAGCTGTGAGATCATGACCTGTGCCGAAGTCAGATACTCAACCGACTGAGCCACCCAGGCGTCCCATGGTGTAAGAGTTCACACATGGAACTCTTACATCACCCTTAGGGACTAGATGTCATCTGCACAATTCCATAAGGAAAGTAATTCCTTTGAGCCCACCCTCCGGTTATTGATTTTTTTGCATTATACCCGGGCCCACCTTAGACACCTCTGGTCTGGGCAGATGTGTGAGGTTTGGGTAGGTGGGATCGAGGGAGGGGACCCGACATTGCCTAGGCTCTCTGTGGGGGTAAGTGGCACCTGTGACGGCTGCCCTGATGCATTGCACAATGTAAGAGCTTCCTTTGACCCCGGAGGACACTTGAAGCCTCAAGAGGATAAGGAATCTTGCCCTTTCCTGACTGAGGGCAGGAAAATGAATTGGTCCTCAACATCGCTGAGCGAACAATTTCTCAGGCCTCCCTCACCTGTCCTCTTAGATGTTCATGAGCTAAGGCATGTGCTTCAAAGAAAGATTGTTTCAGGGCATTGCGTGTCAACGTCTTGCATCTGGGACTCCACCTGCTAATCCAGGGCACTTGGTATCTTGGGGCACAGCTAACCAGCCTTCACGCTCCTGACCACATATACAGCCTGTGATGTGCAGCACCGATGTAGAAAGTTAGTCTGTTTTCTAAATAAATAAATACACCACTGGCGTGTGTTGGGGTCTATTTTGGAATTCTTTAAGGAAACACGTTTGTGGAATAACAGCTTGGGTCTACTTTTGCACCTTGGGTTCTGATTCGCTGACAAATGAACTCCTCTGGTCTAATTTGCTGCTAAGAACTCAGGATCCCTTGTGGATTGGGGTTCAAAGTCTTTATTCACCATCAGTAGGTACCAGGCACCGGGCTGGGTGCTCTCAGAGACACAATGACAAGTCAGAAAGAGCGGCCGCCATCTAACCGGCACAGAGCTCATTGTTTCCCTGTGTCCTCAGTCCCCCTCACATTAGAAAAGATTCCCCCCTTCCAGTCTCTTCACACGATATTTTATAAGATGTTGCTTCTGTGTAAGGCTCGCAGCTGCCTTGAACAAGCCAGTAGGTAAGAAGAACTCCGAGCAATACCATTGCCAGAGATTAAATGTCGGCTTCCTTCCCCAACTTCGTATGTTGAAACCTAATTCCCAGTGAGGTGGGGCCTTTGGGAGGCGATCGGCTCATGAGGCAGGAGCCCTTCCGAGGGGGCATTTCTACCACATGAGGACACAGCGAAGAAACCAAGATGGCCAACCAGGACAGGAATCTTCACCAGACCCCGAATCTGCCAGCCGTGCCTTGATCTGCGACTTCCAGCCTCCAGACCTGTGAGACACAAGTTTTTTGTTGTTTATCAGCCATCCAGCCTATGGTGTATTGAACGGACTGAGACGAGAACGAAGGTGATTTTAGCTTTAGCATAAGCAAGCAGGAAAGGACCTGGAAGGTGGTAAGGAGAAGCAGAATGAGTGCTTCATTCGCAGGGGTATTTTAAAATGTTGCAAAAGTAATCCGTGCAAACGAACACACCTTAGGGGTAACGTGGAGATGGGGGGCAGGGAAGGCGGTGCCGGCAGGTGCACCGGGAGGCAAGGCTAGATGGTCACTGCGGCCAGATCTCTGCTCCCCCGTCCTGGGTCCGATTGGCGGGGGATTGGCTCGCCCATCAGCTGGCGGTAGATAGGGAGCAAGCCACAATTAATGCAGAGAGCTTTCACGAACTCACACTTCCCTTCCTGGAATCCCTCAGCCTGTTGGAGTTCTTGAATTTCATTCATACCTCTGCTCAAATGCCATCCTCATAATAAGGACTTTCTGGACCAACATCCCCCCCCCCCATCAGTCTCTGTCCCTTTAATTCTCTTTATTTTTCACCTCAGCGCTTACTCCCACCTGACAGATGTGTCTGTTTGTGTTGGTTCACGGCTGCATTCCTAGCATCTAGAGCGGCGTCTAAAACTGGACTAAAATATCCACCCTTCTGTCATGGGACCGGGGTTTTCTGCAGGTCGTTCCTCGGACTCATTCAGACAGCTATCTTCTTGGTCCACCTTTGGGCTAATTCCTACAGGTCCCTAAGTCGAGGTCTTGGTATTATGAACTGACCAGTAACCTCCACTCCCCAGTAGACAGGCCATTTTGCAGAGCCCAGCTCAGAACCCCCTTGGAGCTCCTGGCATTATCCACACAGCGGCTACTTTAACCAAAAGCGCCTCCAACACAGCCGAGCAACCCTCTCCTGACAGGCTGAGTTTTCAAGAAATATTTTACATTTTTATTTTTCTCTCTGTAATCTGATCCAATTAAGCACATGGGGATGGGAGGGAACAGAATACACGGCCAGGATCACATGTCGTTTTGCAGGGCAGACCTGAACACTAGCAAAAATGCAGAGAAACGTGCAAATTAGATCCCCGAAGGCTGGTGCACATCATAAACCAATTAACAGGTTTTGAAACTTGTCGACCTGCAGTCTTCAGGTAAAGTGAGGAAACACGTCTCGAAAGCTGGAAAAAATGGACGAACTGGCAAAGTCATGTCAGACTTCCCTGCTCAAGCTGGGAATACTTCTTTGTAGTCTAAATAAAAACGAAAAAGGCACACAATACAGACACCATCAATGGTATGATTTCAGAATTAGCGGCTGCTTTTCACGACAATGAAGGGTTTATTAGAAACGAGAAGAAACAGAAATTGGCCACAAAGTCAAAGACAAATGCCAAAAAATGATACATTTTGGGCAACGTTCTCTAACCATAATGAACTATGTTGCCAGAAACAACAGAAAGCTACATTTAGAAACAGACTTAAAACAAAAAAGGCCCTTGGAAATAATTTATTGGGACCAAAACAAATCCAGAAAACACAAATATTGACAAGTAATCAAACATAAGTGACAGGACATGATTAAATACCCAAACTTTTGGGATGGACTAAAGTATAAAGTCCTAATATAAAATGCGTATATTGGGAAATAAGAAAGATTGACTATTAGCCAGCTAAGCATCGTGCAGAGGTTAAGATGAGGACCAACAACAAGCAACAGAAGGCCAAAGAAAGAACAAGAAAGGAAATAATCAAACTCTGAACAGACCCAGAACAAGAAAGGAAATAATCAAACTCTGAACAGACCCTATTTTCTTCGTTTATAAGGAAAGCAACAGAGGAGGTAATCAGCTGAACCCAAAGCTAGACTTTTCAAAATATCATTAAAACAGACATTTTGGCAAGATGGGACCAGCAGAAAGAAAAGAAACAATATGAGAAATCAAAATAGGGGAAATGAATAGTAGGAGACAGGAGGGAACGCTCTGGAAAATTCTCTCTTGACTGTTCCACCTCTACAGACAGGATTGTTCCCATGAACGCTAACCTCCCACTCCCTGAATTTGTCTTGAAAACAACAGCAAGGAGCTTATTAAGAAGCTCTACCCAGCTCTGCTGCGTTTTAGACAACCCAGGCTAACACAGTAGGTGTTAACCCCAGAGAACAAACTGAGGGTGGATGGGGGTTAACATGCAGGGACAAGGGAGAAGAGAAAACGGGCGATGGGCGTTGAGGAGGGCACTTGTTGGGATGAGAACTGGGTGTTGTACGTAAGCGATGAATCACGGGAATCTACCCCCAAAACCAAGAGCACGCTATATATACTGTATGTTAACCGGCTTGATAATAAATTACATTAAACAATTTTCAAATAAAAAAATAAAACAGCAGGTGCTTAATAGGTGCCGAGCAATCAATGTTGTTGCATTTAAAGACTACCCGGATGCTGGAACCCACAGTTCAGAAGGTCCCTTTCTGGCCCTTCTCCAGCCACAACCAGCCCATGAGGGGATGAGTCTTCAGTGCCACAGGGTTTTCTCACCTCGATCCTGATCAGAGGACCCTCCGTGAGCACCCTAGCTGATGCTTCCCACGCGTGACATTCTCTCTTGCTCTATTTTTTCTTATTTCTTAACCCGTCTTTGCACATAGACGATTTATATATCTATTTCTATCCCAGATTTTAAAGTCTACGAGGTCATGATCATACTCCTCTGTGCAGTGTGTGTTATAATACTTACGTATTATATTAACATGTGAATTATGTAATACTTCATTCAATTCTCCCCCAACACTTATAAAAAATGCACTATTTTTACCTCGGTTTTACAAATGAAGAAACTGAGGCACAGAAGAATCCAGGCATTTACCCTCAGGTCACATAGCCAGGCAAAATGAAAGATTTTTAAGCACTCTTGGGTGCAAGAGTGGCATCATCGGAGGCCATTTAAGCCGTGGGAGAGGACTGTCACAAGGAAGGCATATATAGTGAGAATTTACCTGTCCTGGAACTCCAGGCCTGAGAAACTCCAACATGACAGGGAAGAGTCCAGATAAGGTAGCTGCAGAGATCACTGAGAAGCAGTGGCCTGAAATGTAGGAAGAACGCCCAGAAGTCAAAGGAAAAGTATAATTTCTTTTCTGTGATCAAGAACAGAACCGAAAGTTTGGGTCCTCTTAGCTTTTCCTGAGCCAATGCTGAGTTTCCCCATTGCGACTTACGTTTATAACACTGGGTTTTGCTTTCACAAATGGGCTGAGGAGAGGACAGCGTCACTGTCACTGGAGCTTGATGACCTCCTGTCCATTCGCTTTGACCTGAACTGCACTCAGATCCTTGCACGCCCTACAAATGGCCTTCCATCTACTTTCAAAGGATAAACAAATAAGTAAATAAGTAAGTAAATAAATAAATCGTAAAGTTGATTTTCGTAAACCATGTGCACACGTGTATTCGTTTTCTAGGGCTACCATCACAAAGTACCACAAGCGGAGGGACCAAACAGCAGAAACGTATTGTTTCGCAGTTCTGGAGTCTAGATGTCTGAGACTGTGGACCATGAGTTCTCTGCAGGCTCCGGGGAAGGAACAATGTGTTCCAGGTCTAGCCTCTGATGGTTCCTTGGCTTGGACAGCAAAACCTCAATCTGCACTTGGTGTTCTTTGTGTGTGTGTGTGTGTGTGTGTGTGTGTGTCTATCTCCAAATTTCCCCTTTTGATAAAGACACCCGTCCTACCGGATTAGGACACTTTCGGTATGACCTCATCTTTAAAAATAATTTTTTTTTTTAGTGTTTAGTTATTCTTGAGGGGGAGAGAGAGAGGGCGAGAGAGAGAGACAGAGTATGAGCAGGGGAGGGGCAGAGAGAGAGGGAGACCCAGAATCCGAAGCAGGATCCGGGCTCCGAGCAGTCAGCACGGAGCCCGACACGTCAGTATGACTTCATCTTCACCAATTACCTCTGCGATGACCCTATTTCAAAATCGGGTCACCTTCTGAGGTATTGGTGGTTAAGACTTCAACGCATGACTTTTAAGAGGACACACTTCAACCCACAAGAGCACAAATGTTCCTCCTCATTCGTCTAAAGTGCCACTCTTATTTAGGCCTCCCTCCTTTCTTTCGATCACTAATGTCAGCACTGGGAGCCCTATTACACACCAGCGCAGGTGATGGGCCCTGGGTCCAGAGTGCTGGGCTTCAAAACCGGACTCCACTGACCATCTGTGTAATTTTTGGCAAGCAATTTTTCCTCTCTATTCTCAGCTTCCTCATTTATAAACGTTTATAAACTTGGGACAATAACTGTCCCCAAGCCACTGGGCTATTGTGGGGGAACGAAGGCATTAGAATACACGAAGCGCTTAGTTACCTGGCACGTAGTGAGCTCTGGATAAGCTTTTGCTTCTTATTAGAATCCTACCGCATTGCATTCAGGTGGGGTTTTAAGTAATCTCTTCACCCAATGTGGGTCTCGAACTTGAACTCCCCGGATCAAGAGTCATAGGCTCTACCTTAGCTAGCCAGGCGCCCCCTGGCGGGGTTTTAATTTCCATAGCACGTTCCCGTGTCTAACATCATTTTACCAACCCAGAATCCTGAGTTCAGTCCTCACTTCTAACGCGTGAAGGTACAGAGGTGCAGGAAAACAAAGTGCCTGCTTGAGGAAAACCAAAGAGGCAATGGCAAAACGGTCCCAGACCCCAGGGGATGAGACTGTCAGGCTGTTCTCGTTCATCAACTGTCTGCATGGCTGAGAAGATTACATTTAGCTATTACGATTCCACGACAAGCCTCTCAATGGGCCACGCCTTGAAGCAAACTCTTTAAGTCCAATAAACCCCGAGCCGAGAAAATACATGACGGTATCGCGATTTATAGACATGAACCGTCTCCTCTCGTCATCAGAAGCCCAACCCACTTCTTCAGGGTCTCTGGCAGTTCTATTAAATTTGTCTATGATATGTTATGCCTGAAACCTTTAGGAAGGGGGATGATTGCAAATTGCATGGGCTGCTCGAGTCTTCTGGAAATTCTGGGAGGAAAAGTGGTGCCATTATGTTAGCTTTTGAAATTCACCCAGAAATGAAATGACTCCTTTTTTTTTATGTTTTCCTCCTTTAAGGCTTTCAACACGGACCACAGGAGTGTCTGAGTTTTTGAAATTGCTCTGCATTTGCAATTAGGACTCCCGCAGTGCCTCAGGAATCTAATTATGGTTGGGGAGTCATAGAACAATATGCGAACCTATCCTGGTCAAAACAATATTTTACTAAGTTCACCGAAGATTAAGACTGAATAATGCGGAAGTGTGAAATCCTCAATTATGCATTCAGTTCCAAGGAAAGAGGTGTTCCTTTGCCAGCTACTTGAAGTTTTCTCGCCCTAGAAATATTGAATGTGAACCCTCTGAGATTTCTGGAAAATGCAGTTCTAAACATGAATAAACAAGATGGGACGACTCCACGACAGTTCCCTACCAAGGTAACCCATTCATCAGTGACAAATGGTAGCTACATTTATCATGGCCAGCACTTGGTGATGTATATAAATGTTGAGTCACTATGTTGTACCCCTGAAACTAATATATTTGTATGTCAACTGCCCTTCAATAAAAACACAGACACACAGCTAAATAAACAAGTAAAAGCATGAGGAGGTGCTGTGGGCCAGTGGAGAAGTGTGACCAGACCAGGATTCTAGGGATTTGAATCCTTGTTCTGATTTCTTTTTCCTTACGTCTGAGCACAAGGCTCTCCCGGCCCTGGGACTCACTTCCCTCCCTATTGATGGCCTGGTAGCACGACCAGATGATGAATAGTACTCCCTCGGGTCTAGGATTTAATGGTTCTAGAGTTCTTGGAATTAAATTGTGATGTTATCAGTCAAGGCTTTCCAATTTGGGATTTCTAAATCAATATAATTTAGACAAACTACGTAACAGAAAAGCTAATAAAAAATTGCCAGATTTTGTTTTTCCCAAATAAAGATATTTTCTTAAAATTTTTTTCTTTACATTTATTTATTTTTGAGAGACGGAGAGAGACAGAGCACCAGTGGGGGAGGGGCAGAGAGAGAAGGAGACACAGAACCGGAAGCAGGCTCCAGGCTCCGAGCTGTCAGCACAGAGCCCGACGCGGGGCTCGAACCCACAAACCATGAGATCATGACCTGAGCTGAAGTCAGACGCTCAACCGACTGAGCCACCCAGGCGCCTCCCAAGTAAAGATATTTTCAAAAAATACTCCCATCTACCAAAACCATAACTGTATCACATAAAAGACAGGACAATTTAGGACTGACATTTGAAAAGCAGCAAAGATCATCTCCAATAAGGAAAAGACTATTGGCAAATTTATGGCACTGATAGCACACACACGCATGCGTGCACACGCATCGTTGTCCATATTCTTCCCATTTTTCATGGCCGGGTGAGAATTTTATCACGCGCTAGCATTTGTGACCTTTTGGGGAGTAAAATGAGCAGAAGTATAATTGGCAAATGTATCAGGATGATCAAACTCAATTTGTACCCTAGAAAAACGTTGGCTTAACCAATTTGCCTATACACACAAAAAGAAAGGAAAAGACCCCAAAACCCATGGGAAAGAAAAAAAATAGATGAGTCAGTTTAACATCTGTTGGTGTCTATATGAGAGACTACAAGGTGATGCCTAGATATCTGTCGAAGTTTGATTGCACAAAAATGATAGCCTTAGAAAATCTGGGGAGAAAATCAGCTAGAAGGGAAAGACTTCACAGGTACCAAATGAAAATAGAGTAAGATCCTTAGCACCCATTCCTCCGGTATGATCCAGTGGTGGTAGGAAGAAGTCCTGCACACGTCTAATTTGAGGAGGTGCCTACATGGAGTGAAAACAGGTAACCGTGAAGGGAGAAGGGCTTTTTTGATTTAATGTAATTTTTATGTCAGAAACCTATAAATCCAAGTATGTTTGAGAACTTCTGGGCAAGTTCCCATCTGTAGTTTCTTGAAACTGATGACATTTACCATCTTGAAACTGATGACATTTACCATTTACAATTTACCATTAGCGAAGGTAATAAATCCTGTGCTTGTAAAAGCTCATTGCTTTATATCTTCTGCCCATCGGTCAACACCACTACCCAGAGGAAAAAGGTGCCTGGTTTGAGCCAGGGTTTTCCAGGCCACCAGTAGGGGAAATGGTTTTGTCGGCCTCTCCCTTCTCAGAGGATGGCATCTGATTAGACAGGAAGTTAGTTTAGCACCAGCAGCCTGTAGGAAAGAATGTCATGCACCTCGCAAAAAGGAACTTTGCTCTATCCCTTGTTCATTTAGTCAGGATTGTTTACTCGACAATTACTATGAGGCAGCCATATTCCAGGCACGGGAGATACAGCGATGGAAAAATCAGGGCCCTGCTTTTTTGACATTTCCAGTGAATGGGCGAGAGCACAGATGAACCTGTAAAATACAACGCAGAGTGAGAAATTACCATGTCAGAAAGGAGATTGGCCTCAGGAATGCATAACCTGATATCCCTGCCTGCAGGAGTGAAATGGAGGCAAAAGGGAAGATCATGTATGAAGTTGTTGGATGATCGAGCCTGCGTGGAATATTCCGAGAACAGCAAACACTGGAGGGTGATGGATGCATTCATTATTATTCTTTTAAGGGAACAAGGAAGTCCATCTAGGAATGCAGAGATCAAAAAGGAAGATAGGGCATTTTTTTTCTATGAGTTGCCAACAGGCGGTAGTTTAGGGGCAGGATAAGTGGATTTCCTGGAAAGTTACTGCACTTTCTGCTACAGGGTTAGAAATTTTTATCGACAGAGAACCCTCCCTTCGTGCACTGTCAGAACCACGCCTCCTGGCATGCCCATGTCCCTAACTCTGAGGCTTTCAGAGGCTCATTCATCCCAGACTGGTGGGATCCTCTCAGCCCCAGGCTCTGACCTTCCATTCTGACTGCGGTGGGGGGGAAGGGCGGTGGGGGGGGGCTGGTATTTGGTGGTTCTCCATCATTCTCTTTTAGAGTTCCTGGTAACTTCGAAACCATGAGTAGGTTTCTTTTGACTTGTTTTGTTTCTCTTATCAGCTAGAACCCGGGATCCACACAAAGTGCACGGCACATTTACATGTTACGTCGCATCCCATCTCTACGAGACCCTGAGGATTCACCAGAGGAATGTGCAGAGGTCGAAGCCTCTTCGTCCTTGAGCTCTTCATTACGAAGCGGACGTCCTGCTGATGACCTTCCCAACTATTCCTCCTCCCTCCTACCAGCCTTCTCACCAATAAGAATCACCCACCCGGAGGAGTGCACAGGTATTAAAATCAAACATGGGCTTCTATAAGGGCTTGGTAGGGAAATTCTCTTGTACTTGCTTGGACAAACCTCCTCCATCGCAAAATCTGGATGTGTTTTGCTACCTTAAATTCCAATGCAATGCAAAACTCACTGTGACAGCCTCCCTGATGAGCTGTCATGCCTTGTTTGACCACCTTTGCAAACCGTGCGCTCACCGCTTTAGAAAGTAGCTTGTTTCCCAGCAAGTTCGTGCCAATTAGTAAAAATGACTTTCTCATATTCAAACGAAATCTACTTTCTGGTAACGCTTATCCTCTCTCCTAATTCTTACATAACACAGAACATTTCTATCCCCCGTCCACATGATATCACTTCACATATTTGAAATCAGCCAGGAAGAAAGCCCGATACCTGGAGAGGTTAAGAGACGTGCATTAAGCCCACACAAAATGTCCACATGCTCAGAATAGCCAACGTCCTTATTTAAAAAAAAATTCCAAGAATTTTGCAGCACAATTCTATAATTATGCCTTGAAGAGACACTGAATTACACAGGAATCTCTCTTTCCACATCAAATGACCTTAGAACACTACTGGGTTTTTTTTATGGTTTTGTTTGAATCAATATAGCTGTGTCTTTCCTTATTTTCAGTATCTGTGTTTGCTAATTTCAGTCCACTTCTCCGGGACAACTCCTCACTTCTTCTACTGTCTTTAATCCATAGTGACCTATTTGCAAAGAAAGCAAATTAGCAAACTAGGAATCAATAGGATTTGAGTAATGCTGGCCAGTGAAAAGGAAGGAGTCAGCCGGCCATAGGCTGCACATTTTAACTTTTAAAAGATGCTTTTCCATTCTGACATCATATTAATTATGCTCTGTCATCACTCACACAGCCTTTCATTCATGTAATGGCAATTCTGTTCAGGGTGTTTAAGGTGATGTATCCAACGAGATGGGCAGTTGCAAATGCCTTCAGAGTCACGGAGGCCCTCTTTTAGTAATGAGGTCAAGTAATTGTCCCTCTTAAAGGGTTCTTGAGTGCCTTTTAGCAGTTTCTCAAATTCCCTCTGCTTGTTTGTGGCCTGTAAAATCTTACCAGCTCACTCCATGCACTGTGAAATTGCAAACTATCTCATTGAATCGGACTCTTGGCCAATTTCTATTTTAATGCACGAAGAAAATTCTCTAGTGCAAGCATTTGGTTTCCCTTGTTGGGGGCAATGAACTCCTTTGAGAATATCATAGTCAACTCTTTCCCCAGAAAAAAATTGCTTTTTCTGTTGCTATATACGGATCCGTGGATCCCTGAGACCCAACCGTGAAATTCTTAACACCCATCGACACAAATGTACACTGATCTGAAAGAATCTTATGATCTTCACATCAGCAATACAACCTCTCAATGGAGTCGGTTTCATCAACATCTAGTTTCCCTAAATGGGTAATGAGACCCTGGTTTCCCTAAATGGTCAATGAGATCTCCTTTCTAGCTCTGGCCGGGTGTTTTCCCCAAGGATATCATTCCAGTTGTTATTTGAGGTCCAGCTCCCAGTGCCCTGATTCCTGAAACCATCAGGGCTACTTTGCCCAACTGATTATCTCATCTGTATGTGTGTGCCAGATACCCTAGAAAGATTTGTCTACTATAAATCCAGTAAGATCAGCACCCAACTCCTTGGTAACGCTCTCCACAAGAACACAAAGTATTCAGCTTTGATGGCAATGGCTACCATCTTTTATTGGTAAGACAGATCTGTCTGATCCCCAGGGTCGCTGGGAGTCTGATCCCGAGAAGGCCTGGAGTGCACACACTTCTACAAGAGCTCTGCAGCCTGAAAAATCCTGGGGAAAAAAAATGCACAGAGCTAAATTTTGCTGTTGAAGGAGGCAATCTTGAGCTCTAAGGGTTTAGTTACTTATGCCAAAACAAAAGAGCCAATTTAATAGGATAATTGCCTATGAAAGGGAATTAAATAGAATCAAAAGAAAAACTGAAGCCACAATATTCTCTTGCCTGCTACAGGAGCAAAGCTAATTGCTTTCCATCTGCAGTTTCTTTCAGGGTGTCTCATCCCAGCTAATTTTTCAAGTTATTTGAATCACACAGCAGATACTCATTTTAAGTCGCTAGCGAGTAAGATTTCTCTAATTCTGGCTCTTAGAGTCGATTGTTTAACTCGGATTCACTGCTTTGGGTTGAAAAAGGAGATATCAGAAGGTATAGGCTGGAAAAAGGCAACATCACGAACCGTTGCAGAGAGTTCAGTTCTCGCGTGACACCCCAGTGCCACGGTGCTGCTGATACCACTTTTGTAATAACGTTTTCCTTTTTCTTTTTAAAGGGAAACTGGATGTAGGACAAGGAGAACACAGTTGTGCTCTGCTCCGCGGCGGTCACAGCACAGTTAAAACACCGTGATCGGTTATTAGCAGCTAACTTCATGAGGAGCTCTGGCAAGTTGGAAGGGTTCCCCAGAACAAGCAGATGGCAGACAGAACTGTGTCAAAGGATGGATTGATGATACCCCGAGTTAGCGGGGCCACGGGGGAGAAGCTCTCTTGTGCACTGTAGACGTGAACGCGCACCATGGCACGTGTCTCAGGGGACACCTTGGGGACACACAAGAACCACACGTGCTCTGGTACAAAACTCTCACCCCTCTAGAAGTGCATTCCAAGACAAGAACTGTCCGAGTGCAGCCAAGATGTTAGTGTTGGAACTTTTTGTTTATTTGTTTTAACGTGAGCTTCTGGAAATGACCTTCATTTTTAACATGGAGATTCGCTAGATAATATGACTGTTCACCAGGGTACACTCTGCAGCCATCAGTGAAATTTTGGAGCACTATTTATGGGCATGTCGTCTCCGTACGGTTATTGAGTTGTTTAGTGAAAGAAAGGAGATGAAGTAGACATTCCGGAAATTTGACTTCTAAAACCTTCGCACAAACACCTTTTTCTAAACTGCACTTGGGCCAAGATGTTACTTAACTCTCTTCACATGCTGGATGGCACGTTCCAAGAAGCTTCTCTTACGATTTTGCCAACTGCTCTTCAAATTATTTGAAGATATTCTGAGGCTCAAAGCACCCCACATGTTGAGGGAATCAGTCATAAAAACTTTACATGTTTATTTTAGGGGACCATTGGTTTTTCAAGGGAAGGTAGCCTCTGAAATGTTTGCTACTTTGGCATGAAACTCACAAGAGCGCTTGGGGATACGGAAGTAAGGGATACAACGAAGCCATGAATGTGGGCGAGATTGTATACAAAGAATGCAGGGTGAGGAAGTCAGAGGGCCTGGAACAGAAACCCACTCAAGGACACTCTGTGCACAAGGGGTGGATATTGGAATACCAGCCAGCAGAGCCAACTGAATTGAACCAGCTGGTGATGTACAAGCAAGAGACAAAGCTAGAACTATGGAGAGGGACTTCACCAAGTCAGGAGAGGGGAGCAGAGAGGTCAGGTAGACTGAGGACTGAAGCACACTGACCATCCCTAACCACCAGAGACCCCAGGTGACCTAGCCTTTCAGGAGAGAATGCAAGGGAGGCCAGATCGAAGTGGGTTCAGAGGCATGAGGTCAAGAAGAGGGGCCAAGGAATGCAGACAGTTTTCCATATTTGATCACGCAGAGGAGAGGATGAAGAATTAGCTAAAAGGGAATGAGAAGTTGGGAATGAGAAGTTGCTGGAGACTGTGTTCCCCCTTCTCCCCTTTTGCCCTCACCTGCTTAACAAAGGGAGAGGATGTTCAGATGTTTAAATGGTCCTGGAAGGAGCCAGTTTCTGAAGGAAGAGGGCATATGGAGTGCATTCTCAGCAGTGGGTGGGAGGTATGGGCCACAGCACAAGGTGGATCGTGCTTTGATGGGAGACAAGACTTGCTTTCCACCAAATGCAGATAAAGGCTGGGGAAAGAGTTGACCAGCACAGGGCTGCAGAAGGGATGGGGCTGGGCGACAGTTGAGACAATGGAACTCGGGAAGCAGACTGGCCGAGGGGTAATGCCCACGGCACAGGGGAGACCACACCTTGAATGTCTAGAGGCATCAGCCCGTGAGGTTGTATCATTTCCTCTGGCCTCATCCAATCAACAGCCCAGGTGGAGAGAGCAGGAATATAGTCTCATCCTCTGCCCAGTGAAGTTGAACAACTAGGCCAACATCACACAGTGAGTTCCTTCATTAACTGCTATTTATTGCACATTTTTATGAGTCAGGCAATGTATTTTAAGCACCTGGGGATGAATAGATGCCTCCCACCCTCCCAAAGTCTACACTTAACGGAATTTCCATTTTAGTGGATTTCATTTTAGAATCAGACTCATACCTGTAAAAAATTAAAAACCTTTCAGGGCGCCTGGGTGGCTCAGTCGGTTAAGTGTCCGACTTCGGCTCAGGTCACGATCTCCCAGTTCGTGAGTTTGAGCCCCATGTCAGGCTCTGTGCTGACAAACTCAGAGCCCGGAGCCTGCTTCAGATTCTGGGTCTCCCTCTCTCTCGGCCCCTCCCCTGCTCACCTTCTGTCTCTCTCTCTCAAAAATAAATAAAACATTAAAAAATACACTTTGATTTCCCAGTGATGAATCTGTCTTCCAGCAGCCTTCGGGAGAAAAAAAAGAAGGCCTTAAACTTTTGAAGTAAACACATAAAATGTCAGTGGAATTAAGGTTTATGCCATATACTTAGAGCATACCTGCCACAACATAGACTACGCTCTTAGACTCTAAGAGCACATTTTCTTAATAATGCGTGCAATTTTTGACACTAGGTTTTCTCCTTCTGGACTCTGTGCACTTTGAATTAAGGGGATGTTTATGATTCAAGTTTAAGGTCTCAATGCCTGACACAATATCTGGCATATATTATTATGCCTAATAAATGTTTGTTGAATTAACGAATGAATTAGTTTAAACATGACAGTTAGATAAATGGAAACAGTGATATATAAGAAGAAGCTGAATGTCACATCAACGGAAAATATAATGTCTCAGGATAATCTTTCATCCTGTTCAGCACTAGACACATCTAGAACTCATCAGCAATGCCAGATGCACCCATCATTACCACACAGTATAAAAAAAAAAAAAGAAAATCAACAACATAAAAACTCTGCATAGTGGCCGTAAAAAATATGGAAAGTCTAGAAGAGGAATTATAACTCTGACAAAGTTAATTTCAGCAATTTTCACTCAAGCTGCAAGTTTTGGGGTGTTTTACCAACCTTCAAACTCTTGAACATCCAATAAATTTTGAGTGGAAGGTACACTTAGCCGTGAAATACAGTTACGACCTTGATGTATACTGGGTAATTTGGGGCCATAAAACTGTGGGAAAGAGAAGAAACAAGGTTGTTCGCGGTGGTTGTTCTCCTGAAAATAAAAAACAAAAATTGGTGAGCTAGGAGGGGTCTCATTTTCACAATTTTTTCGTCTTTGCAATCTGTGTAAATCGTTGAAATTCATTAATGCTCTGATTATATAGAACACGAGCATTCTATTAATAATGAACATGACAGTTGTTTAATTAACGTGTTTGGTTGGAAATTCTGCAAAGAACATAGCTTTTAGAGACCTGATTCAAATCCTGGCTCTGCCACTGGGATGTGTGTGTGTGTGTGTGTGTGTGTGTGTGCGCGCGCGCGCCTGTAATCTATTTAGCTGCTCTTAGTTTCAGATTTCTTAAGATAATAATTGCTAGGCATGGTCATTCACAGCTCCCTTTTGTGATTCCTCCTGAAGGACCATTTTTCAAGAAAGAACTCTTTTCACCTAAGCTGCTATGTTCTTGGTCATGTAGCCTTACCCTTTGGACCCACAGAAGATTAAACCAGTGGGAGAAAGTAACTGTATTAACCGCCTGCCCCAAGTGGGATAATGATGATGATCTAATCCAATCAGACCTTCCTTGGCAGATATTTTAATTTTTATATGGCCCTACTTACTATCTAGTAAACACTGGGCAAACAGTAACTCATTTAATACATTTAACAAGTTATGAGGCAAGCCCTATTATTACTCTACAGATAAGGAAACAGGGATTAACTTTCCCAAGAGGCAGGAATTGACAAAGCCAGGGTTTGATCCCAAGCATCCTGGTTCCAAGTCTGTGCTTTTTAACTACCAGAATACACGAGAAAAAAACGTGACTTACAGAAAAAAGGGCAATTTGCATCGGGCGCAGAATTAAAAATATGTATCCAGGGGCGCCTGGATGGCTAGGACCATTGAATGCCTAACTCTTAGTTTCAGCTCACATCATGATCTCATGGTTCATGGGTTCCAGCCAACGTTGGGCTCTACCCAGACAGCACAGAGCCTGCTTGGGATTCTCTGTCTCCCTCTCTCTGCGTCCCTCTCCCATTCATTCTCTCTCTCTCTCTCTCTCTGTCTCTCAAAAATAAGTAAATAGATGTTTAAAAAAATAAAAGTATTTATCTCATTCGCTCAGTCTATTCCTTCAGAAGGTTTCCTGAGGACCTGGAAATCTGCTCAGTTCTGGGGCTATGGTGCTGGTTAACAGCTGAAACAGACAGGGCTCCTGACTTCATAGACCTATGGCTACATGTGGGAGGAAGAGAAGGCAGTAATAATACGCCATCACAAAAATAAATATGGATGATGAGGCTTCATAGTGAAAATGTGTTTGCATGCATACGTCTCTCTTCTAGTAGGCTCCCACAGCAACCTCTAAGGATAGAATAGTTCCTTCTACATGGGAGGGGCTCAATAAATATCCCTCGAATGAAATTCATTTAGAAGTTAAATCATGTTAAAAAAAAAAAACCTCCTGGCGTTGAGAAAGAAGAAACTATATTGAAATATAGGTAAATATAGATTCAATTATATTGGAAGAAAGTTTGTGAACATTTACAAAAGGTAAGCTTCCATTTCCTATAATATTAATTTTTGTGAAAGTCTTGTTTCCTCATTCATATGGAATCTAAATGAAGTGTTGAGCATATTTTTCTCCTCTGTTTTAAATGTCTTTACGATAAACAATAAAAAGTGAGTGGTAATATTTGGGGCCAAATAATGAAAATGTATAATTTTATTGTGAATGTAAAGGGACGAAGATTCAAAATGTCGAGACCTGCACCATAAGTCAAGCAAGCATAATGGCCCCAGTATCTCCAGGAATAAAGATTAAACGACTCAGCCTGTTTTCAGGGGTCTCCATAACCCCCATTTGACCACCTCTCTTCTCCACACTCCCTGTGCTCCATACGTAGACCTTCTGCTCTGCAGACTCTCTCTTTAGCCTTGACCCCTCTCTCGTAATGGTCCATGATCTTGGTGTCATTGCCATCTTTGTTTTCTTGTCTTACCCATCCATTAAGGCCAGCAAAGCTCTGCTTCTTCTGGGATTGCTTCTGTCTTAGAAAGCCAATTCTCCATGGTTTCATGACTTTTGTTTTATGTGTGTGTGTTTTTCTTAATACGCTCTGCCCACGATACCTCGTTACATCCTCCTACATATCCAGTACATATCTGCCATGTAGGATGATACTCTGGCAAGTGCTGGTAATGCCTTTGGCTCCATATTGTGGAGTAAGCTCCAAATTTAAGTTATACATTTATTGTTCATTGTGTGGCAGCTGAATGTGCCAGTCCTGGCCACGTCAGAAAAAGATTGCATTTTCTATCTCCATCACGATACAGTTGGGTCTTGGGACTAAATGATGCTCAGAGTAATGCAGACAAAAGATTCTTCTTCCCTTGTAGCTGAAAGTAAAGGATTATAGTGAGCAGAGCCACATGAAGGAAGGAATCTGGGTCCCTCAGCCATTGATCCTTTGGGGGACAGCCATCAGATTTTATAGGACCATGATAGGAGGGAGAAACACAACTTCATGGCGGTAAGCCACTAAGAGTTTAGGGCATTGACTAGTATGACGTTTTCTGACTGTTTCAAAGTGAAGGAGGGGAGATCACCACCATCATCATAATTATGTTATAAAATTAAATAAGCGTAACATTGTTTTAAGTGCTTTTTTAATACCTATCACGTAATTCCTGAATTCACTGCATCCTAGCTTTTATGCTAAGTACATCTGCATATAAATTAATCTGATTCTCCAAAGTATATAAACTAGGTGGATTTATGCAACCAGACACTCTGCTCTTCTCAATGAATCCGTTTTCTGTTACTTGAAAGTAGGTTTAAGTTGTTAACATCACCAGTGATGTGCATGCAAAGTTCAAAGAGAGAAAAAAAAGACTGGTTCAAATCCAAAACATTAGTCTTTTATTTTCTCCCATAAATAGCATGTTGCCAACTGAAATCAGGCATTAACCAAGCTATGACTCAGTAATGTGCGGAGTTGAAGTCAAGTACTATGAGTAAAAGCAGCAATTATTCTTCCGGGGGTAACCAATTTGTCAAAAGAGACGTAAACGAATTCAATTTTCCCCTGTCGACTATAAATATTTAGCATTTCTGAACACAACCCATTTGGACTGGTGAGTAACAACTATTGGCTTTATTTATCAAAATACACTTGCCTCTCATCCCTGAGCTATTGGAACATTCATAAAATGTGAGCTTGGGCAGGTGCCTTTTTCCCGGGCATCATACAGGAAACAGGGACAGTTAGACCAGGTGATGTGTAAGTCTTGGACTCGAGCTATTTCTATCTATGGAACAGCAGACAGGACCCCGGGGTAGAGTCAGAGGGTTGGGCCCACGTTCTACTCTTACGTCTTCACCAGCTTTGAATTAAAGGAAATATTTTTATTTTCTAAGCTTGGGTTTTTTTTCACTTGTAAAGTGATGCTAACAATGCCTACCACTTCCAGCATATGTGATAATCAAGATAAATATTTGAAGAATGATTTGTGAGGTGGGAAGTGAGATCGATCGATCTATGTATCGATCTACCTATCTATCCCTCTATCATCTATGTATCTACCTATCTCTCTCTCTCTTTATCTCTATCTATATCACCTATACAAAACGTGACGTGTAAATGGCAAAAATATATGTAAATGTCATATGAAATTGCCATGGAGGGTCCTCCACGTGCCACACGCCATGCAAATCTCTACAGACACAAGGATGACAAGAAGCTTTTGCCTTCTGGATGTTCATCGTGTGAGGGGTCCGGACAGGTGATGCACTCACAATAGAGAATCTTCGTTAAGCACTTGTTATGTGCAGGCTCTGTGCTAATCTCTCTCTTTGATTCATTCACCTGACAAACATTTGCTGGGAGCCCAGGAGGGCCAGGCACCGCGATGTCCCTTGTATCTTCTCACATCACGACGCTGTATTAATCTTCATCACTCAATTAGGGGACAGGCTATTTTGCAAGAAGGATATTGAACCCCAGAAAGATTCGGTAGCTTTGGCCAACCTCAAAAAGCTAACAATTAGTAGAGTTGGGTTAGGATCTTACGCTTTTCTGAATTTAGAGTCTGTATCTCGGGGTGGCTGGGTGGCTCAGTCGGTTAAGCTTCCGACTCTCGATTTTGACTCAACTCACGATCTCACGGTTTGTGAGTTCGAGCCCCGAGTCAGGCTTGGGATTCTCTTGCTACTCTCCCTCTCTCTCTGACCCTCCCCCACTCTTGCCCACCCTCTATCTCAAAATAAATAAATAAACTTAAAAAAAAATAAAACGACACCTGTGTCTTTACCTAAAAATTAGTTGCCCGGGAAGCAGGCAGTCAGGAAGGCTTCAAGGAGTGGAGGACAGAGATGTAATCTTGATGAAAGAGATTTTCAGGTAGATAGGAGATGTGGGGAGCCCTTTCTAAGACGAAGCGTTCAGCAAATGTAAAGCCGTGGACCCAGGAAACAGCATGTCGCTTTTGGGGAATCTGAAATGTCACCAAATAAGCAGGCCTTTAATATGTGCCAGGCAGTTATTATTTTCTTCAAAACTGTCACGCAGTTGGTCGGATTTATATGCCCTTTCCCTCTTTTGCCCTCTCCCCGGCCACTCTAATTACTTTGTCCTTCTCCTCCTCCCAGTTTATTATTTCTTAAGTTGAGATTCAAAAGAAAAATGAGTCTGCCATTCTCAGAGCTGGTTGAAGGGTTTTTTCAGAGAATCTGGACAGCAGCCTGCATTGGTTTCAGCTCAGAAAATACATACTACCAAAAATAAACTCGTCTCTGTCTCCAGCTCTGCAGCTGGAGGAACCCGAGCAGATGGCAATGAGGCCAAGAGCAGCCTCCGTAAAACACCTTGAAACAGTACAGAAAGGGCTGGCCCCACAGCCCCACCAGGGCAAGTTTGCTCTGTGTGTGTGTGTGTGTGTGTGTGTGCGCGCACACATGCGTGCGGGTGAGTGCCCACAACACCTTCAAACTATCCACAAGGAAAGATCAGAAAGTTTATGCAGGAGGAACACCCAGTCCGACTTGCCCCGTGTCCTGTACCTGCTGTAGATGGGAATTAGGACAGTGGTACAGTGTGGCAGTTAAGGGGAAGGGCTCTGGAGCCAGGCTTTCGGGGACTTCGCCCCACGTCTACTACTTCCTGGCTTTGCGATTTGGGGCACCTACAGCTTTGCCTTCTTCAGAGTGAAGACAAAAACTGTTCCTATCTCCTAGGGAGTAAATGGGATAATACATGCGTCCAGCTCCCAGAGGCCATATACACATGACAGCTTTTTGTTTTTCGGTTCGGGAGTTATTATTACTTCATGGAGCACCTTTTTTTTTGGTTGGGTTGTTTGTTTCTAATCTTGGAAGAAACCCGTGATGTACCTAGTATTATTCTTTCTTTATCATCGAAGAAAGGAAGGCCCACAAAGTGAGGGTGACTGGTCCAAGGTCACCCAGCAGGTAAGAGAAATAGAATGTGTCACTTCTGGAAAGGAGTTTTGTGGGAGTTTAAAAGTGACCGCAAAGGGCTTTCGTTGAGATTGTCTCAACTCCGTCTTTAATTCCCTGAGGAAGCGCTTGCCGCCCTGACCAAATCGACTCTTGTAGACGTTCATCTATCAGGCAACTCCCTTTGCGGCCTGGATTATGGTGGGGGTTCCGTGTTCACCCTTTTGATTACTGGTTTATGTTCTTCCCCCCATGCCTGGGTGTACCTCCTTCCCCAGAAAGGCAGAACCTTTCAATCTCATACTGAGCACAGGGCTTGGAGGCACACGGAATGAGCGAGCCCCATAGAAATATTACTGTTCTTGTATCTTCACATTCCGGCTCCGTGGTCCGATGTTTGGCCACCTCTGCGTCGCCACCACCCCTGTACCTCAAAAGCTCAAGTGGTAAATTGAGGAAGCAACATGGGAAGACGGCAGGAACCCGAGTTCAAGGCCAACCGAAACTTTACTTTTTAGCCATGAAAATAAGTTGCAAATAAGAGCAAAGGTGAAAACGCGGCTACGTGTCTTTTCTAGCTCCTGGCTATTTTCCACCGAAGCCAAGGAAGGCCAGAGGCCAGTGATTCCATTCCTTCTAAGAAATCCCCAACGTTGGATGTCGCATGGACACTAGCTAAGCTCTGTGCTCTCTCCTCTTGTGCAAGTGCTCTTGTCCCCCCGGCTCGAGGGAAATCATCTCTGGGGAACTTCCCCCTTGTCACCTGCGGGACAGAACCCGTGGAATGAGCCACCCACCCTCCTGGTAAGGGGGATCAGCGGTGTGAGAGCTTCTGAGGGGAGGACAATGCGCTAATCAGCCACAGAACATCAGACAGCCTAGCTCTCTCTCCTGGCCTCCCTCTCCTCTATAAAGCAAGAGATTTAATAGAGGTGAAGTGTGAGGGCTTTCCCAGGAGTACAAATTCACAGTTGCACCTTGGTCAGAAGGTCAAAGGTATGAAAGTTTGCAAGAGCCCTAGAAGTCACTTAGGGAAATCGTCTCTTGGTGCATTTAATGCTCTGGCATTGTTCCAAAAGTCACCGTCCCATCCCTTCCGTCCCATACCCTCAAGCACATCGCTGAAGGTAAGGCGACAATTCAATCCCGGCTGCCGGCAGTTAAGATGCAGTCTTCTGGGGTGCTTTAAAGCAAGATAGCATGCAGACTTTACACAGGGTAGAGTATGCCTTCCCTTTCCACAGCAGAATAGCATACCTTTTTTAAAAAAAAAAACTTTGTAAATTAAAGAATTAAAATACGTTTGACTATAGGAAACTCGCAACTAGTAGATAAATAAGTCCGGCACAGCATGTGCTAGAGTTCTGGGGATCAGAGGGACCCAAGGTCAGTCCCTAACTCCGCCATCTATTATTCGTGCGGCTGTAAGGCCTTGAACTTCTCTCTCATCACCTGTACAGTGACATCATTATTAATCGCATGTGCTGACATTTGCAAGTTGGGATACAGACAGGAAAGGTGGTTTCAACACCTTCTTGATGTTCAAGACTCACAGCGTGTGTGTGTTTTTGTTTCAATTGGTTCTCGAGTAAAGTATATCCTTGTAATAGTCAACAGGACCCAGAGAGACGAGAGTATTTATTTATTTATTTATTTAAATTTTTGACTGTTTTGTTTATTTTTGAGGGGGGAGGGGCAGGGAGAGGGGGGAGGGGCAGAGGAGGGAGGCACAGAATCAGAAGCAGGCTCCAGGCTCTGAGCTGTCAGCACAGAGCCCGACGCGGGGCTCGAACCCACAAACCGTGAGATCCTGACCTGAGCTGAGGTTGGCCGCTTGACCGACTGAGCCACCCAGGCCCCCTGAGAGTTTTGATTTATTAAATCCGTCACCTTAGGTAACATAAAGAATTCATTGCCAAGGCAAAATAAATCCTGCCTCAAATCCTCCGTGTGAATTTATGAGGAAACAAGCCAAAGAAAGCGGTCACTCCCCTGCATCTGGTGAACGGACATCTGACATGAGGGGTAAGACGGACTAATGAGAAGCAGAACCAGAAAGGGTCTGCTTGGATGGGGAAGACTGCCAGTGGAAATGACAAAGAACTGGTCCCTGGTCACAGATGAGGCAAGTTCTTGAGGCCCGTGTCCTACTCCTTCTGATTAGTGGAGATAATATCTCACCCAGAGGTGCTGTGGCCAGATGACGCCATTGCTGTGAGGTCTTCTGTGGGCCAGGTCCAACCTGGGGAGCTGTGCAGACACCCTCACATCGCTGAGCCGGGCTGCTAGGGCTGCTCTGACAAAGGACCACAGACTCGGTGGCTACACAAAGGAAATTTTTTTCTGTCGGTTCCAGGAGCCAGAAGTCCAATATCAAGGTGTCGGGAGGGTTCGTTTCTTCTGACAGCACTCTCTTTGGTTTGTAGGTGGCGGTGTTCTTCCTGTGTTTTCACACAATCTTCCTTCTGTGTCTGTGTCCAAACTTCCTCTTCTTACTAGGATGCCAGTCATATGGATCAAGGTCTACCCTACTGACCTCATTTTAACTTAATAACGTCTTTAAAGATCTTATTTCCACATACAGTCCCATTTTGAGGTACTGGGGCTTAGGGCTTCAACATACACGTTTTGTGGGCAGGAAACAACTTCCAACACCCACTCCATGGCTAGGAGAATGGGACCTTGTGATTGGTACCATTTCTATCTTGTCCTTTTGATTCACATACACGATCACGGGACTTTTCTAAGTGCCCTGTGTGGATGAGTAACTGAGTCGATCAAAGGAGGTGGATACACTTGAAAGAGCTGGAATAGGTTCTGAATTACAAACGTCAGCTCCTGAAAATATCAGTACGTGACTCATTTTCGTTGAGTCTCAGGCATTCCTTTTGTGCTGAAGTCACAGTGAAGAGGAAAGGCCTTCACTCGTGTGAAGTCCAAGGTACGAGGCAAAAAAGGAGCCAAGAAAAAGCAATCAAGTCTCCTTGGGGTCAGCGGTTCGAAGGAGGATAGGTGACACAGGAGCGTCTAGTAATTCTAAACAGTGGATTTGTGTTATTCAGACATAAGGGTTAGGGAGAGAAAGGGTGCTATTTTGGAAAGAGAAAAGCCTTCGAGAAAATGACCGACCTACTTCCTCGGGAGAACCTCACCATGCTAGCTTGGTTGGAATCGCAAGTGCAAGGAGGCCAGGGTGAAGGATGAGGCGAGAGTTTCACATGGAGGACCTCGGATGGTGTTCAGACAAGTTCAGACTTCAGCCTGTGAGGATCGAGGAGACTCTGAAGAGTCTGAGGCTGGAGAGTAGCCTTGAAACTCCTGCTGCCTCCTAGGCACTGATGCTGGGGCTTCCAGAGCCTATAGGGAAGTTCAGCAGGGGTACCAGCTGATCAGTGCCTTCGTCCAAACTGAAACGATCTCAAACCTATTTATAAAATGCTGTCTTCTATATTTCATCCGTTCATTTGTTCGTTTATTTACGTGACAAACATGTTTTTTTTTTCTTGTTGAGGAGCTACTATATGCCAAGAAGTCTTCTGGGAGTTACAGAAATGAATAAGGCATGGTCCTTAACAATGGTCTAGCATTACATTCTCAGACTACCTACTTAATATTCTCAGTAAGCCAACACCCGCACCACTCTCATTTTTTTCTAGGTTATAACCGATTGCAGATTAGAAGGGAACAACCTGCTGGAGGTTAAGACTAAATGATGACTGACAATAGGGAAAGGACCAATCTTCAACCAGAAAAGTACAGATCATCTAACCTATAATGTCTAGAGATACCTTCACACCATAGCTAATATAACTTATTGACATGCATAATGGTGACTGATGCTTTGCAGAAGGTTCAATCCTTTCTCACTCCTTTGCCCATTTAAGTAATCACCAAGTTCTATCAAGCATCTCTCTCTATCACTTTCTATGTTCACACCTTCCTCTCTCCATTTCCCCTGCTACCATCTGGGATCATCCCCATATCCTCTTTTGCCTGGATTATTGCATTAATTTCCTACCAGTCATATCTCTTTCCAACAGCTCTAATCCCAGTCTATTCCTCTTGAAGTTGCCAAGCTGGTCTCTTAGACATGCAACTATCACTGATCATTTTTTTTTTTTTTTTGTAATCTAAAAACTTTTTAGGGACTCCCTATTGCCACGGACATGTTTTTCAAACTCCATATGAAGTCCTTCACGACTGGCCCCTGCAACCTGCCCAGTCTCGTCTCACGACAGAGCACCATTCATTCTTCCAAGTCATGAGGAGCAACCTCCGGGCATTAGCCCACCCTTCCCACCACCCAAGGTTCTTTCCTTCCACGATGCATCCAGCAAAACCATATTCACTTTTCACAATTCCATGCAGCTGTTACCTTGAATTGCCTTCTCCGACTACCCTGGTCCAAACATAAGGACTTTGTACCGTCCGTCGCCTCTGTACTCCAGGCAGATTTCACCAGAGCTATTATTTATAATGTCCATTTCTGACATGTATGTTCTGTGCAACCCCAGACGTTGGGCATGTTAAGGCCAGGGGCAAGTCTTGTCCACCTCGATGTCCCTAAACCTCAAACAGTGCCTGCTGAATAGTACTTGTCCAATAGACTTGCGTCAGGGAGTAAAAACACAGAATAAATCAATGAATAATGAATAAGTCTTCTGTTTCCTTCGCACAGGGAAATGGGTAATGGTTTAGCAAAGTTCCCATCTCAAATTGTTACAACTTCTTTAAAGCGTCTTGGGTGTTTTCACAGAGAATTGTCGATATTTGGTAGGATTCACTGATTCAGAATATCTCCGATTAGAGCTGCGAGGGTTCTGTACTAGTGGATTGTCTACGCATCTACTGCCCCAGACAGATAGGTGGGTGAATTCTTGAAATAATGGCCATGCCTTCTCCATCTCTGTATCACTCATTTATGAAACGATAAAATGTTGATCACGTATGAAAATAAATGTGCTTTACAAATACTGCGTTTTAAATATTATTTTTTTTTAATTGTGGTTAAATATACATGACATTAAGATGACCATTTTAGCCATTTTTTTTTAATTTTTTTTTTCAACGTTTATTTATTTTTGGGACAGAGAGAGACAGAGCATGAACGGGGGAGGGGCAGAGAGAGAGGGAGACACAGAATCGGAAACAGGCTCCAGGCTCCGAGCCATCAGCCCAGAGCCCGACGCGGGGCTCGAACTCACGGAGCGCGAGATCGTGACCTGGCTGAAGTCGGACGCTTAACCGACTGCGCCACCCAGGCGCCCCATTTTAGCCATTTTTAAGTGTACGATCCAAAGGCGTTAAGTACGTTCACACTATTACACAACCATCACGGCCATCCACCTCGAGAACTTTTCGTCTTCCCAAACTCAAATTCTGTCCCCATTAAACACCAGCTCCTCTTTACCCCTTTCCAGCAGCCTCTGGGAACCTGCTAAGTGGATGAGCAGGTCACTATGTGTCTCTATGAATGTGACATCTTATGTGAGTGGAACCATACAATATTCGTCCTTCTATGACGGGTTTATTCCACTTAGCGTCATATTTTTAAAGTTCATCCGTGTTATAGCATGGTGTCAGAATCTCATTCATTTATAAAACAAAGCAATATTCCATTGTATGAATGCACCATATTTCATTTATTCAGTCCCTCATTGATAGACATTAAGATTGTCTCCACCTTTTGACTACTGTGAAAAATGTTGCTTTGAACATTGGGGTTCAAATATTTGAGTCCCTGTCTTTAGTTCCTTTGAGTATATACCCAAAAATGGAATTGATGGCTAGTATGGCAACTCTATATTTAAATTTTTGAGGAACCTCCACCCTGTCTTCCACGGTCCCCCCAGCGGCGCACAAAAGTTGCAATTTCTCCATAGCCTCGCCCATACTTATTTTCTACGGCTTGTTTTTATAAGAGCCATCCGAATGTGTGTGGCTTTATGAATGCTTGTAAATGAATGAAAACGTAAGCCTGATCGACTGGGGGCCCTAGATAATGAAGCCCCAGCAAGCGGGTTGGTAAAGTAAATGTAACGGCAGGGCTGCGGTGGCTTGTAAAAGCACAGACTTTCAGAGCGGTTTCCCCGTCTGTAAAATGGTTTCTCCATCTGTTAAATGGATTTGATGATATCGGGTATGCAGTGTTATTTTGACAAACCAACAAAAATGTCGCTAATTGTGCTCCTGAAAGCGCTACTCCCTAACCTGTGACTAGTGGGTGATTGTTCTATTTTCACCAGTCAGGTCCCAGCGAGGTTTATGAGGCAACTGCCTGTCAAGACCGCTCTCCCCGCCCCAGCGCTCAGACGGGAACACTCTGAATTTTCATTTCCCCAGGAATCAGGGGGGGACACTGGCGGGGGGAGTGTGGGGTCTGCGGTCTGCAGCCTGAATCCTCCTATTTTGAGCAGGTGACTTGGCATAAGTTACTTCACCTATGGGTGCTTTTGTTTCCCTTACCTGAAAGTTAGGACACAGGTACCTCCAAGCGCGGTGGTGAGGGACAAATGATACAACGTCTGGACGGAAGTGTGAACGACGTGCGATGCATAATGGCCGTATTTAACACTAAATCTCTGTGGTCTACAGGGCGGACATTGGTGTCAACTGTTCAATCGGAGAAGCTAATCCGGGCTTTCATGCAAACCATCCACTGTGTTCCCTCTTTCCCTACCTGCCACGGAGGATCAGTGAGATAATGCATGTGTTTAATTCCCTTGAAAGTGCTTTGGAAAGTATAAAGCACGATAAAACGTAGGTTGTCATTACAATTCTTATTAGGGGTCTGATTCAATGCTATTAAAATTCGACAGCAGGCAGGATGGGAAAGGCAGGCAGATTTCCAAACAGATAATAACTTCTATCAGCATCAGACTGTGTCCAAAGCATGTGTGTCCTTCTGATCAGCAATGAAAATGGCTGCAATTAATCTGACAGCTAAGCCAAGCCCTGAATTAATGGGAAATCGTTCTCTAAGGGACATTTCCCCCCCCATGAATGGGGAAAAAAATGACTCAAACAATCGGGCAGATATGTTAGTCATGCTGACTTGGAAACTGGTATCGGGGCAGGCTTTGTTTATGAGTATTGCCATGGTCATCTCCTCATGCATGGGAGATGCTGGGGGGCGGTCACCAGGGGGCACGAGGCAATCATCACGCAGGTGGGGAAACCGAAGATCAGAAGTGAAGCGACACATTCCAGGTTACCCAGCTGGTAAGAAGGGAAACCACACCTAGAACTCATGCTTCCGGAATGTGGCACCCGAAAGAATAATGAACTCAATTCAAAACACAGCGATTCGAGTCCAGACTTTGCTGCTCTTACGAGTCTGACCTCATACAAGGTTGTTATTTCTAGGTTTTGCTCAAGCCTCATTTTACCCGTGCAGGGCATGCACTCCAGTTCGTATTTTGTACGTTTGACCTAAAATTGCTTCCTCAGAATCGTAATTGGTTACCAGGAGTGGGTTATTTCCTCATTAGCTGGCCTTATATGGGATCCAAGTTTGACCCAGAACCGTGCCTCTTACACTGGAATGTGCTGGGGAGGTACATTCTCAATTCCAGGTCTGATTCAGAGAGTCGGGGTGGTCCCTGAGGTTGCATTTCTAATTTTTCCTGTGATGCTGTTGCTGCTGGCCCACGGACTGCCCTTTAAGGTTCAAGGACAGAGAGAATGCAGAGACCATCTCCCACACAGACCCTTGGACATTTCATTATCTGAAGGATGTCCACCAGCGTCATGGAAAATGCTGAGCCTTGCTTCAAACTCACATCAAGAAATCAAAGATGGACAAAGGTTGGTGCGAGCTAAGACTTACGTCCTTAATGCAAGATGCTTTCCCAGCTTAGCCATCTTTCTATCACCATAACAGTTGCCGTTACACAAGAAACCTCAGGGGCCTAGTGAGGATAAATCCCCCCGAACAAATCTGTGACTCCAACTTTATTTCTAATTAGAAATCATTGTTTTCGGGCATGGATCTCATCATTTTTCAGGGAACTGTATCTCCTCATTAGCCGTGGACCGTTTCCTAACTAGCTAGGGAGGTTTTGATCTCTCAATGGCAAGAAAAGTACTCAGATGTCTTCCTTCTGGCTCACCCCAGCTGCTATTCAGAATCTCTCTTGATCTCAAACTGAAAAAAAGGATGCCACTGAGTCTATAATGACGACAGTGACCATTCATTCATTGCTTACAATGCACAATGCAGTGTCTTAGGCACTTTGCTCTGTGACTTTGTTCATCTTTATGACGGCAAAATAGATATTATATTGGTTGCTATTATTAACCAAATTACACATCTATTAAGTGGGGAGTCAAGATTTAAATCTGAACAATCTGAGCCCAAAGGCCACACCCATAACATCCACATGATTCAAATAAAATTCAAATTCCTATGGTGAAGGTCTGCCATGACATTGCGTCGCATAAACACAGCCTCTCCTCCGGTCTCCTTCACCTTACGTGTCAAAGCCCTACTCATGTCTTCACTCTCAGCTCAAGTAGGATTTCCAATAAATTCTCTTTGGAACCCTCAGGCGGGTAGAAATGCTTCTCTGTTCGCTCCCACGAAAACATGCCGGTCTCTGAACATTGTCTCCCTCAGGACCACCTTAACATTACCCTTTCTGACTCCTAGCTTACAACCGTCACACTTGAATTTGAATACGGTGTGTTTTATTATCTTGTCAAAATGTAATTACTTTCCTCAAATGCTTCACTTTTCCTTCTCTGGCCCTTAACACATCTTTCAGAAAGTGTTCTGTGTGCACATCCATCTCCCCATTAACTCGGCAGAACTCTGAGGCTGTGAAACCCATCCACCTTATCTCTGGATTCCCAAGGCCTAACACTTACTAACAGCTCGATAGATACCTCTGTGCAGCTTACAGACGGGAAAACAGGGGCCCATATCGTGCAGTGAGTTAGGGACAGATTCAGGGCCTGTCCGCTGGTCGCGTGACTCCAAACCACTAATCGTTCCCCTGGGCTCTCCACACAAAATTCACATATAACAGATCACACGGATCTGGCTCCCATGCACACACTTTTCAAAATTCATACTGAAAGTTGGAGAATACTAATCCCCATACCGTGAATGGGAAATTACTATTCTACAGAAAACAAAGGGGAGGACCCGAGAGAACTTAAATATGTTGACACCATATTTGAAAAGCCTCCTGACCTTATTCAAGTGCAACGAATGAGAGGAACTGTATCAGAAGTTGCTTGGAGGTACCAAGCCCAATCTCACATGAACCGGCCCGCTGGGTCTTGTCTCACTTCCATTCAAAGCTAATATTTGGGACTAAATGGCAACTGTTTCCCTTGCAAGTGCTTCTGAATGAGTGAGGCCATTATCTGTGGCATATGAAACGCACACTTCAAGTATTGTTTGGGGCTTACACGTGCTATGGAATCTCCACGAAGAAAAATCACTGGGCTTAGTGAACATTGTCTTTTGGCTATCGAGTCAGTCACGTCTTGGGAAAGACGTAAATTTTACACGATCTTCCATCACTTGATCACCCGTTCAGCAAGCCAACAAACACATATTCGTTCATTCAACACTTTTATTTAAAATATGACTGTTGATGGGGCGCCTGGGTGGCTCAGTTGGTTAAGCGGCCGACTTCAGCTCAGGTCACGATCTCGCGGTCCGTGAGTTCGAGCCCCGCGTCGGGCTCTGGGCTGATGGCTCAGAGCCTGGAGCCTGCTTCTGATTCTGTGTCTCCCTCTCTCTCTGCCCCTCCCCCGTTCATGCTCTGTCTCTCTCTGTCTCAAAAATAAATAAAACGTTAAAAAAATTTAAAAATAAAATAAAATAAAATATGTCTGTTGAGTTTCTCTGGTACAGGCGCTAAGCATTGGGCAGGGAGGGCACGGAGTGGTGACCGAAACAGACAAGGTACCTACCCTCTCTGTTTCCAGTCTAGAGGCTGGGAATATAAACTTAGTTATTCCTGCCCTCGTGGAACTGAAACATCATTCATTCTTTCGTTTGTTAATTCCACAAGTGCATATGGAGAATCTACATACACTTGCACTCCTGCCTGCTGGTGGCTGTGATTGGCTAGTTCACAGAACAAGAAATTTGTTCAAAGAGCAAGGAGCAAGCAGGCTGAATTGACATGCATATTCTATTGCACACATATGGTTCCTAACCACAGTCTTTTTTTTTTTTTTTTAACCGATGCGGAATCTACAAGGAGCTCAGGAAGGCTTAATAGAATGGCCCGGTATAATGTAGCATAAAAAGAAGGGAAAAGGCATGAAAAATCAAGCCTGTCACCTTATGCCTGTTCTGTGTCACTTTCACTGTACCGCTGGAGTCTACTCATGATGTTCTTCATGGGTTCAGTGCCCGATTAACATGATAGTGGTAGTCATCTTTCAACACTCTAGATGTTCACTAGGTATTTAATACGCATTGGATGTTTTCCGATGCGGCAGAAAGAACGTACGCCTCTTCTTGCCAAGTGCTTTCATACCTGCTGAGAACTTGTATTCCAAAGTGATGGCCTCAGTGGAGAGTGCTCCTCTGAGAAGTCTGCACTTGCACCGGCCCGAAAGACATCTTATGTTCTTTAGTTTCTTCAGAATTCTCCATCTTGACTTTGTTCGGCCATATTGTTTTAGTCCTGTGGGGCTGATATAACAAAATGGCACATACCGTGCAACCCCTGAACAACAGAAATGTGTTTCTCACCATTCTGGGCGCTGGAAGTCTGAGATCAGGGCGCCAGCACGGTCACGTGGGGGTTCTCTTCCCAGTCACAGGTTCCTCATAGTGTCTTCACATGGCAGAAGGGGTGAGGGAGCTCCCCGGGGCTCTTTTATAAGGGCACTAATCACACTCATGATTTAATCACCTCTCCCAAGCCCCACCTGCTAACACCATCACATTGGGTGTTAGGACTCGGACATTTGGATTGGGGCAGGGGCGGCGGGGGGGCGGGCAGGTGATCGGATGGGGGACCGCAAACGTTCAGACCGTACTTACAATTCCTCTTGTAACTTCTGGCGATTACTCCTTGTCTGAATTCTGACGTCCTTGGGTGTTAGTCTTCCCTAGTTGGGTTATAGCCACAGTAATAAGATAAACTATAAGATCCTGTCCTTCTCGTCTTTCTTCCTGGGTTAAGATTGGCCACGCCAAAATATTCTACAGAGTCAGCCCCTCCCGAGGTTGTGGGGTTGAAATTGTTGCACCAATGCTCCCTTCTCCCACGCCTTGGGAGGCAGGTCTGAGGTGTGTTCTCCACGGTTCCTCCGAAGTCCCCAGGGAGACTGAACGCCAGATGCCAAGAGCAGTAACCAGCTCTCATAACTCACAGTGACATCGGCTTCCTTGCCTTTGCTTTTACTCTTTCGGGCCTTTGCATTCTCATCCGCTGGTGTCAGTCTCTGGCGTCTGGTTCCATTTTTATGGAGAATCCAAGCTCTGACCGCAAGTACGGCAATGTTTTGCGATCCTTTTCCATGGACACGGGACATGACAGAGTAAGGAAGATATTCATAGGCCAACCCATGGAGACGATACATATTCAGAGACATGAGCGAGCAGCCAGGTCTGGGGGTACCTGCTGACTTGTGGTGGCCCAAAGCTATGGGAACAGCAGATAAAACGTACACCAATTCAACAGAAGATGTGGATTTGAGTGGCCCCTTCCACCACGTAAAACCAAATCCCCTGAAATATGACATCTTCAGAAAAGACATAGACCAAGAGCTAAACACCCAGATAAAAGAGATAATACGAAAATTTATTTGTGTTTGCCTTAGCTCTGGCAGGGAGGAAAAGAAACCAGTCTCCCTTCAGGATTTATAATTATGCATTGCTGATCATGGTATCTATGGGCTAGAATTAGACTTCTTCTTTGCAAAATATATTTTAAAGGGATCCTAGACCTGTAGAACCCAGGTCTTTCCACAATTCTGGGTCACCCTTAAAATGTGCCTTCTCTTAATTTGCCTTAACCTCTTCCGTTTTGTGCCATGATACATCTGACATTTCTTCAGTGTACCTAAAACCCACTCACCCTCCATTTAAAAAACTATGTTATAGAACTTGGGTGTGCTTTCTAGACTGTAAGAGACCTGAAAGCCTTTTGAGTGATGTGAATCAAACAGTGGAAATTTCTTAGAATGGAATATCCTTCAGACTACTGTGCTTACTCCTAAAAAATTCTTCTGATGTTTTATGGTGATTTGATTACAAGAGAACAATGCTCCATAGGTTGGGAAAACATTGAATGAATAAAAAGTAATATACTTGAAATTACTGTAGGAGTAGATTCTTACTGGCCCCAAATAGGTCTCTATTGATTTTCTTTTAAAACGTGTGGCTTAGAAAGGAAGGTAATAACCATCTTGATTCAAATAGAGATTGAAGTATTTTAGTCTGCTTTGAAATTGGCTGAGAAAGGAATTCTTCACAAATACTTTCACAAATAGAGGGTGTCCTTTGGCAGAGCTGGGGAATAAAGCAGTGACTTTGCTATTTTTATCGGATTGGGGAGTGTGACTAACATTTTGACACAAGAGTGGGAGGTCCCTGTTCTATAGCAAGGTGTTAGTGGGAAACAGAATTCCATTCCTATTTTACCTCGTTTTATCTGTCTGCACAGCTCCATGCCAACAGGCGGTTTAACATGCCTTCTGGGTGAGAGCCAATGTATGCCCTCTACAACATGTATTTGAGCAGCACGAAGACTGATAACATTCTTGTCTTTGTTTTTTCTTTCTTGCCTTACGGAGATATACTTGACCTATAACATTGTGTAAGCTTAGGGTGTACAATGGATTAATCTGATGCGTCTACGTATTGTCAAATGGTTATCACCATAGCCTCAGCTAACACTTCCATCGTATCCCATAATTAAATGTGGTGTTTTTCTGGTGAAAATATTTAAGATCTACTCTCTTAGCAACTTTCAAGTATTTAATACTGTATTATTAGCTATAATCACCATGCTGTACGTTACATCCGCAGACCTTGTCAATCTGGAAGTGTGTGCCCTTTGACCAGTATCTCCTCATTTCCCCAACACTGTAGCCCCGGGTAACCATCACTCTACTTTGGTTCTCTGAACCGGGCTTTTTAGATTCTGCAGGTAAGTGGTATCTTTTATTCTTGATTTATCTATTCCGGTTCTTGACGTGGCTTCATTCCTGGGCTTGCAACATCAAACTCCCTTCCAGAATCAGTGTCGTTACCCTTTGAACAAGTGAATGGCTGTGCATGAACTACTCTCCACCTTAATGCTGCCTCTTATAGCTTGTAAGACAGAAGACTTTTTTTTGAATGATATTAATTTGTTGCCACTAATTCAGATTTGTTTTATGGTCTGATACCTGGTCTATTTTGATGCAGGTTCCATTTGTGCTTTAGAAGAATGTATATTTCCTGGGGCGCCTGGGTGGCTCAGTCGGTTGAGCATCCGACTTCGGCTCAGGTCATGATCTCACCGTTCGTGAGTTCCAGCCCTGCGTCCGGCTCTGTGCTGACAGCATAGAGCCTGGAGCCTGCTTCGGATTCTGTCTCCCTCTCTCTCTGCTCCTCCCCCGTTCATGCTCTGTCTCTCTCTCTCTCTCTCTCCTTCAAAAAAAATGTGTATTTTCTATTTACAGGCATAGGGTTCTACACTTGTCCATTGGGTTGAGTTTGTTGTTGCATTGTTTATATCATCTATATGCTATTAATGTTGTGTCTGTTCCTCTGTCAATTACTGAGGTAAGTAAATGTATTCAAACTCTTACAGTATTGGTGGATTTGTCTATTTCCACCTTGAATTTTATTGATTTTAGGAACTGTTATATCTTTTAAATGAAGTATAACTTACAGTCATCGTATAGTGAGGTTTTATGTTTAATAATGAGTTTTTCCTTAAAATCTGTTTGCTTGATTTTAATATAACTCTATCAATTTCATTGTTGTTGTAGCTTTGGGTTTGCCCAACATATATTTCTCTACCCTTTTAAATTCAGCCTTTCAGTCTTAACTAGTCTCGTAGATTGTATGTAGTTAAGTAGCTCATTTTCTTCCCCTTTATTGCTAAGGCTTTTTCATTCTACAACCTACATAAGTAATTGCAGATTTATTTTGATTTACTTTACCATCCGATTTTGTCTTTTTTTTTTTTAATTTTTTTGATGTTTATTTACTTTTGATAGAGAGACAGAGCACGAGCAGGGGAGGCATAGAGAGAGAGGGAGACACAGAGTCCTAAGCAGGCTCCAGGCTCCTAGCTGTCAGCACAGAGCCCAACGCGGGGCTCCAACTCACGGACCGCAGATCATGACCTGAGCTGAAGTCCGATGCTCAACCGACTGAGCCACTCAGGTGCCCCCTGATTTTGTGTGTTCTATATATCTTGCTTTTTCTAGACTTTTTCCTCCCTTCCTGCCTTCTTTTGAGTGACCAGATTTTGTTTTCATTTATTGTCCTTCCATTAGTTCAAGATTATGCATTCTATGCCTTCTTTTAGGTTATGCTTCAAATGTTAATATTCATACTAAAGACATTCTAATAAATTTTTTTACATGTGGCTTCAAACTTATAACACAAAAACATAACCTCTCAGTATTGCCCTCTTCTCCTACACGTTACGTATATTGTCTGTATTTTCATTTCTCTTCATTTTCTGCCACAAAACACATCATTAATAGCTTTAATATTGTTTTACTCTTTTACAGAAGATTTTTATTCTGGTTGATGCTTCTGCCCTTTTTCTTTTTCTTTTTCTCTCTTTTCCTTTTTTTTTTTTTTTTACATACCATTCTTATTGAAACTTAGTCCTTCCCTCTGAATTCAATTTCCTTCTATTTGCAATTCATCTTTTAGAGTAAGTTCATTAAATAAGGTTCTGTTGGTGGTAAAGTGGGTCAGCGCCACATACTGACTACAGATGCTGGAGGGAAACTAGGTTCAAAACGCAGCTTTGCTGTTACTAAACCTGTGATTAACTCCCCCGTGCCCCAGTCTCCTTAGTTGTCAAATGAGGACATTAATAATATCGGTCTTATAGAGTACTTGGGAGAAATTGCACATGTAAGATGCTTAGTTTAGTTTCCGGTACAAATCAAACATTTAATATTGTTTTTAAAGACCTGGGGGGAAAAATGAGCATTCAGTAAAGGGTAAACAATCACTGCCGATTATTATAAAACAAAATTTGTTTGAAGGGTTAAAGGGTTGAACAAATGACAGGTATACATAAAAACACGAAATAGTAGGCATACGTTGTAAATTTCTTGTCTCACACCCCTTCCCAAGGCTTTATCATGACATTTTGTCCCTTGGTTTAATCAATTTTGATGTACTTCTCCTACACAAGGACATTTTTCTCCTTAGCACATTGCTTTTAGACATTATTAAAAAACGTTATCATGTCTACCAGAGTCCAACCTGCTGATATCTGCACAAACAGCAGCCCCCTTAGGGCTGCATAATGTGTATGTGCAGAGGGCATCTTTTTGTCATCTTCCTTCATCAGAGAAACGCATCTCTCGTAGGGATAGCCCCCCTAACTCACCTGGCCCTGCTGTTTGGATCATGCAGAGTATAAAGTCAAGAAATCATAAGGCACAGGGGCAGAAAGGATGCAGTGGCAAAAGGCTGATGCGGTAACTCATATCAATCGCCATCTTCTGACAAATTGTAGCTTGCATTATCTATAAATATCTCATCTAAGAACTCTATATTTAAATTTGCACAGAGAAAGAAAGAGGAGGAAGGGACAGACGGAGGGTAAACGAATAATGTCTTAGTAAATAATTTATTACAGAATTATGTTATACAATTTACATATCACTGAATCCTTCCATAAGTAGGAATATACATTACATGGTCTGGAATCAGCTTGTGTTCAGATTCTGGATTTACTCACTCGCAAATATGTATTAGTCCCTATTACGGCCAGGTCCTATGACAGATGCAGGGAATGCTAAGATAAAGAAGACACTGGCTTACTTTCAGAGTACTTATATTTTATGGAGTGTAAAAATAAATAGAAATTAAAGAGGAAAAAAAAATCCCAAATGTAAGAGACATTGGAGAGCCAAACACATTGAAGATTCATCCTGGAGACAATCACTTCTATAACTCCATACTACACCATCTATCCAGGCTGTGTGTTCAACTTTTCACTCTGTTTTGAAAACAACCTCCATGAATCCGGCTCAGTTTACAAGGTGACCCTCTCTAATAGCCCTACTATTTTCATAAGGACTGGCTGTAATAGGAACTTACAAAAGTCAGTTGAATGCATGGCTATATCGAATCTTAAAGAAACCATTGCACGGAAAATTTAAGTAAGTTGGCCAATGTCAGGTGACTTCTTATAAGAGAAATCAAATATTTAATCCAGACCTCTCACTGATTATTTTCACTAGCCTATGTTTAATATCCAGAACACTAGGGATGCGTTGTTTTCAGTTTCCATAACATGAAGAATTATTTTTCATTTACATTATACTTAATAGTTGAGATGAAACTATTTTCTGAGAAATTAAGATCAAGGTTTGTTAGAGCTAGAAAGAAAACCCAAAGTATTAGAGTCATCTTGATATACGTGAGATATCCTTTTACACCATGAGATTGGTTGATTTTTTTAACATAATAAGTTTTCTGGTTCCACTTGTAAAGAACTTGGAAGTTGCCACTCCATCTTAACAAGTAAAAAAAATGACAAGACACAACCAAGGCAAAATAATAATAATAATAATAATAATAATAATAATTTAAGAGACCAAATAAGCATCAGGACCAGTCATGGCAGAAATGTTGGAATCATCGGGCCAGAATTTAAAACAACTATGATTAATGTATTAAGGCCTCTAATGGATAGAATAGACAGCATGTAAGAACAACAGACGGGCGACGTAGGCAGAGAAATAGAAACCCTGGTAAAGAACGAAAAAGACTTGCTAAAGATCAAAACACTGTAATAAAAATGAAGAATGCCTTTGGTGGGCTTATTGGCAGACTGGACAAAGCTGCAGAACGAATTTCTGAGCTAGAAGATGCATAACGAGAGAGTTTAAAAACGGAAAAGCAATGAGAAAAAAATCCGAGAAAAACAGAATGGAATATCAAAGGACCGTGGGACAATTACACAAGGTTGTAGCATCCATGTAATGGGAATATCAGAACAAGAAGAAAGAGGGAAAGGAAAAGGAACAGAGGAAACATTTGAGAAAATAATGAGTGAGAATTGCCATAAGCTATTGCCGGAAACCAAACCACTAATTTAGGAAACTCAGAGAACAGCAAGAAGAATAAATGTCAAAAAAAAGTCTACACTTAGACATATGACTTTCAAATTACAGGAAATCTAAATCAAAGATAAAGGAAAAATTCTGAAAGATGCCAGATCCAAAACACCCCCCCCCCCATAGAGGAACAAAGATAAGAATTGCATTCAACTTCTTTCAGAAACCACACAAACAAGAAAAGAGTGGAATGAAGCATTTAGCATGTTGAGAGAAAGAAACCACACCTAGAATTCTGTGCCCTGTGCCTTATCCTTCTAAGGGGAAGGAGAAATAAAGACTCTCTCAGATAAATAAAACTTGAAGGAGTTTTTGGCTAATAGGTCTGCTCTGCAAGAAATGTTCAAAGGAGTTTTTTACAGAGAAGAAATATAGCATAGGTCAGAACTCTGATCCACATAAAGACAGAAAGAAGGAATAAGTGAAACAAATTAAGTAAAATAAAAATTACTTATTTTTCTTACTCTTAATTGATATTGCAGGTAACATTTTGTTGAAAATAATAACTGCAACAATGTATTCAATTTTCTAGGCTTATGTATATTATATATATAACATATATAATATATATATTATAATATATATATAATATATATAGGGATTGGAGGAAGGAATTAGGATTATTTTGTTATTATAAAATACTCACTATCTGTGAAATGTTGTAGCGTTATCTGAAAGTACACTTGGGTTAGTTTTACGTGTATGGCAAACCCTGGGACAACTATGAATAAGAGTAAAAAAAGAAGCATAATTAATAACTTAGAAAAGAGAGAAAATGAAATAATATAAAATGTTAAAAATAAAGCCACAAAAGGAAAAAAATGAGTGGAATTTAAAAATAGGAACAAGAATAAGGGAACAGATGGAAAACATAAATGAATATGGTAGATAGATTAATCCAACTAACTCCATAAACACTTTAAATGTTAATGGTCTAAATGCAGCAATTAAAAGGCAGAGATTATTAGAGTGGATCAAAAAACATGATCCAATTACATGTTTTCTACAAGAAACCCATTTTAAATATGAAGACAATAGTAAATGTATGGAGAAAAATATGCCATGCTAACACTAAGCAAAAGGAAGCAGCAATGGCTATATTAACCCCAGATAGATCAGAATTCAAAGTAAAAAGAATTATCAGAGATTGAAAGGCTATTACATTATGAGAAAGGGGTCACTTCTCCAAGAAGACATGACAATTCTTAATGTGTATTTCCTTAACAACAGAATGTCAAAATAGGTGAGGCAAAAATTGACAAAAGTGCAATGAAGAATAGAGGAATCCACTATTGAAGTTGGGGGTGTCAACACCCCTCTATTAGAAATGGACAGACCCAGCTGGCAGAAAATCAGTAAGGACAAAAGAGAACTCAACAACACCATTAATCAACTGGTTATAATGGACACCTATAGACAACTTTGACCAACAGTAGCAGAATACAACTAGATCCATGAACCAGAACAGAGAATCCAGAAATAGACTGCCATAAATATCGTCAACTAATCTTTGACAAAGGAGCAAAAGTTATACAATGGAACAAAGATAGTGTCTTCGATAAATGGTGCTGGAACAACCAGGCATGCACATGCAAAAAAATTAATCTAAACACAGATGTTATACTCTTTATAAATACTAACTCAAAATAGATCATAGACTTAATATTAATATAAAACTATAAAACGTCTGGAACATAACATAAGAGAAAACCTAGATGACCTTGGATATGGTAACGCCTTTTTTAGGTACCACACCAGAAGCTTGAAACGTGAATTAAATAATTCATAAGCTGAATTTCATTAACATTCAAAACTTGCTCTGTGGGGCACCTGGGTGGCTCAGTAGGTTGAGCATTCAACTCTTGATTTTGGCTCAGGTCACGATCTCACAGGTTCATGAGTTCGAGCCCCTTGTCAGGCTCTGCACTGACAGTGTGGAGCCTGCTTGGGATTCTCTCTCTCCTCTCTCTCTCTCTCTGCCTCTCTCTCTTTCTAAATAAATAAATAAATCTAAACAATTTTTTTTAATTAAAAAACTTAAAAAAATAAAAACTTTTGCTCTGCAAAGGACAATATCAAGAGAATTAGAAAAGAATCTGCACATTGGGAAAAAATATTGTAAAAGACACATCTGATAAAGGATTGCTACCCAAAATATACAAAGAACTCTTAAAACCTAACAATCAGAAAACAAACAATCTGATTTAAAATTTTGCCTGATTTAGAAATCATCATAGTAATCCCCTATAAGCCATCAGTAACACTGGAGAATGTTTATTGTAGATATAAATCTACAATTCAGAAATATATAAGTACACAGATAGTTACTACAATGTTGTTCAGAATGAAAAGCCAAAGTAGAAAGAATGTGAGTGTTAGTAACTAGAGGAATGGATAGGTTGACTATGCTATATCTACCCTAGAAAATAGCATATATGTATTAAAAAGAATGAGTTAGATCTCAACACCTTTATATGGAAGGATGCCCATAAACATTGTTAAGCAAAATAACAAGTCTTAGAGTAATACTAGATAAAGAATAACTCTGTTTTAAAAAGAGAACAAAAGTGGGGTGCCTGGGTGGCGCAGTTGGTTAAGCGTCCGATTTCAGCCGGGTCAGGATCTCGCGGTCCGTGAGTTCAAGCCCCGCGTCAGGCTCTGGGCTGATGGCTCGGAGCCTGGAGCCTGGAGCCTGTTTCCGATTCTGTGTCTCCCTCTCTCTCTGCCCCTCCCCCGTTCATGCTCTGTCTCTCTCTGTCCCAAAAATAAATAAAAAACGTTGAAAAAAAATTAAAAAAAAAAAAAAAGAGAACAAAAGTAATACAACCCTCTATGTGTAGACAGTATTTCAGCAAACCCAATGGGTAATTCCTTGATGCATTATTTACACCACTAAGAAAGAACAAATGGGTTGCCTTTTCAAATTGTGAGATACCACAGTGTATCATCCTCATTGTTCAATTTTTTCTAAGTGAGAGTCAATGAAATATGGCATATTCAACAAATATTTATATATTGAGGACCTATAACATATGCCAGGCATATTAGCCACTGTTCTAGGGACTGGAGATGTACTAGCGAACACAAGAGTCACAATAGTCTGCTTTCGAGGATCTTGTTTTCCATAACCCACATTCAATGTTTTAAGAGCAGACCGAAAAATATGGAAGGATACAAGTCAAAATAATTAACACCATAACCTCAGGTAAGTAGATCTGAGTGGTTTGAAATGTTACCACAGGCATGTATTACTTTATAATATTTTAAAATCTAACAAAATACATTTACAGAGGCTTTTTTGTTCACAGGTGTTGGACTCTCAGGAAGACTTATTTATCCTGATAAGGTCTAGAACCAGAACATTCACTTACCTGGTCCCGTGTGGCTCCAGAAAAGGACCAGTCCCCTATCAGCCATCCCCACCTCCTGCACTGTAAATGGGAGACTCGGAATCCTACAGCTTGACTGATTCCTTATTTAGAAGACAGTCACCATAAATCCGCAAAGGACTGAATTTAATTTCACAGCTATGATGCTTCTGCATAGCATTTGAGACACTTGACTGCCTTTTATGGGTAGTCATTCTGTCACATCTTACCCACTCGATAATGGCTCTCAAACTAGGGTCTATTTCATGTTTCTCCCTACTCAAGGCCTGTCATTTCCTGAAAGCCCAGATCTCTTCAAAAGTGCGACGCATCACCCAGACAAATAAAGGCTGCAGATGTCGGCGGGATGGCAGCTATTAAGACTGTGAGCACACCGGCCTCTGTAGAGCTTCTCAGCACAATCTTTTAATAGCATTTTCTATGCCGGTGGGAAGACCGCGAAATGCCTTCAAGCCTTTTTGGGAGGACAGCAGTAGGTCGGACTATTCCGCGGATTTTATATCATCACAGTTGTTATGGTTGAGTCGATGAGATCGTGGACACCCTGACAGTGTCCTTGGGAGAAGGGTTTGGGAGGTTGTGGGGAGAGGGGCTACTGGCAGCTTCTATCCGTTAATTTTCTCTAGGTGATTAATTTATTCACTTAGCACACATTCCTTTTGTCTTCTTCAAGGGATACTTAATATATAGGTTAGGAGTAGGGAGTCTGAGGCTACGCTGCTCGGATGTGAATCTTAGTTCTGCTACCCAATAGCTTGGATTATAGGAAATTCATTTGATTTTTGCAAGCCTCACTCTCCCATCCATAAAATGGGATTAATAACAGTATAAGATGATTGCAAGGATAAAGTAAGGTGATACATGTCAAGCACTTAACACAGTACCTGGCACCTAATGAGTGCTCAATATGTTTTAGTTGCTATATGCTTGGCACTAAAAAATCACTAGAGAGTAGAAATGTCAGCTGAAACTGTGGGTACAAATGGGTACTCCAGGTTTACTCTACCTTCTTGGTATCTAAATCCAAAGTCAAAATCTAGTGGAATAATTGATACAGAATTGGAGAAACCCTAGAGATCTATCAGATGCAAACAAGAGAACACTGAGATGCCTCTATAACTCAGAGCACATGACTCTCTCATCAGAACAAACAAGTAAAACCAAAACCAAAACAAAACAACTCGCACGAGGGGAAAGAAAACCACTAAGTGTAAGAATAAGGGACCCAACCCGACCAACAGGAAAATTAACAAAACAAGAGCAATTTGAAAGGGAGTTTAAAATCATAGTATTTACAGAGAATTAAAAAAATAACTTTAATTCAAGACTAGAAGACACAATAAGGGTTAGTATCAAAAATCTATAAAGGACTTAGCAAACTCAACACCCGAAAAACAAGTAATCCAGGGAAGAAATGGGCAGAAGACAGACACTCTTCCAAGGAAGACACCCAGATCACTAACAGACACATGAAAAGATGCTCAACATCGCTCATCATCAGGGAAATACAAATCAAAACCACAATGTGATACCAACTCACACAAGACAGAATGGCTAAAATTAACAACTCAGGAAACAACAGACATTGGAGGGGATATGGAGAAAGGGGAACCCTCTTGCACTGTTGGTGGGAATGCAAACTGGTACAGCCGCTCTGGAAAACAAGGTGGAGGTTCCTCAAAAACGTAAAAATAGAATTGCCCTACAACCCAGCCATTGCACTATGAGGAATTTATCCAGCGGATACAGGAGTGCTGATGGGAAGGGACACATGTACCCTAATGTTTATAGCAGCACTATCAACAATAGCCAAATTATGGAAATAGCCCAAATGTCCATCAATTGATGAATGGGTTAAGAAGATGTGAGAGATATATATCGATATATCTATATCTATATATGCGTATATCGATATAGCTACATATGTACATCTCTATATCTATATATGTGTGTATACACACACACACACACACACATATACACACACAGTGGACTACTACTCTATGAAATCTTGCCATTTGCAACAACATGGATGGAACTGGAGGAAGGTATTATGCCAAGCAAAATAAGTCAGTCAGAGAAAGAGAGATAGTCCATATGTGGAATTTGAGAAACTTAACCAATGATCATAGGGGAAGGGAAGGAAAAATAAGATAAAAACAAAGAGGGAGGAAAACCATAAGAGACCTTTAAATATAGACAACAGACTGAGGTTTGATGAGGGTGGGGAAAATGGGTGATGGACATTAAGGAGAGCACTATTGGCGGAGCACTGGGTGTTATACATAAGTGATGAATCACTGGGTTCTATTCCTGAAGCCAAGACTACACTGGATGTTAACAAACTTGAGAATAATAAACAAACAAATAAATAATAACAGCTTGTGAAAATATTTAAAAAAGAAGAAGATGCAAAAGTATTTTATTTTATTTTTTTTTAATTTTTTTTAACGTTTATTTATTCTTGAGACAGAGACAGAGCATGAACGGGGGAGGGGCAGAGAGAGGGAGACACAGAATCCGAAACAGGCCCCAGGCTCTGAGCCATCAGCCCAGAGCCCTAGGCGGGGCTTGAACTCACCGACCGTGAGATCGTGACCTGAGCTGAAGTCGGGTGCGCAACCGACTGAGCCACCCAGGCACCCCGCAAAAGTATTTTAAAAAAAACAAACGAAATTTTGGAAAGACTTATATAGACAAATTAAATACACGGTATATGAATTAAAAAATACATTAGGACATCTCAGGAGAGAATTTGCGTGGTGTTGGGAAATAATTCTCTGTGAATTTATCGCATTTCTACACATCCAGGCATTAATAGTTCCTGTGTTCCGGGACTATTTTTTCAGAAATGTTTATACAAGCAGACAGTTCTGGAAAGATACAGATAGGAACTCCCCTGGTGGGATGTATTTACATTACGGAGAAGTAAAGATAAAGACCGTAACTCCTTCTGGAGAAATTTTGAGGTATCTCTCCCTGGAGATACTCCAGGGGAGTAAAGCTGGAGACATTTTCTTCCCTCCCCAGAAATATTTGCTTTCACCCAAGGGTGAGAAAAATCATGTTTCTCTCTGGAAGAGAGTACAGGCAGGTTTACCAGAAGCTTCTATATAAGATCGAGGTTTTCTAAACTCAGGATTTTCTCCTGTAAGACATTCCTGCTGCATGTGATGACATTGCTTGGCCCTGGCCGGGTCACCCTATGGGACTTGAGACTTACTGATTCAAAGCTGTGATGTTACTCTGGCTCTTGCTTTGCTGTGAGTAATAAGCTGTTTGTGTCTCTGATCCGGAGGTCTTCTGTTTTCCTACCACTGTACATTTAAAACGGTGACAAGATAACTAGGTTGCAAATAGTGTAAAACCTCAGACTTTTCACAGTTTTTGAGCCTCGGCTCACCACGCAGAATGTCAGCGCTCAGAGCTGTAGAGACAGGAAGCTATAAAAAGATTTAAAAAAGACATCACAAAGAACAGATTGAGGAGATCCAACTACATCGAAAAGGGGATCTAGGCTGAGTAAGTGAAAGAACAGGGCAGCGACAATATTAAAAAATAATGCTTGAGAATGTTTATATGCTGAGTCCTTAGATGCAGTGAACTCACTACATTCTAAGGACGGTATTTTTTATAATGGCTCCTTTCGGTGAAACTGCAGACCATCAATGCAATGGTGGAGGTGAATGACATTATTTCTGGTATAAGCTCTAATTGTGTTTAGCCAGGATTCAGGAAATAGTGGAATTGAGGTGGCTCCTCAGTGTTAGATGAATTCAGCTCTCCCCTTGGCTGTTGCTTACCTACAGGACCCACAGTGCTGGTGGCTCTCTCCATGTGTAGAAAGTCCGGCTGGAACTGGAAAAGAAGAAAAACTCGGTTTCCCTTTGTTTCTTCACACTCCTAGCCTTATACCATGAGTGAGTGCTAAAATTAAAACCTGTATCAACAGTCTCTGCACTCACGTCCAGTGTTTACAAATACTGAACTCTCTTTAGCCACATTCTAATACCCAGGCAAAGAAAGTTGAGTCCGTGCCCAAGTTTCCCTTAAACATCATTCTGCGTCCAGAAGGTTTCCACTTACAGGTTAATGACTCGGCTCCTGGACTAATTTAATCCATCTGTCCCTAAATGCTTCTGATACTACTTTGGTCTTAGGACCTACATTACTAGAGATATTAGTAGAGTTTATAGATAGGAAGAATAATATGTCATAAAGACGTCATCCCCCCCAAGGCAGTCAATCAACATAATGCAATTTCACCCAAAATCACAATAGATTTGGGGTGTGTGTGTGTGTGTGTGTGTGTGTGTGATTTACATGGGTGATTCTAAAACGTATCTGAAAAAAGTAAGAGCCAAGAATGGCCAAGCAATTTTGCAGATAAAGAAAAAAAAAAGAGAAAGGAAGATCATTTAATCACATGTCAAGGCATTTTAAATAAGTTGAAATTAAAAGATAGCAGGTGTTATAAGACTGAGCAAACTGATAAGAGAGGTAGATAAAGAACCCAGAAACAACCCTCTCACATAAGGAAACTTGGCACGTAGCAGGTTGCACTGCGGGTCAGAAACGAAAGATGAGCAATTCAGTAAACGGCATTGGGAGAAAACTGGTCACTTTTATGTAAACAAACACAAGCATAAATAGATTCCTGCTTTATACTACACACACACACAAAATTACATGGATTAAAAGTTGACATTAAAATGTTTCAAAATTTAGATAAAATAGAATAATCTATTTCAGATAACTAAGAATAACTTCTACTTGTCTGGGATAAGAAATGAATATTTAAGAAAAATGCTAGAAGTGAAAACCATAATAAAAGACTAATAAATACAACTACATTAAAATTAAAATGTTCTGTGGAAAAAAATCACTATAAACAAAGTCGAAAGATAAACAGTAGAGTGGAAAACCTGTCACCCACACACACAAAACAAATTGGAGGTCATAAAATGTTTTTAAAAAGTCCTGCCAATTTAGTTTTTACGTCAAACAACTATAACGAAAAATGGAAAAAGCATATAACGATTCAGTTTACAACGGAAGAAGCTAGAAGTGTGATAGGTATTTTAAAACTTTCTCCAGCTTTCTTTTATTCACAGAAATCATGATTTACAAAAAAAAAATTAGATACAATTTTACTCCTTTTCAAATAGGCAAAAATTTAAATCTACCAAAAATTATTATTTATTAAAATGTATGGAGTTGGGGATCCATATGCTCCTGGAGGAGATATATATATATATATATATATATATAATCTTTAATTACATTGAAAAATTATATATATGGCTTTAATTACATTGGAGAATAATTTGCCAATATGCACCAAACTACACAGCCCAGATATCCCACTTCCAATTAAATATGTTGAAAACTCATGAACAAAAGGAAATATTTCCAAGGTGCTCATTGCTGTGTTATTTGTAATTTAAAATATGGTGGGGGAGAGAAGTGGGAGGACATGGTTTTATTATTATTATTATTATTTTCAAAATTTTATTCAAATTCTAGTTAGTTAGCATATAGTATCATATTGGTTTCAGGAGTAGAATTTAGTGATTCATCACGTATCTATAGTACCCTGTGCTCATCACAAGTGCCCTCCTTAATGCACATCAACCATTTAGCCCACCCCCCCCACCTCCCTCCATCAACCCTCAGTTTGTTCTCTGTTTTCACCTTCCCATATGTTCATCTGTTTTGTTTCTTAAAGACAATAGCATATGTTTTCACACATATGTAAAATTTAAGGGGCGTAGTGTTAATGCTAAGTAGTATGGGGATAGATTATATAATTTGAAATATTCAAACAAAGGAATAAAGTCATAGCAAACAAAATGAATGGAGTATATATATCCACCTATCTATTCAAATTATCATGAGTATTTCTTGAAAACCTATTTTGTGAGAGAGATCATTGCAGAATGATGTATCTGCACGATTATATTTAAATACAAATTTAAATCACAGGAGAATGTACTACATTCTTCTTATGAGTGCATGCATACGGGGCCGGGACCCAGGATTGTGCAACATGGGGCACACAGGGCAACAGGCTAAAAGAATCAGCAGGGGGCAAAATCTGGCGCCCTCTCAGAGCTTCACCTGACTGGAGGAATCAACACCATGTTATTTACTTGAAGATGCCGTTGCTCATAAAGCCATTCACTCATACATCTGTGTCTACCTAGCGAAGCACCTTTTTACCAATTGGCACAGGGCATCATGACAGACTGGTAAGGTCTGAAGACACAGCATTGTGTATGTGGTCATCAGAGAGGGATTTGCTATGATACTAATGGAAACTTCCTCCAGGCTTCTTCCTCACGGACCCCTCCCACAGTCCTGGGACGAATCCCAGCATGTTGTTCTCATAGTCATACACTTTTCACAAATTTTGTAAAAATCTATTATTTTAACCCTAATTGCTTAAGACCGTTGCCTCTTTCTACTCTACTTTTCCCTTTGTCCAACTGCCGCTATGGCCAGTGACTTTGGAATAGCCCTGAGAAGTTTGAGAGTGTACTAAGAGAAAGCTGAACTGGAGATCATTTAGTCTGGGTGTATAGAAATATGTTTTGGGGGTTCAGTCACTTGTCTGTATACACACCCCATGTAAGAACGGCTACCAGGAGCATTCCTACCATCCTGTGTGCTAACTCACCAGGTATTGGGACATGCAGGTGTAGGGTCAGAGGTCACATGTGAATATGAAAGTCCCTTAAGGTATCCAGCACCGGAAGACATGGGAGGTGATTAATCATGGTTGTCAACCCAAAGGGTATTGAAGATTAGTCACTGCACAAGAAAACTCAATTCACCCTGAAATATCACGGCTGATATACAAAGGAAACTTAATTAAGTTGTCCCCAAATTGGACAAAATCCCCCAAGTTTACAAGGCACTACCAGAATGAAGTAAAGCTTGAACAAATTATTCTAAAGTATCAATAATAAAGAAACAAGTTTTAATCAACTGTGTTGGAGAAAAATTGAATTATCTTTCTGTTCTCTCTGCACAAAATGGTATTATAAAAGCATTGCGATTTGAAGTGTCAGTCAAAAAAATACGCAGCTAAAACTGTAGGGAGCAAGTATTATAGAAGGGAGTCAGGCCTTGAGGAAAGACAATATTATGTTATTTTTCTGTATTTTGTCATTTGTCAGTTCAAATTTTTCCAATTGTTGTAAGTTTTACTTCCTAAGTAAATAGAAACTTTTGCTTATATCTGAGAAACTAAACAAATGAGCAAAGGGAAAAAAAGAGAGAGGCAAGCCAAGAAAGAGATTCTCAACTACAGAGAACAAAGTGATGGTCACCAGAGAAGTGGTAGTGGTGGGGGATAAGGGAGATAGGTGATGGGGATGAAGGAGTGCATTTGTGATGCGCACTGGGTGATGTATGAAAGTGTTGAATCCCTATATTATACACATGAAACTCATATACCACTGTATGTTAACTACACCGGAATTAAAATAAAAACAAAAAAATAAAGGCAACGTTACGAAAAAAAATCGTCACGAACTTAAATTAAGACTTAAGGGGCGCCTGGGTGGCGCAGTCGGTTGAGCGTCCGACTTCAGCCAGGTCACGATCTCGCGGTCCGTGAGTTCGAGCCCGCGTTGGGCTCTGGGCTGATGGCTCGGAGCCTGGAGCCTGTTTCCGATTCTGTGTCTCCCTCTCTCTCTGCCCCTCCCCCGTTGATGCTCTGTCTCTCTCTGTCCCAAAAATAAATAAACGTTGAAAAAAAAATTTTTTTAAAGACTTAAAATAATATTTTTGTTTACATTTTGAATTCATAATTTTAAAGTAAAAAAAATTACCTATCCACCCACATTGCGTAACCCGTAGGCCCCCAAAACATGTGGATCTTCTCATGGTTCTTATATTGGAAATAATAGCTCAGACCACTGCACACCATTTTTTAGGGCAATGTATTCCATTGTGAGGGGAGGAAAGGAAACCAAAAGGGCAAGACCTACAAATTGGGGCTTCAATAAAAATTATGTTTAGCTTTTTTAAAAAGCTATCTTAAATAAGGACACCAGTGTGGCTCGATCAGTTCAATGTCTAACTTTTGGCTTCAGTTCAGGTCAAGATCTCACCCTTGGTGAGATCCAGCCCCACGTCGGGCTCTGCACTGATAGGGGAGCCTGCTTGGGTGTCTGTCTCTCTCTCTCTCTCTGCCCCTCCCCTGCTGGCTCTTTCTCTCTCAAAAAATATAAATCAGCTTAAAAAAAAAAAGCTATGTGAAATAAATGACAAAATTCACGTGTTGGGTCTGAATGCAGTTGTATATGTTTTCCGTGTTTTTTAAATTTTTCTACGTGTTTGAAATATTTCACATTTTTCAAAAAGGACTGAAAACATGTCCACAGACACTTGTAGCATATAGAGGATATAGGGAATTGGGAAGGTGCTGCGATGGTCCCGTCAAGGGATGCGGCTGCCCTGGGCTGAGACAAAAGCAATGGTAACAGAAAACAATGGATGGAACGTGAGAAATATACAACGAATGAAATCAATGGAGCTCAGTGACTGGCCGTGGGTAGGTGCTTAGGTAGAATCCCAGAATGACTCACAGAGGGATGGAGTCAGCAACTGGGTGAATGGGGGCACCACTGAGAAGTGCTGTCACGAGGGGCTCGCTCACAAGCCACAGTAACCCACTTTTCTAGTGCTGCTTGCTACCTGGGAGTAAGGCCAGGTGCCAGAAGCCACATGCTGCAAACAAGCCCAAGACCCAGTTTTCAACGGGTTTGATCCAGTTCAGACATGGAGCTAACCCTCCAGAAGACTTCGAGATCATTAGCATCTAATTATAATGACAACACACCTACCAGCTCCGTGACAGATCCTACTGCACCCATTTAGGGACAGAAAAGAGGTGGCACTCTGATTTCCAGAAGCTTCCTTATCCTTCCAAGAAAACCCCGAGATGTCGGCTCCCTTACCAGCCCCTCAAGGTAATTACCTTAACCCCTTACCTAATAAAAACCTTGAGCCTGAGACCCAATCAGGGAGAAGGTGCCTTTGGAGTGTGAGCCTCCCTTCTCCTTTCCTTCTCTGGTCTTTGAATGAATTACCTCCTTGCTGTCAAATGCTATTTTGTTATTGGGCTATTTGTCCGATGGTATCCAGTAGGGCACGAATCCACCACTTTGGTAACAGTGCCTGGGGTGGGGGTGGGGGTGGGGGTGTCTGAGAACCAGAGGAGTGTAGTGACTCAGTTACTTAGAAGATGCTGTTTATTCTTGGGGCACCCTTTCCGGCATGGACTTTTAGAACTTTTTAAGATACAGCGTCTCCCTAAAACCAAGTGTTTAGAGTAAAATGCACCTGGGACTCAAGAACTAAATGAGAAACAAATTAACTCTATACCTTGGTCACATTGCTTAACTTGTCTCAGTCTAGTCTCTTGTGTCCATCATGGGGCTATGATGCCTATTTGTGAATTTCAGGGAAAATTGCATGAGAACAAAAAGTAAGAGGTCAATAATTGGATATGCTGTCAAGATTCCCATCTTCTTCTCCCCTGTACTGAGCAGAATATTTCCAATGGATCGAATTATTTAACAAAAGGAATTAAGAGATGGGGCGCCTGGGTAGCTCACTCGATTAAGTGTCCAACTTTGGCTCAGGTCACGATCTCCCGGCTTGTGGTTTCGAGCCCTGAGGCGGGTTCTGTGCTGACTGCTCAGAGCCTGGAGCCCGCTTCGGATTCTGTGTCTCCCTCTCTCTGCCCCTCCCCTGCTTGCGCTCCATCTCTCTCAAAATATAAATAAACATTAAAAAATTAAAAATTTATGTATAAATAAAAATAAACTTACAAAAATAAATTCACAGAGAATATTGCAAATATGTAATACCCCCAATTAGATGTCAAGCAGTAGGTTCTGAACTTCAGACATAACTTCCTCACTGGAAAATAACCAAATCGGATGTTATCATCATTAAAAATGAATATAGAATATAAAATTTTTTGTTAAATTGGTAACGATCAATCCCTCTTGCATTTCTATTTACCCACATGTTTAACCGCTATGTGCTTTTAACTCCTTTTGGTAGATTTGATTTTTCATCCTTTCTGATGTCAATGAATGTCTTAATTATGTCCCCCTCTAGGTAATGCCTTTTGCCTCTGACGCTTTAGGTTTCCTCCTCTGACTGTTTCTGAACAATTATAGGGTGTGCCACAGCTTGGGAATGAGGTAAGCCTGGACAAATTGTCCTTTCAGGAAATACTATCCTGGAAACATTATCCTGTGAAATGAAAGAGTCTGTCATACCCAGGGTGTCCGAAGTTAACGGAGAAAAAAAGAAAGGGATCTAGCTAATCAACTACTCTGATGAAGTGCATGATAATAGACCACATTCAGATCATTGCTTTTCAAGAAAGAAAGGTTCCATGTTTCTTATCCATAATGATTTCCATTTTTTCTCTTAATCACGGGGGTACAGAGGAGCTTAGTGATCATCTGACAAAATCCCTTATGTCATAATAACACAATCAAGAGGCAATCAGTGCAGCCAATCAGCAATAGAGCTGCAACTCAGCTCTAATTTCCCGACTCCTTCACAACCGATGTTTCCGGTCTCAACGCATTCACGTGGCACCATTTTTTGTTTCTACCACATCAACGTACCAACAGGCCGATGGTGGATATTTTTCTTTAAGTTGATTTTAAATCTACTCATTTTCCACTCTCACTCTTGCGTTAAGCAGAAATATCCCTAAAATTATATATGTTTGAAGTACCGGTGATGTTTTTCCTAATGCCTTTTAAAATAAATGTGTAATTGTCGAAATGAGTCTGTTGAGATCATCTTGTATATTATCCTGTGTGTGACATGGCACCCTGGGCAATGCCAGTCTGCTGCTTCCCAGGGAGTCTGAAGAGCAGAGTATGTTTTCTTTTTCTCCCTAGACGAAGGAGAAAGTCAATTTCCTGATACCTTTTCCCTCACCGGCCTCAGGTTTCTAGACCAGAGGTCTCCAGACCCAGGTGGCTTCTCTTCTTTTTTCAGCACAAGTATGCTCTGTGGCTCCCAGGTCATTCCATTTCTCTGGACATCATTTCCCTTGTGAACAATTAAAAACCATTTTTGCCAAAGTCTTTCAGACGCCATTTGGATCTTATTTCCTGAGGTTTAAAAATGTATACAAGAACAGAACAAAGGAGCCGAAGACAAACATTATTTAAATTGTTAACCTATGTGTTTATTTGTTATAAATTGGGGGGGATTAAGATTCAGACTTTAGAAAGAGCAAGTATGGAAACAATATACCGTAATGGAGACCCTTAATTTTATGTCAAAAGCAAGAATGCAAAATTGTATCTGTGCAATAGTTCCAGTTATAGAAAACTTATGCAAGTAAGGGTGCACATGCATGCACGCGCGTGTGTGTGTGCGCGCGCGCGCGCACACACACACACACACACACAACCAACATCAGAAAATATAAATTCTTGCATTTTTTAGACACCTTTACTTGGCAATGTTACGACTGAGATCTAAATAAAAATTTGTGATTTTCAGTTTTTTGTTTGTTCTGTCAGTCTTCATTATTCCATAAAGACCAGTATGCATTTTAGATTTCAGCAAAACAGTAAAGAGCCATCAGTAGGCTTCAGTCCTTCAAAACATTTTGTAATTTAGTGAAAGGAAACTGAATCTCTCTCAAGGAAAAGAAAAGCCAGATCTTTCAGGATTCGTACTACAAGAAATTTCTCCAAATGGGGAGAGACACCTATTCACCTCGTAGCTCCTGTGGTGATGCCTCACTGAGATCTGCTGCCCTCGGGACTATTTTATCCGTGGAATTAGAAAGTGGGGGGGCGCCTGGGTGGCGCAGTCGGTTAAGCGTCCGACTTCAGCCAGGTCACGATCTCGCGGCCCGTGAGTTCGAGCCCCGCGTCAGGCTCTGGGCTGATGGCTCAGAGCCTGGAGCCTGTTTCCGATTCTGTGTCTCCCTCTCTCTCTGCCCCTCCCCCGTTCATGCTCTGTCTCTCTCTGTCCCCAAAAAAATAAATAAACGTTGAAAAAAAAATTAAAAAAAAAAAAAGTGGGAAGGGAGAGAAAGGGTCATTTTCATGTTAATTTTTGGCTTTATTCTTCAATGTCGTGCTCTGAGGCTTCGCTGAGACAAAATTCTAGCAAGCACGCCAAATATTCTTTGTGCTTCAGCAGATAATAGTAAGACAATAAATAGGAAACCATGGGAAGCTAGTTCATTGGTTTTCCAAGAGAGACGCAGTCTTGGGTATTCTTGGGTACTATCATTTCCTTGCTTCCAACCTTCCATCAGAGAAAGAACACCATCAGACTATCTTTATCCAAGATTGCACCCCCAGTATTCACTCTTTAAAGTCTAGACTCAAGATTTGACAACAGGGGAAAGCGGTAATCCCACTTCCCAAAGCACCAGGATTTATCTCCTGAGTTCTGGTTTCACTTTATTAAGAACCTGACTTTCTTCAAGTGATCAGCGGTGAACATTTAGTGTACTTCAGCAGACTCCAATCTTACCCTAAGGGCTTTCACAGAGTGCATCAGAGTAACCCCAACATTCACATACATACTATCAGAGTATGCCTGAGGATGAGGTGGGGGGTAGTTACGGGACAACATAGACCAAAATCTGCTCAGGAGTTCAATCAAGGAAACTCCCAAGTGTATGGAGTTCATAGCTGCTTTCCTTTTCTCCAAAGTAAAAATTGGACAAGATCATTACTTGGTAACATCAGACATGGGTGGGGTAATGGTGAGTGCACTTGGGTTTAAGTTTTCCCCACATTTAAGATCCTGTGAGTTAAGAGACTATAGAGTATAGGTGTAGCTCCGGGAAAGATCAAGGGCATGCCAGAGGCAACTTCTCCTCGGTCAGGGATACACTGCAGGTGCTAGGAATCATACTTCTTCCATCTGGATGGCACCTGGTATTCTGCCGTCACAGCATCCTGATTTCTGATGGCAACTGCAGTCTGAGAAGCCACATGTTGGCCTTTGCTAAGGTAAGGTCAAAACAGAGCTGGGGAGCAAACCACCTGCACAGAGCAAGGGCCATGACTGTGAGAACCTGAGACCCTCGGACACTGTAGTCACTTGGCCGGTGGTTCTGCCACTTCCTTCTGTGCCCCCTCTCAGCTTCCAGGTGCCCCCATTGTTTATTTACAGAACTCTATCTTATAGACTGCCCTACTCCAGATGGTTGGTGTTGACATGTCATTAACTTAGGTCTCTGCGGGGTCATCCTTGGGCTCTTCTCAAAAACTCTTTTCTCCAAATCTTCTCACAGACACTATTTTTAGAGAAATTTTAGCTTCACAGCAAAATTGAGAGAAGGGTACAGAGATTTCCTATATACGCCTTACACCCACATATGCATAGCCTCTCCCATTATCAGCATTCCCTATCCCAGCGGAACAGTTTTTACAACTGAGGAACATACATGGACACAACATAATCGGACAAAATGTATAGCTTGTATTAGGGTTCTTCCTTGGTGTTGTACATTATATGGGTTTTGACAAATTTCTAATGCCACGTTTCCATCATTATAGTGTAACACAGAGTATTTGTTTGCTCCAACAATCCTCTGTGCTGTAACTATTCATTCCTCCTTCACCAAGCCCTGGTAACTGCTGATCTTTCTGCTGTCTGTGTAGTTTTGTCTTTCCCAGGATGTCCCACAGTTGGAACCATACAGTATGTAGGCTTTTCAGATTGACTTCTTCCCTTACTTAGCAATGTGCGTTTAAGATTCCTCCATGTATTTTTGTCACCTGAAAGCTCATTTCTTTCTAGCACTGAATAATAGTTCATTGTCGAGATGTATCAAAGATTATTTATTCATTCACTTAATGAAAGATATTTTGGTTGATTCCAAGTTTTGGCAATTATGAATAAAACTGCTATAAACATCCTGTACATACGTTTGTGTGGACATAATTTTTCTAAATCTTTGGGCAAATACCAAAGAGTGTTATTATTGGGTGATAGGATAAGAGTATGTTTGGTTTTTCAAGAAATCAACTTCTACTCCATTCGTCTATTCTTTCACAAATACCACACTCTCTTGATAACGATGCATTTATAGTGACTCTGGAGGTTAGGTAGCATTAGTCTTCCAACTTTGTTTTTATTCAATGTTGTATCGGTCATTCTAGATCTTTGCCCCTCCGTATAAACTTTAGAGTCATTTGCGCATATCTACAAAATAACTTACTTGGACTTTGTTTGGGATTGCATAGATCAAATTGGGAAGAACCGACATCTTGGCTATAGTGAGCCTCCCTATCCATAAAAATGGTATATCTTTCCATAAGTTTAGTGTTTTTATTTTTTTCATCAGACTATTATAGTCTTCCTCCTATAGATACTGTATGTATTTTGTTAGATATACACTTCAGTATTTCATTTTTGAGGGTGCTAGTGTAAAAGGGATTATGTTTTTAATTTCAAATTCCACTCATTCATCGCTAGTATACAGGAAAGCAATTGACCTTTGTATATATAACCTTAATATAATACCTTATATTAACTGCATCTTTCTTTCTTTCTTTCTTTCTTTCTTTCTTTCTTTCTTTCTTCTTTCTTTCTTTCTTTCTTTCTTTCTTTCTTTCTTTCTTTTCCCTTCTCTCATTGTATTAGCAAACAATTCCAGTATGATGTTGGAAAGGAGTGGTGAGAATAGATAACCTTGCCTTGTAACAGATCCCAGTGGGAAAGATTTATGTTTCTCACCATTAATTACGATGTCAGTTGTAGGTTTTGTGTAGATATAGTTTCTGCCTGTGAGCCCGTGCTCTGCTAAGCTGTTAATCTGTCTACTCACCTGTGGTCTCTCCAATCTTGGGACCAGTAGAGTGTGCCCCATGCCTTCACTTCTCTCACAGATCCTAGAAGAGTAGTTTATTTTCAGTTTGTTTAGCTTTTTATTTGTTAGGACAGAGTGGTGACTTTCAAGTTTCATACATGTGGAACTAAAAGTGAAATCCTTCTACACTTAGTTATGTTTCTATTTTTCTACTTTTCTTTTAACGACACTTTATGCCCATTTTCCCAAAGTGCAGACGCACATGCCTCATAATAAGTGATAAGATGTTGTTCATTACTTATAACTTCGTGATATTTCTGTGTTTTATTGATATTCCAAACTAAAATTTTGATAAAATACGTCATTCTGTGGGATTTCTAAGCATTAGGACTATGTGAAATGTTAGTTTTATTTTCTAATAATACACTGTTTTAAAAGCAACAGAACATTATCAGTGGATTTATCAGGAAGTGGTTGATAAACAAAATCTGCTCATACTTATTTCATAGTAGAAACTGGTGTGTTAAAACTCACAACGGAGTTCCTTCAGAGAAAAGCTTGATAAAAAGCTCTAGGGTTCTATGTAAATCACAGCTACACTTTAAATTTTATTTTTATAGTCGTTGAAAATTTTTCCTTAAAAATCCTATTTTGCACGATTCTGCATTTCAGAGCTTTGGAGAAGACCAGTGTCCAAAGCAATGCTTAAGGAATACTATTTCTGCTTGAAAATTTGTCCCATTTCCATTATTCCATAGTGTCTCATTATACCAGTTAACTTTTCTGAGCTTCAGTCTCTTTATTCGTCAAATGAGGATAATAGTACCCTCCTAATTGTGAAAATCAAATAGGGTAATGAAAATAAAAGCATTTTACAGAGAAACGATCCTACACCCAAGGGTTGACATGATGGAAATAATCACCAAATTTGTTTATTTTTAATCCTGCTTCTAATGTAGATGAACTGTGGAAATTACCATATCATACTTTAATTTATGCTTAAATTCACAGTGACGTAAATTACGTACCCATCTCCTGTGCCTTCACCTTTAGGATAAATATTGTAAAAGATTTTTTTAAAAGTAGTCGTACCCCAAATGTTTACAATCTAGTAGAGACAAAACATAGTAAAATGAGATGACAAAAACACATCGTTGCAGAAGGGCAATACTGGAAAGGTATTTGACTTTGGATGAGATATTCCATGGTTTGAACCCCAGTCCAGCCACTATGACCTGTGTTAATGTTAGTGACTGAATCCCTGAAATGGGAATTAGAAAATTATTTTTACAAAGTTTCTGTGAGAAAGAAATAAGGTAAAATAATACCCTGGAATGAAACCAGGGAAAAAGTCACTTTCCTCTTCACCCCCTATGGATCCTCACCGACCCCGTCCTTAATTGGATGATGCTGTGTGCAAGAATCCCACTGAAAAAGATTGTTCACAGAATCTCCTATTTTGGGGTCAAATGTCATATTTGAATAGTCAAAAATATGAAGTGAGAAATCAATACCTAGTGAGGACAAAAGGAAACATGGTCCAAGCAAAGGTACCAAAGGGGACTGGGTATGAGATTTGTGGAGCTCACTGAAGAAATGATTCCAACTGGAGCAAATACACAGTGAACATATGTCCCATTTTCCTGGGATGGTCTCTATTTGTATTGATTGCCCTAACAATAAGTTCATTTTAACAGCTTTAATAGCTCCCATTCTTGCTTTTTAATTTTTAATAGCTCCTCAGCTTTAATGGCTCCCCATTTCACCCTTAAATATATGCCAGGTTTGAGTGATAAATTACCCTAGAGAAGATATAGAGTTAAGAAGGTTTAGGGACAGGGTTGGATAGGTGGAGCGAGGTCAGTCATGGAATCCTTTTAAAAAAGAGAGGCAGTCCATGTTGATGATAGGAAACCATGGTCTACTCTTGAGTCAAGTGTCAGATCAAAGACAGACTGTGATTTACATTTCTGTGTGAGCTTTGATTCACTTAACTTGATTTCTCATTCGAAAACACATATGTTTTATTAGTTTCAAAGTCTATCTCTCCCGCAACTCTGAGCCTAAGGATCCTGGAATAACACAGAGATAAGTGTATTATGTTGGAGTAATCTTTGGAGATCTGACTCATCACATTACATCCATCATACCGCAGAAGTCAGGCTTTCTGAAAGATAAGTTGTCTCTAAATATTTTCAGTATAACATTGTAATATATTCTCCAACTAACTGTATATCTTCTTATGACAATCTACGGCAATAAAGTCTAAAGAATCTAAAAATGCCATCAATTGTAAGTTGCAACATTAATTATAAATGTCCAACAAAGAAAAAAGCCACCAATTAAATGATACTACAATGTTTTTTTTTACCACTTGAACTTTTTATTTTGTTTTTATCGGAAGATCGTTCTCTCCTTACAAGAAATAGATTTATATCCAATATCATTTACGTGCATACGTAAAAAGGATAAAAGTGAAATACATTGATTAAGTTTCTCCTAAAATGGCTTCCCACTATCTGATTTGTCCAAATCATATTTGGACCCGAGACATCATTGAAATCATCCCCCTCCCCCTGCTTTGGCACAATATCATCCTCCAACTATGGTGTTGGAATTACAGCATCTCTCCAAAGATATCCCATTGTTTCTTCTGCAATTTGCTTCCAAGCTGTTGATGTCCCTTCTGCAAGTTTTAACGCACATTCGGAGGCTGTAAAATCTAAGGCGTGGCTGTTGCCTGGCTGTTAGCGATTATGAAAGCCATTATAATATGAAAGAGATGTTGGGGTGCATGGGTGGCTCAGTCAGTTAAGCATCCAGCTCTTGATCTCAGCCCAGGTCATGATCTCATGGGTCATGGGACCGAGTCTTGTATCAGGCTCTGCACTGATAACACCAAACCTGCTTAGCATTCTCTCTCTGCTCCTCCTCTGCTCAAGCTCCCCATCCCCCTCTCCCTCTCCCTCTCTGTGTGTGTGTCTCTCTCTTTCAAAATAAATAAGTACATTTAAAGAAAGGAGATGTGCATCTTAGAGTTGATGAGTAGGAGGAGAAGTCCACATGATCCTTTGGTGAGAAGACTTGGCTTGTCTACGACCTTCCATGGTTACACCATAACCAAGGGTATGACTTCATGCTTTGGAGACAATACTAATACCTGTTAAGATTTACCGAGTGCTGAGCATCTGCCAGATATTTCACTGAATGCTTTCGCACACGATCTCCTTGTCTTGACAAAAACCCTTACGGAGTAAGTATTGATTGCCATTATTTTATTCAGATGAGAACACCAGAGTGAAGGTCTCCAAACTGGTCAATTGTTCAAGTAGATTCAAACTCTGCTAATCTGGTGTTGGCCCCTGAACACTTGACTGAGAAGGGCTTCTGCCCATGGAGTTTACTTAAATCTTGCCTATCTGTGGAGATTGTTCCTGTCTCTGACATATGGGAAGTAGCGGATGCTTTTTAACAATAAGGGGGGTGGGAGGGACCATCAAAGCTATTCGAAATATCAGCTATTGAACATAGGCAGGAAAAACAGAGGTCTTTTCACCCCTTTCTCACATTGCTTCCAATGTCAGTTTATAGAAGGAGTTTCCTGATACAGGACATGTCAAAAGGCACCTAAGGAACAGAGGCTCAGATCCTGCATTATTTGGGCCAGGAGGTGGTCATTGCCCACTCTCTCGAGAAGGTCTGGAGCAATGGGTACAGTCCACCATGACTGAAGAGCAGGTGGTAATGACGGAGGCAAACACCTAGTGAGTGTGGTCACCCCAAATAAGTCAGTCTCTTAGGTACCTTATGTCTTTATATACATCTCCTCCTTTAAAAATCAAAAGCCCTGTATATTTACTCTTTGTCCCACTTTAAAAATGGTGGCACGGACGTTGGCACAGGACAAGTAGCCTGCTCAAGTTCGCCTTGGACTTGGCCCATATTCTCCCCCTTGGAGTCTATTCTGCGAACCACTTTAAATCCCCCCATCCCATGATACATAGATGGTGAGTCATAAAACATAAAAAGGAAACAGAAAAGGCACATTAAGAAGTTAAAAGGTCATGATCTGGATGAGGAGACATTCTTGTTAGAGAGACCACGTTGTTTTTGCTTCTAAAAACCTCCCTTCTTAAAACCTCGTCTCTAATAACACAGATGTCTTAACTCTCCTCGCCCTCTCTCCTCCTCCCATGCCCCCCTCTGCTCTTCTGCAGCATTTCTTACCCTTTTTATCTTTTGTGACACCAGCCAGCATTTTCTTCTTTTCACTTTCAAACCCATTTTCATGGCAGACTAAGCAAACGCTTTCGGCTCTGCATTATCTCCCAGATCAAACACCATGCACAGAGCGAAGACAGATGTCCTGGGAGCTGGCGTCGGCCGTGAGTGCCACTGTGCTATTTCTGAGGCAAATCCATACTGAGTACGGAGCGCCAGCCCTCGTGGTGTATCGAGCACAGTGGTGAACGTAGAATTTCCAAATTGTAGTGTGTAAATCACGAACGCGGGCACAGGTTTTCCTAAGATGCTCTTCCTTAAAAACAATGCCAGTGCTGACCAAGTGGGAGATTGTACCCTGAATCCTCAATAGTGCTTGGGGGAGGGGAGTCCGTAAGCAGATAACAGAGCTGGTGATGGGTGTCAGGTCAGAATGAGGACCCTGGCCTGGGAGGTGGGACAGGATAAAAGAGGGGGTGGGGGCTTTGTCCTGGAGCTTTGGAGCATTAAGCTGTTACTAAGGAAGAAGCTCAGGGGCACCTGGGTGGATCAGTTGGTTAAGCATCTGATTTGGCTTAGGTCATGATCTCATGGCTCACCAGTTCGAGCCCCGCATCAGGCTCTGTGCTGACAGCTCAGAGCCTGGAGCCTGCTTCGGATTCTGCGTCTCCCCCACTGTTCTTCCCCCTGCTCACACTCTGTTTCTCTCTCTATCTCTCTCAGAAATAAAAAAAAAAAAAAAAACGATTTAAAAAAAAAAAAAAAGCTCAGATAGGAAAAGAAAAGAAGGCTCTCCGAAAAAGAACAAGAAATGAAGAACTAAGTTTTGAAAATGTGCCATAGTCAGATGTATTCACTCATTCGTTTCCATTTATTTGATTCATCACAGATTTATGAGCACCTGCTAGAATCCAGTCCCTTGGGTATGCTCTTTCAGGGATATCATCTCTTTTAATAGATAAACCAATCCTGAGAAATAGGAGCTATTTTTTCTCATCTCGCAGATGTGGAGACAGAGGCAAAGAAAATCTGCACAACATCCCCGAGGCTACACAGCTGCAGAACCAGAATTTCAACAAATATCAAACCACGAAGAGGTAAGACTTTTAATGAGTGAGGCGTGACGCCCAGCTGGGGCTGGAGCTACTTATGTCCCTGGAGCCACTTTGTACCACGTGTAATCCAAGAATCACCTGTGTTAGCTGGACACTTGTCAAGAATGCAGATCCGGGGGCCATGGTTTCAGACACTCTGGTGGGGAGGATGTAGGGGCAAGGAGGCTGAAGATCTGTAGGTTTAACAGTCTGGGCTCCCGGGGACCAAGATGAACCCAATGTAGGATGCTGTGGAGAAAGGTGGCTAAGGCCAGGCAAAATCAGAGCTGGGAGAAACCAAGTGATTTAAACAAGGGCGCACAGCCATGCAGGGCCAGTCCTGCTCTCTGTGCACCTGACATTGAGGACAAGAGAAGGGTGATGAAACAGATACCTCTCCAGTCAGTCACTATCATGGTTCCATGGATTATTTACTTTGTAGCCTTTATTATTTGGAGAATTCATCTGATGGACTGTTTACTTGTTTATATTATTTTTGACAGCTTTATTGAGGTGTAACTGATATAAAAAACATACAAACTTAATGTACACAATTTGATGGGTGTGAACATATGCATATGTCCATGGAACCATAAACATACCTACCACCTCCAAAAGATTCATCTTGCATAACTGAAACTTTATACCCATTGGACAAATCTCCATATCCTCTCTTCCCAGCCTCTGGCAACCACCAATATACTCTTTGCTTCTATGATTTTTGACCACGTTAGATACCTCATATAAGAGGGATCATGCAATATTTTTCCTGTGACTGGGTCATTTTACTTGGCATAATGTCTTCCAGGTACATCCAGGTTGTTTCACATGGGAAGGTCTCCTTCTTTCTTAGGGCCAAATAATATTCCTTTGTATGGATGTACAATATTTTATCTGTCCATTCATTCATCAGTGGACATTTAGGTTGTTTCCATATCTTGGCTATTATGAATAACGTTGCTATGATCATGGGAGTGTAGATATCTCTTCAAGATGCTGATTTCATTTGCTTCGGATATATACCCAGCAGTGGGGTTGTTGGGTCCTATGGCAGTTCTCTCTCTAATTTTTTGAGGGGCCTCTATACTGCCTTCCTTGGAGGTGGCATCATTTCATATTCCCATCAACAGCGCACAAAGGTAATAGTTTTCTCGTATTTTCACCAACCCATAGTATCTTTTGTTCTCTTGATTATAGCCATCCTAATCTGGACTGGAAATTAATGTTCATGAAGTCAAAGAGTGTCATGGAATTGTTTGCCTGTGTGTCAGCAGTACCTGGCACAGAGGAAGTGCTGAATAAATACTGGATGGATGGATGGATGGATGGATGGATGGATGGATGGTTGGATGGACAGATGGATGGACGGGCAGACGGATAGATGGATGGATGGACAGATGGACAGATGGATGGATGGATGAATGGATGGACAGATGGATGGATGGATGGATGGATGGATGGATGGATGGACAGACGGATGGATGGATGAATGGATGGACAGATGGACGGATGGATGGATGGATGGATGGATGGATGGATGGACAGACGGATGGATGGACAGTCGGACAGATAGATGGACAGACGGATGGATGGATGGATGGATGGATGGACAGATGGATGGACGGGTGGATTGAGAGATGGATGGATGGACAGATGGACAGATGGATGGATGGATGAATGGATGGACAGACAGATGGATGGATGGATGGGGGGACAGACGGATGGATGGACGGTTGGACAGATAGATGGACAGACGGACGGATGGACAGATGGATGGATGGATGGATGGATGGCGTATAGGCGTGTCAGTCTTTATTTCTTTCTTTCCAAACCTGATGTTTCTTGTAAAGACATGAATCTCCACTGATTTTAATGCACTTCATCCTTTTACTTACTCTCCCCTAGAGTAGACAAAGGAATTGGTAAATTTGGGAAACATAACCCAACACAATCAGCTCAGACCCTCATTTCCTCTCCTTGCAAGTAAGCTGCCTGACACCACACTCCATTGCTCCTCCTCCAAGGGCAGACTCTCCTGGGACTGTCTGCCCCCATTCAGAGGCACCTGTAACCCATGGGTAATTAGCTCACTCCTAGAGTTCAGGATTGGGCTTATTAGGCTTTCCTCCAAGCCATGGTCCAACTCTGCCCTCGCAGTATGAAGGGCACAATTTGGTGCTCTATCCATCAAGACATTTTTCCCTATCGGTTTGTCTAGGACCAGGGTTGGGAAAAGGGGTGCCATTTATCAAGCACTTTCAGAAATCCCAAGCATGCTGGGACTCTAAAATAATCTAACAGAGTCCACGTTCTTTAAAGAATCCAGCAAGTTGGGGTGCCTGGGTGGCTCAGTCAGTTGAGCATCCAACTTTGGCTCAGGTCATGATCTCGCGGTCTGTGAGTTCGAGCCTCACGTCGGGCTCTGTGCTGACGGCTCAGAACCTGGAGCCTACTTCGGATTCTGTGTCTCCCTCTCTCTCTGCCCCTTCCCCACTCATACTCTGTCTCTCTCTCCTTCAAAAATAAATAAACATTAAAAAAATTTAAAAAAAAAAGAATCCAGCAAGTTGGAAAGCCAATTTTCTGGAAGCAGTATGTGATAGTAGGGAGAACCCAGGAATCAAAGTCCTTGCCATCATCCCCAGTGTCACCACTTACCTATTGTGTGGCTCAAACGTGGCATTTGACCTCTAGGACCCTCAATTTCACCACTGCTAAAATCGGGATGTTAATTCCTGCTGGCACTGTTGTGTGGATGAAATAAATCAAATAGACCTACACTACCAAAAGCTTTTGTTAAATAAAGAGCAGCATATATGTTCAAGGGAATCGTTATTATTATTGAAATAGAACAATGCCACAGAATACCACAATCATTTTCAGCCCAAGTGCAATGATTAAATTCTCCTTCCCTTGAGCAGACACACATAAAATATTATGCACATTTCTCTGGTGGACCTCAAGCTCCATAAACTGATTCATCATAATAAGAACATTATTCCCGGTTTTGGATACAAGGAAGCATTTTTCCTGAATGGAAAGAAAGACTGCTATTTTCTTAACTGTGGGATGAACATTTTTTTATCCCCAAATTATCAGTGAATGCGATTCGCCTCTTGTTACATTTCTTCAATATGTGGATTTTTTTCCATTAAAAAAAGCTGTTCATTAGTAAATTTGTCCACACCTAGTTTCAGAAACCACAAAGGTGACAATGGAGTCCTCATAAGAATTCAAACTCATCACTGTGTTGGTGCATATTTCAGATTTCAAATAAGAAAAAATTTCATTGGGGTAGGTATTTTATTATGTGAAAAGAAAACCCACATGGGTTTTGAGGTCCTGGTTTCCAGCTGCTGTTTTATAACTTTTTAGCTGTGTTATATCAGATATCAAAACTCTTAGAGCTTTGGTTTCCTTTCAGAGAGGAATAAGGGAATTGAATGAGATAGTGTATTTCAAGCTAAGAATAAGGTGCATGTTAGAAACTTCATAAGTATTCACTTACTCCCCATTCTTGGGGGCTGAGTAAAAATCAACTTGAAATTACAAAGTTTCTGCATTTTGCAGTTGAGGTACATAGAGTAAGAAACAGAAAAAGAAGTCTAAATCAATGAAATTCTGTTGGCAGGGATCTCTGGGTCATTTGTGAGAACAGTCTAGAGCTGCATTAATTTGGCCCAATTGGAAAGTCATTTTTTTTTTAAGTTGTTCTAACAAGTATTGAGCGATCGTGAAACTTGGCAGGTTTATCATCGTTTCCAAGAAATAGTCAACTGGATCCCCCTAGAAATCCCCAAGAAGCCATTTCAACCAGGTAGAAAATAATTTTAATCCTTTAAAACAATAATGGAATGAACTGGAATGTTTTACCATGATCTCCGCTACATGGCCAAACTTTATTCATTGTGTAAAATTGAGAAAAGGTTCATTAGAACCCCTCTCAATAGACATTTATGATATGGCTGGCTGAGGGATAGAAAACCCCAGCCAACAGCTCCTTACAAGGCAGAGTCTACAAACGCAAGGGTTGTATGTAGTTATGACCTCGGCCACATCAGAGTCTGGACAAAGAACGTCTAGAGAAATGGGAAGTAAGGGACCTGGTGCAAAGGTGGAAACATAGCGTCGTCGAAGAGCCCCTCCTTTTACCTGAATAACAGATTGAGTCTTCAAGTCTTCAAGGTAATTAATGAGGAGAAATCTAAGTGTGGATGTGAAAGGAAAACTGAACTCACACTTTGGTGTTTGAAGGGGCTTATGAATAGCACTTTTCTTTTTCTTACCCAAGATCCAGATAAAATGAGATCCTGATGCAGGCATCGGACGGCTGGAGATACAAATTGTACCTATTTTTAATAAGATCAGAAAACTTGGTTTAGGTGTGAGGTTAAAAGGGTGTCAGAATGCTTTACCTACAAGCTAAACTCAGGTCCTGAAACCATGGACCAGTTCTGCAGGGAAAGCAGCCCCATGCTAAGTTCACTGGGTGGGGAGGTGGGTGGTGGGTGGCGGGGGGTGGGGGGAAGAAGCCGATGAAAGCATGCTCAAGAAAAGCAGGTGCATGTGTGAGTGTGCGAGGGCACTCAGTTACCAAAGACAGACCAGGGGCATTCTTGACCCCAACCACTCCATCACCTCCACCCCCACTAAATAGCCACCCTGTCTTTTCTGTCCTACCTCCCCAAATGTCCTGGGACTCCTAGTTTCAGCCTCCTCTACAACCGCCAAAGTTCAAGTCTTCATCCGGGCTATCCCATCGGGGGCCTCTCCCGTTGAATCTTCCAGCCTCCTTTTCTACCCACAACCCTGTAGCCGTCGCGAACCGATCCTCATCGGCAAAGGGACAGCCTGCCTTGTGCTTCTGTGCCTTCACACTGCTGTTCTTTCTCCCTGGAGAACAACAGCCTTGCCTTATGCACTTGTTCCACCTCCTTTTTCGAAATCCACCCCAGATATTGTTTCTTCCCACTTCTCCTATTTTGCAGTCCCTCATTCCACCCTGTATGCAACCCGTTTATTCGCAGGGCCATTTCATTGCACTTGCTACGCAGGACTCTCACTTTGTGTCTACTAACCTCTCCCCACTACCAAACCGTGAGCTTCATGAAGACATGAATCACATCTTTTTTTTATGTTTATATTCCCGGCATCTAACACACAGCTCGATAATGCTTGAGGAATTGAATCAAATGCAATGCGTTGCCTGGAAAGTATGAGGCATGACTTCATTAAGCAGGTATAGGGAGGGTTTCCATCAAGCCTGTATCATAAAGGAGAGAATTTTTTTCTTGCTTCCAAATGCACTAGGGCTATAACCCACCGAATTATTACCGTGCATGAAAACATAAGCACAAGACTTTAAATTCCACTCTGCGGATGTTGCCGTGTAATTCAAATGAGCCCGCATACTGCACCATCTGTTAATAACCTTTCTGTGTTCTTATCGCTGCAAACAAAAGGAAAGAGACAGGTAATGCCATGCAGAATGTCACAAAGAAGCAAATGTGTGCATTACCTCCTGTCTCGGCAAGATTGAGTATTCAGATGCATGCTTCTGTGCAGATTAAATTCACTGTCTTTTCAGGGGGAGTTATGAACCCTTTGGGGCAGGAGCACTGAGCACTGGAGACCCAAAGCACTGATGAATTTTTCATGGAAGCAATCTTCCTTGCTGCGAAGGGAAGAGGATGTATAGCCAATGCACGGTTCTCATGAACTTCTTCAGAATTGAGGATAATGGGGAAGCCATTTGAAAGTGTCCCTTTAGCTATGAATCTCTGTACTGGATCTCAGCTAAAATTAAGTTCTCTGCTCAAGGACAAATCAAGGAAACTGGAGGGAAGTGCAGCTGGGCGGCGAGAGACATTTTCAGCTTGCGTGACTGCAAGGAACACATCTGCATTAAACTCAGTGCTGCACACAGTATTAGGGAGACACCATAAAAGTGACTGAACCAGATCCATTTTACAGGTAAGGAAACTGAGACCAGAGAGAAGAGCTATGACAAAATACTGTCCAGATTAAAAGCTCATGATTTCTTCTTGCCTAGAGTACTACACATGGCTTCTGAAAATACGAATATTTTTCTTGTTCTGGTTTTTTTCAGCAAATGGCAGAAATTCCAACTTCAACTTGCGCTTAATCAAAATGTGAAATGTATTAGCTAAATAAATGTCCCAAAGAGTTCTCAGGTTTGACTTGATCCAGGCATGGAACCTTGGCACCTGTCCCTCATGGCCCTGCTCTCTTCTGTGTTACCCTTGTTTTCAGACTCCACATGGTGACAAAAAGGCTGCCTGCAACACCAGGTCTATATCCTCCTAGAGTCAAGCCCAAAAGAGAAAGCAGCCACTTTGCTCTGCAGACTTGGTAGAAGTTTCACTGTGCCTCAAGGACTTTAAATGACTCCAGTATCCATCCCTGAAACAACCACTGTGGTCAAGAGGGTGAAATGCTCTGATTGGCCCAGACAGAGTCACAAACACTTGGGGAAGGCCTCTCCAGGTGAGCAGATGCATAAGGGGAGCAACTGTTGCTGTCACACTGCCGGCTAGTATTCTCACGTCTGTTCTTGTTGCTCGTACATCACTCACCCATGACATCCCTGAAAGCCATATTCCAGATGCAGCCAGAATGATCTCTCTGGCATGAGAATCTGGTTTGAAACTCAGTGAGGGAAAACTTTTCATCTATCCTCTTCGGTTTAGTTTCTGGGGGCCTGCAAATTAAATTGACAAAAGACAAAGTAGCAAGAGAATGACTTGATTTCGTATGTGCAGGAGTTCAAAGAAGAATGTGACTCAAAGTGGTGGTTAGAATTTGAGGTTTATATAGCATCTTAATAGGGGAAGGAAGCGGGAGAACGGTGCTTACAGGAAACAAAGGACGTTTTGGAAAGAGAAATGGGCCCTGAGGAGAATGGATGGGAGATCGTTTTGGGACACTATTTAAGTGTGCAGACTTCTCTCTGGTGCCAAAAGTCCACCTTTCCTGGCTGCTCTTTGGGAAGAGGAATTCTTTTGGGAGGCTCAGTTTTTAGGAAGATAAGGGATTTCGGGAACTCAAATGCCTTGTGCTTCAAACAATTTTTATGCCCCAGTGGCAGATTCTGGACGCCTTCAAAACCCCTCAAGGGCTGCCCATTGCCAAAGATAAAGAGGAGATCACCAAAATATTCTAGGCTCTCCCTGACCTTGAACACTCACGTACTTGGCCTTAGATCCTTTTTCCAGTTTCGTCTCATCTCCTGACACCCACTCCCTGCCTCACTCACCTTCCTTTTCTCACCAAATCTCACTGATCTTCTCAGCTTCGGCATCAAATCTTTCTCAAACCCCAGCTTAAGTTCATGTTTCCAAAGGACACTCCTCTTTGCCCTGTATTCTGCTGACTGCTTTCCATTGAAACTCCCCTCGTGTCTGTTGGTCTGTACTACTTGCTCCTCAAGGACAGGAGTGTGCTTTCTTTGTCTATAGAGTCCCAGAAACTTACCTAGTGCCTGACACCTTGGGACTGTTTAATCAATACTTGCTAAGCTGATTATATATTAAACTGTTGATAAAAACCAATGTGAAATATGGGAGAGCGCAGTGAGTTTAGAAGCAGGCTTGGAAGGGACCTCTAGCCTTCGCTGATTCTCAGAGCGACGTGAGGGAAGTCATTTAACCTCTTAGCCTTGGGGTTTCCTTACCTGTAAAGACGGCACGTTTACTCTTCACCTTGAGGGTTTATGGTGAGGTCACACAAAGCTCTCAGCATTGTTTCGGGCATACAGCAAATGCTCAAGCAATGCACATGGCGGTGTGCTTAGAAACCAGACCTCCTGAGTCGATCCACTGCACCCAGCAGCCTTCCACCAACCTCCTCTCAGCGTCTGCTGATTCTGGTTGTGAGCCCTTTCGCTTTCTGTCCCCGCTAGGTGGAGATACCATCGGTTCCTCGGTACCAAAGATAAAGGCCTAAGAAAACTCTCGGCCTGGCTTTACAGCTCAACCCAGAACAAGGGTTTGGTAAGTGGAAGGGTGTGTTGCTTAATTCCGGGCATCTTCTCGTCTCCAGGAGATGCCACTGGGAATGGGGGCTCAGGAAGTTATGGCGAACCACAGATGACTATCCTGATTCCATCCAGAAGGTTCCCGAAATTATATTGCGTATCTTGGCTACAAAACCCTTATTCCACTTTCTGCCTCTTTTTATTTGCTTATCACAATTGTAACAGGTGAGGGCACGAGGCACGTGTGGGAACCGTGTTTGAGCCACAGCAGAGTGTCAAGTAAATCTTAGCTATTTTAACTTGTCCTCGCATTGTAAGAAGCGTAAGCCTAAATTTCCTCTCGGTATACACAACTTTCCCGGAGACCTTAAGAAGTGTGAGCTTTGGACTCAGATAATCCCCTTTCCCATCTCCTAATGTTTTATCCCACAGAGAACACTTTTGTTTCTAGCCCCTGGCTGTCTTCCTACCCATTTCCCCTTCTCCTGGCCAGTGGCCCGCTTCAGGCTGCCCCGATCTGCAAAAACTTCTTCACTCATTTCCTCGCTTCCAGATTTGCCTTTTACAAATCTTTCCTCGCTTGCCACTGGAGAGATGTTTTTATTTTTATTTATGTATTTATGTATTTATTTATTAAGTTTATTCACTTACTTTGAAAGACAGTGTATGAGCGGAGGAGGGGCAGAGAGAGAGAGAGAGAGAGAGAAAATCCCAAGCAGACTCCCCACCGTCAGCGCAGAGCCTAATTAATGAGGGGCTCAAACCCCCAAACAGTGAGATCTGGAGCTGAGCTGAAATCTAGAGTCCGCCGCTTAACTGGCCGAGCCACCCAGGCGCCCCAAGGGAGAGATGTTTCTCGAACACAGATGTGATCATCCAGGCTTGGGCCAGCTGAGCGACCTTCCACGGCTTTCGTAGCTTACGGAATAAAGACAAACTCTTGCAAAGCACAGAATGATCTGGCTCATTTCATCATTCTGGCTCTCTTGGAAACCTCATTTGTTCCTGCCCTGCCTCCTGTGCCGGACTTCCTTGCATGTGCTGCGTTCTTTACATCTTTGACTCTGCTAAATGTGTCCCCCTCTGTTCAGAATGCCCGCACCCGCCCGCCTTGTCCTCAATATCCGGGCCACCGGGAGGGGGGTGAGAAGGAAATGAGGTTTCTTCTGTGTCTGGGACCACTGGACTTTGCCAAGCCTAATCATTATAAAATATCTCCTTAGAGAGTTGACACCGTTTACGGGGCGTCTGATGCCGAACAATAAAATAACTTGATGAGGGAGGGAGACCTGGGATCCAGGTCTAGGCCTTCTGTTTCCACGTCCAGTATGGGTTTGACAACGAGTTATCAAAGAAGCAGATGGGAGAAGGTGGGGGAGGGGAGACAGAGGGCCAGGGGGGGAAGGGGGGCAGGGAGGGAGAGGGAGGGAGGCAGAGAGAGGCGGGTGGGGGAGATACTGAGAGAGGGAGAGAGGGAGGCAGAGACAGGGAATGAGAAGTCTGCAACTCTGTCAGGGATCCTAGAATTAAATTTGCCTTGTCTGGCCGCTTCTGATCATCGTTTTTTTTTTCCCCCCTTTCTGAAAACAGGATATATTCCGAGCTGAGATGTTTGGAGACGGATGCCCTGTCACCTGTCACACACGCAGTAAGTCTGACAAACCCGCTCTTCCTTCCCCACCACCCTGCCTTTCCTCCGAGAAAAACTCAAGAAGGACACAGACACCTGCGTTAAAATAAGCCATGGAACCTTCCACGGTTTCAGACGACCCAGATTTCTCCTAGACGCGCCTGTAAGCAAGCTCCTGCAGACTGGGGTGGGGGGGGGGGTGCTGGCTCCAGCTTTGATCTTCAGAGCCTCACATTGATTAGAGCATGTTACGTAAAGATGTTTTTAACGAATGGAGAAAAAGGAAGAGTTATCTAAGCAGGCCCGGCTTCCTGGGTTTCCCTCTTTGTCCTCCCTTCTCTCGCTTCCTTGCTGGTTCTTCGGCTTTGTTTCACCCCTTAAGCTACGCGTCTGAGCTTCCTTCCATGTTGTCCTCCGTGAAGCCGGGGAGGCCAGCCTTCACTAAGAGCACCTCCCTGAACAGCGAATGGAATCGCGCAGAGATGGCGAACAGATGCCTAGGGTTACGGTCCAGATGCTCCCTCGACACACGCCAGCTCTGTGTAGACGGAGCCACTGCTTACCAGTCTGCTTCCGCGTGGACAGTATCGCCTCGTGTCTTTTTTCCTACCCCCTCCCTCCCTGGCGTGACTTCCGGTGACTTGGGCTCCCACAGAAGTAAATCCCGAGAAAACGGACTGCCCCTCTCCCTCGCCTCCCTCATCTCCATCTGTGTCCTCCTACCTGCCTCAACGTTGGAATCCACCAGGAAGGAAAGTCACATCCAAGTCCACTGGTAAAGGGGCCAGTGGGCAAACCACCGCCCTGCACCGTCTTCTCCTGTGCACCTGTACAAAAGAAGTCCGGGAGGCCATTGGGCGTGCCTCTCAGATCCCCCTTCAAGACACCTCGCCACCAGCAATGTCATTGGTTGACTAGCCCCATGGGTTTGCTCGTCCAACCAGAGCCGTGAGATGTGTGGGCTTCTCCCAGTTTTCAGACAATGACCCAGTATGATGAGTGTACCACAGCTGGGCCATTTCTGCCCAACACTGTGACAGTTGGGCATGACTCCCGTAAGGGCTAGTCTTTGCCAGCAATCTGGCCATCGGCTGGCCCACGACTCTCGGAATCGCCTACAGTCTGAGGCCACTCCTACCCAGTGATCCTTATTTCCCTGTCTCTTTCGACAGGTCACATTCGGAAGGGCCCCCTGCTGTCCTCCTAGCTTTACATTTTGTCCTCCGCTGGCATTCCCCTCCTAGACCTTGGCACATCTAATTCCATTGTGCTGTATTTTTCTCAGAGACCCGAACCTGACACCAAGTATGTCCTTCCAAAGCCACCATCAGTACGGCAAAGCTGAGGTAAAACAGTCTTTTGGTTCTTACGTACTGGTCACCCCACCCCACCTCACCCCCACCAAAACAACTGCACAGCAGTAACAGGGATCTTAGCTGCGTGCCTGGATGCCAACATGCCCCCCGGCCCCCGCCAAATCCGAACAAAACCACACACACACACACACACACACACATTTTTTTTTTTTTTAACATCTTGGCCCTGTGCGTTGTGAATGATCATTCTAATTATCAAGGCCAGCAAGAAATGAAAAGGTATTTTGGGTGCAACTGAATTAATATTGACCCAGGGTCTTTTTCGTAGACTTTAAAAAAGAAATAAATAAATGCTCGATGTCGACTCATTTTCTTGTGGTTTTCTTTTTTTCTCTGCAAATTAGAAACGTGCTATCCTGCTAATTAAGGAAAGTGGTTAGCTTGGTTTCAGTCTATTGAAGATCTTATTAAACACTGCTCTCACATTTGATTCCAGATAAAATAGGCTGGCTTCTGAGCATTTACAGATGAGATTAAAATGTAAGCGCTCCTTTTAACTCTCATCTAAAGTCTCATGTGAAACTCACTACGTCCTTGCCGGCCGCCTGGGTGGCTCGGTCGGTTAAGCATCTGACTCTTGGTTTTGGCTCAGGTTCTGATCTCACAGTTCGTGGGTTTGAGCCCCGCATCAGGCTCTGCACTGACAGCTCAGAGCCTATTTGGGATTCTCTCTCTCTCCCTGTCTCTCTGCCCTCCCCTGCTCCCCTTCTCCCTCCCTCTCTCTCAAAATAAAGACACATTTAAAAAAATTAAAAAAAAAAATAAAATTCACAATCTCCTTAGGAGGTGGGGATTTTTATTTCCTTTCCAGAGGTAGTGATACAGGTGCAGTGACGGACCTTGCACACGTAGAAGAGGCAGAACAGGAGTCGAATCTAAGTGATCAAAGGCTTAGCCTTTCGATTCCTCCCCGAGTTCAAATTCTGCTTTCGGTGCTTCCCGGCTGTGTGACGGTGAGCAACTTCCTTAACATCTCTGAACCTTTCAAGTAACACCTCTCTTGGCAACTGCTGAAATTTCAGGGAGGCCATTCATGTCAAGGGGGGGCCTACGTGTGTAAACTAGGCGCAGTCTGGCCACCGTCCTTCTCTATCTCCTATGCATTAACCACTTCTAGGGGACAGTCTAGACTTGTGTGCTTTCGCTCATCAATGTCGCTAATCAGGGTCAATCAGCGACTTCCCAGGAAGTCACCCTGTGGAAATGAGGGAGAATGATTGCCCGTGTGATCAAGAATGTCTGTCGATCTAAAGTACTTAAAGCTTCCTCTTAGACAGTATGCTTTATTTTCGCCTGGAAATTGAAAGGGGGGAAAATCACATTGGAAGAGCCTGTCCAGGAGCACTAATGCAGGGGGTGTGTGGGCGCTGGGCACAGCTGGGCTCCAACATAGCACCATGGTGCTTCTAAGTGGGCAATGGCTGCAGAGAGAGCCAGGTGGCCTTCTCTTTAGGAGGGAAGAAACAAGGATGCAACAGGGATCGTGATTCAGAGCCGTGCTTCCCTGAACAGTAACGTGCATCTTGCTAAAATGCAGATGCCTATTCCGTGGGTCTGGAGTCCAACTGGGCAGGGCTTGAGAGCCCGTTGCTAACACGCTCCCAGAGGATGCTGATGTGGGTTAAAGCAACAGTTCTAACCCCGGCTTTTTATTCAGTGGCGCTGTGACTTCGGGCAACTCACCTGATCACCATTCTTCAGGTTTCTGAAGCATGTGATGGGGTAATGGTCGCACCGACCTCATACTATTAATAGAAGTTACAGACTTACAATTGTGCCTGGCACATAGGAGGACTTCAGACATTAGCTATGATCATTAATATTATTCTTACTATGGTCAGAAGCATGGTCGGTGCGAACCAGCACCAGAAATAAAGGTGTTGTTTGGGGCGCCTGGGTGGCTCAGTGGGTTAAGTGTCCGACTTCGGCTCAGGTCATGATCTAGCGGTTTGTGAGTTCAAGCCCCGCCTCGGGCTCTGTGCTGACAGCTCAGAGCCTGGAGCCTGCTTCCAATTCTGTGTCTCCTTCTCTCTCTGCCCCTCCCCTGCTCACGCTCTGTCTCTCTCTGTCTTTTAACAATAAATAAACGTTAAAAAAGTGTAAAAAAATAAAGTGTTGGTCGATGGGGGAAATTTTAAATAATTTGGGTTTTATCTCAACTTATAAAAAAAAAACGCTGGAACTTTGTACTTTAATTACGATATTCTTAGTTTAAGTTACTTTATTCAAAAGGAAAATGGTGTTGCTGTTTTTTTTTTAATGTTTTAATGTTTACTCATCTTGAGAGAGAGAGATAGAAAAAGAGCGTGAACCGGTTAGGGGCAGGGAGAGAGGGAGACACAGAATCCGAAACAGGCTCCAGGCTCTGAGCTGTCAGCCCAGAGCCCGACGCGGGGCTCAAGTTCACAAACCGCAAGATCATGACCTGAGCCTAAGTCGGACGCCCAACCAACTGAGCCACCCAGGCGCCCTAGGAGAATGGTGTTTTATTTTTCCAGAGCTTCCATAAACAGTACAGGCTGGGTGGTCTTAATAACAGAAATTTATTTTCTTACAGTTCTGGAGGGTAGAAGTCCACGATCAAGGTGCTGGCAAATTCAGCTTCTGTTGAGAGCCGTTTTCCTGGTTTGCAGATAGCAGGCTTCCCACTATGTGCCCTCATGGTCGTCCCTTTGTGTTCACTTGAAGAGAAAGCAACATCTCTGCTGTCTTTCTTCTTCTTATAAAGACCCTACCCTTAGTTAGGACCTCACTGAACCTGAATTACCTCCTTAAGGGCTCCATCTCCAAACACAGTCATTTTGGGAGTTAGGGCCTCAACAAATGAAATGTAGCATGACACGATTCAGTCCATAACAAATGGAATAAAAGTCATTTTATTTTCAGTGTTTTTGCGACCAAACATACAATGTGGATATAGGCTGACACAGTCAGGTTTTTCCCCTTGCACTACTCCTGATAATGCATGAGGCTTAAATCCATAGTCTAGTTACATTATACGCATTAGCAGAGGTACACAGAATACACAACTCTTCCCTGAAATCTTAACCGTCTGCATCAAAGGCAGAGGAGGGTCGAGCTTTTGAAAATGCTCATTCTAGTTCCTCTATGGTCTTTGTGGGTAAATAAGTTGATGTGTTTTCTTTGGAAGGTCAGATGTTATAGTCTATCAAGATTAGAAATATGGGAACCCATTTGGCCACAAATTCTTCTGCCAGGAATTTACTCTCCTGACAGTTTCACAAGTGTCTAAACCGTGAGGCTCAAGGTGATTCTGTGCTGCCTTGTTTATTATTTTACTTTATTTTTTAAATTGACATGCGATAAAATTGACTTTTTGTTGAGTTCTGTAAGTTTTGATGTGTCTACAGATTCATGTAAGCACCATCACAGTAAGGATACTAATACAGAAAGCTCCTGGGTGGCTCAGCTGGTTAAGAGTCTGACTCTTGATCTCGGCTCAGGTCATGACCTCACGGGTCCGTGAGTTCGAGCCCTGCATGGGGCTGTGCACTCTCAGTGTGGAGCCTGCTTGGGATTCTCTCTCTCCCTCTCTCTGTCCCTTCCCTGCTTGTGCCCTCTCCTTCTCTCTCTCAATGTCTCTCTCTCTCTCTGTCTCTCAGAATAAATAAATAAATAAAAACCCTGAAATTTTTTAAAAAAGAATGTCAATCAAAACATGAATGGTTAATATAAATAATTTGATTGACTTTCTGGTAGCCTCACCTTCTATACACTTGTAAAACTGTCTGCAAATTCCTAGAAAAAACTATGGAAGCAGCCCATGTGTCCACTGACTGGTGAATGGATAAAGGTGTGGTTGGTGTGTGTGTGTATATATACATATACTTCTTTATCCTCATCCCTCTCTCTCTCTCTCTCTCTATATATATATATACATATATATATATAGTATATGATATTATCTCTCTATATATGTATATATGTATATGTATATATGTATATATGTATATGTATATATATGTATATATATGTATATATATAGAGAGAGATATTATATTATATATATAGAGAGAGATAATATTCTATATTATATATAGAGAGAGATAATATTATATATTATATATAGAGAGAGATAATATTATATATTATATATAATGGAATGGTATTTTTATATATAATATATTATATATAATGGAGTGGTTATATATATACATATATATGTATAATAATATATAATGTTATATATACATATATAATGTTATATATATACATTTTATATATAATTATATACATTGTATATATAATTATAATATTATAATTATATTATATATTACATATGTATATTATATATATAATATATATATAATGGAATATTATTTGGCCATAAAACAGGGTGAAATCATGTCATTTACAACAACATGGAATATCTACAGAGAATAATGCTATGTGAAATAAACCAGAGAAAAATACTATATCATTTCACTCATGTGTGGAATTTAAGAAACAAAAAGGATCAACAGGGAAAAAGAGAGAGAGAGACACACAGAAGGTGGGGAGTGCAAACCAAGAAACAAACACCTGACTATAGAGAACAGACTGATGGTTACCAGAGAGGCAGTGGGTGGGGGATGGGGTCAAGAGTATACTTATCATGATGAGTACTGAGCTGTGTATAGAATTGTCAAATCAACATATTGTATACCTGAAACTAATATAACACTGTGTATTAACTACACTGGAATGAGAAAAATATTTTTAAAAATAAAGGTTAACAAAACCATGATATAATCATGATATAATACTAGCCAGCCATTAAGATGCACATATGAATGATCCCACACAGCTACATGATGTATGTGCATGTGTGTTACCGCAAAACTATACCCAGGAAGTGAAAAGGTGACTGCTTAAATCTGAGACTGAAAGTCTTCGCTTTAAATCCTTTTGTTTGCTCTATTTTATTGTTTGCATTTATCATTAGAAAAGTTTAATTAAAGAAGAAAATAAATTGATAAAAAATTTAGAGTGTACAATTTTAGAAGCAAGTATGTGGGAGAAAGTATAATATGCTACACAATATTTTTAAATTAAACTTTTAATTTTGAGTTCATTATAGATTCAGTGCAGGTGTAAGAAGTAATACAGTTTGTGACCTTTGGGATTGGCTTTTGTTCACTCAGTACAAGCTTCTAGACTTCACTGTCATTGTTGTATCTGGCATTTGTTCCTTTTATTGCTGAACAGTATTCCAGGATATGGGGTGTCACCATTTATTGAACCATTCACCCACCAAAGGACATCTGGGTTGTTTCCCTATTTTTGGCTATTAAGAATAAGTGGTTTATAAATATCCATGTTCAGGATCTTCCGTGATCATGAATGTTCATTTCTCTGGGCTAAATGCCCATGAGTTCAATTGTTGAGTTATATGGTAGCTGTATAAACATCCATGTTGAGGATTTTCCATGATCATGAATGTTCATTTCTCTGGGCTAAATGCCCATAGATTCAACTGTTGAGTTATATGGTAGCTGCGTATTTAGTTTTATAAGAAACCACACGCATGTTTTCTAGAGTGGCTGTGCTATTTGACATTCCCACCAGCCATGTGTGAGGGATCCAGTTTCTCTACATCCTCAACATCCTATGGTGGTGTCATTACGCCCAACATCGAGTAGTTGTGTAGTGATATCTCATTGGGTTTTAAAATGCACTTTCCTGATGACTAATGATGTTGACCATCTCATCATCCCTCCGTATATCCTTTTCGGTGAACTGTATTTTCATATCATGTGCCCGTGTTTTAACTGGGTAGTTTGCTTTCCTTCATTGCAGAGTTTTGAGAATTCGTTGTATATTCTAGCCTCTTGTACTTTGTTGGTTGTGTGATTTGCACACACTTTCTCCCAGATTGTAGCCTGTGCATCCTTCCTCATCATGTGGGCTCTCATTGAGTAAGACTTTTTAAATTTTTTTTTATGTTTATTTATTTTTTAGAGAGAGAGAGAGACAGAGTGTGAACAGGCGAGAGGCAGACACAGACGCGAAGCAGGCTCCAGGCTCCGAGCCGTCAGCACAGAGCCCGACGCGGGGCTCGAACCCACAAACTGTGAGATACGACCTGAGCCGAAGCTGGCCGCTCAACCGACTGAGCCACCCAGGCGCCCCAAGTCTTTTTAATTTCAATCGGGAATATTTTATCCATCCATATTTTGGTGGGTCACACGCTTGATGTTAAGTTTGAAAATTCTTTGTTTAGTCGTAAATACCAAAGTTCCCCCTGTGTTTTTTTTTTCCTAAAAGTTTTATAATTTTGTCTTTTACGTTGAATTCTGTGGCACATTTGAGTTCATTTTCCTGTAAGGTGGGAGAGGTGCAGGTGTACGCAAAGTTTTTTCTCTTCTTTTGTCTATAGATGCACAACTGCCCCAGTACCCTTTGTCAAAAAGGCTATGTTTCCTTCATTGAGTTGATTTTGTATCTTTGCCAAAAAATCTTAGTTTATTTCTGGGTCCTCTCTTCTCTTCCGTGGATCCATGTTTCTAACCCTCTGCCCAAACCGCACTGTCTTAATTACGGTAGTGATATAGTTGGCCTTGCTATTGGGTAGAGTGGTTCTTCCTGCTTAATTATTTGTCAGAAGTATTTAAAGCGGTTCTAATGCTTGTGCCTTTCCATGTGATTTTTACAGTGAGTGTGTCTTTGACCACAATTACATTCGATATGTACCTAAGTTTGGGGAGAATTGATGGGTTTACTATGGATCGTTTCCCAACTCATGAGCACAGTACGTCTCCTTACGTGAGTCTTCTTTGATACTTTCATCAGCATTTTGTAATTTTCAGCCTAGAGATCCTGAACATGTTTTGTTAAGTTTATGCTAAGTTTTTAATTTTCTTTGGGGGCACTCGTAAATGGCATTGTGTTTGTAATTTCAGTTTCTACACGTTCATTGTTAGTACATAGACGTGTGATGGATTTTTGCGTCTATCCGGTGTTTCCAATTAAGTTAATCAATAAAATAGCTGGCCTACAAGTATGCTCTCACTTTACAGATACAGACGTCTTCTTTTCTCCGAAGCAGGGAAACTTAAAGCCTCCCCATGTGGGCTTGACCTTGAGCTTCCTTCACTGGTCAGACAATTGGCCCAGGGAAAGCAGTGTGGGATGGTGAGAGGGAATGCACGCTGGAGATCAAGGGGATGGGTGTGAATTCTAGCCGGCCACCTGTAAGCCCTGGACCCGGAACACGTTCCGCTCTCTAACGCCCATTGCTACAATAATGATAAGACAACAACCGCCGTGAGAGCTATTTCAGTGAAGGACTTAATATAAGATAGACTGATAGACTTTGTGTTAAGACCTTTACACTTGTCTCACTAACATCTCATGTCCCCTTGTGAAGTAGGAATTACAGGCCTGCAGTACTTTGTCTGCAGTTTGAGTATTCCACAAGCTTAGAAAGAGAATTATTTGTATACCAGCTTGCTTTAATTCTTTGGGCATGAACCCCTGGCCTGAAGTGATGTGAGGCCACTTATCATTTACCTTTATCTTGCCTATTTTTTTTTTAATTTTTTTTTCCAACGTTTATTTATTTTTGGGACAGAGAGAGACAGAGCATGAACGGGGGAGGGGCAGAGAGAGAGGGAGACACAGAATCGGAAACAGGCTCCAGGCTCTGAGCCATCAGCCCAGAGCCTGACGCGGGGCTCGAACTCACGGATGGCGAGATCGTGACCTGGCTGAAGTCGGACGCTTAACCGACTGCGCCACCCAGGCGCCCCACCTTTATCTTGCCTATTGTGAATAGCTATATGCTTTTCCCGTGGAAATGTTTATGCTTTTGGTAACAGGTGCTTTTTATCACAGGCACGCCAACCTACCCGCTCTGCTATACAGGCTATTCCACATATGCCATATTAGCTTCCAAACATCCCCAAAGGCTCTGAAATCTGTACCATTTCTGGTCTGAAGATGATCAGATAAGGGATTGGTAATGTAATCATCCTCATGTTACGATTGGGAAAGCAGGACGCAGAAGTGTGACGTCCCATGTCCGATCGCACGCATCTTTTTGGTGGCAAAGGAGGCAGGTGGACTGACGCATGGGCTCTGAGTCTTCATCACCTCGCTCTACGTATCCGTGGGTTACGTGAACCTCGGGAAAAGGCCTGAGATGGAGTCCTTGGGGGTGACCTTGGAGAGACATTTAACTCTACCTGGAACTCTTCGGGGTCCGCTTTTGCGGATTGAGAGGTATATAACGCAGGCGAAGGCAGCCACTTGTCCCTGTCAGCAGGGGGCTGGGCAGGTACCAGGCTGGGCGCTTTCACACACTTCCAGGGACCATTTGTGGCAGGTGATTTGTTGCCCCTTCATCGTCCGCAGTCCAAGATTTTCCCCCAAGGTATAGCTGAATAATCCCTCTGACACTGCATTCTTCAGTGTGATTGTGTTTATTCCACCCCTAGCCAACTAATATATTACCAGTTATCATTTCCCTCCCAATTATTCATTCTTCGTGGCAACCGAACATGGTATGTCATCCACAGCCCCCAACCATGACAGAAGTAATACAAAGCCTTATCATGTTACCTGGATTTAATTGCTTTCGAATGGGTCTGATGATGAAAACACTCTCGGCTCATTATTTCCTGTGGCCAAGATGAATGATATGTCACAGTGCCACCAACAAAGCTGGAAGCAGTCAGAGCTCAGCTGATACCAATGTCACATTGACCACCGCACGGCAGGTGCTTCGACTCTGTGCCAGCGAAACGGGCAGGTCAAATGACAGAAAGGAGGCTGGAGGCTGAAAGAAAATTTTAAAACATATAAGGAAAAGATTTGGAAATAAAGAATTAAGGAGTTGGAAGAAGACTATAACCATCCAACGTTCTGATTTTATAAAGGTGGAAACTGAGACCCAAAGAGGGAAAGAGATATAGACAAGGCCAAATAGCCAGTTTCTAAAAGAATTACTTGGGCAGTTATCCAAGCCATGAACCCTGAAGTCATCCAAGATTCATCCTTTTAAAGGCATATTGCATATCTTTGCCAAGTCCATTTCCTTACGGATTAAGTGGATTGCTCACCATTTTATCAACATTCATCTCGATTTCCTTTAACTATAGGTACTTAAAACAAATCAGGGTCAATAAGGTATGCTCACATAAATACCTTACAAAGTTCCTCTTATTTCGTATTGCTGCTTCCTTGTCTTTTTTTTTTAATGTTTGTTTATTTTTGAGAGAGAGAGAAACAGAGCATGAGCAGGGAAGGGGCAGAGAGAGAGAGAGAGAGAGACAGAGACAGAATCCAAAGCAGGGTCCGGGCAGGCTCTGAGCCGTCAGCACAGAGCCCGATGTGGGGCTCGAACTCACAAACTGAGAGATCATGACCTGAGCCAAAGTCAGAGGCTTAACTGGCTGAGCCACCCAGATGTCCCTTCTTCCTTGTCTTTTATTCAGTCTACATTACTTTTCCTCCAACTCCCTAGCCTTCAGGAGAAAAATGCACTTCAGGGGCACTAGCGAACCCACTATGACTGTATATGAAATCATATATGTATGTGTGACTGCTTTCATATTCTATTGAGTGGCTTTAAATGAGCAGAAAATGAAAAGAAAATCATTTAGTAAGCACCATGATGCCCAGCACATGTTTGCCTTCAATAGATATATGTTTAATTTAAAAAGTTATTAATTTACAGGGACACCTGGGTGGCTTAGTCGGTTAAAGGCCTGACTTTTGGTTTCGACTTAGGTCATGATCTCACAGTTGGTGGGTTCAAACCCCATGTCAGGCTCTGTGCTGATGGTGCAGAGCCTGCTTGGAATTCTCTCTCTCTCCCTCTCTCTCTTTCTGCCCCTCCTCTGCTCTCTCTGTCTCATAATCAATCAATCAATCAATCAATCATTAACTTATAAATGTCTGTGGGGCCCAAGTTGTAAAAAGGAAAACAACCACAAACAAACAAAAACCAGCTTGGTAAAGACACTTCTTTTCCAGATAAACTATTCTTTGACCAAAAAGACAAGGGGCATGGTCAAGGGGAAGAGGGTTAAACAAGGGAGAATCCTATTTGCCAGCCTAGAAATTGACCTCTTAGGAATTCTATCAGCCGGACAGTAAATATTTCCCCACTTATCCCCCCTCACCCCACTTTCTTGGAGAAGGATTATATGTCGGCTCACATTGACATGACTTGTAGTGCCCACTCTCACCATGGAAGGGGTGTTTGTCCCTGGCCCCTTGTCATTGGGCTTGACCTTCTCACCTGCTTTGGACAATGAATGTGAGCGGATGGGACCTTTGTGAATCCGACCCGAAGGGAGCGTGATTCCCATTAGACATTAATGGTTTGCCTCCTCCAGGAAAATGGCATTCTTCAAAGAGGGACTGCTCATGCAGCCTGGGACCCAAAATGAGAAAATAATAAAGAAGGCCAATAGCAGCCACCTGCAGCTGCCGACATATAATCTGAGTGAGAAATGCAGGCTCCTTGTTCTACACCATTGAGATTATGGCCTGTTTATTACCGTGGCAAAGATGACCGATATGCATATGAAATTTAAACCGTTTAACTCATCAATGGCCACAGATTATCTGTTTCCAAAGTGAAATGTGTTATCTAAGGAAGACTTTTTTGTGTGAAATACAGTTATTAAAATTCAGTCCTTATTTATCCCTGATATTTCTTTTTTTCTTTGCTTTCTTTCTTTTTTTTTTTTTTGAGAGTGTGAGAAAGCATAAGCAGGGTAGAGTAGCAGAGAGAGAGAGAGAGAGAGAGAGAGAAAGAGAGAGAAAGAGACAAAGAGAAAGAGAGAAAGTTAATAGGCTGGATTAATAGTTTTCATATGGCTCTTGAGTTTTCTCATCTCATTGTCTATGAATGAGAATAATAACTCTGTGTCATGTTTTCAAATAGATCTAACCCTGTATCAATTACATGTGTGGCATGAAACCCCCAGGAATATGTTAACCAAAAGTGGTAATCCAGTTCTCTTTGTCTTTTTTTCTTATTTTTGATAAGAATGTTAAGATGACAATATTTTATCAAATTACAAAACTATCCTTTTCCTCTTAAATAATCGTTTGTCTCACTAGGAGTACTTGTTGGATTTTCCCAAATGCTTTCTCAACATCAGTTAAGATCATCATATTTGTGTTTTGTGTAAGGAATACAGAATAATTCGTATCAAATAATCCAACAACCTGTCCTGCTGAAGTATTTGAAACACTAATTTAAAGCCTCTTAGAATTAGCTGATTGGAGCCAAACCACATCTTGGGTATGGATTGTGGTTTCCTTCTAGTGTACAAAAACTTCCTCCTCTCACTACCCAACCAAAGCAGATGTCCTCTCAACCTTGCCCTCTGTTTCCATTTTTCCATTCCCAGATCTGCTCCAAGAAAGCATGACTGCCTCCATTCTGAGCTGTTTTGCTGGCTTATTTAATCTGCTGCCTCATGGGAAAATTATATTCCCCTGAATGTTGAATACTAACCTCTTACCCTAGAATCTAGAATCGAGATTTCCTCCATTCAAGGCCAACATTTTCCCCCGATGAATCTGGCGTCTTTCCTTTTTACCTTCTGCCATCACCTTGCCCCATAACCCTTTATCTTTTTTATTCAGTAAGTATTACAGTTTTGAAATGCAACTTTTTTTTTCTAATTTTTTTTAATGCTGATTTATTTTTGAGAGAGAGAGAGAGCAGGGGAGGGCCAGAGAGAGAGGGAGACACAGAATCTCGAAGCAGACTCCAGGCTCTGAGCTGTCAGCCCCGAACCCGACACGGGGCTTGAACCCACGAGCTGTGAGATCATGACCTGAGCTGAAGTTGGACGCTTAACCGCCTGAGCCACCCAGGGGCCCCAGGAAACAGAAATAAATAAAGCAAAGTCCCTGCTTTCATGGTGCTTATGTTCTAGAAGGAGAGGACGACAAAGAAAGCACGTGTCAGATGGCGATAAGTACCAAAATGAAAAATAAAGCAGAGGAAGGGGCCAGAGGGATGAGGTGTTGGTGTTCGCAAAGATCTCTGCAAAGTGGAAATGAACCAGGTAGAAGTCTAGCAGAAATGCATCAAGGACCGTGGGAGCAGCAAACGCAAACACCCTGAGACAGGCACGCTTGGTACATGGGAGAAAAGGCAAGGGGCATGATGGCTTCCTCAGAAAGAACAACTTTGGGGGGGGGGTTGGGGGTGGAGGCAGTTAAGGTTTTGGTTATCAGTCTGAGCGAGGTGGGTAGCCGTTGGGGCATTTCAAGCAGAGTGAGTTAGGCTGCTGTGTTGGACTGGACTGAGGTGTAAGGAAATGCAAGATGCAAGACGATTGCAAGAGTCCAGGCAAAACACAAGGTGCCTCGGGTCAGAGTGGCCGCCGTGACGTGGAGGAAAATCGTTGATTTCGGTGTGCATTTTGAAGTTAGCGCCAAGAAAATCTGCGGACGGATTGCGTGCGGAGAACGCGGGGATGAGAGGAATCTATGACTCAGAGTGTTTCACATGAGCAAGGGGAAGTCAAGGGCTTGTGTTTCCAGAGACGGAGAGTCATAGGAGGAGCAGATTGGGGGGTGGGCAAGAGTTTATCTGAAGCATGAGGTTAAGATGCTTGTGTGAAATGAAAGGAAGAGGGAAGAGCAAAGTGTGGCAGTTCACTTTCTGTGTCAGCCAGACCAGCTCGGGGGGGGCGTCCACTCCCGAGTGTGACTGAAAGGATGTATCTGATGAGGTTAACACCTGAATCCGTGGTCTGAGTGACGAGTATCACTATCCCCAACACGAGCGAGAATCCGTCAATACGTTATAGCCTGAACAGCACCAAAAGGTGGAGAAGGGACAATTCTCTCTGTACCCGGCGATCAGAGCAGGGACATCAATCTTGGTCTTCTCCTGCCCCCAGACTAGGACTTACACCACATGTCACTGGCTTTCCTGACTCTCCAGCTTATGGACATCAGATCGTACAACCTCCCAGTCTATAATTCTGTGGGCCACTTCTTCACAATAAACCTCTTTATCATCTATCTGTCTATCTATCTCTCTCTCTCTTTCTATCATCTCCTATTAGTTCAGTTTCTCTCAAGAACCCTAATACAATAAGCAAATGTGGGAATCATGGGAATATTGTCAGCACAGAGCCCGACACGGGGCTTGAACCCACGAGCTGTGAGATCATGACCTGAGCTGAAGTCAGATGCTCAATTGACCGAGCCACCCGGGCGCCCCACAGCTTTTTTTGTTTTGTTTTCTGTTTTTTCATAGAAGGTGCCGGGAGAAAATGGTCTCTTTAAAATTAGAGCTTTAGACGGATTAGCCGAGGCTTTGGGTGAGTTAACTTAGGGTACGTAGAGAGATGACAGAAGTCAGAGAGTTGAGTTCCTCACAATTCAAAATTTACAGGCCAGAAAAGTGGAGAAGATCAGGCGAAGGTAACAGAAAAGAAGCAGTCGTCAGCCAAGAGGTGAGTCCAAAGACAGTGAGGCATGGAGACCAAAGAAAGTAAGTGTTTCGACAGATGCTGAGGTGTCCTCAGAAGTTGGAGACGACCCTTCTCACAATTATTTAGTATCGAAATGTGTTTCTTTCTTTTACGATTATTATTATTATTATTTTTTTTTTTTTGGTGCTTACTGTGGTCAAGGAAGTACAAGCACTCATCAAGTAATTGAAAAAGCACATTTTTATCTTATTTGTTTCATGTTATTTTTTTAAAAGATTTTTTTTAACGTTTTTATTTATTTTTGAGACAGGGAGAGACAGAGCATGAACAGGGGAGGGTCAGAGAGAGAGAGACACACAGAATCCGAAACAGCTCAGGCTCCAAGCTGTCAGCACAGAGCCCGACGCCAGGCTCGAACTCATGAACCGCGAGATCGTGACCTGAGCCGAAGTTGGCCGCTTAACCGACTGAGCCACCCAGGCGCCCCTGTTTCATGTTATTTTTAATGTATTTTGAGAGAGATGAGACAGCAGGGAAGGGGGGAGAGAGAGAGGAAGAGAGAGAATCCCAAGCAGGCTCCTTGCTGTCAACACAGAGCCTGACACGGGGCTCAATCCCACAAACCCTGAGATCATGACCGGAGCGGAAATCAAGAGTCAGACGCTTAACCGACACCGAGGTGCCCCCCAGAAAAAGCACATTTTTGAAAGTTAGAGCGGAGTGTCCTGAAAAGCATATTCACGGGCAAGTCGGGAAACGGTTGCGGTTCCTGGTTCGGATAAAACAGGTGTCATTTTGTGCGCAGCCCTCCCCTTGAAGGTTCATGGTTTGGATGGTTCTTCATTGAAAGAATAAAGAAGTAGGAGTAGCTAATATCGAAGTTCCTAGCCAGGAGCTAGGTCTCTGATGATAAATGCAAACCAGCCACTGAATAAATGAATAAATCAGTGAACAAAATCACCGATAAATCAGTGATAAATCACAAAATAAATCAGTGAACAAATCAGTGTTCTTTCTAATGCCACCATTTTATAATTACCCCCACCGGTCCCTTTCCCCTTAAGGAATATGGACAGAGGGAAGTTGAAATGGTGTCTGTGCTTTGAGCTCTCTTCCCTTTCTTCCTACTGGCTTGCCTGTAGTCATGCTTAATTATTTATACTGCCTTTAGGAAGTGCCACCGGGCACTGCGGCCCTGGATGCCATTTCTACTATTATTAGTCTCAGAACTGTTCCTTATTTCCTCCAGCACAACGAAGGTGGCCGAAAAAAAGGGACCGCACTTCCCTTTCCCAAGACTTTGACATGCTCAGCTCAGCAGCACTCAGCCTTCCAGAGCCTTCCAGAGCCTTCCAGAGCCTTTAATGAGAGCGATGGAAGATCTAATTCCCTTCGTTGTCCCCGGCTCCCTTGCCCTCAGCTAATCAGCTAAGGAGCAGTGTGAGAGGACCAGTGGGTTATTTCAGTGGCTTCTCTCCATCACTTTTCTGTTCCTGTGCAATCCCAGCATGCCAATGCGGGGTTTCTTGTTGTTGTCGTAAGCCGTTTCTCAAAGCAGACCACACTGTGGCCTTCTCTCTCTTTGCTGCCAAAAGAAAATAAAATCTACAAATGCTAGATATTTGCTAGATGGAGCAAGTCTTCGTTTTTTGTAATTGCTTTCTTCTAGTTTTCCTTTTCCTCAATTTTTCATTTTTTTCTTTTCTTTTTTTTTTCTTTTTTTTTTTAACGTTTATTTATTTTTGAGACACAAAGAGACAGAGCATGAGCAGGGGAGGGGCAGAGAGAGAAGGAGACAGAATCGGAAGCAGGCTCCAGGCTGTGAGCTGTCAGCACAGAGCCCGACGCGGGGCTCGAACTCACGGACCGTGAGATCGTGACCTGAGCCGAAGTCGGACGCTTAACCGACTGAGCCACCCAGGCGCCCCTCTTTTCTTTTTTTTTAATATTAATGTTTATTTACTATTGAGAGAGATAGAGAGATAGAATGCAAGTGGGGGAGGGGCAGAAAGAGAGAAAGAGAGAGTTGGGGGGGGCGGGGACACAAAACCCAAAGGAGTCTCCAGGCTCTGAGCTGTCAACATGGAGCCAGAGACCAGTCTCGAACCCACAGACCACGAGATCATGACTTGAGCAGAAGTTGGATGCTGAAGCGACTGAGCCAGCCAGATGCCCCTTTTCTTTTCTTCTTTTAATCGGAATACGAATTTAAATTATGGATCATTCTAAGCTCCCCCCAAATGGATTAGTAAATATTTATTTCATGGCCCGGGGCTATGCAGTGTTTAGAAAGTTTAGAAGCACATAGTGGCCTCCATCAGGCAGACAAATGAACTACAGTTTAAAAGGAAATGTCAACCTATCTGGTGTCCAGGCGCTGTGATGGTGATTTGGTAACAATTTAATTTACCTAATATATTGAGAGCCTGCTGTGTGCAAAATTCCACTGGTAGTGAATGGTAGGAACTCTCTGGGTTCATTATGCAGTGGGAAGAGTTTACACATAAAGAACTCCCGCAGGGGCGCCCGGGTAGCTCAGTCGGTTAAGTGTCCAACTTCGGCTCAGGTCATGATCCTGCGGCTTGTGGGTTTGAGCCCCGCATCGGGCAAGCCGTGCTGACAGCTTGGAGCCTGGAGCCTGCTTGGGATTCTGTGTCTCCTTCTCTCTCTGTCTGTTACCCATTCGCACTCTGTTTCTCTCTCTCTCAAAGATGGATAAACATAAAAAAAGAAAATTAGGAACTCCTACAGGTCGATAACAAAAAGATATGCAACCAAATTAAAAAGTGGGCAATGGACTTAAACAGATATTTCCCCCAAAGAAAATATACAAATGGCCAATACATCCATAAAAAGATTCTCCACCTCGTTGGTCATTAGGAAAATGCAAATCAAAAGTGTAATGAGATACTTGTTCACACGCGTAGGATGGCTATTATAAAAAAAAAAAAAAAAAAAACTGAAGGGGCACCTGCGTTGTTCAGTTAGTCAAGCATCCGACTCTTGATCTCAGCTCAGGTTGTCATCTCAGGGTTGTGAGATCGAGGCCCGTGTCAGGCTTTGCGCTGAGCATGGAACCTGCCTAAGATTCTTTTTTTTTTAATTTTTTTTAATGTTTTTTTTTTTTTTTCAGACAGAGAGAGACAGAGCATGAACGGGGGAGGGGCAGAGAGAGAGGGAAACACAGAATCGGAAGTAGGCTCCAGGCTCCGAGCCATCAGCCCAGAGCCTGACGCGGGGCTCGAACCCACGGACCGCGAGATCATGAGCTGAGCTGAAGTCGGATGCTTAACTGACTGAGCCACCCAGGCACCCCGGAACCTGCCTAAGATTCTTAAGAGGAACCATCTCTCTGCCTGTCCTGTCCCCTGCTCTCTCTCTCAAATTAAAAAAAAAAAAAAAAAAGCTGAAAATAAAAAATGTCAAGGATGGAGGGAAACTAGAACCTTTGTGAATGGCTGGAAGAATGTCAAATGACGTAGCCCCCATTGAACATGGTTTGGTAGACCCTCAAAATAGTAAATACGGAATTGCCACTTGACTCAGCAATTCCCCTGTTCGGAAGCTGCCCAAAAGAACTGAACACAGGCACTCACCCAGGTACTAGTGTGCCAGTGTTCCCAGCAGTGTTATTCACAACATCCAAGAGGTGGAAACAACCCAAGAGTCCATCAACACGCGAATGGGTAGACCAAATATGGCGTATATGTGCCATCAAATACCGTTCAGCCAAAAAAGGGAATGAAGTGCCAATACCACACGGACGAATCTTGAAAAGATTATACGAAGTGAAATAAGCCAGACACGAAAAGCCGAGTATTGTATGATTATACTCGCATGAGGTGTCTTGCATGGGGAAATTCATGGAAACAGAAAGTAGAAAAGAGACTACCAACGCTACGGGGAGGGGAGAATCAGGGGTTACTGCTTAGTGGGTATAGAGTTTCCGTTTGGGAAGGTGAAAATTCTGGAAATAATTGGGAACGTCGCACAACATTGCGAATACACCTAAGGGAATTTTGTAGCTGAGATGGTAGAAATGTTACATTATGTCTACTTTTCCAGCAATAAGAAAAAACAGAATGAAACAAATGGAAGTCACGTAAATAGATGATGATGGCCAGACACTGTTCGTGGTTCAGCTTCTCGTTTCTCCTCTGTTTGGGTGGGCTGGCCCCATCATCTGTGGTCACCTGCCATTCGCTGGGCAGTTCTGCTGCTGGATATTAGTTGACTGTCAGCTGAGCAACTGGGGGACTGGGCCCCTGTTTCTCACGTGTTTCCCTCGTAACCGTCACCAGAAGGTAAGCTCGGACTTGTGCGGTTTCCGAGGAGGGGAGCGGAAGTTGACAAGGCCTCCCGATGTGCAGGCTGAGAGCCTGGGTAGTCAGTTCTACCACATTCCATTAGTCAGAGCATGTCTGTGTAGAGAACTGTGTGGAAACAGACTTCACCTTTTTGTAGCAGAAGTTTCTTTTCTTTTTTTTTTTAAGTTTATTTATTTATTTTGAGGGAGACAGTGCACACACATCTGAGAGCCAGAGAGGGGCAGAGAGACGAGGGAGAATTGCAAGCAGGCTCCGCACCGTCAGCCCAGAGCCCACAATGACAGACTCGAACTCATGAACTGTGAGATCATGACCTGAGTCAAAATCAAGAGTCAGACGCTCAACTGAGTGACCCGCGTGCCCCTAATGCAGAAGTTTCTAAGTTGCATTGCAGGAATACAGAGAAGCCTGCAGATTCATGGTGAGTCTCTGAATCTATCAATGCCCCACAATGAAGGATTGAGTAAATGAAAGATCCAAATATTGAAAAAATAGCTATCGCAATTTTATTTTAATTTCATTTATTTTAATGTTTATTTTTTCAGAGAGAGAGAGAGAGAACATGAATGGTGAAGGGGCAGAGAGAGAGGGAGACACTTACCAGGCTCCAGGCTCTGAGCTGTCAGCACAGAGACCGACCTGGGGCTTGAACTCATGAACAGCGAGACCACGACCTGAGCCAAAGTCGGATGTTTAACCAACTGAGCCACCCAGGTGCCCCTGGATTTCTTTTTAATTCATATAGTCTTGAGCTCACTTAAACCTTGGGAGCTAGTTCATAAAGATCAAAAATTGTAATATGGCCTTTCTTTGATCTCTCATATGATTGATCATAAAAAATTAGTAATCCAGGATTAATTTAGATCCTACCATACTAGCGCTGCTCAAAAGACAATCACAGATATTTTTAGCATTCTACAATCCACCTTTGTCTCAACCTTTATCTTTTAATCTAGATATTCTCAGCTCGAAGCAAGAAGCTTAAATAACTAGGACAACAAACCAGAACCAATATACTTTCTTGAATTTGACCGATAGGGAGAAGAGAGAAAGATTACACTCTACCTTAAAAGCTCATTTGTTAGGTTTCACTCTTGGTGAAAGTTCACGTCCCAAATCACGCCTTACTTTATTCCTTTCATAAACGTTCCCTGAGCGGCTCGCACCATCCCTATATTTGAAGAGTAAGAATCTAGCGGAGAGAGAAGCAAATGAACAGTTGTGTTTTTGTGGTAGTGTCTGCTTATTTGCTGTGAGAAAAGTCGGTAGGCAGGAGCAGGTGAAGCCCTGTGACTCAGATATAATTTCAGTTTTGTGGGAGAAGGAGATGCTGAAGGAAGTTTTTAAAAGGTGACCTTTAAGAATCAGAATGTGCATTGTTTCTTTCACCAAATACTTATAGTCTTCCTGCTTTGTGCTAGTGAAATGAGCCCACGCGGTACTAGGTGCTCTGAGCCAAGCAGTGAAGAAACCAAAGATCCTTCCTTCATTCCAGACACATCCTAAGTGAAGAAACAGCAAGTAGACTAATAAAATAAATAATGCATCGGTAGTAATAAGTGCCATGAAGAAAAACGAGTGAGACAAAGAGCGAAGAGACGATCTAGAAGCGTCAAGAGAGGCAGTATCTGGCATGGCTCCCTGGTGGACCTCTGCCTGCCTCACTCCTGCCTTCAGTGCTTTGAAAGTGTCACCTCCCCTCCCGGTATCATCAGCCCCAACAGGTATCTGGAGCTAGAGTGGTCACCTGAATCTTCTCTTGGAATGAAGGTTGATTAAACCAACCTGTCTCTCACGTGCTTTCCAACTCACCCTGAGCCCAGGATTCCACGTAAATATCTCCAAGGACCGGGTAGTGACACAGACAAGCGAGTTGGGTAAGTGGAAGATCATAGAGGTGTTGTGGGGCCTGAAGTATACTGGATACTCTCCATTTCAAATAAAGAAATTTAAGTACAGTTATTCACAAATCACTCTTTGGGAGGGACAGAAGTGTTTGATCCCTTCAGTAAGAAGTCTTTGATTCTAAGTTACTTAATTGAGGTGTGCGTTGAATAGCTGAGAACGAATGGGATCTTTAGAGCAGCGGATGCAAATTACGTTTTCCAGAACCGGGCTGAATCGTCCTGCTGTTATGCAGATGAGATTTTGACAGATTAATAGTTTGTGGATACAGAGAATTAGTCTCCCCTCTGTTACCTCTGCCATGAACATCATTTGCCTCAGCTCTCTCTGTCCCCTCCTGATTTTCCTTTGGGGAACAACCGGTCCCCATGTGGCAGTCTGGCTGGGGTCACCTGCCAAATTGTACGTTGCTTCCCAAACCCTAACCCCCACCTTGCAACCCCTGCTTCCAGCCAAGGAGTGGGTATAGAACCCAAGGCTAGGCTAATAATGGCATTCTTTCTCTGGAGGTAATTTTCCTCTATTTTTTTTATATTGTGATGAAATGTACATAGCATAGTATTTATCATTGTAACCATTTGTGAGTGGTCACTTTAGTGTTATTCGTGTGTGTGTGTGTGTGTGTGTGTGTGTGTGTATGCGTGTGTGTGTGTGTATACATATCCCTAAGATATATACATCTTTCATATATTATGTATATAATTTATACATAGTGTATATAATTTATATATTTAATATATATCACATTTCTTTTTTTTTTTTTTGAAATATACATCTCAATTCTTTTGGGATATATATATATATACACACATATATATATATATACACATACACATATATACACATATATAACTGGGTCTTATGGTAGGTCTTTTTTGGTTTAAGGAACCAAATCATTTTCCACAGTGACTGTATCATTTTACATTCTTGCCCGCAACACAGCAGGAGTTAAATTTTTCACACCCTTGCTTTATTTTGTTTTGTTTTTGTTTTTGTTTTTTTCACATTAGCCATCCAAGTCAGTGTGAAGTAAAGTGTTATCTCATTGGCATTTTGATTTTCATTTCCCTAATCACTAAAGAGAGTAAGCATCTTTTCGTGTTCATACTGGCCATTTGGATATCTTCTCTGGAAAAATGTCTGTTCAAGTTGTTTGCCCATTTTCGAATGGAATTTTTGGAGTTTTATTGTTGTTCAGTTGTAGAACTTCTTTATATATTATGGATATTAATCTCATGTCAGATATATAACTTACAAATATCTTTTCCCATTCTGTAGATTGTCTTTTCACTGTGCCGATAGTGTTCTTTGATGCATAAAGGTCCTAAACTTTGATGAATTCCAATTCATCTGTTTTTTTCTTTTGTTGCCTGTGCTTTTGATGTCATATTTGTGAAATCATTGCCAAATCCAATGTCTTGATAATTTTTTCCAATGTTTTCTTCTGAGAGTTTTGTAGTCTTAACTCCTAAGTTTAGGTCCTTGATCCCTTTTGAGTTTAGTTTTGTATTTGGTGTTCGGTAAGGGTCCAACTTCCTTCTTTTGCATGTGGATATCCAGTTTTTCAAGCAATATTGTGGTCTTGGAACACATTTTGAAAACAAATTGGCCTTAGATGTTAGAGTTTATTTCTGGGCCCTCTTTTCGATTCCATTGGTCTGTATGTCTGTCCTTAAGCCACGTCCATACTGTTGTAATTACTATGGTTTTATAGTAAGTTTCTTTTTTTTTTAACGTTTATTTATTATTGAGAAACAGAGAGAGACAGAGCATGAACATGGGAGGGGCAGAGAGAGGGAGAGACACAGAATCTGAAGCAGGCTCCAGGCTCTGAGCTGTCAGTACAGAGCCCGACACTGGGCTCGAACCCACTAACCGAGAGATCATGACCTGAGCCGAAGTCGGACACTTAACCGACTGAGCCACCCAGGCGCCCCCTATAGTAAGTTTCAAAGTTGGCAAGTGTGACCCCTCCAACTTCATTCTTCTTCTTCAAGATTGTTTTGGATATTTAGAACCCCTTTAAATTCCATGTGAATTTGAGAATTAGCTTTTCCATATCAGCAAAAACACCAAAAAACAAAAAACAAAAAGACTCCTAGAACTTTGGTAGGAATTGTGTTGAATCTGTAGATTGCTTTGAACAGTATTGACGTCTTAACAATGTTCAGTCATCCTGTCCATGAACACAGGGCATCTTTCCTTTTATTTAGGTCCTCCCTAATTCCTTTCAGCAACATCTTGTAGTTTTCCACATACACGACTTTCGCTTCTTTGGTTGTACATATTCCTAATTGATTCTTTAAATGCTATTGCAAATAAAATTGTTTCCTTTGGGGGTTGGTTGTTCCTTAATGGTGTATAGAAACACAGCTGACTTTTGTGTGTTGATCTTGTACCCTGCAACACTGCCAGAACTATTTATTAGTTCTGGTAACTTTCTTATGGATTTGGGGGGATTTTCTATACATAAGATCATGTCATCTGTTAACAGACCATTTTAAGCCTTCGTTTCTAATTAGGGTGGTTTTTTCCTAAAGTTTTGAATCTTAATCTGGGAATCTGAAACTAACTGGAACTGAGTTATTTTAGAAACAAGGCTTTCAAGAGATAACTCCTGCCATGCAGGTTAACAAGAATGACTGCCGGTCCTGTGCTTCTGAGGGCTGGATTTTGCACTATCTTCTCTTTGGTTCTGTGATAATTTTTTAACAGAATTTGTTTCTGTTGCTCCTAACTGAGGAACCTCAGTTGATGTAATACCCCACTCTTACTTCTTTCAAACAGACAGAATTCTTTTAAGAAGAAAAATGTAAAGGAAGAAGGGATATGGTCTGAAATGGGACTCAATTATCATCAAGTCCAAATCTCTTTACAAAGACTTCTCAGATTTTAGGCTTTATCAGAATTTCCTGCTAAATTATTTGAAATGTACATTCCTGAACTGTATCACCAGACATTTTAATGATTACTTTTTAACCAATACCCAAGGTGATCCTCAAGCATATGAACTGTGGACTGCATGTTTTTCGGGATTGATTTTTATAATATATTTGCCAAATAATGATCTACTTTATGATTGGACACCTCTAGGGATGCTAAATTCTCTAGTTTACATGGTGAATCCATTTCATTTGGGAACAACTCTCCCAAAAGAATTTTTTTTTCATATTTTGACTACCAATATATCCTATATAAAACTGAATCATTGAGTCGTTGAATTTTATGGTTATAGAATTCTGGAGGATTTTTCATTCCCCTTCACTTAAAAGGAACAATTTCAAAGCATCATATGAGCCTAATGAGATGCATATCTTCATATAAATGTTTTCCCCTGAAAAACACATTTCCTTTGCTCTCCATGCCTAAATTTCACATAAGCATTTGTATATGTATCTCCAACGATCTCACATCCATGGTCAAAGAAAAAAGGGGGGTTGGTGGTTGCTGGGCAGAACCCCAAATCCCGAAATAGCAATCCTCCTCTCCCATCAGAGATTTATTTTCTCTCGGTCTTAACAAGTTCTCTGTCATGAAGAGTGAAATAACGGACACTCTTCACGAGGTGCTAAGCTTTACCAGCTAATCACTTGGATGCCCGTGACACCGGGAGAAGGGTGCTGAGGGGAAAAACGCAAGCGCCATCACTGTGACAACAGAGTCAGATTGTTTGACATTTCCTAATTTCCCCTTATTCCTGATGTTCATTCCCCCATCTGTTTCTCCATAGTGACTGGTATTTAAACTCTTAAAAGCAAAGAAACATGTGCTGGTGGAATAAGACATTTCATTTAAATAAAAGGATAAACGTCTGGTAATTTACTTGTGAGATCCCCCAAGGTTGTTAGCACCAAGGCAATCAAAGTCTTAAACTCCCAGGATGAAATTATTACACTGCAGCAGAACTGTCGGTATCCATTACCACTTGAAATGGGTTTCCCGGTGGGGATGGTGGGGGTCAGTTAGGGCTTTTCTGTGTGCAGCCCAAAGTCTCTTGGGTTCACTACCTTGGCTGTGCTGAATAATAACCTCACAAGGGAGAATGGTTCAGTGGAAGGCAAATGGACTGGGAATCAGGCGCATTTAGCTTCAAATGCTGACTGTAGCTTTTTCCCTTCTAGGTAAGAGCCCTGATTCCATTGATCCTCACTTTCTTTATTTGCAAACGGCAAACTCCAGGAATCGCTGAAGAATTTGATTTAATTCAATTTCATTTGACTACACAGGTACTTGTTGAGCACTGTGAACTGGCAGGGCAGGGGCGATAGAACAGGGCTTGAGAGATTCTCTCTGGCTTCGTTCACCTCCAAGTTCGGCAGGAGCTACAAACAGCAAAAGCAGCTCCCAGGGGTCGTCACGATGGACCGTGTGCGTTATACATCAGGATAAGAATTTTGATGCATGTGCCACAGTTTAATAAGAAATCATGTTAGTAAAAAAAAAATATGTTAGTTTTCCTTCTTTCTTTTTATTCTGTTAAGCATGGCAATGGCATAGCAATTTAATAGAATTTCTCCTTGAGTCTTGACATATTTGTTCTCAGAAGGTACTATCACCAAAACCATCAAGGGAGCCGTGTGTGTATGTGTGTGTGTGTGTGTGTGTGTGTGTGTGTGTGTTTTAGTTACTATTTCCCTCATCTGTTAAACTCCACAGTCGAATTAACAGATTCGACCTCTGGAATTTTTTAAGTTTGTTTATTTATTTATTTATTTATTTATTCATTCATTCATTCATTCATTCTTTTATTTATTTATTGAGAGAGGTGGGGGGGTGGGGGAGAGCATGCATATGCATGTGAGTGGGGGCAAAGGGCAGAGAGAGGAAGAACTCGAACCTCACAAACTGCGAGATCTTGACCTGAGCAGAAATCAAGAGTCAGACGCTTAACTGACTGAGGCACCCAGGCACTCCTCTTCCTCTGGAATTCTTTCAAAAATTATTTTTAACGTTTTATTTATTTTGGAGTGACAGAGAGAGACAGGGCATGAGCAGGGAGGGGCAGAGAGACAGGGAGACGCAGAATCTGAAACAGGCTCCAGGCTCTGAGCTGTCAGCACAGAGACCAACGTGGGGCTCGAACCCATGAACTGCAAGATCGTGACCTGAGTCGATGTCGGATGCTTAACTGACTGAGCCACCCAGGTGCCCGGTGGAATTCTTATTTAAGATATGGGGCACCTGGGTGGCTTCGTCGGTTAAGCATCTGACTTCAGCTCAGGTCATGATCTCGCGGTTCGTGAGTTCAAGCTCCGCGTGGGGCTCTGTGCTGACAGCTGAGAGCCTGGAGCCTGCTTCCGATTCTGTGTCTCCCTCTCTCTCTCTGCCCCTCCCCAGCACGCACTCTCTCTCTCTCTCTGTCTCTCAAAAATAAATAAACACTAAAAAAATGTTCTTAAGTTATATAACTTAGTTTCTTGACTAGAAAACAAAATAACCCCCCCCCAAAATAGACATAAAGGTATGAACTGAAATTCATCAGAGCTTCCCACCTGCTCTTCTTGAAATAATCTCAGCTCAGCTCAGGAAGGAGAATGACTTACCAAGATCAATGAATGGTAAGATGGTTGGACTTGAGTGGAGCTCTGGCCTCTCGATTCCCAGTCCAGTGCCAAGACTATCGGTCAAAACCGTGTGGTCGGAAACACCATCTATCCCCGGAGTGAACCCCTTGAAACAGAAGCATGACTCTATTGGCAAATGCTAAAGAGATGAATAGCTTATCTTTAGCCTAATTGCCAGATGAGGCCAACGGACTCTTTCCAACGGACCGTTTGTCTGATAAGACTGTCCCCCATCCAGAGAGAGCACAGGTGGAGGCATTGTGCAAGCGGGGGTCCATGGAGATCTTGGAAAACAGCAGCTTTACTAAACGAAAAACTCCCATCTCTCGTTCTAGTGCCTACTTAGATAAAATGCAAGCTAAGAGCTGATTGATGCTGAAGGGACAGCATTTTAGCATTTCCTGTCCATTTACCTGAGACCTCCGGGTGCTCTCTTTTCCAAACCAATGAACTCCCTTCCTAGTTCCATGCCTATTTGTGGTTCATGTCAGGAGGGAGGAAGTCCCAGAGTCCCCTGGCTGTCAAAGTAGATAAGTCTTGCTAAAGGAGGCAGCACTGAGGTGAGGTCTTTAGGAATGAAATAATCTCCCGCAACTGGTTCACAAATAGTCAAAACCTTTTCTTCTCTGTACACGGTTGGTAACTGGGGAAATCAATACAGGCAGACCTGAGTACGTCTAGATATTTTTGAATCTTATTAAATATACATAAGAAGCATTTGGAGGTAAAGAGGAAACAATAATAACCTACGTGGAAGTGAGGAAAATCGGAAAGGGTCAAATGTGAAAACGCATTGTGATTTGGAGCTCAAGCTCTGAGCAGAGGCAGTGAGTTGAAAGGCGAGTAAGCAATGTTTTCACTGACTGTCCATTTCCCACGCACAAAACTCAAGGTCCTAAGTGGGGACCACAGGGCACCCTCCCTCCAATCTTTGTTCATCACTGTTTCATCGTGCGTATCCCATACTTCGACCTTGTACCTCAGGATTCCCCTCCCCTTTTTTTTCTCTCTTAACTTTATTTGATGACAATCTACAATTACATAAAAGTTAGAAAAGTAGTACAGGGATTGGCCAACCAGGCCTGACAGCCATGCCCGTCCCTGGATGCATCCTCTGTGGTGGCTTTCACACCATAACAGCAGTGCTGAGGAACTGAGGCAGAGACCTTATGGCCCACAGAGCAGAAAATACCTATTACTTACTATAGTCACCCTTTTATGTAAACAGCACCACCTGGAAAGGCAGCATGTACCTTTTAGAGAAAGAATTCGCTGGCCCCTGAGCTAGTGCAATGAACACTTGTATACCTTCTATCGATTTTCAACAAGTGTTAATATTTCATCATCGTTTCTCTCTATCTATATATTCATGTACACAAACACATATATTTATATATATTTTTTTCTGATCCATATGGAAATAAGATGCAGATATCATGACCTTTCTTCTTCAAACACTTCAGCATGCCTGTGCTGAGAATAAAAAACATTGTTGTATAAAGTCACAATGCCTTTGCCACACAAGTACACTATTATTTCCTAATGTCATCTAATAGCCTATATTCACAGTTCCTCAATTGTCCTCGGAATCTTTCTCAAGATTTTTTATTTTAATCAGCATCCCATCAAAGTTGTACGCCTTGTCTTTGGTTATTATATTTCTTCAATCCCTGTGATCTAAAACAAACCTACTCACCTTATTTTTTTTTTCCTTTTTTCTCCCCCAACTAACAACATTGACTTCTGGGAGAGTCCAAACCAGTGATCTTATAGAATATCCCTCCTCCATATTTATCTCATTGTTTCCTCCCGGCATCCCTAAAGATTTGGGGATTTTTTCCCCCCTGCCTCCTACATTTTCTATAAATTGAGCAGTGGCTATAAAAGTCTTGATTAGATTCAAGCTGAACATTTTTGACCAGACCACATTATATCACAAAGGGAGAAAAACAATGTTGGGTTTCCCTGATGTTAGTGAGACAACGTTGGATTATTTGGTTAAGATGGTGGGCCAACATTTAAGATGATGCATGTTTCCCTTTGCTGTTAGGAAGTTATCTGGGAGGTTGTTGGGGGTGGGAGTCTTTGGGCATCATGGGGTATCTGGTTTCCCCCAAACTTTTTACTTAGTAGCTTTTGCTTCTATTGGGGATCAGTGCCAAAATCAATAAAAATGTCTAGGTTTCTTTCCTAATTTTGCAATTCTTTCTACATGTTATTATTCTTCTGCATAGAAGAGTGTCTTTCCTTTTGTTTCCCTCTCTCTTTCTTTCTCATCATTGATTTATGGACTTTTAAAAATGCAATGACTACAATCAGTTATTGTCATCATTCTCTTTTTTCAGCTTTTTTAAGTTTCTTTTCATTTATTTAAGTCATCTCTATACCCAACATGAGGCTCAAACTCACGACCCTGAGATCAAGAGTCATATGCTCTTCTGACTGAGTCAGCCAGGTGCCCCTGTCAATATTCTTTTTGATGCTTAAACTTCCAAAAATTGGCCTATGGGAGCCCCTTCCATCTGCTTCTCTGTTCTTTGGACATGGTCCACCGGTCTTTGAGTTCTTCTTGCTTTCTGGCACAACGCATCACAGGCTTACCTTGCTCTTTCCTTGTCCCAGACCAGGAATAAGCCATTTTTCCAAAAGCCTCTGGCTCCTTATGGGATAACAGTAATCGGAAATTGAGATCCAGGCCATGCAATGCTCAATACTGTGAGGTGCTTTCTATTCCTAGGCTTTTTCAATTTATACACGTATGGGTCCGTATTTACGTGAAAATCATGAGTTTCTATTAGGCACCAGTATTCCTCTGATTGCGAATGAAACACAACTCACCCATAAGGTTTAAGGCATAAAAGAAGTTAAGGGTATTGATGAGCTCTTGTAAGAAAAAGTATGGCTTCAGGAAGAGCTACGTCTAGGCCCTCCAATGATGCCTTAGATCTTACTTGATTTCTCAGTCCTACCTTTCCTCTGCCTTGTATTCAGTTTCCAGAATGACCACCACCCCCCCTCCAACAAGTGATGGCAAAATGCGAAGCGGTAAGTTCCAGTCTATTATAAACTGAAATATACAACACCTCTGAGCCCTGAAGTTTTATCACTGCCCCTGGGGTGGGGATACAGCAAAGATCATGAGGTTTTCCCCCAGTCCTATTTGTTCCTCCTATTCAATAACTCCTAGCAGAAGTTCACCTGATTTTAGTGTTCTCCAACATGGCTTCATTGTATTGATCTGGCTCTAATTCACTATTTTTCTTTCACACAGATTGCTCTCTAACAGTTCTCCATCCCGTAGGCTCTGGTCCTGTTTCCCTTACCTATAAACCTTTGAGCGGGTTGCTCAGAGGCTGCAGGCACGTCCGCTGCTTTTTGCTGACATCTCTTTTAGAAATCGTTAATTTCTAAATCTGCTTCTGCCTTAATTACTGTGTCCCTGAGGTTCCGCCAGTATTCTTCCATTCACGGCCTGCTCAGCGATGCTCAGCTGGTTTCTTAATTCCCCCAAATCTCCTGTCATAAAGCTCTTTTCCTATCCAGAGCTATGGAGTGTGACTCTTTCTCAGCAAACTGTTTACCCAGCTAAACTTAGAATATAATATTAGCTCTGAAAGGCACCGAGGGATCAGTCTATTCCCCAGTGCACGCCATGTTTACCTGGAGGGAGGAAGGCAGAAGCCAGTTAAGTTCAAACAGTGAACGCCTAGAAATCATAGCCTCAAATTCAGGACTCCTAAGTCTTCTCCAGTTGACGGCCAGGAAATGATATTGAGGAGAACAGTAATCCAAGTGGTTGTGCCCCGTATCCTCCTGAGAGAACAGCCTATGGAAAAGTAGTGGAAGAGGGTCCAAGGTTGTACGGAGAGACCCCCAGTTCTACTATGGTCTCTGATTCAACTGGTTTTATGGCGCTTGACTGTATAACCTGACTTTCTGTCCGCGGAAGGAAATTAATAATCTCCAGTTCGTTCTCTCTGAATGAACGTGTCCGCCTCAGGGGCCTTATTACCAGAGCAGTGACGTGATTTTCCGCATCACCGCCATCACCAACTCCATGATCGATAGTATTAAGAAAACCCCTCCTCTGAAGTCAGGTAGTCCTGGGTTAAACCCCATCTCTGTCACTTACAGCTCTGGGAGTTCAAGCGCTCGCTTTGTCTATTTCTATGTCAATTCCTTTATTTACCAAACAGGAATTTCTGTTTTATTTGGCAGTGTGGTATGGCGGTAGAAGATGCAGCCTCAGCCTTTCTTTCTTTAGCCTTTGTCTTCCTTGTACCTCAGTTTCCTTGTCTCTAAAATGGGGATGATAACGATAGCTCACCCGCAGGGGAGGATTAAATGAGATAATCACGTCACATCCTTAGAACAGGGTCTGGCAGAGAATAAGCAATGAGTTACCGCTTATCATTATCTTCGTGGCCGCTGTTGTTGCCTCTGAGGTATAGGCTGTATGGACCGTAATGTGCTGTGATTATTTGCTGAAGATGGAAACGTGCCTCTCTGCGCTCCAGACGGTGACATCCACTTAAGCAGGTGACGGCGTTGACCTTTACCTGAAAAATATCTAAGGCCTCTTGATATGGCTGCGTTGAAGAAAAGGCATTGGCACAGTTGAAAGGCAGGGTTCAAATCCTCTCTCTTTCTTCAGTCGCTGAGTAAAAGCGGAGCAAGTCACTTACCCCCCCCCCCAACCTCCCATTGCAATGCCCCACGTATGTGTCTCCCATCCTGTGTAAAGACATAAGGAGCTCAGTCTGCTATGTGGGCTGAGGGGGGTGGAGAGAGGTGTGGCCAGCAGCAGCAGACAAGTAGAATACCGAAGTCCTCAGGTCAGGAATTTTTTAAAATCCTGACTGGTGAGTTCGAGCCCAGTGTCGGGCTCCACGCTGACTGCGTGAAGCCTGCTTGGAATTGCCTTTGTCCCTCTCTTTGCCCCTTCCCTACTCATTCATTCTCTCTGCCTCTCTCTGTCTCTCTCTCTCTCTCAAAATAAACAAAGAAACTTTAAAAAATTTAGGGACACCTGGCTGGCTCGGTCGGTCGAGCGCCCGACTCTCGGTTTCAGCTCAGGTCGTGATCTCAGGGTTTCGTGGGTTCGAGCCCCACATCAGGCTCTGCACTGACAGCGGGGAGCCTGCTTGGGATTCTCTGTCTCCCTTGCTCCCCGCCCCTCCCCCACTCGTGCTGTCTTTGTCTCTCTCAAAAACAAATAAACTTAAAAAAAAAAAAAAATCCTGACACATATCTTTTGCCAATTTCCATGCTGTGACACCGCGGCCAATTGCAAGCTGCTAACACGAGCTTAACTGGCTCACAAACTTCTCCATAATTTTGGCGATGGGTTCTCGTGAGCTGACATGAGCCGGTTGGAGCACATCGAGACAGAGGCTGGAGTGGCTGTTTTTAGAAATTATGTAGGGGGTCAGAGCCCCACCTTCACGCCCCACCTCCTGGAGCTCCGCAATGTCAGTGGAAGGGCCCTGTTCTCTCTTTAGATCTCTTTCAAACTGCACCTCGGGCCTCCAGGATACAAGACACATAGTCAGTCAACAAGCATTTGTTGAGCACTTGCGGCATGTCGGGGACTGAGATAAGTACAACGGAATTAAAATGCCGTCTTCCCTCCAGAAGACGCAAGTAAACAAGCACTTTATTAGGGTGAGAGGCATGTGCAATATTTCTTAGAGGAGAGACTATCTAATTCTCCTAAGGGAAGCGGGAGGAAAGAAAACAAATTGCAAAGACAGCAGTTATGAAGATACGCAACGTTTACTGATCCTGTCTCAACGCTTCCCACCACCCCATCGCTCAACCCAACGTGTGACTTGGCAAGTCACTTAATGTCTCTGAATCTCACTTCCATGACAGGAATATGGAAAAAACAATGCCTGGACTTGTTCTTAAAACTTTTTTTTTTTAATGTTTATTTATTTTTGAGAGAGAGAGAGAGAGAGAGACACGGAGTGAGTGGAGGAGGGGCAGAGAGAGAGGGAGACGCAGAATCCGAAGCGGCCTCCGGGCTCTGAGATATTAGCACAGAGCCCGATGCGGGGCTCGAACTCACGAACCCTGAGATCATGACCTGAGCCGAAGTCGGACGCCTACCCCACTGAGTTACCCAGGTGCGTCTGCCTGGACTTGTTCTTTATTCACACGGTGCTTGGGTTGAAAGAAAAGATCGGAGAAAAGGACCTTGTAGGTTGTAAGAGGCTATCCACGTGCAACTGACTGTGGTGGCAGAGACCAGGGTCAATCATAAATCACGCCTGGCCATAGGTGGACGCGACAGATTTATTAGAGAGGGGGTTTGTGGGAACCTCACTCAGCCTTTGTTTCATTTCAAGCAACTTTGCTAGTTTTCACCTAATCCCAGGCTTTTCCTATAATACTGAAATCCCGACTCACAAAGGACCAAAGGTGTTCAAGAGATTGCTCTCTCCAAAATGGAAATTAGTTTATCGTCTTATCTGCCTGGAAAAGGGAAACATAGGCGTTGTTCCAGAAAGAATGGACCGTTCAAAACAGAAAAAATAAAAACAGAGGTAAAAATCGCCTGCCTGCCAAGGTAAACATTGTCAACATTCACGCACACAGCTTTGGGAATTCAGGCAAACAGACACACAGACAGGCGCGCACACGTTCAATGGGTTTTACCAAAATGCAACACGCTTCACATGCCTGCAGATGTGTCCACGATTTTGTAAACTTAGTGGGTAATGGAGTTATTCCATGTCATAGTGAGAGAGCCCACATCATCACTGAGTACGTAAGTCAGTCTTTTGTACCGGACAGCTAAGAAGTAGACCAGCAGCTCTACTGATTAAAAAAGAAAATATTCGAAGGCTGAACATTTATTTGGCTTAAATTCAAGGAAGTTATTGAGATAAAGTGACATCCTGGGACCTACGTGGGCTTTAGAACGTGGGACCCCAGGATTCGAACCCAAACACCAACACTTAACACTGTAACGGAGGGGCCTGACCTCTCTGAACCTTTATTCGTCTGTTATATAATGAGAAGAGAGGTGAAGAAAATACTCCCTTCACAGATCAGCAGAGTGTCTCCATTCCCTCCCCTGTAGGCAGTGTCCTCATGAAACTCCGGCAGCTCAAGGCGCTAAAACTTTCGCTCTTCTTCAAGAAGCATACGATCAGCCACAGAAATGTGAGCCCCAGATGGTAAAAAAGAGTCTGGTTTCACTTTACACAGAGCTTAAAAGTGCGGTAGAGTTATTTTGAAGAGTTTCCCCAGAAAGTATCCCGGAGAGCAAATCCATTCACACACATACTTAGCCACAGCGCACCAACTGCCCCTCAGCCCATAGTGGAAAATCGCACTTCCGTCGGATGTTTTCCAGAGTCTGGCTTAGTAATCCAGGCTGTGCTGTATAACCTCATGCACCTGCCCAGCTGGCTTCTCTCTGTCATTGGATTGCGGAATCCCTTTGGATGAGAGACGTGTCCTAATTTCCTTGGCTGGAACAAGCAGAGAATGAACTAAACCTTCCTTTATGCCTAAGGTTTCTCTGAGAGCAAGTTAACTCCACAAACCTCCCTCTGACCTCCCCCAGATGAGCCATATAAGTGATGTCTCCCTTTCCGTATCCTCAATGGCATTTATTTTTGTTTTGATTTTTTAAATGTTTATTTTTGAGAGAGAGAGAGAGTCAGAGTGCAAGCTGGGGGAGGGGCAGAGAGAGAGAGAGAGAGAGAGGGAGACACAGGGTCCGAATCCAAAGCAGGCTCCAGGCTCTGAGCCATCAGCACAGATCCCGAAGCAGGGCTCGAACCCACGAGCTGTGAGATCATGACCTGAGCTGAAGTTGGACCCTTTACCGACTTGAGCCACCCAGGCACCCCCTAAATGACATTTAGATTGTTCACTGGTTTGACTAAACACCACGATAGGCACTTCTCAACAACACCCACACTCACCCCACCCACACACGATCTCCATTGTGCATCCGTGCTCTGTGCTCCTACGGTCTCCTGTGCTTCCTGCCGTCATTATAGATACTACAATTGTCTGTTTGTCGTTAGCTTTTCTCAAAGAACATCACCCCACTTGGTGGCCTGATGGACAAGATCCATATTTTCTTTATATACCCACCCCCACAACTGTGACTTGCCCATAAAAGCAACTTAATGGTGTTTCTTGAGCTGAATTGGATGCAGTGCAAATATAACTCCAATGAAATAGAGGTGCTTTGTGGTCCTTGCATTTCTGAATGGTATTCCATGATGACAAAGTGCAAGTTTGGCATCCAAAGACTTGAAAAGCAATTGAAACATGTACAATAGTCTCTCTTTAAAAATCGAGAACATTACATGAACCATTACATGAACCACTGTAAAATGGCCTAAACTCCTCTCATTATTCCACTCACCCTGATGGCACCAAGATCTATCTTGGTATGTGCACAGTATGGAAGAAAATGGGAAGTATTGAGTGTACTAGTCAGCTCTATACAAGATAATGTTGTTTAGCAAATCACCGCAGCACTTGAAGGGACACAATAATTATTTTCTTGCTTATTACTTTTTGCTTTTGTACCTATAGATCACCTGGGGTTTGGCTACTCTAAGTGAGTCTTACCTAGGCTTTGTTCCAAGTTCCCGGTTGGGTCTCTGCCTATTACATGTATCTCGAATGCTTCTTGGATTTGCAAGCCATAGAAAAGAGGGAGAGCCCAAATATATAAGCACATTTTAATCCTTTGCTTTTGTGATGCTCATGAACATCTTGTTGGCCAAAGCAAGACACTTGGCCACGCCCAGTAGAGCAAAGGTGTCTGTCTACTCCTTCCAAGTAACGGGGAAGGTGTGAGTTTTTGCTGAAAAGCATAATCTACAACTGTTGCCCTCATTTCTATTAGCAAAATGTCTGATACATGGATATGCATGTGAATAGTTGGTTGGGAGTGCTCTCAGTGTTGTGGGGACAGTTCCTCTGAAAGAGGTGAGAGGCAGGATTGGACAGCAAGAGGAGAGCGGTGATGAAGTTCCAGAAATTCCTCAACCCATCGATGAAGAGCTCTACAGGCTGGAATGCTCCCAGTTGAAACATGGAAGCTTGGCCTTTGAACCCCAGAATTGACCAACCATTTAGATTACAGCTGTCCCATGGGCAGGTGATGGATACGTGGGTGAGGTCATTTCTTTCGGCTGAAGGAAATTTCCAGAGAAGTACATGGCTGTCAGTTATAAGCAGAGGAAATTGCAAGAGCTGGCAGAAATGTGTGCCTCAGTCCAGAACAGCAACCGCTCCCCACCCCCCTCACCGTTCACAACCATTTGCTCCCAGTAAGTTCACTCAACTGGGAAGAGGTCCTTGAAGTTTTTGGTTTATCTTTATTCCTTCCTGGGGAAATTCCAGAAGAAATTTAACAGGATGACCTACAGCTCTCGCCGCCACAGCTGGTCTAGAAGATGCAACGGCCATATTTTATTCTTTTCCTTCACTACCCCTTCTGGATTCTGTGCTAATACTCTACTAGTACTTCCAGTACCTCAGCTAGTACTTCTGCTGGTCTAAGTGACTTATCTGCTGTGACCCAGAGCTTTATCCACGAAGGGTCTGAGCTCATGATCATAATATCCTTCTCAAGCTACGGCTGCTGGACTTCTTCATTTACAGTCAAAGTCGGGCAGAAAAAAGATCGATGAATCAATTTGGAGACAAATGTGTTTCTCCATACCCCCTTTTCTAGAATACCACTGCTTCATCCTGGTTTTCAGCATTAGTTTCTTCTGCCAGGATGGCGACTCTTTACCTGGTGGTATCTTGGCAGAGGAGCCTGTCGTTTTTGAGCAGCAGCCATTGCTGAAGGTCTAATGGGACTCCTACCGTGCCCCTGGCTCATGCAATGAGAATGAGGGTCGCGGGTTTTATGGAGCCCAGAGTTGCCGGAACTAGAAGCACAAATTCCCAAAGTGCTTTGACCAAAGCACTGGGCACTCGTATTTCGCTGTTTGGTCTATGAATATACATAAAATCTACCTTCAGAGGACACAGTACTACGTAATGGTTATTGGTTTAGGGTTTGTTTCCTAAAGAACGGCCCCTTTCATCACCGTGTGGTGTTATCTCCAGAATAGCTTGTCAGTGACGCTGTTATTCTTCCAGCCAGCAGCTCTTGGGTGGAGTGCAATGTGTGAGAAGACCAAGGAGGCACGTGTGCCTATGTTGCACCTTCTTTGTTTTAAAGGTGGCTCTTTGGGCCGGTGTGATATATTATGCGGTCGAATGTTGTGTAAGTCTTCAGAGATCGAATGTTGTGTAAGTCTTCAGAGAGCGGTGCTGACTGAGACACTTGAGGGAGAAAAAGAAAAGTCAAACTCAGATTATGTGTAAGCTGAAGTCAAAATTACACACTTCCCTTTTCAGGGAAAAAGGTGCCAATGTAACAGATTGGCGACCAAGTAGTTGACTGGTCGCCTGGAGCCATGGCGTTGTGTGTGGTGTCTCAGTATTGGTATCTTCCTGGCAAGTTGGACAATGGGCAGCACTAGTAGCTAAATGAGCCATCGCAAAAGGAAAAGGTAGCTTTGCTGTTGGGCCATAGCATGGACTCCATTCCTGCCCCCATGCCCATTGTGTTGATGGATGTCAACTCACCAAGTTATCTCTCTACTTGTTTGTTTAGAATTTCTCATATGATGGATACTCTCTGATATGCATCCGTAGGTGAGACAAAGATTTTTCTCCATTTGTGCCACTCACATAGGTCCATCTACATGTTGCTTCCTCAGACCTTCTTATCCCTAATCATTCAACCTTTCTCCATCCAAAAACTTGGTGAACAGACAAGCAATTCACCACTGCCCATGAGTGTGTGTGTGTGTGTGTGTGTGTGTGTATACTTTAGCCCACTCCTCTTTCCACTTAAGTGGTATTACTCTCACTGAACTTTCCAGGTGCCTGAGATAGTGTGCATTCCTTCCCACTTCTATCCTATCCCACACAACATTTGTAAAAGCTTTTAAAGTTGCACTGCCACAACATGCTAGGTGACCCACACTTCATCGGTCACCACCGACTGGGTCCTCATTGTCAGGCAGCGGATAGCGATCGAGATCCCAGATCTCATTTTAGATTCTACTTTCTTAGACCACTTCTGGCTCCAACTCTTTGGGTTACGTTTCCTGGAAACTGGCTATAAGAAAGATATGTCATTACAAGACATTTATTGGCATTTCCTTCCAGAACAACACCTGTGGGAATGAAGGAAGCAGGATAAATTGTGATGCAGTTCAACAGAGACCTCGCCTAGATAGTCCTTCAGGGTTGTCCCCAACTGAAGCAACAAAGGGTATCTCAATGGAGGGTGAATGTGTACGTGGTGAGGCATCTTCCTGAGGCCAATGGTAATTCCTTAGAAAAGCCTCAGCTTTAGCCATCAGCAGGCAACAGTCCCAACAGCAGGGGAGTGAGTAGTTTGGTCCTGCATAAGGACAAGACATACCCTGCATAAAGGTAGAAGGGTAGAAGGACAGCTACCAAAGTCATGAATATTCACACCTCTCTCACCTACAAAATGCACTGACCTCACCCTAAGATCTCAAAAGTCTCCAATCAAGACATCAGTAGTCAAGTTCAGAAATGTATATCTACATTCAGTCCAATTTTAGCTTCTCTTTATACAGTGACTAATGCAAAAAAAAAAAAAGACAAGTTATTTGCCTTCTCACACCCAACATAGAGTATTGAAACATGTACAGGATAATCACAGTAAACACTTTTGAAGGGGGAAAAATAGGAGGTATGTGGTATTATATGGCTTTTGGCAATTCTGAAATCTTGCTGAGAAAACATTAGCTTGTAAAAAAAAATATTCTTTGGTTAGGTCTTTGTTCTGCTTTCTCAAAGTGGCTCCTCAGTCCCTTGTCCTACACTGCTCACCGTTCTGCTTTGTGGGAGATTTTCCTTCTCGGCCACTTCTGAAGAATCTATTGAAGGATGCATGCTTTGGTTTCTGAGCAGATTTCTCAGCTTGCTTCCTCCCTGTCGAAACTGGAGGAGAAGAGGTATTTTTACATCTTTAACAGTATCCGTCTCTCTCTTTTTTTTTTTTGTAGTTTTTTAATGTTTATTTATTTTTGAGGGACAGAGTGTGAGTGGGAGAGGGGCAGAGAGAGAAGGAGACACAGAATCGGAAGCAGGCTCCAGGCTCTGAGCTGTCAGCTCAGAGCCCAACATGGGGCTTGAACCCACGAACTGCGAGATCATGACCTGAGTTGAAGTCAGACGCTCAACCGACTGAGCCACCCAGGCGCCACGACAGTCTCTGTCTCTTTTAGTCCAGTGTGTGTGTGTGTGTGTGTGTGTGTGTGTGTGTTTTCTAAGATAACTTTCTCAAAACCTTTGTGGATTTTCTATATGTTTGACCTCACAGAAGTCCATGTGCTAAAACTTTCTTGTACGATTCTGAGACTTTTTTCCTCTCCTCTTACCCCTTCTCCTTCCTTTCTCTTTTTTCTCTCTCTCTGTCTCTCTCTCTTTCTCCCTCTCTCTCTCTCTCTCCTTCTCTCTTTACCCAGCTAAAAAGATCTACTGATCACCACACTAATTCCTCAAGAGGATTTAACAAAAAACAGGCAGCCACACCTTGAGTTGGTCTTTGTAGACTGTGAAACAATGTCCAGTCCTTTGTTCTATGGCTGTATTTGGCAAAAAAAAAAAAAAAAAAAAAAATTAATTTCTAACCATTCACTTCCCATCTACTTTCTCTTTAAACTTTGTTAGCAGTCTAGCTTATGCTTTTCAGAAATTATCTTTCTTGTAACACCTATTCAAATGTAGCTAGCAAGTCAGTTCACAGATCAACATTTTTTGTCTGGAATTTATTTGCCTAGTACTAACATAAATCAGATAGGTTTTCCTTTCTTCCAGTTACCACAAGTGATAGTTTTACCTGCTGGTTTCCCTACATAACATAAGTCGACATTTTCCCAGCCTTCCTCCCTGTTACTCAGTTCCAAAGCCAACTTCACATAGTTTGGGTTTTCATTGTGGCAGTGCTACACGTTTAGCTACTGACTTTCTTCTCGGTTCATAATATCCACAATAATGCTGCGTAATCAACTAACCCAAAATTCAGTGACGTTCAACAATAGGAATTTATTTCACATCAATGTGTCCATAGGTCAGGCGGGGCTTGATTGATCTAGGCAGAGTATGATGGGGGTTGGCTTTAAGTTACTGGTTGGGTATAGATCTGCTCTACGTTTTTCTTTCTCTTTGGAACTAATGATTACCAAACTGTCTTTTTTCAGGCAGAAGGCAGGAATGCAAGGTAAGAGCCAGATCACACAAGTTCCTTCCCCATATTGTGCCATCATCGCTAATACCCTAGGTAAGTTCTATCGCCAAACCTACAATAACTGAGGAAAGAAATACATTTCTCCCTTTAAGGTGAGGGAACGGAAGTGAATATTTCCTGAATAAAATCTGTTAGATAACACTAACGACTACTACATCCATTTCTGTACTTGTTTGTTATTGAGTTCATATTAAATGCGAGCTAGGATGCTAAATGTTGACGCCGCAGAGATAAAGAAGTAATTCTGATTTGCTTGCATGGGAGGTTAAGTAACTTATATCAATTAAAGCCCGAGGGAAAAAAAAAAAAAAACGTGTAATGCCAGATATACCCAGGGAGCTATAGGAATAGAATGGGACTGACTTTTTACCAAGTCTTGGAGGAGGGTAGGTCCAAGAAACTTTGCCAAAGGAAGAGAATCGCAACCCTTGAGCTAAATCTTGAGAAAGATTAGTCGATAAATGGTGAAGAAGATAAAGAAAAGGAATCCAGGAAAAGAACATTGTAAGCATAAAAATATAGAGGGGAGAGAAATCTGCACAATCTGGGAAAACGACAGAAAGGACATTCTTGAGATACTAGCAGGAGTCAGGTCATGCCTATGTTCTAAGCTAGGAAATAATTTGGATAGATCGGGGCATCACTACAGGACTTTAAGCACCCACTGTAGTCACCTTTTTCCCTAGAGGCCAGCAAATGCAAATGATTAAAAAATATTCAATGGATTTCAGGAGATGCATTCACTCTGTCAGGGCATTGATGTACTGCTCACTGCTCTTTCAAGTCATGTGGACCTTTACTGTATTGACCACTTATACACTCTAAATTTTGTTTGGATATTCAGGTACATCTCAACAAGTGTAGTTATGTTATCTCCTTCATTGTCTTCACCATCATCGTCATCGTCGTCGTCATCAGTTAGCATTTCATTTTATCTTTACAACTCTATAAAACAGGAAGTTTTATTAACCCCTTTTTATAGGTGAGAAAATGGAGGCTTAGGAAGGTTATATCTCTTTCTCCAGGACACGTAGGTACTAATCAGAAGAGAAAATAGGATTCACAGTAGGTCTGTCTGACTTCAATGTTATTCGTTAAAGGTGAAAGGAGGGGCGCCTGGGTGGCGCAGTCGGTTAAGCGTCCGACTTCAGCCAGGTCACGATCTCGCGGTCCGTGAGTTCGAGCCCCGCGTCAGGCTCTGGGCTGATGGCTCAGAGCCTGGAGCCTGCTTTCGATTCTGTGTCTCCCTCTCTCTCTGCCCCTCCCCCGTTCATGCTCTGTCTCTCTCTGTCCCAAAAATAAGTAAACGTTGAAAATGAAACTTATTAAAAAAAAAAAAAAAAAAGGTGAAAGGAAAGACTCAGACTATGAGACCAAATGTCTGGGAAGCATCTCTAACATTGTCTAACATTGGGAACAATAGATCCACCTAAGAAGGCCATCAAAGGTGCAGAAATGAAGTTTTGGATAATGCAACAAGAGGGTCAGTGATTCCTCATCAGGTCTTTGAAGAAGAACAGAGAATGGAACGTTTCAACTGGCCTTTGAAGAAGGAGTAGACTCAATAAGCAAAGTCGGAATGGAAGAATCTTCCAGGAAGAGGGTACAGCTTAATCAAAGGCTTAGAGGAGGAAAAGAAAAGAACATTCTTAGAGATATTTGAATAACTCTTTTTGGATATAAGGGAGAGAATAGTGAGATGCCAGACCCCAGAGTTTGAATGTTAGGCCCAGAGAATATTTCAATGGCAGATATTCATATGCTCAGAGAGCACTGTTACTCGTTTCTCAGGCCTTTTCTGGTTTTCAAGGTGCAGGGAAGCTATCCATAACTGATGTATATATATTCAGCTACATAGAGGTAAAGGAATACAAATAGATGCTAAACAATATAGTTACAGCTTTGGGAGAAGTTCTTCACAAAGTGAAATGACTTGAAAGATGTTCTCACTGCTCTGGAGTGTGTATCAGAAACATTAATTCATGCACCACGTTACAGATGTGTTATATATTACATATGCAATATATTAAAAATAAACCTGGGCCGCCCAATGAAACACTATTTTAATATTCCACTTGATCCTTGAGAGCAATATGTTGCCATGGAAACTCAAGTCTGTCTAGTCATTAGCACCTTTTTTCTCTCACACAGGAATTTGAGTGTAATGTCATTCTCTAGACAAGAATTAAATTAGCAATTATTCACCTGAAAACAGCACCAAGGAGATCTAAGCAAACACATGCCAATAATGGTTGGTTAAATTCACATAAATTATCTTTGGATTATGCCATGGTCACGGTAATCCAGTATAGCTTCTATTCACATTGGATTCTTGACGAAGAGAGACCAGGAAGACGGGCTGCTTTCTTGGGTCAAGACAATGCATTTGGTGAAAAGAAACCACCTTCTTGCATAAACTTCTCTATGATTTTCCCTTAATTGATAAAATCTTCCACCCTGTTGGCTTCTCTAAGCACATTTTCCTGAACCTCTTTTATCTATTGATTACCTTCTCTGAGCCGTGTATGTAATAATCTTGTCTGCCCACAATCCACTCCCCTTCACCCAGCAACAGCATCTTGATTTTCTTGTGAAGAACTAATCCTGGTTAATTCATTTAGTCTCAATGGGATTCTTAAAGGGAGGTGGGCTGCCCTCTTGTAGAAGATTCTATTGGTGGCCCCCTGCCCCATATCCCTATGGCTCTTTTTAGTTTCCAACCATGGGAGCTCACTTGTTTGCAAACCAGAGCAAACCAGAAGCATGGGATATAAATGCACTGGGCAAGTTCTGAAATAATGGAGACTGGGAGTCTGGGAATAAATTTTTCCGCTTCCAAACCTCCAAAGGGATAATTCAGAAGTTGTTCTATGTGGTTCTTCATGGGGTCTTTCTCCTTTCCCTGTCTCACTGTGGCTACTTTCCCCCCTGTGTTTAGTTACTGGAACCAGCTCCCAAATATACTAAAAGCACCCAAGTCTTTGACTCTGCATCTGCTATTGGAGAAACCCATACTGAGACAACTCATATGGCTTGGATGTTATATATGAACCAAATTCAGCCAGTTTAGACCCTCTCTCACAAATTTAAATCTGAAGCAATGACAAGATGATGGGGAATGGTTTGAACTGGTTGGCTAACAACATTTCCCTTCAGATACTGCCTTGTGGTTGCTGCCTCTAAAACCTACAGATTGGTCTAGATAGCCATCTTTTCCAAGACTTGATGATCCAACATTTCCATCAAACATGTGATATCAAATAGATTTCTTTTCCCCCAAAAATACCCCTTCTTACCTTAAGTTAGGTAAAGTTGAATTCTTTTCTGGGAACTCTAACTTGCACCTTTCCTATTACGTGATTCAACAAACATATTTTGAGTTTCAGCCATGAGCCAAGAAGCTCTGTGTGTGCACGTACACGTGTTTGTGTGTGTGTGTGGGGGGGGGTGGTGTACATTGAAGTGCAGCTAGGAAAGATATTTTTTCCATGAGATGATACTTTTTGTCTTTTTTTTTTTTTTAAAAAGGTGTTTTTAATGGTTTTACTTATTTTTGAGAGAGAAAGAGAGACAGAGTGCAAGCTGGGGAGGGACAGGGAGAGGGAAACACAGAATCCGAAGCAGGCTCTAGGCTACGAGTTGTCAGCACAAGCCCCAACATGGGGCTTGAACTTATGAACCCTGAGATCATGACCTGAGCTGAAGTCGGACGCTTAACCAACTGAGCCACCCAGGTGCCTGGATACTTTTTTGTCTTTAAACCAGGAAACTACTTGTCCTTGTGCATGGCCGGGATATACATATAAGTGGATAAGCGGTAAGCAATGAGGAGGGAGACACTTGAGTATATCATGGAAAGTCTAGTCAGCAGTGCCTAGGGAAGTACATTCTATCTGGTGCAGAAATTGAGAACTACTGGAATGGACAAGAAAGACCCAGAAGGTGTTCGTTTGGACAGCCTCTATCTTCTCAGTTCGGTAAATGATCAGGCCTTCTTCTAAGAAGGAAGGAGTATGACGAGTAGCTCAGTACTTGAAGAAGATGGCAATTTTCAGGGCATTCTCTGCAGAGTGCTGATGGGAACCAACAATGGGGATGAGAAGTCTTCAATAAGATGAACAATTGTTTCTGCTTTCTGTTTCTCAATGTTGGAATGAGAACTCGGTGTTGTATGGAAAGCAATTTGACAATAAATTTCATATTAAAAAAAAAACACACAGACGGACCCTCACATCCAGTTTGTGATGCAGGTGGCCCAAGTGGGGCCTGTGTATTTGCATTTCTACAAAGTTCCAGGTGGTGCTGATGCTACCGGTCTGAGAAGGACACTCAAAGCACACTTTGAGGATCACTTATACATGGACCCTGCCCAAGTTGCTTTTTTTTTATTTTTAATGTTTATTTATTTCTGAGAGAGACACAGACAGACAGGCAAACAGAGTGCAAGTGGGGCAGGGGCAGAGAGAGAGGAAGACAGAATATGAAGCAGTTCCAGGCTCTGAGCTGTCAGCCCAGGGCCCAAGGCAGGGCTTGAACCCACGAACCATGAGATCGTGACCTGAGCCGAAGTCGGACCCTTAACCGACTGAGCCACCCAGGCGCCCCGAGTTCTGAGAAGGGGATAGAAATAACTGAATGCAACTCAGAAAGATGGCATGAATTTCTTCAGGGACTCAAGGGCAGATGAGAAGGCCGGAGGACATTACCCAGAACCCATCTAGGTTACCATGCACGAAGTCGTAATTGTTCAATCACTCTTACCCTTCATTTAACAAAGGCCTGGTGGCCCTGCTACATGGAAGACATTGTGATTGGTACAGGAGCACAATACAAACAAGACACACTTCCAGCCTGCAAGAATTTCAGTCTAGATGAAGAGGCAGATGCGTGTGATAAAAGGCTCTAGGTACCGTGTAGACTATAGTGGGGGTATTTGGTGGGTAGAAACCAATTTTCCGCAGGAAGGAAAATAATTGTCAGGAAGACTACTGGAAGGAAGCGACCCTTATGAAAAGTGAGTGTTGTTATCAGATGATGAAAGGGGTGTGATTAGTTTTCCCCAGAGAGAAGAGCAGGAGAAAAGGCACAGAAGCCTGAACTTTCTAGCTGTATTTGTAAGATACAAATAATCAGTCGTCCAGATGTGCCAGGGTACAGGGACGGACAAGGCTGGAGCTGCGAGCTCTGCTTCCGGAGATCAGCCGAATGCCACGCAAGTACATTCATGGTGATTGCTCCCACTTTTCTATTTGCCACCGCCCCACATCACTACCTTAATTATACTTCCATCAACACCACCACCATCACCGCCGTTATCATCACCATCATCATCAAGAATAAGGCCAGCAGTTTATTCAGCTTGCCTCAGTTTTTACCACGCGCCATTTTTCTCTCTAGAATCTCCATCCTAGTTCTATGTCCCGCTTAGATGTGACATCTCCCGGGGCTCCTCTTGGCTGTGACGTTTTCTCACACTTTCCTTATTCTTGGTGACCTTGACAGTTTTGAGGAATTCTGGGCGGGGTATTTTGCGAAGGCCTCTCTATTGGAATTTTCCTGGTGTTTTTCTTATGACTAGACTAGCGTTAAAGGTTTGAGAAGGCAGGTCACACGAGTAAAGTGCCATTTTCATCGTGTAATGTCAAAGGCACATATTAACAATATGATGGATGACTGTTGATGTTCACCTTGATCACCTGGTTGAAATAGTGTCTGTCAAGCTTCTCTACAGTCAAGTCATCTTTTTCCACTTTCCATAATGTACTCTTTGGAAAGAATTCACTACCCTACACTCGAGGAATGGGAAGTTAGGCTTCCCTGTCTTTAGAGTAGAGTTTTGACATAATTTATCGATACTGTTATCTGCCATGGGATTAGGATATTTGGGTTACTCTACTAAAACACTGCCTCTTGATTTTTAATTCTCTCCAATCTAATCTACATGCTGGTACAATTTAAGGTACTCAGGGTTAAGTAGACTATCAGCAGTTAGGGTGGAAGCTGGAATTTCTCATTTGTGCTGACCTCTAGAGAAATTTCATCAATTTAGAATTCTGCTAGACTAACCCTCTCTTGGGAGAGGAAGCAAATCAGACTGGGATCCATCTGAGTATCTATTTTGAATCTTTTGTCTGGGTATCCGGGATGCCTTGGGAAATACATGTGATCCGTGTAGCTATGGAAATTGTGCTTTGCTCAGCTCTAGAGACTGGCTGGATCTGGGAGGAGGTTGGGTATGAAGTTATTTGCAGATAAGCAAATTTGTTTCACATAGGCCACCCTTAATGACCAAAATAATTGTATACAAATGGCCAGCCCAATTACTTTTTTCATTCAATGTCCCTATCAACAACCATTTAAAAATCTAATTGTAAGCTCACTATTAAGGCAATTGAAAACGTAGATTCAGTGCTTATGAGGTTACCTCAATGTGCCTGTAGAAAATGCCTTAGTTGTTCTGATGCTAATCAACTTTTACAATCCACTGCTAATTTTTTCAAGCTGAAGATCTCCAAACTTAGAGAACTTATGATGTAACTTAAAAGGCACAGGACTTGGTGTCAGAAAACCTGAAGCCAAGCCCCTCCTCTTCCCCTTCCCAGCTGTATGACTGAATAAGTCACAGGACCTTTCTGAGCCTTGGTCTCTTCCTTGTAAAGGAGGAATAAAAATTCTTGTTTATGAAATGTTTCATTGATTTATAAATGGGAACCTAGTATTATAGTGGTATTAATAAAAACAGAGATCTGCCATTTTAAAAAACAGTGCTCTGTGAAAAACATTATTATTGGTGACAATGATGATGGTGGTGGTGATGATCACACTGTGATGTTTAAGGTGATGATAGGGACTGGCTAGCATAAAAGTGGGTATAATTAACATGTACTTGTGTGGTATTCAGGCAGTATCCAGAATCAGATGAACAGGGCAGGATGGGGTGGGGGGGGGGACTGGGAATCAAAGAGTTATGACTCCCAATCCCAGCTTCCCATTGGGATCAACCAAAGTTTGAGAATCACAGATCTTGGACAATGACTGCAGTGTCCTTTTGGAATAAGGTGATGAATCAGAGATCAAATAGCCACACTGGAATTCTCACCAAGTCTAGTTCGGAAATATGACTCAAACACAAAAAAAATGACTATACAGTCTTCTCAATCTATACTGTATATTTAACCGTGTGCAACGGGAATGTCTCAACTGACTTCCCTATCAAGGATAGAGCACTGGGAATTATGTGTACTGAACACCTACCTAGTGCCGGACTCTGGGTTAAGTGTTTTTCAAATGTAACCTCATCCAGTCCTTGTAAGGTAGGTGCTATTGTCCTTGTTTCTTAGAAACAAAGGAACTAAGGTTGTTGAAGGGAGTGATGATTATGGAACACAGGAACGTCATTGTGATATGATGACTTATCATAAGAAATACATATTTGATCTTTAATCCATTGCTGGCACAGAGCCCTTAAAACCCTTGGGACTTCCCCTGATGGGAACAATGAGGGGGTCTTTTGCCATGTCAATGAGGTGAATTTTGAAAAGCACCTGAGGATGGGGGGCTGATTGCCAGTGGAACCAGCCTGTGATTAGAGGGCTGGAAGTTTAATTTCTCCCCTCCTGACTTCTGGGGGGAGGGGAGAGGGGCTAGGGATGGAACTGAATCACCAGTGGCCAAAGATGTAATGAATTCTGCCTCTGTAACAAAGCCTCCATAAGAACCCAAAAAGGCAGGTTTGGAGAGCTTCCAGGTTGGTGAACACATGGAGGGTGCTGAGAGACTGATTCACTCAGAGAGGGGATGAAAGTTCCGTGCCCTGCCCACAGACCTTGCCTTATGCCTTTGGACAGGCTCTTCCGAAATCATCCTTTTATAATCCTTTTATAATAAGTTGGTGATCTTCTAAGTAAAATGTCTGAGTTCTGGGAGCCACTCTAGCAAATTGATACAACCCAAAGAGGGGGTTATTGGAACCTCGGATCTTTAGCCTCTTGGTCAGAAGCACAAGTAACAAGTGACAAAGGTGGATTCGTGATTGCCCCATGAAGTCCTAGGACCAAACCCTTAACCTAGGGCATCTGACACCACTCAGAGTAGATAGGGTCAGAATTGAGTCAAATGATCGAACACCTGCTAGTGTCTGAAAGTTGCTGGTTGGTGTGGGGGGATGTTGGAGGAGGCCATTGAGAGTAGGTGACCTCCAATTGACCCAAGAACTGGGCCCAGGCAATGAGAGGCTCGTCACCCCTTCCCCTGTGCTTGGAATGTATGTTCTGCCCTCCATTCCCACGGTGGGAATCATTTTCAAAGACACAGCCTTGAGACAGCAATGTACTGTTGAGACTCTCTGGATGGTATACTGACTGAGCACCATTAGGGCCTCTATATAAACTCACAATTCTGGCAGGGAGACACGGAGATCTCTTTGTTTTCTGGCTGCATAAGGCAAGCTTTCTATGGAAGTTCCCTTGCTTTTTAAACCTGCTGCCTTCTGATCTGGAGTGGCCCTCCTCGTTCTTCGATTTCTCCTCGCCCTCCATATACAGGGGCCAGTTTGCAAACCAACAGAGAAAAGAAAAACGTACGCTTTGCAGTTGGGTGCAGAATCTCAATCATTTTCCACGACGATGGAACATATCCGTTTGGGAACATGCATGCATATAAAGAAAGGGTGAGATGGTGGAAGAGAAGCCATAATCACCAGCTAGTAATAGAGGAGATGCACTCCCCTCCAATTCCCAGACCCCTGCACTAAAGTTGGAGCCATGTGACTAGTTCTGGTCAATGGACTAGAACTGTCACGTTCTGTCCAAAACTTTGGTGAAGAGTCTCCATCCCCCATCAGATGCCACGTTGTCCTTGATGCCTAATGTAATCGATGGTGGAGTTAGAAGATAACAGAGGGCCCCAGCTCACAATAGAGGGGGGAAAAAGTTTACTCTTTTATGCCCCCGTCTTAGTCCATTCGAATTCCTGAAACAGAATATTATAGAGTGAGTGGCAGGGTGCCGGGGTGGCTCAGTCGGTTGAGCGTCTAACTCTTCATTCTGGCTCAGGTCACGATCTCACGGTTCGTGGGATCGATCCCCTCTGCGCTAACAATGTGGAGCCTACTTGCGTTTCTCTCTCTGCCTCTCTCAAAATAAATAAATAAAAATAAACATTAAAAAGACGAATACTATAGACTGAGTGGCTTATACACAACAAGCACGTATTGGTCAGAGTTCTGGAGACTGGGAAGTCCAAATCAAGGTGCTGGCAGATTTGACATCCGGTGAAGGCTTCTTTCTGGTTCATGGATGGCCGTCCTCTCCCCGTCTCCTCACATGGCAAAGTGCAGAATGCATCCCTCTGGGGTCTCTTATAACCCATCCATGAGAGCTTCCCACATAAGACCTATCAGCCCCCAAAGGCCTCATCTCCAAATACCATCGCATTGGGAATCAGGTTACAATACATGTATCTGGGGGAGCCAGGGACACAAACTTTCGGTCCACAGCAGCTCCCGAAACTTGGGGCTTCTCTCTCCTGCATTAACCCACTCTAGTAATACAGGGCAAAGAATAATTTCATATGCTAACAGGCCTTCTTCTCTGCTCTCCAGTAGAGCCACAGCTACTCAACTGCCCAGATAATCAGCAGGTATTGAAACGGTTTCCTTTGGCCTCACTTCTTGCCAAATTCTTTACATTATCAAAGAGTAAAAGAGGTTCTTGGCCAACGGCATCCTTTTCAGGCAGTGAGCCCCCATTTAAGTCAGTGACAATACCTCAGTCATGACAGTAATGGGGACACCTGTTAAGGCATTCAGAGGCAATTATCCTGAAGTAAAGGATACACAGTGGAACACAGCCCAACACAGTGGAAGACTAGATGTTCTTCTGTAACTCAGTCTTAAACCTGAGGTGTTATTTCTTAATCCCAAAGGGCCAAATTCTATTTATGTCCACTCCCACCCTCTGTCATCACCACCATACAACCTGCTGAATGCCCACTCCTAGGAGAGCTCGCCATCCTGGCCCCGATGGCCAACAGGAAGGTGCCACGTGGCATTTTTCTCAAGACCTTTTCTTTTACTTAAATAAACTGAGGAGACAGTGCCTGGGCAACTTTGTGGGAATTTGATATCCCCAAAGGAGTCTAACTAGACAGAAGAGTGTCCTCAACAGTATTAAAACTGTAGAGTGAGTCAGTTCTATGTTTCAAAAACAAAACCTTCAAAAATAATAATGGCTTAAGTGCAATCGACTTTCTTGGCCAGGCATTGACCTGCTGTTAATTTATAGTTTGCAATTACTTGCTTTGGCATCACCCTGCGTGTTTAAAAATACAGTGGAGACAGAGACAGTGCTTCCTCTGAAGTTTCCCAATTATATCGCCTAAATCAGGGGGTGAATAATCTTAGCAGAGGAAAGGGGGCTCATTTTCTTGCACCAGAGCTACAACAGTTGGTAGCAGAGAACCCCATCTGTTAGATCTTCACTGACCTCGGAGGAAAGGACTACTGGAATGCAGGTCGACTGACAGAAAATGGAACCCGGGGGATGATTTTGTTCATCTTTGTCTGCATCGTCATTTTTCATTCACCCACTCCCGACTCTTCACATCCCCAACTAAGACCATAAGGTGCCCATGCTACGGCTGTCTACAGTTTCCATTTTAAGCAAAAATAGCCAACAGACCACTGGGGGTCCCTGGCCCCCTTTAACAGTATTGCTATGAACAATCTTAAATGGCAATAGTAAAGCCTTAGAACATTCACCTGTAGATTCTTGGCTGAGACCCCCCCCCCCCCCCCCCGGTAATAACAGATGAACAGGGGAAAAATGAAAAGAACCTTAGTAACAGGTATACCACCTGCATACATGAGACATACCCAGGAAAACTGAGTACCTTCTTGAAAAAGTGAGATCACTCTTGAAAAAGTGAATCACTTAATAAAGTCCATTAGATCTTCAGACTTACTCAGTCGATTTATTCTTAAACAAGTGAAAGGCCTGGGGCTTGAAGTGAGATTCTATTTATTTCACTTTAAACACCGTCTTCAGCTAAAGACAAAAGAAAGAGGTTGGATGGACAGAGAGGACAGTTATGGGAATTATATGGAAAGTCACTGGGAAAAGCACACCAAACAAGAGTAAGGTTGCCATGCCGACTTAAGTCATTTGCCTTCTCCACTGATAAGACTCCCCAGGGATGTAGAGTCGTCCTCCTCTTCCTGGTTTGGAGAGGGAGACACCCTTACAAATGAAGATTTCTCTTATAAAAGTAAAAGTCCCTTGCAAAAGATTTACTTCCAACCCTTTTTCAGAGCTTGTTCTGCTGTTTCTTAAAACCAATCAGCTCAAGATAATCCTGATGCCAAAGAGATATATTTTGGGGTGGCAAGTTTCGCTCCCCTTCCATTGGAAAGTATAGGCATCACCCTCCTAATCCTTGGAAATGCCTTTGGAACTCACAGTGGGAGCAGTGGTGTCCCTGCATACCAGACCCCATCTCACACAGTGGTACTGAAAGGACCTTAATCGAAGGAGTTAGTTAAGGACTAACTCCTGCACGTTAGCGTATGAAAACACAGAGTGAGCAGTAAGGGCATTAATAGCGATTGATCCCTGGTTTGCCCCAGCTATTTGCACAGTCATGGTTTCCTTTAGTCATGACAACAATTGTATGGGCTTTGCCCATTGTGCAGATGGGGAACCTGAGCAACGTCTTTTTTGCCATAGCCAAGTTCGCTGCGTTGCCTTTGTCTTCAGCTAGGTTCTCCCCCAAACAGAGTCTGAAACAAGGACTTGCGTTCGGGAACTCTATTTGGGAGGTGATCACCGGGAGTGAGGAGGGTCAAGGAGAATGAGACAGAGGAGGAGAACTAGCAAATAAAAAGATGCTTTACGGGATGGGTCACTGCCAAAGTCAGCTGAGGATCTGTCCCTGAAGGTCATCCTGAAGGTTTATAAAAAGCGTCTCAAAACCTCCCTGAGCAACAAAAATAATTTCTTCCCAGGAACCCAGCCCCCAGTGGCTGAGGTTTCCAAGAGGAGGTGTCAGATCTCCCACTCTTCAGACACACACAAGCTTGCCTCCAATAAGACTCCCACTGGGTGGCACCTAGGTGGCTCCTTTGGTTAAGCGTCACTTCCGCTCAGGTTCGTGAGTGAGACCTGCATCAGGCTCTTTGCTGACAGTGTAGAACCTGCTTGGGATTCTCTCTTCCTCTCTCCCTGCTCCTCCCCCACTTGCTCTCTCTCTCTCTCTCTCTCTCTCTCTCTCAAACCAAATAAGTAGACTTAAAAACAATAAATAAAAGACTCCCACTGGCGTTCCATACCACACAACGTCTGTAAAATCCTGGATTGAAACAAAACAAAACACACACATACACACACAGGCTCGAAATGGGGTCACTTAGGCTAAGTCACAAAAGCAGGCCTTAATGCCTAACCTAATTGTAGTTCCACCCTCCCCTAGAAATGTAGGTCTTAACCAGTCAGTCAGGAATTTGCTGAACAGCACCAAGGAGGCAACCTGTCACATGGGCCCTCTCTGTCCCCCAAAGGAAGATGTGGTAATCCAGCTATTAAGACCCCCTGTGCTTCCCTCTAAGGGGAGGTGACCTTGCCTGGGACAATCCTTTCTTTTCTTCTGCTAATAACTTCCTTGTTCCACCCTCCTTCCTATAAGCCTTCTCTTTTCTAGAACTCCTTGGAGCTCCCCGCCCCTTGCTAGATGGGATGCTGTCGGGTTCGTGAATCACTTAATAAAGTCCATTAGATCTTCAGACTTACTCAGTCGAATTATTCTTAAACAAGTGAAAGGCCTGGGGCTCTTGCTTGAAGTGAGATTCTATGAAGTGAGTCAAGGTTGGGTACAGGCTATTTCAAGGTGCTCAGTACCTTGTATGCAGGAAGTATACATGTTATTGAACTTCTGCTTGTTTTTCACCTATTAATCTGTTATATTACTAGAGGGTCTCAGCCAAGAACCTGGAAGGGAAGAGGGAAAATTATTTTTCCTCCCCTCCACGCTCTATAGAAAAAAGACTCTATATAAACTCCTCAATATCTGGGAAGGCTGTGGATGGGTTCCGATGAACAGAGTGAACTCAAAGAAAAGTACCGCGAAAGAAAAGGTGACAGGCACAATAATAATTTCCTGTGGAGAAATGCACTGCTCCATGTACAGATTATAAAGCGGGAAGGACGCAGGCAGAATTCTAGAGACTGAGAAGGAAATCCTCAACCTTCTTTGAGAACTGTAGACTTCTGGGAGAATTGTAGACTCATAGGTTGGGGGAGGGGGAAATGCTTCCTTGAAGGGTCTCACGAAGAGTGAATGAGGGGCAAGGTGGAGCGGAGAGATGTCAGAGAATACGAAGTAAGAAAGAGCGTCAGTCCCGTCCTTCCCAGCTGGCAATGGGATGGGTCAGACCACACTCTATCAATCAATCCCCACTGGTTTGGGGTTCTCGTTAGACGCCTGTCTAACGTTAGACGCCTGTTACCTGGGATGATACAGGTAATATGTGATATCGCAGAAGGTGGACTTTACCTGTGACTGGCTGTCTTCTGGTGAATTTCCTAGTAAGAGTGGACGGTAAACCTTGATTTAGTCCAATCTATGCCCTCTCCAAACCCTTCTCATCTTCTGGAAAACAGAGCAACTTCAATATGTATGTACCTTTGGGAAGAGCTTGAGAATACCCCTTTGTCCCAAATCCATATCCCCCCCCCCCCACACACACACACACATGCGCCTCAGGGAGACAGCTCTGAAGTCTCCAAATGCTCTATGAAGCTAGCCAGAGTGGATCTATTTTGGGGATTTTTTTTTAAATTTATTTTTATTTATTTTGAGAGAGAGCTAGAGAGCAAGTGGGGAAGGGGCAGAGAGCGAGAGAGAGAAATCTCAAGCAGACTCCACATTATCTGTGCAGAGCCCGAGGGGGTGGGGTGGGGGCTCGAACTCAGGAACCATGAGATCATGACCTGAGCCAAAACCAAGAGTTGGTTGTTTAACAAACTGAGTCACCCAGGCGCCCCACCAGAGTGGATTTAAATTGAAGCTTTCACTTACTTTTTCTTAGTGGCAAATCCCTTAACCCTTTCAGCTTTATGTTTTCCTTTAATAAAATATAGGTGAAATTATTTAACTAATAATTGCTATAGTGGCTGTAGATAAAACATGCACAATAATACATAGTAGGAGTTTCTTAAATGTCAACGTCTCTTTTCCCCTATTTATCATCCCTGTATGAGACATTTGAGAAAATCCTAGTGGAGTTTATGAATTTTTTTTTAAATAAGCATAAAACTTTACCAATAGAGGAAAAAAGAACTCCCCTTTTCTTTCCCTAGCAGACTTTACAGTCGAGTTTCAGTATATGCCCTTGGGCCCACACAAATTTACAAGGCTTTCTAAAACTAAGAAAATCTGATTAGCAGACTCGTATTCTTTTCATGATTTATAAGGCAAAGCATCTCTATGTGTTTCAATATTTCTGCTGGTTTCAAACCTAGTGTGTCTAGTCTGGGAGATGCTCCACAGTTAATAAAAAATCAACATTGATGAACCTCTCTTCTCATTAAAAAGAAAAAACAAAAAACAAAAACACCAAAATGTCATTTCTGAGAAAATTTGGTGCTCCATAGCCCCACCTACTGGACAAAGACGCACGGAACGGGTTTTTCTGCCTCTGTGGCTAGAGGAAAAGAGAATTGGAGGGAAACTTAGGGATGAATGCGTCCCATTCTTCCTATTTTATAGATGAAGTTACCGAGTTTGGCTCCGACGGATGTGAATTTCCCAAACTTCCAAGTTCAGCCCGGGACTGCTGAGGAAGATTTGTGCCGCCACCCTGAATGTATTTCCTTTCACTGCCAACATGCCAACGAATTCAGTGAAACAACAGAGCGATTGTTCCTCATCATATGTTACATTTACCGAGCAGACTAGAGTTTAGAAAGCATTTTCGTAGGATTTGCTCCAATTACACTTTGTGATCACTCTGTGATCGTCCTCTCATTCCCCAAGGTCACACAGCTGGTAGGAGACAACTCAAACACCAGTCAGGACTCCAAGCTCTGCCCTTCACGGTAGACTGCACTCTTGGTTTCTTTGCTTTTATTTATTTTTTTTTTTAACCTCAAGTTAGTTAACATACAATGTAGTCTTGGCTTCAGAGTAGAGCCCAGTGATTCATCATTTACATATAACACCCAGTGCTCATCCTAACAAGCGCCCTCCTTAATGCCCATCCCCCAATTACCCCACCCCCATCAACCCTCAGTTTGTTCTCTGTATTTAGTAGTCTCTTGGGGCGCCTGGGTGGCTCAGTCAGTTCAGTGTCTGACTTCCGCTCACGGCACAATCTCACAGGTCGTGAGTTCAAGCCTTGCATCGGGCTCTGTGCTGACAGCTCGGGCGCTGGAGGCTGCTTGGATTCTGTCTCCTTCTCTCTCTGCCCCTTCTCCACTCATGCTTGATCTTTCTCTCTCTCACACAAATAAATAAACATTTAAAAAAAAATTTAAGAGGGGCGCCTGGGTGGCGCAGTCGGTTGAGCGTCCGACTTCAGCCAGGTCACGATCTCGCGGTCCGTGAGTTCGAGCCCCGCGTCGGGCTCTGGGCTGACGGCTCGGAGCCTGGAGCCTGTTTCCGATTCTGTGTCTCCCTCTCTCTCTGCCCCTCCCCCGTTCGTGCTCTGTCTCTCTCTGTCCCAAAAATAAATAAAAACGTTGAAAAAAAAAATTTAAAATATACTGGCATGCTTTTATACATGTTGTTTTTTTTTTATTATTATTTAGAGTTTTATTATTTAGAGTTTATGTTCAACTCTAAAATTGACCAAAAAATACTGAAAATCTTGAGGGGAAATCCCATAATTATGCAGCATATATTCATTGAGCACCTGCTCTACTATGTGTTAGGCCCTGGTCCAGATGTTGAGAACAGTGTTGACCAAAACAGAAAGTTTCTGATCCACACAGCTCACAGTCTTGAGAGACATAGAAACACAATAGGCAACTCAACAAATAAACCTAGGACTGCACAGAATGAGATGTCATTGGAATGATAATGAGCAGGCAACTCTGGTGGGAAAAACAATGGATGGGGCAGGTCAGGAAAGGCGTATTGGAGAAGTGATATTTAAGCTGAAAGCTAGATGACAGACAGTTTGGTATCATTTATATTTAGGAGTAAAGTGTCCTAAGTAGAAGAACAACAACGCAGAGACTCTAAGGTTTGAATGAGCTCCGTCTGAAAGAAGTTAGGAAGTCGGAAGCAATGTGATTTCAAGGGGAAGATGGCCGAGAGAGGAGTTCAGACAGAGACAAAGACATCCTTGTCTTGGACTTTGGATTCTATCCCAAAGCCAATGGAAGGACATTGGAGAATCTTAAATGGGAGAGACATGATCGGTTTTACACCTTAAGAGGTCATGCAGGCATCTTGTGAAGAATAAACAGGGGGAGGTATGGGGAAAAGTAGTACATTCAGACGCTACAGCAGTGGTTCTGGAGAGAAATTCCAATGGTAAGGATTAAGGTGATGCACATAGACATGCAAAGAATTATACTGGTTCAGAAGGTAAAGCTTATAACCCAATTCTGACAGATCAGACTTGAAGAATGGAAGGATACTCTTAGGTCTTTAACTTGAGCAACTCGATTTGATGGTGACACTATTCTCTGATGGCACGATCGGGATTGATACCTCTTGGGGCAGGGGCAAGTGAGAATCACGACTTTGGTTGAGTCCTGTTGTGTTTTGAGATGCATGCCAACTATGCAAATTTAAATGGCAAATAATTAGATGTCTGAACCAAGAGCTCAGTGAGAGGTCAGGACCGGACAGGAAAGGCAAATTTGGGAATCATCACCATATGGGTGATACCTCAAGCGATGATACTAGATGAACTGCTTTTAGGAGAAAGGGCAGAAAGAGAAGACAATAGTGTCCAGAAACCAATGTCTGGAGCACTCCAATATTTAGAGGTCAAGGAAAAGAGAAAGATGTAGCAAGGAACTTGAGGAAGGATAGTTAGGAGGGCAGGGGATGTGGCCCTGAGGAAGGATAGTTAGGAGGGCAGGGGAGCCCAAGGAATAGAGTTCAAAAAGGAGTTGATGGTCAACTCTGTCAAAGCCTGATGAGAAGTCAAGTAACAGGAGAAAAGTTGCCAAAGAATGAACTGCCGTGGAGGCCTTGAGAACACTGTGGGGAAGGCAACCGTGGGATGTGGAAGTTGTTCAGGAAGAAGAGCCCAAGAAATGGGCCAAGAATTGCTCAGGGAAGAAGGCAACAGGGATATCGCCTTCAGCTAGAAGATTCCACCACACCAATAATGATCAGATTTGGGTACGTTCATTTCCAGATATGCCCAAGTTTTACGAACTGCTCTGTACCTTTTCCCTTGACATTACATTGGCACCTGCTCACCAAGTTACTGTAGATTCTATATGCAGAGAATTTGTAATGACCCATAATGTCCCACAGAAGGAATCTGCCATCGTTTGTATATTCTTTGGACATTTCTGTTGCCTTTAACGTTTTGCTATTAGAAATGGGTATTTTTGTGCACAGGTCTTTTCCATATTTTGGACTATTTCTTTAGGTCCATGTCCCAGATTGGCAAATTGCCAAAAGGCTTTCCCAAACGCCCTTACTGACTTAAAATGTCATTTGCAACGCATGAGGTTATTTTATTCACCGTCTTGTCATCACCACTGAGCCTAATTATCTGGGGGAGGTGATGATTAAAAGGTGAATCAAGCACTGCGGTGTTTTAGTTCATGTATCAAGGGATTATTTGCAACAGTATTTTTTTTCTGTTTGTTTCCTAGCTGGGACGCATCTGCGTATGTTCTGGGCTTCTGTATCTATTAGGCCCTTGGCGTTTTGTTTTGTTTATTTAAATTGTCGGTGGGAAGGACCCCAACTTTTTATTGAATATAGTTTCCTGAGCCTGTCATTTATCTTACCATCTGAGTTAAGTGTTAGCTGTTTTGCATGTCACTTATGGAAACTTTTAATTCTGGTGTAATTACAAACGCTGATCTCATGACTGCTTAATTATCTTCATGTGCCTTTTTTCCTTCACAGATTGCCTATGATAAAATCTTAACCCCAGACTTTAAGACTGTCTTCCCCTTCCACTCGTTGGCATAGGTTTGAGGAAAACAGGCTCATTGAATAATATTGTTAATTTAGAGTGCATATATATATATATATAGTCAGTCAAGAACCAGATGTGCCTACCAAAATAACCATCTAATAAAATTCCTTATAAAAGGCAAGTGGAGTAAAGTTTTTTTCTAATCTATACTCAAAATAATGTTGGCGTTCTCTTGGTTGATTGGGATCCAGAACTCCCACGGAAGGAAAGACTGTGTTTCAGGATGAACACACATCGAATGGAAGAGGAGGGGGTGCTCAGTCAGTACAGTCCCCCCAAACTCCTGCCGCAGATTCTGTTGATAATAGAAGCCACAGTTTACCGACACTTACCATAGGTGAAATACTTGGCACGCGTCATCTCAATGCTGTCAGCAGCCCTTCTAGCTGAGTGTTCTTACCTTCATTTTACAATGAGTGGCGCAGACAGGATTCCAGGCCAGGTGTGTTTGGCTGCCAAACTCATTCCTGTAACCCCTAAGCTTTCTCTTTAATGTTGGCCCTGCCAGCACTTCTGGATCTTGGCTGTAAGACCTTCCCTCATTAGTGATGCTCACTGTGGGGATCAGACTGACGTCTCTTCTCTAGAACTGATCATAACCACCGTGGACTTCTGAACTTCCCCCCTCTTCTTGGACTTCCGACTCACTCTCTGGTTCTGCCCCTCCATAGGGAACAAGAAGCAATCAAACTCTTAAAAGCCCAGGATTGCTTCAGTGGAACACAATTAAAGATCCAGAAACTAGTACTCTGGGAGCTAAACCTATTCTAGTCGGTTCAGTATTGTTTTTACGGCAAATATGTGTGGTGAATGCCTCCTGCCTCTTTGAAAATTGTCAAACTATATTAAAAAGCTAGTAGTCTTAAGATTTTGTATTTTAAGAGTTTTCTACAATTGTAGCCGTCAACTTCGTCTCTATTCCCAGCCCCATGTTGCAGCGATGAACGTCAGATAGGAAAGAGACTTCACGAAGGTCCCATACTTATTTGCAGAACTTGGATCAGAGCCTGCACTTTCTTCCTGCTCGTTAATCTGGCTGCGGTTGCCTGCCGGCCTCTCCATTCAGGCAAGGAGAAAAGGAAAGGAAGTAAAAGTTATAGGGCAACTCTTATGTATTTGGCACTCACCGAACACCTTACAGGAATCATCCCATTTAATCCTCGAAAAATTAGTATCCCCATCTCTGCAGTACAGATGGAGAAGATGAGCCAGAGAATCGAATCAGTTGTTCTAAGAATAACTGGTAGAGCCAGGATTTGAATGATCGGAATTTCCATATACCTCTGTGTAGTACACAGTGGCATCCCACTAATAACAACCAGGACACTCACACGGGAACTTGGCCACACAGCACACTCACATCAGAAGGGACCCCTGGTGCAGCAACTGACTCTCCTCCTTACAGTATACCAGGGATGAACCCTTCTTGACAAACACTGAAAGGCCAATGGTCAGTGGCATCAGTAGACCCCCCACATTCTGAAGAGGAGAAGCTAGAACAGTCAGGAGGATAGTGGCCACAAAGTTGAGGCTCGGTGGCAACGCGGAAACAACTGGACTTATTTAGTCTTAAGAGAGACAAAGGAGTTGACCTGATAGTGGTTTTCAGACATCCCAGGTGTTATGCTGAAGATGGTGACCAGTTATTGCTTGTCATCTCTAAGAACACCACCCGAGAAATCTGCATTAAATTTCAGAAAAAGAGAAAAGGCTTTGCAAAGAAGATGGACAGACCATGGGGAGGAGACAAAGTCTTACTTGGAGAAGCACATTCATCAGGCTCCTGGAAAGAACTAATTCTGTCAGGTTGTATAGAGTGAGCGATGTGATAATGTCCCCTCTAGTCTATGAGATCCAAGAACTTAGAAATTTATAGATATTAAAAAATTTGTCAGAAATGTAATAATTAGGGGTGCCCAGGTGGCTCAGTCGGTTAAGCGTCCGACTTCAGCTCAGGTCATGATCTCACAGTCCGTGAGTTCGAGCCCCACATCGGGTTCTGTGCTGGAAGCCCAGAGCCTGGAGCCTGCTTCGGATTCTGCCCCTCCCCTGCTCATGCTCTGGCTCTCTCTGTCTCCAAAATAAATAAAAACGTTAAAAAAAAATAAAAAAAAGAAATGTAATAATGAAGGTAAATAAACATAAATGAAGACTGAAGTGGACAACTATTATTTTCTACCCAGCCACCTGCCTTCTTGTGAGGACATCTCTACCCCTGCTGGTTCTCTTGAGATCAGCTCCCCTCCCATTTCCTTCACTTGCCTGCGACGGGAGCTGCATGAGCTCAGCCTCTGGACACCTATGGTTGGGCCAAGAGTTGGGCCAATGAGTCCCTTCCCTGAAACTGTTGGATTTGGAGAGGAGGGACTCGGGCCAGATACACTGACCTTGGAAAATAAATGAAAAGTTTAGGGCTTGCCATTTGGCATCTATTACACATGGTAAACCCGGGCAATGTAGCAGGGATGGGAATGGAGGGCACCCCACTTAGAAAGAGAGAAAAAATAGACAAATCAGAGGGGGAAAGAGGAACAAAGATTATTGGTCAAAGATCTTGGTACTGTTCAAGTCTCTGGTTGTGATTTTTCCTGAGGTGCAGGCACATTCCTATCTCATGGAATCCCAAAACCATTTACAAATAAATCCTTCTTTTATTTAAGCCTGTTTGAGTTGGTCTTCTGTCATGGAAATCCCAAGGGTGTTTACTAATACTATGATAAACATGATGGTGGGAATCACTACAATGATAACCAGCGCCGATGGTGCGATCAATGTTTACATTAAAGTTTCTTCCTTTCTATCTCTGTATTTTTATAAATAGCCTTTTGTTCTTTGGATACTGAAGGTGTTATGTTGGGATAGAGAAGACTGAGGTCAATTAAAGATCTCACTATGAGACATGTTAACAGAACTAGAAACAGAAAAACAAAACAAAACAAAAAAAACTAAACTCTGTTTCTATCTGACAGAAAATGCGTCACTTGTGTGGAATAGATCACAACGTGATTCTTTGCTCTTGCTGTTGTTTGAAACCTAGTACAGTCCAGCCCCAGATCTTGCTATTTTGCATGTTGTTCAGGTTGTTGACTCCTCAAATAGTCCTAGGTCTACCTGACCCCAGGGACTTGGCACTGACTAGTCCATCTGTGTGGTACTTTCTTTTCTTCATACTCACATGGCTCATCTTCTGCATTTTCATCAAGTCTTCGCTCAAATGTCTATTTCTAACCCCCCCCCCCCAATGGTAAATGAGTTATTGGAACTGATGTATTGGGAGAATGTCTGACACCTTAAACACTTAGTATTTCTAAGACTCATAAACACTTAGTATTTCTGAGACTATGGTGGCTTGTTGGCCTTGGGGATGGAGGGAAGGGGGCGTATAATGAGGTTGCGACAAAATAATGATAGCAACAGAAGGATAAATTAATTTCCCATTAAATTGGTCGCCCCAGCCTCTCTCTAAATCTTTTTTTTTTTTTTTTTAATTTTTTCAATGTTTATTTTTGAGAAAGAGAGAGAGAGAGTACAGCGGGAGAGGGGCAGAAAGAGAAGGAGACACAGAATCCCAAGCAGGTTCCAGGCCCTGGGCTGTCAGCATAGAGCCCAACACAGGGCTCGAACTCACAAACCGTGAGGTCATGACCTGAGCCAAAGTCGGACCCTTAACTGACTGAGCCACCCAGGCGACCCCACTCTCCAAATCTTAAACGAACAAATTCAGAGGTCAAATCCACTGGGAGTATCTCACACATGTTCACAAAGGCATATGCATTCGTCATCTTTTCCCTCTGGTGCCCCCAACTTGAGACAAGTGCCTAACAGGTTCTTGCAGAGGTATTTCCTGCGTTCCTGACATGGGCCTTCTGGCTGGGTCCCCAGAAAGCAATGTATTAGATCGAGATGGGGGAAATTCCTCACCCGCTTGGGTGATTCCTTGGAAATTCTTCACCTGTTACAGGGTTGCATGGCTGATTGGTGCCTTCTTAACCCTGGGTTCATTTATTTTCATTTCCCTATACTTTAAAGTCATGTCAAATCTAGGTCATTTAGGAAGCTTTTCCAAAAACCCCAGGTACCAAGACTTTGGCACTGGAGCTTTTTTTTTTCTTTTCTTTTTTTCTTATCTCTATTAGAGTTGTCTTTCCATAGGTCCCGTGAGGAGAGTGTAGGGATGAGAATTGCTCTGGATGGAGGAAAACTTAAGGATGTTCACTGAGCTGCATTCAAAATGGCTTCTCCATTTCATCCACTGCCCTAAGCAGCCTGGGTGCCTGGAGAACCCCCCTGTTTTCAGAGTGATTTTTTGACCCAAGAGTTCCGCTGCTGGGAATGTTCTGGGGTCCTCATGTTTCCTGGTATTTCAAGGAGGAGGAAAAGGGGGCCTATTAATACATGTCCTGTGATTGGCCAAACACCGGGCTGGAGGCTGTATTTACCCTTTCCTTCTCACCATAGCACGAGGACGTAGACAACACTATTCCTGCTTACTATCATGGACCAGATTCTCCGAGAGAACTTGCCCAAGGCAACACAGCTAGGACGTGACAGAGCTGGGAGCCACATCTTTGTCTCCCGCGTCCTGAGCTCACCGCCCCATGCTGCCTTCGACATAGTTTTGTCCTTCCCGCATGCGAGAAAGTGGAGTCTTCGACCATTGCCTCAGCCCTTCAGACATGAGGACACAGCAAGGATCAGCAAACGCCTAGTTTAAGAACCTATCTGGTGGGGGCGCCTGGGTGGTGCAGTCGTCCGACTTCAGCCAGGTCACGATCTCGCGGTCCGTGAGTTCGAGCCCCGCGTCGGGCTCTGGGCTGATGGCTCGGAGCCTGGAGCCTGTTTCCGATTCTGTGTCTCCCTCTCTCTCGGCCCCTCCCCCGTTCATGCTCCGTCTCTCTCTGTCCCAAAAATAAATAAACGTTGAAAAAAAAATTAAAAAAAAAAAAAAGAACCTATCTGGTGAATCACAAATGAGGAAACGGAGGCCTAGATAGGGGAAAAGACTTGGCTACGGTCTCTTGGCCAGTTGGAGTCTCCTGACCTTTCTTCCAGTATTTTATTCCTCCCTAAACCACTACCATCAGTGGATTAGGGACCCTGCACGGGAAAGACATTTCTGTCCTTATCTCTGAACAATCCCAACCTAACGTCACAAGATGCATTGATCCCGGGTGACAGATTATGGCCCCCAGCGCACCTGGCTTTCTCCTCCAATCTGCTGACCGCTGGGTGCAGCTTCTGGGTCTGGTGGAGGGATCTAGCTTGGCAAATGTCTAACGAAACTACAGAGGAGCCAGTGACTGAGATAAACAAGTGTGTTTGCCCTTGAAACGACCTCAATTACACCTGTCAAGAGATTTCTGCTTGAAGAGATTGAGCAAAACACTGGAGGGGAGCTGGGCGTATAGGGATGGGACTCCCAGAAGGTCAGCCATTATACCTCACCGGGGGCTCCTTCCGCTGGGTTCTTACCAGGCTCGAGAGCTGTGGCAGCCGGGAGCAAGCAGAGCAGCTGTGGGGTTGGAGACAGGCCTGGCTGGCGAAGGTGTCTTTTTTATGGCAGACTTTTCTTGTTCCTCCCTCCCTCAGAGGGTGGGTATCCCTGAGGCTCAGTCCCACAAAGCCCTGAATACTGAAGCCACTTGAGGATTACCTAATGCAAATTCCAATCCAATGCTGCCTCAGCTCAGATGACCCCTAACAGATCCTTCGGCTTCTGAATTTCTCCGGTGTCAAGTCCCATCCCCATTAGGTGGTGGAGGGCACGGAAATGAGGGCTAGACTCCAAGATGTTAAGGCCTGAGTTTAAAATTTTTTTTTTCAACGTTTATTTATTTTTGGGACAGAGAGAGACAGAGCATGAACGGGGGAGGGGCAGAGAGAGAGGGAGACACAGAGTCGGAAACAGGCTCCAGGCTCTGAGCCATCAGCCCAGAGCCCGACGCGGGGCTCGAACTCACGGACCGCGAGATCGTGACCTGGCTGAAGTCGGACGCTCAACCGACTGCGCCACCCAGGCGCCCCAAGGCCTGAGTTTAAATCTGGGGTTCTTATCTGGTAAACTGTGATTTGGGCCCGATATCTTATCTCTCAGATCCTTAGTTTATCTGCCTGTGAAATGGAAATACTAAATCAGAGCTGGTGGGGTGATTCGGTGATAGAATGTCTGGACCATGCCTGACAACATTGCCTGATGCTTAGTTCTTGTTCACCCAGGGCTGGTTCTTTTCTTTCTCTTCCTTCCAATACAGTCAGCCTTTAATATCACGTAGTCTTGAAGAATGTCATGCAATTTGAGTGTTTACAATAGCACCTCTTCAGAGGTTACTTCTTTTTTCTAAGTTTTGTATTTATTCTGACAGAGAGAGAGAGAGTACATGTGTACAAGGTGGAGGGAAGGAGCAGAGAGAGGGAGAGAGAGAATCCCAAGCAGGCTCTGCACTGTCAGCACAGAGCCCGACGTGGGGCTCGAACTCACAAACTGTGTGATCGTGACCTGAGCCCAAACCAAGAGCCAGATGCTTAGCGAACGGAGCCACCCAGGCACCCCTTTAGAAGTTACTTCTAAGTTTATAAACTTGGCCCTGATTTTTTTCCAAATGTCTTCCCTAATAGGCTCACCTATATAAAGTGGACCTCCACCCGAATGTCCCTCCGGCACTTTCAATGAGCTTAACTTGTTGGTTATCAGACTAAGCCCATGGGGAAGTCCATTTCGCTACATCATAAACTTTCTCTCCTCGCTCTTTCCTCAGTGCTTAGCTCCCTTAGCGGGCTCACCATTGTCAGTCTGTATCTGTTTGTTGATGGAACTGACCAACCACACATGTTTTTTTCAGCACTAGAAACCTACAGCTCTGTCCTGATCACCATAATATCTCTGTGATTGACACCGTATTAAGCACCAATGAATCAGTGGGTCTCATGAGACACAAAACCTAGAGCCTAGGAAGGAGAAGATGTAATCATCATTTCAACGATTCGCACACACACGCTCAGTTGTTAACTGGTGCAGGGAGAATGCTATGCATTCCCCAAGTCCCGTTTCATATTCCTCCTTCCTTGACCAATGGAATAGGAGACTCCCAGGTCCTCATAGTCAGAAGAGGCCATGTGGCTATTTCTTACCCACGGAATGTGGGCAGAAGTGACGTATATTTCCTCCAGACTGGACCAGTGTAAACGCTAAGAAACACTCCAGTCTTTCTCTTTCGCCATTAGGAGTTATCAAGTTGAATGTTGAGATGGCAGAATTTTCAACAGCCGGGGTTTTTGAGTGGCTCTGTGCATGGAGTCCTCCACACCAGTGTGCCCTGAATATGAATGTATCCAGGAAACAAACATGTGCCTGCTTATACCGCTGAAATTTTAAGGTTTAATCGTAGCCACAGCATAACCTAGCTTTTCCTAACTACTACCGCACTTATTAAGGGACTATAAAAAGGACAAAATTGAAGCGGAGTGAAAGAAAACGTACGTTATTGGAGGAAAAAAACATACGTTTTAGAAAAATTTTCTTCTCCAAGGTCACTATTCATCTCACTTTTCCTAACCATATTATGTTGTTTTATAACTCAGATTGCTGGTTAAAAGGCCAGGCCCCACAGTGAGGGTCCAGCAATCAGAGCACTTAATGAATAGACCATAAAAACAATTAGACGCTTATTTCCTAGGAAACCCAGCATGAATTATTTTCTTATGAGTGTAGGTTTATACTTCCTTTTAACTTCTTAAGCTCAAAATCTGTCCCCTTTGACTTCTGTCATGTGTCCCAAGCAATCGTCATCGCCTTTTCCCGGTCCTTCATTTCTAAGAACTTCTTTGGAGCTAAAATCTAAGAGCATGTTAGAATACTTTCGTGGAGCAACAGGACACAGAAACACGTAAACCCACGCACGCACCAAGCTACCGCGCCAGGCACTTTGCGTCTGTTGTTTGTTTTATTTAACCCTTCCTGCTACCAGGGGGAGAAATGTCATACCCTGCAGTATATGTACAAGGCAGTTGAGACTCAGTGCATTTAAGTGACTGACTGAAGTGACACAGGTAGCAAATGACTTAGCTGATATTCCAGTCTATAAGGGTGTGATTCTAGAGCCTTTGAGCCAGGGATCAAGATTACCCCTGACTTCGCCTCTACCCAGCTATCTTCGATGATAGGAATCCACTCATTTAGCCACAGAACAAATGTTGGTAAAATTATAGGGGTGCCTGGGGGGCTCAGTCGGTTAAGTGACCGACTTCAGTTCAGGTCACGATCTCAGGGTTCATGAGTTCGAGCCCCGCATCCATCTCTCTGCTTTCAGGGCAGAACCTGTCTCAGATCCTCTGTCCCCCTCTCTCTCTGCCCCTCCCCAGGTCGCGTGCATGCATGCACGCGTACTCTCTCTCTCAAAAATAAGTAAACATTAAGAAATGAAACTATATAAAATAAGGTGGTCTCGATTTTCAAAATGTTGTCATTTAATCATAAATTCCTTTATTATAGGGGAAAGCAACAAAACAGGTAGCTATCTGGTGGGGTCAAGGAGACAAGAGGTTGAGTCTCAGCTCCGACATTTATAGCCTATGTGATTTGGAACAAATTACTTAAGTCCTGAGATAATTGGGTGCTTTATCTGGAAAATGAAGATGCCCAGTGGGTGTTATTTATATTTATCTTAGAATTTTTGCAAGAATTCAATGAGAGAGCATAGGCCAGTACTGCTCAGACAGAGAAAAGATCTAATAAGACTTGTAATGCTTATTCTTATTCTAATGATTTGTACAAAGTGCTTAGCAACCTGCACCTTTCAACACTAACTAAATGCCGGCCCTAACTCTTGGTAAAGGGTAGGTAATTATCGAAGGGGTTGGAGACCCAGGCCCCAAGGGAACTGTGTTTAGTGACAGGCAGCTCACTTACTCGGGTTAGTTGTAACTTAGTAAATTGAGTAGTTATAGGATTAGGAAATCATCATTGTCATAAGCTTATTAAAACCAAGCCTCTGTCGCTTTGTGCAAGTAGGTCCTACAAATATTTCCCAATTAGTCTCTGTACCTCTGGCTCTTCATGCATTTTGTTCATCTCTTTCCCCTTCCTGCGATGCCCCCAAGATTTCCCTCTCTCTTCCCCCTCCCCTGCCCATATAGTCACCTGTTTTGTTTCTTACATTCCACGTAGGAGTGAAATCATATGGGATTTGTCTTCCTTTGACTGACTTATTTCACTTAGCATAATACATTCTAGCTCCATCGATATCATTGCAAATGGCAAGATTTCATTTTTTTGGATGGCTGAGTTATATCCCATTGCATATACATACCACATCTTCTTTATCCATTCATCCGTCGACGGACATTTGAGCTCTTTCCACAGTTTGGCTACTGTTGATAATGCTATAAGTATCGGGGTGCAGGTACCCCTTTGAATTTGTATTCTGTATTCTTTGGGTAAATATCTGTTAGTAACATTGCTAGATTGTAGGGTGATTTTATTTTTAATTTTTTGAGGAATCTCCGTATTGTTTTCCAGAGTGGCTCCACCAGTTTGCATTCCCACCAGCACGGCATCCTTACCAACACCTGTTGTTTCCCGGGGTATTAATTTTAGCCATTCTGACAAGTGTGAGGTGATATCTCATCATGGTTTTGATTTGCATATCCCTGATGACGAGCGATGTTGGACATCTTTTCATGTGTCTGTTAGCCATCTGGGTGTCTTCTTTGGAAAAGTGTCTGTTCATGTCTTCTGCCCATTTCTTAACTGGATTATTTGGGGGCTTTTTGTGAGGGTGTTAAGTTTCGTAACTTCTTTATAGATTTTGGATACCAATCTTTTATCCGATATGTCATTTGCAACTATCTTCTCCCATTCCATAGGCTGCCTTTTAGTTTGTTGTTTCCTTTGCTAACACAGCTTGGTTTCGCCAGGTATTTTGGGCATCCACTTCCTCTCATCAGAGACTTGGCACTCAGCACTGAGCCAAGTGGAAGGAATTAGGAACATGCAAATTTCATTCCGAATATCTGATGTTTTAGAAATGAAGTGGAAAACACCGTGAGCAATTGTTTCTACGGTGTTAATGCATTCCGCTTACGTGGACCAAGGTTGAATTCCAAAGTTAGGAGTGGGGCTACTCTTCCCCTCTAAGCCACTTAGAGGCTTTGGCTTTTGAAAATCAATGTTGAAATCGAATTTCGGCTCCTTTTGAAAATTCACCGAATCCAAAAAGTGGATCAAAAGAGCAAACAACTTTTTAACGTACCTTTTTATTGCCATTTAGATGGATTGTCTGAGGATTACCCCAGGTAATTAAAGTAAAAGTTTGTACCTATGTAGTAAACACCAGATAACTGTTAACGGGTCGTAATTATACCGCTGTTCTTATCGCCTTTAATCCAAACGCTTCATTCTGAATAGGTGGCCTCTCTAGGGCTCTTTCTCGTTAAATCTGCGGTTGTAGAGACTCGTGTTTGGATTTCTTCTTTTGGTAGGAAGGGCTGTTCCTGTTTGTGGCTTCCCTCATGTTTTGATGAAATATTATCTCCTGTATCCCAACATTAAATATCTTACTGCTGTAGTACATTAGGGATATTACTATTGGATTATTATATACACTATCGCTTGGGCTACGGTTTCACACAATATATCCTCATTTCATCATCTCAACATTATTTTTGCCATACACGAAAATCTGGACACTTTGATTACGCATTTCTCCATAAATCTGCTATTTAGGGAAAATACTAGAAAACAAAGCCAGATTTTCCTATTGCAAGTCGAGCGCTTTTTGCGATCTTCTGGACAGGCAGCGGTGGTTGTTAAAGTTCATGTGAATTTAGTGCTGATGCTCTATCCACATCCTCAGTAGCCGTCAGTGTAACTTCACATGAAGCCAGTGGTGTGCTGGAACCCACTCAGAAATTTCGCAGGTTGGTTGTCACAAACGGTTAGCTTGAAATTGGGCATGGTGGGAGTATTTTCACTACGGAAGTTGCTAAACACTACAAATTTGGGTTCACCCTACCAAAATAAAAGATCTGGCTGTTAAACATTTATCCGCAAACCAGTGGAAATCACTCAATAACTCAATGGTGATGAATATCCATCCTGTTCAGTAAACATTTCCTCTCCTTAGAACATAGCATCCAAGATTAAATCTAAACCATATTGTCAATTACAGAAAATTCCACAGAATTGATAGAGTCTGAGAAAGCTTGTATTATTTTTAGACTAAATGAGAATGGTCAACTTTACATCGGTGGTGAAAAATGCAATCTATAGACATAATTAGTATTAAAATTATTAATTTGTAAAGAGCAGTAATTTCAAGGTTGTACTACAACTCTTAAGGCTTGCTTGCCTAATTTTTGTTAGCTAAATTAGTACTCTGCACTTACTCAGATATGGATAGTGGTTCCCTCACCGTAAAAGTCCACCATAATATTTCCGTACCGGACTTTGGAGAGCTCGGTCTCTCTGCTGGGAGTTCCCTGCCCTCAGTATGCATCTCATAAACATACAGGCATTCCACTAACACAACTATTTCAGATGCCGTCATGAAATATTCAAGTGATAAGTTAGGTAGCATTTGGGCCTGGGAGGAAGGTACTTGACCTCAGATTTGGACGACAATTGCACAGAAAGATTTGGAGACTGACTGAAACAGTCTGCATATTCTTTTCTTTTTTTAAACAAAAAATGTTTATTTATTATTTATTTACTTAGAGAGAAGAGCAGAGAGAGAGAGGATGATTGAGAATCCCCAGCAGGAGCCAGAAGGGGGGGCTCGAACTCACAAACCGGGAGATCGTGATCTGAGCCGAAATCAAGAGTCAGATGCTCAACTGACTGAGCCACCCAGGCACCCGTCTGCTTGTTCTTTTATACTGTTGGATGATCCCTGATGATTTGTTTTTATAAATGCTGCAGCATGCTTTTTTTATAGGCTGAAAGAATGAGAAAAACCTAATACCTGCCAGTATTAGGCAGGTGCTTTACACGTATTAGTTACTTAGTCCTTATTACAGCCCTACAGAGTATTACTATCATCGTAACTGAAGTCCAGAAAAGTTGAGTAATTCACGCAAAGTTATGCCGTTAGTAAGTGGAATAAGGAAACATAAGAGCAAAGAAACATGGGAGAATAGGAATGGGGAATACAGAGTGAATGAATTCATGCTATAATGGGGCAAAAATTCGTGTGTGTGTGTGTGTGTGTGTGTGTTCAAAATTTGTCTTCTTGGGGTGCTGGTGTGGCTCAGTTGGTTGAGTGTCCAACTTCAGCTCGGGTCATTATCTCTCTGTTCATGGGTTCTATGCTGACAGCACAGAGTCTGCTTGGGATTCTCTCTTCCTCTCTCTCTGCCCCACCCCTGCTCACACTCTCTTAAAAATAAATGAAAATTAAAAGTTTTTTTAAATTTGTTTTCTTCATTCCTTACCTATTACCCAACTATATCAGACACGTATTAGGCATTTGCATGCTATATTTTGTTTAAACCTTACAGCAACTCTTGTTGGTATGTTATACTTATTAGCACTATTTTATTTTATTTATTTATTGTCTTTACCATTTGAGAGACAAGGTCATTGAGGTTCAGAAAGGTTAAGTAACTTGCCCTGAATCACACAGCAAATATTTAGAGGATTTAATGTTTAAAACCAGATCTGTCTAATCCCATGCTGTTTAAAAAGACATAAATCCAAATAGGGACAATGCATTTCATGATGATTTTGCTTTATGTATTTGCTTGTGAATTGTCTGTCCCTCTTCCCACCCCAATGTAAGTCAGGAACCACATTCATATTACTTATTGGTGTAATCCCAATGTACAAAACAATGCCTGGGTCATTGTGCACACACAACACATAATGTTTGAATAAATGTATGGATCATGGGGTCCTGGGTGGCTTAGTGGGTTAAGTGACTAATTCTTGATTTCGGCTCCGGTTATGATCTCACGATTCAGGAGATCGAGCCCTGCATAGGGCTCTGCGCTGACAGCCTGGATCCTGCTTGGAATTCTCTCTCTCCCTCTCTCTCTGCCCCTTTCCTGCTTGCACTCTCTCCTCTCTCAAAATAAATGAATGCACTTTTTTTTTAAATATTTTTTTAAAGTTTTTATTTATTTTTGAGACAGAGAGAGACAGAGCATGAGCAGGGGAGGGGCAGAGAGAGAGGGAGACACAGAATCTGAAGCAAGCTCCAGGCTCTGAGCTGTCAGCACAGAGCCCGACGTGGGGCTTGAACTCTCCGACTGTGAGATCATGACCTGAGCTGAAGTCGGATGCTTAACCCACTGAGCCACCCAGGCGCCCCTTAAATGAATACACTTTAAAAACAAACAACAACAACAACAACAAAACAGAATTTATTATTTAAAAAAAACTGTATGGACCACAAGAATATAATCAGGTTAGATCATCATATCCAGCAGCATCTTTCTGATGTTACTGGCTACAGTATTGGACTGGATCAGGGGTTGGTGAATCCCTTGAGAGAAAAGAGACCTGGCACATTTGGCTATTGTGCATGTGTGGGCAAAAGAAGGGTATCCGTCAGGGTGCAGCCAGCCCCCAAACCCCCATGAGAGGTCGCTGGGTATAAACCATGAGGTTTCCCCCCAGAGAGAAAAGCATGACATGGAGAGGTTCGGTGGCTTGTCATCAGTATCCTTTATTGACCGTGTGACCTCTGCTCATGGAAATGAAAAAGACAAGACCGTCTCCCCGTGGTCTTGATTCTTCAAACTAAGCATCCTGTGCAAGAGGATGATGTCTGGGCATGTTAATAGTTATCACCGGGCAAGGAGAAATGGGACCAGAAGGAGAGAGAGGGAAGCAAGAGAGAGGAAGACAGTCACTGAATCATAATGGCACGCCAGATACTATTAAGTTAGTTCATTTGATAGTCATGGTACACCCATAATGCAGATATTATCTCCATTTTACTTACAGATACTCAGGTTCAAAGAGTAACTTGATCACCTCGCTACCAAGTGATAGAGCTGGGTTCAAAGGCAGGGCACTCTAGCTCCACACGACCAAAGAAACAGTTATTATTTGTGAGCACTCTCAGTGTGAGAGACCGGATATTTAGCTCACCTTTAAGGCCCAGTATGATATAGCAAAGGAAGAACTGAAATCCCTCTTTAATGGCAAGCAATATGTGAGATACAGTGGGCTTGCCATGCTTTGTCACTGTCGCAATTATACGTGAAGCTCCCAGGATTTGAGAAGTGGTATCCCTCACTCCAAAGCTTATGCGCTTCCTCCCTCGCTTGCACAGAATCTATTTCAACAGGCGAATTGTCTTTTGAGACCATAACTGTCCTTTCTGAAACTGCAGGTACTGCTAAAGTAACCTCGACATCTTAACGTCAACGTCCCAGCCGTGTGCGTGACCTCAAAGCATTTCCTTTATTAACGATATCGTCATTTTCTCCGTAACCGCACTTGTTTAAGTTCTAGATCTTATGGGTGGAAAAAAAAAAAAAAGATTAAAGCCACTTAGAAAGAAGCTGTGGCATATAAGAACAGAGCAAACTCTTTTTTCACAGTGTAATTTTGAAAAAAAAAAGTGGCATTTAGAAATAGCAAGAAAATAAGAATTATAAGGCCTAACGCACCCGGAATGTTAGATAGGAATTTGGAAAACTTCTAATGGATGTATGCATCCTTACATGGTGGTCAAGAACTGTCCTCACAGTATTTACTCTCAGTGACTTGCTTAACACACTTCTCTACTTGGCAAGGTGAACGATACGATGCCCGCACTAGGCCCCAGACAAAATGCTAAGTGCTTTACATACTTCATCTCACGTAATACTGATGACACCCCTAGGAGGAAACTGATTCTCAGCACAGTTAACTCCTTCCTCCCACAGCTAATAAGTGAGAGAGCTGGGCTTTGAAGGTGAACCGGCCTGACTTCAAAGCTCTGCATTCCAAAGGCGTCTGCCCGATTCAACCTGTCCCCTAAGGATTATTCACAGATATTTGTTTTCCGTAGCCCTCCGATCTATTTGCTTAGCTTAGTATAGACAGTATATTCTTTTTGTTATTGCTGTTCATTTATTTTGAGAGAGAGAGAGGGCACGAGCAGAGGAGGAGCAGAGAGAGAGCCAGAGAGAGGATCCCAAGCAGACTCTACGCTGACCACGTGGTGCCCAATGTGGGGCTCAATCCCAGGAACCGTGAGTTCATGACCTGAGCCAAAAGCAAGAGTCGCATGCTCAACGGTCTAAGCCACCCAGGTGCCACCCGCCCCCGCCAAGAGTATACTCTTGAGTGAGACAGGAAAAGAACTAAGAAAAGGCTACCGGGGCACCTGGGTGGCTCAGTCGGTTGAGCGTCCGACTTCGGCTCAGGTCACGGTCTTGCGGTCCTCGAGTTCAAGCCCTGTGTCGAGCTCTGGGCTGATGGCTCGGAGCCTGGAGCCTGCTTCCGATTCTGTGTCTCCCTCTCTCTCTGCCCCTCCCCCGTTCATGCTGTGTCTCTCTCTGTCTCAAAAATAAATAAACGTTAAAAAAAAATTTTTAAAAAGGCTACCAACTGTCTGCATTAAACAAGTCACTTCCCTCCACTGGACCTCAACTCCCTCATGTATAAAATGGCAGGAGGGAGGTGTTTCACAAGAAATTACGAGAGTCTTCCTCAAGGAAATGCTGTTGAGAGGCACCCGGGCAGAAGAAAGTGGGCACCAATTTTCGGTCACCTATAAACGAGCCCTGCCTCGGCTCTGTCGCTTTCTAGCTGTGTGGCCCTGGCCCAGAGAGAGAGTTCATCTTTGCCTTCATTTCCTCAACTTTAAAACAGGAAGGAAAATGCCTCATCCGTGAATTGCTGTGAACTTCATGAAAAAATACGTTGACACTGAGCAGCGAATCTCCTGGGAACCGCGGCCAGCGCAGGTCGTGCTTGCGGAAGCTTGTAAGAGCAAAGGGGGCGGGAGAGAGGAGGCAAACCCTTGGGGGCGAATTATATAGCGAGATGCACCCCCTTGGCACATCAAACCCAACCAGACCTCCTTCCCCTGGATTTGCTTCTGCTTTCTCCGTGGAGCAGAAGGAAGGGAAGTAAATGCAGGAATGACAGCGCGACTTGAGCCGGGAGGAAGAAGCCCGGGAACCAGATTATGAGATTTCGCCCCCAGCTGAGAGGCCCGCTCGACTCACGCTAAGTGTGCGTGGTCACTGAAGAAATAGTGGCCTGGGAACCCACCAGGCGCCAGGCCCTGTGCTTGGTGGGAACTCCGACGCCGCCCCCACCCAGCCCTTAAGGTCCTAAAGGTGGAGATGACGATATGAGCAAAAACAAGGTTTCACGTTAGTGCAGGTGCGAACGGGGGCTCTCGTAGAGAGAAGACACCTGCACAAGCCCATGTGTGAGGGCCCCCAGGCACCATGATACACCAGGTGATAGAAGGTGTATTTTCTCGCGTTGAAAATGGAAGACGGGCAAGCCTTTGGCCTGGGAACCAGGTGAATGTCTGCATGGCTGGGCATAGCTCTGGACCCTTGTTTCAGGGTCTCGGGGAGCTACGGAAGGAACTCGATGTCAGCAACGGCTGCAGCAGTGTGTGCAAACAGGCCACGTGTGTGCGGGGTGGGGGGGTGCGTGTGTGTGCTGCACGTTCACACATATGCACGTGTGAACGTGAGAGCAAAGCCCGGCGCGCGTGGCCTATCGGGTAATCGTTTTCTATTGGGAGACCCCTGCTGCTCTGGGCTCTCACTTCCTTCCCCGCTCCGGTCATTTGTTTTCTCGGACAGTCTATTCCTCTGGCCACTCTTGGCTCCTTGAAAGTGGTTTCCACGACCCTTCTCCCGGAGAACCCTTACTTGGGAATCCGTGCCCATGACCTTGTTTGCTTCCACGTGTGTTCCCCAGATCCACGTTCTCTCAGCCAGGGCCAATTTTACTAGAGCTTTCTTATCCCTCCCTTTGAAAGCCCTGGAAGGCACGTTCATTTCTTCCCCAAACTGCACACAAACGCTGAAATGGGTGAAGATTCATCGAGAGAAAGGTCAGTGGTTAATAGGCACAGCTGGACAGGTGACATTAAACACAGTCTTTTATATAAAGCCCCAGGCAGATTCAGGAAAATGAAAATGGCCCCAGAAAAAAAATGGCCAGGTATCTCATACAGAGCCTACCTCATGTGGAAGACACCCCCAAACCACATTCAAAACCATAGCCTCTTCTCTACAGGTTGGACCTAAAACACAGTATTTTATTGCACACACAGATGCACACATACCTATTTTATTTTTTAGTTTTTAGGGTTTTTTTTAATGTTTTTATTTATTTTTGAGACAGACAGAGACAGAGCATGAGCAGGGGAGGGGCAGAGAGAGAGGGAGACACAGAATCCGAAACAGGCTCCGGGCTCTGAGCGGTCAGCATAGAGCCCGACGCGGGGCTCGAACTCACGGACTGTGAGATCATGACCTGAGCCGAAGTTGGACGCTTAACTGACTGAACCACCCAGGATTCCCATTATTTTTTTAGTTTTTCAGTGTATTTATTTATTTTGAGAGAGAGAGAGAGAGCATGAGCAGAGAAGGGGCAGAGAGACAGAGAATCCCAAGCAGGCTCCGCACTGTCAGCACAGAGACCGACGCGGGGCTCAATCTCCCGCATGAACCGTGACATCATGACCTGATCCGAAACCGAGAGTCAGACGCTTAATCGACCGAGCCACTCAGGCGCCCCCACATTTTATTTTCTCTAAAGTAAGGCACGAGGTTTAAATATACACACACGTATATAGACACACGCATGTCATTTTTTATCAAAGTAACGCAGGTATGAGGTTTAAAGAGACACACGCACAATTGGGAACGGTCAGTAACACGTTCTCATCCCCATCCAGCTCCACATAGACAAACACTTCTAATTACTTCAGCTTTCTCTGTATTTTTTACTCATAGTTCATTGTCTTTAAATATGTCTGCGCTGTTGGGGCGCCTGGGTGGCGCAGTCGGTTAAGCGTCCGACTTCAGCCAGGTCACGATCTCGCGGTCCGTGGGTTCGAGCCCCTGCATCGGGCTCTGGGCTGATGGCTCGGAGCCTGGAGCCTGCTTCCGATTCTGTGTCTCCCTCTCTCTCTGCCCCTCCCCCGTTCATGCTCTGTCTCTCTCTGTCCCAAAAATAAATAAACGTTGCAAAAAAAAAAATTTAAAAAAAAAATAAATATGTCTGCACTGTTAACATTTTGAGGTACGCTCACTTGACTTTAGCGGTCTAGGATGCTTCTACGACCTTCTCTCCCTCTTTCCTTGTCTGGGGGTCGAGCTCCCCTGCTTTCCCTGGCCGCCCTCCCATTTGCCTTCACGGACATTTCTCCTAATTACATTCTTGCCTGAGGAACTGCGTTTTGGCATCTACTTCTCGGAAGACCTGGATTGTCCTCTTGTCTTTCATAAATCCTTCGGCGGCTGCTACAGGACAAAGTCCAAATTCCAGTAGAGCATACCCAGACCTGTAAGACCTATTAGGAGTCAGAGTGGTCTCGATTGCATCCTCTCTGCACACGGAGCCAGGTGCCCCACTGTTTGCGACCCTCTCCATCCCCCTCTGTCTTTCACACATGCCGCTTGCCCTTGTCATTTCTGAAACTCCCTCTCTTCTCCTGCCCACCAAGAAAACTGCTCATTACTCACGAGTGTCCTCAACCACAACTCTCCTATCCCCCACCTGCAGGACAGGAACGAGGCCCCCCTCGTTCTCACTGTGGTCTGCTGACGTCTCCTGTAGCCTGACCAGAGCGGGGAGTGGCTTTCTTTGTTGTGCTCTACTCCCCACCGGGACGAATGGTCTTAGACGGCAGGCAACATCCTTCCTCCTACTCTGTCAACTGGGAATGAAGTACCAAGGCTGCGGTGAGGAGAGAGACCTAGATTTCTCTCCTGGCTCTACCACGTGATGGGTTGCTTGACCGTCACTTCTTGAAGCCTGTTTCCCTCTCTTTCAAGTGAGGCAACAACATCAAGGGGGCCATTAGATCCACTACAAAGAACATCATGCTTAATCTTTCAGGTGCGGATCCCCACACAGCCCCAAACTCTGAAGCTTGATGTGATGTGCAAATACGTGGGACTTTGGTGTCCCTCTTGGAAGGGAGGAGAGTGACGGTATCTTGTATGCTACAAGGAAAGTGAACCAAATGTTTGGTGATCAAAAGAAGAACTGTGTCACTTATTATGAGTTCAGCCCTTCCAAATATTTCTGGGTCTCCTTTTTCTCCGGGCCAATGGTAGGATTGTGCTTCCTTGGCCCCTTGGAGCTTGTCTGGCCCTGTCATTTGCTTTGGTCAATGGAATGTGGCCAGAAGTGCTGTGCGTGCCTTCTGGGTAGAAGTGTTAAGAACTCGTGTGCAATCCACGAGACCATTCTCCTTCCCACTGCTGAGCGACTGGTGATGCCACAGGTGGTGGCAGATGCCCCATCGGCCATCAGTCTGTTTTCTAGACTGAGGGCATTGCAGAACAAGGCCACAGCCAACGCCCGATGGACTTCTTCATCAGTGAGAAATATGCCTTTATCGTTTCCAGCCACTGGAATTCTAGATGGCCCCTGTAAACTTTGTGCTCCGATATTACTCCCATGATCATGGTACCTTACAGAGCAAAAGGGATTTTGCAGGTGCAATTAACATTAGCAAGTGATTCATAGGGAGATTATCCGGGCAGGTCTAATCCAACTGCCCTGAGTCCTTGAAAAGCAGAGTTTTCTCTGTCCTAGTGGCAGAAGAGGTCAGAGAGATGTGAAGCATGAGTGAGATGTGGTGAGGAAGAGGTTCTCTGCTGCTGAGATGGAGGGGCCACGGGAGAGGAAGTAAGAAAAGCCTCTTGTTGTTCTCAAGGGATTGGATTTTGCCTTCGATTTGAATGAACCTGAAAGTGAAGTCTTCCTCAGGGTCCCCAGACAGGAGCCCCACCTGGTGGGTGCGTTGGTTTCAGCCTATAAGACCCAACACAGAGAATTGAGATTTGCCCAGATTTCTGCCCTACAGAACTGTGACCTAATAAATGTGTGAGTTTCAAGCTGCTCAGTTTGTGGTCACTCGTCATGCAACAGTAGAAAACAAATACATGACAGCACAATCACCTGGCTCGGCCAGACTGACACAATTCAGGTTTGTGGTGAGGACCATCCCACTCTAGCATTTTTGAAAGCAGAAATGAATTGTTCTTCCTCAAAGCCCTTGTTTCTCCAGAGCCTAGAAAAGTGTCTGACACATGATTTTTATCAGACCGAGAAAACAAGATTGATGCAATGTCTGTAGCAAAGTACCTGACGTGTGCTTAATAAAAAGGGGTTTTTTTTTTGATCGGGTTATAATTATCACTCGTGCAAACTGAAAAGTCTATCACAGCTCTGTGAAACCGTTAGAGACGACTACTTTTTTTTCTTTATTCCTTCCAAATCACCTAGAAGCACTTGAATAAATAAAGTGGGAATAATAAAAAGGCTGTGTCCTGGGGAGCTGTAGACCACTCGCGCTTTCACCCCTTCAAGAAGCCTCCCCCGAATTCTCAGAAGTAAGTGGGAGTCTTCCAGTTACGTTTGTTCAAAGAATTCTCTATCGCTGTGTCAAGAAATTTTCTCAGCCACAATTAGTAATTATTTGTGTAACTGATTGCTTAAAATCTGTTACTGTCTCTGAGGGCAGAAACTCTGCTGGGTTGGTTGGCGTTGTTTCTCTATGACCTCGCGTAGCTCCTGACGTCAAGTAAATGCTCAACGCAAAAATTCCAACAGGAAGCAGAAGCAAGCCAGGAGGAAACAGAGCCAATCTTCAGTAATATATGTACTATACAGGGCAGGACTTACTGTCCCAAGGAGACGGATACAGATAGAGGAATACTTGCCAGCATGCTAGGACAATGGCATCAGGGTGTCATCCTCTGACAGGGATCGAGCAAGAGCTAACTGTCTTTCTAGAGCTCTAATCCAAATAGTTGGGGTTCAGGGGGCACAGGAGGACAAGCAAGTAAGGTCCAGATGGCAAATTCCAGCCTTTAGATTGGGCTGACACAGTGAGACTCGTAGGGAAACCTGCTTGGGAACCAGGCAACCTTCCAGGCCAACTCGTTCCAGAGAGCATCATGTCAAGTCTAGTTGACAGAAATGCCCTAGCACCAAAGGAACTAATTTCTATGGGGTCGAGGCATCTAGTATGGGTCTGGAGGAGGGAATTAACTGCAAGACCCATAAGAGGTTTGACAACCATAGGCTACGCACGCGGAGTGCGGCTTCTGCGCTTGGAACCGTTGAAGCACTTGGCAGGTATCGTCACGGTTCATTTGCAGAGCAACTCCTAGAGATAAATGCTAATATGATCTCCGTTTTAGAGATGAGAACCTGAAGCACAGATTCTCATAGTCCTAAAGCCAGTCCCAAGGTCGTAAGGCCAACCAGTATTCAAACGTGGCCGTCTGAGCTGTGAGCCCCTACTCTTAGCAAGATGGCAGTGTGAAGAGGTCGAAGGGAGTGTGTGTGTGTGTGTGTGTGTGTGTGTGTGTTGGAGGCCATAGATTGAGTTCAAATGTGACCCCACCATTTTGCAGCTGGGCCGACTTGAACACGTTTATCAACCTCTCAGAGCATCAGTGTCCTTCTTCACAAGGTAGACAAAACTACACTCACCTCCAGAAGTGGTGATGGGGACCACGAGGGTAATCACAATAGGAGTCAGACAGAGTAGATTTCCAATATGTATCCCATCCCCCCTTTACCTTCGGCCTCTTTTGTGACACACGAGGAAGATCAGCTGTGACCATCCCCAGAACCTGCCCCAGCTGGGAGGGTCAGAGAAAAAGAGAGGCGAGAGAATCGAACTTGCCTACCTTACCATTTGCTCGCTGCTGAATGGAGATCATAGTGCTTAGTTCACAGGGCTTTGATGAAGATCAGGTGAATTTGGTGAGCGTGTTCTACAAATGCAGCGTAAGGGCACGTCAGATATTATTATTCATTCCATTCTGTCTCATTCAGCAGAATAAAGGCAGGAAGAATCTGAAAGCCTAAGCATTGTCAGGAGACAGATGTGTGTTTTCAATTGTTCCTCTTGGAAATTCTAAAAGTAGTTTTAGCCTGAGTGAGTTTTGAAGCGATTCAATTTCCCTTTAAATTCAGAGATGCCGAAACCCTGTGATTTAGGCTCCCAGAACACACCATTGGAGGCGTCTGCCTGCTCTCAGTTTTAATCAAGTACTGGTACTTAGCTGAAAGTGAGGAAATAATGTCCTCCAACGTGGTTAAGCCTTTTAGCAAGAGAGGCAAGCTTGCCTATTTAGCGAGCCAAGCGCGCTATGGTTGGAAGGTCCACGTTCATTAGCATGGTTTCCAAGGCCCTTCAAGGTCTGAGGCTTGTTCTATCTCTATCTCTCTGCTCTCCTCCTCCAGCTTCTGGTCCCAACTCTGTCTCCTACGATCTGCTTACTATTCAATCAACACATCATTAAATTCCAAAGCTCTATGTTTTTATGGTACACCTTCCCTCTGCCTAGAATGCTTTACCCCCACCAGCTTCCCACCACGACACATAGACTCTGTGTGTGTGCTGAAATATCACTCAGCCTTTAGATAGAACTCTAACACCCCCTGTACTATGAAGTCCCCCTTCTCTGTCTGACTCTCAACCAAAATTTATGTCTTCCTTCTGTTTGTTTCTCTTGAAGTCATTTATGCATCCATCTATCCACCTCCCCTTCCCCCTCCTTCCCTCCCTTTTTCTATCCCTCACTCCATCCCACCTTCCCTCCCCTCTCTCCATCCATCCATCGTTCCACATCTGAGTGTCTTCTGTATTCTAGGCACCATACGAAACCTTAAGGTCCTTAAAAAAAGGGTAAAAAACAAACAAATGTTAGGTCGCAGTCTTCAAATGTCCCTTTATGTAAGATAGAACATTTCAAAATATTATAGTTCTAGTGAGTACGTGAGGTAATGGTAACAGTGGAAGATGGAAAAAATGTGTTTTTTTTTATGGGCAAATCAAAGAAGGCTTTAGATGGGAGGTGATAGCCACACTTACCTGTTTTGCAAGATGAGTAGGAAATTGCCATCTGGGGCACCTGATTGTAGCAATTTTTATAGTGTCATATGCTTACTTGTATATGTGACTTCCTACCTCTGTCATTCTGAAAGTCATCGGAGGGGATAAATCATATGCATTATTCATTTTTAGACCCTTGAGGAATGCCTGGCATGTTGAAATGAATGAATGGAGAGATACATGGTGATATTTTAGGAAGAGGAGAATATGTTCTTTTTTTTTTTTTTTTTTGGCATAAAGGAGTTCATGATAGCAAGACAAAGAAGTCTAATCCATAGATCAGTGCTATAAAGCCTAATCCCATGCTACATTGTGAAGCAATCCTAACTAACACTTATTGGGCAATTCACATGTTCCAGAAATTAGTGAGTATTTTTCCTGCATGATAAGAATCAATCTACAAAACAATCTTGGCACATAAGGATGATTATTGCCTCTATTTTAAGACTGACAAAGCTGGTAAAGACATAAAAGGACTTGCCCCAAGTCATAGAGTTGAGGCTCCACTGACATTCAGCTCTGGTTCTGATTCCAGAACCTGGCTTCTTAGCTGCCAAACGATCCCACCATCCACGTGGTCCTTTCTTGCCTAAGTGCTTCAGGGACCAGCCTTGGGCACTGTGGGGGACCCTCCACCTTCACATCAAAGCAAACCCATACCATGCAGCTCTACCTAAAAATTCGGCTCAACCTTAGGGGGCACCGTGATCACTCTACTTCGTACATAAAACCTCTTCTCTGGGATTTTGATTCCTAGCAGACTAATGGGTGACATAGTCTCTATATTGCGTAGTGATTAATCATCGTCGTTGTTACTAGACACCCCAGGGTTCAAATACATTTCCTGCCATGACCCCAAAATCTTGGACAGAAACAAATTTTAAAAAATCTATCAGGGACACCTGGGTGGCTCAGTCAATTGAGTCTCCGACTCTTGACTTCGGCTCAGGTCATGACCTCAAGCCTCCTGAGACTGAGCCCTGCATCGGGCTTTGCACTGACAGCACAGAGAAGGCTTGGGATTCTCATTCTCTCTCTCTCTCTCTCCCCCTCTGGCCTCCCCAACTCATGCTCTCTCTCTCTCAAATAAATAAACATTTTCAAAAAAGCAAAAAATTGGGGCGCCTAGGTGGCTCGATCAGTTGAGCATCCGACTTCGGCTTGCGTCATGATCTCGCAGTCCGTGAGTTCGAGCCCCGCGGCGGGCTCTGTGCTGACAGCTCAGAGCCTGTCGCCTGCTTTGGATTCTGTGTCTCCCTCTCTCTGACCCTCCCCCATTCATGCTCTGGCTCTCTGTGTCTCAAAAATAAGTAAACATTAAAAAAAAATTTTTTAAGGTGAAAAATCTATTCAATTGACTCAGCTTTCATTTCATCATGTATAATAATACTACAATAACACCTAACGTGTTAAAATTAAATGAGATAACATGTTAAATGCTTAGTATAGTACCTATTTCATGGTAAATGCTTAATAAACATATTATCATCTGATATAGATCTATATTATATACAAATATATAATTCCAGGACTCTAAAATGTTACATCATATGCATTATACATTATACACCATAGTGTATATAACATATAATACGTAATATATATAACTATATGTTTTTCCTCTCGTTCCCATCTCATCTTTTAGAGGCTGCAGCACAATATACTTATTATGAGTGCAGTTTTTGGAGCACAAATACATTTGTTTGAATCCTTTTCTTTCTACTGATGAGCCATGTGACCTTAGACAAGTCACGGGACATGAATAAGAATTCTAGTCCGTCTCATTGGCTGTCATGAGGAGTAAACAAGGCGCAAATCACTAAGCAAAGTGACAAATAGCAAGCCGGTGATGAAGATACAAACATCAGATCAGTATTCCTGCGGCACGGAGGACAGAGGGCAATTTGTGCTCCTTCTTCAATGACGTATTGATTTCTTGTGGTAGGAAAGAGTTATGCCTTTTTGAAAGCCTGTTTATCCGGCAGAGAAGTGCACGTTAAATAGGCAAGAGAAGAGAAGGGTTGATGGAGACTGCAAGGTTTTTGAGAGGAGGGAAGGCACTGAGAGGAGGGATGGGAATTCAGTTGTCACAAAGAGAAGCTTTAGAGGATAGAGACATCCCAGGGAAGGAAAGAAAAGACTTCCTTTGTCTTGCTTACTAATTAGGATTTTATCCTGGAGGTTACACGCAGACAATAATATCCTGGTTTTTCTCTACTGGTCATGCTTGTTCCAGCACAGAGGCTGCACTGGGAGCTCATGAGAGCACTGCCGTGGTGCTCCAGGCCAAGGAGAGGTGCTAAGTTAGTGGCAGTGGAGAATGCAGGACGGGGCTGTTTGAGAGACACTAGGAGTCACTGCAGCGTGATGATGGATCGATTCAGGTGGTGGAGCAGGGGTAGGGGAACAGCTGAGGTTGCCTTCTAGGCATTGCTTTGCGTGTCAGGATGAGCGACACCGAGAGCAGCATGATAGCGGAGATGCCTGTGAGGTACCCAATTACAGATGTCTCCCGGGCGATTATTTATATGGGCCAGGAGTTGAGAAGGGTCTGGCTTGGAAATAAAGGCCTCGGTGTAATTATGAAATAGTTGATGATGAAAGCCATGTGTTGGATGGAGTAGCCCAGAGAGAGGGCAGAGGATGTGGAGAGGAGAGGAGACCGGCCTGTGCAAATGGCTGCGGAAAGGGGGCGGGAAGGGGCCAGTAGAGGCGGGGGATGTGACGACAGGGAAGGAGAGCGGAGTCAACTCATTGAAGCAGGGCCCCTGAGAGGGGGATGAAATTCACAATGCGCAGAGCTCATGAGTTTTCCATGGTGAAGAGCCAACCGTCTGCTGTGGTAAACGAGCGGGAGGAAGAATACAGACAGACGCAGACAGAGATAAGATATATGGTTCGTGACTTGTATCTTCTCAGGGAGAGGGGAGGCCCGGTGATGTACCAAGATTGAAATGAAAGTGTCCAAAGGCAGGGAGCGGTACTTGGGAAGAGGGAGGGAAGAAAGCCCGTTTCCATTTCAGGGTGACTGGTGCGTGCAGTAGAGGCCGTCACGAGAGAATTAAGCGTGTTCCGTCACCTGCGCCTTCTCTATTCCATGATGTAACGTTTGGCTTGTATTAGAGTTCTCCAAGAAACAGAATCCACAGGAGGAGAGATATGAATGCAGAGAGAGATACGTAGATGGAGACAGACATTTATTTATTATAAGCTATTGACGCACACGATTATGGACGCGGAGATGACTCGTGATCTGCTTTCCGTAGGCTGCAGCCCCAGGAAAGCCAGTGGTGATAGCCTGAGAGCTCTAGTCAGGTTTTTCATGGATTGGATGGTGCCCCCCCACACTGGGGAGGGCCCGCTGCCCTACTGGGTCCACCAATTCCGAAGCTAACCCCTTCCAGAAGCATACTCACAGACACACGGAGGAGTAACGTTTAGTCAGACATAGGGCATCTTGTGGCCCAGTTGATACAGAATTTAACCATCGCGTGACTCATGCAGCCCACAGGAGTATCTAGCCACCATCGTAGGGACTTTGGGTAGTAATCACAGCGACTTCCAGAGCATCTAACGTTCATCCTGACTCACTTCCGGACTCCAGCTCCCTCTTGGAGGAGCCCTTGTGGGAAATTCCACAGGAAGTGGGAAACCACCGAACAGTCAGGTTGGGTTAGTGTGGGTCTTCTCAGTTACCTTCTTAAGTAACGGGACAAGGCCTAAAGAAAGCTCTTTAGATTAATGTACCACTCGGTCAAGGCTAACTTACGTCTAGGTAGTTAGAGGAGTTTAAATCACCTTAAATCCTTATCTCTGCACAATCAGGAAACTCTGTCTTACTATGGCTTTTAACTCCATGGCCCATTAACACAGGAAATTGCAAGAGTTCTCTGAGCTTTGTAATGAGCTCTGAGTTGGAATCCTCGCTTGGCCACTAACCAGCGGTGAGACTTTGGGCAAATTAGTTCAGTGCAACTGCACCAGAGCTCAATTTCCTCATCTGTAAAATGGGAGCGTTGAGGTGCACCTTGGAGTATTGTATAAAAGATTAGGAAAAAGTATTTATTAGATGTTGACATTAGTACTAACAGGTACCGTGCGATACTTTCCTCTTTATAAAAAGAGTAAGTCCTTAAATAAGGAGAGAGGAGAATAATGGCAGCTGAGTCACCGTGAAGTAGAAGGAATAGATTTCTTCCTCTGTTCTTCTGGAAATCAGATCAAGGACAGGAGTGCAGAAATTGTGAGGAGACAGATTTAGGCTGACTGTGGTAGTTAGCCAAGAGAGAAGACTGTCCAGCTGAGACTCTTTGGCCGGAAACAGAATCTAGCTGGGATTTCCTAACATTGTCTCCCATTTGTCATTTCGTGTTTTTTTCATTCATCACGTTATTTTTAAGTTGCCATTTTATGTATGGCAAGCGATTCTTATTTTCCATTTAAGACGGCAATTGGTGTTTATAGGAAAAAGGGAGTCTAGTAAAAATAAAAACACTGAAGAATAGTATTACGTGTATATAGCCAACACCCCAAAGGTGACCCAGGGATACCTGACGCTTGGGAAATACGGGCTCGATTAAGAAGCATTCTGCCTTTTCTCCTAGCTCTCAGCTGCTATGGGTCTGCATTCATAGGGCAGTCCTATGCCATGCTTGACAACTGGATGGCCATGGTTCTCAAGGGCATCAATACAGCTCCTCAAAGTGCATCCTGAAAATGTATAGGACGCATTTTCGTTTGTCCCAGGAATTGGGCATGGTGATCAGTCCTGGGAGCTGAGGATGCTAGATGTTCTGTGTCATCGGGGACGGTCCCCTGTGTCATCGGGGACGGTTTTAGTGTTTTATATCCCGTATGATTTATGGGATAAATGTATGTACGTAATGACTGCTGTGCAGGGATGAAGAAATCGCTTACAATGATTACACACGGTCAGAGTGTGCTTTTCATGGTTTTCAAATAAGATAATTGCCCGAGAATGCAACTATCATGTAGAGTGAGAAAAGATCATAATTTGTTATTTTTAAGCTCTTGTTACCAAGGGTTGCTGCCCTTTAAGAAAATCGCCAAGAATAATAACTTTGTGATGTTTGAGTTGCCGATAGCACACGCTGAGATCGCCGAGAGTTGCAGATGTCACATTCTTGGTGAGTCTATAATACTTGCAACATTTGACAAGTTAACTTGTCAATGTTCTTCCAGCATTTGGAAGAATGCTGTCTTCCAAAGCATTCATGTGTCAGTAATTCTATGTAATAAAATATATATAATAAATAATAATGAATAGTTATGCACATAATAAAACATTTATAATGCAGTAATAGGTTTGTTTATTTATTTGTTTGTTTGTTTGTTTTTAGTTCAAGTTACGTAACAGACAATGTAGTCTTGGCTTCAGGAGTAGAACCCGGTGATTCATCTCCTACATAGGAAACCCAGTGCTCATCCCAACAAGCACCCTCCCTAATGCCCGTCACCTATTCAACCCACCCCATCACCCACCACCCCCTCCAGCAACCCTCAGTTTGTTCTCTGTATTTAAGAGTCTCTTATGGTTTGCCTCCCTCTCTCTTTTTATCTTAATTTTCCTTCCCTTCCCCAATGTTCATCTGGTGAGTTTCTCAAATTCCACATGTTAGTGAAATCATACGATATTATTTATTGAATTATAGATTTTATTTTATCTTAAATTAATTTTATTTCTTTTATATATTACATTCAGATGTTTCTGTTGACTTTTTTTTTTTAATTTTTATTTTTGAGAGAGAGAGCAAGCAGGGGAGGGGCAGAGAGAGAGGGGGATCCAAGGATCCAAAGCGGGTTCCATGCTGACAGCAGAGAGGTTCGAACTCACAAACTGGGAGATCATGACTTCAGCTAACGTCAGATGCTTAATCGACTAAGCCACCCAGGTGCACCTCTATTGGCTTTTCTTAAAATCATTTGAGTAGCTAGATTACATTATCTATGAATTCATGATTATTCATGTTCTATTCATCTCATGATTGTACAAGGGGGACTTGCAAAATATTTAATAGAAAGTGGAAACTTGGGGATAAACCACTTTTTTCCCTGTGTGGTTGGGGCAGCCCTTAACTTCAGAGCCTACCTTCCCATCTGCAAGGAGGGGATTCTGTGAGTGTAACGAGGGTTATGTCAAGCCCTAGAAGTGCTTAGCAGAGCACCTGGCACATGTTAAGCCCTCAAACTATGCTAGCCTTTCTTTATAAATTGTAATTTTACATGGATTGCTTATCCCTCTGAGTCTTGCCCATAAGATGGGCTAAAAGCATTATCTCAGAGGATTGTTCAGAGAGTCTACTGATGGAATGTTTGCAAACTCAGCTCAGTGCTTGACAGATGATGGATTTTAATGCTAGCTCACTTTTCGTCATGTGTGTTAACCCTAACTGTACAGTCTTATGATTCTTGTTCCTAAAACCATAGCCCTCAGTAAGGTGTAAAGGACATAGAAGGCCCTTTATACATTGATCGTATCGAGGAAATAGATGACAACCGAGGGAGATGCAACTCTAAAGTTGGCTTTTATATGACCATTGCCTTTCTAGAACCCGTATGATTCTTTTTTGCACATTTGCAATGGGAAAAGTAAGCTTCAGATATCAAAATCAGATCAGAGGTCTTCAGGTATAAACTGTCTGTATTTTAGGTCATGCATGAGTTGAAATGGCAATCCAGAAGGTAATCTCAAGATGAAATGGAAGGGCTGTGCATCTTTCCACTCAAGAAAGCATCTGCATTACTCGCACACTTTGCTGGGGCTGGAAGTAGTCTGCAAATTACCAACATGCTTATACTGTGAAGAGACTCAGGACTTCAGTGAGTAAGACAGTCATTCAGAGCCCACTGTCACCTCCTGTAATTCACCTACCTTAACCCCAGAGCTGGGTATTGGTGGTGCAGAGGCTGCCTAGATTGCACGGGTGCTGATTAAGGACCCCTCGAGTGTAAGGAAACTTCAAGGTCATTTTCTCCAGACTGCCTTTTTTCCCTCTGAATTCCCACCTCCTCCTTAGCGTTCAAGAAAAAATCATAAAGAGCATCTCTTCTCGGCTTAGACGTGGGTTTGAATCCTGATTCCGACATGAATTACCCATGTAATATCATTCAAACACTCATGGCTTCTGTTTCCCCATCTATAAAATTGGGATCTCAGACCTCTTTAAAATTAAATGAGATTGTAAATAACTGAGACAAGAAATTTTTTTTAATTTTTAGTGTTTATTTATTTTGAGAGCGAGAAGGAGAGAGTGAGCAAGCAGAGGGGAAGGGAAGGAGAGAGGGGGAGGGAGAGAGGGAGAGAAGGAGAGAGAGAATCCCAAGCAGGCTCCATGCTGTCAACAGACAGCCCATGTTGTCAAGCCCAAACGGGGCTTGAACTCACAAACTGTGAGATCAGAACCTGAGCCAAAATCAAGAGTCAGATGCTTAACCAACGGAGCCACCCAGGCATTCCAACTGAGACAAGAAATTATGAGTACATGACATACAAACCTTTTCCCAAGAAGGTAAGTGTTCTCCCCTAATGATTTTTTTTTTTTTACTTTTAAAGCCATCCCCTGACTAAGCCAGAAACAATTGCTTCTTCCTATTTATTTCTCCAAAAGTTATCTGCATGTATCATGGGATACTCAACACTGTCTACCTGATGTAATAGTAATTTCTTCTCCTTCTCCTCATTTTGTCCACAGGAGGGAGGAGGCTGTTGAAGGTGACCATGTCTCGTATTTGCACATTCCTAGCCCTGGAAGTTGATGACATATAACGAAGGCAAACACATGATAGGTTCTTAAGATGTATATTGCAGACATACAAGAACACCAAACAAACCATCAGCAAAATTACATATTCAAAAGAATGCCCGTTGGCCAGAAATGATAGACATCACCTTTATTTTTTTTTTAATTTTTTTTTAACGTTTATTTATTTTTGAGACAGAGAGAGACAGAGCATGAACAGGGGAGGGTCAGTGAGAGAGGGAGACACAGAATCTGAGCCGTCAGCACAGAGCCCGACGCGGGGCTCGAACTCACGGACCATGAGAAGTAAGAAGGGGAGTAGATGCTTATGTAAGCTAAGATGTCTAGGAACAGATGTAGCTTCAGCTGAGTCGGGATCCTGGGTCAGGATGATATCACGAGGCTCCGCTTCTTTGCTCTGGGTCCTCCAGGTGGAACTCATTCCTGGGTCCCACCTGGTGACTCCAGTGAGTTGAGGTTTATCATCATTGTGGCATCCATCCAGCACAAGCAACCATTCACTTCCCTGAGCACGCCCACAAAAGGCAGAGAACTGGGTCCCGATGACAGTGAACGGTCTAACCTAGATCATTTCTCTACGCCTGGAAACTAAGTCTGTGGTTGGAGGAGTTGAATGTATTTACAGCATAGTCCAGTCAAGGTCACACACTTGGAATGTGGGCAAGAGGACGCGGTGGGGGGGTGGGGGGGGTGGGGAGGAAGAGTCAGCTTTGTTTACCTTATGCATGTGGACCCAAAAAAGGAGTGCTTGTTCTCTCATAGTAAAGTTAGAATACTGTTCTCAAAATACCAATACTCTGATGGGAAAAAATAATAAAATTCTACTCCAATGGTCGAATTGAGAGAACTCCCTTATCATGAATGGAGATATATATCCCGGCCAACAGACTGGATTGTATATACATATACACACATTTATGCATGTTTATCAGGACATATGTATACACGTATATAAAGCATGATAAGGTGGCTCCCACAGGACTTCCACTGGGCTGCAACATTGCCCAGAATTCTTATATCACCAATTCCTTTGGATTAAAACCTCAAAGGTCAGTCGCAAAAGTGCAAATAAACTGGGTGTATGGGGCCAGAAGACTAACTGTCCACCAGAAAACAATCATCCATTGCCTACAGTTTAAAAATATGTAATCTGGGGCGCCTGGGTGGCGCAGTCGGTTAAGCGTCCGACTTCAGCCAGGTCACGATCTCGCGGTCTGTGAGTTCGAGCCCCGCGTCGGGCTCTGGGCTGATGGCTCAGAGCCTGGAGCCTGTTTCCGATTCTGTGTCTCCCTCTCTCTCTGCCCCTCCCCCGTTCATGCTCTGTCTCTCTCTGTCCCAAAAATAAATAAACGTTGAAAAAAAAATTTAAAAAAAATATGTAATCTAAAAATGATAATCGAAGATTGTCAAATGAGGAAAGGACACCAGTGACTATTAGGTCAATATTTATCCTTCCAGATAATGAAAGCTAAAGGTTTAAGGTCTTGCCCGTTATTACATAGCTCTAGATTCAATTTGTTTCCTTATTTTTTTCTGTAGAATTCAAAGTTAATATGTATTAAAAGTTAATATTCTATAGAATTAAAAATTAATACAATTTATACTAATAATGGCCATTCTACTGGCTTTTAATGTTGAATCAATGTAAGTAATAATTGCCTAAAGGCCACGTTTGAAATTTTGAGCATCAGTTCCTGAAGACAGTGGCTGTTAATTTCACCAATGGTCCCGAGGTCTGACTTTGTTGAGATTAAGTGGGGTAAATTTCTTGACTGGATTAATGACAAGTGGAAGAAGTCTTTTCTTTCTTTTTTTTTTTTTTTTGAAAAGTTCATTAGAGTTCCTTTTATCAGAAAGAAAAAAAAAAATCTGCATCCTGAAAATGATGTTCATAGTCGAGCTTAGTGTTCACTTAAAGTGGCCATTCACTCATTGAACAAATATTTATCAAACATCTAAATATGAGTTTAGGAAATGTGAACATGGCAATGTCAAAGACTAAAGTCTGCTTTCGCGCGGAGTTCATCCTGATGGGGGTTAAAAAATGACAAACAAATGCATATATACTATCAAGTAATAACAAGCTTAGAGAAGAAAAGAACTGCTTAGCCTGGGATTTTGCAGTATCCATTTCTCCCCTAGTACCTCCCTGGCCTCTCAATAAAGTTTCTCAAAGTTTATCATGACTCTGAATCCCTTGAAATACAGATTTTTGGTTGTGAACTGCCGTATGTTTCTGAAATTAGTCCTAGCAAAAATGTAAATATCTCCTTAACGCAAATCAGCTGGTTAGATTGCGCCTGTCGTATCCAATAGAATGGACTCGTTCAAGAGTGCCTCCTGTGGACTGACCATTGGCGCTAGTGGGGAGAGATAGGAGAATATAAATACTTGTGCCAAAATGTCATGTGTTGTGCTAACCAGAAGAAAATAGGAATGCCAGAGACACATGAGGGCCCTGTAGGTACGCAGAACAGCATACCCCAAATGCACTATTTCCCTGTCTAGCACCTTAGTCTGGAATAGAGGGAGCTGAGATGGAAAAGAGAGAGCAGTGGCAGATGATAGAGGGTGAACGACCTAGAAAGTGGCAGTGGTGGCCAGGTGGAGATGGGCCTTGAGTCATGCTAACAAGCTGGGGTTTGACCCTGTGGCTTTAACATCAGCATTAAATCTGAGTGAACAAAAGGCCAACAGAATTGCACACAGGGGATATTAACTCACTGCTCAGTTTGCTCAAAGTCCTCGACTTTCTCCTAGCAGCACACAGCGGTCTTCCTCTGCGTTCTGAATCACAACAGACCTGGTGACTTCTCTGCCCAGGGGCCCCCCATCGCACACCTTGCAAAAACCAAAGGCTTTGCAACGGCATGCAAAGCCCCACGTGATCTAGCCCTTCTGTCATTCCTTCCTCTTCCCCTTTCTCACTCTACCCACCCCCCCTCGCTCACTGTACCAGTGCTGAACATGGCAAAGAATCTTCCTCCTGTGCACCGATCTTTCCTTTTGCTTGCAGATCTTTCCTTCCCGGGCACGCTTCTTCAAGTCTTCGCTCAGACATCATCCCTCGGTGGGGACTGCCATAGTCACCCCATTTAAATTTGTAACATTCTTCTCCATTGTCCCTCTTCCATATCCTGTTTAATGTGTGGCCATAGAGCTGATACCCTCTCACATTTTGCCATTTACCTACTGATCACAGTTATGTTCCACCTCACCGCACTAGGATCCCAAATCCGGAGAGGCAGGGAGTTCTGCCCTGCTTTCTTCTGCTGTATCCCCAGCTTCCGTTGTTACATTTCCACCATTTGTGACAAAATTGCTAAAGAGGAACGAGCATGAGAAAAACGGACAAAAGTAATATGCATACTTTTTAGCTGGGCAATTTTCTCTTGAACCATGGGTCCCTTTTTAATCAGGAATTGGTGATGCACAAAAGCAATCAACAGATCTGAGAGAACTCAGGGGGATCACAAAAATCAATGTGCCGACATCCAACGATGCGTTTCCTGTATGTTAATTACTTTCATTTCTCAGACCCGAAAATCAGTCATTAAGCGTTTGGTTTGCTGGGCCTTTTCCTTTCTTCAGGTTGGGTAATGACATTTTTCTCAGGCACTCATTTTCCCTATGTTCCTGTTTAAAAATTATCTCACGCTGTTTCTCTTTCCAGAACAATTCATCACAGTTCCATGCTAATGCTATCTTTAGTCCCTTCTCTTCTTTTTTGGTGGCAAGTCAGGATATCTTTATTTTAATTCCTCCCCCAAAGTCATTTCGTTTTGTTTTGTTTTGTTTTTACTGTTAAATGTTGATATTACTTCTGGAATCACTGAGTAGAGTGCTTAGCAAATCCTATCTGCAAAAATCAACATTAAAACCAGATCACACTGACCAAAACAACTATATCAGGACTCTGGAAATTGATCAAAGGCATCCGTCAAATTGAGAAGTATTTATGCGAGAAAAAACTACTATAAAAAAAAAAACCACTCACCCTAGATAAAAATAGTGACTTACCTTTCTTGTTTTCTTCTTGTAACCCACCTCACCTCTCCTTTCCCTGGCTCCCCCAGGCAGAGAGAAACTCTGGACACCATCAGATAAGTCTTCCGTAAGTCTTACCTGCCACTTCCATAAATCTCACAAGAGGCCGTTCCTCTTGAGGCAAAACCAGACATAAACAAAATACACTGGAAAGTGTTTCCCAAAGTGGGTCACTTCTGTACGTTTTGACTTTCTACCATAATTTGCCCACTTCTGTTTTCTTTTAAGAATCATAAAGTAACACTCTTGAATTTTGTCCAACATTTTTATTTTTCACTAGTGGCGGGATGGGCTATAGCAAGTCACATTTCTAGAGTGGAACACGGCTAGAAACACATTTCTAGCGGAACACATTTCTAGAGTTGACACGGCTAGATCAAGGGCTGGCAAGCTTTTCTGCAAAGCTCAGTTAGTAAACCTTTCAGCTTTTGAGAGACACATATGGTCTCTGTAACATATTCTTATTTTTCTAAACAGCCCTTGAGAAATGTGGGGATGGATGTTAAGGAAACTTATTGTGGGGATCATTTTGCAATATACACAGATATTGACTCATGTTGCACACCAGAAACTGATGTCATATGTCAATTATATCTCAAAAAATCTATTGAGTCGCTATTGTACCACCACATACTACATAGCAGACCCTTCACAAATCCTACTTCACACACGCCATCCACGGTTCTTGTTCTACAAATGCAATAACCTAAAACACTCTAAATATTTTTCCTGCTTCTCCCACCCTTGTGTTGTTGTTGTTCTATCTTTTATATATGTTATAAACCTCACCTGGCGAGGCAACTATTTTTGCTTTCAAGGTTAGTTATCCCTCAGGGAAAACATAAGAGTGAAAAATAGTGCTTTGTATTTCCCCAGTCGTGTGTTATTTCTGGTGACCCTAACGTTCTTTCCCGTGATCTGACTCTGCACCCAGCATCAATTGACCTCTGTGTGAACAACACTTTCCCATCACTTATAGGGCAGGTCAAATGCCAATGGATTCTTTCAACTTTAATTTTACAAGAATGCATTTATTTCACTTTCAGTTTTTTCGAAAGATATTTTTACTGGATATAGGATTCTGGGTTTCTAACTCTTTTTTTCCATCATTTTAAAGATGTGGGCTCATCTTCTACAGGCTTCCATTCTTTTATCCCCCTGAGGAGAAGGCAGGAGATTATCCTATGACTATTCCCATATGTAGTGTGCTCATTTCGTTTTTTCCTGATTGCTTTATATTCCTGTTCTTGACCTTGGGGGTTCAGCAGTTTGACTGTGAAGTATGTAGATATAGTTATCTTTGTAATATTTCCTGCCTGGGGTTCACAGAGCTTTTGCATTTCTAAGCGAACATTTTTCTCCAGGTATGGAAAATTGTCCATCATAATGCCTTCATACAGTTCTACTCTCTTCTTCTGCAACTCCTGTTTTTTGTAGGGCAAACGATTTGGTATTCCCCTCAGTTCCTTGCTGATTCATTCATTCCCCCCCCCCAATAATTTTTCCCTTTCTTTTGAGATTGAGCAAGTTCTACTGATTTTTCTTCCATTTCACTGGCACTCGATTGGATCATACCTGATGTACTCTAAAGTGAATGTATTTTTGAATGCGTAATTGAATGAATTTGGTCACATCTATACACCCAGAAGACCATAGTTAAGGAAATGATTTTATTCACCACACTCAAAGCTCCCCCTTTCCCCTTTGTAACCCATCCTTTCTTCCAAATCCAGTACATTCTGGCTGTCCTAACAGTGCCTTTAAAGAATGATTTTTTAGGGGTGCCTGGGTGGTGCAGTCGGTTAAGCGTCCGACTTCAGCCAGGTCACGATCTTGCGATCCGTGAGTTCCAGCCCGGCGTCGGGCTCTGGGCTGATGGCTCAGAGCCTGGAGCCTGTTTCCGATTCTGTGTCTCCCTCTCTCTCTGCCCCTCCCCTGTTCATGCTCTGTCTCTCTCTGTCCCAAAAAAAATAAACGTTGAAAAAAAAATTTTTTTTAAAAAGAATGATTTTTAATTTTGGTGAGATGTTCAATATACAGATTGTTATTAGCTCATTATTTTGTGTCCTTTATAAGGTAGTTTTCCTACTCTCAAGTTACTAAGATATTACCCTATTGTCTTCCACATTTTTTATAATCTTAGCCCTTTCATTGAGGTATATGACCTATGTGGGGTTATTCCTTTGTGTATGGGGAGAAGTAAGATTCGATCATTTGTTTTCACATATGCTATTCATTTTGTTAAAGGCTTTTATGCATCTGTTGAGATGACCTATGATCTTTTTTTTTTTTTTGTCTCTTAGTATGGTGAATTACATAGATTTGCAAATGTTAAACCAGCCTTGCATTGCTAAGACCAACTCCTACTCAGCCATGGTACATTACCCATTTCAAATATTCTAAATTGGATTTGCTAAAAAAAAAATTGCTAAAAGTATGTACATTTATGTTCATAAGGGATATCAATCTGTAATTTTTTGTTGAAATGTATCTTTTCAATTTTAGTATAAATACTTTTTTCTGCCCCTACCTCTCTTTTCTTCTGTACGTCAATTGCATGTGCATAGACTGCCTCAATTTATCCCATGGTTTACTTTTGCACCTTTAATATTGTTAGGCCCTTTTTCCCTGTGTTTTTCACTGTAGATAGTTTTTATTGCTATGTATTGAAGTTCAGAAGTCTTTTATTTCTCAATGTCACATATGTTGTTAATCCCATCCAGTGTATTTTTCATGCCTAGATGTCTGATTTACATGTGTTTTATATCTTTGTATTCTTTTTTTTTTTTTTTTTTGGTCTTAAAAATACCTCTGTATTACACCTCCCCTCTGAGTCATAAAAACAAACTCCTTCTCTAATACATTTTACGTTTGACATATTTATAGTTTTATGACTCAATCCAATTTTATTTATTTATATACACATACATACGCATATGTGCTTATATATGTGTGTGTATATCTTATTTTTATACACACACATACATTTATTTACACACGGAAACTTCTAACCTTCATCTATCCTTTCCAAACTCAAGTCCAGTCTGCAGAATTTTCAAGGGGATTTCCACTTCAACGCACAAAAAAATACACTCACAACTTAACTGTACATAATAAAATTGCCAGTGCGGTTAAGTGAGCCATGTTTCAGAGTAGAGGTATGTACTATTTTTTATTTTTATTTTTTTAATTTTATTATTATTATTATTTTTTTTAAAGAAATCAACGTTTATTTATTTTTGGGACAGAGAGAGACAGAGCATGAACGGGAGAGGGGCAGAGAGAGAGGGAGACACAGAATCGGAAACATGCTCCAGGCTCTGAGCCGTCAGCCCAGAGCCTGACGCGGGGCTCGAACTCCCGGACGGCGAGATCGTGACCTGGCTGAAGTCGGACGCTTAACCGACTGCGCCACCCAGGCGCCCCGATTTATTATTTTTTTTAAATATGAGATTTATTGCCAAATTGGTTTCCATACAACACCCAGTGCTCATCCCAACTGGTGCCCTCCTCAATACCCATCACCCCCCCCCCAACAACCCTCAGTTTGTTCTCGGTTTTTAAGAGTCTCTTATGTTTTGGCTCCCTCCCTCTCTAACCTCTTTTTTTTTTTTTTTTTTTACTCTTTAATCCCCATCCCCTATTTCCCCCACCCTCCACCCACCTCTTCTCTGGAAACCATCAGTTGTTCTCTAGAGTTAAGAGTCTCTTTCTTGGTTTGTCTCTCTCCTTACCTTTTTTTTCCCTTTGCTCATCTGTTTCTTAACTATCACATATGAGTGAGGTCATATGTTTTTTCTCTTTCTCTGACTTATTTCACTTAGCGTAACACTCTCCAGCTCCATCCATGTTGTTGTAAATGGCAAGATACCATTGGTTTTTTTATGGCTGAATAATTTAGTAGTACAATTCCTGGATTGTAGGGTAGGTCTATCTTTAACTTTTTGAGGAACTTCCAGACTGTTTTCCACAATAACTCCAGCAGTTTGCATTCCCATCAATAGCGCAAAAGGGTTTCTTTTTCTACACGTCTTCGCCAACACTTGTTGTTTCTTACGTTTTTCATTTTAGCCATTCTGACAGGTGTGAGGTGATATCTCACTGTAGTTTTGAGTCCGTTTCCCTGACGATGAGTGGTGTTAAGCATCTTTTCATGTGTCTGTTGGCCATCTGGATGTCTTCTTTGGAGAAATGTCTGTTCGTGACTTCTGTGCATTTTTTAGTTAGGTTATTTGTCTTGTGGGTGTTGAGTTGTATCAGTTCTTTATATATTTTGGATACTAATGCTTCATTGGATATGTAATTTCCAAATATCTTCTCCCATTCAGTAGGTTGTCTTGTTGATTATTTCCTTCATCGTATAGAAACAGTTTACTCAGATGTAGTTCCAGTAATTTATTTTTGCTATTACTTCTCTTGCCTCAGGCTTTCCTCTATTTTTTTAAACATGTCAAATTTTTATGAAGATGTCTCAATGTCCTTGTCAGTGAGTTATATCATCTGTGTTACTTCTGTGCTTGTTTCCACTGCTGGACTTTATAACTCTCGTTATAGGTTATGTTTCCTGCTTTACACGCCTGGAACTATTTGACCGGATGACGGACATCATTAATTTTACCTTGACTGGGATGGGGTATTTTCTTTGTGCTTTATTAAACTCCTTAGAAACAATTTGACTATTTCAATCTTGATGTAAGGTTGTCAGTTGCATTAATCCTTTAATCTCTGGGTAATTTTGTTTGACTTCTGAGGGCTCACTGAATCTATATCCTTCTGAGCAGTCCACCGATATCCCATATGTTATGTTTTTTTAGTCCGGCTGATAGGGACATAAGCTATTATTTCTGTGTGAGTTTTGGGTTTGAGCTTTCAGCTTGTTCTTTTCCAGTGATTCTCAGGCCTCGTGGTGTTTTATTTTGTTTGGTTTGGTCTTGTTTTTTGTTTTGTTTTCTTTTGTTTTGTTTGTGGTTTTTGTTTTGTTTGGTTTGGTTTTGTTTTTTGTTTTGTTTTCTTTTGTTTTGTTTTGTGGTTTTTGTTTTGTTTTGTTTTGTTTTTTGTTTTCTTTTGTTTTGTTTTGTGGTTTTTGTTTTGTTTTGTTTTGTTTTGTTTTTGCGAGGATGAACTTACTGGTTCTCTGCTAAAGTCAGGAGGATCCTTTGAGATCTCCAGAGCCTCTCTCTGTGCAATTCTCTCCTTTCATTTCAGGTTTCTTCCCTCCTATATTCTTACAGGAAAATCCTAGCTCACTTGGCTTTCCCAAACGTCTTGTGCTTATTCTTCCGATACTCTGGCTCCTATCCAACTGAAAGACATTATGTGTATGCTCCAACACAGAGGCTTTTTAAAAAAAGATCTGATCGTAACAGTTCCAAGAACTACAACAGGCCGAGTCAAAGGTGGAGTCCTGGCTTGCTCCAACCCTGTTCTCCACACCTCACAAGTGCATTGGACAAATGCCTTTCAAAAAAGAAGAGGAACCAGGGATATTTCCTCCTCTCCTTCCAAGGTAATAAAAAAATAAAAGAACCTTTTATAACTGTCACAATGCTGCTTTTTATCAAGGCCATCAGCTTCACAATACATTGCCTTATTTATTGTTTCCTTTTTTCTGGCGTGAGGTAGAGGGTCCTGTTGGCATATCCAACAACAGGGTAAGAGCCTGCGTATGTGTTTCTTTACATATAATCAGACCGGTTGTTGCCATTACATTGTTTCCAAGGTGTCTCTTGCAGTCGGTTCTTAAAATGGGGAAATTTATTTTTACTCTGTGTACGTTTGCAACATGTCTCTGTTCAAGGCTTTGGTTTCTCAGACGGTAGGGGCACTGTTTGCACAAGGCCCCAAATTTTGCAAAAGAGAAGGTAAGCAATACGTAGCCATAGAAACACGATGCAATAAAACCCGTGGGTGATGGAGACCAGAGGATTGGGGTTTCTCAGATGGATAAAATCAGGATCCTTATGTAGAATCGTCATGACAGCTCTAGGCTAAGTCACATGGACTGGAAAAAGCTAAAAGCCTTAGACTTTTTTGACCGGCACATGGTGATAGAGTTAATACACGGCACATCCTTACCTTTCATGTTACAGACAAGGAAAATAAAGTTGAGATTAAAAAAAAAGGACTTGGGGCGCCTGGGTGGCACAGTCGGTTAAGCGTCCGACTTCAGCCAGGTCACGATCTCGCGGTCCGTGAGTTCGAGCCCTGCGTCGGGCTCTGGGCTCAGAGCCTGGAGCCTGTTTCCGATTCTGTGTCTCCCTCTCTCTCTGCCCCTCCCCCGTTCATGCTCTGTCTCTCTCTGTCCCAAAAATAAATAAACGTTGAAAAAAAAATTTAAAAAAAAGGACTTGTCCAAGTTCACCTACTTAGTACTTAGGTTCTTCAGGGTCAATGTTCTTTCGGTAATACCTGGCCACCACTTTTTAGTAGCATGGCAAACTTGGACAAGTAAGCAAAGCCCTCTCAAACTCACTTTTCTCATCTATAAAATGGGACAATAGCACCTACCTTAAAGAGTTGCTGTGTGTGGTTCCATGAGCTTCCGTAGGTAATATGTATCAGGCAATGCCTGCCACGGACTAGATGCCTAAAAAATTCTCTTTGAACCAATGCTTTACTCTTAGCAGTCAGATTTGCTCATGCTTTTATTAGAAAAAAAAAATCTACTGAGCAAAAACTCTGTGCCAGGTTCTGTGCAAAGCTATTTAGGCAGGAATGGCACTCAAAGTTCAAAAGTAAAGATGATCAGTATTCAAGTTACACGACAAAAGAAGCAAATGCTGTCATGGTGGTTATTAATGTAAGGGTTTTTTTGTTTTTTAAACTTTAAGCTAGATATACAATGAATTTTTAAATAACAGAAAGAATGTTAATATTTCAACCAGAGCGTTTGAGAATTCAAACAGAAAAAAGTCATACCTTTATCTTCCTTACTCTTGATTCGTATTTAGTATTTCTGACCAAGTCTGACAGTTTTGCCTCGATCCATTCATTTCTTCTTAGATTGTGATAGCATTTTTCTCCGGCACATTACATCCCAGAATTGAAACTCTATTTCCTAACATCTCCTGCAACGTTGTGTAGCCATGTGATCGAGTTCCGGCTAATGAGTGGTAAAAACAGAAGTTTTTAATTTTATAAAGACCAATTTTAAAACCTTATCTGCCACAGTTTCCCAAAATAACAGATTTTCTCTTGTGTTTCCTTCTAGCAAGTTCATAGTGTTCGGTTTCACATTGGGGTCTGTGATGTATACTGAGTTATCTTTCATAAATGGTACAAAATATAGGTCAAAGTTCATATTCTTGCATATGGACATCTACTTGTTTGAGTACCATTCATGAAGAAGACTGTCCTCTCTCTATTGAATTGTGTTTGCATCTTTGTTGAAAATCAGTTGCGTGTGTGTGTGGGTTTCTTTCTAGACATTCTACTTCCTTCTATGGATGTATTCATCTGTCTTGATGTTAGAACCACATTCTCTTGATGATTGTAGTTCCTCCTGAAACCAGGTAGAGTGTGTCCTCCAACTTGGTTTTTCTTTTCAGAGATATTTTGGCTTCCCTAAGTCCTTTGCATTTCCATGTGGATTTTAGAATCAGATTGTCAATTTTAAAAAAAAGTTTGTTGAGTATGACAATCATGGAATTTTCTTCCCATAGAAATATAATTAAGAAGGAGTGTTACCAATGTAAATAATAATTGATACCTTTTGTGTTTGTTATGATAACCAAATAATAATTCCTTATTTCATTCTATTTCCATATGTTGCAAAGATCTACGTAATTATTACAGATTAAAATGTATACCTTTCACCTATTACTACGTAGTTCTGCCTGAGCACGTTTCTGTATTTTGAACTGGTCCTAGTCTACCGCAAAGAAATAATACATAGAAGGATGTGTAGTGTGGAGCTGGTACTTAACAAAAATTCATTTCCTCCTGGATTTTCTCTTTTTCTATAGATGATATTCCTGTAGAAATTGAGCCAGCAGATCCTAAGGTTGCCTCTCTATTTAACGTCCCTGTGGTTTTATTCTTTTGAGTGCCAAGTGTATAATTGGATTAAGGGTATAATAATAAGAACACAAATGCACTAATTTCTTATCAATGATGGGCACCAGCTAGACTATATGAAGTTCCATTTCTTACCCAACACTATCATAAACACAATATTCCTAGCCAGTTTTCCTCATAGCTACAAAACAATGATAATTAACGTTCATCAAGCAACATTGAGGAAAAATACTGCAGCGTTTTCTGAATCATCAAAGGAATCAAATTCCCTTCAGTTAAGTTAAATAGTAATCAGTCCCCTGCTTTCTTTAAGATTGGTGAACGCTTTAGCCCTAACTAGCAGTTTGATTTTTTTAAAAAAATTACAACGTCCTTGATTTGGGGTAAACTTCTGCTTACAGCTATAATAGAATAACAGGCATCAGAGAGACTCATCTCCAATGGCAGAAAAACTGAGCAAACTATCTGAAGCAGTAATAGCTATATACTGGACAATAGCAGCTCAGGATAGTAAACTCTTGGAGAAAGAAACAAACAAACAAGTTAAGTCCTGTGGTTATTCTGGCTCGCTGCCTAGGAACAGCATCAGGGACACAGCTCAAGGAGTGGGAACCCCCCCAAAAGCCCGACAGACCCTCTTGGCTGGTCCTGCCCCTCTGAGTCCTTAAACCCAGCCAGTCTGCATCAAAGCGCAAGCCAGAGTCAGGCCTTCCCTTGAGTTACTGGAAGAAGTGACACTCCAGTCACAGAGCCAATTAAAGCTGAGCATCGTCCAAGAGGGCAAGGGGAGACAAGGCTGTGCATCTCCTGAAGAAATGATTTTCCAGAATAGACCAGCAAGGGCAGAGTGATATTGAAACACAAAGAACTGACACCGTGTGCCTGGACGATGTCAAAGTGACTATCTTGAGAGATCAATCCTCTGCTGATTCCTTAAGGACAGGTAACTCTTATATTTACATCACATCATCCAATGAAACCTTAGCACAGGGGGCATATATAGTTGCCGATATGAACCAAATAGGAAGATATATTAAGCCTTCATCCCAGAACGTGGATGGCAAAGTCTTAGTCACTCTTAATAAAACCTGAGGTTGGAGAAACCCTTGAGGCCTTGTAGGTAGATATATGAACTGGATAAAATGTGACCTTATTGCAGACTTGATTACAGTGTTCAGAATGACAAATCAGTTAAGAAGTTCCCTGATTATTAAAGAATAAAACAATTCCTCCCTGGATTTGCCACACACAGCCCCGGTAGACACAAAGGGTAGAAAGTACAAAAATATAAGAACATTTTCAGTGGGGGGAAATGTATGCCAGTTGAGAGAAACTAACTCAGAAAGTGTTGCTTACAAAATCAAGCTTGGGGTCCAGCCTGGTGCATTTCTGACTCGACCACAGATTAACTGATCTTGACTAGTTATTAAGCTTATCAAAACCTCAATTTACTCATTTGAAAAGTGAGGGCAAAAGGAACATCCAATCTCACAGAGCTGTGGGGAAGTTTATATTAGATCGCATGCTCTTAGTAGAGAGCCAACAAATAGTAATAATCATTCATCAACCACCCATCAAATAGCAAGGTTCTTCTATTTCTGCATCAGAACTCTGGTTCACATTCTGGATCAAGATTCAAAAAAAGCCACAATGGTTGTTATAACCATTGAGTCCTACAACTTTATAAATAACAGTTGGTCCTCAGGTACCTTTCGGAACGTGTGTGAAAATCAATGATATTAAACATTTGAGTCAATGCATTAACAATTCCTGTGAGCTCACCTAAGAATTCGGAGTTTCATTTTACAGACGGGGGCATTTGAAGCTCAAAGAGGATAGGCACTGTGTCTCAGCCTCTGGTGTGTGAGTCACTGTCCTTGGGTTCAACTCCCAGCTCCTACACCTACCAGTGTATGACCTTGGGCACATAAATTTAAATTCATCTGCAAACTGGAGATAAAGCTAGGCTCTCTATTCCTGGACTGCTGGGAAGTTAAAATGAAGTATTTCATATAAAGCTGTAGAACAGCACTGGGCACGTGGCAAGGACTTCATAAATATCAGCCATTGTCATTGTTATCTTATTCCCAGTGCCATGGCTGTCCTTCCTTCTAGAGCAGCAGTTCCCAGCGTGCAGTTATCTGCATCAGCAGCACCAACATCACCTGGGCGCTGGTTAGAAAGTTTAAAAAAATAAAAAATAACAAATAAGGCAAATTTTTAGCCCCATACTGGTTCTCTCGAACGAGACATTCTGGGGTAGGACCAGCAATCTGAGTACCAAGAACCCTACGGGTGCTAAAGTTTGAGGACCATTTTGATAAAGGGAATTTTGAGCATCTTCCTAGATACCTTCATTTTTCTACCTGTGAATGGGACGAGGCAGTAGCTGTAGAGCCCTCATCCATGTACTTACTTTAACATATGGATGGAGGGGCGCCTGGGTGGCGCAGTCGGTTAAGCGTCCGACTTCGGCCAGGTCACGATCTCGCGGTCTGTGAGTTCGAGCCCCGCATCAGGCTCTGGGCTGATGGCTCAGAGCCTGGAGCCTGTTTCTGATTCTGTGTCTCCCTCTCTCTCTGCCCCGCCCCCGTTCATGCTCTGTCTCTCTCTGTCCCAAAAATAAATAAACGTTGAAAAAAATTAAAAAAAAAAAAAACATATGGATGGAGAAGGTTCTGTAGGTCCTGTGTCCACACCCCTCTCCAGACATGTCAATGTGTACAAGATCTTGATTTATAGTTGGAGAAATTCTCTTATATAATGTCATAGTTATCATATACTTGCCCAGATTCATGACAATTGATACTTTGCTTCTATTTACCTACCGTATTGGGCTTTATGTTACATCAATCAATAAGACTGAGGAGAAGGGTGAATATATAACACAAATTCATTAATTAATATTTCCCATTCTTCCATTCCTCCTGACAACGTTTCCCAGAGGCACAGGCTTTAAATACTCTTTCTGGTCTTCCAGGAGGATGGAGAAACACACATATTATTCCACTGAAAATGCCCTCCGGACCTATAAGAAAGATCTCACCTGCAGTCAAGTATAAAGAAGAGATATAGATCATCAAACTAGAAAGTACAACACAATGGTGGGGGGGTTTTGCCCCCCCCCCCAATTTTTTTAATTAAAAAATTGATTTAAAAGTCAATTGGGAGTAGGGGCGCCTGGGTGGCTCAGTCGGTTGGGTGTCTGACTTCGGCTCAGGTTATGATCTCACGGTTTGTGAGTTGGAGCCCTGCATCGGGCTCTGTGCTAACAGCTTGGAGCCTGGAGCCTGCTTTGGATTCTGTGTCTCCCTCTTTCTCTGCACCGCCCCCCACCTTACTCATGCTCTGTCTCTCTCTATCTTTCAATAATGAATAAATGTTAAAAATTTTTTTTAAAAATCAATTGGGTCTAAAAACTTGAAATGAACAGATAGAAAGAAGGCAGAAGTCTTACTATCAGACAACCTTGAAAGATATCCGAAGGAAAAACCATCTCAAAATTCAAGACAGACCTGATTTTCAGTCCCATCTCCAGCACCAAAATCTTTGTCGCTTTGAGCAAGTCAATTGTCCATTCTGCTCTCCAAGATCGCTAACTAGAGGAAGAGGGATTCTTACACTGGCTATTAGCTATTGTCAAACTTTTAAGGAACTAATGAAGTTATAAATATAGCAGGATATCAAAATACCATCAGGAGGCACGATTTTATTAGCTATTTCAGGAATTTAGACAATAAGAAAGGTTTGTATGCAGTAGATTTGGAGTCAAACTTAGGCCCAAATTCTGGGTTCATCCCTAAGAAACTATGTTAGCTTGTAAGTTCTTCGATGTCTCTCAGCCTTATTTTTCACAATATTCCAACACCCATTTCATGGAGCTGTTACAATGTTTGATGTTACTTAGATGGCCTAGAGTTAATTGTGTGAGGCTCAGAGTGGATACTCACTGAAGATTAGGTATTATTGAAATGCATTAAATAGAATACTTAAGGCAAGGAAGGCAGAACAGAAAACTAATACTATGGTCCCATTTGTAACAACCTCAGTCTCCTACCCTCAGGAGTAGATTACTTATCATGGACACGGACATGAACTTGAGAATGTAAAGAAAGACTTGATTTCTTAATACTTAAAAATGTCCTCACTTCCTGTGAGGCAGGAAGTGTCCCTGCTTAACAGTAACATCTTCCCAGAAAAAAAAAGACTAAGAAATGTGAAAAAATCCAAGACATCAATCTTGGGGAACAATGAACAGGTGACTCTGGGCCAGTTCTTTAAGCTTTTGAAGCCCACTTTCCTTCCTGTTAAATAGATGCCCTGCCTGCCTCCAAAGTTAGTTGCGCAGGTCACATATAATAACGCGTTTATTTTTTTTTAGGTTTACTTATTCATTTTGAGAGAGAGAGACAGAGAGGGAGCAGGGGAGGGACAGAGAGAGGGTGACAGAGAATCCCAGGCAAGCTCTTCACTGTCAGCACAGAGCCCAATGCGGGGCTCAATCCAATGCACGGTGAGATCATGACCTGAACCGAAATCAACAGTCAGACATTCAACTGACTGAACCACCCGGGCACCCCAATGCAATCATGTGTTTCTAAGCTCTCAGGATACTGTCGAAAATCCTGATGTTATTGGGTTGTTGTTGTTATGGTGATGATGGCCGTGGTGGTGGCTACTGTTATTTTGGCCATTGCATTAAGAATTCTAGAAACAGGGGCGCCTGGGTGGCGCAGTCGGTTAAGCGTCCGACTTCAGCCAGGTCACGATCTCGCGGTCCGTGAGTTCGAGCCCCGCGTCGGGCTCTGGGCTGATGGCTCAGAGCCTGGAGCCTGTTTCTGATTCTGTGTCTCCCTCTCTCTCTGCCCCTCCCCCGTTCATGCTCTGTCTCTCTCTGTCGCAAAAACGTTGAAAAAAAAAATTTTATAAAAAAAAAATAAAAAATAAAATAAAAAAAAGAATTCTAGAAACAGGGGCGCCTGGGTGGCGCAGTCGGTTAAGCGTCCGACTTCAGCCAGGTCACGATCTCGCGGTCTGTGGGTTCGAGCCCCGCGTCGGGCTCTGGGCTGATGGCTCAGAGCCTGGAGCCTGTTTCCGATTCTGTGTCTCCCTCTCTCTCTGCCCCTCCCCCGTTCATGCTCTGTCTCTCTCTGTCCCAAAAATAAATAAAAAACGTTGAAAAAAAAATTAAAAAAAAAAAAAAAAAGAATTCTAGAAACATAAGACAGACAACATTCTAGCACTGTTTATAAATTATCCAAGAAGCCACAGCTGATCTCTATGGGCTATCACAATTAGGAGCCATAAGTCCTTTCGATACAAAACAGATTATGTATATATTAATAGAAGAAAAGATAAATGAAAGTCACAACATGTGTTTGTAAGTGAATAAGGTAGGCCTGCAAGCCTACTGGAATCACAGGCTCCATGGGATGGAAGGAGGAGTGTGGTTGATTACAAACAGTGTAATTTGTCAGCATTTTTCACTCTTCAGTTGTCCACATCCCTTGCAGTAAGAGTTTGCAATTTCTCCTATTGAAGATGCAGAGTCACTTCCCTACCCCTTCACTCTTGACTGGCTTTGTGTCTTATTTTGTTCGATGAGATGCAGTGAAGACTCCAATTTTAAGAATAGGGCCCAAGAGGCCATGAGTTTCTTGGTCTACTGGATCCCTCCTACTACTATATAAACAAATCCTAGCTAGCCTGCTAGAGTGTTAAAGACCTCATGGAAGGCACACGTTTGTCTTAGCCAGGACCATCATCAACCAGACTATAGCCAATCACTCCCAAACATATGATAGTTTTCAGCCCAGGTTAGCAAAGCCACTTGCACCCAGAGCAGCTGACTGCAGACACATGAGGGAGCCCAACCAAGACTGAAGGAACGATTCGGCTGTCCTCTAGACAATGTGAAAAATAATACAGACTTACTGTTTTAAGCCATTGAGTTTTGAGATGGTTTGTCACATAGCAACTACTAACTGATACAGGAACTTAGAAACTGTAATCCAATCTCCCACATGATGTTGGAACCCGGTCTCCAACATACCTGCCAAATGCTTACCTGGACTTTGTTAGATCGTGACTAGAAACCTGTCTTTTTTGATGTATGGACCCTCTCCTGCCATAGATCATTCTGTCTCTGAGCAGTTCTGACTGCTGCAAGGCTTTCCTTTATGTTGAACAAGGTTGGTACCATTAGATTTCTATCCCTGGATTTAGTCTTCCCCTTACGCTTGCCCCAGAGAGGTGGACTGGTTCATCTCCATTTCACCTAACTGAAAGAATTCTCAATTCAGATTACAACTAGAAATGTTTTGAGTCAGCCCCGTCTCCCGAGAGGATGAGAAAAGTTTGCTTTGCTGGGCCTGTTTTCACTTTATTCCTCTTGGTCTGGTTTCCGCCGTGAAAGGAAAATTAAAACATTCCAGAAAGTGTTTCCTTCACTGTTGAAGCCAAGAGATGTGAGAATCTTCAGAACTAAATCTGTCCTGGTGAAATGAAGGAAGGCAGCTTCCTCTGGATCAGAAATGAAGAGCCAGTAAAGACAATTAGTGAGTATAAACTGACTCTACGGACCTTTGAGAGGTGAGCGGGCCATCTAGACTGCTAAGTTCTTCATTGGGCTGTTTTATGGGCCAAGGAGAGAGGAGACGCATCCAAGGGTAGGAACTTCTGCTGGCCCATCTGGTGACCATTTCCTGAGCTATGCTAACCAAGGCAGCACCTTTGATTGTAGACTCGGCCTTACTGAGCAATCTCTCCAGTGTTCCTGTTCTCTGAGTCGAGTTCTGGACATCTCCTCATTCTGGTATCTGGAATGGAGAATTTCTCATCCCCTGAATTAATTTCCCCATTCATTCGTTTTTATGTTACCTGTGGCAGGGCACTTGACCTCTCCAATTATTCAGATCCCTCTTTTGTTAAGTAAGGGTCATTAGTACTAATTCATGAAAATGCAGTAAATATTAAATGTGATACTGTAGGTAAATCTAACAAAGAGCAATAGATATTCAATATCTGAAAACTGATGTTGGGATCAGCATTAGAATCATTGCTAATAATGATAGTATAGAGATTAACCTTTCAAGATAAATCAAAGCTGTATATAATCCCAAAGCTTTCAGTGTTGATTTTTCCTTTTTATAAAAGGCTCATATATCTAAGACTGCCTCAACACTGAGCTTATTTGAGTCTCAATGAATTTAGCGGATGAAGGGCATACATGGAAAATGGCAGGCTCCTCTAAAGACTTGCATATTCAGACATGCTCGAAGACAGCTCGAGGACTAAAGGAGCCCTGGGGGGGAGCTATTTGCGGAAGGACCAAGAGGCATCATGGAATATAATCTGTCTGGAGGGAAAAGAGAGACAGAACACGTGCGTCTGCTCCAAGGCAACAGGACAGGGACAAGGGATCGTGGTGACTCTGAAGCCAGCTCAGGAAATATTTTTAAATGTCTGACATCCTTGCTGTCATGAACGGACTCCTGGTTTTATAAAAAAAGAATTGCGATTAAATAAAGCAACCAACATGGACCACTGGAAGAACAAATAACAGGGGCACAGTCACCAGTTTCTAGAGAAAGGGTGCGTTCAGCAGAAGTGGGTTTTCTCTGTACCCCTCGCCATGTCCCTGGTAACACAAGTATGTGATTTCTACTAGTCTTTCGGCTTTACTGAGATATAATTGTGGTGATCATTTTGCAGCACATAAATGTATCAAAATGATATATTATACATCTTAGACTCACGCAGTGTTACCTGTGTATTGATCATCTCTTTACACATCTCAGGTGATTACATGAAAACAGAGACCTTATCAATAATGTAAATGAATACTGTAACTTTTAAATTAAATTTTTCCTGATTATATGAATGACACACGTGCTTTATGAAATTGTAAGAATAAAGAAAAGTATAAATAAGTTGGCTGGCATTTTTAAATTCACTTTTAAAATTAACACGAAATTCTTCTATGTAAACAGGATACATGAATCTTCCAGAATTATGGTACAATGACCAGTAAAACTTAAAGTAAAAAAACCTTTATTTTCAGTAGAATTTCACAAATAGTAACGTCCACATGCCAAAAATATTGAGCACTTGCTGCAAGATAAAGAAAAAACTAGATTGGATTCAAGACAGTGTCAACATGGCCAATAATTTGCCACATCTCAAAGAACAAGATGCTTAGGAATTACGAACAGGGACCCACACAATCCTGAGAGAGGCTCTGTATCATTCCCTTCGTGGAAAATATGACAGCCCCAAGTGGCAGAGTGGGAGATGAAGAAAAATCAGGGACTTGAGGAAAAATACCACAGTCCAAAAGATTCTGAAAATGGATAACTAGGAGAAAAAGGAGGAACCTTTCACATGCTTAAATTAATTTTTTCAAGAGTCAAGAGGACTTTGAATCTTTAAGAAGAGATCTTAGGGGCACCTGGTTGTCTCAGTTGGTTAAGCGTCCATCTTTGGTTCAGGTCATGATCTCGTGGTCTGTGAGTTCGAGCCCTATGTCAGGCTCTGTGCTGACAGCTCAGAGCCTGCTTCAGATTCTGTGTCTCCCCCTCTCTCTGCCCCTCCCCCACTCACTCTCTCTCTTCCTCTCTCAAAAATAAGTAAAACATTTTTTAAAATGAAAAATAAATTAAAAATAGAAAGAGAACTTGCAGTCATGAAAAGAAAATAATTTCATTTCAGGAAAGACTACAGGAGGTGAAAGGCACATTTATCATAGTAAAAGGACAGTGGGATCAGTACACATTCGTTGGGACTAAAAGACAGAACAAGTCACACATTGCGGCCAAATTCAATTGTGGCCAATTGAAGCCAACATAGGACACAAATTACACAAAAGGCAGAAGAAAGTTTATAACTTTAATGAGAAAATAACAACAATGATAAAGAACTTCCCCAGCTCAGAGAAAAATATGAAGCTTGCAAATGAAAACTACATACCAGGCAATGTTAGTGAAATAATACCAATCTCATAACACAATTTGTCTTGGTCCTTTTTAATGTCCAGCTATACATAAGAAAAATGTCCTTCAACCCCCTAGGGGGGGAAAGAACAACACAAAACAGCATCTCTACAGAGGAGCACAGGTTAATTTGGACTCAGAAGGCACCTCTACCAGAAGCGAACTTTTCTAAGTTTGACACAGTCTTCAGCCCTCCTTTAATCACGCATCGTTTCCAGTCACCCGGCTCCCCTCTCAGTGAATTGTTAGAGCTTGGAGAACCCAAGATGTGTCAAAGAGAGTGAAAAGAGTGTACAAAAGTAGTCGATACGCACAGCCAAACAGGACGCAGCTTCCTCTTCAGTGGGTTCTCTGAAGACTGGGAGAGGTAGAAACGTAGACAAAGATAAAACCAAGGGTGGAAAGCAGGAAGATATGCCCAGGTTGCAACTGGAACCCAGAGTACTGGTGTCTAATCAGATGGAGGGAGGCTGGGAGTGAGAAGGTTGAAGGAAAACCCTGAAACAGGCAATGCCTGAGATGCATTCAAAAATAGACGTAGGATGGATGGATGGATGGAGAAAGAAAGAAAGAAGAAAGAAAGAAAGAAAGAAAGAAAGAAAGAAAGAAAGAAGATAGGTGTGAAGGTTAATCAGACTACAAGGGGATGGGGAAGGGAGGGCAGCCCACACAGAGGACCAAGCCTGAGTACCACTGGAGGTTGTGCTCAAAGGAACAAGCACAGTTTGACAATTCTTACTCATGCCCACAATTTTCCAAAACTCCCTAAATTTCTACATCCTCATCTATGAAACAAAGACAATGCTAGGACTATTGTGAAAATCAATTAATGTAACCTTCTAAGACTAGTGCCTGGCACTCAGTGAGTATTTGTTGCTCTTACGGTGATGATGGGGGTCCTCTTTTCATCTCCATCATCAACATCTTCCTCCTCATCCTCACCATCCAGTCTGGTAGATGTGGAGAGTTATATTTTATTTCCCCTGTTGCCACTTCCGGCTTCAATGTAAGCAGCTTGAGCTACTTCTCTGTGCCACAATTTCCGTCTTACGAAAATAAAGCTGATCGTGTCTACCTCGTGAAATTCGTAGAGAAATTCAGTGACATCATAAGTGTAAAGTACCCGACACACAGAAGGGGGTTACAAGAACACCTGTCCTTTGAAGTACAAAGCACACAAAAGCACAAAGATCCAAGTACAAATACACTCAAGAGTTCGTCGGAACGCTATGTCTAAAGAACCAAGACATTCCTAGGATTCTACCCAACATCTTCAAATGGTCTGTCTCTACAAGCTTCCTCCTCTCTGTGATTCTTCTCAGTTTCATTCCTTAATTCTAAAAGTTGAGCACAAGAAACTCCCGGTTTTTCCAACTCACCAGGACCTGTCTCCCCTTGGCCTTCATGTTGGTGATGACCTGTTGTAGCATAGCCCATAATTCCCTGGGATCCCAGGACTGGACGAGGCTCCTCTCCTCAGGCCCAACGGGCCCTTATACCTCCATCACAACCTTTACAGCTGTTTGTGATCGTCCGATTGATTACTGGCATGCCACATTGGACTAAAGACGGCGGTGACAGGGTAAAAGCTGTTTTGTTCACCAGCACCGTCCCCAGAACGCAGAATATTGTCACCAAATAGTAGGTTCTCCACAAACTTTTGTACAGTAAATAATTAAACAAAAGCACTCCCGTTGAGTATTTTTTCTGGATCAGAGTAAAATCGAATTCAAAAAGAGTAAATTATTTTTTTTTTTTACCAATGTGTACGTCTGTAAATTCATCATAAACACCTATTCAAGTCATTCGACTCAAGGTTGTAGAATTGTTTTAATGGTCACGTTCAAACTCCACTGAATTTGTGATTTCTTGGGTTTTCTGCGAGTGTTTCTGTAAAGGCAGGTTTTGATGTTAGGTTTTCTTTAATTTTTATTAACAGTTACTAAGTTTTATTAACTATGTACACTTCCGCAACGTTCTATATGTTATTGATACTCATGTTGAAATGTTCCTTTAAATGGTATAAGTTCTTTTAAGATATGTCCCTACACTAAATTAATTTTCATCATATTAACAAAACCATATTAACAAAATTAACTTTTATAGAACTATGAGGTTAAAATCTGAAAGGCTTACTATTAAAAGTAATGTTAGAGAGCCACATAGTATTGTCCGTACATTTTCCCCTCCGTAGCTTTTATTTACTTTTTTCTTTAATAATAATCATCTTTCCCTTGCATTTTGGTAGAACCGCTCAAGTTTGCCAGGCACATTTTGTGTGCCATTGTCACTCTAGCCCCTTTCCTACCTCCAATAGGGGTTTTAGCTCTGCTGGTGAATTGTTGCTGTCTTTCAGCCCTTCCCGGTCTCTCTTAGCTCTCTTGTCTTCCCAGCCTGCTGTCTTTGCATGTCAACTAGCTGTCTGCTTAAGCCTTCCTGCTCCAGTTTTACAGAGGTCATCACTTCCTGCATTCTTTCAAAGCATTTAGTTCCCCAACAATTTCATCTAATTGCTGTAAAATATAGATATATATTGGTAGGTGCAAAGATCTCCTGGGTGTTCAGGATTTTTTTTTCACCAGTTCTACAGTAGATTTCATGTTTACTTTCCACTTTATTCACTTTCAAGTGCGATGAGATTTGTCTATACTGTGTTGCCGTACTATGTATCTATACACTAAGCGTTTGCCAGCCCTGGCTTCCAGGCACTGTTCATTTGGGTGACGGTTAAATGCCATTCTCAAAGAAGGAATGGAGATATTGCAACTCAAAAACCACCAGTAGGTCTGCTCAAGAGAGATTGCAGTTTTTCCTATGTTCACTATGCCGTTCATTGTCCTTTGAACCGATGGACTACCGTGGGGGCAAAAATCACAAAATAACCTGCTGACAGATCTCTTTTTCTGTTCCCATTCATGAGTCTTTCCATGAAGCGTTTCACCTTCCAAATACTGCATATCCAAATACTGTGTATTATGGACAATTGTCTTTTTGTTTTTCAGCCATAATTGTTTTTTTAGTATTTGTTTGTTTGTTTGTATGGGGATGGGTGTAGTCTAAGAATAAAACAATGTGGAGCACATTATTGTCTCCTAGGCTCTCTTGAGGTATTGAAAACACCATGAAGAACACAACAGACATAACCTCTGCCCTCCTGGAGTCCATAATTTACCCAAGATCCAGTTATTAAACACGTACAAGTATGACATGTTCCACATGTACTAGAGAGAGCTAACTGTAGACAAAGAAGAACAAAATAGAAACACTGGGAATAGAAGCTTCATGGTGACTGCTTTTGACAGAATATTCCACATAAGACAGGGCTCCTTTTCTGTTGGTTTAAACTTTTTATTTCAGGGACACAGACCATAAACTAAAGAATTTTCTGTGATTTTTTTCCAGAATGAATGGTAAATTTGATTTGGTTCTATGGACGACAGAGGCACTTGTTAAAAAATGTTTTTTCTATTATATTAATCTCTGGTAATCTGTTAAAAGTGATTTGGATTCCTGTAATTTTTAGTGGCTTTAAAATTTGATGCTGTTGACACATTTTATCTTTTTAAAATGCATTTTCATAGATATTTTTAGTGAAAAATTGGAAATAACTTCAGCAAGGAGTGTGAGCTAGAACCCATTTTAAAATTAAAGCGAGAAGTCATTTCGAGAGATGTTTAAGAGGCACATTCTACAGGGACTGGTGATAGATTAAATTGAGAGAGGGAGCTGTTTCACAAGACTCGGTTTTCGGCAAATAGGTGAATGTGAGCCCTAGGAGGAAGCCTGGGCTGGAAACAAGAACTTGAAAGTCATGTCGCAGCCAGTTGCCATCTGAAGGCCAAAAGTCAACTGTGGAAGACCCCAAAGCATGTATTCCCTTCACATGTTGAGTCTTGAAATAGGTCAAAAGATAACCCAAGTGAATAAAATTTTGCTCTGGGTGGCATGACTTAACACTCTTTAAAATAACAACGACTGTATTTATCCTATACCTTCCAAGGGTCTCTCGCATCACCCATTTTTCCTTAACCACAACTCTTGCTCCCATAGAATCCCATTCGCCTCGAATTCTGATGTGATTTATTAATTTGGAAGAAGCTGGTTAGTTTCCCAACATAATAAAATGGGGGCTTTAATAAGGAAGGGACGTGACAGCCAAGCAAGGTGCACCACGAAGGGCCCTGGGACTTCCATCTACTTCTCACCCCACCCCTCCCCTCCTTCCCTTTCACTTCCCAGAATCTCATCTCTTGCCACCCCTAACTATGAGTGCCTCCTTACTGGTCTCTCATAATCTTGGTTTACTCCTTTCTCATCCATTCCTCGTCACCTATGAGATTTGTGCATTTGTTTCTCCTAAAGCAGAATAAAGAGGTCAAGGCTTGGTTCTCGCCTTAACCATCGGGGGAAATCACAACCTTCCCCACAAAGTTTCTGTATAAAATGGGAAAAATTAGATTGCCTTGCCTTGCCTCCTCCATGATAGAAAAGAGTAAAGGAGACAACATATGTGAAGGTAAACACAAGTTCTACACACGTGATGGTACATCGCACTAGTTAGGGTAACACCGGCAGAGTGTAAGAGAAGCTCTGGTGTCTTAATAGCTTATCAAAGTAAGATTTCTTTTTCCCTCCAGCAGGTAGGATTTACAGTGGTCCAGGGTCCCTGGCTTCTTTCTACCCAGCCTTCCCCAGTGCCTCATAATTCTTCACTCTGCCAGCAAACAAGAAAAAGGACTGGAAGAATCACCCATGGGAAGCTTTTAAGGGCGAGGATTGCCAATCGTGTATATCACTTCCAAGCACACCCAGTTGGCTAGAACTCAGTCACGTGGTCATACTTAACTGGAGGGTTGGGAAATCTTGTTTAGCTGTTTATATAGGATGAGAAAGAAACGGACTTTGGTGAACACACCGCAATTTGTGATTTCTTGACGTTCCTATAACTCTACTGGATGAAGGGGGTACCAATGTAATAAATACCTTTCTTAAAGAAAGTCAGTCATTGGGATGAGCCAGACATACAAATAACCAACTGGAACTTAGGATAAGATAAATGCTAAGTTTTAGGTTCAAAGTGCTAATGGCTTGTAGTGCACCAGAAATTACCAAGAGCCTACTAAGTGCCACAGCCTTTTCTGAGTACTTATTTTCTTTTAGGTACCATCCTTCTATTTACAGAAGAGAAATACTCAGGTTCAATTAAGCTGGACTCGTCACCAAGCTCCAAATGACTATATGTAATGGTGATCTGCACTCAAGCCCAAGATGAAGGAGGAATTGATTTTGCCCGGTTATTTGAGGGAAGAATGTTTGACAGAAGAAATATTTCAAAGTGGTCCTCAAGGAGAAGCCCATAACTGACAGGGTGAAAATTTTAAAGAGTAAGTCAGAACTTGTTACTCCCAGCTTAACAAACCACTAACGCCTCCATCACACTTGGACTGCAATCCAACTCCTCCTTGCATTGACTAGCAAAGTCTGTATCTGGTTGGTGACCATCCCTATGACCTCATTGTGTCCCACGTGCCCCAAGTCATCACCATCATAACCCACTGTCTCTTCCTCCGATGTGTCAAGAGTACCTTAGGGCCTTTGAAATAGCTATTTCCTTTGCCTGGAGTGCTCCTGGTCTAGACTTTCATGGGTCTCCAAGAGTCTTTTCCTGACACTTCACTGTTCTCTATTCTCCCAACATTTATCATTATCTGATATCTTTCTCTCTCTTTCTCTCCCTCTCTCTCTCTCTCCCTACTTATTCCCTCCCTCCCTCCCTCCCTCCCTCCCTCCCTTCCTTCTTCTTTCCACTCTCTCCCATCAGCATGCCGGCCCCTTGAAAACATGAAGCTTCCCTACTCTCTTCACCGCCAAACTAAAACAATATGGCTCAGAAATTACTTGTCGAATAAATGCGTCCTATTTTGACAGGTTGAGAAATGGGGAGAATAAAGATATTAGAGACTGAGGGTAGCTTCAAGAGCCAAGGCAAGTTATATGTCAGCCTAAGGGGTCATGCACGTTCATACCTCACCTTTTCCTCTTAAGTCTGACTATGACATATTCTCCTGTTTTATAAGATCCAGGGAGTCTGTTCGTGGAATATAACATGCTGTTGGTGGAAGATTGTGTACAATGGCTGGTACTTGTTCTTTCAAAAAGACTTAATGATGGTTGGGAATGCTCCCACAAAGGGCAAAGGCCAGCAGAGACTCTTGTACAATTCCAGACTCAAAGTATGGGGATTGCTCTGCCTTGAGATATTAAGTTGAGAAGAGGTGGAAACAAAATCTGGAGCAGTGTGGAGAAAGGAAACATAGTTTCATTCAGCTAAACCCAACATCCTATCCTCAGGCTCCTTTAAAGCTAGAAAGAGGGCACATTTAGGACAAATAAAATATCATAACCCTCCATTGGCATAACACTAGGTTTATAAGATGCTTTTTTCTTTCATATTTCTTCAAAATCTGCACACAACATCTGTATGGTGGGTATAATTATTCCTATTCTATAAATTGAGTATATCAGGGTTCTGATGGGCAGTTTGCCTAAATTCCTTGAGGAAAATAATCCTGTCTAACTCATTCTTTTCGTGTTGTTTGTAAAGTTAAAAAGGGGGGGGGGAGAAGAAAAAGAAAGAACAATAAAGGTCTATGGAACTGAATTGGATAAAACTCAGATGAATCAGAAATAGGTTTCCTAAGAATGCCTTGCCACTGGGTACCCATTTCTTCATCATTAAAGGTGAAGAGAAATAATTCACTTCTTTTTTTTTGCCCCGAAGTCCAAAACGCCCTCAGCCCTGAAAAAATAATGAACAGAGTGAACTCAGAAATTTAAATTGCAACCAAAAAGATGTCAATGTCTCTAAACTGAGCCTGGAGGAAATTGGTCTTAGAAGGAAAGAAGATTGAGAGCTCCTTGTTTCAACATCTTGGCAAGATGACGGAATAACATAAGATCCTTTTCCTCAAATCAACCCTGTAAAATCAAAACAAGGAGAGGGAAGCAGCAAACCCAAAACTGTTAGTTTCGGTTCTGGCCAAGGCTGAGTAAGCACGCTCCGTCCTGTCTCTCCCGCTCCACGCAATGAACAACCCCAGACAGAATGCACGGAGTAGCGATCTGAAGAATATTTATAAAAATAAAATAAAAGCGGTAGCAGGCAGATTGGGGAAGGAAAGCAGAACTCGAAATAACACCAAGCCAGTGATGACTTTCCTCTTTTTCCTCCTCCAGTATTTCTGAGCCTGGATTCAAAGACAGTCTGAAACCCGTAAGTGTGCACCAGATGTGAGCTCTGTATTACTTTGCTAGAACTATCAGAGCACAGTACCACACCCTGGGTGCCTTAAGAAAAAAGACAGAAATGTATTATCTCACAGTTCCGGAGGATAGAAGTTCAAAATCAAGTTGTAAGCACTGCCAGTTCCTCCTGAGGGTCGTGAGGGAAGGATTTACTTCAAGCCTCTCTTTAGCTTGCAGATGGCTGTCTCCTTCCATCAGCTTCCCTTTATATGTACTGACATCCAAGCTTCCCTGTTCGTAAGGGCATCAGCCACACTGGATTAGGGGATCGTCCTAGTCCAGTGTGGCTGAGTTACTTACATCTGCAATGATCCCATTTCCAAATAAAGTCGTGTTCTGACGTGCAAGTGTTAGGATGTCAACATATGAATTGAGGGTGGGGGTACAATTCAACGTGTACAAAGATTAAAAATAACAACAATGATAACCTTCTCTTTCTGGTCCAAGGAAGAGATAGGAAAGAGGGTTCCTACGGGTCAGAGAGAATAGTAGAGTCCCCTGGTTTTGTTTTGGTTTTGTTTTTCCTTCTCTCCCAACCCAGTCTCCAGGCAATCCCATGACATTAGTAGTGGGGGGACTGGCAGAGGAAGGCTTACTGACCAGGAAACCATTGCACTAAGGGAGTGGGAGGTGTTCCTTCTTACCATTCCATATACCCTGGTTCTTTGGCCCCTGATGTCTCAGTATGAGGAAGTACATGGCAAAGCTGGGAACCTACAGTGTCCTTTCCTAGACAGAAAAGAAAGGTGGGACTGTGGTGGACTCGATCAATGAATGGGATGGATTTGGGGAGACAGAATGTGTCTGGAAAATAACCAAAGGGAAATAAAGGGGTGCCATAAAAGGTATGAACCCTTGAACTCTTGGGCTCACCTTCAAGCTGTGCATTCATGGAGCTTGGTCTTAAACTGCATACAAAAGACTTTGAGAATTGAACAACGGGGTAAATCCTCACCCAGCTCCCAGACTGGCCACTCCATGATACACACATGGGACAAATCTAAGTGGTCCTTCAAAGGCTTTGAAAATTAAGCCTACATTTGGAACCGCAGCCCAGAGAAAAGGACAGTAGGAATTTGTGACCTTGAACTAGGACAATTCCTCGCTGAAACAAATAAAAAATATTCCCTATAGGATTTAAATGAGATTTAGGCCCTTGCAATATTCAAAATGTCCAAGATATAATCCAAAATTATAAACATGAAGAATGAAGAAACTATAATATCTTGTAAGGAAAAAAAAAGTCAACTGTAGATGTTAACCCTGAGGTGATAGAGATGTTGGAATTCTTATAGACAGAAGACTTCCGAGCTGTTAATTTAACCATGCTCCACAAAGTAAGGGTAACCACTTTTGAAATAAAAGAAAGAACATGTAATTAGATAAATAGAAGTTATAACAAAGGATCAGCTGAAAAATAATACTTTTCACTGAATGGGCTCAGTAGCAAATTAGAGATGATAGAGAAAAAGTCAGTAAACTTCATGCTACCATCAGTAAAATCAATAAAAATTATCGAGTTTGAACAACAGAGAAGGAAAATGACTGAGAAAGAAAAGGAGCCTTAGGACTGTTAAGATCAAAAAGGCTAAGCTCCAGATGGAAAAGAGAAAAAATACGAGGAAGAAAAATATTTTAAAGAGATAACGGCTAATATCTTCCCAAATGTGGCCAAAGACTTAAAGTTAAGTAATAATTGTAACATTGCATTATTTTTTATCGTTGTTGCTCTTGTTAAGGACATCTATTGAGCACTTTGTTCCAGGGATCTGTTTTAAGTTCTTTACATACTTATTTAGTCATCAAGGAGTAACACATAGAAGTTCTCACCCAAGATCACAGAGGTATTAAGTGGTAAAGACAAGAAACATATCCAAGAAGTATGTGTCCAAAGAACAAGGTCTTAGCCACAATGTAACACACTCTCCGGCTCATCTAGTGGGTGGATCTCTCCTCCTCTGCATTTAGATTCTTGTGTGTGTGTGTGTGTGTGTGTGTGTGTGTGTGTGTTTACATAAAGCAATATATTTTATAACATATAATACACGCTACATTGTATATGTATGTATATCATGTATACACACACGCTGAATAAAAGTTTGAAAGGAGTGGATGGTAGCAGACAATTGTCACATGTGCTGTGGCTCGGAAATCACCTGCACTCTTCCCGCTGCTTTCCAGAACCTTCTCCAGATGTTCAAGTCTTGCCATGAGGCTCACTAATGAATGAGGTATGAGGACACTTCTTACCCAAGCGCACACATGATGCTTTTGGGAGGAAACAGAGTACGCGGGCCGGTCATCCAGAAGGTTCACGGCAGTGGCCTTCAGAGGGAGGGCTGTCCTTAAGCAGTGAGACATGGCAGGTGCCGTCCCTGAGGGCTGGGGCAAGTGTGGTGAGTGAGAGCCGTGGGCCCTGGCAGAGTCCTGGGAGGCAGCGAAAATGGGAAAAATTGGGTGCTGTGAGAAGTAATCCCAAATACACACTGTATGTTGTCCTAACTCCTTTATCGCAGGACTGTGAAATTAGGTCTGCAGGCTAAATCAAGAATCATTTTTCTGTGAAACTTCAGTGGAGTCTAAATTTTAGAGTTTCTGTGGAAGCCAGAGTGTATGTAGATAATCTGTACCTTTTTGTCCCTCGCTAGACAGTACAGGGAAAGGAGCACTTTAACTCAGAGCTGGCAGTCCGGGATCGTTCATTCCTTGGCCCGGTGACTTGAGGAAGGTCGCCGCAAACTCCACACCCGAAAAACAACCCAGTGAAGAAATGGGCAGAAAACATGAATAGACACTTCTCTAAAGAAGACATCCGGATGGCCAACAGGCACATGAAAAGATGCTCAACGTCGCTCCTTATCAGGGAAATACAAATCAAAACCACACTCAGATATCACCTCACGCCAGTCAGAGTGGCCAAAATGAACAAATCAGGAGACTATAGATGCTGGAGAGGACATGGAGAAACGGGAACCCTCTTGCACTGTTGGTGGGAATGCAAACTGGTGCAGCCACTCTGGAAAAGGGTGTGGAGGTTCCTCAGAAAATTAAAAATAGACCTACCCTATGACCCAGCAATAGCACTGCTAGGAATTCACCCAAGGGATACAGGAGTGCTGATGCATAGGGCACTTGTACCCCAATGTTTATAGCAGCACTCTCAACAATAGCCAAATTATGGAAAGAGCCTAAATGTCCATCAACTGATGAATGGATAAAGAAATTGTGGTTTATATACACAATGGAACACTACGTGGCAATGAGAAAGAATGAAATATGGCCCTTTGTAGCAACGTGGATGGAACTGGAGAGTGTGATGCTAAGTGAAATAAGCCATACAGAGAAAAACCATATGGTTTCACTCTTATGTGGATCCTGAGAAACTTAACAGAAACCCATGGGGGAGGGGAAGGAAAAAAAAAAAGAGGTTAGAGTGGGAGAGAGCCAAAGCATAAGAGACTCTTAAAAACTGAGAACAAACTGAGGGTTGATGGGGGGTGGGAGGGAGGGGAGGGTGGGTGATGGGTATTGAGGAGGGCACCTTTTGGGATGAGCACTGGGTGTTGTATGGAAACCAATTTGACAATAAATTTCATATATTGAAAAAAAAAAGAAAGAAAGAAACAGGCCGGGAGCTTCCTGCAGACTGGCTCCTGCTAAGGGGACCGTAATCCGCAGGCGGCTTCCCCGTTGGCACGACGTGTCCACACATTGTTCCTTTCGGTCGTTAACACAGGACTGCGATGTGGATGCCAGCATCCTGTTTCCCGACACGGCCACATAACCCAAGGCGTCGTGCCTTTAGATTCTTAATGGCAGTTACTTTGTTGTGCTGCACTGTTATTTTGTTTTTCAATTACGTGCTCTTGGTGTGGTGTCAAATATACGGATGCGCAAAAAATTTGAGGGAAGGGAAGCACCTGGGTGGCTCAGTCGGTTAAGCATCCAACTATTGGTTTGGGCTCAGGTCATGACCTCACGGTTTCATGGGTGTGAGCCCCGCATCAGGCTCTGGGCTGGCCCCATGGAATCTGCTTGGGAGTCTCCCTCTCTCCCTACCCCTCCCCAGCTTGTGCTGTTTTTGTCTCTCTCGAAATAAATAAGTAAACTTTTTTTTTTTATTTGAGGGGGAAAAGGATAAATACCTATACTACAGGGTTGTCTTAGTCTGTTTGGGCCACTATAACAAAAATACCATACACCATATGCCTTGTAAACAATATCATGGAGGTTGAAGTCCAAGATCAGTGCCAGCGTGGTTGGGTGAAGGCTCTTTTCCGATTGGAGACTTCTCATTGTGCTCTTGTGTGGCAGTAGGGGAAAGGGAGCTCTCTGGGGACTCTTTTATAAGGGAACTAATCTTGTTCACGAGGCACCAGCCCTCATGATTTCATCATTTCCTGAAGTTTCCACCTCATAATACCACCACATTGGGCGTTAGCATTTCAACTTATGAATTTAAGGTGGGGAGGGGGCTCATAAACATTCAGACCATAGCCAGGGTGAAAGTTGGTTTTTTTTATGATTTACGATCTAATAAGACTGTAAATTTCTTAATGGAAGATATTCTGCTGATATTCTTATATTCCAAAGTATCTAATATGCTTCTGGTACATATAGCTGCTTAATTTAAACAATTTTGTGGTTTAACGAAATAGGCATAAGTCTCCATAATTTCCACACACACACACACACACACACACACACACACACAAAACAATGTTATAAGAAGATGTTCTGTTTCTACCTCTAACTAGTTTCCTAATCTTGGGAAAGTCACTTAATCTTTGAAGCCATGGCATCTTTTCGTAAACCAAGGAGAAAGCATTCCAATGCCCAACTAGAGTATATTGTGAAGAGTGCTGAGGTCACGTATGTGCAAATGCTTCGGAGAGCACGACGCAAATGACTTTTCCTTTGATTTAACTCATTGCAAGGGAGACAGGAATAAGTGAAGCAAACTAGATAAGGAGCTTCACTGGCTAGGAGAGGGCGTAGTGACTAATTCCAGCTGGGAGCATTGAAGGGTTGTGGGTAAAGAGTCAAACAAGCTGGGAAGGAGTTGCTTAAAGGAAAGGAGGCCAAGGCCAGAGTTACAGAGAGCTGCGTCCTTGCAAGGCGAGCTCCCACCTCAGGAACTTATTTCTGACCTCCTCTCCTCCCCGGAGCTTGGAAGAGATATGATCTCAGGGAACATGCTCAAAATGACTGCAACCATTTGGAACGCTTTGTAATCACGAGAAAGAGAACACCACACAGATGAAAAGCAGGAGACGAGGGAGGTTTTGAGATGAGCAGGCTTTTTACAAAACATCTTTCTTTTTTAATTTTGGTGATTGGTGCGGTGGGGAGGGGGGTTCTTTTCCTAACCGAACCAAACTAGTTTCTATCCAGTTGTTGGGAAACTAGCAGATGTGTGCACACACATCTAACCGATCTGTGCACTTCAGGATGAGTAAGAATACCTTGAGGAACTTATCTAAGGAGAAAAAAAAATGGATTCCTAGGCTACATCCCCAGGGCCACTGATGCAGAGCTTACCTAGAGTTGGACCACGGTTCTTCACTTTAACACACAAGCAGGTGCTCCAGATGTAGACAGTTCATTCTCACCAAGGAAAGATCGAAGATCGGGTCCATGCCAAAGCTGAGAGCACAGTATTTTGCACTCAAAGCAGCTCCAACATTGCTCAGACTCCCCTCCAAGAACAGCAGCTTGGGGATACGGACAGAGTGGGAGATTTGGAATCCACATTGGACTTTTCCAGATTGCTTTATTTTAGTCTTTGCATTTTCTTCTGCTCAGAAGCAAGAGTTTAAAAAACCAGACCTTGGCCTTGCACACCCTGCTGCCCCAGAGCCACCCACATGCTGCCCAGCCGTGGTCAACCCCACCCTGTTCTTCGACATCGCCGAGGACGGCAAGCCCTTGGGCCACGTCTCCTTTGACCTGTTTGCAGAGTTCCAAAGACAGCAGAAAAAAAATTCATGCTCTGAGCACTGGGGAGAAAGAATCTGGTTATAATGTTTCTTGCTTTCACAGGATTATTCCAGGATTCACATACCCAAGTGGTAACTTCACACGCCATAATGGCACTGGTGGTAAACCCATCTCTGGGGAGAAATCTGAGATGAGCATTTCATCCTGAAGCATAGGGGTCCTGGCACCTTGTCCATGGTAAACGCTGGGTCTCACACAAATGGTTCCCAGTTTGTCATCTGCACTGCCAAGACGGACTGGTTGGATGGCAAGCAGGTGGTCTTTGGCCAGGTGACAGAGGGCATCGATATTGTGACAGCCATGGAGTGCCCGGGATCCAGGAATGGCAAGACCAGTAAGAAGATCACCATTGCTGACTGTGGACAAATCTAATAAGTTTGACTTGTGTTTTCTCTCAACGACCAGATCATTCCTTCTGTAGCGCGGGGGAGCACCCCTTCACCCCCCATCTGCTAGGAATATCCTGTCGTCTTTGTGCCTCACTGCAGTCCTGTGGGTTCCGTGTTTTCCTTGCTCCTCTCCAAGTCTAGCTGGATTGCAGAGTTGGGTTCATGGCTACAAAATAAAAACTAAACAGCAAAACCAGATCTCATTAGCCAGTGTTTACTTTAACCTTAGTTAAGACCTGGCCACTGTACCACCCAGTCCAGGAAACAATGCCATGATGGACTTCCGAAAACAAGCTGAGGACAGAGTTTTGTTTTAATACCAAGCCAAATTCGATATGCAACACTCTCTTTTGTGATTCACCCCCCCCCAAAAGAGAGGAAAAACAATCAAGAACTAAACAAATAAAATGAAAATTACCTCCCTTTTATACTTTGGTGATGAAAGATGTTTCAAAGCCCTCGGAACACTCACAGAAATGATAATTACCTTCTGTTTTCCTGGGGTAAGCACGGGGACATTTGGATTGTAATAGTCTCATCAGAGTTGTATAAACGGCAGCGTAAGCAATAAAAGTTGCTGAACATCTGGGCTCTGTCTACCCTTTAAAGGGTTTGTGAGCATCAGATAAAGAAGACGTTAGATGTTTTTATTTCAGGCCTTAGGGCAGTAGCATGGGCCCATAATGAAGTTATTCCGAGTTTGAATTTCTGGAAGTCACCTGTGAAAACTACTCTCAAAGCAGCCCATGGCCTAAAGTGAAGGCTGTATCCAACCAAATCACATCTTTCCAGGGAAAACTAATTTCTTGGTGCCAGCTCTCTTTACTCTGTTTGTCCTTGTGGAGACAACACTAATACCTGGGAACATTTGCCTTGGGCCAAGGAGTGTGCTGGGAATTGTACAAGTGTCATGTAATTCCATGCGCCCTACTAACGTGTGGGGCTGAAATTACTATATTTTATAGATGAGAGAACCAAGACTCAAAGGGGCAACATAACTTGCTTAATAGCAAAGAGATAGCAAATTGTAAGGGAATGCTGAATTGCCTGATTCGTGCCCCAACTGCAAAATTCCACTTCCTCGTCGCTCTGCTGGGAAGTCTTTATAACCCTGCCCGCCTCAATCTGAGAGGACAGGGCTTTTGTCCCCCATTGCGGCATGTGTGCAACTAACAGGGGCCACAGTCTGGAAGATGTTGTAATTTGGGATTCATTTAACTGTCCCTACCAGTGGGCTGTACGTTGGAGAGAAGGAAGCACATCCGATGACATAACTTCTGGCAAAAGACATAACAGAGTACAGGTTCTGTTTCCAACATTTACTACCGATGCTTACCAGGGACGAGTTTTTGTCTGCTGGTGTCTTGTATTTTTGACCCACAGTTGTCTCATCTGTAAATGGGGATAATAATCCTGCCTCTAAAGTCACTGTATGGTTTAAGTGAAAACATGTGAATGCATCTAGAATACACCTGCTACTTTGCACATGGTCCACAAGTAGTTTCCCACCTACTCTCCTTTTTTAATTTTTTTTTTGAGACAGAGAGAGACAGAGCATGAACGGGGGAGGGGCAGAGAGAGAGGGAGACACAGAATCGGAAGCAGGCTCCAGGCTCTGAGCTGTCGGCACAGAGCCCGACTCGGGGCTCGAACTCACGGACCGTGAGATCGTGACCTGAGCTGAAGTCGGACGCTTAACCGACTGAGCCACCCAGGCGCCCCTCCCACCTACTTTCCTTATGGCCATCGTGTCGGGCGTGCTAGGGCCACTGAGGACACTGAAATACAGTATAGTCTGATAAGAAGCTTGTCACTCATTCATTCATTCATTCATTCACACATTGAATAAATATTTACTGAGTTCTGTATGTGCCAGGCACTTTTGCAGGTGCTACACAGGTAACAAAGATAAAGACAGACAAAAAACCCTGCCCTCATGAGATCCACATCCTTTCAGGAGAAGACAGACAATATACCAAAACAAGTATAATATGCTGCAATATCATAATAAGCAGAGAATTACAAATGAGGAGTTCTGGGGACACAGTGGTTGTTTTGTTTTGTTTTTTTGTCATCATTTAATTTTAGTCCAAGTATAGTTAACAGACGGTGTTGTATGAGTTTCAGGTGTACAATATAGATTCAATTCAAAGTCCATACACCATCCAGGGCTCATGATGACAAGTGCTCTCCTTAATCCTCACCACTTATTTCAGAGGGTGGCTATTTTGAATAAGCTAATCGGGGAAGGACTCAGTGACAGGCTGACATCTGGACAGAGACCTCAAGGTGTTGAGGGAGCAAACCCTGCATATTCCAGAGAGAGGGGGGGTCTAGGGAGAAACAAGAGCAGCAGTAAAGGCTTGGAGTAAAGTTTTCCTGGTGTGCTAGTGCACGGGTGAGAGGGCTGAAGACTGGGTCACCGTGGCTTCAGATTATATACCTAATCTTGGCACGGGGTGGGGGATGGATCAAGATATGAGCATCATGGGGCGCCTGGGTGGCTCAGTTGGTTAAGAGTCCGACTGCGGCTCAGGTCACGATCTCACGGTTCTTGGGTGCGAGCCCTGCGTCGGGCTCTGTGCTGACAGCTCAGAGCCTGGAGCCTGCTTCGGATTCGGTGTCTCCCTCTCTCTCTGCCCCTCCCCCGCTCCTGCTCTGTCTGTCTCTCTCTCAAAGATAAATAAACATTAAGACATTAAAAAAAAAAAGCATATGAGGATCCTAGGTTTCACACCAAGCAAGGTAGCAGCATAAGCGAAAATACTAGTTACATCCTGTAAAAAATCCTGAATAGGAATTAAGAGACTCTACGACTGTGTAGTTATGATCTTGGAAAGGTCACTCTCCCTCTCTGGACTTCAGTGTCCTCTTCTTTAAAATAAACAATTGCACAAAAACATCTCCAAGTTCCCCTCAAACTCTGCACTTCTAGAACTCAATACCTTCCAACTCAGACAGAGGGGGAAACAAGGCAAGAGAGAGGCCAAATGTTAGGGAAAGCATCCGCAAATGTTTTTGCAGTTTGTTACAAATAGATAAGTAGACTTCCAGCTCTGAAAACAAATTGATACCCATCCCTCATCCCTAGATCCAACCACTACCTCAGGGATCTCAGAAAATTAAAACCAATACGTGCTTCCCTTGGATTTATTTTTAATTTCTGAATGCAAACATTTGAAAGGAGAGGATGAAAAACGCAGCAACAATCTGTAAATCAAAATCCCTGTCAGGGCGCCCGGGCGGCTCAGTCAGTTAAGCATCAGACTCCAGCTCAGGTCATGATCTCGCGGTTCGTGGGTTCGAGCCCCGCGTCAGGCTCTGTGCTGACAGCTCAGAGTCTGGAGGCTGCTTCAGATTCTGCGTCTCCCTCTCTCTCTGGCCCTCCCCACTCACTCTGTGTGTGTCTCTCTCTCTCTCAAAAATAAAGAAACGTTAAAATTTTTTTTTTTTTAAAATCCCTGTCTCCAGCAGGATGTGGAAGAACAAATAATGATATGCTCTGACGGCTGGTATGAGACAGGTAGATTGACAGATGGGTCCATGTCTCTACAGACGGTTTCTGACTTACGATGTTTCTATTTAGGACTTTTAACTTTATGATAGTGCAAAAGAGATAGCCATTCAGCAGAAGCCCTGCGTCAAAATGTGAATTTGGATCCTTTCTGGGCTAGCAACAGGCAGTAAAGTCCTCTCTCGTGATGCTGGCCAGCCGCAGGGAGCCACAGCCCCCAATCAGCCAACTATTATGACTATAAACAACTGATACACTTAGAACCGTTCCGTTTGTCACTTTCAGCGCAGTGCTCGATAAATTACAGGAGACAGTCAACACCTTATTATCAAATAAGCTTTGTGTTGAATGATTTTGCCCACCTGTAGGCTACTCTAAGTGTTCTGAGCGTGTTTAAGTTAGGCTAAATCAGGCTCTGATATTTGGTAGGTCAGGCGTATCACATGCATTTGGGATCTAGGATATTTTCAACTTATGATGGGCTTGTTGGAACACAGCCCCATAGTCAGTCAAGGAAAGTCTGTATATAGAATGTGTGTGTTTGCATGTGAATTGTGCTACCCCAAGTTTTCCCATATTTGTGCTGATTTCCTTAGTGTCCAGCTTAGCTGCTAAAAAGACTAATTGTTCCTGCAGACGCTTCTATTATTACACATACTGTGACCTATCGAATGAACATTATCGCTTTGACGCCAATTAGACTCCGCCCATGTGTGCTTACCTCTTAATAGCAGAGCTTATATCTCGCTAGGTAACGTGAGGTGCAAGCCACGTGCCTGAGCACTACAAAAACACAGACGTACGTGCCTACGTGACTTTCTTCTAGAAAGTCACGTTCATCTGCCTGGAAGTTGCTATGGTATAAGGCCCGTGGGTAACTCTAAAGTCAAAAACCCCTGATGGCTGAAATAGAAGGCAGTGAACGGGTATTTCTTGAGCACATCTCAAGTGTTAGGTACTTGGTTCCACGCTGTTGTGTTAAAACTTTATTTTTTTTTAATTTTTTTTCAATGTTTTTATTTATTTTTGGGACAGAGAGAGACAGAGCATGAACGGGGGAGGGGCAGAGAGAGAGGGAGACACAGAATCGGAAACAGGCTCCAGGCTCCGAGCCGTCAGCCCCGAGCCCGACGCGGGGCTCGAACTCACTGACCGCGAGATCGTGACCTGGCTGAAGTCGGACGCTTAACCGACTGCGCCACCCAGGCGCCCCGAGTTAAAACTTTAAAAAAGATCTGCATGCTCTTCCTGGACTGCAGAAGGGCATTCGAATCCAGAAGCACGTGTAAAAACCTCCCATCTGCCAAGACTAAGTGAAATAAGGCAGCAGAGTGCCTGGTCCAGAAAAGGAGCTCCATACAAACAACATCCACAGAAGCAGCCATTCTCTTTTACAGCCATTGAGCCCAAATCTTGTTTTAACACCATGGTTTTCACCACATGTTCTCCGGAAGCCATTTGACACATTCCAAACCATCCTTCAATAACGCAGATAACTGGTGTTCTCAACCCGGTAGGGCTGCTCTCCCAGTTCGGACCATTTGGCTGTGGTCAGAAAGTGTGTGTCCATGAAGGGGGGGGCGGTACCATTATTTGGCACCAAAAGGAAAAATCCCTGGTGGGATTAATGAGTTTCAGTTACCATCTGGATGGCCGACTCCCAGATCCTTGCTTCAGTCCAGACCTCCATTCCACATTCTAGTAAATACCAACTACCTCCTTGACATTTACATATGAGAACCCCCAGGTCCTTCACCTGGATCATGCCCAAGATGCAGCCATCCCCCCCTTGCCCACCACATTGAGTCGAACTCTGTCTCCCCACCGTCCCACCTGATAGATGATACATTCACTCCCCTGCTTGCCTCACTTACAAGCTTACAGTCTGAGTAAGACACTTGAAGTCAGAAAGGTCTAGTTGCTTCCAATGTCACCTTCAACAAATATGTTAAGCACACGTTGTGTTTCGGGAACCTTGCTAGACGCCATGAGAAGTGGTGAGGAAAGTATTCATGGATATTCCAAAATGAGGTTAAAGATAAGGAATGCACTGCTCAAGGACTGGGGACCTCAGGGGACACAATGGAATGCTTCGAAGAATTGAGTTGGGAAGTGGTAGGGGAGGGTAAAATATCACACCAATCAGCAAGGGGATAGGAGTTCAGAGTATGGCGGAGAAGATAGGCTTGGACTTCTACAAGGGCAGAAGTAGGCAGGAGAATGAGTTCTGAGCATCTCATGGAGGACAGTGTCCAGCCCTCCCCCAGCTCCCAGGCCTAGAGATCTCATCTAGAAGCTTCTCAAGAGGAGCAAGCCTGCATCCTGCCTGGCTACGCTCTCAGGCAACTCTCTGGGGCAATTGTCATCAAATCTGCCTCCCACAACTTCCAAATATCTCCACTTCTCTCCAGAACAACTACTCTACTCATATCAGCACTTGTCTGTGAATGGGGGTTCAGGGCAGGCTGCCCCCAAATATGCCACTTTGGCATATTGATCATCTTGAATTACAGTAACTTAAGAAACAGCCAGCGCAAGAAGGACAACTGTCCCTCCTTTGTCCCCCTGAAAGCAGGAAACGAGTCTCCCATGTGAAAGATGCCCTCTGGGTATCAGGAGAGAGACAGACGCCCTTATTCATCAGAGACAGGGGATTTAGGGCCAAGAAGACTGTGAAAACAAGCCTTGTCACTTCTTCACTAATTTGCTACTCCAAGCCCAAACTCCTCTGTCCCGTCAATTCTTCACAAATGTATCGTTTCTCTAAAAGGTATAAAAACTGCCTGCTTCGGTCACTTCTCTGAGTCTCGGGTCTCTGTTACCTCCTGTCTGTATATTTGCATTCCAGTAACTCTCATGCGTCTGTGCTCATTTGAGATCTTCTTTACTCGGCCTTTGTTTTATTCCCTTTTACTCATCCTTCAAGTGTCCACTGTGACACCATTTCTTCCAAAAAGCATCACTTGTACGTGACATGCTGTTTACCTCATCACAGTAATTGTCGTTCCGTATTCTAATTGCCTGTATATCTCTTCTTACCTACAATTGCCTAGTGAGAACATTAACATTCTTGATGCCTAAAAAATGTCTTCTTCACCACTGAATGCCTGACCCCTTACACATGGCATGGTGACATCAGAGGTACTCAATAGCTATTTGTTATATTAGTTTAATGAATGATGGCCTGGGGCTGTCCCTGGTGGCCACGAAGGTGGCACTGGAGGTTATATTAATATGGAAATTACCTAAACCTTGCTTTAATCCCGGCTTCTTTATTCATAACCTGAATGGATTTGGTTAAGGGCTGAGCGTCGGTGTCCTTGTCTTCGACAAGGACACGGCATGTACTCAATAGGGTCATCGTGAAGATTTAATGAGATAATATATATGAGGCATCTTGCAAATAAGCATTGCCCAAAATCAGGCAGAGATTTTTAGATTTTATGATATCTTTTCATAAGATCTTTCCACATTTATTTTCCTCTTAAAGATCGCTCTTGCTTTTTCTTACGGCCAGATTTCCCCCCCAAATAACCGTTTGAATCGGAGTCCTGGGGAGGTGGAAAATGGGTTGTAGGTGTGATTTGCTCCTGGCATAGAGAGTCCTGATACTCAATAAAGTTAACTTTCTCTTGCCTCTTGAAATAGTTGTCATTGCAATTCCTGTTGCCCTCCCCAAACTCAAGCTACTTTGTTCCTCCAGGTTGTAGGAAACTGCTCTGAATCCAGGGAAATGCCTGTGGCATCACTGTCATATTAGGAGGCTTAGGACAATGATATATGACACATGGAGTCAAGCGGACTCTGCCAGATTGATGAAGGGGAAGCCTCTTCTTAACACTGAGGGCATTTGGTCTGGCCGTCCCTCGGGGCTGGTTTCAAGGGCACCATAAAGACAGGACAGAAGCAACCAGACAAATGGCTTTGGACAGAGAGGGCAGTCTTCCCTAGTATGGATATAACAAGCACAGAACGTGGAATCAGAAGCACTGGGTCAGTGGAGAAAGGCAGAGCAGCGGATTCTGAATCACCCTGAATATGTGGCATTTATGGGAGCCATCGGCCATTTTTAATAAAGAAGATACAAACCCAGTAGAGCCCATGGGAAGTACGGATTAGGGGATAGTTTCTAGAAGCAGTTGGGCAACACGTCTTGATATAAGGCAACAGATGATTGAGTTTGGTAGAGAGAGTGAGGAGGGAAAGCAGGGCTGGATAGGAGAGAGAGGACACAGAAAGAATCAGTAGAGCCTGAAAACCGATTCAAGGTTGAGTTTAAAGAAATGAATCCTCTCCAACTAGAAGAAAAATGGAACCAGAGCACAAGGAAGATGAAGGTCAGAAGACACATCTGTTCCTGTCACTACACCAGGAAGGTGCTGTGAGGCTGACAACTGATGGACGGGAGGTGCTTCCGTCTGCCTGGGTGGCCGAGGAGTCACGTGGGACTGTGTCCATGCGATGTCACAACATCTGGTCAGTCTGCTCTAAAACTCAGTCCGATGCTCGGTTTCACCCCCTGTGGAAGGAAGAGGCTGACAGAATGAGCTGCGCTTCCCCACGGTGTCTCCTGGCCCAGACTTACTTGGCCTGGCTACTGGAAAATGAGAAACTGAGTCACGACTGTGACGGCACATGGTCCCAGGGCAGCCCAGAGCATGCCTGTTTCTTAGCATCTGGACTGGACTTTATTTATGTGTATCGAAGGCTCTCAGGCTGGGGTGGGGAAGGAAGTTGGGAAAAGAAAAGCGGAAAATCCAAGAACCTGAAAGGTAATATCCATTGCACTCCCGGCAGCAATGGGTCTATTTTTACATCCGCCACATGGGGCAGAGGGCTTATGTTGTCATTTCAAACACCGCTTCGTCTTGACCAAGGCAGGATTATATGTGACAGCACTGAAATCAGAACATTTCTCCAGGCAGCGTAGCGGGAGGCCTTCTAATTGCTCTGGGTATCCGAAGTTACAAGGACCATCCCAGCTCGTCCCCTGCCTGGGAAAGAGAGATCATTAGTTCCCTAGACAGAAAACACTAAGGTTGCAAAAAGTGAATGAAACGCCCTACCAAACAATGCTCTCGTTGTGAGACGGTTTGCTCATGTTACAAAGGGGCTCAGGTCAGCCATCAGAGATACTAGAATGGTCTATATGTTTTTTAAGTGTCAACAGAAACTGGGATCCAAGAAAGACAAAGACTAATGTCTCGGGCATAGAGAACGGATTCTAAAAATAACAATCACTGCTCCGTATGCGTTTCATCTATCTCTCGATCCCCAGTGCCTGGTACCATGTCTGGGACGTTAATAAGTTTTGGTTATGACTGAATGGGTTAATAAAGTAATATTATCCGATGTTATTCCCCCACCCGGATGCGCTTCTCCCATGTTTCTAGAATATTCTTCCTCATATTTTTGGTCATATCACAGATCACATAGGAAATATCACTTCCTGGGAGAAAAATCCTTTCTGTCAACCAAAATGGGAAGCATCTGTCCATCGTTACCTTTAACACAGCATTGGTTTCCTGGAGGCACCAGCAAGAGGGTTGTGTTTTATCGGTTCTCTTGCTTGGCTCTGAGTAAGCTGAAGTTAGAAACCATTTCTTATTCTCTCTCTCTCTCTCTCTCTCTTTAGATTGTCTGGTATAGTTTGGCACACAGTAGGTTCATAATACATTTGGGTTGACAAACTGCTCCAAGAGACATTAGAGAAAAAAAGCCCTGTCAGGACTTAATAACAGACAGAATCCAGGGACACGAGAGAGGGAAAGGTCAATGACAAATCATCCCCGACAGTCGTTTCTTCTGCCTGCAACACAACATTTCTTTTCTTGACATCAGTAAGTGGTCCACGCATTCCTTCCAAGCCCGATACAATCTGTCGGCCGCCATTCCTGCAGGAAGGCGCTCTGCCACGAAGTCGCAAATAAAAGATAAAAATGTGAATGATGCTTTCTACGTGGCAGTGGCCTTTTTTCTAATTTTCCCCAATTGTTTCCAAAGCCCAAGTCTGTGTGTGGTCTTCTGGAGGAGACCGGCTTTGCTGTCGTGATGAACTGGAACAAAGCTCTGAATACCTTCCCCAAAGGGGATCCTTCCCCGCAGCCAATTAGAGCCCGTTCTAGGCTTCGCTGTTTCCTCCTAAGTCACTGTATATTTTTTGAAGTTTATGTGCCGTCGATTAGATGGATTACCACTCCTCTTCCATAAAGCAAGCGAATCGAGGGGCAGATTTTTCTTGGCACTTTTCCCTAAGAACAATCAGTCACACTCATGGCCTCGCTTTTTGTTTTCCAGGGGATGACCCCTAACTCTGCCTGGATCCTCAAGTCTTTGGGTTCCTCACTGGCACATTCAATTCCACACCTAAAATCTAACAAAATCTCCTCCCTTTACCCTGCAAAACCAGCTTCCCGTGTGGACCCCCTTCTCCTCAGGTATAATGCGAGCTGTCTCCAGTCACCCAAGCTCAAAGCCAGAGTCATCCCCTATCAGAGTGAGCTTTCTTTCTTTTTTTTTTTTTTAACACTTATTTATTATTGAGAGACAGAGAGACAGAGAGACAGAGAGCGTGAGCGGGGGAGGGGTAGAGAGACAGGGAGACACAGAATCAGAAGCAGGCTCCAGGCTCCGAGCCATCAGCACAGACCCCGACACGGGGCTCGAACCCACAAACTGCGAGATCGTGACCTGAGCCAAAGTCGGTCGCCTAACCAACTGAGCCACCCAGGCGTCCCTCAGAGGGAGCTTTCTAATGGATTTCATTGTCACTCGTCCCTTGCACATCGCCTCCAGAATTACAGTCACGAAGATCCATTTCTTCTACTATAAATTCTCAACTACTCAGTCTGGCTTTCAAATCTCTGCAAAACTGACTCTTAATTACCACTCCAGGAAATTGGTTGAGAAGTCCCCCAGGAATATTCTACTGAGTCACCATTTTCTGTTCCCAAAACAGACCCCAACCCTCAGACACTATCCTCAGCCTTGCCATCCTGGATTAAATTGTCTTTATGTGTCTAGTTCTTGTCCCAGCGCCTGGGTTACTGAAGGACTTGAACCTGATGCCTCTGCAAGTTTGTCCAGTTGGTCTGATTCCACTTAGACCCCGGATACTGGTCTTTTGTGCTTGCCTTGACTCTACACGCAGAAGCTCGCAGGCCAACCTACGTCCTCTTCCAGCCCTCAGCGGATTCCCAGGACCCGGAGCGAGGCGCATGGCCCGGGGTCACTGTTTGCCTGGATAGGAAGTCCAGAAACAAGCCAGGGCAGCCTGGCATCCAAAGATGAAAGTGGGATCATAAAATGAAAAGAGAGAAGCACATCGTAAGATGAAAAGACATGAAAGAGAGTTCTCAGACGTGTTGTTCCATTAGGGTGAATGAATGGGCACTCTTTCAGTCACAGTTGATAGAGCTCTAACTCAAAGCAGCTTGAGCCATAAAAAGGAAAGAGTTAGGTCGTGTCACTTAAAATTCCAGGAATGTATTTGGCTCCGTGTTCGGTTGAATACAAGTGTGCACATACTATCCTTCGACGTCTTTCTCTCTCCGTAGTTACGCTCTGCTTTCCGTCGTGCTCTCCCAGCCGGGCTTCCTCCTTGCGTGAGCAGGCTCTAAGTTCCTATCCTACCAGCTCAGCGACCCTAGAGAAGAGTACTTTCATAGCAGTCGCATCAAGTTTCGGGATGGTTTCCCAATGAGATGGCTGAGGCCCCAGCCCCATCCCTGAATGAACCGCTGCCCCCGGAGAGAAGAAACATCACTAGGAAAGTCAGGACACTGTTCGAAGGGGAAAACGCTAGATGCTGGGTAGTAAAACCAATGTCCAGCATGATAGATAAGAGCAGTTGGACGGCTCAGGACAACAGGTACATCGGAGGCCTGAATCTTGGGGATTGGGGGTAGTTCTGATCTCTTAGAGATCCCATGCTTGGTCTCTCTCTTATACTTTGGTACATGTGACAAGGGTCATGGGTGATGGTGAACCAGAGAAATACACCTTCCCCATCCGGATAGATGGAGCAGGTGCACATGCACACACACATACACACACATCTGCTTCTCAGCGGAGCTACATCCTATTTAGATGGATTATTCGGAGGAAAATCCATGCACCTGTGCAAAGGCCACCTGTCTGGGGCTCCCCATAGGACACCCTATTTTAGTCCAGGTGGAAGGATAGGAGAGTGAGATATGGTTATGAGGGAACATTTCAGAGAACTTTAAAAGGCAAAAAACTCTCCAGCCCAGATTGTTACAACGTGCCCACCAATTTACCCCATGCAATTTGCTTACCTTTCAACAGACAGAGGATCTTTAGGGAGTATTTTTCACTGTGGCACCTTCCGTCTAGGTATGACCCCTCACTAACCACAGTTCAAAGCCTTTCCCCGCTCCGTGCCAGGGAATGCAGGGATCCCCCGTCCCTGATCTAGGCCCCAGGTTAAACATGTTCCAACACATTCCAACATGTTTCTCCAAGGCTCAGCTCAAATTCCATTCTCTGTCACAAACGTTCCCGCTACCCTTATTTTGATTTTATTATTTTTTTAATGTTCATTCATTTTTGAGAGAGAGAGAGGGAGACACAGAGTGAGCGGTGGAGGGAGGGAGAGACAGGGAGACACAGAATCCGAAGCAGGCTCCAGGCTCTGAGCTGTCAGCCAGAGCCCGACGCGGGGCTCGAGCTCACAAACCGCGAGATCATGACCCGAGCCGTATCGTCGGACGCTTCATGGACTGAGCCAGCCAGACACCCCTACCCTTATTTTAAATTAGTCTTTCTCTCTCTCTCTCTCTCTCTCAAACTCCGCGGGTGTTGTTTATTCCCCCATGACAGCACTTATCACAGTTTGCTTTTGAATTAACGTTATTTATGTATGTGTCTGTCTTCACTGATAGACTGTGAGCTTTCAGCAGGCCTGGAATAGCTCTCATCCGTCTCTATATCCCCCCCGCCACAATGTCAAGTGCCACCCTTTACACTGAGCAGATCCCCAACGACTGTTCGCCAGGTTGCTGCAACCAATCACGTTAGCTCCTGGCACAATATTTTTCAAAGGCCTCGCCTTAACTACAGCACCGCTTCTAACTTTCTAAAAATCCACGTTCCCTTTGCGAGCTAAAAATCTCATGCCTTCTGTTGTGATTGGAGGGGTCCGGTAAATAATCCCTTCTCTGCTCCACTCATGATCCGAGCCAGTTAAAACATTAGACAAACAAGAAGACAGGTAGGGATTTCCGGCAGCCTTGTTACCGATGAAAACTGAATTTCGGCTGGCAAGAAAGGGCTTCCTAATTCGAAAGGCAGGCCGTCCACATACCCTTTTGAAATGCAGAGCGGGGGGGGGGGGAACAGAGCAGTAATTCCGTGTGCTGTGGACACGGGCCTCCTAGGAGGGAGGCTGAGCTGTGTATTCATGCTCTTCCCTGTCCCACATTCAAGAAGCCACTCTTCTTCCCATAAAGAGGAGTGACAGAAGGGTCACGACTTGCCTTGTCACCGTCACGAAAAATCTCTTCACATGGAAGGAAACGTCGGGAGAGGTGAATGTGCCTTCAACATACACCTCCCTTCATCAGTTTGTTCAACAAATTGCAGAGTAAATAACCATGCGTCGTCTACTTTGTCCCGAGTACCTTGTTAGAACGTGCGACACAGTGGTGAGCCGGGCAGGCATAATCCCAGCCTCCAGGGGCCTCAGTGTCGAGAGCAGTGAGAGGCGACGGCAAACGTGACCATCACTAAGGAGCTGTGGAAGCAGACAGACCGAGGTCCAGGAAAGCCTCCTGCAGAAGTGACATCTTGGCTGGGACTTGATGAGTGATGGGTTTTAGATAGGTGATGAAAACGGGAAGAGTATTTACTGGAGACGCAAGAGGGGGGAGAAAAGGGAAAGTGGAGGTGGGCGTTCCAAAGCCAGGGAACAGAATATGCAAAGCACCTGAGGTTCTATGTCTATGTGGACCTGGCCGACTGCATTCCGTAGAAAAATCACATGCAAAAAAAAAAAAAAAAGCTTCAAAATCCTGGCTTTTCTACCTCCAGCTTCCAACTTCCCAAATCCGCTCACTCTGCATCATGCTGCAAGAAAAAGCAGATTGCCAAGGTACCAAGTGCTATGGTGATTGGAAATATAAAGGGGATTAAGTGACAGACAGACAGTGACTCTAGAGAGAGGATGGCTGGAAGAGAGAGCCAAAGAGAAAAACACAAAATCATGAGGACTGGAGGCAGGAATATCAGCCCTAAAATAATTCGTAAGGGAAAGAGATAATTTAAACTTGTAGACATCCTTCTTAAATCCAGCCAAATTCGAAAACCCACTTGGAGGTGTTGGCAGCGTTTTTATTCTTTCTCGGGGGGGGGGGGGAAGAAAGTCTCCTTTATCAAACTCTTAATTATCAGAACTATCTAAACATGAGATGGTAGGGAGACCAAAAAAGGCTCTGTTCTATTTTGCATTTCACTAGCTGCAGCTAGGCTGACCCTAATAGCAGTGATCGCTTGGCTACATATTTGGTGATTAAGTGGCACCACGGTTTGGGAAGCCAGTTCCCCAAAGCAAGCTATCAACAATGCACGGACAACAACTATGAGGTTCAAAGTCAACTGATAAGGCAACTCAGACAGCAAATACGAACTGCCCCCCACCCCACCTTGCGGGGACAGTGCTGGCATTCTCCAGCATGCCCCGTGCTGGCGTTCTCCCATTAACGCCGTAGTATATGAAAGCTAGAAGAAGCCCTGGAGACCATCTTGTCCCACGTCTTCATCGTACATCTAAGACACATCAGGCCCGGGAAAAGACGTGATCTCCCCAGCAACCTGCAGCAGGCCAGAGGCAAGGCTAGATTTAGCACCCAGACCTCTGCTCCTTGGTTAGGGCTTTTGTACCCATTGGGTTTCAGTCAATGCATTGAAAGCAACTTCAAAGCAGGCAATACCTAAAGATAACCATGTTAGCCTCATCGTGGATTACAGCTACCTTTGAAGACGAGTAGTCAAATGTGCTTAGTTACATCCCTCTGAAATGAACTTAGTTCCTAAACCTGCAGGCTCTCCTTGCAGCGGGAGGGTGGGATCTGTTCCACTAAGGTAACGATTCGTAGAGAGAGAAGGTCAGAAGCCTTCCCTAAGGGAAAGGCATACAGATCCCAGAAGAGATAAGCCATGCATTCCAAATTCTTTCTCCCAAATTCATCCATCAGATAGCTTAGCCCTCTTCTGATTTGACTGGAGATAGGGAGTGATGACAGGTGAAGCGAGAGGCCAGGAACGTGACTCTAATGGGGATCTTGTCACAGAAAGCAAAAGGCCAGGGTAAAGGAGGTCTCCCTCCAACATTTCAAAATGCTTTTTGTTTTAAATCTTAACTCGTAGTGCTTAACCATTAACCCAGGATCCCCAAGGTACAGTCAACCCCTTGTGAGAGAAGATCAGAAATCTATCAAGTAATTCTTGCTTCCTTCTTCATCAAGCCACTCCTTCAATATCAACCATCACACCTCAGGGTGTCCTATGGGTTAGCTGTAACCATTCTGCCTCCGCGATAGGGCAGGCAGTCCTAACATGTGTCAGACAGATATTACTTAAATGAACTCCAAGTCTCCTTGTCCAGTCTCCTTCTCCATGAGAGCTCATCAGAGGTTCTGCAATAAAGATCAAATGGCCACCTGAATGATTCGCCAGCTCTACAGGAAGAAACCAATGTTCAAAGGTCAAGTGTCCTCGCATGTCACAATGCAAAGGAATCAATTCCTAAAACAAAATATTGTCATGCTCAGAGAAAATTCAAAGTCCAAAAAATTCTGGGCAAAATCTAAATAAATCGAAATACTTTCTAACTTCTTATTCCTCACAATCTCTCTTAGGATTCTTGATGCCTGGTGAGGGAGGGATTCCCTTAGCGTCTACAATGTGGGCTCTCTTATTGTAACGAGTGTATTTCTGTCAGGGTCTCAAAACTGGTATGAAGTCCAACCCTAAATCTCTGATGAGCACTCCTTCATAAGGAATCCAAAGACTTAACAAAGATGAAAATATTATTTCGGCACCTACAGTACACCCACAAAATTGAGAAAGCATAAATCTCTAGCCTCTGTATCACTTAATTTTATTCGGGTTACTTAATTTCAGAGACTCGGAAAAACATGAGTGTCAGGTTCCCTGTGAGGCTAACCAGTCTATTTAAGCTGCCCAGAGTCTATGATCTTGAACTCAGACTCATTTAGGAGAAATATTCCATCAAGTGTTAATGGCCTATATTCCATAACGAGGGGGGGGATTTAAAATCCCACCAATCTATATAACCCACCTTCTTAAAGGGCTGCATTTATAAAACTCCTGCCTTCTACCAAAATATAGTAATATCCACTGGTGGAAGTTCCTCCTTTTTTTTAATGTTTATTTGTTTCTTAGGGGGGGGGCGGAGCATAAGTGGGGGAGGGGCAGAAAGAAGGGGAGACCCAGAATCCAAAGCAGGCTCCAGGCTCCCAGCTGTCAGCACAGAGCCCGACTAGGGGCTCGAACTCACAGACTGCGAGATCATGACCTGAGCTGAAGTCACTTAACCGCCTGAGCCACCCAGGGGCTCCAGAAGTTCCTCTTAACTCAGAACCTCTTCAGATGCCCTTGATTCCCTTGACCACGTTGAGATTTTGATGTTTGGACACCCCCCCATGGAACTGATATCACGTAACGCAGCCTCTACATCATCTTGGTGAGCAAGCGTTTTAATTTCTGAGGTGGCAGTTCTCACTACATGCTATGGACTTAGGTCTTAAGAAATCGGCGTCCTACATTTCTCCTCATCCAAATATTTGTTTCCACTTAAAAACCACCTTCTGCCCACTTCAGAACCGAGGCTGCTGTTGATGCTTCAAAAATGTTTTTTCCAGGGACCTCATGAGGACCACTACCTCTGTCATGGCCCCCCTCACGTCACCCTGTGCTCAGCCTGAACGATCTTGGTCTTGAGTAGCATTTCTCTCTGCCGTGTCCTCTTTTACAGCAGCAAATGATGCCTCTGGCATTTCCTTCCTCTCTCTTTCTACCCAGGCGCACACAAATGCTCCAATGAGCATTCTAACTACTTCGTTGCTTCATGGCGTGGCCCCCTTTCCTTCTCCAACAGTGGAGTCCTGCTACTTACAAGAATTGAATTCCTTTCTTCTTTCCTTTGAATTTTTTCCCTCTGCTTTCTGGCCAAAATGTGCATTCGTCCAACACCACCCTTTAAATGTTATCTCCTAGGGTTTCCCACTCTGAGAGATAGGAAATTAATAATTTCTGGGTCTGCGGGACGCCTCTAACACAACAAATCTTGTCCGTGATCATTTCCTAAATTAAATCAATCCATCTGGGAGGGGGTAACCTATCAGTCTATATCTGGCCCAGGCTAGATTTAATCTCTCATTGTTCTACTTAGATTCCCTTCAGTATGTGCTGTGGTATGTAGGATTCAAAAACAGTCCTCACATATCCCACCTAATCCCGGGGACTATGGACGTGATATCACACTGGTGATAAATGTTGCACTACACGGCAAAGGCTTTCTGAAGATATAATTAATGTTACTCATCAGTTGACAATGAGTTAATCAAAATAAAGATGATCCGTGCTATCATGTGATTAGTCTAATAGCTTAAAGGCAGAGAGTCAGCTCTGGTTGGTGGCCGTAGAGTCCTAAATCCAGAAATACACCGAGCGTGTTTTCTACCGGTTTAGACGATAGCTACCAGCCCACCTGTAATAGCCATGTCGCCGTGAAATTGATCCAAAAGTTCATTTTAGTGTATTCCGTTGATTTTTCTCGTCTGTCCACGCTTTTTGCCTCGCTTACGTGTCTCTCCCAGTCTTCAGGGAATGTTTCCTGGTGTGAATTCTTTACGTGGTCGCTCTCAGTAATTCCCAGCAGGCTGCCACATTCATTCCAGGCTGCCTTCCTAGATCTTGCCTCTTTCCCTGTGTTCTATTTCTTTGTACACCTGTCACATTTTCTGGATCTAATTCAACTAAAATGGCTTCTTTTCTAATGCCCTCTTTTACAGCAATTACACCTTGATGAAGCCACTTCTACCTTTCATATCTGCTTATCACAGCCCTTAATAACTCATTTCCCTTTCGTATCTGCCTGAATGTTCCTCCAAGATGTTAACATTTTTCCTAAGGAGCTGTCTTTCTGCTTTAACATGGTCTTCCTGTGCTTGAGTTCCGTTCTTCCGTTGCTCCTTTTGAGATGGCGAGACGAAAGAATACTAGTTAAAATATTCAACTTCCTTCTCGGTTTCCTAAATAAAATTATTTCTAGACGCCACATATTCCAGACACAGGCAGTGTTTTCAATTCCCTTCCTAAGCTCTGGATTTTTAACAATTCTCTCTAATGGAGGAACTAATTTTTCTTTATAAAAAGGGTCTCCTTTCGTTCTACCCATTTACTAATAAAGCCTATCAGCGTGCTGTGCATAAAGCCAAGGTTTTGATCTTGAGAAACTAAAGCCACGGTCAGAACCTCAAAAGGAACAAACCTGAGACCACATGGTAGAGAGCAACCCTCAAGAACCTGTCCACGAGCTCATGTTTACAAGAGATTAGAGGACTCTGGGTTCCTCCTTTTAGCCTCCTTAGAGCAAAGAGAATTTAGGGCAGCAAGTTTAGCACTGCTGCTTAGGCCTGGCAATAGCATTTTCAAGTGGAGGTTTTACGCATTAGAGTCTATAATCTACGTAGAATATAACTAACTGCCTTTGCAGTTTAACGTGGCCACTTACAGACCGACACTGGGCTATGGACCTCAGGAAAAGCAGAATATAGAAGGCCTCGTACAGCCCTCTCTTTCTCAAACGAGAAAATGCAGGACTGGAGAAATAAAGCAATTCGATGTCACCCAACACCTCCGGTGGAACGTAGACTCAAACCCATTCTCCCAAGCACCATGAAAGGAACAGTCTAGGACATGTGGTACCAGGAAGTCACATCTGCAGGAGTACATCCAGTGGCGGCCACCTCCACAGGGTTATTGACAACCGCTGTGACCCAGAAGAGAGAAGTCAGAGGAGTGAGGGAAAGGGTGGAAAATATGTCATGTGAGAAGTGGAAGGAAGCTGTGGTGGAAACATTCTCCTGCTGGTGTCAGATGACCTGTTTTCAAGACACAGATTCAGTCACGTGCGGTGGCTATCATGCTAGACAGGTCTCCTGGTCCTCCTGACCTCTTCCGTTCTCTTCTCCATAAATTGGAGATGACAAGAACATTGCCGTCCTTGTCATAGAATTGCAGTGAGACTATATGTGATAATGGACCAGGATGATTTATGCAAAGCTGATGCACGTAGCTATTATTTTCTTCTACTAAAAGATAATCGAGGAGCACCTGGGTGGCTCAGTCCGTTAAGTGTCCAACTCTCGCTCTCAGCTCAGGTCATGATCTCACAGCTCGGTGCCGACAGCACAGAACTCGCTTAGGATTTTCTCTCTCCCTCTCTCTCTCCCTCTCTGCCCCTCCTCTGCTCATGCCTGCTCTCTCTGTCTCTCTCCCCCTCAAAATAAATAAATGGGCGTTATTTTAAAAAGGTAACGGAGCAAAGAATGTTTCGCAAAGGCAAAATGAGCCTGAGTTGAGGGATATTTGAGGTACTGTCGCTTATGACAAAAATAAAATAAAATAGAATAAAATAAAATAAAACTTGTTAATCATCTGTTTCTTGGACCATTTTCTACGTCCTCCTTCTTTTCTCTTTCCACACTACCAATCTATACATTCTAGAACACAGCACAGCTTGGAGGGCAGATAAAGGAGACAGACCATGAGCTGGGATCAAACTTGAGTCTTCCTGGCTGCCTCAAAGCACAGTTCACTTTCCACCACCAGGGCAAAGAGCAAAGTGGTCGGGGCTATGGGCTCTGGAATCGAGCTTCTTGAGTTCACACCTGGCTCTGCCCCTGGGAGCTCCGTGATGCAGGCAAGATAATGAATCTCGCTGTGTCTCCTTCTCGTCATTTGTAAAATGGAAATAATAACAGACCCACTTTTTCAGGTCGTTATGTGAGACCACGTGAGATACAGCATGGAGGGTGCTTGGAATGCATGGCAAAAACCCCACTCTTGTTGCCGAACTGTTTGTCAGAAGGGAGATTGGAGCAGGTGGCGTTCTGTTTCCCTGCCAACCTTCAGAGCCGAAGTAAACTTTTCTCTCCCCTTTCCATATGTACGTTACCAGGCAAAGTCCTCCTGGAAGCATCTTAGAGCTCAGCCCAGCACCTCGGTCAACACTGATTTTGATCATAGCAAAAGGAATTTGGAAAAGAACATCAAGGTTCTTGGTACAAAAACTGACTTTTTAAAAATACGTATGCTAAAGGCAGTTCCGAGAATTTGCTGGTATATTTCATATAATTTAGGGATGATCATACCTCTTATTTAAACCGATCGCACATTTATTGCACTGTCCAAACAGGTCTAGGTGCCCGGAAGCCCGGACAGAGGCATGCCAGACAGCATGTTATCACATTTTGGTGGAGATCAACCTCGCTCGGGGTGTAAGGAGAGGACGAGTCTGGACATGAAATCTTGACGGGGAACAAAAATGAGAGTGGTGATTTCTTTTCGAAGTTCCATGGGGATCAGATAAAGTGATGAGAAAAATTAGTGTTTCCCCTGAGCCACACACTACTCAATATTAACATGGCTTCAACTTAATTAGCGGTAGCTTCCTTTTTAAGATGCTAAGTAATTTTATTATTAAAGACAATAATCACAGCAGTGGAGAGATGCAGGGTGGCCACTCTAACAGAGAATTGTTGAAAAGTTACGTCCGTTTGGAAGGTAATAAGGCAATATATAAAATACATATAGTCATAATATTTATGGCCCTCCCTAAATCCTATTTCTAAATAAATAATTAAGCATGTGAAGACGTATCAGCGTGTACGATCAAAATGGCCTTGGATGTGACTGCCAAAAACCAGTGGGAAAAGAAATGGTCAGAAACGCAAGACCAGCGAAATAAACGAAGGCATATCAATGCGATGGAAAGCCAGGTAGCTATTAGATGGATGATCTAGGAAAAACTAATGATACAAGAAATCATTACAGGCCCTTGTTCAGCAAAATGAGTAGGTTATTAAGGAGCGTGAGCTGCATAACCATGATGGCATACATTCATTTACACAGAGAAAAATAGAAGCCTGGAAGGACGGACGCACAGCTAAGCGGACACAGAGGTCATCAGATGGAAGTGGGATTCAGACTGTTACGTTCTTTCTCATGCTTGCATGCGCTGTCCAAATTATTTCAAATAGATTTCATGAGTACCACTTCACAAGAAGCAAAAAAAAAAAAAAATCAATAAACAATTTTTTAACGTTTTTTTTTTCCTAATTCATTTTTGAGAGACAGATAGAGACAGAGCATGAGCAGGGGAGGGGCAGAGCGAGAGGGAGATACAGAATCCGCCGCAGGTTCCAGGCTCTGAGCTGTCAGCACAGAGCCCGATGCGGGGCTCGAACCCACAGACCATGAGAGCATGACCTGAGCCATAGTCGGACGCCCAATCGACTGAACCACCCAGGCACCCCAAAAAGGAAATTTATTAAAGCGCATACACACACCCTTGTCTCTTGGGATCTGATACTCGGCGATTACACAGCACAACCCATAAACCTACACATCAGCTCCCGTGTCTAACACGGCTCAGGCCTCAAGGGAACGTTTCTCTTACCGTATATTCTTGAAATGAGTGATGGCCAAGTGCAAATGTTAGGAAGATGTGTGAATGGAGGCGGATGCAACTTTGCAAGAAGGACCTGAGAGGCGAAAGCGTTCAGGAAGGCAAAAGAAAAAATAAGCAACTCAATGTTGCCCTCACGAACGCAATAGTCCTTGGTTATCAGTTTCCTTGGGCATCCGTTTCCCAGGAAAGTCAAACCTCCCTTTTGAGGGAATCTCTTTGTCCTCCAATTTATTGTTTTAGAGGTACTCAGAATTAGCCAAGGATTCAGAATCATGGCACACATCAGCCGAGAAACACCTTGCGATATTAAACAGTGCACGTCTCTGCTTAAAATTGTATATTCTTGAGCTTAGATGTAACAGAGTGCAGTGTTAGCCTAATACTTTACATTGGCAACTCGACGGGCACTGAAAGCAAGAAATGTGAATATTCTATTTTCATACCCATATAGAAAAGAATGTAATCACATTAAAAATGTTTTCATTAAAAATCACTTTAAAAATTAAATTTAATAATTTTACTTGAATAATTTTGCCAAAAAGTTTCGATACTAATCAATTTTCATTATATTTTCCATTTTAACCTAATTTTTTTTAATGTTTTAATTTTTCTTTGAGAGAGAGAGAGAGCCTGAGTGGGAGAGAGGGGCAGAAGGAGAGACAACCCCAAGCAGGCTCCACAGTCAGTGCAGAGCCCAATGCAAGACTCAGTCCCACGACGCTGGGGTCATGACCTCAGCCGAGATCAAGGGTCAGACGCCGAACCGACTGAGCCACCCAGGCTCCCCTTCATTTTAATTATTAAAAGCAATAAGGAATATTTTATTTAAAAAAAAAACACATTTCAGAAACATATGCAAAATAATTTTAACTTCTCAAATGTTTTCATCTTATGGAAATGTAATTTACATTTTAGCTTGCATTTAGCCTACGTTTCATGGAAATATACTCTAATTTTGTATACTTTGAAAGAACTCTATTTTACGCTTTAATCTTATAAAGCATTTTTGTCAACAGAACACAAATGACATGAAAAGTTTTATTATAGAAACATAAAGAAATGAAGTCAAAGGAAATAAATTTTATGGACGAAACATACACTTACTTATACATTAGGAATCTGAACATTGGTGATCAATCAGCAGGCTACCTAGACGAGAGCAGTCATAATCGAATTCAGTTGTTGGATGATACTTTGCTGACTTCCTCTCTTTGTTCTAGACCCATTCCTTGGGGCCATGGAAAAGATACCTATGCTTCTCCGTCCCTGACTGGCCCTCCAATGTTTGCACAAAGCGACTGTGAGCCTCTGAATCTTCTCTTCCCCAGGTCTGATTCAGGCTACACATATACTCTCCCCCCATCGTCTGTTCTGTCATTTTACTGCTATTTACAGTGAGAAGCCTTTCGGCAGCACCTGCTATGCCCTGGGCATTGTGATAGGCCCTGAACATCCAGAAATGAAAATTCATTGCTCTTGCTATAAAGACATCAGATTCCAGCAAAGAAAATCTTGGGCGACCTCCTTTGCTTTTTGATAGCTATTTCTTTTAAACGAAAAAGCATATCCTGGCATAAGAACACCCTAGATATTTCTCTCCTGTTCGTTCCGTTATTAAGCAGCCTTTGACAAAATCTTGCTAAACTGTTAACAATCTTGTCATTACAGAATACGTCAGTGGTACGTCAGGGGCCTGGGGATGCTCAGAAGGACAAAACAGTGTCCTGTTCTTAAGAAGTTCACAGAGGGGCGCCTGGGTGGCTCAGTCGGTTAAGCCTCCGACTTCGGCTCAGGTCACGATCTCGCGGTCCGTGAGTTCGAGCCCCGCGTCGGGCTCTGGGCTGATGGCTCCGAGCCTGGAGCCTGCTTCCGATTCTGTGTCTCCCTCTCTCTCTGCCCCTCCCTGTCTCAAAAATAAATAAACGTTAAAAAAAAAATTAAAAAAAAAAAGTTCCCAGATAAACGCTGCAGAAATGGACGCAAATACAATGAGGCAAGTTCAATGACAGAGGCCAATATAGGATGCTATGGGCATTTTCTCCCAACTCACACATAATTTCATTTTACTCCATACAATCCTCCAACTGCTGAGGGTATAGCCAACTTACCTATGTTTACTATCTCACCACTTGCTCACCTCGCTGAAATTCCTCAGTCCATTGAAATCGAGCATCTAGACCACCCTCCACTTACACTGTCCTAACCAAGGTCCCCACTGACCTCCTTGCCATAAATCCAATGACCGCTTTCATTCTTTGCCTTCATTTACGTGGACCTGGGCCTCCCGCTTGAAACAACTTTTTCCATTGGCTTCCCTGCCACCACATCCTTCCAGTGGTTTCTCCAAGCTTTCTGGCTAACCCTTCTCAGCCTTTTTCACGATTTCCTGTTATTCTGCTCTTCTCTCAAACCTCAGTCCCCGATACGTCTCCCACGTGTGTGAATCACAAATATGCTGATTGCAACCATAAACACCCTGGATATCGACAAACTTGCATTTGACCAAAACCTTGCTGCTGGGTTACGGCATTTGTATACATCTGCCAGCTCTGTGCCTCTTAGAAGCGCTCTTCGAGGGGCGCCTGGGTGGCGCAGTCGGTTAAGCGTCCGACTTCAGCCAGGTCACGATCTCTCGGTCCGGGAGTTCGAGCCCCACGTCGGGCTCTGGGCTGATGGCTCGGAGCCTGGAGCCTGTTTCCGACTCTGTGTCTCCCTCTCTCTCTGCCCCTCCCCTGTTCATGCTCTGTCTCTCTCTGTCCCAAAAATAAATAAACGTTGAAAAAAAAATTAAAAAAAAAAAGAAGCACCTCTTCGATGCTGTTCAGGCACATGAAACTCAGGCTAAATGAATGTACTATTTTCTACCCTAACACGTTTCTCCCCTGTATATCCCATCTTAGTGAAGGAAGATGCCATCAACCTGGATGCCAGGATGATCTTTGAGTCCCTTACATGTACTCAATCACCAAGTATCAATTAAAAAAATTTTTTTAATATTGAAATACAGTTAACATACAATGCTGTGTCAGTTTCAGGCATACAACATATTGATCTGGCGACTCTAGACATTACCCAAGGCTTGCCACGATATGCATAGTCACCATGCAACATTATTGCAATATTATCGGCTGTATTCCTCATACCGTACCTTCCACCTCTGTGACTTATTTATTTTACAACTGGAAGTCTGCATCTCTTAATCCCCTTGATCTATTTTGCCCACCCTCACCCCCTCTCCGGTGGTAGCTATCAATTTCTACTCTTAAAAATGTCAGTTCTCCGGGGCGCCTGTGTGGCTCAGTCGGTTGAAAGTCCAACGTCCAACTTCAGCCGCAGGTCACGATCTCACGGTTCACAAGTTCCAGCCCCGCATCCCGCTCGCTGCTGTCAGCGTGGAGCCCGCTTCAGACCTTCTATCCCCCGCCCCTCTCTGTGTCTCAAAGATAAAGCTTAAAAAAATGTCAGCTCTCCATTTACTGCTACTGTCTTTGCTCAGACCACCATCTCCTGTCCCGCGGAGTAACTCACTGGTCCGCTGAACTGTTCTCCCCGTGTGGAGCTGCTTTGCTGCCCTTCCAAAGGATCCACCATAGGTGGCTAGAGCCACCTCTCAAAAATGCAAATGTGACTGTGTCGCCCTGTTGATTAAAGCTCCTTAATGACTGCCATTGCCCTGTGGCACGAAAGAACAGTGTTGGGAAATAATAAGAAATTGGCCATCGCAGGAGTCTAAAGTTCATCAGGATAGTCAAGTCGATGGGAACAGCTAAGCACAAACTGAGCTGGGAAAGGAGGCTGTCACTGGAACGTTAATCCCCAAGGGCACGAAAACAGGACTGAAATAAATCCACACAGATGCCAGTTAGCTCAAACTTTCACCCAGAACCTATAGAATTGGAGAAAATTACATTTGTTCCACTCCCACCCATGAAATAGTGTTCAAGAGTGGAAATAAGGGAAAGAAAACCACCTCTTACTGAGAGCCCACGTCAGGACCCCTGGTTTCTGGCCCCAACTTTCATTGGTTCTGTGCCTCAAGGCAACTTGTTCTCTTCTTCTGAAGCAATCCAGTCCAAAATATCATGCAAGCCATGTCTGTAATTTGAAACTTTCTAGCAGCCACGTGGCAAAAGTAAAAGGAAACAGGTGAAATTCATTTTAAATATATGTCATTTAACCCGATACATCCTCGGTACGAAGATTCAGCGAGCGGTTAATAATTACTAATTAGACATTTTGCATTTGTTTTCTCACTAGGTGTTTGAAACCTGGAGTGCAGGTTGCGCTTTCCGCGCCCGTCAGCCCAGGCTGCGGTTTGGCTCAACGCTAGCCTCCGCTTGCCTCCCCATAAAAAATAGAAGTGGGTGTATTCCATGAATTCTAGGCTTCTTCCTAGAGTCAGTGACATTCCTTAGCCACATGGAGGCTGACCCATAAGCTTTCCCCAACCGCACGGACATGTTGCTTAGATTAAGTTTCCCTCTGCTTCTTCAATCCTAGTTCAGCAAAGTACAACAAGACACTCTGGAATCAGACATCACACTGTCCTTCAGAATCGTTGGTCCTCAGGCACCCACTCCTGAGTCTCAATCCAAGGGTCTCCCCCACATTCTGCTACAACAGAATCCTGTAGATCTTTCTACTCTCAATGAAGACTCTACGGTGCTCATCGAGAGCTCCCAGAAGGGTCCTTGGGACGCTGATAAAGAAGGGAAACTATTTCCAGGGGAAAGGCACATAGACAGGTTGTAAGGGGAGGCACCTCTGGGCAGAAGCACTGACTCCAGAAGCTGGGCCGCTCAGTGGACAGAACGCGGGCTTGGGTTTAGGCCGACGCGGGTTCAGACCATGGTCCCCGATGGGTGAGGCTGGGCCAAGTGCCGAGCCACTCACTCTCCCTGTCATCTGTAAAATCAGTCTAGAGATAGGTTTTCACAGAGTCACGGAGAGGTTACAGGTGGTGACAGACCTGACGGGCAGCTGGCAATGGCCAGGTCGCCAGACATGCCCCATCAGCAAGTCAAAGGGTTACGTTTGTGGTTTGATTACCGTGATCTATCTCCCCGTGCCCGCAGTCAGGGGGGCTCACAGAGTGTCCCTGATGGTCGGCTCGGCACCACAGGGAGGGAACTGGGGATTCCAGAGCCAGTAGTAGGCTACATTAGCTCGTCTTTAAGAGAGCCTCAGGAATACCAGCTTCTGCCCACCCACCCCTGCCACCGCCCCCCTTTCCTGCCCCATGGCTTCTACCTCCGCTGGGAGGGGCTGGGAAAACACGTCTCCCTGGAGAGAGGCAGACGCTCACTAACTCCTGTCCTAGCCATCCCACTCTCCAAAGAGTGCCCAGCAGCCCCTTTGGGACCCCTTTATCTGATGTCATTCATAAATGCCCATTATTTTCTCCCTAGCCTTGCCGAATTATCCTAATCCAGTCACCTGACCTACTCGGTTTGGAGAAGGGTTCAAGTGACCTTCTTGTTCCTCTTCAAAATGCTCTGAGTGTTCTTACAAAACGAAAGGCCAAATTCCAGAGGTACACGTCTTAATGGACCACAGAAGTTGAGGCCCTTCATAACCAGCCCTCCAGTAAGCCAACTGCTCAAGCCCAGAGTCCTGGAACCTCAGCATCAGATGGAGACTTAGACATCACACTTCTGTCGTCTCAAATAAAAAAGGATGAAATCAGAGAGTTAATCTCACCTGCCCGAGGCCACGCGGTGCGTCAGATCCAGAGCTGATGGTGGCGTCTTCTGTCTCCCGATCCTTCCTTCCGTCCGCTGCACCTCGCAGCTTCTCTACCTTACATCAACATAGCAACAGCACAACACACAGATCCGTTTCAAATCCTGTGTGGATAAACCAGCGAAGCACTTCGTGCGTTCTGCTCCTTCATCAGAGTTGTAGGGATGTGTGTGGAGACAATGCATGCAATGGAGGCTGCATGAAATCCAGTTTTGATATTCCAATGGAAATATTCGCATAACTGAACACATTTTGAGACCCATCCAGTATCCCTGCAGGGAAACTCTTCTGGTAGTTGATTAGTGGATTGGCCTTCTGTTGCTGACATTTTTCTTTTTAAAAAAGCCACTGGAGGGGCGCCTGGGTGGCGCAGTCGGTTGAGCGTCCGACTTCAGCCAGGTCACGATCTCGCGGTCCGGGAGTTCGAGCCCCGCGTCAGGCTCTGGGCTGACGGCTCGGAGCCTGGAGCCTGTTTCTGATTCTGTGTCTCCCTCTCTCTCTGCCCCTCCCCCGTTCATGCGCTGTCTCTCTCTGTCCCAAAAATAAATAAACGTTGAAAAAAAAAAGCCACTGGAAAAAAAAACAGACATCTAAAGATGAAGGGGTTCCTGACCGCGCCACCCGCCTCGCCCCTGAATGTGCCACTTGCGCATGTGGATTATTTCGAGGTGAAGGCACTTGAGACCCTGTGGGCTCCAGAGAGACTTTTGGTCCCTCCCTTAACCACACAGAAGAATCTAAACTGGGGGGTCTTTGTCCGCATAAGAATTACTAACAGAGATCAATTCTGTCTGAGCGACCCATCTGTACGGTAGGACGGGCCTCTGATTACCAAACACCTGTTCTTACGATCGCTGTGAAGAGACCACTTTTAGACAACAGACTTGAGCAATGGAAACTTGGTCAAGGCCAAAGGGGTCCCCTAGCCACCCCCTGGCTGAAAACAGACAGCCCCCTTGGGCGACCCACCCCAAAATATCCAGAGGCCCTAACCAACCCATGGGCTTCTTCCAACCAGGCACAGTTGCCAAAATAGGGGAAAATGCTATTCATCGCCATACCTTCTCGTCTTCCCCCTTTAAAAACAGCCCCCAACCACTGCCTCATTGCAGATAGCCTTTCCTCGGTAGTCCTGCCCGCCTCTCCCTTGCAGTGAATTCAATACACTTCTGTCTCCTTTATTCTGCCTCAGGTGCATCCTTTCACGGGCTCCTGTCACCAGCTTTCACCCCACCGTCGCCCCACATTTGGGGACCCCCATCCAATCAGGAAAGACACGACATTTAGACACCACAATTTCCTTTTTAGGGCCAGATCCCTGCCCCCTTCCCCTTAGTTCAGAATGACATACAGACCCCATGTTGCCTGACTGTCTTTGGAATTTCCATGTCTGTGTGGATTCCCTGGACGTACGTCTATTAAATTTGATTTTCTCTGGTCAGTCTGCCACCTGTCAATTTGATTCTGAGTCCAGGTAGAAAGACCTTTGAGGGGACAGGAATTCTTGCTCCCCAAAGAACACATGTATACTTCCTGTATACATGGGAGGGCCCCAGGAAAACTCAGTAACTCCCCCCATGGCCCAAGCTACCACCTTAAATATCATTTTCAGCTAAAGGCAACAGAAGATGTTTTGTGGGGGCGGAGGGGGGTGTGGTTTGGGAAGTCAGGGATGAGAGGCTATCAGGGAAAGTTTTTGTGCAGATTTAGGTCATTGCCATCCCCACTGATAAGAGTTTCTAGAGATTTAGTGGTGCTTGGGTGGCTCAGTTGGTTAAGTGTCCAACTCTTCATTTTGGCTCAGTTCATAATCTTACGGTTCGTGAGATTGACCCCTGAGTCGGGCTCTAGGCGGATAGTGCAGCCTGCTTGGGATTCTCTCTCTCTCTCTCTCTCTCTCTCTCTGCCCCTCCCCCCACTTGAGCACTCTAAATAAATAAATAAGTAAGTAAGTAAATAAATAAAGGAGAATAAACTTTTAAAAAGTTTCTAGAGGGGCGCCTGGGTGGCGCAGTCGGTTAAGCGTCCGACTTCGGCCAGGTCACGATCTCACGGTCCGTGAGTTCGAGCCCCGCGTCGGGCTCTGGGCTGATGGCTCGGAGCCTGGAGCCTGCTTCCGATTCTGTGTCTCCCTCTCTCTCTGCCCCTCCCCTGTTCATGCTCTGTCTCTCTCTGTCCCAAAAATAAATAAAAAATAAAAAATAAATAAATAAATAAAAAGTTTCTAGAGATTTAGTCATGCCTCACTTTCTGATACACAGAGGGAGACACCCTGAGGAAAGAGATTTCTCTTACAAATGTAAATGTCTTACGGAAGAGGTGACTTCCACTCAGTGTTCAGTTTTTCCCCGTGGCTGCTGCTTCCTAAAAGTAACCAGGCTGAAAACAATCCTATGCCAAAGGAAGAGATGTATTTTGGGGTGGAAATAGGGCTAAAATGTTCTTGGAGGAAAGGACCATTGGTTAGAAGAACGGGACCAATGCCCCGTTGGTTAGAAGAATCTATTTTTTTCCTCATCTTTCTCTGTAGGAAGATAAACAGGGAGAGGGGCGTGAAAGGGGGCACAAGAGTGAAGGTCCATGGTCATCAGGGATGACAGTGAAGGCACTGGTGGGAGAATAACATCTGTTCTTAAAGGAAGTCTTGGACCCCACCAATTGCAGAAAAATCAAGGGGGAACACAGCTAATTTCGCCCATGTGATTTCGAGCTATATAAAAGAGGTGTTTTAAAAATACAGGCTTTCATTTAAAATGCAAAAGGATTCAAGATTTAGTGGAGATTAAAGTGATTTCTCGTACAGCAGCAGCCCTGGAAGGTGTTTATTTATAGACAATTATACACATCCACAGCAGAGCCAATAATAGCCTGTGAGAGAACATGTCCTACACGGGTCCGCTGGTTCCTGTGTGTTCCCTGCTCTTCTTCTAGGTTAGGTCTGGGTGCACAATGAGTGGACAGGTGGACACTAAGGTCTCCAGGCCTTCTCTGACCCACCCTTTCCTCCCTCGTAGCATCCCTGACCCTTTCGGCTGGACACTGCCAGTCTCATGGACCTAGAAAAGAGCCACCGTCCAGAAACTGGGCAGCACCTTACCCTTTTTGACCCGAGGGCTAGGAAAGTAACTTGGAACTCCGTGGGACATAGAGCTAAAGAGACATCAGATAATAATTACGATGATAGCTAGCTAACGTTTATTGACGACTTGTGTGGCAAATACTACATCACCTATTTGGGATTATGACACCGAGCTGCCATAATCTAGGACACCCCTTCTCCAGCCTGGGCCACTTTATCAACCTGGTCTCACTGCTTCTGCTTTCCACACACCCCACCTCCACCCCGCGGCCTGCCCTCCCCCTGTTTCCTGTCTCCAAACAGCCAGAACCAGCCTTGCAAGCCATAAATAACATTGCATGATAACCTTGTTTAAAATTCTCAGTGGCTTCAGACTCCATTTGGGGGGGGGCGGGGAATGTCCTACCGCTCAGCCATTCCAAAAATTCCATGAATGTCCACGCCGGACATCTTTTTGTTCCTGAACCAGCTGCGCTCATCTCCAAGTTAGGGCAGTTGTCAATGCGCCTTCTGCATGGAGGGCGCTGCCCCTGGATCTTTCCATGGGAGCCCCACCTTGCCATTCAGCTTCAGGGGGCTGTCCCCCATCACCTGTCAGCCACCCCCCTCCCACTCCGCCTTTCCTTTTCTTGCTTCTTTGTATTTTGCTTCTTCACAGCGTTGTGAAGTACCGTGTTACCAACACTTGCAACCACTGGAAATTCTCTTACTCATCGATTTGCTTTTTGTGTGTCCATTGACCGCCTCCTCACCACCACAATAGAAGTTCCACGAAGGCAAGGTCTTAGGGGAACCTCCGGAGGCCCGGAACTCGCCTCAAAGTCCGAGTTGGTAGTTTCCGGGGCCCCTCTCGGAAGCAGGTCCTCTGTGTCCTGTGCCTTCACTGGGCTCAGCTTCTCCCTCCCATCTTCTTGCCATAAAAGTTTCGAATCCAATCTCAGACGCTCATCTCAACGGAGGCCCAGTTTGGGGGAAGACCAGGGGCTACGACGCATGCCCAGAAGGGATCTTTGTCCCTGGCACCCCGTGGGATGAGCCGCGGGTTTGGCAACCGTGAGCGTACTGCCTCGCCGAAGAGCCACAGCTGGACTTGCCTTTTTCCTCCTCGGACCTGGCCTGTGTCACCACCGACACCCCCACTGCAATGGCCTGGAGAAGCCGAGAGGGGTCTTAAAAAACTAAGAAGAAGGCCGATCCGGATGACCTAACAAAGTGAAAAAATAAAGAGAGAAGACACACAGACTGCCTGCTCTGAGTTACCCAAAGTCTCTTTCCTAAAAGGTACCGATTCTTACTCTCCGAGGATCTCTGCAAGGCAAGACCGCAAACGTAACCTTTTCCGCAGCCACTGAAATGTTGTAAGTAGGAACGTTCCTGCATCTCAAGACCGCCGTGATATATAATTGCCCTTTATAAACATTTTCCTCAGGGTGGGCAGACACAGGACTCAGACAGCTTCTTAGAGACACTTTGCTTCACCTTTTCTAAGTAATCTGTGCCAGCACCCTAAGCACAGATGTAAAAAGTAATACAAATCCCCCAGATATGGGTTAGGAACCCACAGTGTTTACTTAGGCTCCTCCCGAGAGGCCACTAGCTGCTCTCTTAAAATAGATCAGTAGATCAGAAATCTCCAACCCGGCATCTCCCAACGTGTGTTTTCCTAAGCACTGGAACCTTGAGATGTTCTAGGAAAGAAAGGGGGGCTAGGGACATTTTTTTAAACAGAGAGAATGCTACGTCTCACGAAGTTAGACAAGTTTCTTAGGGAAGGTCTTCTAGGGTCTCTAAGGTCCACTGGGAGTCTACACGGGGAAAAATTGGATGTAAGACCTGACGTTATCCATGGGACCATTTGTCATGGGACCCCTTGCTGGACTCGTGTTCTGTGGTACACTAATTTGGGAACTACTTGGCCAGTCTTACTTTACACAAGCAAGACACGTTGATGTGCAAACAGTTGCATGTGCCTGGTGTACGGAATTTTCTAGAGATTACTTTCATGGAAATTCTGCAGAAAGGAGAGGTAAGTAGCAGAAGACAAGATCGCTTAGTGGAATGCACAAGGATTAGAGTCCTAGCCACACAGCCAGTAGATGTGTGGCTCAGAGAGAGCTGGTGTCATACCTGGGGGAAGGCTCAGGTCAACCCAGCGCAAAAGGACAACGATCTGCTATCTCCCGCTGGGGAAGAGCAGCGGTGCATGAGACCAGCCATCAAACTTCAGCCCCGCAGCACGTAGGAGAACACGTCCAAGCTGCTGCTCTTGCCCCCTGCCATCGGCCCATGCCTTTTCCAAGTGCTTGGTTCTCTTGGCCAAAAGTTTATGAAGATTGTTTTCTAGAAGAATCCCGTGTCCCTCCTCAGGTCAAGGAGACCGCCCCTGCGGATGTTGATTCATTCAAAAACACTTGTTAAGACCCTGCAAAGTGCAAGCATTTAACTTGCCATGTAAATATCACCAGCCTAGGCAGATAGACGTTAAGGGCACCGTTCTGGGCTTCTGACACTTGCAGCTTACCCAGCGTCTCTCACTGATTCCAGCCCACCTCCTGAGGTTTTCCTTGCACCTGACTTCTGGGGAAAAGACAGTACCCGTCGTGCACACCGTTCCTTCAGAACTTTCTTCTGTAACAGTGTGTGCATCCCTTCATCATTACGTCCATCAGGGCCGTGCACGCTGCCGGGTTCTCTAACAGGTACCGAGAACACGCGGATTAGATTAGCAAGACACAGGCCCTGCCTTCAAGGCCTTCATCGCTGAGCAAACAGGCCTGGCTCACCTCCAGGTGGATGACACGAACATGCCTCTGGCTGTTGAAAAAACAAACAAGCAGGCATTCATCTTTTTTTTTTTTTTTTTTTTTCAACGTTTATTTATTTTTGGGACAGAGAGAGACAGAGCATGAACGGGGGAGGGGCAGAGAGAGAGGGAGACACAGAATCGGAAACAGGCTCCAGGCTCCGAGCCATCGGCCCAGAGCCCGACGCGGGGCTCGAACTCACGGACCGCGAGATCGTGACCTGGCTGAAGTCGGACGCTTAACCGACTGCGCCACCCAGGCGCCCCAGCAGGCATTCATCTTAAACTGAAAGTTAGAAACCCTGCTTGCCATCTCCCATCTGGGGAACTATGAAGAATCCCACTAGACCCTCTGTAACTTAGTCACTACCTATTTAGGAATGACCCACCTGGTCTGTCTTGTCAGTTTTTAATTAGACAATGGACATTTACATACCATGTAGCAGTATGTAAGGGCTTTTAACATATATATATATATATTTTTTTAATTTTTTAATGTTTATTTATTTTTGAGAGACAGAGAGAGAGAGACAGAGCACAGGCAGGGGAGGGGCAGAGAGAGAGGGAGACACAGAATCCGAAGCAGGCTCCAGGCTCCGAGCCATCAGCACAGAGCCCGATGTGGGGCTCGAACCCACAAACCGTGAGATCCTGACCTGAGCCGAAGTCACCTTAACCAGCTGAGCCAACCAGGTGCCCCTAATACATATTTTTAATCTTCCCAATCACTTAATAAGTGCTATCACCAGTATTATTAGATAGCAATACTTATAAGTATTATTATTGTCACCTGAGTGTTTGGTGTTAGCATTAGGATTGTAAGTGAGGAGGATCATCATTAGCAGGGGTGATCATGTACCTAACAACCTGCCATAAAGCCAACGAAGCTTGCAGCCTCATACAACTATTTAAAGTACTGGGGCACCTGGGTGGCTCGGTCGGTCGAGCGGCCGACTTCAGCCAGGTCACGATCTCGCGGTCCGTGAGTTCGAGCCCCGCGTCGGGCTCTGGGCTGATGGCTCAGATGGCTCAGAGCCTGGAGCCTGTTTCCGATTCTGTGTCTCCCTCTCTCTCTGCCCCTCCCCCGTTCATGCTCTGTCTCTCTCTGTCTCAAAAAAAATAAATAAACATTAAAAAAAAATTTTTTTTTTAAATAAAGTATTTATCTGAGGGGCACCTGGGTAACTCAGGTAGGCATCTGCCTCTTGGTTTCGGCTCAGGTCACGATCTCAACGGTTTGTGAGTTCGAGCCCCGCTGACAGATTCTGCTTGGGATTCTGTCTCTCCCTCTCTCTCTGCCCCTCCCACATTTGCGATCTCTCTCTCAAAATAAATAAAACTCAGCTCAAAAACAAATAAAAAATTCAAAGTGCTTCTTGGGAAATTTTTTTTAAAAAGGACTCTTATTTTGAGGAGAGCTGACACCCAGTGTCGCATTCGCTTCGGGTGCAGAACGCAGGGGTGAGACAGGTTTGTACCTTACGCGGTGCTCACACGTGTGACTACCATTTGCCACCCCGCAAACACGACTAGGAGATCGCTGACCATATTCCTTACCCCGTGCCTTCTATTCCCTCGACTTACTTATTCTGTAACTGAGAGCCTGCCCTTCCCTCTCCTCTTAACCCATTTGGCCCAACCTCACCCCCTCGCCTCTGGCAACCGTTCGTTCTCTGTATCTGTAGGTCTGATTCCGATCGGGGTTCATTCATTCGGTTTTTTAGGTTCCACATACGCACGCCGACGTTTATTCCGGCCTCATTTTCAATAGCTGAAATACAGAAAAAGGACTCGCGCTTAAGCTCAAAGGTATATGGGTTTGGATGGTAGCCTTTAGGGTCACGATGTCATCGGCCCGGATCCAAGGCTCGGGACACCACGCGGGACTTCCGAGGTGACCCAGCCGCTAAGTGGACCAGCTGTGAGCGAATGCAGGGCTGTGGTGTTCTAAGTGCCATCGTCGTGGAACCGTCACAAGCGGGCCCGACCCTTTGCGGCGATGAAGACGTCAACGAGCAAGAAGGCGCTCTGCGATCTGCGAGGCGGCGTGCGTCGCTCGGGCAACGTGCTCCGGTCCATAATCTGGCCCCCGTCCTGTCCTTCCCCAGCCCGGGGGTTGGGGGAATAAGTCGTAGAAGAGACAGCCCGGCATAGGCTGAGAAGCCACAAGAGGCGTGACCAGGAAGGAAGACACTTTCTTACACGCAGGCAGAGCACCATCCCTTCAGCAAAGAAGAGGTGACACTCAGGCTGAACGACAGTGTCTGCCACGGAGCAGAGGGGACAGAGCAGAGGCTCAGGGCTTCCTGGCGGGAGCGCAGGCCCTGCGTTCATAAGGCGCAGTGGGGCGTGGAACCTGTATGAAGAAGAGACGGAAACGTGGCCCTTGACCCAAGAGAGATGAACCCAGGCCAAACACAAGCTCTCCCCTGCTGGAAAGTGTCCCCTGAGGAGCAGGGATAATCCAGACAGAACGGGGCCCTGTCACAGCAAGGGCAGAGAGGGAGGGTGGCTGGGGGCCATTTCTTTCTCTGACCCTAACAAACACTCTGTCGCTTTTCATTTTTGTCCAGTTTTACCGAGAAGTAATGGACACCCATCGCCGTATAGGTTTAAGGCGGGAGCGTGATGGTTTGACGCACATATATTGCGAGACGATTGCCACAGTGAGTTTAGTTAGCACCCGTCACCTTGGAGCCCCAGGGCGGCTCACTTGGGTGAGCGTCCGACTCTTGATTTCGGCTCAGGTCATGATCCCAGGGCTTTGGGATCAATCCCCGCGTCGCGCACTCCACGCCCAGCTCTAGATTCCTTCTCTCTCTCTCTCTCTCTCTCTCTCCCCCCTACCCTCTCCCCTGCTTGTGCTCTCTCTCTCTCTCTCTAAAATTAAAAAAAAAAAAAAAAAACGGTTTTAAAAAACAAAGCAAGCAACCACCACCTCGCGGACACAACATCAACAAGAAATATTCCTCTTGGGGTGACAGCTCTCAGCATCTGCTCTGTTAACAACTTCCCAGTTTGCCACCCAGCAGCGTGAACCATGTGAATCATCTTTCTCGTGTTGTACTTTACATCCCTAGTCCTATTTACCTTCCGACTGGGTGCAGCGTTTCAGCTGATGTCAAGGAAGAGAAAACGTGTTACAAGTGGAGCATTTTGCGTTCGGGCAGGTGATCCTGTCGCTTCACAAATATCTGTGGACTTCCCACTGTGTTTCTAGACACAGATGTAGGCAGGTCCATTCGCAACACAGAGAAAGATCTCTGCCCTAAGAGGAGCTTCAGTTAGGTGAGGGGAAATATACAATTAACAATGACCTACAATAGACCAGTACAGCCTCCAACTTGTTAGAAAGAAGCAGGTGATATTTGCCCAAAAAGAACAACTAAAGCAGGCGAGGAGGAGAGGGAGTACTCGGGCAGGGGAATGTGGCATCAGATTTGGTGGTCACGTTAGGTTTCATTGAGAAGGTGACATCTGAGCAAAGGCTTTAAAAAGTGGAAAAATGAGCCAAAAGACTATGTGGAAAAGAGGATTGCCAGGCAGAGGGAACATCTCGTGCAAGGGCGCCGTGGCTGCCACATGTCTGAGATATTCAAGCAACAGGGAGGAGGCCGGTGAAGTTAGATCAGAGAGAGCAGGGGCACGGGGGAGAGGGGGCAGGAGGGTCAGAGGAGAAACGAGAGGCCTTTTCTTTTTTTTATTTGTTTTTTTTTTAATTAAAAATTTTTTTTAAGTTTATTTATTTTTGAGAGACAGAGAGAGCAGGGGAGAAGCAGAAAGTGAGGGAGAGAGAGAATTCCAGGCAGGCTCCACACTCTCAAAGTGGAGCCCAACGTGGGGCTCAAACTCATAAACCATGAGATCATGGCCTGAGCTGAAATCCAAAGTCAGATGTTTGACTGACTGAGCCACCCAGGCGTCCCCGGGAGAGGCCATTTCAGGCAGGGCCTTCTCGGCCATTGCAAAGGCTTTTGCTTTTACTCTGAGTGACAATGGAGAGCCATTGCAGAGTTTTGAGAAACGATGTGATCTGACTGAAGGTTTTGAAGGACCACACTGTTTTCTCTGCCACACACACACACACACACAGAAGTGGGGAGACTTGCACAGAGGTTATTGCAACACCCGAGGTCAGAGAGTGTGGTGGCTCGGGCCATGGTGACAGCAGTGGAGTCAGAAAGAATGGTGGAAGTCTGGTTGTATATGGAAGGTGGACGTGAGGTTTGCTCATGTATAAAATGTGATGTGTGAAAGAAAGGAGCCAAAGAAGGCCCCAAGGACTCGGCCTGAACAGTAGAAGGGATGGAGTGGTCAACAAATAATGTAGGTAAGAATGTGCGTGGGATAGGGGCGCCTGGGTGGCTCAGTAGGTTGAGCGTCCGACTTCGGCTCAGGTCATGATCTCACAGCTCGTGAGTTCGAGCCCCACATCAGGCTCTGTGCTGACAGCTTGGAGCCTGGAGCCTGCTTCGGATTCTGTGTCTCCCTCTGTCTCTGCTCCTAACCCACTCGCATTCTGTCTCTGTCTCTCTCAAAAATAAATAAACATTAAAAAAAAAAAAAAGAAAAGAATGTGCGTGGGATGGCTTGGGGGAGATTGGAAGATCGATTTTAGACACGTTTTGAGATTAATCTTAGATGTTCAAGTAGAGATCTCAAGTAGTCCGTTGTTTCTATGAGCTTAGGGTTTGAGGGAAGTTTCTGGAACAGAACCATAAATTTTATTTGCTTGCTGGCTTCATTCATTCCTCCTCACAACCCTTCAAGGTAGGTTGTATTCCCTCTGCTTCGTTCCAAAGTGGTCGTGATTTAGCCATGATCACACAAGTAAGGAGAAATTAAATGGGCATTTGATTTCATGGCTGCCTCCCCAAAGCCCACGACCTTGCAAGCTTAGCATTCAAGAGAAATCAGTTCCCTTTTTCTGCTCCTTTTGTTTCTTTTGGTTTTACCCCTGTGACTCCATTTATGCTAAATTCAATATAGAATCGTAGAGGGGTAGACCTAGAAAGGGCTGTGTAGATCCTGCCTCCCTCCTAACAACCTGGTCAGGACAGACAACCGTCAGGAGACCCTTGAAAGTATTGAACCCAAAATGAGGACTTAGGAAAGATGAGCTGGAGGCACTAAGAGATGAAAACTCAAGGCAGAAAGGAAAGAATGACAAAGTAGGGCAGGGACAGGCAGGGACACTAAATGTGTCAATGGGATAGCCCTCACCCCATCAGACTCACCACTACCACCTTAAGACAGGTGAATTTAACCACGTGTATGGCAACGAGTGCGTGATCTCAATGAGTGCATTTGTACACCGAGTGCATGTATCCCAGTGGTGCATCGCGAGAGTCCCTGTACACGCGTGTCCCCTGTTAGACTCTAAGCTCTTGGAAGACTAATGCCTTCTCTGTCTTATTCACCTTCGTAACTCCAGCAACCTATCCGACGCTTGGCTTGGGGTGTGTAGAAGATGGACACACGGTTGACTAAGATCCTAGATGGACAGGAATTTAGTCCCAGAGTTTCCTGAGGGCACTTTCTGGAAAGAAGAAAAATAATTTGAGTGAAAATCAAGCGTCTTGTTATTCTCCTTCAACATGACAAATAGCAGATTTCTGTGGACATATATTTGCATATCCTCTTAAATAGTCAGGGCGATTTACATACATTTGTATATTCCATTCAAAGAAACTTGCTGTCAGTATGTAAATTATTCAGCACACGGAGTTCTCTTTTTCTTCTTTCCATTTTCCTCATTTTCACTGTTTCCTTTTCATACTTAAAAATTGTAAATCCTATGCAAATTCCCCCCATATTCTGATAGTGCCTTTCCGTGGCATATATGGCTTCAAATGAAATTATATAATTAATGTATGCATATGTATGTATGTGTACGCTTATGTTCTGAACTTCTGTTAAAGAAGCCACATCTCGGGGCGCCTGGGTGGCTCAGTCGGTTAAGCATCCGACTTCGGCTCAGGTCATGATCTCGCGGTTCGTGAGTTCGAGCCCCGCGTCAGGCTCTGTGCTGATGGCTCAGAGCCCGGAGCCTGTTTCCGATTCTGTGTCTATCTCTCTCTCTGCCCCTCCCCCGTTCATGCTCTGTCTCTCTCTGTCTCAAAAATAAATAAACGTTAAAAAATAAAAAATAAAAATAAAGAAAGAAAGAAGCCACATCTCTGTAATTTAGCGTAAAAAGCTGTTTTATTTTGTAGCCTACTTCCAGATCGAGCACAAAATTTTACAGATGAACTGAGAATTCTCAGTGAAGCTTTCCTGGCCCAGCACTGCCACTCACCAGCTATATAACCTGACAGAAGTCGTCAGATCTCTGTGACTCTCTATTTCCTCGTCAACAAAATGAAGAGGTTGGGGCTCTAAGATTCTTTCCAGGTGACAGATCTACCTGCAAACGTTCACTGCAGCTAGTGCCAATCTCTGGGAGACACATACCAACTCAGGGACACACAGGACAGGAAGACCTGTTCACAACAAAAGAAGAACATGGGCCGATTGGAAGGGACTGATTGATTTGTAGAAAGAGAAGTCCCTTTCAGAGCAGCACAGAAGAAGCGACGGAATAAACACACAGGCGAGAACGGCAAGAGTTAGGCAAATCAATCGTCCCTCAAAACAACATCTTCCCAACTGGGGACTCTACTTGATTCTTTTTCTTCTCTTTCTTTTTTCTCTTTTTTAGTTTTTCTTTTATTTATTTTTTTCCCAATGCTCCATTCCTGAGCTCACCAATCTCAAACTGCAGTCCCTTTCTTGGGAAACTTACACTGAGCAAACAGAAATGGTTTCATCTCCCAAAAAAGGCCACCTGCAAGAGAAATCTTTTCGGCGTTGATTTTGCCCTGTTCTCAGGGACCAGAATGTTGCACAAATTGTCCTGAACCTCAGAAGCCACTAAGTAGAGGTTGTGACCCTTACTTAGCAAGGTATCCTTCAACAACACACAGCAGTGCCCGCCAAGCTCTTTATACTGATGTTAAAGGCAAATAATTTGCCCACCTATTCCTCCACTCCCCCAAGGCTGCCTGAGCTCTTCTGTATGTCAGTCACAGTCATCAATGTGGGGGACACAAATTATACCTAGTGGAGTGGTCCTCAGCCCTATCAGATTCTCCAGTCCCATCTTGTTACAAGCAAATCCAACGACTTCTTTATTACTTGCAAATAGAGTTTAAGTATGTGATATGAACATGATACATATAATATTCATATATATCATTTCAAAGATCAATATAAGATCGACATAATTCTCCAAGTGTAGTAAAAAGGACAACTATGCTAAGGGACTTTGTTAGCTGCTTACCCCTACTTATGATGAAAAAGGGAGGATTTAAAAGAAGCAAGACAACTTTTAATTGATGGTTATGTACGCTTTTCCTCTCTGTATGACATTTTTTTAATGTTTATTTATTTATTTCGAGAGAGAGCGAGAGAGCGCATGCAAGCTGGAGAAGGGCAGAGACAGATTGAAAATTCCAAGCAGGATCCGCGCTGTCAGCATGGAGCCCCATGCGGGGCTCTACCCCATGAACCGCAGGATCACGACCTGAGCCGAAATCAAGAGTCGGACGCTCAATCGACGGAGCCACCCAGGCGCCCCTCCGTTTCCCATTTTAAAGTAAGAGCTGTGTGAATATCTGTGTTGTGGTCGAGAATGTCCATGTCCTAACCCCTGGAGACGGTGAATGTTTTATGCAATATGGCAGGGGGGATTACGGTTACAGATGTGATGAAGGCTGCTTATCAGCTGAATTTGAGATGGGCAATTATCCTAGATTATCCAAGCGGACCCCATGGAATCATAAGGATCCTTGTAAGAGAGGAGAGGGTGTATCAAAAGGATGTAGCAGGAGAAAGACCCAGTCAGCCATTGCCGGCTTTGAGGGTGGAAGCAGGTCACAAGTCAAGGAATCCAGACAGCGTGTAGAAGCTGGGAAAGGCAAGGACGGGGATTCTCTCCCAGAGCCTCCAGAAGGAACACAACCCTGCCGACACCTTGACTTGGGCCCCGTGTGTCTCCTTTGAGACTCCTGACCTCCAGAGCTATACGGTAATAAATCTATGTAGTCTGAAGCCAGCACGTCTGTGGCAATTATCTACTTTAGCAATGGGAAACTTACACGTATGCATTTTCATGTACCCACATAGAGAGGACCACAGTGAGCGTAACGGCTACAAATGCAGGCTACTCGCTCTGGGTGGTTCAAAGACCGCAGTGGGCATGGCCTTCGTGAGAAGCGATCATTCCAGTAGTTACGGCTGGTACGTGCACGACTTTTTCGCAGGCGGTCAGGATGGGGGCCAGCACTGACACCCGGGAGGCCCACCCAGTGAACACCAGCCACATTGCAGTGCTGCCATAGGGACGTGATTTTCAACACGGTGAACAAATCTGGGGAACATCAAGGAGATAAAAGAAATGTGCGGGAAACCACTTCGTGTGTGGATGCGATAGGAAGGCTACTGAATCGGGGCAAGATCAGGTTATTTTCCAAGGGGGTTATATCAGAGTCCTGAACAAACAGACGGCACATTCAAATGGGGTGAAAAGAGAATTTACAGAGGGCATATTTTTGAAAGTGTGAGCAGATGAAGGAAAAATGAAGGGATAGCCAAGCCCCCGTGAGCTAGTAACCACCCTCTGTCCGAGCGGCAAGGGAAAGAAGCAGTTACCAGGTCCCAGAGAAGCTAGCAGAAGCTGAAGGCAGCTGGAAAGAAAACTGCTGTGATCTTTGCTTAGAAAAATGAGCCCCAGACCTGGCAGGAGGGACCCCCGGGAACATCGTACCCTCAGTCTCCTACTTCTCTGCATTTCCTGCCGATGTCCCCTCTGGTCAAACTCGACCAGATGTTGGAGGACAGAGCTCAGTTGATGGACTTGTTAGAAGTTAGCCTCCTGGGCCACAGTGCAGATAGAAAGTCGATCTCTTGTGACAAACAGGACATATTCAAAGGAGGATTGAAGGTGGCCTCCGGAAATTAAAGAGAGCCTCTGATCAACCACCAGTGAGAATTTGAGGTCCTCAGTCCAACAACCCATAAGAAAATGGTCGCTGCCCACAGCCCCGTGAGCTTGGAAGCAGACCCCACCCCAGTCGAACCTCAGATGAAAACGTAGCCCTGTCTAGCACCTCAACTGACCCTGAAGCGGGGAACCCAGCTAAGCTGTGCCCAGCCCTGATCCTATAGAAACCGTGAGCTAATAAACGTGTTATGACACTAAATTGGAAGTAATTTGGTTCGTAGCAATGGAAAACGAATACATACCCACACGTAGTTTGAAATCAGCTCACTGCAATCTGGTCTACACCCCATCTCTCAACCCTCGTGAGCTGCGCGGGTCCTGATGTGCTGTCTCCAGGACAGCTGCTGTGGAGACTCCAATAATAGGAAAGAGAGAGGAAGAGAAAATACCACTTATTGTGTCAGGAACTAGAGATCCAGTGGTTAATAAGACACAATCCCTGCTGGGAGAGAGCTCGCTGGACAATCTCTCTGTTCATACCACTCCGTTTCAGGCCCTGTGCGAGGCACTGGGGACACAGCAGAAAATACGACTGATATGTGCCCTGCCCTTGTGTCACTTCCAACATCACAGAGAAGCAGCCAGGTAAGGAGGCAGTAATGAAACAGACTGGTAACTGTCTCAATGGGCCTACAGCAGGGTGCTGTGTAAGCACACAGTCACCCCGGAGAAAGCAGTGTTGCTGTTCCCATCTTACAGATGAAGAAGCTGAGACTTGGAAAGACTGTGTAGGTTTCCCGAGGTCTACACAATCAGCAAGGGCCAGAAATGAGTCCTTAACGCAGCTGGTCCGGCACCAAAGATCATGCTCTTTCGCAACCTTAGGCTACCCCCGATCGAAGGCCCTCGTCGTGCACTTTTTTAAGTGTTGAGGTGGAAAGCCAGAGAGGGGGTGACGGATATCACCTGGAGTTGAGGTTCCTTAACTGACCCTGCCAGGCACTGGCTCTTGTCTCTTCTGCAGCTACTTGACCTTCATTCAGAGAGTTCTTAGAGGAACAGGCTGGGATCCGATCCACGCTTTCGCGTGGCCCAGGCTGTTGTGTGGAGAAAGGGTGGTGGGGCGGCATGAACACAAGTGGGGACACCCCTTAGGAAGCCACTGCAGGGGTCCAGGCTACAAACGACTGCCAGTCTCCCCCATTGCACAACCCCCAGGGAACTCCCTCACCTGGGAGTCTGGACAATGGTTATTACCACTTTTAAAGAAAAAAGAAAAACCAGGGGTGCCTGGTTGGCTCAGTTGGTTGAACATCCGACTCAAGCTCGGGTCATGATCTCACAGTTCATAAGTTGGAGCCCCTCATCGGGCTCTGGGCTGACAGCCCGGAGCCTGGAGCCTGCTTCGGACTCTGTGTCTCCTTCTCCCTCTGCCCCTCCCCTGCTCACACTCTGTCTCTCTGTCTCTCAAAACTAAACATTAAAAATTTTAAAGAAAAAAAAAAAAAAAGAAATAGAAAACAGTATGGAGTTTCCTCAAAAAGTTAGAAATAGAAATATTTTATGACCCAGCAAATACTACTACTAAGTATTTATCCAAAGTATACAAAAATGCTGATTCGAAGGGGTAAATGCACCCCAATGTTTATAGCAGCACTATCAACCATAGCCAAACTATGGAAAGAGCCCAAATATCCATTGACCGATGAATGGATAAAGAAGATGTGGCATATATATACAATGGAATGTTACTCAGCTGTCGAAAAAAAACCAAAATCTTGCCATTTGCAATGACGTGAACGGAGCTAGAGTGTATTATGCTAAGCAAAATAAGTCAGTTAGAGAAAGACAAATACCATATGATTTCACTCACATGTGGAATTTAAGAAATAAAACAGATGAACATATGGGAGGGGGAGAAAATAGAGAGAGAGAAACAAACCATAAGAGGACTCTTAAAGACAGAGAACAAACTGAGGGTTGGTGGAGGGAGGTGGGGGGGGGGGGAGATGGGCTAGATGGGTGATGGGCATTAAGGAGGGCACCTGTTGGGATGAGCCCTGGGTGTTGTAAGTAAGGGATGAATCGTCGAATTCTACTACTGAAACCAATAACGCACTGTGTGTTAACTATCTGGGATTTATATAAAGTTTTGAAAAGAAAAAAAAAAGAGAATCCTAGGTTTTGGAGTTTAAGAATATATTCAAGGATCCGTGTAGGACAGACAAAGCCAGGACTCCAGGAGGTATCTGTCTCCAAACTCAGGATTTGTCCTTCCTTCTGGTTGGAACTTTAAAGACTCATTTAAGTACATTCGTTATGAATTCCTGAAATACTCAATGTCCCCATTTTCCTGAAAACAAACTGAAGCACAGACTTCCCTACTGGATCACAAGAGAAGCGAGAGGACAGAGCAGTGTTTCTGTCTTCCATAGACACCTGGTCAGGGAATGACCTTGTCATTAAAGGTCCCTCCATTACCCATGGAAACACCTGGTAGACAGGCATCTAAGAAGAAAATGAGCACACCTGTTGAGTGGGACTTTGATAGCCTGGTTGGATATCACATATAATTAGCGTCGTTAGATGCAAAATTATTACCTGAACTTAGCCGGGTATTTGTTTGGCTTTCTTTCCCAGGATATCTAGGGCTCCTTCTAGATACACAGCTGGAAGAAGTAACTAACGCCAGAGACTCATCCTGGTGCTGGATTTAGTAATCTGTCAACTACACAATCAAGAGAAACTTTTATTGAGTACCTGGTGCGAACCTAGCTCTGTGTTGGGTGCTGAAAGGACATGGGAAGGAGGACAGGGTCAGGAGGAGGCAGGCCAGGAATTTGAGCCTGACTTTGGAACCAGCAACATCTGAACAATCTTGGGAAAGTCATCTAACCTCCTGGTCAACCTCTCGTGCAAGTCATTTACCTTCTTAGGCAAGTGATTTTAGCTCTGGGGTGAGTCATTTTGCTGAATGATCATAGGAGAGTCATTTAACCTCTGAGCCTTATTCTTCGTCTACCAAATTGGGATAATTATCCTTACTCTACAGTGTTGGTTGTTCTAGGACTGAATTGCATAATGTACATGAATTGGCGACACACGGCAGTCACTGAACACCTATGCATTTTCGTCACCACTTCCCCATCCCCAAGTCCTTGGCTAAAAGGAAGCAGAGCCTGGTCAAGGAAATAACATTCTCACAGAGAAAACAAGGTTCATGAGGAGCTACATTAAAAGCATTAGACAGGGGCGCCTGGGTGGCGCAGTCGGTTAAGCGTCCGACTTCAGCCAGGTCACGATCTCGCGGTCCGTGAGTTCGGGCTCTGGGCTGATGGCTCGGAGCCTGGAGCCTGTTTCCGATTCTGTGTCTCCCTCTCTCTCTGCCCCTCCCCCGTTCATGCTCTGTCTCTCTCTGTCCCAAAAATAAATAAACGTTGAAAAAAAAAAAAAAGCGTTAGACGTAATGGTTGACTTGGATCTGAATAACATTTGCAGCTTAGGGAGTGAGCCCATGGGCTTCCCTCCACCTAGAGAACCTAGTGACATCGCCTTTAGGTCCCCAGCTCCAAGGCCATGGCCTCTCCAAGTCTGGGTCTGTCTCACAGATGTTCTCCTAATTCCTGGGTGAGTCCAAACCTTGGGCTCCAGCTTCCTCCAGGGCTGCGTTTGCCCCACACTGTGTGTATTCAGGCTCTTGCCAAGTTCTGCCCACCACTGCTGGGCTATGACAAAGCACACACACTCCTGTCTTCTCCCCAGCCCTCTCCCTCCCACCTCTGCCCTTCACCCCTCCTCCCCCAACCGGAAATTTCTGTCTTCTGCCCCTACCGTCTGCCCTACTGGCTCCTGCCCAATCCTCTCCAGTCCTTCGCACATCATCTAAATTTCTTAAGCTACTTACGCATTATTTTTTATTACTCTCACTGTTACGATTGCTGCTGCTACTGCTCCCACACCCTGCTGCATGTTTGAGAGTAGAGGGCGCAGAACACAAAGACCACCCCTGGGTTCAAACCCAGGTTCTGCCACCTGGTTACCTGGGACAGTGATTTAAACAATCTGAGCGTCTCCATTCTAAAATAGGGATAATGGAACCTACCTCCTACAGTCGCTGGGAAGATTGAGACCTAAGTCAAATCATTAAAATAGCTTCGGGAGTGTTGTGGAACATTAATTATAAATATCATTCAGAGTGAGAGAGATGAGCATTTAATGATCTCAGGCAGGTCACATAGTATCTCCAAGCTCCACTTTTATCATCTATAAAATAGGGATATTTAAATTTTTTTCAATTTTTTTAATGTTTATTGTTGTTTGTTTGTTTTGTGTTGTTTTGTTTTGGTTTTTGTATTTTATTAAGAGACAGAGAGAGAGAGCGCGTGATCAAGGGATGGGCAGAGACAGAGAGGAAGACACAGAATCCGAAGCAGGCTCCAGGCTCTGAGCTGTCAGCACAGGCTCGATGTGGGGCTCGAACTCACGAACCTGCGAGATCATGACCTGAGCCGAAAGTCAGACGCTTTAAACGAACTGAGCCACCCAGGTGCCCCTAAATAGGATATTTAATGCCTACCTTGCAGGTTGCAGAAAAATCGATGTGAAAATACCCATAAAGTAGGGTCAAGCACTTGGAAGGTTCTCGCTAAGTTTTAATTTCCCGCCTATGTTTAAAGTTCTGTGTTTTGTTCATTCTTCATCTGCGAAAACTTTTTCCTACACTGAGCCGCAGGAACACCCTCTGACATCATTCCAACAGATTATTTTCTTTGTGGAATATACAAACAGAGCTAGTAGCCTCTGATTCCAAACTGACCTCTGATTCTTGTTCCTTTTCTTTACTTTTCATCTGTAGCTTCTCAAGCTGAGGGCAGCAATTCGATTTTACTTAGTTCCAGCCATTCCGAGCACACAGTACTCGAGGTGGATGGAATAATTTTCATCCTCATCTAATGGAACGGAGACTATTTAGATGCAAATGAGGTTTGACTGTTTGCGGGCCGTTTTTCTTTTCCGGGAGCTTCCCTTGAGGCCAGGTCCCCCGGGGCTGACATTTAGGGTGTGAGCTGAGCGCCGTGGTCCAGCTGCCCCTCTTCCCGTGATGCTCTGCTTGTACTCTGAGCTGCAATGTTCTTGTCTGCAAAGTGGGGGTAATAGTACCTACCTCAGCGCGATGAGGATTAAATGTGATCATGCACTCGGTATGCCTAACAGAGTGCTTGGAACTCAATGCCCCGATACCGTTTGGAATAATTTTGATGACGATGGTGATAACGATGATCCTAATAGATCGTGCAAGGAGTGGGTAACCATCCAGGGCAAAGGTTTACCCCCCCCCCCCGTGTCTTCACAAGTCCTTTCTACATTTTTTGTTTTTGTTTTTAATGTTTGTTTATTTTTGAGAGAGAGAGAGAGAGAGACAGAGTGACAGCAGGGGAGGGACAGAGAGAGAGGGAGACACAGAATCGGAAGCAAGCTCCAGGCTCCAGGCTGTCAGCACAGAGCCCGAGGCGGGGCTTGAACTCACGAGCTGCGAGATCATGACCTGAGCCAAAGTCAGACGCTTAACCAACTGAGGCATCCGGGCGCCCCAGTGCTGGCATTTTAAAACCCTGCGTGTTGGCGTTGACTCCCACTGAAAAGTGAGAAAATCCCTCATTATAAGCTTCACAAGCTAAAGTTAAAAAGAACTTTGCCGGGCGGGTGCAGGAAAGACTCCACAGAAAATCCCACACCCCCTTCGCCCCCAAACAGAAGCTCCAGCCAGGGGGGCAGGACTGCCCCCCAGCAGCTATCTGACAGGGCGCTTTGTGGCTGCATTAGTTTCGTAGGACAAGCGTAACCACACACAGCTCAGCCCAGGGTAACAGGCATTTCATTTCTCAGAGTTCTGGAAGCCAAGTGCAAAACCGAGCTGTCCACAGGGCTGTACTCCCTCTGAAGGTCGTGGGGAAGAATTCCTCTCAGTTCTGGTGGACACAACGATCCTTGGTATCCTTTGGGTTGTCGATAGGTCACTTTCATACTTGCCTGCATCTTCATGTGAATTTCTCCCTGTGTACGTCTCTGTGTCTCCGTCCTTTATATAAACGACACACCGGTCGTATCGGATCCAGAGCCACCTTCACCCAGCGTGGCCTCATCTTAACTAAATTACACCTGCAAAGAACCGATTTCCAAAGAAGGTCACATTCTGAGTCTCCGTGAATTTTTTAAAAATTTACTTCATGCGGGTAAGCACACACAGGAGATCTGCCCTCTTAACAAATTACTAAGTATCCAATACCTCACTGTTGACTGTTCACCATGCCGCACCGCACATCTCTAGAGCCCATTCGTCTTGCTAAATCTTACGCCCATTGATTAGTAACTACCCATTCTCTTCCCGCCCCCCGCCCAGCCCCCGCAAACCACCATTCATTCCGCTCTTCAATTCTGTGAATTTGACTAGTGTAAGTACTTCTAATAAGTGAAATCATACAGCATCTGTCTTTCCGTGGCTGGCTTCTTTCCCTTGGTAGCATGTCCACAAGGTCCGCCCAGGTTGCGTCCCATTGCTGAAGTGTCTTCTCTGGGGGGGCTGAAATGTAGCACACTGTATCTATGCATACGTTTTCTTTATCCATCTTGGATACGTTGGTTCTTCCCACTGAGGTCCCACGATCACTGAGGTTCCACGAATTTTGAGGGGATACTATCCAACCCGCTAGTGGCTCAGAGTCGAGGCACCAGAGTCAGACAGAGATTCCTAGCCTCTCTGCATCACGTACGAGCTTCATGACCTCCGCCTCAGTTTCTACGTGGGCAAAGGGAGACTAACGATAGCACCCACGGAATTGTGGGGAGGACCAAATGATAGCAATAAATATCAATAACTCTGAACAACCCTGTCAGGTTGTTTTAAGCCCCTTTCATGCATTAACTCATACTCACAGAAGCTCTAAAAGGTCGTAGAATTATGATCCCATTTCTGAGACGGGGCGACCGAGGTCTGAAAAAGTGACATGATTTTCACAAAGTCACACTGCTGGATTTAAATTCACGGGTCTTGCTTTTTTTAAATTGTTTTTTATTTATTTTTTGAGACAGAGACAGAGAGCAAACTGGGGAGGGACACAGAGAGAGAGGGAGACACAGAATCCGAAGCAGGCTCCAGGCACTGAGCTGTGAACACAGAGCCTGACACAAGGCTCGATCGAACTCATGAACTGTGAGATCATGACCTGAGCCGAAGTCAGAGGCTCAACCGACTGAGCCACCCAGCTGCTCCTCAACAGCTTTCCTGAAGCCCTAGATTTAAATAAAGATTTTTGGGGGCGCCTGGGTGGCGCAGTCGGTTAAGCGTCCGACTTCAGCCAGGTCACGATCTCACGGTCCGTGAGTTCGAGCCCCGCGTCGGGCTCTGGGCTGATGGCTCAGAGCCTGGAGCCTGTTTCCGATTCTGTGTCTCCCTCTCTCTCTGCCCCTCCCCCGTTCATGCTCTGTCTCTCTCTGTCCCAAAAATAAATAAACATTGAAAAAAAAAAATTAAAAATAAATAAATAAATAAATAAATAAGATTTTTGTAACCACCTCTTTTCTAATATATGCTGCCACTTGCTGGGCATCTACCCTCAGTCAGTTACACAGCCCCACCGCCTGAGCTCAGAGGACTTTTACATCCTCCCCACCATCACTGCCAAGGGCAGTACTACCTGCAACTTAACAGTGTGTTTCTGTGTCCAAGCAGATCGAACACCATCGGATGCATCACATCCACCACTGATACAAGGGGACCGTCTCAGAGACCCTCCCACTGAGATTCAGAGTTTGTTACTGGAACACAGTCTCCTTTATACCTTCTCAGGGCGGCAGTCAGCTGAGAAAAGGTGTAGCCCAGGATTTGAAAGAGAATAAAATGGTAGATACAGAGAGAGGATGCTAGAATTAACCATCATCTTCTACGTGTTCCTACATGATTTACTTCTTACCACCAATATAACATGTGCCCAGTTGAATTGGGGTATATATTTTTACATGATGCTCATCTCCGCTAGAGCGTAAGATCCACGTTCGAGATTTTACGTCAGGATGATGCCTTATTTCTCCTAAGAGTCACAACGGCCTAATAGGTGCCAGGTATTAAGTAGGTTCTTGGATGTTGAGCGAAATGATGCATGTGTGAATGTATGAGAGCAACTGACATAGGACCCATCGCCCAACTGGATACTCAGCAAATGTTTGGTTACATGAATGAATGAATGAATGAATGAAAATCTGAAACATGGAAGGTGAGTGAGGCCATTACACACCCGGGGAGGGGGGTGAAAAATACAGGAATTGTAAACAAAACCCGAAGGATCTCCTACCCCTGTTGTGAAAACCGAAAATATCTCCTGACATTGTCAAACATCCCTGGAGAGGGAATGAAATTCTCCCCAGTTGAGAATTACGGATCTACAACAAGTTGTTTAATGTCACTATTAGCAAAAGGGCAGTAGTGATAATATCTTCACTCTAAGAAGATTATGAGGATTTTATGAGTGTATGCATTAGAAGTTTGCAGGGAAGTCCCTGGATGAGGATAAGCATTAAATACATGAACTCAAGGGGTAGAAAATGGGTAGAAATGGTAGAAGAAATAGTAACGGAGGTAGGATCGGGTGGTGTGTCTTCTAATAAGCATTACATGTTTAACTTAGCTCCAAAATCGTCTTTTCCGTAAAGGGTGAAATGCATTCTTTTGTTCAATAGGTGTTCAGTGAGTTCTTACTCTGTGCCAAGGACCGAGCTAGACTCTGGGTATAAAATAACCAGTATTTGTAATAAGACCCAAAAACGTGAGAAAATGAAACCAAGGGGTTTCAACCAAGGTGGGGTTGTTCAAGGAGTACATCTCCAACGGAGGTCTAACATCCATTCTGAGACCGCTCAGTGCAGAGCCCAGCACAGAGTTCGATCCCACGGGACCATGACAGGAGCCCCAACCAAGAGGCAGAAGGTCAACCCACTGAGCCACCCAGGAGCCCCTGGAGGGGCTTCCTCTAGTGCCCCTCTCCTGATCCCTCATCTTTCTGGAGGAAGAAGAAAGAGCATCTTATCGACCAGGAGTTTGGCATATAAATCGGGCATGTTTTACTTCCGCGTTTTCCTTTTCTTCGCTGCTGTTTGGGATCTGCCAAGCCACAGAAAGAGGCATTTCCCTCAGCTTGTCCGCGCTGTGAGTTTTGGGGAGGCAGGGCCTGCCGTCTTTATGACTAGACAGTAAACCTGTTTAATGTATTTACTGTTCCTAGTTACCGTGACTCTTTGTTGGGCCTCCTCAAACCCAAATATAAGCCCGCTGACCCTCAGGTTTGGGAATTCAATCCACAAAGCCCGTCGGTTCTGTAACCCAAAGCCCTATAAATTAACAGAACAGGAGTCCACCCAGGAGATCCTCCTGAGATGCCGGAGAGAAATAAACAGAAGACCACCACATAGCATTGGCCTACCACACCAGCATTTGCAGGATCCAGAAAGACACAGCCCCCCTGAGAATGAGTTCACAAACCAAATAGATGATGATGACGAAGATGCTGAGGATGAGGATGATGAGGATAGAAGTAACATTTCTGAGAAATTCGCACGTCGTTAGAAATTCTTTCTAATCATTTTAAATGTGGCATTAATGCATAAGACAGGTTGTATTAATCTGGTCATTTTACACTTGAGGAAAGTCAGGCATAAAGAGTTGATGTAACCAGTTCAAGGTCACTCAGCTAACATCAAAGTCGAGGTTCAGACCCATGTGTACTGATGTCAACGTGTCCTCTTAACCCATTGCCAAACTTCTCCATGTAACAGGCAAACAAGCCATGAGCAATGTCAGAACACAGAACAAATTAGTTTAGATTGCCAAGCATTTCAAATAATAGCCACATAAAATGAGACTATAAATACGTGGTGAGTGATTACAGACATAAAAGAAGAAATTGGAAACATAAGACCAGAACACCGTGAAAGAACAGACACAGAGAACTTCCAAAAATGAACAAAACAGTCGCTGAAATCGAAAACTTGTTGGACGAGTTAAACAGCAACTTTAATACAACCGACTCTCTAGAGAGAACCAGGCAGTGAAAAATAGATGTGAGGAAAATACACATCATGCAGCAGAGAGAAGAAAAGTGATGAGAATTAGATGCATTGTGATGTCCCAACGCGTGTCCATCAGTAGGTACACAAGGAGAAAACAGAGAAAGAGGGGAGAGGCAAGATATGCTAATGTCTGAGAACCTTCCAGAATTATAGAAAAGCATGAATGTTCATATTGAGAATAACAATGGGTTATGTATAGGGTACATAAAAGTAAATCCAAAACTCAACATCTTCGTGAAAAAAGCAGTAAACTAAAGATAAGGAAGACGTGTTAGAAGACACCAGGAAGGGGGCGCCTGGGTGGCTCAGTCCGGTGAGCGTCTGACTTCGGCTCAGGTCATGATCTCGCGGTCTGTGAGTTCGAGCCCCACATCGGACTCTGTGCTGACGGCTCAGAGCCTGGAGCCTGCCTCGGATTCTGTGTCTCCCTCTCTCTTTGCCCTTCCCTGCTCATGCTCTATCTCTCTCTGTCTCTCAAAAATAAAATAAACGTTAAAAAAAAAAAGAAATTATAAGACAAAATCTGAGAGTGGTACCCACAAGGAGACTGGAAAAAAAATTAAAAATACTAAAGGATGTCCTTCCTGGAGAAGAAAACTAAATACAAAGGAAGTTATGCTGCAAATAGTGAATTTAAAAAGGAACAATTTCACAGGGAACAATCTCCAGGTAGATCACAAGTTAAACCACAAAACAGGTTTCAATAATTTTGAGAAGGATGAGTTCCTATCAAGCATCTTTTCCAAAACAACACTCGGACACCAGAAATCAATTACATTTACAGATTGGGGGAAAAAAACCCATAAACACGTGGAAGCCAAACAACATTCTGCTCAAACAACCGACAGGTACCAAAGACGTCACAAAGGAAATCCCAAAATACTGTCACTTGCACAGCTCAAGATGCAAGAAAAATTGCTAATAAACAATCGAACCGTACATCCAAAGGAACCAGGAAAAGAAAAATAGAGCAAGTCCGAAGTTAGCGGAAGAAGGGAAATAATAAGGATCAGGGTGAAAACAAATGAAAGGGAGACTAGAAGAGATCAATGAAACTAAGAGCTGGAAACATCACTGAAAAGATGTTTTTAAAAAAAGTTGATAAACTTTTAGACAGACTGATCAAGAAAAGAGTGTGAGGCCAAAATGAGTAATTCAGAAATGAAAAAAAAAGGGAATTACTTGTAGGTAAACCTTCACGATATACATTAATTAGAAACAAGGATTTTGATAGACTTAGGAGTGTAAAAACAAGAACTAATATTCTAAAAAGAAACATGTATGATTGAAGATGAATTATTGGAAGAGTTAAGGAATTCTAAGGTGCTTGTGTCAACACCAGAGAGGGTGTTGGTCACCATATGACTGAGGGTCATAAGTTGTGCTAAAGAATAAAGGAAAGGGAGAGGTGAGGAGAGGAAAGGAGAAGAGAGGAGAGGAGAGGAGAGGAGAGGAGAGGAGAGGAGAGGAGAGGGAAGGAGAGGGGAGGGGAGGGGAGGGAGAGAGGAGAGAAGAGAAGAGAAGAGAAGAGAAGAGAAGAGAAGAGAAGAGAAAAAAGGAAAGGAAAAAAAGAAAAGACAAGAAAAGAAAAGGAAAAGAAAACAAAACAAAAGAAAAGAAAAGAAAAGAAAAAAGAAAAAAGAAACCCATATATTGTAAAAAAGCAAAGTACCATAACGACTTCACTTAATGTCAACTGTGCTTTTGCAGATTAAACATAATCTCCATTCGGGAACAGGACATCTAAACACAGAAAGCCACATCTTAGAACACAGCAGCAGAGGTCAAAATGTGTCACTGGAGCCTAATATCAGGTGTCACAGAACAGTGCCTCGGAACTGCGGTTTCTAGCCTCCAGTATTTCCGGGGCGTTGCCTGGATTGTGCCCTAAGGAAAACAAAAAACAAACAAAACTAAGTTCATTTCCCACTCTAGCAATAAAGTAATTTTCACTTTGAAAAGGACAAATATATTTGATCACCAGTGTCAGAGTGATAGAGCTGTCGCATACTACGGGGGCTCCAGGAACCGGGTTTGATCTGTGGCCATGTTGCAGAGAAGGGTCCCGTCTATCCTGAGCTTTCTAACTTTACCTTGTCCCCAGCTTCACGAAGCAAGCCCTCTGCCTCCAGCCCTTTGGCAAACAGCGCCCGGGGGCTCACTTCTCAAGATTACACAGGTCCCTTGTGCAGATGCCTGGCTTGAGGCAGATAAAATCATTCTGATGCTGAACGTCTGGCTGTTTGTGTGCCCGGGGTGGCTCCCCCTGGGGCCTCTGCAAACACCGGGTAAAAGCAGGGGGAGTGAAGGAAGAGGCAGCGAGGCCTGCTCTGCATTTGAGGAACAGGGTCTCGCAGGGCAGAGTGCACTAGGTATTTGTGGCCTTTTCCACAACTGCCGCCTCCCTCAAAATAAGAATCAGAGACTCCACGGGTTATAGGAGCCAGCCTTTAAAAAAAGAACCGTAAGAACTAACCACCTTTTTAAACTTGTTTTTCTGCCCGTCGTCTGGTTCTGTGTATCATTCTGGAACTGAGACCCATTTCTTGTACGGTACAGAAGCCCCCAGCCGGATGCGGGGCCCGAGCCCAGTCTGCCTTCCTAGAGGGGGCCAGACGGCCATGGGGACGTCTGCAGGGAGGAGGCAGAGCCGGGACTGAACTGAGAGTCCCAATCAGCCTGCTCGAGCATCCCCTTTGCTCCTCTTATCTCCTCCCCTGCACTCGTGCAACAGGTTAAAAGCTAGTATTTTTCTCCTTTTAGGTTGTCTTCCTGGTGCTAAGTCAGTACTTTTTATTCTCCGAAGCATATGGCCGATGTGTCCCAAACTGCCCTTTCTTCTGCCTTCACTCAACGACTCCCTGGCGTTTGATTTTCCATCACATATACTCCAATACATCACGTCTGTATTTTTTTTTTTTTTACTAGATAGCAACATTCTCTGTTAACCGCTGGAAGGCACAGAACATTGACAGACGTCAACGGGTAATTGCCCTTTCTGCCTCATACCTTCCCCTGCAAAAGCGGATGGCGGGTTGCCTGAGTTGGCCACCAGGATCCCTGCTGACATCACCGTGTGTGCTTCCAGAACTATCAGCAGACCTTCCCCCCTCCCCCATGTAATCAAGACTTGTCTTTCTGCCACCTGAGTTCTGGAGATTTCTTATCTCCCACTTTTGTCATTCCTCTCCACACTCCTTTACTAGATTGGGAAATCCCAAATAATAACAACAGTAATAACTACCAGTGATTTGGCACCTGCTCTGTGCTTTGTATTCAAAGTACACGAATATAGTAACTCCGATCTTTACAGCAGAGTCCGCAGCTTACATACTACGAACTCAGTTGTCCAGCCGGGGAGGTCCGGCGACCCTCCCAAAGCTACCCAGCGTCGGCACCGGAGTTCAAGTCCAGGTCCAATGAGTCCTAGCCCACACTCTACCAACTCTAACAGACAGTCTCTTTCTCAACGATTAGACTGTGGCCTCACGCATGTAGGGGTCTCCTGCCCCGGCGTAAAATCAGTTATGGCGTCTCAAGAATTATAGGGGGAGACGAATACCTAAGTTGCCTTTCCACTGGGCAGGATGTCCTGTCTTCCCTCCGGTGCTTCTTGGAGTTCAGCCTCATCCTGTGACTTTCAAGGCTCAGGACAAGGGCCACCCCCACCAAAAATAAGTAAATAAATACAATCACTGATGGCTCTTACCTGTGCGTCTTCCTCCCGCCTCTGACAGTTTTCAGAATGCACTCCCCACACATTGTACATTGAACATTCTCTGACCAAGCCGATCCCCAAGCACGCAGTACAGCCTGGCGAGTTCTCCCTCAACTTCTCTATCATGAAAAGTCATACCTCACCCCCAAGACTCTGCTCGCACATCACTTTTTCAGGAATGTGTTCCCTAACTCTCCCTGGTAGAACCAAGGGAACACGGAGTGTTCCATCAATGTTTGGAGCTCCCTTTGACTGAAACACTTGTTATATTATATTGTGGGTGCTTGAAGCATGTCTTCTCCACTCCAGTATCTACACCATGTGCCCCCAGAAGGCAGAAACCTCTGGTTTATCCTTACTAGCTCCTGGCACATAGAAAGCATTCAACAACTAGAAAGTTCAGAGACGAAGAAGGCAGGCGTCTATAATCAGAGGTCTTCCTGAATAAATGTGCTTATGGAATTTTTCTGTTTGAATGTATTTGGTAGTGCCATTAAAAATCATCGGAAGAGGGGCACCCGGGTGGCTCAGTCGGTTAAGGGTCCAACCCTGGGTTTACGCTCAGGTCATGATCTCACAGTTCGTGGGATTGAGCCCTGCGTTGGGCTCTGTGCTGACAGTGCAGAGTCTGCTTGGGACTCTCTCTCCCTCTGTCTCTGCTCCTCTGGTACATGCTCTCTCTCTCTTTCAAAAAAAAAAAAAACCATCAGAAGAGTAAATAACAGAAGGGAAAAATAAAGAATGCTGGAGTAAGAACGAAAATAATACGGAAATAGTTAGAAAACAAACAGTGGCGACTCTACAATGGAATTGCCATGAAAATAAGCAGCTAATTTAAACGAGGCACTATTCACAAAAAGAAATGTGAGAGTATTTTGGAGAAATAGTTTAGGAAGAGCTTAGGTGGGAAATAGAACCGGTCAGCTTTCACCGTTAAGAATGATAGCTCTTACTGCTTCGGATTCTGTGTCTCCCTCTCTCTCTGCCCCTCCCCCACTCATGCTCCGTCTCTCTCTGTCTCTCAAAAATAAATAAATGTTAAAAAAATTTTTGAAAAAAGAATGATAGCTCTTAGAACATGATGAGGAGGGGGGAGGTCTCATATGGAAAACAAGTTCAGCATGGGAGATACTCAACCCCATGGCTGTTGCCTGATAGATGGTCATTGGAAGCATGTGACCTGCAGGTTGTTTTTTTAGTTCATGTTATCGTGTGTGTATTAACTGCTTCGCCCACATCTACGTCCCAAATATTCCAAGAATCACTGTGAAAACATTCATTTCTTAAATTCTTTATAAACATGAATTATCACAGAGCAAGTGCAGAAGCATGGAATGAAGGAACACAGAAGAGTGGAACGGACATGGGCTTGGAAAGTTCAATTCCTAATTCTGCCATCCCCAAGCTGTGTGATGTTGGAAATACTACTTCTCCTGTCTGAGTCTTAAGGTTTTTACCCCCCTTAAATTGAAGGGAACCGCTCTTTTTTCACAAGGTGGCCATAAAAATTTTGGTACCGCTGGTGGGGATGAAAACTGGTGTAGCCACTCTGGAAAACAGTATGGAGTTTCCTCAGATAATTAAAAATTTCACTACCCTACGACCCAGTAGTGCATTACCAGGCATTTACCCAAAGGATACAAAAATGTTGATTCAAACATGCACCCCAATGTTTATAGCAGCACTATCGACAATAGCCAGATTGTGGAAAGAGCCCAAGTGTCCATCGACTGAAGAATAGATAAAGAAGATGTGGTATACACACACACAGTGGAGAAAGAATCCAAAAGAATGAAATCTTGCCATTTGCAACAATGTGGATAGAACTAGACTATATTCTGCTAAGCAAAATAAGTCAGTCAGGGAAAGATATCATATGGTTTCAAGCATATGTGGAATTTAAGAAACAAAACGGATGAATATAGGGGATGGGAAGGAAAAATAAAACAAAAACAGAGAGGGATACAAACCAGAGGAGATTCTTAAATACAGAGAACAAACTGAGGGTTAATGGTGGCATATTGGATTGGGGGTGGGGGGAGCCTAAATGGGTGACCGACATCGAGCAGGGCACTTGTTAGGATGAGCACTGGGTGTTAGATATGAAGTGATAAATCACTAAATTCTACTCCTGAAACCCCTATTAAACTATATGTCAACTAACTTGGATTTAAATAAAATTGTAAAAACAATTTTTTTAAATAATATAAAAAGAAAAAAATTAAATGAGCTGAGATGGCGAGTTTGTTCTTTGGTCCTTCCTTCTAAAACTGGATTGTTTTGGTCCAAAGAATGAAGGTTGGTAGCTGGTTCTAATCTTTCCCAGTTTTAAATGAACAGCCATAAAAAGCAAAATACTGTATCACTTTGAACTTGCATTTCTTTTTTTTTAACATTTATTTTTTTTTATTTTTGAGACAGAGAGAGACAGAGCATGAACGGGGAGGGGTCAGAGAGAGAGGGAGACACAGAATCTGAAACAGGCTCCAGGCTCTGAGCTGTCAGCACAGAGCCCGACGCGGGGCTCGAACTCACGAACTGTAAGATCATGACCTGAGCCGAAGTTGGTCGCCACCCGGGTGCCCCGATGTCAAACATATTTAAGGATCAAATAAGACTGGTCACTTAGGGATGCCTTGCTCTTCCTTTGCTCTTTTTCCCGTCTCCTCTAATCTCTTCATCGAATTTCCTTGGTCTGTTCGAAAGTGCTGGTCTTGAAGGCTGACTGCATAATTCAAAAGAGGTGGGCAGTGGACTGGTATTTGGGAGGCAGGAATGGGCCAGATGCTAGGATATGAATTCTACGCGCTTTCTCTCTAAACTTCATACGCTGTATTTATAGCCCCTTATCCAAGTGAAACTGAGTCCCTGAGAAAGTCAGAGAGCTGGGTGACGGCAGAGCTGAGGTTCATACTCAGACCTGTTTGAGTTCACAGCCTTTGCCCTTAGTTTAGGAAGCTGTAACCAAGTCCCATAGACTGGTACTATGGTATGGAAACAACAGAAACTTCTGTCGCACACTTGTGGAGGGGTGAAGTCTGAGATCAGGGTACCAGCACAGCCATGTTCTCGTGAGACCTGTCTTCAGGTTGCAGAACATCACCTTCTCTTTGCATCCTTACATGGTAGAAAGGGCGAGGGAGCTCTCTGGGGTCTCTTTTATAAGGGCACGAATCCTTGGGGCACCTGGGTGGCTTAGTTGGGTAAGCATCCAATTCTCGATCTCAGCTCAGGTCATGATCTCACAGTTCGTGGGTTCGAGCCCCACACAGGGTTCTGTACTGACAGCTTGCGAGTCTGTCTCTCCCTCTCTCTGCCCCTTCCCTCCTTGCTCTCTCTCTCTTCCTCTCCCCAAAGAAATAAACTTAAAAAAAAAAAATAAGGGCACTAATTCCATTGATGAGGGCTCCACGCTCATGGCCTACTTAACCTGCCAAAAGCCTCATCCTCTGAGGCCATCATACTGGGGGTTAGAATTTCAACATATGAGTTTCAGGGGGACACCGTCCATTCAGCTACAAGGTTTGGTATGTTTTCATGCTATGTCTTTCTCCAATTGTCCACCAATGTCACCCCGTTCAAATCCGTCATGGTTTCCTGATTACATTTCCATTGCTGTCTTAGAGTTGGAAACTACCCTGAATCTTGGCTTCTTTGGCTGAGGTCCAGAGTCCCTTATCTCTTCTTGTCAGCCATCCTCGAAGGTTTGAAACCTTTTTTATATTCTTCAGTTGCTCGGCATGCTCCAATCCAAAACAAATGAGTAAGAAACGCAAAGAAGTCAAGTACTTGCCTCCAAATACCTCCACACCAGTGTGGATGTTGTGAGGCGTGCCTTCTTCTGGGTCATTACCCTTGAGAGCTGGCCATACCCATGGGAGTCCATCCTACGGATTAGTCACCCATTTGCTCAAGTCATGCCTTACAACCAAATCCCCCACCAGGAGACATCGTCAATGTCCCACTGAACTTTAGGCCATGGCTGCCACCTGGTCACTTCTTTTGCCAAGACACCAGTAAGCAAGGAAGAACCCACTATCCTGGGAGGGGTAATCAGCTGTGATTATCTGTAACAGACCCCCTGCTGCTGTACAATGGGTCTGTAGAGAATGGGTTTGCCACTCGAGAGGTCCACAGAGCATCAAAGGATGCTCCCCTGCCCAACCTTAACAAAGAAATCAAGTACTGAAACCAGCCCCTGAAAAGAGCACGGTGATCTAGGGCTCAGATCCCATAGAGATGAGGATCTGTGTTACCGATCAGGTAAGACATCTGAACCAACACAGGAGCCAGCTAAAGGTGAAGGGAATCTGGAGAACAAGATAAATGATGTGATTCAGATACAGCCCTAAGAACGGCTCCCCAAGTGGGGTGGTAGATCATCCTGTTAAACCTTCTCTTATAAGTTCCCTCAAGAAAAGTCTCCATCCAGAATCCAGGACAAGATGGCCTCAGATGGGTTAAACTCAGCACATGAAGCAGGCAGATCCAAGCAGAGCAAGCGACAGACTGTGACAGATATCGTGGCATGTGCCACTCCGATCTCCTTCGGGACCGAGGCACTCATGTTCCCACCTGCCAAGAGCGCCCCCTGAAGGAGGTGAGCACTTTGCCCTTCTCTAGGGATCACCTTCAGCCAGAGGGATACGCCTCCCCTTCCCGGGGGCACCCCTCATCCAATGACTGGTCTATGCAGAGATACAAAATTCAAAACACTTGCTTCAAACTGGGACAACCCAGAAGGGTCATCTTGCCCCAGATCCTCCCAGGCTCTTGGCTGCGTTCTCTGTGTTAAGTGCATTGAGACTGAACGTCTCCCTCTGCCCACCCCAGCCTTTCCTTACTCCCTCATGGTGTGTTCCCAGTAAACCTCCTGAATATATTTTCGATTTGTTTCCAGGAAACTTGACTGCACTCTCTCTATACTGTGTTTATTTCTTTAAAAAACTGTCATAACGGCATTGATTCACCTTCTACTTGTCTTTATCCTCCACCCCTTCCTTTCAATTACATGCGCAAAAAACAAACTCACTGTCGTGTAATAGGGTCATTCATGCCTGTATGCCACCGTAAACACGTGTTCTCTCCAGCAAGTATTTAAGGCTGATTTTCCTTCATAATATTTTGTATAAGATCCAATAGATTTCTTGTCTACTTATTTAGCCCCACCGCCTAACTCTTAAACAATTTAAATATTCCCTCCTGGAGAGACTGGGACTTATTGTGCATGACTACGCAACGTAAGACACTCAGAGTCATCCCGTCTAGATGAAGACTCTGTCTTTGGCCAATGGTTTTCTACGTGCAGTCTCTCCAACCTTAGACAACTCACGTTGACTCCTGTTGCATCGAGACTGGCCGGATGGCTTTGTACTCCCCACCCATCTTGTCCTCCTTTTGATTACCTTCGGGCCCAGAACCCCGGCACCCACGGAATAGAGATGCCAGATGAAGGAAACAGAAAGGCAAGACATTTAGTTCAGTTTCAATTTTGGGTAAATGACAAACAAAACTTCAGTATGACTATGTATCAAATATTGCGCGGACATCCATGCACTGTTTAGGAACAGACTTAAACTCAAACTTGTTTATTATTGATATTAAATTTGAGTTTCGGTGGATGTCCTGTATTTTATCCGGAAGTGCTACCACAGCATATATTTGAAGTGGACAAGAACTGTAGAAGACAACACTCACCATAGCGTTCAAAGTACTGGATTTGGAGGCAGGTTTGAGTACGGGCTCTGCAGTGTATTAGCTATGGGACCTCAAGCTGCTGATCTAAACTTGCTCAACCCCTGGTTTCTTAATCTATAAAATAGGCATCATTGGGTTTGCCCTACTTCCCAGGATCAGACGTGTGACCAGAAGGTACTTTGTATAATGTTAACATGCATAAGCAGAGACTCTATGCTGACTTGCACTAAATGCCTAAAAGCTGTATTTTTGGTCCCGCAGTCATGTATATTTTGAAGGTTTTTGATACACCTTTACAAACTGCCCTCCAAAAGGCTTGAGATAAGTGTACAGGAAGAGCTGATTTTTCTCCCAAACCAACGTCAAATTTTATTAAATAATTTCAGCAATTAGTACGTTGTGTGGTTTTATCGAGCACGGTTGATGAAAATCAAGATCTATTACAGGTCAAATTCCCAGTGGCATGTCATCTCACGTGAATAATGGTTCTATTATCAGGGACGGAGAGCCTAGACTCCTTCGTAGGGTGGCCCGATTAGGTCCAACACAGTCTTCTCTCGGCAAATAATATATAAATCAGTGTTACCCTGTGTCCAATACACCAGCAAATGTCAAGATTTAAACGCCTCTGCCCGCTCTCCAAGAACAGCTGATTCTTTAAAGATTCATTTATCTGGATCTTTTTGAAATGGATGTAGAGGCAGCTTATATGCTGGGAGAAGGTCGGTCCGAAGGCCAGTTCTGCCATTAACCGTCTTGAAACCTTTAAGGTTGTTTCAATTCCGTGGCGCTCAGAGAGTCGGGCTAAATAATCTCTCGGCCTTTCCAGGCTCTGAAAATCTCTCAATCTAGAGTTTGAGGTTTAATTACTCTTCTAAGAATCCCAAACTCCAAGTCGCATCTCGCCTGTGGTCGTAACTCATTCAGCCGAAAAAATCTGTCCGAAGCAGGTGCCAACAAAACGCTTCTTAGGAGCCTTTCTGTACCCGTTCCTTTAGAGATTATTCATTCTCTTCAAATAATTTTCGGTAAGCAATAACAAATAAATAACTTGGCAAAAATTAGGCAAAATTGGTAGAGCAAACAGACAAAAAGGACCCATGAGTAGGGCAGATAGAAAACACTTCGGCTGAAGAGAACTGTCACGACAGAATACTCAACTTAGCTGTAAGATTCCTGGCAGGCAGTGCGATCAACCTCAGTAGACAGAGGTCTCAAAAGCTGACCATGGAAGCATAAATGTTTATAGGAAAAACAGCATTGCACTGAACTCTAAGTGGACCCTTACGAAGATCTTTATTTGGTACATCATTAGAATAGCGCGCGCGCACACACACACACACACACACCTTATATAAAGAACATCTGTACTTTATATAAAATATTTCAAAGTTCAGGATGACCCTCAGACACCCCTGATTGTACTTGACTACCCAAACTATTTATAGCCTCAATCTGTGCCACCGTTTAGAGTAACTATCTATACCTGTGCTATCTGACAGAGTCACCTGTGCCTATTAAGCATTTGCAGTGTGAGTGGCTCAAACTGAGACACGGTCTGGTGTATGATCACACTGGATTCCAAAGACTAGGAAAAAAATGAAATCAATCTCATTGTTGATTTGTATATTGGTGTTGAAAGTGAGAACAGTTGGCTACGTTGGGCTACATGAAACGTACTTTTAAGTTACTTCGTGTCAATAAGTTGTTGTTTTAATACGAATTTAGCTTGTTTTAAATTATTAAATTAATTTCAACCTCTTTCTCTTTACTTTTGAAATGTGGTTACTGGAAACTTGAAATTCCATTTATGGCAGGCCTTGTGGCTTGTATTCTATTTCTGTTGGACAGCGCTCATATGTAATAATGATAGTAATAAAAATCATCGATTTTTGAGCAGTGAGCAGGTGCACACAGCATGTGGCTGTTATAGATCCATCTTCCCACTTTCCTTACAATAACACCTCGTGCCAAACTGAGGCGGAGAGGTTATATACCTTGCCCAAATTTGGAAAACTAGCATGCGACAATGCATAAACCAATTTCCCCAAAAATAACCCTTCATTTTAAAATTCTGAGTCTTCACATACTGGGGCGCCTGGGTGGCTGAGTCAGTGAAGCATCCAACTCCTGATTTTGGCTCAGGAAATGATGTCACGGTTCGTGAGTTCGAGCCCCGCATCGGGCTCTGCACTGAGAGCACAGAGCCTGCTTGGGATTCCCTCTCTCCCTCTCTCTGCCCCTCCCTTGCTTGCACTCTCTCTCTCAAAATAAATAAATAATTGGAAAAAAATAAACACTTTACATATTAACTTATGCAACCTTCATAACAAGAACATACCTAGCTGAAATTCCACCTGCTTTTATGATCACCATTCGCTGGCAATTCTAAACAAGGTCAGTGAGAAAACGCACATTCCTTCCAAATATTTGCTGTTGTAAGTGGGCCCCATTGCTGTTACTGAAGTTGGGTTTTACTAATGTGCAGAGAAAGCCCAAACGGGCACGTTCATTGTCCATGAATAAAACGGAAGTTGGTTCAAGAACCCCCTTGACATGGGCAGATCTGGCTACACACATTATTTTGAGAGTAAGCGTGTAACGATTTGGAATCGTCCGTGCTCACCTCAGGTACAGTGCTGTTCAACGTCTCCAGCGTCTGTGGCGGGACGCATTCATTCCTCTATTTAACCAACAGGTGAGAAAAACAACAACAACAACAATAACAACAATAACAACAACCAGGGACAGTGCAGGGATGTAAAGATAAACAAAAGGAGAGTTGCTTTACTTCTGTCATTCTAGGGGCCCCCGGGCGGCTCAGTCGATGAAGGCTCTGAGTCTTGATTTCAGCTCAGATCATGATCTCATGGTTTGTGAGTTCGAGCCCCGCGTCGAGCTCTTCGAAGACAGTGCGGAACCCGCTCGGGATTCTGTCTTCCTCTCTCTCTGCCCCTCCCCCACTCGCTCTATCTCCCTCAAAGTGAATAAGAATAAACTTAGTTCTGTCGTTCTATGTGATCACTCGGAATGTTTATTTCTGCTTAAAAATTTAAACACTGAACATGGTGTGTGTAACCCAGTGTTCTTTGTCAGCAAGAACACATTTTAGTTCATACATGAAATATACTCCTCCCACTTCATGGTTATTATGCCTTAAAAAGGCATACGCGGGTTTGAATAAGGATGAGCAGCCTCTTAAATGTCCAACCTTGGCCCAAAAAACCTTGCCGTGTTTTGTGGTTCCACCACCTCGCATTCTTTGCGTTTCCGACCTGGCCGGCTCCTGGCGCCCGAGATACTTCTACCAAAGAAGAAGGGAATGAATGAAGTTAGTTTCTGCCAGCTCCCAGTGGTCTCTTTCATTTTACCAGGATGCTTTCCTGGACCTTCTCCACCATGTTTCTGAGAAACATGGTGGCCGGACCACAACGTGGGGTTCGTGTTTCCTTGTGGCTTTGAGCTCCGAGTACACCACCCCCTCCACCCCGCAAGCTCCATTTCATCCGAATCAACCAGCTGACTTTCCTCACTTCTGCCTGGAGAGCCTGCCCCCACCTCCCCTCAGAACTCCCCGACCCAGCTCATCTGCTGGAGAAATCCCTCCTTACCCTTTAGAATTCACCTCATATGTTAGTGTCTCCTGAGAAGTCCCTCCTGAATGCCCTGGGCAAAGTTAATGGTTATTTCCTTGTAAAAACTTACTATGGGTGCACCTGGGTGGCTCAGTCGGTTAAGCTTCCAACTTCGGCTCGGGTCACGATCTCACAGTTCGTGGGTTCGAGCCCCGCGTCGGGCTCTGTGCTGACGGCTCAGAGCCTGGAGCCTGCTTCGGATTCTGTGTCTCCCTCTCTCTCTCTCTCTGCCCTTCCCCTGCTCATGTTCTCTCTCTCTCTCAAAAATAAACATTAAAAACATTAAAAAATAATAAGATTAAATAGCAGCTGAGATGCACTAAGCATTTACATTTGATCAGACTCAAAATTGCTCCCTGGGGACACAATGGTGAGGAAAAAAAAAAAGACACAGTCCTTTCTCGTAGGCAGCAAATGGTTTGGTGGGAAAAATAGACGTTCATCACATAACTGCCGAGTAAATGAAAAACTGCCAAGTTGAGAAGCAGAACCAAGAATGTGCTACGCGATCTTTTCAGAGCCTGTGATAAGAGCAGCTGGGGACAGGGAATCGGAGAAATATTCTCCGAGGATACCACAATGACGTAAAGACAACTAGTGATGAAAGGGGTCACTGAGGTGACCAGAGGGAGGGAAGGCACCAAGGGGTGATGGTGGACAGACGTTCATGGGCGGTGTGGAGCAGGTGCTTAGACAATGGAGTTCAGGTGACCCTCGGGGCAGGTGAGGATGAGAGGCGGGTGGAGGCTGGGTCACAGGAGGCCCTGAGCTCCCTCTGGGAGATTGGCAGTGGAAGCCACCAGGGTTTAGCAGGTTTTTTTGTTGACCAGATCAGTACTGACAGGGGAGGAGAGAATAAACAAAAAGAAGGAAGGACGCAGGGAGACCAACTCAGAAGCTGCTGTGGCTCGGACCAAGTGGCAGTGGAGTTGAAAGGAAAGGAGAAAGATTTGAGAGGTGGTCGTGCACGACGAGACATCTTACGACAGCAGATGGGACAGCTGGGGAAGGATTGTAGCTGAATGTTGTAATAACCCTCGTTTTACACCTAGACTCGTGTCCTCAGTGGGTAATGCAGGGTTTGCATTATTTTCCCTCTTGGTGTATCACTTCACAGGTTCCCAGATCATGTACCTTTCCGTACCCTCTTTTGTGACCTAGCAAAACACCTTTTTCCTATCCACCAGATAATCTAGGGGTGCCTGGGTGCTTCAGTTGGTTAAGCGTCTGACTCTTGGTTTCAGCTCAGGTCAGGATCCCGCGGTTCGTGGGATCGAGCCCCATGTTGGGCTCTGTGCTGACAAAGCCTGCTTGGGATTCTCTCTCTCTCTCTCTCTCTCTCACGCACACACACACACACACACACTAAATAAGTACTTAAAAACAAAAGATATTCTACTCCTCACGAGCAGAGCATCGTCTGCAAATGAAAGGATGAATGTAACATATTAAGATGAATGTTTACATGGATTTCTGGGATTACGCGCTTAAAATTCTTTTACATGGCGAGGTTACTAATAACAACCAGAATTGTCTCGATTTTCTAGTTCAGATGGGGAAAGTCATCTCTTTTCTTGAGTAACTTTGCATGGGTCTGTGAGCACAGGACAGGCGGCAAAGACGTAGGCCATTCACAGTTTGCTTCAATGTGGGAAAGACTGTTAACCTCACTGTTTTCTGTCCTCATCGTTACAAAGACAGAAAAACAATCTGCCTCATTCACCAAGTTTTTATGTAAACCAGGGAGAGTTTTCTTTTCAAATAAACTATAAATCACTTCTTACAAGGGTCATTATTGTTACCACAATAGGAACTGGTAAAAGGACCGTTGAGGGTAGTACGGTGTAGTGTGGAACCCTTTTTACTGCAACAGGAAATGTGATACTATTTTTTAGTGCAGGAAAGCTGGGAGTAGAGGAAAAAATCATTAAATTTTCTTATAAAACATAATTATGATAAAAGATAAAAAGCGTTGCATAACGTAGTAAATATTAAACTTGTGCGAAGCATCCAACTGAAATCCAATGAAAATTCTAACTTGTTTCTCTGGTGATAACTTTTATTTTATAGTGGATTTTATGCTTGAATTGGCCACCCACAATTTCTGATGGATACGTTTTAATGAGGCTCTTTTCAAAATCTTAATAGCTACCACCACTAAAAAATGTCTTTGCACACGTAGGTGATAATGAAGCGTAAAACCCTTTTACAACCATCCAGGATTTGCAACCGCTGAAATTAAATTTACAGAATCCAAAAGATCCTTCTCTTCCTTCACTGACAAGTATTGAGGCAATGCCTGGCGAGCCTTTAAACAGATTTCAAAGGCAGTCAAACGTTTTGTTACAGAGTATTTCAAAACAATGAAGAAGTTCTCACTTGAGAACGGATGTGAATAGTTAAAGTGTTTATCCTTTAGTTCGGACTGGAAGAGTGTAAAAGGATTACCACCAAAGGCAAACCGCAAACGACCACATCATCAGCAAAACGGATAGAAGTACCCAGTATCTGTGAACTCGGGGGACTCTGGGCTGGCCCCCGCAACAGTGGCCCCAGACGTTCTAGAAGCTGCCTCTCGGCTTCTCTACACTCTTTTCACTCGTGTTGCACCTGGAACGTGACCTTCTCCCTCAACCCTGCAGGTTTCTGGTCCACAAAGGGCGGAAAAAGTACTCTGTGGCTAAGGCTGCCTCGACCGTGTTGCACATTCAACAGTACAACAAGACCCAGACGCTGCATTTTCTTCTCACTGCCTACGACAGCCCCACTTGACCTGGGTCACCAGCCCCTGCTCTCCCTGCAAAAGCCCCCATGAATCTGTGAAGCCAATGGTCGTGGGATCCTGGCACCCACAGAGATCAGTGCGACAAAAGTGCCCCAATAACCCACTCCATTCCAACCATGTTCAAGAAACTTCCAGTTATAGGAACCTCTTCCACCACTCAGTGAGAGGAAGGCAAGAGCATATGACCAGGAGAAATTCATAAACTCACTACGAATACCTTCGATGTTCTGACACTCCCGAGGGGATGGTAATCGGATTCAAATAAACAGGTCCTGGTGTTTCCACACATCTTATCTGTTATGCAGTGGGACAGAACTGCTATCTTCCCTGCCCGTCTCAGGGATGAGGTAATTTTAATTAGCAAGGACAAAACCGAGCTTTCAACTCTAAATGTGAACATGAGTCAACAGAGCATTATCCATGTAGGTTGAAAATAATGATTACAGGTGCAGTTGCATCCAAACAACCCCTCAGAAACAGAGAGAACAACTAAAGCGAGTGCAACTAAAGCGAGTAGCTGACCTCCTGTCAGGTAATAAAGAGTTCACCACGATTCAACTGGGAGCTTCTGTTTGGTTAAGCAATCATCGAGTAGAAATCATGATTCGTTACAAATCCCATCAGTCGCCGTGCCCCCTTCGAGCGGTTCAATATTTCTTTGAAAGGAAGAAACTCCCTTTATTCTTTTTTTGTTTTTAATGTTTCATTTTCTACACAGGAAAAATCTGGAAAGTAGGAATCAGAGGATCCAGATCTCTCAACTGTCTTACGTGTCACCTGAGACACGTCATTTAGAATCTGTGATCCTGCTCTCCTTCTATAAGCAAAACACATGAGCTGAAATTGTATGCGAGGCCACATAACCCTAAAATTCTGCAATTGTATGTATCTTTGATTTATTTCCTCACAGTGCTCAATCCATTAGGACTCTTTCACCCAGGAACCATGGTTTTTCCAGATATAAAATGTCATTGAGATTATCACTGCAAGTCAACAACATAAAATAATGGTGAAAAAAAGATGCCAGCTTTAGGTAACATGAGTAAGGACGTGGTGATATTTATCATTTCGTCCTTGGAGATGTTTGAAATGTACTCAGTGCTCAACATATATTTGATAAATTTGAAAGATCCTTGCTAAACACATAGCCTTCCTTGATTGCTTTGGAAGATTTTTTTATGTTCACTTGTTTTGTTTTTCAATCTAAAAAAATTTTTTTTAAAGAGAGAGAGAGCACTTGCAGGGGAGAGGGAGGGAGAGAGAGAGAGAGAGAGAGAGAATCTCAAGCAGACTCCACACCCAGAGCAGAGCCTGATTCAGGGATCAATCCCACAACCCTGGGATCATGACCTGAACTGAAATCCAGAGTTGGACACTCAACCAACTGAGCCATCCAGGTGTCCCTGCTTTTGTTTTTGAAAAAGACCTTCTTTGCTCTAACCTCTCGATACTAACCCTGGATAAAATATAGGAATTAGGGGAGGGGGGTCCCATAATGGGTCAAATCAGCATAAAATCTTTTTCTTGGATCAAAGTTTTGCCCTAAACCTTCAGCATAAGCAAGGGCTGTCTCCCAGACTATGCCCTTGAGGAAGTCATTCATTGGACCATTCATTCCTTCCTTCCATGAATATTCATTAGGCATCCACCATGAGTCAGGTACCTATGCTCAGTGCAAGGGATATGGTGATCAATAAAATGAACATCAGTCAAGTTTTCATGGAGCTTATACTCTAAAGGAGAATCGCAAGGAAAAAGCATGCAAGTAGAGTATATGACAAAGAAAGTTTTCAGATTGTAATAAGTGTTTTGAAGAAAAATAATTAATTCGGAGTAGGAGGGATGGGGAAATCAGGGTGAGGAGACTCTTCAGATAGGACGGCTCTGAAGAGACACTTTAGGGGACACGATATGGCAAAATAAAGGCAGTCAGTGGAAGATCTGAGAACCCAGAGCGCTGCCAGAGGCAAGGACAAGCATAGATAAGAAGCTGGGGAACTCAGACAACACTATTCAAGTCTCAGCTGGTGGCTTACTTACTAGTCGTGTGGAATCGAAATATCTCATTTGATCTCCAGAACTTATTCGTCTTCTAACTACAAGTTTGCAAGGCCCAGCATGGTGATTATAGTCAACAATGCTGCGTTGTATACTTCAAAGTTGCAAAGACACTAGACTGTAGATGTTTTCACCACAAGAAAAGAGACGGTAATTATAGACGTGATAGGGGTGTTGGCTAACACTATGGTGGTAATCATATGGCAATAGACGAATATATCCAGTCAACACACTGGGTGCCTTAAACTGACACAATGTTCTGTGTCACTTATGCCATTCATAGATAGATGATTGATAGATAGATAGGTAGATAGATAGTTAGATGATAGGTAGCTAGATGATAGATAGATAGATGATAGATGATAGATAGATAGATAGATAGATAGATAGATAGATAGATTGATAGATGATAAATAATAGATAATAGATAGATGACAGATAGATAGACGATAGATAGATAGATAGATAGATAGATGATAAATAATAGATGATAGATGATAGATGGATAGATAGATAGATGGATAGATAGATAGACTTGAGAATGAACGATTAAAAAGAAGTCTCATTTGGCCTCTGAACCCCAGTTGAGCCCTATGTATCAGGGATGGTACTCTTGCCTCACAGGATTGCCGCGAGGAATACACGGAACAAAAAAGTCTTTCAGGACCGTCCCATGGTATGCTAAATGCCATTCGAGCCCGAGGTGGTCTGGACCTGCCTTTCTAGTTTCACTCCGGCCTATTTCTCCTCACTCACCTTTGACCCAGATACAATGTGTCTTCATAGTTCCCTGAAGGTGTCAGGATTTTCCATGTGTTCCTGCTTCATACCACGGTTCCCTCCACTTGAAATGCCCTCCACTTGCTTCTTGTCTTAACTCACTTTCACTTGCTTATCAAGACCTAACTCAACCAATACTTTTTGCCAGTCTCGTAATAGTCCAGGAACAAGCTGAGCCCTCTTGACCCGAAGTCACTAATTCACTGTTTTGTTTCACCCTCTCTGCTGCACACTCCCTAAGAAAAGAAACAACTTCATATCTGCACATCAGATTCCCACATAACCCTGGAACAAGCAAGTGCTCGCTGAATGCTTACGAGGTAATCCCCATGTCAGCTGGGGTCCCTCCCCTTAGTGCCGAAAATCTGGATATAACTGGTTTCCACTGTGAAGTTCAAATTGCTAGTGTTAGTCAAGAGAGGCCGGGTGTAACAAACATCCCCAAAGCCCGACTGCTTCACACGAATAGAATTAGCTCTCCTTCATGCGACATATTCAACCCAGCTCGGCTGGGGATCTGCTCATTATATGGTTCCTGGGGCCCAAGAAGACAAGAAGAAGGCTCCTTCCTGACGCATGATTCCTCAGTGATCACTACAGAGAGGAGGGAACTCTCGAATATCTGAAAGAATTTGGCTAGAGGATTCTCGGAGTCCCCATTTTCTGATTTCTCATCGAATTCTTAATTTCCAATTTGACTACAATTTCCAAGAGAACAACTCCTTTAACATGTTTCAGAAGCTAAGTAGGATGGGGAGAAGAGGCCTGCACACTCACGTGCACACATACAACACAACAGGTGCACGTGGGGGGCACGCACACAACTTTCAACAACTAGTCCTGAAATATCACAAGAGCTTAGAGTCATGTAGTTGCCACTAACTGCTACATGCTCGGGATGGAGGTGATTTGCCCGGTGTTCCGCTATCTGGACAGCTATATTGCCCTAGAGTTAGGATTCAGGGCCGTATAGATGTGGGGACGGCTTCGCTTCTACCTAAAATACAGTCTAGTTCCACCAGTAGATAGTGAGGGATATTGATCAAATCATTTCGATTTTTCTGAAAGCCAATTTTGATCAACAGCACCAGGGCCGTAGTAACAGGAGCAGAAAGAGCTTACAACCATTGGGCATCTGTGTGCATGCATCACCTTTATGCATTCTCATTCTTACACACACACACACACACACACACACACACACACACAAGCTATTGACTCGTGCTGTTGTCCTACTGCAGGCAAGGAAGCCAAAGCACAGAGAAGGGAAATTAAGAAATGTGCCTAGAGCCACAATTAAGCCAACTCCAGAGCTACAGCTCTTAATTCTACTCCTACACACGAGTGAAAGAGGACGGTGTCAAGATTCCAAATCTGTGAGTACACTAAACGGGAACCGATTTATGGAAAGTTGGTAAAATGTGAACAGGAATTCCCCAAGATTGCTAGAAACCACTGAAGACGGAAACCGTGTTGCAGTCGTCTGAGTGTTCCCTGGCATACAGTAGGCACTCCATAAATGCTTGATGTATGCAGTAAACACTAATTCAGGTGATCCACGGGCCATACCCAGTAGCCATATGGGGTACTATGGGACCATGCATGGTACTCCAAGTGGAAGCACCTGACTAGCCTGTCAGTGAAATATTTCTATCTTCTGGGAATGAGAAACCTGGACTGAAGGGCCTTGGAGCTGAGTAGATCAAGGGCTGTCATGTGGAAACAGAGAGAGAGAGAGAGAGAAGGAAAGAAAAAAAGAAGAGAGGAAGGAAAAGAATAGAGGAAGGAGGGAAAGAGTATGAAAAGAGAAGCAGAAGAGGAAGAGGAGAAGGAGGAGAAGGAGGGGCAGAGAAAGGAAGAATATTGCCAAAGAGTAGACTTGCGGTCCTCGGGTAGTTTGAGGCTTGGGACAAAGGCGCCTTGTTATGTCGGGACCCCCACTCAGGGCCACATGGCTACTCCGAGCCATCTCATCGTGGGGGCTCTCAGATAAAGTTGGGTGGGGTGAAGTCTTAGCTCCAGCCTCTCGGAGAACCAGAACCAAATCTTGCCTTGTAGCCAATCAGTCTCACCGGGAACTAAAGCCAGACACCATTTACCGGCAACCCCCCTGGGGTTTGTAAGGAGTACCAACCTGGAGCCCGACTAACCAATCGAATAGCGCGCATCGTCGTGAGAGAGTATCCACAGCTCTAATGAAGACAAAAGGGCGCCAGATGTCCCCTTTGATCTGCCCTACTTGGTCTCCTCCCTGTTCTTCCTGTTCCTTCCCCGGCTCCTCCCCATCAACGCTCACTCCCTCCCATACTCCTGTCTTCTCTCCTGTGATTTAGTGACAAGCACGTGACCTTGAAAGCCTCCACTGATACCCAGTCCCATTCCTGAATGGTGCAGATGAATCGCTGTGTGAGCTTCATGAGGCCTCAGTTTCCTCATCCGTGCTATGGGTGGTGCTGATACCCGCCCTGCGGGATCCTTGCACGGGTGCGATGCAGTAAAGCCTGCCCAAGTGCGGGGTTCAGGCTGCGCCCCTGACGGTGCCCCCCTCCTTCTCTCCCGCTCGCCTCCTTCAGCCTTTGCACTCTTCCTCCCTCCTTCTCTCTGTTAGGTGGCTCTTTTTAATCGCTGCCTGTCTTCCCTTCCTCCCCTTCCATTCTTCCTTCCTTCTCTTTTCATTTCCTCCTTTACTTCCCCCGTCCCTCTTTTGCTCTCCTCTTCCGGGCTTTCTCCTTTGCTCACCCTCTCCCTTTGCCACCAGGAGTCATCGCAGACACAGTGAGTGGATCCGAGACTTCCCCGGGTGTCTCGCGAGGCTGGAGAACTTGTAAGAGACTAAAACACAAGCATAGCACTTGCAGTGGCGAAGCACACAGAGGTGTTGGTTGTTTGTTATTGCTGGAAGACTGTCTCTCACCACCTTGGCTGGCGAGACATACACAAGGAAAGAGGAGTCTGAGGGGGCCAGGAGAATCTGCACCCAAACATTTTGGGGATGCTGACTCAACACTTGCAACTACCTACCCGAAGAAAAATCACCCCCCAAGCGAGCTATTCATGTACTGCTATGGACTGAATTGTGTTCACGCCACCAAATTCATATATTGAAGTCCTAACCTCCAATGTGCTACTGTTTGGAGGTGAGGTCTTTGGGAGGTAATTAGGGTTAGATAAAGTCATGAGGGTGGGACCTTCACGATGGAATTAGGGGCTTTATAAGAAGAAGGAGAGAGAGAGAGAGAGAGAGATCACACATAGCAAGAAGGCAGCCATCTGCTAGCCAGGCTGTGGGCTCTCACCGGGAACTGAATCAACGGGCCCCTTGATCTTGGACTTCCCAGCCTTCAGAACAGTGAGAAAGAAATCTCGGTTGTTTAAGCCACCCAGCCTAAGGCATTTTGTTATGGTGGGTAGCCCCAGCAGACGAATACAAGCGGTTAACTTGCGGCTAAAAATATTACTAATCAATAATCTCTTGGCCTTTGGAAAGAAATTAGAGTCCCAGCCCTTCCACAGTCCGGATCTGCGTGGGGGAGTAGGCTCCTTCCAAAGAAGCCCTAACCCTGCGATTTTGTAAGTGCTCTTGACCATGAGGAGGTGCCCCAATTAGAATCCCATGAAACATTCTCAGGGCTGTAAGCTGTCCTTTTCTAATTTTGAAGTTTTGTTTTCTTTTGTTTTGTTTTGTTTTGTTTTGTTTTGTTTTGTTTTTTGCTGCAGCTCATAAAAAGTATAGCCTTTCTCTTGGCCTGGTTAATCTGCTTATAAGGCTTGCCTGTCAGTCACTAGTCAGCTAGTTAGTTACTAAAACTGGATGATTTTCACTAATTCATTCAACAGCCGTTTACTACACTTCTATTATGTGCCCAGCACTGGGGAGAGGGTGGTGACTATGGCAGAGCTGTCCTTGCCCTCAAGGAGAGAACATGCTTTTTAAAAATAATTTTTTTGATGTTTATTTTATTCTTGAGAGACAGAGACAGAACACGAGCAGCAGAGAGGCAGAGAGAGGGGCAGACAGAGAGGAGGACACAGAATCTGAAGCAGGCTCCAGGCTCCTGTCAGCACAGAGCCCAGCACGGGGCTCGAACTCACAAACCCTGAGATCGTGACCTGAGCCGAAGTCAGGCGCTTAACAGATTGAGCCACCCAGGCATCCCAAAGAGGGAACATTCTAATCAGAGAAGGCAGAACACAAATAAATGAATAACTAAATGTGATCATTGCAGATGGTAAGATGTCCTATACAGAAAGTAAACATATTTTTGGTTGGAAAATTCTAGGAGCAGGTAACGTAAGTGAGATGGTCAAGGAACACTCCACTGAGGAGGTGATTTTTTTTTTCTTTTTAAAAAATATTTATTTTTGAGACAGAGAGAGAGCGAGTGGGGTAGGGGCAGAGAGAGAGGGAGACACAGAATCTGAAGCAGGCTCCAGGCTCTGAGCTGTCAGCACAGAGCTCAACACGGGGCTCAAATTCACAGACCGTGAGATCAAGGCCTGAGCTGAAGTCGATCACTCAACACACTGAGCCACCCAGGCACCCCTGAGGAGGGGATTTCTGAGTAATACCAGAAGGGGCCAGGCAAGCAATGATCTGGAAAGGGACTCCAGAGGGAACATCAAGTACGAGTGAGAGCAGTTGTCCTCTTTACGTTTTCTTCTTAGCGAATAATTGAGCTTCAGTGCCTATGTGTCTCAGAGCCCAGTGTCAATGTCCTTTCCTGGTATCTCTACAGTATGTACCCATTTGGTCATGAAAGAAAGAACGAAAGAAAGAAAGAAAGAAAGAAAGAAAGAAAGAAAGAAAGAAAAAAATGAATTGCAAGAAGTGTGAAATATTCCTAGTACAATAGGAAGCTGTTGAACACTTTTATTTTTTTAATGTTTATTTTTGAGAGAGAGAGAGAGTACCCAAGAGCAGGGGAGGGGCAGAGAGAGTAGGGGACAGAGGATCTGAAGTGGGCTCTGTGCCGACAGAAGACAGCCTGATGCAGGGCTCGAACTCACCAACTGTGAGATCATGACCTGAGCCGAAGTTGGACAATTACTGGCTGAGCTACCCAGGAGCCCCTGCTGAATGCTTTTAAACTAAGAAGTGGTATTTGGGGGGCCTGGGGGGCTCAGTCAGTTAAGCATCCGATTCTTGATTTTGGCTCAGGTCATGATGTCATGGTTCATGGGTTCAAGCCCTGAGTCAGGCTCTGCACTAACAGCACAGCGTGGAACCTACTTGGGATTCTCTCTCTCTCCCTCTCTCTCTGCCCCTCCCCCCATTCTCTCTCGCTCTTGCTCTCTCTCTTTCTCTCTCTCTCTCTCAGAGTGAATAAATAAATAAACTTAAGAAAGAGAAACATACGTTACTGGGGCAGTCAGATAATGTATCAGTTATCTATTGCTGCATAACAAATCATCACAAACTTTAGGGGCTTAAAACAATAAACATTTATTGTGTTACAGTTGATGTGGGTCACAAATTCAAAAGTGACCTAACTGGGTGATTCTGGTTCACGGACTCTCAGCCAGACCTGCATCATCTGAAGGTAAGACTGGGATAGGAAAGTTTACTTCCCAGAGGGTTCACCCAAAGAGCTGCTGGAAAGGGGCATCGGTTCCTTGCTGACTATTGGCAGGAGGCCTTAGCTCCTTACTACATGGAACACCTGAGGGTCCTCACAACATGGTGACTGGCATCCCCAAGAGTGGACAGTGCAAGAGAGGGCAAGCAGAATGGTCTAGCCTCAGAAATGACCTGCCACCATTTCTGCCGCTTTCTATCGGTCAAAGAAACGAATTCTCGTATGACGTTGGAGGGGACTGTGCGAAGGCATGAACACTGGGATGTGGGGGAATCATCTTAAAGTCTGGCTGCCACAGATGAGCAAAGGGAGGTTTCCAGATAGAGCGGAGATGAAGGCGTACAGCTTGCTAAGCAAAGAGCGAACGGGGGCTATGAGATCATCTCTGTTGCCTCTCCAGAACCACATGCTTCTTTGTATCACATCCCTTGATCACCGGAAAAGGTGGCCAGGTCCTGGCTTAGGTGTAAGCATGGGATACAGTTCTGGCCAATGACATATATATGGAAGTCTTCTAGGGGATTCTGGAAAGACTCTTTCACCTCTGAATAAGAAAGAGTTACCCACAGGAGAAACTCGGAGCCGTGCTCCTACCTCTGCTTTGATCTTTCCATGTGGTGCCAGAGAACGAATGCTAAAAGAAGCTGTAACAATCTCGGAACCATGAAGGAAAGGTCAAAGGAATTCTAGACTGGCCAATACCAATCCCCTGGCATAACTGACTTCCTGAACCAAACCAGCCAAGTTCCGCATCCACGCTTCTTGTTGAGTCATAGAAACAAACTCTTATTTATTTAAGCCACTCTTATTTGGGCTTTCCCATTATTTGCTGTCATTCTAACTTATAAAGGCACGTAGCCATGCACAGGAGGCTGGGGAGAGCTTCCTGGAGAAAGTGACACCGATGCTAAGAGCAGAAGCGTGGGTAGGAAGAGACTCCGGGGAAAAGGAGCAGAGAATTCCTCGATTCAGAGAGATGGGACAGCCAGGTAAGTCTGGGGAGCCGAATGCTGCTGAGTGTGACTGAAGGCCTGAGGGCAAGATGGGCCACAGTGGAAGAGGACACTGGAGAGGGGCAATCCTGGAGACATTCGTCTATGATTTTTTTTTTTTTCAACGTTTATTTATTTTTGGGACAGAGAGAGACAGAGCATGAACGGGGGAGGGGCAGAGAGAGAGGGAGACACAGAATCGGAAACAGGCTCCAGGCTCCGAGCCATCAGCCCAGAGCCCGACGCGGGGCTCGAACTCCCGGACCGTGAGATCGCGACCTGGCTGAAGTCGGACGCTTAACCGACTGCGCCACCCAGGCGCCCCTCGTCTATGATTTTTAAGGCACCAGAGGGCAAAGCATCGTCATCGCGGTATTTTAAGTCAAGGAGTGCCAGGTTGGCTTGGGGTAAAGGGAGGTGGGGAGTTGTTCCTTGGTGGATACAAAGTTTCAGTCATGTAGGAGGGCAGGGGGGTTCTGGGAATATACTGCACCAACCATTGTATGTATGGTTGTATGTATATTTCATACAACCACGCATGTGTGGTTGACAACACTGAATGGTAAGCTTGGAAGTTGTTGCAAGGTGAATCTGATGTTGTGTGTTTTTTCCACAATAAAAAGAAAGAGTGACATAGTCATCTATTTAATTCAGAATGATCACAGCAGCTGGAGGAAGGAGGCAGACTAGAACTAGAGGGAAATGTTGGGTCTCCCACCGTAGTCTACGTGAGAGAGGACGGTAGCCAGAAATAAGAAAAGAGCAGTGGAGATGGAGGCAACAGGACGAAGTCGGGGTCTACTGTCAGTAGGTAACAGATATTATTAACTGAGTGGATGAGGAAGGGCGAGCTCTTCTAACTGAGCATTTGCTATGTGTGCACCATACGTAGCCTTTAGGATGAATCGCCTTTCGCCTTCGCAAAACCTGGCCAAGTTGTTATTTCCTCCCTTATTACGAAAGTTCAGAAGTGTTCAGGAATTGCCCCAGGTCATAGAGCTAGCACCCTGTAAAGTTAGAACTCAAGAATCAGTCTTCCTGACTAAAAACCCAACTCATTTCACGAAACCATGGCTTCAAGTAAACCTAACATTTCAGGATTCCACTTAGCATCTGAGGACCAGACCAATCACTTCCAAACATCTCGTTTACTTCAATCTACATTAAGAAATCCACTCCAAATTGTGTCCAGTACATGTTGTGTGTGTGTGTGTGTGTGTGTCACTATCCAAATCTATTTGATTCCTATTTATATAACGTGAGTTCAAGTATCTATTTGTAGAGTGAGAAATAACCATGTTTACTGAACTTTATGTTTTGTGAATTTCAGATACTGTAACACCAAGAACTTGATTAGGAATTTCTCTGAAATCCTATCGAAAATTTTTCCTTTCTTTTTAAAAAAAATTTTTAATGTTATTTATTTTTGAGAAAGAGAGAGAGAGAAAGAGAGTGAGCAGGGGAGGGCAGAGAGAGAGGGAGACATAGAATCTGAAGCAGGCTCCGGGCTCCGAGCTGTCAGCACAGAGCCCGACGCGGGGCTTGAACTCACAAACCACGAGATCATGACTTGAGCCGAAGTCGGACGCTTAACTGACGGAGCCACCCAGGTGTCCCATAATTTTCTTCTGTTCTTTACTTCAGAGGAGAAGAATTTGGATGCTAAAGAATACCTTTGTATGGAATCGCAAGACATGATTTTCCTTATTAATCTATTTTACTTTCTTTCATTAATTTAGTCTTTTTTTAAAAAAAAAATTTATTTGCTGAGAGAGAGAACATGCACATGTGCACGTGCCAGTGGGGCAGAGACAGAGAGAGAACCCCAAGCAGGCTGCACACAGCTCAACGCGGGGCTGGAGCTCAGGAACCGTGAGATCATGACCTGAGCCCAAATCAGAGTCCAACACTCAACTGACTGAGCCACTCAGGCGCCCCTTATGAATTTAGTATTTAAATGCTAATTGTGACCCACCAGGTCATTTCACAATCTATGATCTGGTTGGAACCCACAGTGTAAAAAAAAAAAAACAACAAAACCCTGTTTGGGAGGAGTGACACTCACATTGGCATATAGGAATCATATTTTAAGATATTAATTCATGGGATTTGCTTTTGTGTGCTCCTCTGTTTCCTTGCCTTCACTTCGGCTTTCTTTAAATCACTTCCACAAAGAAAGAGCAGAAAGCGAAAGTCATGTGTTCATCTTTGGTGTCTACAAAAATATAATCCCCAGAGAGAACTTAAAAGATTTTGGAATTGCACGGAGGAACCCGTGTGCCTGGGTGAAGCAGATGGGCTTGGAGGCAACAGAAAGCAAGGGTTTTCATCAGTCTAATGGAGATACTCCCAAGCCGGAGCAGGAAGAGAGGCAGACAGACAGAGAAAAAGAGAAAGCCAGTGTGCCTTAAATAATGACTTTTCAGGAGTGTTGTGGAGAGGGTTCATCACTCTAAAGAGAAGGGCAATGTGTTACATCAAGCACAGGGGACCTATGGAGACTCTCCGGCAGGAACAGAGTAGCACAAAAGACTGACTGCCTCAGTGATGACCTTTGTGAACAGTCAAGTGCCAGAGGGCATGCGCGTTCACGGGTGCACCCTCTCCTTCCAACACACCCTAGGGTAGGAGGATACAAATGAAAGCCTCAAGACTGATGTCAATTAAATGTGTCACCAACTGGGTAGGACAGAAATACACTGAGTTTCGAAAAGTGAAGAAATATGTTTCTTTCACAAACTCATTTAATGGACACAGATTTATATATACAACGACATATATGTATATGAATATTTTATAATGCTGTCTATACATTTTTAGGTTGAATAGTCTCCATAGATTCCAAGGGTCTCCTGGGGAGTGGGGGAGGGGGGTCAGTAATAGGATGAAATATTTAAAAAATAAGATGTTTCTGTTATTGGAATAGCCCTCGGGTAGGTTTCTTTTTTTTTTTTTTTTTCCCAAAAGAGAATGAGGAAAATGATCTGCCTTGTTTCCCACTGAGTCCGATCATTTTGTCCCAAGACTTCATATGTGTGTCAAATTAAAAAGCGGGTCTTAAGCAGGTCTTAAGCCATGACCAAAAGAGGGTTTGGCTGCACGGGTAGACGGGCTGGAAACTCTCTTATTTTTTCTTTCATTATTGCTTCTTTTAATTCCTTAATAGTTTCTCCACCAGGCTGCATGTGCGCGCGCACGGGTGTGTGCGTTCCTGTTATCTTATGATTTCAGTAAGTGAAACCTTAGTGAGTGATGTCATAATAAGCTCTACTCTAGTGAAACCAGAGACAAGGGAATCAATCAACTTTTAAGAAGAAAAAACAATGTTTAAGTCACTTTAAGATTTCTTCCTCTGACTTGACTAAGAGATGACTTCTGTATATAAATACATTGTTTCAGAATTGTTTTCCCACTAATGAGACTCCCTTCTCCTTCCAGGAACCAGAATCTAATTTAAACTAGATCCCGTGAAGATCCAAAATGTATACTAGGGGCTGTTTTCCTCTCTTGCATTTTACAAGGCAGAAGAAAATACAAGAGGGGAGCAAAGGAGATACTTTGTTTTTTTTTTTTTTTCTATTGTACATTGTGCTGCATTCCCGATGAAACCTGAGTTCAAAGTTTGTAAATTCATAGACCGTTTTTTATGGATGAGCCCTACTTACTTTAAATTTGAACTGAAGTATAGTTAGCATACGTTATTATGTTTGTTTTAGATGTACAGCATAGTGCCTTGACATTTATATACATTATGGAATGATATGATAAAAAGTAAGCCCTACTTATTTTAGCCACTTGACTTCCATCAAAGCGGTCAAGGATGCCTTGGATATTTCCCTAAGAGCAGTGCTTTCCAGGCAAGACAGTCAGGGCCTCCCCCCACCCCACCTCCAGCCGTACTGAGCTAAAGCTGAAAATAAAAACTGCGTAGTTAAGGTGTACAACTTCATACATCGTGCAAGTTAATCACCACAGTCAAGATGAGGTCATTTTGTTACCATTCGCTTTGTTTTTTCTTTGGGTGGGGTGCAAGGGAGAACAATGAAGATGCACCTCTTAGCAAATGTCATGTACTTTTCCTTTAAGGATTTCCAGCTTTGGAAGCCGCCTGTCACAAATACCCTCCTTCCCCTTGGAAACAGGATCTCCCTGGTTTCAGGTCCCCTTCCTGAACTGAGTCCATCTTTTCTTTTACGTGTGAATATTTTATATGTCTTCAGTGAGTGGCAGGGTTTCTACGGGCATTTTGCAAAGGGCCCCGCGCCTATAAAATTTAAACTTATGTATTAATACACTTAACCTATGAAGTCAAAGATGCATTGGAGGAAAACACATTTTCCCTTTCTTAAACACGGCTACTGTAGGCGTGGCCGGTGGGTATGGCCGCGTCATAAAGCAAACAATGTTATTTTCTAATGGGACAAGATGTTTCCCCCTCAATCACCCAATTCACTACCACCCAAAGGAAGTGAAGTAGACCAAGTCAGTTATTTTGGTTAAATCCAGTCTGTCAAAAATCTGCTTTTTCACAAGCTGGAGAAATAGTGTCTGTGGTTTGAACTGTACAAAAACTAACGGGCCGTCTAGCCAAACAGGAATTCATTCCGTGACCTGTATTTGACCTTTGGAATCATGCTATCAGAAGTTTCAAAGCCTAAATATCTCAGCCGTCTCTTATTTAATTTGCATGTGGGAAGTCCAAATATAGTTGATGTTTTCATTTCTGTCAGTCCTATTTAAATTAGGTTAACATTTGTTGACTACTTGTGACAGCATTTTTATTAAGCATGTGAATACTCAAATTATATAATCTAAACTTAATTGCCCCAATTTTGTCATCTTTTAGCCATGAGATCCCGGGGAAGTTACTGAGCCAGATGGAGCCTCAGTATTTTACTCAGTAAAATGGAAAGAACATTTTATTCTCTTTAACTCCGAGAATTGCTGAGACGCTTAAACGAGATGTTTGTAAAGATCTTAAGGGAGAAGTGCTCAATAAATTGTTGCTAATCTTATTACTGTGAAAATTAATAAAGGAAAACCTCACTGAAGCTGGGCAGGGCGGGGAGGCTAGAAGGGGGGTTGGGAACCATACCAGGAAGAATTACAATTGCAGGAAGAACTGCAATACAGACTCAACCAGAAGAATCATCGACAGGAAAGAATGATCAGACCCCCCAACAGGGAAAGACGCACATGGAATCTTTCAGAAATCCACTATCCCTGCGACTCAGCCTATAAGAAACTGTCATCACTCTGAACTCTTGCTTTTCTCCAATGGACTTGCTCTCATAACAACCCTTCCCAACATCCTCCTTCTTCTCCATAAAATAACATTCCCCGCTTTTGTCTGCTGGACTGCCCCGTGGTTTTTCCATAGCTTGCATGTGCCAAATGACTATTCCCCAATTTTTTTTTCCTGGTAAAAAAACAACAACTGATGGCTTTATGGTTAAGGTCAACACTATAGTTGCTAGAAACCAGAGACTGTGGGCCCAAGAAAATCAGTTCTCTCCTTCAATGAGTTCACTGCTTCATGGGGAAGGGGGAGAGAAATGGGTAAGCAAACAGCATAGAACCAGTCCCCCGACCTAAGTGCCACATTAGCAGTACCCAGAATAGCCTGGTGGACAACGGAGAAGTGTCGACCAAGAAAACAACAAAGCTATAAGGCAACCAAACATGTTTATTTGCGAGTCTTAGGAATCACAAGCCAAGAGACGCAGAAGATACAGAGGACACAGAATCCACAGAAGTCAATGGGAGAGTGTACAGGCTTATAAAGGCAAAACACACGAGGTTACATAAGTTGTTTTGAAAGAATTATGATTGGTGCTGGCAGAGTTTAAAGAAATCTATACATGGCTGGTTATTTGGCTAACAGGTGTTACACTATCTCTATTTTAGTCCAAAGTAGGAGGATGTGTTCCAGGAGCTCCGGGATCTGCAATTGACAAAAGTCAAAAGTTCTGAGAATGAAAACTGGAGACAGGCACAGGTCCTACTTCCTGGATATCCTTCTGACTCTATTTTGAGTGACTCTTTTAGCAATGCCTCCTCCATTTTGTAATCTTCTTCCACAGAAAGAAGTCCTTAATTTTCACTGGGAATATCGGTAAAGGATTTGTGCAAAGACGGCTCAAGCTTTGAAGGATGAGATGAGTAGTATTTTGAGGGGAGGAAATGGCAGTGGGGGGTGGGGGACTTGCTCTCATAACAGCCCTTCCCAACATCCTCCTTCTTCTCCGTAAAATAACATTCCTCTCCTTTGCTGGACTGCCCTATGGTTCATGCATAGAGGGGGTGTGCATAGAGAGAAATTCCAAGAGAAGGCAACTGTGTACAGAAAGACCTTCAGTTTGCAAAATACTGAACAGGTCCTTGCATATAACAGAGACCCACCCAAAATAAATATGCAGAGAGTAAGTGAACGCCGGAAAAGAGGCCCATGGTAGACTCAAAGCAGTGAATTAACTTGTTTTAAATGACAATCATTTGGTGGTTTGCATAGTCCAAAAAGGCTCTCAATATTTGTGTAAAGTCAATGCTGTCATTTGAAAACAGAATGGTTTTTTTTTGGCTGAATGGCACGGTGTCATCCTGAGATGAAGAAGAATCTAATTCTCTTCTGTGCTGTTATTTAAAAAAAAATTTTTTTTTAATGTTTATTTATTCTTGAGAGAGAGCGAGCCAGTGCGAGCGGGGGAGGGACAGCGAGAGAGAGGGAGGGAGGCATAGAATCCCAAGCAGTCTCCAGGCTCTGAGCTGTCAGCACAGAGCCCGACCCGGGGCGGGGGCTTGAACAGTGAGATCATGACCTGAGCTGAAGTCAGATGTTTATCCCACTGACCACCCAGGTGCCCCTGTGCTATTATTTTTAAATAACCTGTTCTAACACCCCTTACAGCAAAGGAACTTCCAGAGGAGTCAGTTGATCAGATGCAGTATTTTCTCCTCAATATGTTAGTTTCAGCCTGCATTGTTCATTAATTTGTTGTTGTTGTTGTTGTTGTTTTTCCTGTCGCTTGCTATGCTCATTCATCAGCCTGAGTCATTTTATCTGATTGGGTCCAGTCTCCCCCTCCTTGGCATGCCTTCTTTACTGCTGAATAAATCATCCTGGGATATGTCCAGGAGGAAGATTTTTCATCGGAAAGTTCCATCTGCATTCAACCCCTCATTTATTCAGGCTGAGTTCTCAGGCTCCCAAGGAGAAAGAATTGAGAAAATAAAGAGGTGTCTTCCACTGCCAAGTTTAATAATATGGTCATTAGCACAGATGACTTGGGGCAATGCCTACAAAGAGGACACAGCTCCCCACACATCCTGGCACCGGGTCTGCAGGAACCCGCCCCCCTCCCTCAGCAGCCTTCTGCCCTGTTTGGGCTCCTTCCTCAAGTCAACATACTTATTACCCACCAGAGTTTCAGGAGAGCTGGTGAGGGTGAGAAGTCCACCCAATTCAGGAACCAAGAAGCAAGCCATGTCTCTTTCCTGGGATGATTTCATGAAGGTCCAGATAACTGCGAAACTGAGTTTTGGGGGGTGCTTTGCTCTTAACCTCCAGCCCCCCTTGGGAGTGGGCCAGCTACTCTGGGAGATCTTTGTAGTTAAATTCATTCCTTCGCAAGCCGGCTTAAAAATAGAACCGACCTTCTTTCTATTTGAAATTGAGCATTCAGTTTTGTTCTCTTTCTTGAGAAAGACTACAACTCTAAAGGCCTGGGATTAAAGGAGTTTTTTTCCGGGTGTCTTCTACACCCCAGACATCTACTGTTAAGCGATAGGAGAAAATGTTAGTTGTCCTCTCCCTTTTGGGATTCTCTGTGCAAGGCAGTGGGCCAGTCCTGGATTTAAACCGAAACCCATGTGTGCGGATAAGAGAATAAAAAGGAAAGCATTACATCTCGTGTTTCTGGGACACGGTGGACACAAATAACCCTGGAGATGCGACTGTGTGGCTGGGGAGGGGGGCCGTGGAAAGCTATTCCGGCTCGGGGCAGGCAGAGGGAGGGGAGTTTCTCCGAGAGAGAGCAGGGGAAATCGCGCGTTCCGAAGGGCCGAGGGGGCAGCAAGCGGTCTTCTGGGCTTTCGCAGGACGCCGCTGGGAGCCGAGAACGCGCCCAGGGCCTGACGTCATTGGCCATCAGCTGACTGTGCTCAGGGCCCGGGCTCCACCGGCTAGAGCCGCAGTCGCGGTGGCGGACGTGGCGGCCACCGCGGCTCCGCCACCTGCAGCAGAGCCCGGGATTGCGGCGACCACACTTGCCCTGCGGCCCCCGCGCCCGGCGCCCCGGCTCCGCCCGGTGTGGGCGCGGAGCCCGGAGGGCGGGAAACGGGAGCTAGGGCGGGCGGCTGGAAATGTTTTCCCCACGTCCTCCCCCTCTCCCCCTGCCGCAAGCAGGGAGAAACTTGGTGCGCGCGGCGCTCAGGGGACGAGCCCACCACCCCTCCCGACTGGGGTAGTGAAGTCCCTTGCTGGAAGCTGTCTCTACAACTGCGGCTCCTCGCGGGTGTTTTGCTTTCAGCCCGAAAGTTGGCTACGCCAAACGATGCCCGGGTGGGCAGGGCGGAAAGGAGACCCTCTATTTCACCGCGCTGGGCTCTCAGAGCCCGTGGGCAGCGCGGCCTACGAGTCCTGGCTCTGCACCTGCCGAGGCCCAGAGCCAGTGCCTAAAAAAGAATAGCGGAGGAACCGGCCCGCGCGGCCAGCTGGAGCGCTGGATACTCGCGCGGGGGGAGACCGGGGCGCCCGCGGTCGTCCTCACCCACGCCGGTCTGCGCGTGCTGCCGCCTCCAAGACCTGGGGCGTCCTGGCCAGATCTGGGTGCCAGCTCCCCGCCACCCCTCCCCAGCCCTGTTCCGGGGGCGTGGCTTGGCGTGGGGGCGGGTTTAAGTCGCCGCGGGTGTCTGACCGATCTGACAGGTCTCCAAATTCCTCCCCGCCGCCGGGTGCCCGCTGCGCGCTTCAGAGCGCCAGGGTGGCACGCGGCGCGTCCCTGGATCCGGTGGCGTCTCAGCCGACTTCCCCGCGGCCTCGGGCCTCCCTCCTCGTCCAAACCTTAAACTCGCCGCACCCGCCACGCTTCGGTTCTTAGCCTCGGGGATCCGCACCGGTGGCTTCTCTGCGTCCTCGGAGCTGTTGGGTTCCGAGCCCTCCCCACTTTCTGCTGCCCCCACCTCCCTCCCGCTCCTCCCAGCTCCGGGCCAAATGGACTCCGAAGAACGAAGTGAAGGAAATGGGAACGGCGGGCTCCGACCCCTCGGAAGCACAGCTGGAAGGGCTGACCTCGTCTTCTAGCCGCGACTGGGACCCTGCCGCCTTCCCCGAGGGATGCGACGGGCCAGAGCCAGCGCCGCGCTGTCAGTCCTCGCGCAGGAAGAGGAGACAGCCAGAGAGGAGCCGAGGAGGGAGCCTCAGCACACCCCCTTCTCCAAATTAACTGTTTGGTGACTTGTTAGCCCTGAGGCTATCACCTCTCCACCTCTTCCGCGGGGCACCCCGCCACCTCCCCGTCCCCCACGCCGCCCCCTTCTTTGCTCCCGCCCCCAGCTCCGCCCAGGCTCCCCATCCCGGCGCAATGGAGTTCTCCGAAGGGCTCTGCTCCTGCCACAGCGGCTAACTTCGCACCCGCCGCCGCCGCCGCCGCCGGTCACCGTGGGCCAGCCCTCCCGCGGCCGCCGAGTCGTGGGTGTCCCGAGCCCAGTGCCGCAGCCAGGACCCGCCCGGCGCGCAGCAGAAAGGAACACGGCGCCCGGGTGCCTCTTGGAGAGCAAAGGCTGCGCCAAGACGCTGAGCCCAGGAGCGGCCGAGAAGCCTGAGCCCGGGAAGGAGGCTGCGTGGCTCCGAGCGCCGCGGCTTCTGCGGACACCGAGCCACCGCTGCCGCGCGCCCCAGCTGCGCCGCTTGGCGGGAGGGCGGCGCGCAAGGACGCAGGGGTCTGCGGCGATCTTCCAGACGCCCTTTGCCCCGGGGCGCACTATGACCTGACGCGCGGGGCCTCCTGTCCAGGGCTCGCGCGACCGGGCGGCCGGGGATACCGGGGGCTCGCCACCAAGCTCCGGTCGGGCCGCCGTGGGGTCTTTGGGACCCTTCCCCTCCACCGCCGCCTCGGCCCGGCTCCGCGCCTCCCCGCCTGCGGCCCGGCGCCATGGAGCTCTCCGATGTGCGCTGCCTGAGCGGCAGCGAGGAACTCTACACCATCCACCCGACGCCCCCGGCCGGCGACGGCGGGAGCGGCTCCCGGCCGCAGCGGCTGCTGTGGCAGACGGCGGTGAGGCACATCACCGAGCAGCGCTTCATTCACGGGCACCGGGGCAGCGGCGGCGGCAGCGGGAGTAGAGGCTCCGGCAAAGCCTCGGACGCTGCAGGCGGCGGCCCCAACCACCACGCGGCGCAGCTGTCCGGGGACTCGGCGCTGCCCCTCTACTCGCTGGGCCCCGGGGAGAGAGCGCACAGCTCCGGTGGCACCAAAGTCTTCCCGGAACGCAGCGGCAGCGGCAGCGGCAGCGGCAGCGGGGGCGGGGGCGATCTGGGCTTCCTGCACCTGGACTGCGCCCCGAGCAACTCGGATTTCTTCCTCAATGGGGGCTATAGCTACCGAGGGGTCATTTTCCCCACTCTGCGCAACTCCTTCAAGTCCAGGGATCTGGAGCGCCTCTACCAGCGCTATTTCCTGGGCCAGAGGCGCAAATCCGAGGTGGTGATGAACGTGCTGGACGTGCTGACCAAACTCACCCTCTTGGTCCTCCACCTGAGCCTGGCCTCGGCCCCCATGGACCCGCTCAAGGGCATTCTCCTGGGCTTCTTCACTGGCATCGAGGTGGTGATCTGCGCGCTCGTGGTGGTCAGGAAGGACACCACCTCGCACACGTACCTGCAGTACAGCGGCGTGGTCACTTGGGTGGCCATGACCACCCAGATCTTGGCAGCAGGCCTCGGCTACGGGCTTCTGGGTGATGGCATCGGCTACGTCCTCTTCACGCTGTTCGCCACCTACAGCATGCTGCCGCTGCCGCTCACCTGGGCCATCCTGGCCGGCCTGGGCACCTCGCTGCTGCAGGTGGTCGTGCAGGTGGCCATTCCCCGGCTGGCGGTCATCTCCATCAACCAGGTAACTCCTGCCTGCCTTGCGCTTCCCCCTGCCTCTCCTGGGTTATTTGGAAGCAGCTTTCCAGGAAGGCTGGCTTGCCTTGCTCGCTTTGAGGCCCCTCCCCCAGCCTGGCACAGAGCCTGGCACTTGGGAGGTCCAGGGTGCTGGTGGGATGGGATTTCGCTTATCTTAGAGGAGTTGGAGGTAAATGACCTCTAAAGTTTCTTCCAGCCCTGCCCTTCTCCTGTGCTTCTGTGAGTAACTCTTCTCTGACATCAGCTAAGAAACAGCCTTCTTCCTGCTCTGCAAGTGTCCCTCGGGGTCTGTAGTCTAGGGAGCAGGAGACCCAAGGGGGAGGAAAAACACCCCTGTTTAGAAGGTGACCCATCCCTTAACAGCTGTCCTCACAAGAGTCTCCAGAGGGTGTTGTAAGAGACTCTGGGATTCAGATTTGGGTTTCTGTGTATTTCTGCCACAAACCCTCAATTCTTTTTTTTTTTTTTTTTTTTTTTTTTTTTTTAATTTTTTTTTTCAACGTTTATTTATTTTTGGGACAGAGAGAGACAGAGCATGAACGGGGGAGGGGCAGAGAGAGAGGGAAACACAGAATCGGAAACAGGCTCCAGGCTCCGAGCCATCAGCCCAGAGCCTGACGCGGGGCTCGAACTCACGGACCGCGAGATCGTGACCTGGCTGAAGTCGGACGCTTAACCGACTGCGCCACCCAGGCGCCCCGACCCCTCAATTCTTAAAGGAAGCAGCATTTGTTGGACACTGAGTGCTGGTGGCGACCTTTATGTGTCCTGTAGTCCTTCAGACGGTCCCCTGATAACGTATTTTACTTAGGAATTCTTTATTGCCTTGGAGATCTCACATGATCTCTTCTCTTTTATTATGGCATCCAAACCCAGTGCTTTGCATAGATCAGCCTCGTTTGGGGCCGGTAGGGTGGGTGGGGGAGTGTCTTCGGCAAAGATCGCAAGTTTTGTTCAATTGATAAAGGGCATGTTGCTCTAGGTGGTCTGAAATACTCAGGCGGACCGGACTCTGTCTCTTTTCTTCCTTTCTTCCTGTCTTTCTCGTTAAATATGGATGTGTTTCTGGGAACAGAGTTCCCCATTGTCTGTGAAGGAGAAGGTAGATAGTGACTTTATTGTTTAAGTCCATTAAAATCAATAGATAATTAATGGTCTGGCACTTTCTCTGCTGCGTGTCTGGTAGGTAGCAAGAGACTGAATTTGAGAAGCAAGAGCTTCTCCATAAAAATGAGGGCAACATGTCAGCTGAAGTGTTTCCAAATAGAAGGCCGACAGGTTCTTGGACATGCACCTGCTTCGTATGCGTGTTCCTGTTGCAGGTTCAACCTCTATGTCACTTTGCTCAATTGGAAGCTTAAAAACTCCTCTTCCTTCTGGCTGGGTTCAAATATACCATCGAATAACCAGGTACAACACGTCCAAAACTTGCTCATGCTTTCTGGAGTGCTAGCACCTACTCATCAGTGACCTTCTGGGGCTTCTAGTTGATTTGGGATTCTCTGTCTTCTCTGATGGCTCTGTATCCATTTGCTCAGGTTACTTACTTGGTCGGCTGCTTTTTCAGTGTTTTTTGAAGTCTCCCTGGGTAAAGCAAAGAGTATATAAAGTACTTGGCTGTGATCATCCAGCACGAAATGGGGAGATGAGAGCCTCTGGGAGTAAGGGCCGACCAGCTGAACTTGTCCTTAGTAAAGACAATAATGAACGTCTTCTCGAAATCACCACCAGCCTTTAGCATTCACACGTGATAAAGGGTCTCCTGTATCATAGGTATTTGCTCATTTGCAGAAAACCCCATTGAGCGTAACCCCCGGCTTTCCGTGCAGTAGCCTTCCTTAGTACTCCTTGCGAAAAGACTCCCATCAAGTAAGTTTGGAATAGTATTTAGAATAACACATCCCAAGTGGCAAATGATGAATATTTTCAAAGTTCTAAGTATAGAGACATTTTGCTTGCCAAATGAATCCAGAAAGTAAATTTTGGCTTCATATTTGTTTTATGTTCTACTCAACTACTAGCAGATGGAAGAAGATTAAAAATAACCCCCAAATGTCTTCCCACTCCCATCCCATGGTAAAACAGTGCTTCGCTTGAAAGCCAAGGTCCCGGTACATGCAAACCAAGCTCGTTCGACTTTATGTTTGGGTAGGAATGGTGGATGGATGAGTTTCCCAAGCGGAGTCCTCTTTTACCAGACTCGGAGGGAACAGCCCGAGCGCTCTCCTCTCCTTGTAGGTGCTGAAAAGACCTTTGTGGCTTTGGCTACAAAATGTTTTCCTTTGGCGCCCTCTAGAGGTCTAAGCTTCTTTTCTAGATCTTGCAGGCGGGTAAGGTAGAGAAATCGTCACTTTAAAAAAAAAAAATCTGGTTTTTCGATAGGTACTGTTTAGGTTTCCCAGTTGGGGAATATACGAGTCGTGCTCAAAACCGGCCAACATCGTATAGCAATTAGAATAACATCTTAACTCCTTACCATGGTCACTTGGTCCCCTTACAAGGTGGTTGCTCCTTCCCTCTCTAATTATATTTTCTTTTCTTCTCCTCCTCAGCCTCCAAACGCACAGTACCTTTTGTGTCTTTCAGGGATCCTGAGCTCCTTCCCACTTCTCAGCCTTAGTGACAGCTGCCTAGAATAATTTTTCCCAGGTTTTCACACGGCTGAACCGTTCACGTGATTCTGGACTGGGTTCACGTGGTATTCCCTAGTGTGTTACTTGTTTTGTTTCCTCCTGAGCACGTTCACCGCCTGAAATTATCTTATTTGCTTATATTTACGGTGTTTCCTCCCCCAACCCCAAAGGAATGTAAACACCACCTAAGCGCACAGACACCTATGTGTTTACCCATTTATCCTCAGCATCTCGAAAAATGCCAAGCACATAGTAGGCACTCAGCACAGACACTGGATGAACAAGACGGTCCATTGTAAAGGCAATACTATAAACTATCCAAGCCCCCTGATGTTGTGCTGGTGAAAGCTTTCTACGTGCACAAACACGTGGAAGTTATATGTGTATAAGGTGGTCGTTTCCACATAAACCCCTTTGGAGAAGTCAAACCACAATGAGAAGCTTTCACATTTGTACGCTATTTTACATGTAGCTAACGTAACTACACGTAACTTACGTACGTCATCACATCTAATGATGGCAGACAGACGTATCCTTCGTTTTCATTTCAGAGAAGAAATAACACTTCCTTAAGAACTTTCAAGAGACATCCCAGAGATGATGAGTTTAACACGTGGCAAGAACACGATTCAGATCTGGCTCTAAAGTCGAAACCCTCTGAGGGGGGTTCCTTCCAAACACACATTTCAAACTGACTCCAGACTGAGGTGTACCTGTGTCGCTACGCAAGAGGGCAATGCCCCTTATAGCACCAATGAACAGTTACTGAAGAAAGCCAGAAGGAAATCATGAGGGGAAAATAACTGAATCTCTGAGCACAGGCTCTTTGCAGCTGGCCCATCATCTTGCTCCGCTGCATACAAACTTGTCAACTGAAGGCCACACACCCTGGGATAGCTTCTTTCTCCACATTAATCTTGATTCCTGTTAGAGGATGGCTCACATTTAACTTAGCATTTTCAAGAAGCGAGAAGCTATAGGAGAGTGTAAAGTCAACACACCTCGGCAACTGTTTCACTTACTGAACGTGCCATTTTCAAAAGTAACAAATGAGTCAATGGTTGCCTTCCCTTAATCCAAGCTATGAGAATGTGTTTCTGTTCTTTTCCTCCGGATGGAAATTACATCTGTGGCTCGACAGGGGAACCACCAAGCTGCAAATCTCTGCAGAAATTCTATGTGAAGAGACAGGGTTTTGTGCTCTTCTAGATCATCCTGTGCTTTCCACTGTGGATACAGGATGGAACCTGAAAAGGGCCACTCTGGGGGGGAGGGGTGGGTCTTTGCCATCAGCACAGAGGTCGTTTGTGTTTTCTCCATTCAGTGAACTGTTAGACTCGAGTCACGGACTTCCCACCCAAACGGAAAGGTTATTGTCCGTGGCAGACACGATCACCCATATACGTTCTAGGTCTCAAGCGACATTAGAAATACGAAGGAACGTTCGGAAGGTTCAAAGCTCAGTTCAAAGGGTTCCTTGTCCATCCACCCTGACGGAGCTCAGTTATAGGTTAACATGGGGGCTGCGATTATTCCTTCCTCAGGACGCCTCATCCACCTCAAGTTCATGGCTTCACGTACGTGAATCAGGTCACTGCCAGTAGTGTCTTTGTCCAGATACGACACGGTTTTTGTCCCCATCTTAAACAAATGGTTCGTCCTGCTTGTTCACTTTATTCATCTAACCGTCTGTTACAAAATAATACAATTTGTATAAATAAAACATTAATAATAAGGTTATCCTTGCTAGGTGCTTCCGTGGGGTGAGTACATTTCTAAGGACTGTTGCCGTAATGTGCATTTTACTCTATTTTAATTGCTGGTGACGATAATGTGAGCTAGCTAACATTTGAAACTCCTCTTGTTCTCATTCTTCAGCTCATTAGCGATAAAATGGTGAAGATCATTTAGTTATTGGAAAACAGAGAGGCAGCAATATTTAACCAGAACGACTGCTGCATCATGTTTCCTCTTGGGGATTCTGAAATGTTAAAGCTAGTGTCTAATTAGTCTTCTGTACCTCCTGGCAAGGTAGATAAGCCGAAGTGTCAGAGAAAAGGTGATTCCTCCAAGATAAGTCTCGGAGCCAAAGCAGCCAGGTTAGTGAGTGCTCAAGGTCATGCCCTGAGATCTGAATTTCTGGGCTGCATTTTCTTTCCTGTCTCACACAGATCCCATCACAAGTAGAAGCCGGAGCCAGAAAAGTACTAATTAAATCGTGATTGTTCAACTTGACTAATAACCAGAGCCTCTGGCTTCCATCTGGCCTTTAAAAAACGCTTTGGGAGGAAATGCAGTGTTTGTACTGGGTAAGTTGGTGGCTGATGGTGTGAGCAGGTAGGGGTCAGGTGACAAGCAGGCTTTGTGAGTGCTTTACAATGCACTTCTGATGATTTGAAGGATTGAGTGCAGGGTAAACGTCAAGTCAGTAGAATGGAATTACCGATATCTCTCCCCCCTTTTGTAAAATTTACCCGTACGTGTATATTCTGTGCTCTTTGTCTAACTCTGCTAACTCAAATCAAATCAAGGGAACTGTACGACTACTTAACATACAGCAAATGGCGTTGCAATTTAAATCCTCCTAATTTGGTACCCAGTACCGAGGAGAGCGCTCACTTCAAAACACACAAAGTGCCCATTAAATTATCTATTTAATGCACCTTGCTAGTTATAGTGTGCATTTTTTAAAACCCCAGATACCTCCATTTCTGTACATTTTCCTTAAGCAAATTCATATAGGCTTAAAAAAATAATTACAGTGTCCCGGCGTGTCTGAGAAAATGTCTTTCAGAAACAAATTTGACTGTCACCATTCCCAGGAGGTTCCTCTTGCCAGGAAATGGAAATATTACTCTTTCTTTCTTGTGAAAATGCCCAGAGACCATCCAGCCTTTATGGTTTCCTCCCTTCCTCCCTCCCTCCCTTCCTTCCTTCCTTCCTAGCTTCCTCCCTTCCTTCCTTCCTCCCTCCCTCCCCCCTTCCTTCCCTTCCTGTCTCCCTCCCTCCCTCCCTCCCTTCCTCCCTTCCTTCCTTCCTTCCTTCCTTCCTTCCTTCCTAGCTTCCTCCCTCCCTCCCTCCCTTCCTCCCTTCCTCCCTTCCTTCCTTCCTTCCTTCCTTCCTTCCTTCCTTCCTAGCTTCCTCCCTCCCTCCCTCTCTCCCTCCCTCCCTCCCTCCCTTCCTCCCTCCCTTCCTCCCTCCCTTCCTTCCTTCCTTCCTTCCTTCCTTCCTAGCTTCCTCCCTCCCTCCCTCCCTTCCTTCCTCCCTTCCTTCCTCCCTTCCATCCTTCCTTCCTTCCTTCCTTACTTCCTTCGTACCTCCCTTCTTTCCTTCCTTCCTTCCTCCCTCCCCCCTTCCTTCCCTTCCTGTCTCCCTCCCTCCCTTCCTCCCTCCCTCCCTCCTTTCCTTCCTCCCTCCCTTTCTCCCTTCCATCCTTCCTTCCTTCCTAGCTTCCTTCCTTCCTAGCTTCCTCCCTTCCTTCCTTCCTTCCATCCTTCCTAGCTTCCTTCCTTCCTCCCTCCCTCCCCCATTCCTTCCCTTCCTGTCTCTCTCCCTCCCTCCCTCCCTCCCTCCCTTCCTCCCTCCCTCCCTCCCTCCTTCCCTCCCTTCCTTCCTTCCTTCCTTCCTTCCATCCTTCCTAGTTTCCTTCCTTCCTCCCTCCCTCCCCCCTTTCTTCCCTTCTTCTCTCCCTCCCTCTCTTCCTCACTCCTTCCCTCAATCCTGCCTTTCTGTTTTTTTGTTTTTTTTGTGGGGTTTTTTGGGAGGTTTTGTGTGTGATGGAAACGTAGGTTTTACAAAGGATATTTTTAATGGCTGCTGGAATGACCTGTGAAATCCCTTCATCCCTGACCTGGACCCCACCCTCTTGGCTCTTGAGTTGCTAATAGGCTTGGTGCCTGTGTTTTTAGGGAGAGTTGTAAAAACGATCGTAAAGCGTGTGCTTTGCAAGATTGAATTAGGAATTTGTTTTCCTTCCTATCTGGTAATGTCACCTGACTGGTATCAGTGGGTCAGGGCGTAATTAGATCAAAACTGGGAAGTCTGGGAGGACGTTCCTTCTGGAGGAGCTATTGCAATGTCATATGCTAAGTAGGACAAATGCATTAGTCATATTTACACCTTGATGATTGATGGCGCCATAAGAGCTCATCAGAAAGAAGTGAAACCAAGCATAAAAAGGAAAGATTAAAAAAAAAAAGCATAGCCCATATTCAGTGCCGCTGGTAACGTGTAATCATGCTGACGTGACATTTCACTGCTGTCTAAATATTTCTGGGGAGGCCAATTTATTCACTTCACAAGCGGATCTCTCTTAGCTGATCTTACATGTGTTTGTTTTTGGAGCATGGGAGGTACCCACGACACTCCTTTCAAAGCTTTCCTCTTACCCGCAAATCGGCCCAGTGTTAATTCTTCAAGAAACCAGCAGGGCCACGTCTTCTGTTGGACAGCGTATCCGTTCACCTGATGAATTGCTTTTGATGAATTGCGTCCTGGGCTTTCTCTGGGCTGGACATCAAGGTAACGGAACCTGAAGGTTGGCAGGTTGCGGTGGTGGAGAGGTTTGAACCTTAGTTAGCAGGAGGATGGCTTCTGTAGATCATTTCTTCCCTGGCATTTCTCGGGGCCCGAGGGCAGGGACGCTGCCTGGCCCAGCTGGCACAGCAGAGACGCAGAAGCCAGGACCGTCTGCCCTGCGCGTCCCCGGGATGCGTAATTGGATTTACACACTCAAGTCATATCATGTGTGTTTTGTGTATGAAGGACTGTTTTAAGAAGGCAGGTCACTTAAGTAGCACTTGGAAGCCAGCTTTTCTCACTGCAAGATGTTATAGTCAGCCCCGCAGGGTAGAGGAAGCATAAGGTAGATTAATTAACCACTGAGGGGCCAGACATTTCGAGGGAGGCCAGGGAGGTCCCACAGCCCCGGTAGGAAGAAAAACCACGCTACCAGCAAATGCAAGCTCGACCGGTGAACTGAGGTTATAACTCAGTGTGGTCCTTGTTCCTTTGATATCTGTGATCGATATTTGGATTTCATTAATCTGGATCGTGTGTTTTATTTATTTATTTTTTTTATTAAAAACAAATTTTTTTTAACGTTTATTTATTTTTGAGACAGAGAGAGACAGAGCATGAACGGGGGAGGGTCAGAGAGAGGGAGACACAGAATCTGAAACAGGCTCCAGGCTCCCAGCTGTCAGCACAGAGCCCGCCGTGGGGCTCGAACTCACGGACCGCGAGATCATGACCTGAGCTGAAGTCGGCCGCCCAACCGACTGAGCCACCCAGGCGCCCCTGGGTCGTGTGTTTTAATACGCGCGGTATCTTACACATTCCTTAGCTACTGGGGCTTTCTCTCCTTTCCATCCCGTTTCCTGCCTTACCTGCCAGCATGTCCTTGAAACCCCGAATTCTCCTAAAGCAGGAAATGATAACATTCTACATAGTGAGGACATGAGCTCGATGTGAAATTAAATCCCAGTAATGTGGGTTCGGGGGGGAGTAAATTTTTACAGCTGCCGTCTCTATGTAGAGTGCGTACCAGCATAAAATTTCCGCATGAAAAAAGAACTGTAACCACTTCATTGTGTAGCCAGCTTTCCAGTTGACTGGAGTAAATCATTCCAGAATGTTCTTTCATTTTTTCCTTTTTGTGATTCCATGGTGAATACCCATGATCGCTTACAAAATGGAGGCTACCAAGGATTAGGAAGTGCATAATCGAAATATGTGTATCTCTTTAACTCTGAACACGGGAAGAAGAAGAAACGCAGCATGAAAACTTTAACAGAACAAGACCAAGAAAAAAAGGAAGAACCTCGGAAGCCTAGGGATACAGGGATGTGGAAGAGATAGGGTGGGCGCTCTCAGATATTTAGGGTGCTGCCGTGTTGAAGAGAGGTTATTTTACATGTCCTCTGGGACAGAATAAGGACCCATCGATGGTCTGTGTAGTGTGAGAGATTTGGTTCATCTAAAGGCGAGATTCTGTAACAGAGAGACCTGCCTGGATGCTGTTTTGTGAAGTAATGAGCTCCCTGTCGTGGGGATTCTTCAAGGGAAAGTTGTACAGCAATCCATCAGGGATGGCCTGTGGTAGATTCCATACCACGAGTCTTCCTTACAGTCAGTTGAAAGCCATTGGTTTTCATCTCCAAGCTGTCATGGCCTCTTCGCAGGCAAGAAAAAGGAGAGGGCAAAAGGCAGAAGGCTAAGATGGCCCATGGGCATTTGCCAGCTGAACGGGCTGCCCTTCGAGGAGCTCCTCTGGGCTCCGTGCCCAATGACATCTGCTTACATTGTGGGGACCCGAATCCTGACACATAGCCACTCCATCAGCCAGAGAGGACGGCAGAAATAGATTAGATTTGACCACATCTCAAAAACTCAGCATCGCGTAGGAAGAAGGGGAGAATGAGGATTGAATAGGTAAATAGTTCATCAAGTATTTGTTGACTGCCTGTTGGGTTCTCGGTTCTGGGGCGCGGCTGTGTAGGGGACAGTCAAGGTTGTTGCTGACATGAGACCGATACTTGAACGGAATTTGGGAGGGAGTTTGTGACTGGTGTGGAGGTCGGGAGGTTTGTACCTGGTTGTTAGAACATGTCGGGAACGCAGCATTCGGTAAATACTTTATGGAAAGGCAAGTCTTGGGCTTTTTTTTTTTAAGTTTATTAATTTATTTTGAGAGAGGGTGTGAATAGGGGAGAGGCAGAGGGAAAGAGAGAGAGGATCCCAAGCAGGTTCCATGCTCAGCGCAGAGCCTGACTTGGGGCTTGATCCCACAGACCGCAAGTTCATGACCTGAGCCGGAATCAAGAGTCCGGCACTCAACTGACCCGAGCCATTGACCCAGGTGCCCCTTAGGTTTTTTTTTTTTCAGTTATTTGAGTATTACCTAACCACAAACTGAATGCACCCTAAGCCTGGACCAGAAGATGTGGCATGAGGGCATGTCTGCTTCATGCTGGGGAGGGTCAGGCTGGTATGCAGCTCAGGGCACCCCCAGCCGGTCTGCGTGCACAGTGACCCCAGCCACAAACTGAGCATCTCCAGGAAACCCCCGCCCCGCCCCCTCACACACAGGTAGGCAGACGAGGAGCTTAGTCAGAGCTCAGCTCCTTCTCGGTGCACTGCTACACTTTGCCCTTTTCCCCTATCAGAGCAATGTCCTAACTTTCCCCGTGAGCCCCTTGAGGTCAAGGGTTGTGTCTTCCTCATTTCTGTGTTCCCAGCATGTAGCATCGCACTTGGGCAGTTCCGAGTACCGTACATTTAAAATTTTTTTTTCAACGTTTATTTATTTTTGGGACAGAGAGAGACAGAGCATGAACGGGGGAGGGGCAGAGAGAGAGGGAGACACAGAATCGGAAACAGGCTCCAGGCTCTGAGCCATCAGCCCAGAGCCTGACGCGGGGCTCGAACTCACGGACCGCGAGATCGTGACCTGAGCTGAAGTCGGACGCTTAACCGACTGCGCCACCCAGGTGCCCCCCGAGTACGGTACATTTAAAAGAGTGGAATGAACAAATGTTGCATGACCACCTCCTTTCCCCTGACCCCCTCCACGCCAAATCGTGTAGTTACCAACGGGGAGTGAGTAACCAGCGAGAGAAGAGAGATTAGTTTCTCTAAGAGAGAGGAGAGAAGAGAAGGCCAATGAGAAACCAGAAAACACATCAGAAGTTCTCCCCTTCTGAAGTGATTTGGGCTGAAAGCCCCAAGCTGAGATTTTGCTAGGCAAGTATTTCAGAAAGTTGAGGCAGATAACATGAGGAAAAAGCAAAGTGATCATTTAAGTCAAAAAAGAAAGAGGAAAGGAGAACAGGGCAGGGGAAGTAATGCACTGTAGACATTCTATTAAGCGTTTGTCCATTTGTGAAAATTGTAAATGGGTTGGGGCCAGCCATACAAAGGAGAGTCCAACACGGGGCTCACCCGCTCACTCACTTCCTTCCTGGTTCTTCAGCACCCTGGCTCTGAATCCACACACCGAGACCTTGCTTGGGTTTTCCTTGTGACACACCCCAGATCTCTTCTACGGCCTGACTTCTGGTCTCCAGTGAATGTTCACCTTCTGGCTTGATACAGGGATAGCTGTGGACAAGACGCACTCCCATGTTCAGACCTCATTTCTGGCATTCCACACCAGCAGGGTTGGTCTCCCTCACTCGTAAGGGGAAGGCGTTGCACACAACTGGCAGACTTCGAGAAGCACGGTGAACAGGTAATTGCTTAGACTGCCCTTAGTTCCCCTTGGCTTAAAACCTCTCACAGAAAGGCCAGTTTGCCCCCTAATGCATCAGTTTATCTATAGGCTGCCTCACAGCAAAATCAAGCCTGATTTTAGATATGGGAACCCCATGCAATTAACTAAAACAGTCCTCATGAAGTCCCCAAAAGGTTATGAGTTAAGTCTTCCATTTTCGGAATTATCCCACTTGGTCCCTTTTTCAACTAGTTCATGAAACTAAGTCAGAATCAAGAACAGAAAGCTTGTTTCCTTTTAAGTTCAAAGTCAGACTCCCCTCATCACTTGGGTGAGCTTTTCCTACCTTGCCTGTTGGTGGTGGGCAGCTCATGTGAGAATGGGTTCATGGCCAAAACAGTGTCCAATGGACAGAGCCCCTCCCCTTCCCTATTGAAGAGACAGATACAGCCCTTGCCTTTTCCCAAGTGAGTAATGGCGTCATAAGCAGCCGTTGGGGCCCTGCCCACGTCATTTCAGCCAGAGACGAACTCTGAGCTATGTCATTGGGCAGTTAGAGGTATTTTTGAAACCATGTAAATGCATTTCCTTAAAAACCTAGAAACCACAAATTCTCATCCTGTGTTTGCCATGATGGTTTTCTGGTGACTTTGGCCAAACGGCCTTGGCTTCTTCAGCCGCAAGTATCTTTATACCCAAGAGAGTTTTGTGAGTAGTGGCAAGAAATACAGGATCATGAAGGGTTCCCAGTGCCCCAGACCAAGTTAGACACTCCTCCTCTGCTGACCGCATCACCCTTCCCCTGCCCACCTGCCCTGCCACACAGTGCTGCTATTGGTCCCCAGGTGTCTTTCCAGCTGGGCTGTGAGCTTCATGGAGGCAGGGGTTGTACCTGAGTCATGGTTGTATCTCTGTGACATAGTCTCGTGCTGCTTTTCTTTCTCTTCCTTCTCAGATGCTTTAGTTCACTTCTTTAATGTTGGGCTTCCTTAAATTGCCAGGCCACGTATTTCATTACCTCACTCCACACACAGTCCCCCCCCCCAACCCTGGCCAGTCATTCCCTTCATCCATTACTGACCATGGATCGATGTGCTGCTTACTCCTAAATCTGGATCTCTAGTCCAGCTTTCTTGGCTAAGTTTAAGACCAGGCCATCTAGTGGTCTGCTGGGCACCTCTATTTAAGGGTCTTACAGGCAGCTCGACGTCAGCAAATCAAAAGTTGACTCCCTCCCACCCAACATCCACGTGAAATCCTGATGGTTTTGTCTTCCATTACTGGGATCTGTCCATAGCTCTCCGTCCTTCTCCTCCTTACTGTTCCAGGGAAGCCCCCACGATTACTCAACCCAGTGATTTCCCTGTGCTTCTCCAAGCCACCCCCATCCACCACGGAGCAGGCTTCTCACAAAATGCGAGTGTTCTCACCATTCGTGCCCACGGGGGCGTTCCACGGGTGAACCCATCCCCAGTTTCCTGGCGCTGGCTTACTCTTGCATCTGCATCCTGGGGCAGCTCTTCTGTCTTCTTGGCCCTTCCTTGTCTGCCAGTATTCACCCAGGGGTCACCAGCTCCAGGAAACCTCCCCCGTGCCCCTCCTCCGAGACACGTGCCAGCTTCAGAACCAAGGGCATTTTATTTGTTCGGAGAATCAATCACGTTTGCGTGTTTGATTTGGGGGACTGGAGCTCAGATGAGGTGTTTAAGGGAGGAAGGGTAAGCAGATACTGTACGTTTGATGAAAAGATAAATGGTCTTTCAAGTACGACTCTTTCAGTGGGAAGTACAGGTATCGAGGGTTGCTATGAGCCAGGCGTTCACGTATCACGGGAGGGCCCTGGAGTTGTGAGCCCAGTGCAGGATGAGGGCTCAAACCGCCTGGGACTGATGGCCATTGGTAATTTTATAATACCAATAAGGGTCTTAATCTTTCTTCATCTCACTTTCTTTAGCTGTAAAACGAGAATAATAACAACAGCCCGGAAGGTGGCTGAAGAAATGAAGTACCCCTGGAGTATTTGGAGTATTTAGGTTGGGGCGGGTGCACAACCTTGCACAACACGTTTTATTTTCTCTGGTAACTTAATTTTCAGAACTGACTACCTTTTTCATGAAGTCCTCGGCCCCGAGGAGTTGTTTCCCAGGCTTGACCTTTCTAAACACCTGTGTGCAGTAGACCTATGCTTGCAGACTTTAACGTGCGTGAAGATCACCTGGAGGTCTTGGTACAGCCTTTGGAGTTGGGAAGGGGGTCCCAACATTCCGCATCCCTCGTCAGGGCCCAGGTGCTACATGCTACCAGTCGGTACATCTAGTCTGGGGAGAAAGGCTTTAGCATTTGGCACCTGGGTGGCTCAGCCAGTTGGGCGTCTCATTCTTGGTTTCAGCTCAGGTCATGATCCCAGGGTCATGGGATTGAGCCCTGTGTGGGGCTCCGTGCTGAGCATGGAGACGGCTTAAGGTAGTCTCTCTCTGTCTCTCTCTCTGCCCCCTCCCCCGCTCATGTGTGCATTCTCTCTCTCTTTCTCTCTCAAATAAAAAAAAAAATTAATAGTGATAAAAAGAATTCAGCACAGACCCCACCTTCTCTGCAGTGGTTGTCCAGACACTCCACTGGTGGAGCCCACTGACCCCGGGACTCTCCTCATTCCCCTTACGTCCCTCCATCATTTACAAGTTCATACTTCTCTTTAGTCCTTCATACATCGAATGTTTATGGAGTGCCACTGCGTGCGGGGCACAAGCAGTAGAGATACTGTGGTAAGGACAAAAATCCACGATCCTATTACATGGATTCTTATCTAGAGCGAGAGACAGCCATCAATCAAATAATGACCTAAATCCGTGAAACGGAGTTAAGTACTTTTAAGCCAGGTGACATGGTTCAACACCAGGCTCTGTTGAAGCTACTAAGGCATCCTGGGGACAAAGTTGATTTATTTTTGAGAGAGTGAGCTGGCGGGGGGGAGGGGGCAGGGAGAGAGGGAAACACAGAATCCAAAGCAGACTCCGGGCTCCGAGCTTGTCAGCATGGCGCCCAACGTGGGGCTCAAACTCACAAACCGCGAGATCATGACCTGAACCAAAGTCGGACGCGTAACCAACTGAGCCATGCAGGCGCCCCTGGAAATTATTCTTAATTAAGACCTGAAAGAGGAATAGAAGTTGGCAGGTGAACCTGGAATTATGGTGTCTTTATTTGTTTCTACTGCTAAAACATGTGCTCTTTGAGGACAGGCTCTGTCCTTTTGTGTGTCCCCGGACAAGACATTGGCACACCGCAAGGGAGTCTCGCAGCAGAGACTTGCTGAATAAATGCCTGAACAGTCCTCTTAGCATGAGCATTGCTGCTTCCCTTCTCATAGCTGAGAATGCGGAGCTCGGAGTATTACATCATTTCCCCTTGGTCATCCCGCTAATGAGGGATTCTAAGCCACATCTGTCTCATTTCAAAACTACCCCTGGATTTGATGGCCATTGAAGGCCACTTTATCTCAATTAACGCGGCTAGTTTCAGAGGCAGTGAGTTAAAAGTTATAAAGAAGAGGAAAAATGAGATTTGTATTCCAAATGGTAGCAATGCTTATAGCAATGTTAGAGCTTTGTGGCGCCAGGGGAATACACGTTGTATTGAAAATAGCACCCTAACGGTCGTCAAAAGACTGACCTCTGATTTTATACCCAGCGTGGTTCAACTTTGTACGGACCAATCCACCTGCCTTGGCCTCGAATTCCTCACAGCTCTAAAATTCCGTCAGCACGGAATGATTTTTGAGGCCCCGCCCAGCTGTAAAATTTTTATTCCCCTGAGTTACAGTGAATGAGAATCTGGGGATATGTATCTGTTTTCCTGGTTTATCTGGCTCCCAAGATCAGATAATGCAATTGACATAGAAAACATAGCTTGCTGAGGCCTCTGACCTCTGAGAAGGAAGAAAAATAGGATGAATAATGATTTAGCAAATACAGAGAGAATTACTTATTAGGTGATGTTTAATATTTAATTTCTGCTGGTGGTTTAATTGCGTTGACACCATGAGTTGTAAAATCGTCACGTTGGTGATTCGATTTGTTTCAAAGGGAATAGTGGCTGGGCTCTTTAATTGACAGGCAATTGTTCCTTGTGAATATTTAATTAGTGACTTTGTGGTGCTTGTCAGAATCGCCTATCTGGCTTTTTCAAAATGTGCATGTCCGCTGTGATCAACAAGCCATTTTATGTCCAAACTACCCAGAAGCAACTGAACTGGGCACTTAGCCGGCTGAAGATCCGTAACTGGGAGGCTGGCTTTTGTGGTTCCGTCTTCTTTGTCTGCAGACCCCAGGGAACCGACACCGGGGCCTGGAGGAACTCACTTAATCTTGCTGTACGTCGGTCCCTTCGTCTGCAACAAGAAGAGAATGCGGTGCCTGTACCGTTTATCGATACCAGTAGAGCTGAAGAAGGTGAAGGTTGTGAATGGAGAAATGGCGGTCACCAAGCATGGGGCGGGAGTAGTGTTACTTCTGTAACTCAGATGGGTCTGCTTGCTGTGGCTGCAGGTAGCAGGCTTTCTCACTCCGGGGTTGGTGCGGAGCTCTGCCCCTTGATTGCCTGCAGGGTGAGTGAAATGGAAGTGAAATGGCCCTGAAACTCCCAGCGACAATGACCCCTGCACACTGGGAGCAGAAACTGCACCCAGGGTGAGAGGATGCCCACTAACGTTCTGGCTACCCACTGCCGCTCCCGTGTTCCTTTCACGAACGAGAACCCAGTCATTCGGAGTCACCCTTTTGCCACGTGTTCGGAACATTCTTGGGAGGAAGAGAAACATTGCTTGCGCTTCTCCCTACAGATACACCATGTACCCTACAGCCGCTACATCTCCCTACAGATAACCACACTCAAGTCTTCCCTTACAGAAAGTGCTTCCTAATTTTATGGAAGGAGATGCTCATTTGACATCCTGCAAAAAAGACTTTGGGTCAGGATAATTTGAATGTGAAAAAGGCCAAGAAGATCATTTTAAGGTCTAGTTAGTAAACTTTATTTTGTTTCGCGCGCACGGGCAGAATTTAAGCTGTGAACGTATTTCAGTACTAAACAACCACTAAATGACAGCGAAATGAATCGATGGACAGTAAAATTAGAAGGAAAACTCACAGTAAGTACCCACTTCCCCCAACAAATGGGATAAACGAATGATTTCAGCAGAGCCAGAATCCCATTTACATACTAGACTAAGCGATAAAACACGAAAGTAAAGAAAGAGGCACTGTGCTGTTGGAGAGTGGAGGGAGGTCCGCTCTGTCTGTCACCTCACTACATTGCCATTCTGCTGCCCCACGGGCCAAGGCACCACCAAGCTTCAGCCCAGCGCCATCTGAGAACCGCTCCTTTATTTATTTTTTTTTCAACGTTTATTTATTTTTGGGACAGAGAGAGACAGAGCATGAACGGGGGAGGGGCAGAGAGAGAGGGAGACACAGAATCGGAAACAGGCTCCAGGCTCTGAGCCATCAGCCCAGAGCCCGATGCGGGGCTCGAACTCACGGACCGCGAGATCGTGACCTGGCCGAAGTCGGCCGCTTAACCGACTGCGCCACCCAGGCGCCCCTGAGAACCGCTCCTTTAGAAGACCCCTTCCAGGCCTCCGAGTTTTGAGAACTTAACTTAGATGTTCCAAAAGGCAGTGCTGGACAGCAGAACACATTTGGATTTGGCAAAGCCCTGGTGGTATCTGTGTTAATATGGTTTCACACACATCCTGTCCACTCCTAATGGTATTCCTGTTCTAGTAGTTGGCTTGTAACCTCACTTCAAAATGCAGAAACTGAGGATCAGAGATTCATTTGGCTTCTGTCACTCAGGATGTGTGTGGCCAAGTGAGGATTCAGCCTCAAGTTGGTTTGGCTCCAGCCATACATGGGCTCCTGCTGGCTCCCACCCCCCCCCCCCCCCACCCCCTGCACACACCAGGCTTCCATTTAAGTAAATGTATATTCACATTTACTAGAGCATGTTTCTTTCATTCAACTGTCTAGCGTGCTGAACTTGAGGACTGCAATTTCAAATAAGATCCCTTTCCTGTCCTCAATCGTTTATATTTCCGGAGCAAGAAGGCAAGAAAGAAACGTTGATGCGTTGACACCTGGTTGCTTCCTGGATGGCCTCTACAGACAGCTGCAGTGGGTTTCATACCTTGAAACTATAAAGATTTGAGATACGGCGCACTTCCTTACCTGGCCTTCTGTGCATGTGCCCAAAGTAGAACATGTAGGGAGGAAACCGAGACAGAGGAACTTGAAGTTTTGATGACTTCACAGTTCACCATCTGTCTTCAAGACCGGATTAGTGGCTACACCAGAAGGAAAAGCAGAGGATCATTATATAATTTATTAAAATATGCAGACCAAGCCCTTTGGGCCCAAATCCCTTCTAGCAAAATAAATAGCTTCTTGAAAGTAATCTAGACCTAGTTGCCCGTGTGATTCTGAGTTACACTATACTGTTTTGTATGCTTTAAAAAGATAAGCCATTTGAGGACATTGCCTGTCTACCTGAGGTAGGTTTCTGCGTACAGCTGTGTTTTACTTTATTTTATTTAAAAATTTTTACATGTTTATTTTTGAGAGGGAAAGAGAGCGTGCGCGCACGAGTGGTGGAGGGGCAGAGAGGGGGACAGGGGATCCCGAGCAGGCTCTGCACTGACAGCAGAGAGCTGGATGCAGGGCTCAAACTCACCAACTGTGAGATCGTGACCTGAGCCGAAGTTGGTTAAGGACCGACTGAGCCACTCAGGCGTCCCTACAGCCCTGTTTCAGAGACTGCTGGGTGGCTGGTGGTACCCATTGTCCTTTCTTCTTTGTGTGTAGAGCACATGCGCACAGACATCCCTCCTTTGTATCTGAGGCTAGCCAGTAAAATAGAGGTACTCGCTACTGGAGGGTTTCCAAGAGCTTTGAAAAGACCCCTGATTCATCTGGGAGGGCTGCCTTTCCTTGCCCACCCCATCTCCTTTAACCACCTTACCGCCTGGTGAGCAGATATAATGGCACCTCCACCCGCCATCTTGGACTATGAGCAGCCCTTAAGGATGGAAACCACAGAGCAGGATGGCGAACCACAAAGAAATCAGAATCCTAGTACACACTGCCAGTGCTCGGGTCACTATACGAGCCCCAGACTGCTCATCCCCAGGAATTGTTTTATGTGACATAAAATAGACTTTGAATGCATTTAACCCCCTGTTGTCTTACTTCTGAATTACAGCATCCGAATAAAACCTGGCTGCAAAATATATTCATGGCGTATTAGCCAATAAACTAACATTGTCTACTCTTTGAGATAACATTGCAACTCTTGTACTTGACAATGTGATTGTCTAAGACAAAGAGAACCATTTTCATTTTGTGATTTTTTTTTTTTTTGCTCCGTAGTTGAGATTTGGGGAACAGAAAGACCCAGATCAGATGTTGTATCACCTGATACATAATTTATAGCACCGGAATAAATGCCAGGCAATAATTATGGCTGGAGAAGATGTGAGGGACTATTTCTCAAGGGAAGAAACTGATGTTTTCCTATTTATAGCTCTTTGAAATTGTACCAGGCCTTGCAAGATTGAAACGTCATCCCTGGAGGTGCCCAGCAGAGGCCAGCTGCCCATTGTCAGGGGTTTGGGGCAAAGGGGATGGGGTTGAACTGAATTATTTTTGAGATCCCCGCTTATGACTGTGTCTCGATGTTATAAATAATTGGTTAGATGTAGAGTAATTGGGCTCTAAAAAGGAGAGGAGTCCCAGAAACCTCCTGAATCTCGGAAAAGAGTGCTGGAAATTTACATCCAGCAGCTCCCGTGTCCTTGCCCTCTTCATGGATCTCCCCCCCCCCCACCCAGTGAAGCCAGGGGCCTGTAATCCATCCTTGCAGCTGACTGAGCCAGAAAGCCCCAAAGGCACCCCCGTCCCTTCTCCCTCTGTCAGCCCCTACTGCCAGTCTGTTGCAAGTTCCTGACAAGTTTGCCTCCTGAACACCCTCAAGCCCACTCACTCTTTTTTTTAACGTTTATTTATTTTTGAGAGACAGAGCGTGAGCAGGAGCGGGGCAGAGAGGGAGGAGACACAGAAAGCGAAGCAGACTCCAGGCTTTGAACTGTCCGCACAGAGCCCGACACGGGGCTCGAACCCATGAACCTGAGCCGAAGTTGGAAGCTTCACCAACTGAGCCACCCAGCTCCCCCCACTCACTTTTATCTCTGCTCCTCCTGCTTTAGTGCAGGAGACACTGTTCCTCATCTGAATCGTAGCAGTCTCACTGTATCCACTTTCAGCCTTTTCCAGTCTACTGTCCACGGTGTCACCCGGATGGAGGTTTTCTCATGATGGTGGCTTAGAATCCTTCAGTAAATGTCGGTACCTTCCTCTTGCCCTTAAAACAAAGGCAGAACTCCCTCCTGGGACCCACCTTTAGATCTGCCGTTCTTCTTCTCCCTGACCTCCCTCAAATCCCATGACCTTCATTCAATTCTTCTAAAGACCCCTGTCTTTTCCTGCCTCTGAGCTCTCTGAATTTCTGTTCCTCCTTTGCCTGAGGCGCTCTTCCCTCATTCTCAGCTCTGGGAACCTTTCTCAGGGAAGCTTCCTCTGCCCTCTCTTAGGTTACCACTTAATTACATTTTCAGATTCCTTCCTACTTTTCTTAGAAAACACATACGTGTGTGTGTGTGTGTGTGGTGAGAGTATTTGTTCTGTGTCTGTCTTTCCTACCAGCTAGTAACTGTGAAAAATGGGAATGAGTCAGGTTTGCTTGTTCACCAGAATATTCTCAGCATCCCATGTTTGATATATATGCATCTAAGAATGAATGGATGAATGGGAATGGCTGGGGCTGGTGTGTCCAGGGCCTGTTGGTTCTTCTGGCTTCTCTAGAGGATGTCTAACAAAAGACATCAATAGTCCAGGAAGGTGAGCTAACACTGGTTTGGATCAGGGTTCAGGTTAGTGCTTCCGGTGGGCTTCTGGCCCAGGTCTCTGTGGCTCAACTCCTGGATAAGGCTAAAACTTGCAGATAAAATATTGTCAGTACTAGCAGCTGAACAGAAATCCCACCGGGCAAAGATGGCCTACTGAACCTGCCAAATTGTTACTCAAGTGATCATACACAGAATCATTATGCCAGAATGATGCTTTTCTTTTAATAGTCTGTGTTCTGGTAAAAATACTTGTGGCTTCCACAGTCTTTAAATATACGGTATCATTAAAGAGACAAACAACAATTTTACGGCATGTAATTCTTCTTATCCTCTTGCTTGTTTCTTGTAATGGATCTTGTTAAGACCGAGTTACAAAATACATATACAGGACCTTATGAAGAGGAAGTTGATAGTAATATTGGATTAGATAGATAGATAGATGATAGATAGATGATAGTACATAGATAGATAGATGATAGATAGATAGAGAGATAGATACATAGATAGATAGATAGATAGATAGATACATGATAGACTACTGAGGAGGGTTTTTGAGTCATACTGTTGTTCATTTGTCTTCTCAATTTTGGGAATGGGCCTGGGAAGAGTAAAGAACAACACAGGAAAGTAAGATATGGATTAACCTATTGAATCTCTAAATTTCATACCACATTTTTATCCCAATTCTGCTTGACTACCCCAACGATGGGGGGCTTTCTCCCATCCCCGGTAGCTCTTTGCCTTATGTTAACACCCCTATTTGTAGAAAAGAATGTTTGTTGTGGACACGATCTAAGCAGCTGCCATAACTGTGTTGCAGAAGGTCAGTGCTGCCTAAGATAGCGCACATTACCATTTCCATTAATATCAACGTTACCGTTGTCTTCATCGTCCCCACCATTTCCCTTCCTTTCCCCTTTCATCATCCCCACAAGTGTCCCTAACGTCTCCAGAGTATTTTGAGCCAGAAGGCAAGTTAATTCTGACTGAGGAAGACTTCACCATGGAGGTGGCAGGTGAACTTGAATTTCAGGGGTAGGATCTGGAGATTCCCACAAAATGGTGTCGTGATGAACTTAGACCTTTACTGGGCGAAGATGAGGTGCCTACGTTCATGCCCTTTGCTGGATCTTTTAATTTTTTTTAATTTTTTTTTTTTTTATTTTTGAGACAGAAAGAGACAGAGCATGAGCAGGGAGGGGCGGAGAAAGAGGGAGACACTAAATCCGAAGCAGGCTCCAGGCTTCGAGCCATCAGCACAGAGCCGGACACGGGGCTCGAACTCACGGACTGTGAGATCATGACCTGAGCTGGAGTCGGACGCTCAACCGACTGAGCCACCCAGGCGCCCCAACCCTTTGCTGGATCTTAGTCTTCAGGGAATATATACACTGCCCTGTATTTCCTCTCAAATAAGAGAAAGTGTTTTGGTCCAGGGAATGAGAACACACATTCCACAGCCCAAGTGCTTGGATTTGGATTCTGACACCACCACTCACTGGCTTCTGAGCTGGCAAGTTACTCAACCTCCATAAACCTCAGTTCCTTCATCTGTAAAATGGGGCTAGGTAAAGTATACATCTCATAAGGAAGGTGTGAGCTTTCACAGAGCTGATTCGGCACGTAGCCCCTAAGTATCCCCTGTGAATTATGCAGGAGGCAGGGCAAACTGTGAGGGCAGAGACCCTGATTCTGCGATTTACTGCCATGTCTCCAGCCACTAGAACACTGCCTAGCACATAACTGGTGCTCCGTAAGTAATTATGAATGAGGAAACAACCACTCAGGAGAGTAGCGTGGCCAAACCGAGATAGTTGGCTGTGGGGGCACCCGGTGGCTCAGTTGGTTAAGTGTCGACTTTGGCTCACGTCGTGACCTTGCGTTTGTGGGTTCGAGCCCCGCGCTGGGCTCTGTGCTGACAGCTCAGAGCCTGGAGCCTGCTTTGGATTCTGCGTTGTGCTCTCTCTCTGGCCACCCCTGCTTGCACTCTGTCTGTATCTCTGTCTCTGTCTCTCAAAAACAAATAAACATTAATTTGACCTGGGCAGTAGGCTCAGGTCAAAGCACGAGCAAATGGCTTGATTAATAAAGTGCATGCCTTTGATATATTTCGCTGATGTTTCCAAATCCTTTGAAAGCTAGAAGAATACATTTAATATGAACATCACTTCTCCAAGAGGGTGTATTTCACTAAAAGATAAAGGCAGACGAAGAACTACCTCTCTTTCTTTGGGTATACTCTTTGACCTTTAAAAAATAATAATAGCTAATAGAGGAGGCAATATTGGAACTAGGTTGAGTCACTATTTTGATTAAATATTGAGGGAAAACGTGTGTTTCAAAGCCCACCCCTCTCCCTTGAACCAACCCTTAGTCCGAATTATCCGCTCAGAGCACTCATACCAAAGAAAATACTTGGCATTTGTAACACAATTTATACCTTAACGTTTTCTGATACTTAACGCATACCAGATGGTATAATAACTTGGATATAGAGGGCAAATTTGAGGAAGCCCAGGCCTGAAAGATTTCTCAATATCCAGACACTGGGCAGGCACCATCCTGGGCTGTTCCTCTCTTAGTTCATTTCCTAGGGGGATTTTTTTTTTTTCTCTTACGTGGGATACTTCCCTTTTGCCATTTCTAAAACTCTGATGGGCAAAGGGAATTAACCAGTAACAGGCTGTGACGGTGCTGGGGCTCCAGCCGCCTGCCCTGCGTGGGCAGTGGGGTCAGACCCACCTGGTGGGCACAGATGAGAACAGGGACCCCTGGTGGCCGCCCCCACAGACGCCAGGATTGGGGGCGGCTCTTCGGTGCAACCAGCACCTGCTGCTTCCTAGATCAGAAAGAGCGGTTATGCAAACATATTTGTTTTTGTTTTTTTGTTTTTTTTTTTTTTTTACTGTAGTTCAATTAAAAAGCCAAGACAATTATCCAAAGAAGGATTCCGCAGGGGAGCAAGGATTCCAATCTGAATGCCTCCAGTCATCCAGCTCGGATTTCTCCCTAGTTTGCCTTTAAAATCACTGGCATTCCAAGTTGGAAGGGATGTTCAAGGCCACCAAATTCCCCTTCTAATCAGAGCAGGTGTCTTTTATCCAGTATTGTGGATGGGGGCAAGAGAGCAACTCTCGGGGGTAAGGAAATTTTAGGAGGAGTGCAGGAGGCAGCCTGCATGGGGTTTTGTATTCTGCCAGTTCCAGCACATGGATCAACAGCTTTTTTTGGGGGGGGGGTATCCCCTAGAGCTTCTCTGAGCATATGCTCCTGGCCGTACCACTGGCTGTTCCTTCTGCCTGGAGTGTTCTTTACCCAGAGAGCCCCATGATCCACTCGTCTCCTCTTCCACGTTTTGGAAGGAAAGCCACCTTCTCGGTCCCGGCGTCTATCCTGGAGTTCTCATTAATAACCTCTCTATCTCACCACATCCCGCACCCCCCCCCCCCCCCCCCCCCCCGCCCCGGGCCTTGCTTCCCCTGTTACATTGCTCTATTTTTTTGTTTTTTGTTTTTTGTTTTTTTAGTGTTTATTTGGTTTTGAAAGCGACAGAGACAGAGCGTGAGCAGGGGAGGGGCAGAGAGAGGGAGACACAGAATCCGAAGCAGGCTCCAGGCTCTGAGCTGTCAGCGCAGAGACCGATGCGGGGCTTGAACCCATGAACCGTGAGATTATGACCTGACGCTTAACTAACTGAGCCACCCAGCCAGGCACCCCCCTGCTCTATTTTTTCAAGTTTTATTTATTTATTTTGAGGGAAAAAGAAAAAGAGAGAGCACGACCAGGGGGAGGGGTAGAAAGAAAGGGAGAGAGAGATCCCAAGCAGGGCGTAGGGCTCGAACTCACAAACTCCTAGAGATCATGATCTGAGCCGAAATCAAGAGTCGGATGCTTAACCGACGGAGCCACCCAAGTGCCCCACGGAGCTCTATTTTTTTAAAAAATCACTTTTTACCTTTTCCCACCCCAAATAATTTACTTAGTTTTCTTGTTTATGTCTGTCAGCAAGAAGGCGGGCACACGGGTAGAAATTGTGTCCGTTTTTCGGAAATGAATCCCTGGGGTCCAGAACAGTTCCTGGCGTGTACGAGGCACTCGGGAAATATTTGTGGTATGAGGAACGAAAGAATGGATTTCCATCGAAAACTGTCTTGCTCTCTGCTCTCGGGGACACAGGATTCCCATCTAGGTGTTCGTATTATAAGCGGAATCTTGAGAAAAGAGGCCAGACACTAGCAAACTGGGACCTGCGTTTCAGGGCCGACCCCAGCTCCCTGGCTGAGTGCATAGAAAGTTTTCCACGTCTCTGAGCCTCGGGCTTCTGACCTGAGAAGTGGGTGTCTTGTCCCGTACTGACATGTGAAGGAATGACGTCTTGTTTATAAAGCACCAGGCAACGTGCTTGCTTCCACAGCCCGTATACTAAAGCACCAGGCAACTAGGAGAGATTTAATTTAACTTAATTAACAATTCATTCATTAATTGAACTTAAATTGAATGAATTTAATTTATCCTGGCAAAAGCTGGATAAGGCCGTAGATTATGAGTTGTCAGGGATCAAATAGCCAAAATTACAGAGAAGACAACAGGCACACCTGAAATGAGGTTTTTTTTTTTATGTTTATTTATGTTTGAGAGAGAGCGGGGGGCAGAGAGAGAGGGAGAGAGAGGGTCCAAAGCAGGCTCTGCGCTGACAAGAGAGAACCCGATGCGGGGTTCACACTCGTGAACCGTGAGATCGTGACCTGAGCTGAAATCAGACACTTAACTGACCGAGCCCCCCAGGCTCCCCTGAAATGAGTTTTCAAAGTCTTTATAACATTGGGTAGCTTATATTTTACTCATCGTCCTTTATTTTTACCTTTTACCTTTTGCCTTTATCAAGACAATTGCTATCAATGTGTTTGATAATGGAATGTATACTCAACATCGTTCCTTTGGATACCTGTACGGTTTGCTTACCTTTTTGGGGTCTCCGCTCAAATACAGCCTATCAGAGGTACCCTCCTGACCCCATATAAAAGAAAGGGCCATTCTTTTCTCGTCTTTATCACCTTTAATTCTCTCCGTAGCATATTTTTTTTCACCAATGCACAGGACATACAGTAATTCTGTATATCTTTGTTTATTGTCTGTGTCCCCCGTAGGGTGAGGAAGAGATTTAGTCTATTTCGTTTTTTGACGTAGACCCAGAGCCTGTTCTTGAATTGAAGTGACTGTTCTTCATTCAGCAACCGGCCGGGAATATAGCTTGAAGATTTATACAATTGGCCTCTGCCTAACCCAGCAGTGTGTGCCATGGGTAGGGCCACCTTATGTCGCAGCGTACCCAGAACACTCCAGATACACTCCTGTCTCCTTTCACCTCCAAAGCGGCCCAGTTTGCAAACTAAATGACACCGACACAACAGCTACGAAGTCCAAAAGGTTTAGGCGTGACAGATAATCCCTCATTAGAGGAACATATGGTCCGGATGAGAAGGGAAAAAAAATTTACAATTGATAGTTAACAGCTAACGTGTATTGAATTCTCATCCTCTGTCAAGGGTTCTATGTAATTACTTCTCTCCGCCACAACAACCTATGAAGTACGTTCAGTTATCATCCCCATTCAACACGAGTAGCCTGAGGCTTCGAGAGGTTAAGTAAACGTCTCATCTTCCCACCACGAGTAAAAGGCAGAGCGTGGATGCAAATCCCAGAAGCAGACAGACCTGGGCACCTGCTAGGTAAGCCTGCTAGGTTTACCTAGCAGGTGCCACTGAGGGGCTTTTTCACACGGAACCTCCTTTTATTCGGTGACAGTCCTGGAAGGTTAATTGTCTCAGTGTCTTAAAGTGGTAAAACCAGCTTAGCTGTGTGCAGTGGCAGAATCAGCATTCAAAGTTAGAATAAGCACGTTTGTGAAAAAAATTGCAAACAGCCTGGTGTTAGGTATTAGTCACCATGGGCTGAAGACATTTTCTGTTCCTGGCTTCCATTATATTTTTACTTCCTAATGTGTCACAAGGTATGTAGCTCAGCCTTCTAGACCAAAACACATTGTGCTTACTCATAACCTCCCTGTATTAAATTTTGGAGGAATGTTTTATTTGATTCAGACATTGAGTGTACTCATTTAAAAAGCAAGAATAAATGAAACCCTTTTCCTTTTATTCGTGTGTATCCCCTCCTGCAGATGTCAACCAGTGTTTGTCCCTAAGTAGATAGTCATTTTTCAGCCACTCTGTGGTCTGTACTCATCAGAGAAAAGGATTCCTCGAGGCTTCTTTGTCCCCCAACTGCGTAAAATAGTACAGTTGAGAAACTTTGTGAAGTTATTCCGTGTAAATTCGCCTTCCTTAAAGCATTGGGATCCTGGGGCACCTGGGTGGCTCAGTCGGTTAGGCGTCTGACTTCAGCTCAGGTCATGATCTCGCAGTTCATGAGTTCAAGCCCCGCGTCAGGCTCTGCGCTGACAGCCCGGAGCCTGGAGCCTGCTTTGGATTCTGGGTCTCCCTCTCTCTCTGCCCCTCCCTTGCTCATGCTCTGTCTCTCTCTGTCTCAAAAATAAATAAAAACATCAAAATAAAAAAGAATTGGGATACTCAGTTTGGACATAACAAACTGTTTTTTTCATCTTTCTTAGTAACAAGAAACACTAAACATTTTTTTTTAGTAGAGCAGCAGGTGATACGGGCTGCTTGTGAGAAGTGTGGATCAAGAGGCAATGACTTCGGGAAAATGCTCCAGTTTTCGGTGTAGGGACTGTACTTTATTAACCCTGAAAAGCAGATGCATTTTAAGAGAAAACGAGCTCTTGGTAAGAGTGCTATTTTTGGCTCAGTAACTAATGATGAATCAAAATGTTTCTTCAAACCCAATTACCCAATAAAAATTGCCATAGTAACCGTCACGTTATAAGACCCATCCTCGTGCTCACGTGACAGACTTCCTTAGGAACCTCCGCCCCCACCTTCTTGACCACCCCCATCTGCTCTGTAGTGAGGAGGAGAGGTGGTCTAACGAGAAAAAGGTAATTCCGATTTCTGCCAGTCATTGCAGGCGGAGAGAGTCTGGAGCAGGGACGTGCTGGCGGAAAGATCATCTGTGAAAGTCTGTAGTGGTTTTCACCAGGATTGGGAAGCGGCTCAACCCAAGAGTATCGGGGAAATCAAATGAGGGTTTGGGGCGCCTGGGTGGCTCAGTCAGTTAAGCGTCCGACTCTTGGTTTCAGCTCAGGTCATGATCTTGTGGTTATGAGATCGAGCCCCATGTCGGGCTCTGCACTGAGCGTGGAACCTGCTTGGGATTCTCTCTCTCCCTCCCTCTCTCTTTCTCTCTCTCTCTCTCTATGCCCCTCCTCCCTCCTCAAAATAAATAAATAAACATTTTTTTAAAGATTAGGGTTTAAATAAGAGGCCTTCTCCCTTCCCTCAATGCCCCCCCCCCATCACGGTCACCCTCCCTGAGCTTCACCTGGCATAGGTATTGCCTGGCTCTTTCCTTGGCCAACTTATTCTATTCCTCACGTTTCATGGAAATATTTCATCCCCAGAGAGGTTTTCCCTGGACCCCTTGATCTCAGTTAAGTCCCCATGAGATGCCCCATAAGGCATTGTTCTCGTATTTGCTGCTAGAATCTACAGCAGTGCTTAGGTCTGACTGGGAGCTCAGGAAATACTGATAAAAGGAATTGAGGAACGGGAAAGTATCTACAAAACAGTCATCGTCATCATCCATCTGGTGGTCTGGATGGCACAAACTAATTATATCCACTAATTAAATCACCCCTTCCACAAATACAAAAGGCTGACAGCATTAGTGAGGGTAATGAACGCTTTCTGGCTGTTACAGGTTCGATCCTCTGAGACACAGACTCTGGGAGGGAAGTCAGTGGGTAGGAAGTTGATTAGGGGATGCTGTTGGGATCAGCCCCCATGGGCAGGAAGATGTGGAGGCAGAAGTAGGCAAATGAACAAGTTGAGCTGTGATGCGGTTTCTACACAGAGACCCGTTAGTGCCATGGGCATCCCAGAAGCTGGGATGGTCTTTCTGAGATCTCAGAATTGGAATTATGACTGTATTCCAAATGTACTCCCAGTTGATCGATCCTGGGCATGATCTTGATGAGAAGGACCTCTTTAGCTGGGTGATCTCCCAAGGAGGTGGACAGCCAAGGGCCACCCACCCACAGTAACTGTGACAGGATGCACCCTCCGTTCCCCGAGGGAGATCTTTTCCCACCACAGTCCACCCCTTGAGCCTCCAGGACTTACTTCACCAGTGAAGTTCTGAGAGCCATTCTGTGATCGTGGGGGGCAGGGGCACTTTCTTCTTGGAGAACCTTGGAGGCGGACAGCTAATGGAGGGGTCCCTACTGACAGACGTGGTCTCCCTCCTGTATGCTTTCTTCTAGATTCGCCTCTCCCTTAGCTAGCACCTCTGCTGGTCTTGGTGGTTTACCTGATGGCATCATGCAGATTCTCACCTGTCAGGCATTTGATCCTCTACTCACTATGCCTTTCTCAGGCCAGGGCCCAACCTCCACCTGGATGGTGACTCTTCCTGTCTCGTGGCCTGTTGGGCGTGAGGCACCCAACAGGCCATATTTTATAGTTCAGTGGGGCTCTTGCTGTGTGTCACCCGGTGGAAAGCTGGAAGTCCAAAGCTACAGAAGCCAAGGTTCAGGCTCTGAAATCACAGGCTCCCCACGTGCGTCACCAGGAGTGATGGTAACTAGGGCCACTCCTGTTTCCACCCCTCGTTTCTCAGAGTCCTGCGTCGTTCCTACAGGGGCACAGCCCCATAGAAGGCCTTTGATGGAAAGTGGCCACTGCATCCCGGAGGGTGGCATCCCATCTCCGGAGGGTATTGCCTACAAGATGGCACCAGGGAGCTCCTTCCTTCTCTCATCTGCTTCTCGCATCCGCTTCTGGGAGTGAGTAAATGAGGCAGTCACTGGGCCCGGCAGTCTTGTGTCCCATCCCGTCCCACACACCTCCTCTGCCATTAAGGCTGTCCCTTGGTCTGACACAAGACCACCGGAGCCAGACGCTCCCACACGCGTCCATCCCCAAGGTCCTAGCAGAGACACCGCGGACTCACCCTGTCCCTTCCCTTTCGAGATTGGTAACACTGACCCTGGCAGCATAAACACTTCAAAGTAGCTGAAGCAGATGACCAGCTCTCCCCTGCCCTGTGTGTCAGGAACGGAGAATTGGTGAAGGAGGCGGTTTCCTCCTCGACCTGCCTGTGACCTGAGCACAGGCGCAACTCATCCGTGTCCCCGTCCAGTGGGCCCTTTGCCTCCTTCCAGCCGCGTCCGTAAAGCACTCTAGATGTTCTGCCTGACAGGCCCCAGAGGAAGAGGGAACAGAATTCAATCAGTGTCCGTTCTGGTCTTCATAAACCTCGCCGAGTCGCCGGCCGGTGAATATTTATAGACTTCATTTCCTACGCAGCGCGTTGCAAAATGCCCATGCCTGAGGAGCCTTTCCAGAAAGTGCTCCCGATTCTTTTCTGACCGCCAGCGGCGCCTGGGTCATGAATTCGGGTTTTTTTTTTTTTTTATGCTAAAAATATTCGCGATGTACCCACCGTCGCTAACTACCCTGCCAGGGGTTGTGTGAGTCAAGATGCTGGCTTTTCCTGCGGCTGCTGCCCGTGAACGCCTCCATTTTCTGGAACACGTGTTGTCACAGGACCCATTGCCGCTCGTGGGAGGCCTACACCACATTGGAATCACAGCTTACTCTGGGGTGAGGTTTTAAGGCTAACAGCTGAGTCAGAAATCCTGCTGTTAAAAAAAAATCCCTGAAATGCCAAGAGTCCGTGAATGGATGTATCATCTCAATCGCCCAACCCAGGTTTTCCCCTGATAGGATCGAGCCCCAGGTAGAGCAGTGGGTTTTTGTGTAGAGACCATGATGGGTGGAAAAGATGGGACGTTAAGCCCAGTACCCACCCAGTGCAGTCGGGTGGGCCCCGTGCTGGAGGCCGCAAGCCTGAAACAGACTATACGTGCTCTTCCTCCCTTGCCCGGTCGGGAGTGCTCCCACGCCAGGTCGGGAGTGCTCCCAAGCAGACAGCATTGCTCAAACAGTTTAGGGTGCCTTATCCCCCCTTCCCTTCCCTTCCCTTAATTTCTGTCCCTTTGCTTTCTCCTCCTTCTCCGTCTCTCCCTCCCTCCCTCTTTCTCACCCCCAGCTTGTAATTGAAATACAGATGCCCTAAATGCACAGGGCTGAAAACTCCACGGTGTTCTAATTTGTCACTTTGGGGGACCCAGGGTCCGGTAGAGAACCTTCCCCCCCCCACGCTCCATGCACATTGGACAAAACTTCTCCGGGTCTGGCTCTTGGTTTTCCTTCTGCAATGACAGCTGTCATCTCCCAGGGCTTCTGGGAGTTCAGTGAGGCAGGGAATGAGCGATGGCCCTTGGGTTCACTGTTCTGCACCCACGGGCGCCCCCACCCCCAACGCTCTTTTGTTGAAACCCCACCATCTGTTCTGCCCCTTGTCGCCTCGTGTGTTGCCCTCCACGGGCTGTTGAGCGTCCGACGATACGGCTCAGGTCACGATCTCGCGGTTCGTGGGGTCGAGCCCCACGTCGGGCTCTGTGCTGACAGCTCGGAGCCCGGAGCCTGCTTCGGATTCTGTGTCTCCCTCTCTGACACCGTGGAATAGACTGTCTATTCCAGTGGTTGTACTGTCTATTCCACGGAAGTCTGTTCCACGAGTAGCCATATTGTTCCATTTTGCAGTTTCCAAGAGGTACGTCTACCACTCAGCGTCTTCTCTCGACCTCTTCGCAAGGGGGATTTCGGAGAACTTCTGTTGACACACCCCGATTGTATGGCAGACACTGTCCTTTGGCCGTTAAATGTGCTATTTTACGGACCACTCCGTAGCAATCCTGCTTGGTGTTATTAGCTTTATTTTACAAAAAAGGGAGGCTCAGAGACGTCAACGAATTGTCAAGGTCACAGAGCTCATAAGGGGCACCAGAGTGGCCACATATCCTGTTTTGTGTGCCCAGGACACAGAACTTTGTTATAAAATCTGGACTGTCCTGGGGAAAAGCAGGCGTTTTCATCCAGGTTCTCCCTCAGGGTCCACAAACTACATGCCAGGCAAATAAGTCAAGAGTCTGTTTTTGTACAGCCAGTAAGCTAAGAGTGGTTTTCACATTTTTTTTTTTTAATATTGTGGGAGGAGAGGGGAGGAGAGGAAGGAAGAGGAGGGGGAGGGGGAGGCGGATTTCATGACGTGGTTCACAAAGCCTAAAATACTTACCTATTTATCAGCCGGTCCTTTGCAGAAAAATCGTGTTTGACCCTCGATCTCCCCATCACTCTGGGGTAATATCAGGGAAAGAAGGTGGGTCCCTGTGGTTGTTTAGGATGGGTGTGAGTGCGAGTGTGTGTGTGAGTGTGTGCATGGGCGTGTGGTAGGTGGAAGGAGAGGGCGAGCCAAGGAAAGGGTACGGCTCACGTGTGAGGTGGGCTCACCAATGTTTTGAGAAATTCACCAGAATACCGTTCTCGGGTTTCTAGTCCGGTGTTCTTTCTCCTGAAGTAAGAAGAAGCCCCCAGAGGGTGTCCTGGAAGCCAGGTGAAGAGAGTGCAGGTGAGGAGAGAGTGAACAACCAGGTCCAGGGCTTCTGGGAGTTCAGTGAGGCAGGGAATGAGCGATGGCCCTTGGGTTCGCTGTTCTGCCCCTTGTCGCCTCGTGTGTTGCCCTCCACGGGCGCCCCCACCCCCAACGCTCTTTTGTTGAAACCCCACCATCTTTCTGCCGTGCTCTCTCTCAAGCTTCCTCCCGTCCATCTGGCAATCACCGACTCAACTACGCAGCCTGACGCCCTCCCCGTGTGGAAACGACCACTCTCCTTCCTTCCCACCGGGATGTTGCCCGTGTAGACATCCATCACTGCCCCTCTGCGCCGTCTTTCCCGTGGTCAACTCTAGACATCCCTGTGCCTTGGAGAACACCGGTACCTCTCCTGCTTCTCACGCACTCAGGAGTCAACAAATGTTTACCGGTCTCCAAATGGCCTGGCACGAGCCAGGGCTGCGGGAAAGTGACGAACGACACCGGTCCCGCCCGCCCGGAGGTCACAGCCTAATAATCCTGCAGGACTTGGGGTGTGTTTGTTGAATGAATAAGTGAACGGGCTTGATGGGGACGAGAATAAAGGGGCGGGGGGCCATGCGGCTTGCTGCCTTGTCTCGGGGGAGGCCTCAGCTAGGCCAGATTCTCCTGGACACCCACGGGAAGGGGGAAGGTGCACAGCCTCGTCTGTTCCGTCTCACGTGGCCAGGAAGGGCCTGTGGCTTAGGAGTTTAGAGTTTGGGAGCCAGAGCTTAACGCCAACACTCAACCTCTGACAACCTCTGAATCTCTTTTGGTTTGTAAGGTGTTTTTTTTTTTTTTTTAATGTTTATTGTTGAAAGAAAAACAGAGCACAAGCAGGGGAGAGGCAGAGAGAGAGAAAGAGGGAGACACAAAATCCAAAGTGGGCTCCAGGCTCTGAGCTGTCAGCGCAGAGCCCGACATGGGGCTTGAACTCACAGACCATGAGATCGTGACCTGAGCCGAAGTTGGACACTTAACCAACTGAGCCACCCACGTGCCCCTGAACCTGTTTTGGTTTTTAAAAGAAGTGCCTATTGATGGCCTATTATATATGTGCCCCCAATTATCCCTGGTTCTAGGGCTACAGAAGAAGTCTCTTCCTCTTGGAGCTTATATCCTAGCAAATTTACTGTTCCTTCTTCGCATGAAAAAAAGAAATTCCTGGGACCTAGGATTCTTGCGAAGATAAAATAACACAACTCGTGAATGTCGCTATCAATGTGACAGGAATTTAGCAGTCAGTAAGTAATGATCCTTCACGAGTGGTTAGAAAGATTTTTTTAAGAAACTTTTTTAATGTTTACCTTTGAGAGAGAGACAAACAGAATCTGAGTCGGGGAGGGGCAGAGAGTGAGAGGGAGACACAGAATCCGAAGCAGGCTCCGGGCTCCGAGCTGTCTGCACAGAGCCTAACGTGGGGCTTGAACCCACGAACCGTGAGATCGTGACCTGAGCCGAAGTCGGATGCCCAACCAACTGAGCCAGCCAGGCGTCCCACGCGTGGTTATAAAGATTAACGGAGGCAGTCACTGCGTATGAAGGACTTACCAGCCTTTGCCTGAGACACGGCAAGGGCTCCAAAATGGCAGCTGCTAGTGTGCAGGCAGGCTGCCTCCAGAGTGAGGCACTGGGCACAGACTATGGAAGAGTCCTGGGGATTTGGCCCCACCCTTGCCCCTGCCTCTCCGGACTCTTATTTCTCCAGCAGATGCTCTGTGGCTTCTGGTCACACAGCATAACTTGGAGGCATCTGGGCCAACTCTGCGGGTTATTCCCTTTCTGCCCTGAAGAGCTGCGCTCTGTGCCCCGAGAGCTTGGTGTCTCTGGAACTGGACCAGGTCCCCTGATCCCCAGCTTTGATTTGGGCTCTGCTGTGGCTAGCTCAAGCAGGAGATACAAAGCTGGAGTGAAGGAGAGAGAGAATGTGTGTGTGTGTATGTGAGAGAGAGACAGAGAGAGTGAGAGAGAGAGAATGAGATTGGGCAGTCACCAGTCCTGCTCTGCCCTCTGGTCAAGGACTGTCTCCTCTGCGATAGGACAGCTCGCCCAGTCTGGTAGTACCCTCCCTTTGGCCCTTTGCCCCCCCCCCGCCCCCCTCCCGGGGGTGGAAACAGCTTCCTCACATCTTGTAGTTTCCTTAACTGCCCCAAACCTTTGCTTGAGCTTGAGTTCCCTTTACTTACCCCTTTGAGTGTTCATCTGTTTCCTGCCGGGACCCTGAGTGACACATGAACCCCACCGTCTTACGTCCACAGGCCTTTGAACATCTGGGTCCCTTCTCCTAACACGTCTCCCTGCCCCCCACTCCCAGCACACGCACACGCACACGCACATGTTATCTCCCTGGAACTCTTCCAGATGCAGCAGAAGCATCTTCTCTTTGGGAGTCCTCCCTGAAAGTCCCTTACCCTCCAGGTAGTCACTCGCTCAATGCTTCCTGCCAGCAGACATTGTCTGCACGTGGCCTTGAAACTCCTGTCCATTCCTGGGCCTTGCCGGTGTGTTCCTTGAGGCCAATGGCTACTGTCCTCCCTTGCTGAATCCCATACTTAACTTATAGCTGTCACGGTAAATATTTGTTGACAGGACACTTTCAGGGTCGTCTAAGGACCAGCTGTCGATTTGGCAGGAGAGTCACTGAAGAGGCACGGGTGCCCTTTGCGCGTTTCTGGCTGTAAAAAAGGGGACTCCTCCAGGGAAAATCGGATGCCCTTATCAAGAGACTGATTTCCTGGTGGCACCTGGGTGGCTCAGTCGGTTAAGCGTCCGACTTGGGCTCAGGTCATGATCTCGCGGTTTGTGAGTTCGAGCCCCGCGTCGGGCTCTGTGCTGACAGCCCTGAGCCTGGAGCCTGCTTCGGATTCTGTGTCTCCCTCTGTCTCTGCCCTTCCTCTGCTCATGCTCTGTCTGTCTCTCTCTTTCAAAAATAAATAAACATTAAAAAAAGAGAGACTGACTTCCTGGAAAGTGGGTCTATTTTGAGTTTATTGACCCTGACAAAGAAGAGAGTTTCCCCTACAACTAGCTTTTCTTAATAAAAGACCCGCTACCTAGAAACATCTAAGTAAACACGGCAGGCCTCTAGACCTTAGCTTTTTTTTCATCTGCCTATGGCATATGAAGTCTTGGAAAGTTCACATTTCCACATTGTGACAATTCCTGGTGGCTTAGTGAACAAATCACTTCCTGGGCCATTGCAAATGGCAGCCAAGGACTCAAAAAAGGAAAGGTGGGGGGCGCCTGGGTGGCTCAGTCGGTTGAGCATCTGACTCCGGCCCAGGTCATGATCTCGCAGTCCGTGGGTTCGAGCCCCGCATCGGGCTCTGTACTGACAGCTCAGAGCCTGGAGCCTGTTTCGGATTCTGTGTCTCCCTCTCTCTGCCCCTCCCCCGTTCATGCTCTGTCTCTATCTCAAAAATAAATAAACTTAAAAAAAATTTTTTTTAAATAAAAAAAAATAGAAGATTTTCATTTTTGATGACACTGGTCTTTTAACACCGTTCATGACTGTTGTTTGCAACATGTATAGAAGATTGCTTGAATATAAGACCAAAGAAGAGAAGAAAAAGGCATCCTATCCAACACAGGTAACAGCCAAGATGAGGAGAAGCCATATCTGGCAAACATTGGGCCCAAGATAATGAGTGAATGTATAAAACAGTGGAAAATATGGAATTTTTCGGGCAGAAATATCTCTGTCGAATTGACGGTGCGATACACCCCTTCCCCCAAAAAAGAATGAGGATCGCTGAATTCACTCGGCGTAAATATTAATGGCCCGGGAAGGAAATCGAAGGCCTACGTCTGCACTATGTCAGGATCGTGTTCATACAAACCCCACAAGCATGAGACTTCTCCGTCTCTCAACGGTAATATAAAGGTGAAGAAGGAAGGCCTTACCCTTCGAGCAGTGGGGCTCAAAGGGGAGACTTTGCCCAATCAGAGACGTTCAGCCATGTCTGGAGATACTCTGAAGTCCCATCTGGAGGGGGCCCTACCGGCATTTGGTGATGGAGGCCAGCGGTGACGTTGGACATCCTGCACCGCACGGCCCGTCTTCCCTGCCCACGAAAAAATCATCCTGCACAGCAATGAGCAGCGCCGAAGTGGAGAAACCACCCCCCCCCCCCCCCCCCCCCCCCGGAATTCTCCAGTCACCAGCACACAGCAGATGTTCAGTAAATTACTAGGGAAGTGCGAAGTGTGTGGCTTCGTTTTCAGAACTTGCTTTGTTTGCAACATACGGCAGTTCTCCTTCAAGTAGCTCCACGTTTCTAACCCAGTGGTGTGGATGTCTTTTCTTTTTCTCTTCAACTTATCTTTCTTGTGAGAGAGAGAGAGACAGGGAGACAGACAGAGAGGGGGAGAGAGCATCCCAAGCAGGCTCTGCGCGGCCGCCGCAGAGCCCGATGCGAGGCTCGAACCCACGAGCCGGAAGATGGTGACCTGAGCCGAAATCAAGTCGGACACTTAAGTGACTGAGCCGCCCAGGCGCCCCTGGGTGTCTTTTCTTTGTGTAACTCACTTTGAGCTATCCACTGAGCTCTACACTGCGGGTTACAAAAATAGGACAGATGATGTCCTTGCCCGCAAGACGTTCCGGTCTGGCGGGGAGGAGAGACGATTAGATGTGATTCCCACACAGGGTGTCAGGTGTCAGGACAGACCCACGCCAATGGCAGCTGATGCCCATCATGCCAACTGCTGACGTCATTAACTAATTAAGAGTATTAGGCACCTATTGTGTCATAGGCTCTGCTTTATTTATTTATTTATTTATTTATTTATTTTTTTTTTTTCAACGTTTATTTATTTTTGGGACAGAGAGAGACAGAGCATGAACGGGGGAGGGGCAGAGAGAGAGGGAGTCACAGTATCAGAAACAGGCTCCAGGCTCTGAGCCATCAGCCCAGAGCCCGACGCGGGGCTCGAACTCACGGAGTGCGAGATCGTGACCTGGCTGAAGTCGGACGCTTAACCGACTGCGCCACCCAGGCGCCCCTATTTATTTATTTTTTAAATATACTTTAACGTTTATTTATTTTTGAGACAGAGAGAGACAGAGCATGAACGGGGGAGGGTCAGAGAGAGGGGGACACAGAATCTGAAACAGGCTCCAGGCTCTGAGCCGTCAGCACAGAGCCCGACGCGGGGCTCGAACCCACGGACCGTGAGATCATGACCTGAGCCGAAGTCGGCCGCTCAACCGACTGAGCCACCCAGGCGCCCCTCTGCTTTAAACGTCGTGCCTGTTATCAACTCATTTAGTTCACACAGGAAGCAAATCAAGTGGGTGCTCTAGTGACTATAACCACGTCTGTCTTACCTGCTTTGGGTTGACGTGCTTTATCTTTAAACTTTGGGCCACCACCTGCTACATTTCTCAGACTTCCGAAACAACACCCTTTGTCATTTTGTACCTTGTCCGGTTTTAAAGGGTTTGATCACTTATTTTTCCCCCCCTCCAGCCCTTCTTACGTTTTCGCCTTTTAAATTTTTGCCTCTTCCCAATGTCACAGTTTTTTAAATCCATGAAAAACAATCTCGTCTCTCTGTTCCGCGATTCTTTTCATTTCCATTTTCCAAAGTTCTCTCTTTTTGTTGTCTTTGGAAAAGATTGCATTGTCGCCTCATTGCTTTGTAATTTTTCAGGACACCCGTCACTGAAATCAGGTTTTTCGTGTAGGTTTTTCATCAGTCTGATCGTTTTCTTGTACACGAGCTGAGAGATTCAACAGGACTCATTTTTTGCAAAACTCTTTTTTCTTAGAGAATTCCCTTAAGTTTACTGCTTTATGGCTCTGTTATTTTTTTAAACTTCGTTCTGTACTCCTGGTGATTTCTTTTTCTAATTCAGTGTGTACTATTTATAAAGGGCAGGCAGGAAGTGTGGTCATGGGCCAGCAGCTGTGGGAGAGCCCACGACCCTGGCAGAGGATGTTGGCCGTTCCGTTTGGCCGTCCAGTTCATCATTCCTCCATGCCATTCTTCACTGAACCCTCACAGACCGAGTTTAACCTGGTGTTACCGCTGTGACAGAAAAGACAAGCAATAATGGCCATCACCACAACGATACTCAATACACATGGAGTATTTACCATGCTACAGCCCTATTGCTAATTGTTTGTGTCAGTTGTCCAAACGAAATCTGTAGGAAAGATTCCTGTTTTACAGGTGAGGAAATTCGAGGGCCAGAGAGATTAACCAACTGGACCAAGTTCATGTTAACAAGGAAGTAGGACCCCAGATCTTTAGCCACTGGGTTAGACTGCTAAGCTCTATACAGCACAGCAAACTGGGCTATTGAGTATCTACCCCTTAGTGAGGGGAATGGCTTGCTTTGGTCACCCTGCAGGTAAATGGTGATTTAAAAATTTTTTTTAATGTTTATTTATTTTTGAGACGGAGAGAGACAGAGCATGAAGGGGGGAGGGTCAGAGAGAGAGGGAGACACAGAATCTGAAGCAGGCTCCAGGCTCTGAGCTGTCAGCACAGAGCCCGACCAGGGGCTCGAACTCACAGACCATGAGATCATGACCTGAGCCGAAGTCGGATGCTCAACCGACTGAGCCACAGGCGCCCCAGGTAAATGGTGATTTAAGGCCCACTCTGTCTGACTCCAGAGTTCTCTCCCTAGTCCCCACCTCTGCTGTCCTCTCTGATGGTAAATAATGGGAAGTCAACATCTTTGCAAAGTAGCATAAGTACAAAAGATTTTAATACTTCATGGTCTTCTGGAGTATTTACCAGGGAGGAAGAAAATTGGTGTTTTTTTTAAATTTTTTAAGTTTATTTATTTTGAGAGAGAGCAAGAGAGAGAGAGCAGGGAGGGGAGAGAGAATCTCAGGCAGGTTCTGCACTGCCCGCACAGAGCCCAATGTGGGCCTCGAACTCACAAACCGCGAGATCATGACCTCAGCCCAAATCAAGAGTTGGACACTTAACCGACTGAGCCACCCAGGTGCCCCAGAAAATTTGTAAGACATCATTTATTCAGGAAAAAAAAAAAAATAGGTGTTACACCATAGACTACAATTTGGAAAAAAAAGATGGCCTCATATTTAAATATATAACCAACATTTCTTGGATATCTGTTAATCTGCCTGGCACTTTCATACACATATACATCTATGCTATATGTACATGGATAGGTAGATAGAGATCTGCATACAAATACATCACGTCTCTGGGGCAAAATTTTATTCCCATTGTTCAGATGAGAAAGTTGAGGCTCAGAAAGGCAAAAGGCGACTTGCCTGAGGTCATATGCCTCGCAAGTAGTGAAGGTGCGGGATGCGAACCCAGGTCTCTGGTTACAGCAGCTCGGGCTGGCTGCCCCGCTCACTTCGTCAGGGTCCCGCCTCCACAGAAGCTAAACGCATCTGGGGGTTGGAGAGAGGATCCCAGCCTCCAGGCACGGTTCTTCTCATTCGTCCCTGTGTCCATGCTTCCGGCTTCTGCGTCCTCCCCGTGTGCCCAGTGGGCAGCCATCAGCGCTCAGGCGTGGGTCCCATGAGGACAGGCCTGAGTCCTCAAGCACAGAGGCCCACACACGGGGACGTTTTCTCCAGTCGTCGGTGGGACGCTTGCAAGCACACCACAGCTGGCCAAGAGCACAGGCGTTGGGGGGTCAAGGAGCCTGCTGTTACTCGAGGTTCCTGAGTCACCTAAGCTGTTTGCCTTTGGGCAAGCTACTCTCGGGGGCCTTAGTTTTGACATTTACGGGCGAAGGCAATTGATGCGGCTGGGAACACTTTGTGAGGAAAAGAGAAGGACACGCGGGCACTGGCTGGGACAGGAGTCTGTTCACAGTCAAATGCCCCGTCAATCTCTGACTTGACGTAAGTAACCGTTTTCAAGGTGTGTCCAAAGGCCTTGTCCCTGCCCTGGGTGATTCTCTTTGATTTCCTGGAACTACTTCAGTGTCTTCTGGACCTTACTAGAACAAGCCCGCTGGACAGCACACACACACACACACACACACACACACACACACAGCTCCTCTGGGGCTCCTTCCCCTTCACCGGGCTCCACAACAGAGCCACAGAAATGGCCAGATCCTACCGTCTGCCGTGCGTGTGCTGAGTCTGCATTTGTGGCTCAGCTTTCGTTGTGTTGGCACAGCAGAGGGCCCAGGGCTGAGGTTGGAGGGCCCGGTGGTTCAGACTTGAGGCTTCGATTCCAGGCACCAGGGTTCAACCCCAGCCCTACCGCTAGCTTCCTCTGTTCTCTCCAGCAGATTAGTGAACAGCGCCTACCGTGCTGCGCTCTTGTGAGCGAGGGCTAAATGAATTAAAACCTGCCAGGCCCTTGGAAGGATTCCTGTCACATACCAAGTGCTCAATAAATGCTAGGTATCCGTTAGAAAATGATGCCAGGCCCTCTCCCGCCAGGTTTATTCATTCACCTGCAGACACGAGGCCTTTACCCACATCTTTCACCCACGCCCATTACGTGGCAAAACTCAGCGTGCCTCAGGCGTTGTGCGGTATTTATTTGCTAAATTATACCCCAGTCTCCGGAAAGGGCGCCATTTCTTCTGAGTATCAAAGGTCTCCTTCAGGTCCTGGCCAACGCTTGTCCGGATCCTGCAAAGTCAGACTTCCTGCCTCTAATTCCGTGCCCTACCACCGTGAGGGCTGTTTAACCTTAGACAAGTTCCTTAACCTCTCTGAACTCCAGCCTCCTCATATAGATATAATAATAGTTCCTTCTCCGTTGAGATTATTTAAGAACATACGTGAGGGTCGCCTGGGTGGCGCAGTCGGTTAAGCGGCCGACTTCAGCTCAGGTCACGATCTCGCGGTCCATGAGTTCGAGCCCCGCGTCGGGCTCTGGGCTGATGGCTCGGAGCCTGGAGCCTGTTTCCGATTCTGTGTCTCCCTCTCTCTCTGCCCCTCCCCCGTTCATGCTCTGTCTCTCTCTGTCCCAAAAATAAATAAACGTTGAAAAAAAAAATTAAAAAAAAAAAGAACATACATGAAAATTACTTAGTTAGATACCTTGTACTTAATATGAACCCAAAAAAGTAAGTTACACTTGCTATCTTGTACTCTCCCAGTTTCAGTCTGCATATCTTCCAAAGCTTATGATGAAACTTTGGCGCTAAGGTCAAAGCAAGGTGGACGTCCTATAAAACTTAGTTTTCAGAATTTCATATAAGGGTAGCTTAAGGGTATCACCTTTCAAGTTGCTGGTTTCCAGTACAACGTGAGAAAGTATCCGAATGCAAAGCAGTCGTGATTGGATCGCGACACACCTCTCCTTTATTTTCTTTCTCAGTTAAGAAAATAAAACTGTCTCCAGGCACAGGATCACTTTCGCAGATCTGGCCTTTCCACACGCGATAGCACTCGAGTGGATGCTCCTGGAGACCCAGGAACACGGGGAAGGAGGGTGATTCCCCTGCTCTTAGCAAAGCAGGCCTCCTCTAGTCGCCGACAGCTCAGGCTGCAGACCGGGCGATGTTTCCTGCACAAAGCGAGCCACGGACAAAACGCGTCGCATCCTTCCGTGACACCAGAAATCACACACTGCGATTGGGAGGCCCCAGGGAGCCGGTCCTCTCCCCCACCTCCGGTCTGGCCACCTGGCGGCAAGTAGCAGTGGTTCTTTTCTGCAGGGACAGCATGCACGTCCTGCATCAAATAGGGAAGCCGACTCTGTGAGCCTTTCCAGCTCTGAGCCCCCTGGCCTCACACAGCAGCGCCCCCAGTGCGGTCACCACCCTGGCGGGGTGGGAGGCCACGGGTCCAACGGAGAGAACCCTTTCCAATGGCAGGGGTGGAGGGAGGAGTTGGGGTGGGGGGAGGTGGGGAGGGACTCGTCCTGTTCTGGAGGAGTTCGTGGAGGGCTTCCTATCTCGGTGACAATCTCCCCATTTCCGGTGATTACAAAACTGGACCAAAGTGGTGGGTGATTGGGATTTGCTCACGTGGCTGTGCCACGTTTTTTGCTCAGTTGGACTGGACGGGTGTTTGCTGAGCACTAGGACCCCAGACCCCGTGGAAGAGATGGAGGGACACGGTGTCCGCCCTCTGGGCGTTCAGAATTCAGTAAGGCCGTGGATCTAGAGAAAGGAGGCCCAAAGGTAGTGTTCTATGTGATCTTCCGGCCATGCTTATGAAGCAGAGATTCCCTTAGACCCATGGACCTGCTGTAGTAGATCACTTTGGAAAGGGGCAGAGAGAGAGGGAGACACGGAATCCAGAGCAGGCTCCAGGCTCCGAGCTGTCAGCACAGAGCCCGACGCGGGGCTCGAACTCACGGACCACGAGATCATGACCTGAGCCGAAGTTGGATGCTTAGCCAGCTGAGCACCCAGGCCATTTTTTTTTAACACAGCTTTACACTGAAGAGTTTTTTTTGTTTTTTTTTTTTTTAAATTTTTTTTTTCAACGTTTATTTATTTTGGGGACAGAGAGAGACAGAGCATGAACGGGCAAGGGGCAGAGAGAGAGGGAGACACAGAATCGGAAACAGGCTCCAGGCTCTGAGCCATCAGCCCAGAGCCCGACGCGGGGCTCGAACTCACGGACCGCGAGATCGTGACCTGGCTGAAGTCGGACGCGTAACCGACTGCGCCACCCAGGTGCCCCAACACTGAAGAGTTTTAAATGAAAGCTTTTAAAACATAAAGTTAGTTTAAATTAAATCTTAAAAGTTTCGAATTAAACTTACATTTTACTTAATGTACCATACAGGTTGGCTCGTGCCGCTAAATATTTTCATGTGATTTTACGTTCTTTCGTATGTGCACAGCTCAATTCATTCAGCCGTTTCCCCTGCTGCTAAAAATATGCAGTTTCCTTTTTCTCCCCATAAAGAACGCTGCGGCGAACATCCCTTACCAGAAGTTTCTGGCCTTGTACCTGATTACTTCCTTAAAATAGGTAACGCGAGATCATGACCTGAGCTGAAGTCGGACGCTCAACCGACTGGGCCACCCAGGGGCCCCTAGTGTACTCCATTTCTATTCCACTAATTTTTCAGTTGGGATTGATGTAGTGATCAGGGAGCACCTCCCTGAAAAAAACTACCACGAAGTCCAGTCTCTTTATGAACAAGAGGAGGCAGCAAGACAAGCAATGTGGGGAACGGTGTCTCCGGCACGGGGAACAGCATTAACGTTGGCTCCCAGGCGGGACAGGCCTATCAGAAGAACAGAAGGGAAACCAGATTGGCTGGAACAAAGTGAGTAAGGGGAGAAATGGTGTGAAATGAACTTGAAGACGATCAAGCAGGCATTGTTGCCATGATGAGGACTTGGCCTTTTTCCTTTTTTGAAGCAATACATTTATCAGTCTAGCAATTTAAAAATCCACGTGCTCGGATAGGTATTGCACGCACATGTACAAAATGTACAACCTAGAAATTATAAACCCAGGCTTCAGTTTCTGTCCCCAGAACTATCCACGGCTTCACTGAAGGAGACCGTGCATATAAAAATGATAACGAAGGGCGCCTGGGTGGCTCAGTGCATTAAACGTCCGACTCTTCATTTCAGCTCAGGTTACAACCTCATGGTTTGTGAGATCAAGCCCCACGGCAGGCTCTGTGCTGACAGCGTGGAGCCTGCTTGGGATTCTGTCTCTCTCCCTCTCTTTCTGCCCTTCCCCTGCTCGTGCTGTCTCTCTTTCTCTCTCTCTCTCCCTCTCTTTCTCAAAGTAAATAAACTTATAAAAAATGAAAGATTATTTTTAATCTCAGAGTTGTTTTTGTTTTTGTTTTTTTTTTAATGAAAAGATACTGAATTTTATCAGTACCGTTTCATTTCAGTGGAATGATTATATGTTTGCTTTTTGTTAAGTGGGCTTCACGCCCAGCATGGAGCCCAACGCAGGGCTTGAACTCACAACCCTGAGATCAAGACCTGAGCTGAGATCAAGAATCAGATGCTTAACTTACTGAGCCACCCAGGTGCCCCGACTATATGTTTTTGAAAAGCTATAAATGTGAATTACATTAATTGAGTTGATAATGTTAAACTGTCATCAGATTCCTGAGGAAAATTCCTTGTAGTCAACTTAAATTATTTTTTCTATCTCTTGATGGATTTGATTTGCTGATACTGCGTGTAGGTATCTCCTTCCACGTTCACGAGTCAGATTCACCAGTTACTTACCTTCATCCGCGAACCATATTGGTTTTGGTATCTGGCTTTGCCGGTCGTATAAACTGAGTTGGGGGGTGTTTGCAATTTTCCTGTCTTTGGAAGAGATTATGAAATACTTAAATGCTTTCTTCTGCAATTATTTGTAAAGTGCCCCATTAGAGGCGTCTGGACCCATTGCTTTCCTTATGAAAAGATTTTTTTTTTAATTTTTTTTAACGTTTATTTTTGAGACAGAGAGAGACAGAGCATGAACGGGGGAGGGTCAGAGAGAGGGAGACACAGAATCCGAAACAGGCTCCAGGCTCTGAGCCGTCAGCCCAGAGCCCGACGCGGGGCTCGAACCCATGGACAGTGAGATCGTGACCTGAGCCGAAGTCGGACGTTCGACCGACTGAGCCACCCAGGCGCCCCTGAAAAGATTTTTAATTATGGTTCCATTTATTGATTTTTTTCTCCTTGTTTCTCAAATCAGTTCTGGTAAAGATGTATTTTGAGAAGTACATCAGTGTCATTGCAGATTTTTTTTTAGCATTAAACTTCATAACATTTTTATGACCTATTAATTTCTGCAATGTCTGTGTCCCATTTCCTATCCTTAACATTGCTTGTTTGGACCTTGTCTCTTTTTTTAAATTAAGCTTGTAAGAATTCTTACTGGTTGCTAGTGTTTTTGGAAAATGAGCTTTTGACTTCACTGATCCTCTTTAGTGTATATTTGTTTTTTATTTATTTCTGCACCTATTTTATTATTTTTTCCTTCCACCTACTTTGGATTTATTCTTTTTTGTTTTTTGCTAAATCCTTAAATTGAATGGCTAGCACAGGGACTTTCAGCCTTTTTAAGACTAAAGCATTAATTACCTTACATTCCTCTGTGAGGTCTACTAAATTTTGTTCAGTAGTATTTTCATTATTCATCAGCTATGCATATTTTCTTTTAAAAATTTTTAATGTTTATTTATTTTTGAGAGAGACAGAGTGTGAGCAGGGGAGGGGCAGAGAGACAGGGAGACGCAGAATCCGAAGCAGGCTCCAGGCTCTGAGCTGTCCGCACAGAGCCCCACGCGGGGCTCGAACTCCTGGACCTCGAGATCATGACCTGAGCTGAAGTTGGCCACTTAACCAACTGAGCCACCCAGGTGCCCCATTATGCATATTTTCCATTTTAATATATTTCTAGATCCATGAGTTAGTTAGAAATATTTTTAATTTCCAAACACATGATGTTGTCTTAATTATCCGTTAAAATTTCTTTGTAAATTGATTTTATTGTAGTTAGTGACTATGGTTATATGATACTAGTTGGTTGAAATTTGTTGAAGCTACCTTCAGGTTTTATCATACAGTCCTACTTATAATTGTTCCATACGTACCTCAATAGAATTTGTACCATCTAGTTGCCGCATAGTGTTCATTTCACGTTGGTTAGTTGTATGAGCTATTCAAAGTGTCTGTCGTAGTTCTGTTTTGGCCTTCAAACTTTTTGTTAAGCAGGCTCCGCACTTAGCACTGAGCCCGACGTGAGATCTCCGTCTCGCCACCGTGAGATCGTGACCTGAGCCAAAACCAAGAGCCGCACGGGTAACTGGCTGAGCCACCCAGTTGCCCCTCTTGCTGATTTTTAACTGCTTGGTTTGTTAACTGCTGATCGTTATGTAAAAAATATACCAGCGTGATGGTAGACTTGTAAATAATGTCACAGACTTCTCTCATACTCGGCGTTGTGTGTTCTGAGCTATGTCGTTACATGTGCTCAAGTTCATAATTTTCGTATCTTTCTGGTAAATTAAAGCTCTTACCGTTACCTAGTGATTTTTATCGCTCGTGATGTTGTCTTCCTTCAGTTCTCTTTCATTTTATTTACACAGCAAAACCCGCTGTATTCTGTTTTGGCCTTCAAACTTTTTGTTTCAATGTGTTTTGGAAATGTATTTCTTTTTATCTACCCTGAAAAATCTTTATTGTAACTGGAGAGCGTGTCCCCTGTCTATGACATTTTCCTCTGTTTCCCAGATTATTCTTGGTTTATTGATTTATCTTTAAGTTTAGTGGGTTTTTTTTTCTTCTGTCACCGACATTATGCTGTTAATATCCTCCAGTGACGGTTTTGTTTTGAAATGTTGTGTTTTCCACTTCTGGAATTTTCATTTGTGTGTGTGTGTGTGTGTGTGTGTGTGTGTGTGTGTGGTTTCTACTTCTCTTGTGTGCGTGTGGTTTCTACTTCTCTGCCAAGAGTTGGCTTTGCATTCATTGCTAGCATGCTTACCTTTACATCATTGACAAAAGCCGTAAAAGCTACTAGAATTTTTGTCTGCTAATTCCAACATATGGGGGGGGGGGGCATCAGAATACATCTCGGTTCATTTTTTTTCTCTTTAGAGTGAGTCACATTTTCGTATCTATTCCTATATCACATAATTTTGCATTGTGTTTAGGACACTGTGATAGCTATGTGTTTAAGATTGTAGATTCTCTTAATTCTTTGGGAAATAATGCTGTTTTGTTTTGTTTTGTTTTGTTTTAGCAAGTGATTAACTTGGTGCAAATGAAATGACAATATTGGTCTTTTGGAAGGCAATTCAAATCTCAGTTAAATTCTTTTACCATCAGCTTAATCACTTGCTGTCTTCCCTGTGGATATGTGGTTCAGAGAAGATTTTATATAAGAATTTAAGCTTCCCCCTCACTGGTTCCCTTCTTTGGGGGATTTGCCCCTCATTTCCTAGCAGCTATAGTTGTCTGAACTCTGATCTTTGCTTTTTCAGGCCACCTGGGTTTTCTGTTTGAGTTTTTGCTACCCTACAAGGTGCCATCCGTGACTTGCCTCAGGCTAAAGCCATAAAAATAAAAAAAATCCACACTTGGCTATTTCTTTCTTCCAAGTATTGACTCCTTTCCAGAATCTTCCTGCTTTTCTTCACTGGAGAGCAGTTTGAAAGGGGAAAATGTGCAAGTAAGAAGCCTGATGTGAAGGTCCAGCCAGGAGACTTTGGTGTGTAGGGATAGGATAATAGCCACGGGGATTAAAAGCAGTTAATGAATATGATATCTTTTTTTTTTTAATTAATTTTTTTTTCAACGTTTATTTATTTTTGGGACAGAGAGAGACAGAGCATGAACGGGGGAGGGGCAGAGAGAGAGGGAGACACAGAATTGGAAACAGGCTCCAGGCTCTGAGCCATCAGCCCAGAGCCCGACGCGGGGCTCGAACTCACGGACCGCGAGATCGTGACCTGGCTGAAGTCGGACGCTTAACCGACTGCGCCACCCAGGCGCCCCTATGATATCTTTTTTAATATAATTTATTGTCAATTTGGTTTCCATACCATACCCAGTGCTCATCCCAACAAGCGCCCTCCTCAGTGCCCATCACCCACTTTCCCCTCTCCCCCACGCACCACCCCCCCCGCCCCTGTCAACCCTCAGTTCGTTCTCTGTATTAAGAGACTCTTATGGTTTGCCTCCCTCCCTCTCTGTTTGTAACTTTTTTTTTCCTTCCCCTCCCCCACGGTCTTCTGTTAAGTTTCTCAAGATCCACATGAGTGAAAACATATGATTGACTGACTTATTTCACTTGGCATAATACCCTCCAGCTCCATCCACGTTGCCGCAAATGGCAGAATTTCATTCTTTCTCATTGCCAAGTAGATTTCCATTGTATGTATAAACCACATCTTCTTTTTCCATTCAATTATGCTATCTTTTTTTGAGTTAGAAGCCACAGGACTTGGATGTTACCAAACAGTACAAAGGCAAAACGGGAGAGCGCCGTCCAACTACTAACCTCTCCTGTTTCTTATTCGTCTCTTTCACTTCTTCCGACCTGCTTCTCCAGTCCTCTGAAAGGCTAACGACCCACTTCCGCTAGTGAAGAGGAAGTGAGGCAGAGTGAGGAAGAGAGAAGCCCCCCCCTCATCTTACCTTAAGTTTCCAATTCAGGCTCAAATCCAGACTTGCAGCGGGAGAAGCTTTTGAGTTGAATAGAAAGTTCGCGGGCGGCCTCTCTGAGGCACTGTTCCACCCAAGGCCTGAATGAAGGATATGGTTCTGTTAGCCTCATACTTTACACGAGTACCTTAAGGTTTACCTTGGGAGCCTTTCTTTATGTTTTTTCCTCTTTGTCTCCACACAGCTGTTGTTTTAACCATCTGACCAGCCTATGTTTGCAAATGTGTTTTAGGTGATGGCCCAGGCAGTGCTGTTCATGTGTATGAACACGGCTGGAACCTTCATCAGTTACCTGTCAGACCGGGCCCAGCGCCAAGCCTTCCTGGAGACACGGAGGTGTGTGGAGGCCAGGCTGCGCCTGGAGACGGAAAACCAAAGACAGGTACCAAATGGAAGGGCCTGGCGTTGGGTATCTCCAGCCAGTCTGAGATCCATGGAGCTTTTTTTCTTTTTTTCCTCCCCAAACAAATCTTGACTTCGAGCGTTCTCTTAAAGTCTGCGTCCAGGATTCCAGGGTCCAAAGTAGTTATGTTCGACTTCTAGCTCAAAGCACGTCTGGTTTTGTTTCCCACCTTCAATTAAAGGCCGTCTACGAGAAATAAAGCGATTTGTCCCAGAGTGCTTTTCTGACACGTGGACTGACATCTGTGTTTGTGAACGAGGCCGTGGGTCCTAAAAACCACGAACATTCTCATTTTTGATCCTCCTGTCTTGAAACTGTGAATGGTTATTTCAAGTAAATGTTTTCCTGACGTACCAATTCAAATTGTAGTAAGCTTATGGAAGAATCTCGTGTGTGTGTAGGTCCTGACGCCTCGTCCTGATTTTCAGAAGAGATTACTGAACACAGTATATCTCGTGGAACATGATGGCGGTCCCAGGCCAGGGGATGCAGTAGGGAAAGCAGGTGGGGTTGGGTTCGGGGCCATGAGTTTCCAGTTTGAAGAGACTGAAATTCAGTTTCGTAGACCTCCTGATTGGGTGGATGTTATAAGGATTTAAAAAGTAGTTTTGGCGTTGAATTATATAATTCAAATATATATTGGCTTTGAATATATATATATCCCGCCGGATGAATTAGCTTTCAAAAAATAAAGATTTGCCCCGGGAAAACTATTCACACCCTCTTCAAAAATCGTGCACGTCTTTGCCTCTGAAAGCCGTTTTCAAAGAGGAATAACAGGAATGTGTGGAAAATCGGTTATAGAATCAGCATATAATCTAAGTTTATTTGCTCTTGGGAGTTCTGGGTGCAACAGATGTATTAGTTCTCTCGTCTTAGGCTCTCTTTCAGAAATGTTACGTCTGTGGATACGCACATGTTGTATTAAGCTTTACGTGATAATAGTTTGAGAAATTATAAAGAGAGTAGCTGCCCCCAAAAAGCGCCACATTTTCTTCATCTTAATTTGGTCAGATCATCAGTAAAAACATGGATCTTTGAAGTGACGGGAGCCACATCTAGGCGACCTTCAGTGAGGCAGGTAGGCAGGTGCAACTGCCCCAAACTCAAGTCCCACTGCCACATGCCATTGCCAGGGGCACAGAGGAAACTACCAAGTTTCCAGGCCCTCCGTGGACTTCATAGGACGCGGAATATCAGAATCCAGTTTCTCAAATTAATGTCTAGAGCCGTCATGCAACTTCATAATAGATTGATTATAGCGGTCCTGAATGTCCTTATAAAATAATCCAGAAAAATAGCTTGAAATCAACCTTGTGCAATAAACACGGGTATCTTCCGGGACGATATGTTGTGTTCCTCTGCAAAACAGAGCACCCGCCAGACTGGCCCGTCACTCTTTCCATGGGATGTGAGCCAATTCAGAGAATGCTGTCGTATTAATAATTGATTCGACTGTTGTTGGTGTTCTCTTGCGACCAGAGCTGCAGCTGTGGGTGAGTTGTCTGGGAAGCTCAGGCTTTTGTTTAATGTTTACGAAGTATGGGAGGCACTGGAAAGGGCTGCTTTATCATACCCCTAAGACTTTTCTTCCGTCTCCCCTCCTTCAGGTTGAGTGCCCTGGAGTCACCGTCATCTAGTCATCTTACATGGCAGAGGGACCTTCCTTTGTCTTTCATAATCTTTATTTTTTTTAAGCTGGTGGAAGGACGAAGGAAAGAACAGTATACAGAGGCGAGAACCCGTGACAGCTGGAAGATAGGGAGCAGTGACTAGAGTTCATGCATTAGCTCTCCTAACACCTGGTTGGGCCACTGGAGCCAATGAGTTCTTGTCTTTGTTCCTCGTCCAAACGTGAGCCAATGGCTTCCTTTCCAGCTTTACGTTTGCCTCAGGTGAGATCATGTGTACGCATCAATACAAAATGATAAGTCGGCCTCTTTATAAGAAAAGACTGTCTTTCGGTGGAATACTCTTCATTCTAAATATGCAGCAAACTACGCTGTAGGTTTGGTGTAGCCCTGGCCTCACAACTATGATAACGTGTTTCCGGTATATTGACCATTCCCTTCCCTCCGTGGTAGTAGCTAAGACAGCCGACTCTGCTTCACTCGGTGATAAAATTACTTTCCATTTGGTCTCTGCTTCAGGTCCCCATTATCCCTGAGAACCTCCCCGGTGGTAGAGAGGCAGAGAAGCCTTTGAAATGAGACTCTTCAGGATTGGACATCTTTGCTGAATGACTTACTATCTTAGTGAGCCCCAGCAAGCTCGGAGCTTTGGTGGTTCCATCTGTGGCATGGGACTGATAACACTCTTCCTGAAGAGGCAGCTTAACGAGAAGTACTGTGTGTCGTGCCCTTGCAGCTCAGTGAGGAGTTTGCATGATGGTGCATAATGATGCGTGAGTCAGCCAGCGTAGCTCAATCCCGGGAGGGACTCCTGTGAGAACATATTATGGATTGGCTCGTCTCCGTTGAAACCCCAAGTGTAAGTTACTCATTGGGAAGGAAATCAGGATCGTGGTTTGCCTCACGTTCATAGCAACATTAGGCTCCATATCTGTTAAAATATCTTGTGTCATTAAGGAATCCAACCCCATTTACCTCTTATCAGAGCTAATTGCAATACCGTAACTGTTAGAAATTCTATACCCTGCAAAGCAGACCCTGAAAGAGCGTCAGTGACAGCAGATCCTTTTTCCTTGGGAAGTGATCCCCAAAGGAGACTAAATTTCATTTTTTTGTACTTACAAATGCAGAATCAAGGGGCCTTATTCCACAGAAATGTTCAAGCTCTGTGGGATTCTTCGAGAACTGGCTTTATCCCATGGTAGGATACAAAGGAAATCGTCAAATGACTTAATTTGTTCAATCACGAATTAATTCATTTATTGAGGATCTGTTATGTGCCATGAACTTTGCTGAACATTGGGAACATAACAGTGACTAGCAGCTGGTTCCTGGTCTTACAGAGTTTACTGGGTTTGGAAAGGGGTAGCTCTACAAATGCCCATGGCATTAAGGTATGGGCCAAACCTAGAAGCAAGCTGATGGAAGGCTACCTACAAGACACGGTGCCTGAGTTGACCTGTGAGTAGGATTTAGCTCGGCGGAGAAGCAGCGAAGAGTGTCACGTAAGGGTCCATCAACACAAACAACCTAAAAGAAGGGAGGACGCAGTTTGTTTGGACAATTAGAAGCACTCCATGATGACCTACGCCCATTATTCACTTACGCACTCGTCCATCCATTCATCCACTCATGGTGGGGTTACAGAGACAAATAAGTCTCCGTCTGTCCTCCGGATTGGGCCTGGAGGATGAGTAGAGCTTTCATTATTGGAAGAGGGGGAGAAAGAATTAGCAAAGATACTGATGATGTGATGCATATGATGCGATGAAGGACAGCAACACGGGGACGTAGGTTTTCTCTGACAGCCCCTAGCAAAGTTATGTACTTCCTTCAATGGCAAACTATTCCACTCACTTTGACATTCAATATATATTTATTGAGTGTTAACTATGTGGTATGCATACCAAAATGAAGAAGGTCTACTGCACATCTTTATTACATTATGCCACACTGGACCTTGATCATTGCATGCCTGTTTGGTAGGGTATCTGGGAGCTCCTTAAAACTCACCCGTGGCTCATTCGTCCATACGGCCCACCTAGCAGTGCCTGAAAACCAGCATGGAGTATACGGTTATAAAGTGACTGAAATTGTCAATGGTTGATAGTGGTTTCCAATAATTTTTCCAGAGAAAAATTGCCTAGCATCAGCTAGAGAATAAACGGCACACGAACCCTGCCGTCGCTTGCGTGGCGGGTCCCATGGCATGATGATGCCTGAGGTCAGGGGAAAAAGAGGCTCTGTCCTTGGATAACCTGAGGTTGCATGGGTGGTTCCATGGTCAAGAACAAGCAGGCAGGAGAGACGAGCAAATGTTAACACTTTGTGCTCAAAGTCTCTACAACCGAGATTTTTAACAAAGCTTCTTGAAGGCGGCTCTTACCACCTTTCCCTCCCATGGCGGCTGGCGCAATGCCAGACAGAAGGTACCGAATGGGTCCGAATGTTGACACGTTTCATTTAGATGATTGCTATCAAGAGGTTGAGCACATATTGATTTTTTCCTTTGGTCAGGCAAGGGCATTGCCTTTTTAAAAAAATTAATTTGGGGTCACCTGGGTGGCTCAGTTGGTTAAGCGGCCGACTCGATTTCGGCTCAGGTCATGATCTCACGCTTTGTGAGATTGAGCCCCACGTAAGGCTGTGCACTGACAGTGTGGGGCCTGCCTGGGACTCTCTCCCTCTCTCTCTCTCTCTCTCTCTCTCTCTGCCCTATATCTCTCACACATACTCTCCCCCTCTCTCTCAAGTAAATAAGTAAACTTTAAAACGAAACAAATAAAAGGTAATTTTTATCCCCAGTCGTCACCTGCATGGCGCATACTGAACATCTCTGGGTCTCTTGGTCTCCAGCTTCTGTTTCAACAATCTGTTCTCCTTTCCAAAAGCCTGGTCTGGTTCCGAAGCCTGGATAGGCTAGTGCTTTAGAGCCAAACCTTCAATGTCTGGAAGATCTGGATTCCAGTACTACTTTCTGTGCTTCCTGGCTATGGAAACGTAGGTACACTGTTCCACCTAGAGACCTTGATTTTGTGGGTGTGAGATGAGCATGATGATTCTGCCTTCTTCCAAGAGTTGTGCTGTGGATTAAGGAGGAACAGTTCTTAGCCCAAGGCAGACGGTGTACTCAAGCCATAGGAAAGACGATGCTATGATGATAATGCCATTGATGTCACTCTTCTCTCTGTGGGAAAACCCTTCAGTGGCCATGTTCCCTCCAAGACAAAATCCGAACCCCCACACATGGCCCACCTTCCAGCCCCCATCCTCTCTCCCAGATTCTCCACTCTGACAATACTGGATGACCGACCATCATCTCCCAGAACTGCTGTTCGACTGTCCTGTGCTGTTCGGTTCTCTCAGCCTGGAAAGCCCACCGCCCTCCTAACGTCTCCACCCAGACGATTCTGGGATCCTTCCTCCACGAGGCTTGGTTTCCTCTTTCCAAGTTGAGTGGAAACGCTTTTTGCAGCTCTGCAGGCTTCCAGTCTTCCTTAAAGTTAACTCTGCTATAGAGCCTGTCGCACCTGATGCCACGGACTAGTCTGTGTTTCCCTCTGTCCTCTACAGCCAATAAGGGCTACTTGAAGATGTCTGCTCTTTCTAATTCATCTGGTTCTCTGGCATTTATCCAGCACAATGGCTGGAATAAAAGATCTTCTGATTAATGTCTGGTTAACTGATTTATATTGAATTCAAACTTTGGCCCCCGGGCCTGACTTCTGCCTACACGAGGGTCATGTTGTAATAATTCTCCTATGTAAAAGTGAAGGGGTCTCTGCCCTTTGTGACCCCCACCAAAAACGGCATGGGGAGGGCTCTTATCCAATTCAGGAATAGACTGGGACAGACTGAGCACATGTCTTGTACAAACCTGTTAGGGGAATTTTCCATCTAGAAGCTGAATCTTAAGACATCTGTCTTTGGGGAACTGGATTCTAATCACTGTAGTTACTGTGATCCCACTGCTCCTCCCAAATGATCCAATGGCCTCTGTTTATTTTAAATATTAAAATGAATTAATCGTTTTTCTTTTAGTTTGAGAATTGCTGAAAATTGCCTATGGTAATCGTGGCATTTCGAGGTGTCTCCAAAGCTCTGGGGGCAGTGAAATAAAGTTTCTGATGATGCCATATGTGTAGCAGCAGGAAGATTATTCTTAAATGCAGCAGATGTTTTAGCTATGTTAAAACAATTCTGTTTAACTTAAATAATCTTTGCTAGACAACATTGGTGGAAGCTAGTGGTTCGGACAATAGTGAGAAAGTTAGGTTTCCTACTGAGTTCTGGGTTGGTTAGTTTGATCCATATTAGTGCCCTACAGAATCGAGGGAATTATATATATTTCTTGGAAAGAGAGCACAAGCAGGAGAGAATGGCAGAGGGGGAGAGAGAGAGAGAGAGAGAGAGAGAGAGAGAGAGCGCATCCTAAGCAGTCTCCATGCTCAGTGCAGAGCCCAGCACGAGGCTTGATCCCATGACTCTGAGATCACGACCTGAACTGAAATCAAGAGTCGGATGCTCAACCAGCTGAGCCACCCAGGCGCCCCCCTTTAGTTTTTTCTAAAGTTACAGGTAACTGTTAAGGCAGAGCCTTGTCATCCATTCATGTATTCGCCCATTTATTCAAGGAAGAATCAAGGCTGACCTGAAAATGGCAGAATCTCAGAATATTTGGATTTTCTGCTCCAACTTGTTGTCTTCTCATTATAGTCCAAAAAACATGTTGAGTCTTTTATCGTCCATTTTTCTACTATTTTCCATCTTTTACGTTGAAGACCACCCACGTAGCACCTGTCACGTTCATCCTTATCTGTCATTAATACATATTAACTATTGTCTAGATGATACGAGAATATTCTTGGTCTCCTCAACATTCTTATTGCCTTACTAAGCTCATGCCTTTGCTTCTGTTTTTCCCCCTACCTGGTACAACACTCCTTTCATCCATGAACCTCATCCACTCTTCAAAGGTCTGCTCAAATGTCACCTCTTCCACAAAGACCTTCTCTGTTCTCCCCAACTGCGACCTCCGTGTTTCATTTGTGCATTTCTTTTTTTTTTTTTTAATTAAAAAAAAAATTTTTTTTTTCAACGTTTATTTATTTTTGGGGACAGAGAGAGACAGAGCATGAACGGGGGAGGGGCAGAGAGAGAGGGGGACACAGAATGGGAAACAGTCTCCAGGCTCCGAGCCGTCAGCCCAGAGCCCGACGCGGGGCTCGAACCCGCGGACCACGAGATCGTGACCTGGCTGAAGTCGGACGCTTAACCAACGGCGCCACCCAGGCGCCCCTCGTTTGTGCATTTCTTTATGGCATTAATCTCTTTCTACATTCTGCTACGTCCTTGCTTTATGTTTCCTTCTACACCGTGAACCCCCCGAAGATCGGATACGTATCTCACTGTGTGCTTCGCAATAGCTCTGGATCCAGAAGGGGAGAAGCCCGAGCTGGGAAGAAAAAGCAGAGACAGTGAATGTCATAATGAATGCTGTCATTGTGTTTTCGCAGTAGTCTTTCAAGCAAAAATACTTGTGAATAAATAGATCGGGGAAACACTCTCCTCTTGTGCTATGGTTTCCAGGGCCCCTGTCCTCCAAAACCAGGAGCCCAGTCTGTCCTTGACACGTAAAATCTTCCTGTTCGTGCATCTTCCCGGCCAGCTTCTCCTTCTGCTATTCGTTCACATACATGACTTCACATTTAAAATACATAAGTAAATAAACAAATCTCACGTCAACTCATCTCTGTTGTTTCCAACTCATCTTGGAAGTTTCTCCACCTCCGTGCTCCCTTTCTGTCACAGCGTCATTGCATTCCTTTTCACGGTTTCACTTCCACTTGCCTCGGGTATTTTGGGGATAAAAAGCAAAATGGTATCCCAGTCATCGTCTTACCCCAGGATATAATGCTCTGCAACCGTGTGCTTGTCCAGTTCCTGCGATGCCGGAAATATTCCAAAGCTGTGTCGTCCAGAAACGATGAACCACATAGGACTTTTGTGAAACGGGGGGAGGACGTAACCGTTGGTCCCGACTTTTGACTGGATTTAACTAACTATTAAATCACCATTTTTGTCTCTTGTCTCTCTTGTGGTGATTTAGCGCGGCTTCAGCCATCACTTCTGGATTGTTCCATGTCCGTATCTCTAACACCGTGTTCTTTTCCCGGTTCCAGATGCTCGTTATCCGTTCCTGCTGGGCAGCTTCATCTGCATGGCCCCCTGGTATCATTGGCTCAGCCTGTTAAGGATCCTCTCATCTCCCCAAAATGCACTTTCTTCCATCATACACATTTTTTGACCTGATCTCTCCACATTGACTGTGGTGCTAATGCCTGTTAATGCTGTCTCTGCCATAAATGTACTCACTGTCCCTGTATCTCTTCCTCTAATACTGTTGAAGCCCTCCCACACAGGTTAGCTTCCTAATGGGTGCTAACCAGTTTCTAACTACTGGGAGCTGGTCTAGCCCCCTGTAGTCACTCCACCCTGAGGCCCTCCTTCGGACCCACAGTCCCCATCCCTTTGCCAGTAATACAGTGTCTGTCTTGATTCCTGTTCACCTCTTATGGGTGTTTCTTGGCAGGTTCATCGGAGGGGTGAGGCACGTAACTAATTCCCATCTCAGAACCCTACCCAGTGTACCACCTGTCATGATCATCATCTTAGTGCCCCATTTTGGTTATATAAGACTTTACACTAAATCCTCCCGTGGATTGCTACTGCCCATAGAGTATGGCCCAATCTTACTCACCCGGCGTTACAGCCCATCCTCTGCCTGGTTCAGCCCAACCTTTCAATTGCTTCACTTGCTACCTCCATTCTCGTACTCCACCCAGACCAGCAAACGCGCCCACCCTTCTGTGCCTTTGATATTTTGCTGGATGTCTCCTGATCACCCTCCCGATCTGACCTCTACCCTTCTTTTTTATCAGTGCCCCTGCAGGCTATCCTTTAGGGAAGCATCCACAGGCTCATTACCATCTAGTTTCTGGTTGGGTTTGGCCAATGGGAGCCACAAGATGGAGACCAGTAGATGGGAGGGCAAAGAGGTCAATGGTTTTATCTCCCCGTCACCTACCAGGCTGAGCTGTGGAACGCCAGTGCTTAACATTTCTCTACCAAAGGCCACAGCTTCTATCAGGTAGACCTCTCCTCCAGCTACAGGATTTGCCAGGTTCCAAGGGCACTTGCAGATTCACTGTTCCTAGTCTTTGGCTATCTTGCGTCTCACCATCCATTGTCGGCTTCCTTAACTTTTCATTAAAGTCTCTTCTTTTTTTTTTTATTTTCATTTTTTGTTTGTTTATTTTTGAGAGCAAGAGAGAGTGCAAGGAGGGGAGGGAAGAGAGGGCAACGTAGGACCTGAAGCCGCTCCAGGCTCCGAGCTGTCAGGACAGAGCCCGACGTGAGGCTGGAACTCACAAACCGTGAGATCGTGACCTGAGCCATAGCTGGCCGCCTAACTGACTGAGCCACTCAGGTGTCCCTCATTAAAGTCTCTTTGTTACCCTTTTTGAGTGACCAGTTGTGTCCTGCTAAGACCCTGAATTCATGTTCCTATCGCTCCCTTTGCTGCCATCCCTCGCCATTTGTATTTGTGAAGCAGTTTAGTAGAACTAGAAAGACAAGGAGTCAGAAAAACTCTGCCCTGCCCAACATGGGTGGCTATGGAACACCTAAAATATGCTCTGTCCACATTGAGATGTGCCGTGACGTAAAATACACGCCAGGTTTGGAAGACACTACCAAAAACAAAAGGAATATAAAATATCTCCGTAATAACTTTTTAAAAAAACTTTTTAACTGTTTCTTTTTGAGAAAGGGGGAGACAAGAGCGTGAGCAGGGGAAGGGGCAGAGAGAGAGGGAGACAGAGAACGTGAAGCAGGTTCCAGACGCTGAGCTGTCAGCACAGAGCCCGACGTAGGGTTCATACTCACCAACTGTAAGATCACGAACTGATCTGAAGTCAGACGCTTACCCAACTGAGCCACCCAGGCACCCCTCTCCTTAATAAAATAGAATATATTATTGACATGCAAATAGAATATATTATTGACATGCATTTCAACTGATTCTTTCTACTTTTTAAAATGTGCACACTGGGGATTTTTAGGGGCACCTGGGTGTCTCAGTAGGTTGAGCGTCTGACTTCGGTTCAGGTCATGATCTCAAGGTCCTTGGGTTTGAGCCCCACCTCGGGCTCTGTGCTGACAGCTGGGAGCCTGGAGCCTGTTTCCAATTCTATGTCTCCCTCTCTCTCTGCCCCTCCCTCACCCTCGCTCGTGCCCTGTCTCTCTCTCTCTCTCTCTCTCTCTCAAAAATAAACATTGAAAAAATAATAAAATAAAGTACAATAAAGTAAAAGGCGTGCACTGGGGAGTTTAAATGTGGCTCACATGATGTTTCTACTCGACACGGCTGCCCTAGATGCTCCTTCCATGTCAATTATGTGACCGTGCAAGTTGTTGAACCCCTTTGTGTGCAAGCTTTCTCATCTCTCAATTACAAGTAATTCCTGCCCTAACCCATGGGGGTGTTCTGAGAGACGAATAGCATTGATGCCTGATTTTTCAGTGTCATTTCAACCATAAATAACTCCACAAACGTTAGGGCTATTTCGGTGAAAATTTCCCCGACACCCCGAGCTGATGCTCAGACATCCCCTCTAGGAAGCTCCCTGTGCTCCTCCCAGTCATGAAATATGACTGGCACTCAGAGATTATTAGTCAGCACGGGTTTTTTACACTCTGGTATCACGCTTAGTAGGACGATTCCCTCTAAGCGTTGGTAAGATTCTGAGCAGCGAACAGACACCAGTGTTAATGGCCTTGCCTCTCGAGAATAGCTGACTTCACTCAAGGGGTTGTGTTTGCCTCCTGTGGGTGGAACAGCAAGTCTTACAGTCCCATCTGGCTGCCGGCTTCTTTGTGATCTTTTCGGTACATTATTTGCATTTTCTGACGTGGCGGACAGAGGGTGAGCTCTGAAGAATGAACTTGGATTCGATTGCTAGCTCCAGCTCCGTATGTGGGTGACCTTGGCTGCATCGGTTAAACTCTCTGAAGTTTGGATCTTTCACCCGTCAAAAATGATGATCCCTGTATTTCAAGGTTGCTTCGAGGAAATCGAGCATAGAGGTGAAAGTTGGATGTCAGACTTGGCCCTTGAACTATTGGACCCTCTGGGTCATGCCCTGAACTTAATAGCAGAACGCACTCTGGCTCTGATTCTAAACTGTAGGCTTTCTCTTCTTGCTGTTCGTGTTCTTATTCATATGTGCCATCCCTGGGCAGTACTAATTTAATTTAATTTTATTATTATTATTTTTTGGCATTTATTTATTTCTGAGAGAGAGAGAGAGAGCGTGTGCAGGAGCGGGGAAGGGGCAGAGAGAGGGGGACACAGAGTCTGAAGGAGGCTTCAGACTCTGAGCTGCCAACACAGAGCCCAGTGGCAGGACTCGAACCCCAACCCGAGTGCTGGGAGATCATGACCTTAACTGACTGAGCCACCCGGGTGCTCTGGCAGCACTAATTTTAAATGCGCCCCCCGTTTATAGCAGCACTTTCAACAATAGCCAAATTATGGAAAGAGCCTAAATATCCATCAGCCGACGAATGGATAAAGAAGGTGTGGTTTATATATATTCGATGGAATGCTACTTGGCAATGAGAACGAATGAAAGCTGGTCATTTGCGGCAACGTGGATGGAACTGGAGAGTGTCATGCTAAGTGAAATAAGTCAGGCAGAGAAAGGCAGATACCATATGTTTTCACTCGTATGTGGATCCTGAGAAACTTAACAGAACTCCATGGGGAAGGGGAAGGGGAAGGGGGGAAAAGAAAAGTTCCAGAAAGGGAGGGAGGCAAACCATAAGAGACTCTTAAGTACTGAGTGAGAACAATCTGAGGGTTGATGGGGGGGTGGGAAGGAGGGGAAAGTGGGTGATGGGCATGGAGGAGGGCACCTGTTGGGATGAGCACTGGGTGTTGTATGGAAAACCATTTGACAATAAATTATAAATAAATAAATACAAAAATAATGCTCCCGCTATTCAAAGAGAGGCCAGCGCTCTGCGCTCATTTGCACACAGTTAACATTTCCCAAGGCAGTTCAGATAAGAGGACTCAGTCACCACCACTGCCCTCCATACCTCTGATCCAGCCTGGAGAAGCTAAGGAGGAGCCAGAGAGTCACAAGGGTCCCTTTTGTCTCCCAAACCCGTCCCGGGAATTTGGACGAAAAAAATGCTCGCCGGAAACCAGACACAGTCCACTGTCAAGTGCCAAAGGCAGGAAACGTTCTGTTGCGTCGATATAGTTGAAGGCGCGTCTCAAAAGCGGGAGTAGGTTGGAGCAGGGGAAGAGAAAATAAGTGTTTTTACTTTTAAATATTATTGTTTAAAATTTTTTTAGAGAGAGCATACCCGTGCAAGCGGGGGAGGGGCAGAGAGAGAGAAGGAGCCTCTCAGGCAGGCTCCACACTGAGCATAGAGCCCGACTCGGGGCTTGATCCCACAACCATGAGATCGTGACCTGAGTCGAAATCAAGAGTCAGACCCTTAATGGACTGAACCACCCAGGCGCCCCCAAAATAACTTTCTACAAAAACGATTCATGCCGAGAATAGCTTATTTTAGCTGGATTTGAGTATGGATCCCCTGATGGGAATTCTGTCTTCTCTGTTTTGCAGCCACAATGGATTGGCCATAAAAGAGGACAGATCATTTAAGAATACTTTTAGAGCGGGGGACGCCTGGGTGGCTCAGTTGGTTAAGCATCCAACTCTTGATTTTAGCTCAGGTCATGATCTTCGGGTGTGACACAAGACCGAGCCCCATGTCAGACTCTGTGCTTAGCATGGAGGCTGCTTGGGATTCTTTCTTTCTCCTTCTATCGCATGTGTTCACGCCCTCTCTCTCTCCCTCTTCAAAAAAAGAATACTTTTAGAGCAGTCTGAGTACAGAGCCATTCTAGAATTGTCTGTGTTTGTTTCGAGTCTGTTGCAAATGTCTTGGGCACATCTAATTTGAGAGCAGTACTTTAGAAGGCAGCGATTGGAGTTGACAGATCTACGAGTCCCATTTGGAGTTGGGCTTGGAGAGATGCACAAGACAAGGAACACCAAGACTGCTGGTGGGCACCAGAAGCCGGGAGAAGGGCATGGGGCGGTTTCTCCCTGAGAGCCCTTGGAAGGAACCAGCCTGCCCGCGCCTTGGTTCCAGACTCCTGACCTCCAGAACCGGGAGAGAGTAAATGGCTACTGTTTTAAGCCATGTGGTGGTGCGGTAATTAGGAATCCAGGACAAATGTCCATGCTCTTAGAATCCAATGCATTTCTTACTTCTGTCTCCACCTTAAACATTTCCTGGATAGAATTAGCAACAACTAGCCCTTATAAGGGAGCATTGACTGGGTGCTAGGATGCTGTATTATGATGCTCTTTATTTCTTTTTTATTTTTTTTTATGTTTATTAGTTTGAAAGAGAGAGAGAGACAGAGAGTTTTGAAGGAGAGAGAGAGAGACAGAGAGAGACAGAGAGAGAGACAGAGCATGAACGGGGGAGGGGCAGAGAGAGAGGGAGACCCAGCATCCGAAGCAGGCTCCAGGCTCCGAGCTGTCAGCCCAGAGCCTGATGTGGGGCTCGAACTCACAAACCGCAAGATCATGACCTGAGCCGAAGTCAGAGGCTTAGTCAGAGGCTTAGCCAAACCTCTTTATGTATGTAGGTGACCCTTGAACAACACAGGTGGGTCTACTTTTACACAGATTTTTTTTCCATAAGTTCAGAACAGTCCTGTAAATGCATTTTCCCTTTCTTATGATTTTCTTAATGTTTTCTTTAGGTTACTTTATTGTAGGAATACGGCACATAATACATATAACACAAAATATGTGCTAACCTACTGTTTATGTTATCAGTGAGGCTTCTAGTCAACAGTGGGCTTCAGTACTAAGTTAAGATGTTGGAGGTCGGGGCGCCTGGGTGGCTCAGTCGGTTAAGCGTCTGACTTCAGCTCAGGTCATGATCTCACAGTTCATGAGTTCGAGCCCCACATCCGGGTCTGTGCTGACAGCTCAGAGCCTGGAGCCTGCTTCGGATGCTGGGTCTCCCTCTCTCTCTGCCCCTCCCCCGTTCATGCTCTGTCTCTCTCTCTCTGTCTCCTTCAAAAATAAATAAAAACATTTGAAAAAAAAGATTTTGAAGGTCCAAAGTTACACGTAGACTTTCAACTGCTCAGGGATTGGCACCCTAACCCTCCCCTTGTTAAAAGGTCAACTGTGGGGTGCCTGGGTGGCTCAGTAGGCTAAGCGCCTGACTTTGGCTCAGGTCATGAACTTGTGGCTCATGAGTCAGAGCCCCGCATGGAGCTCTGTGCTGACTGCTCTGAGCCTGGAGCCTGCTTCAGATTCTGTATCTCCCTCTCTCTCTTCCCTTCCCCTATTTGTGCTCTGTCTCTCTCTCTCTATCTCAGAAATAAAAAAACGTTAAAATTTTGTTGAAAAACCAGGTCCACTGTATTACTTTGTTTAATTATCAGAGCAGCCCACTGAGGTAGGTGGTATGTGGACCTCCATTTTATGGGAAACTCGGAAACAAAGAAGTTACGTAATAGGTAGTAAGTTCCAGAGCTGGTATTGGGACCTCGACAGTTCTGCTCCAGAGCGCACGCATATCCCAACTATTACGCTTTGTGAATTCGTAAAATCTCCTCAACGTACCGTGCGGCTCACAACCCCGTGCCTCAATGTGTACTGTTTCCTCGGCCGGGAGGGCCCTGGCCCTCTCTTCCTCATGGGAGACTTTCAGTGTGGAATGACAGGAAACCCAACTCGCGCTGGTCTTGGCAATCAAAACCATAACGCCACCTCCTGCTACTGACTATCTGGGACCGGCGTGCATTTGCCACAGCGGGACTGGGACGTGATCTGTAAGAATAATGGGGAGATGTGGGGACATCAGATGAGTTTTCTTAATTTAGGGAAAACGTAGAGTGATGTATTCAGAAGATGCAGCAGCCCGTGAAGCTGCCAGCTTCCGGTGAACGTGCCATGAAGACACTTTGCAAACTCTGTCACAGTGACAGGTGGCATGTCTTCTATCTCTTCCCTGGAATCCAAGTCTCTTGATCAGTGGAGGACTCAGGTTTCCCTCCTCATATCTAACCTGCTTTTAAACACGTAGTAGCATTGTATCAAATAAATACGATAATGACTGAATGAAGGAGCGTTGCCCATGAAGCCCTTCCCCCAGATTTGAGTATCACTGACAAATACGGAGGAATCCTTTCCCTCTCCTCCTTAAGCAGTTGGATGATAAGTTCCACAGAAGATTCCGTTTACAACTGATGGTGTTTCCTCTTCACCTCTCTTCCCCATCAACTCCTCTTCCTCCTTCCTTACTGTCCAAGAGTCTGCAGTTTAAGTTGGTGGAAACCCCCTCTTTTGTCTGATAATCACAGGAATGTAAATACTTCATCTTATACCTCTTAAGTCTCCAACAGCTCAAAACAATTCGTCGTTCGCATCGATACTCCTGATATCTCTTTGAGAGACCCAAAAAGACAGGTGGTGCCCTGTACCGACCTTTTATCCTAATGCCATTAATATCGTATTGCCGTCGTCTTCAGTCTCTCAGTCAAGTACACTCAAGCACAGGGACGGCAGACGTGAAGTTCATCCCCTGCTTTGCTCAGCACAGACCACAATGCCTGCCATTAACTCCTTCCTTAGCACACGCCATAGCACCTTGCACGGGCAGATGAGTAGCGGATGATATTCCACAATAGATTATGCAAGGAGGCGGGAAAGCTTGTGATGTGAGAGTCAGCCCGACATGGTCTGTGGCACTCTAGAAAAGGATGAACCCTGATGAGGCTCCATAGCTCAGAGCCTGGTGCATAGAACTCACTCACTCATGGACCAGGACAGCCGGGTATGCATTCAGGTGCTGTTGCTGACTCACTCCATGCCCTTGGGACAACTATCTGACCTCCCTAAGCCTCAGTTTCCACATCTGTGAAATAGCAGTAAGAAATGTACCTATCTTGGGGCGCCTGGGTGGCGCAGTCGGTTAAGCGTCCGACTTCAGCCAGGTCACGATCTCGCGGTCCGTGAGTTCGAGCCCCGCGTCGGGCTCTGGGCTGATGGCTCGGAGCCTGGAGCCTGTTTCCGATTCTGTGTCTCCCTCTCTCTCTGCCCCTCCCCCGTTCATGCTCTGTCTCTCTCTGTCCCAAAAATAAATAAAAACGTTGGAAAAAAAAAATTTAGAAATGTACCTATCTTGGGAGTTGCTGTGAGGAAGGAGGAAATGAGGTGAATCGTGTATCATAAAGCTTGACGCGTAGTTAAGTGCTGAGTAAGATCTGTTGTTGGCAGTGGGGTTGTTGTTGTAATTGCTACTCTTTCTTTTAAAAATTTTTTTTATGTTTATTTATTTGTGGGAGAGACAGAGTGCGAGTGGGGGAGGGGCAGAGAGAGAGGGAGAGACAGAATCGGAAGCAGGCTCTAGGCTCTGAGCTGTCCGCACAGAGCCCCAAGTGGGGCTCGATCCCACGAATAGATCATGACTTGAGCTGAAATCGGATGCTTAATCGACTGAGCTGCCCAGGCATCCCATAATTGTGACTCTTTCTAAAGCATTTGTTTTAATCATAAGGCAATGTCTCGCACAGAAAACAAAATCCTCAGACTACCAGAAGCTGAATTGATTTAAAAATTTTTTCATTTTATTTATTTTTAGAGAAAGAGAGAGCACGCACAAGCGAGAGAGAGGGGCAGAGGGAGAGAGAGAGAGAGAGAGAGAGAGAGAGACTCTCAAGCAGACTTCACGCTCTGCACAGAGCTTGACGCAGGGCTCGATCCCACTGAGCCGAAATCAAAAGTCAGACACTTAACCAACTGAGCCACGCAGGTGCCCTGAGATTTAATTGATTTTAAATAAGTAGAGACAGAGCCAGACTCAGATGTTTGCAGTGTGAAAAGCCGCGGAAATCAAAGGCAATTGAATTACGCCTTCTGTTCAGGGAGTAGCTTGTGTTTGCCCAGAGTTAGAGGGAACTAAAGAATGAACATTGCCTGTGTTTTCCAGGTAAACTTTGCTGATTATGATACTTCCTGTTATTTCAAATATAAATGAGAAGTGTTTAATCGTTTTTTTTTCATGAGCAGAAAATTGACATCAGCTTATCATTAAACACCGAAGTGAAAAGTGACGACGCAGATCAACAGCCAATTGGTTTTATAGGCTCGGAGGAGGGGGTCACAGGGACCTCACGTCCATACCTGCCCTGAACAGTTTCTCCAGACAGTTCGCGGAGATAGCAGTTGAAGGGCCACCTGCCACATTGCCTCCACCATGCCCTCTGGCCTCTGACTCGGTTTCTTTTTTGGAGCTCAGGCATTGACAGCCGTGCTTTTTTTAGATGCAGCAGAAGAGGGATGTGCAGTTTGCTGTCCTGTATTAATACAAGGTTGGCTTCAAGCCAGTTACTTCTCTGAGCCTGAGTTTCTTCACCTGTAAAATTGTTTTAATAATTCCTACCTCGAAGGATTCTTGTGCCCGTTCAATGAGCTCGTACACAGGAAGGTGATCTTCTAACTGTAACCACACTTCAGGTGTGAGTGGTTTTTTTTTATTTTTTTATTTTTTTTTTAATTTTTTTTTCAACGTTTATTTATTTTTGGGACAGAGAGAGACAGAGCATGAACGGGGGAGGGGCAGAGAGAGAGGGAGACACAGAATCGGAAACAGGCTCCAGGCTCTGAGCCATCAGCCCAGAGCCTGACGCGGGGCTCGAACTCACGGACCGTGAGATCGTGACCTGGCTGAAGTCGGACGCTTAACCGACTGCGCCACCCAGGCGCCCCAAGTGTTTTTTTTTTTTTAATTGTTTTAACGTTTATTCATTTTTGAGAGGCAGAGAGAGACAGAGCGGTTAGCGGGGGAGGGGCAGAGAGAGAGGGAGACACAGAATCTGAAGCAGGATCCAGGCTCTGAGCTGTCTGCACAGAGCCCGACGCGGGGCTCGAACTCACGAACTGTGAGATCATGACCTGAGCCGTAGTCGGACGCCCAACCGACTGAGCCACCCAGGCACCCCTATAAGTGATTATTTTTAAATTTTTTAAATGTTGTATTGGAGGAGGATGGTTAATGTCCTGATAATACTGCCTTCAAGGGGCTTCTTTAAGGTTTAATCAGTCTCTTACCTCCAAATTAGAGCTCCCCCAATCACTATTGACACATGATGTTCTTTTTTATTTTTTAAACATTTATTAATTTTGAGAGACAGAGATAGAGGCGAGCGGGTGAGGGGTGGAAAGACAGACACACACAGAATCCGAAGCAGGCTCCAGGCTCTGAGCACAGAGCCTGACGCGGGGCTCGATCCCATGAACCGTGAGATTTGACCTACGATATTCTTGGATCGATGTGAAAAGATAACCCATAGTCAATACTTTACAAATTTCCACGAATGAGTGTTATAAAGCTCTTGTCAATTGCTAATTAAATAGACCCCAGAATCATAACCACTGAATTAGAAACTCAGAATTCCCGGTGTTGGATTCTCCTCCTTCGGGCTTCGGCACAAATGTATCCTTAATTAGGATGCCTTCCCTGAGTGACACTGACCGTCTCCACACTCTCCGCACACAGGTATATTCTTTTTTTTTTTTTTTTCATTTTTTTTTTCAACATTTATTTATTTTTGGGACAGAGAGAGACAGAGCATGAACGGGGGAGGGGCAGAGAGAGAGGGAGACACAGAATCGGAAACAGGCTCCAGGCTCCGAGCCATCAGCCCAGAGCCTGACGCGGGGCTCGAACTCCCGGACCGCGAGATCGTGACCTGGCTGAAGTCGGACGCTTAACCGACTGCGCCACCCAGGCGCCCCAATTCTTTACCACACCACCCAGTTTTCTTTTCTTGGTGGAACTTAAAACTACGTGAAATTACATGGTGAATACATATGCTTCCTTGTTTCCAACTAGTATGTAATTTGGTCGCAGCAGGGATCTGATCAGTCTTGTTCATCATGTCTCCAAACTTTGAAAAATGTGTATTGAGTGAATGAACGTTTTCTGGGGAGAGAGAAAAAAGAGAATTCACCGTGTGGGGGGAAAAAGAGAATTCACCGTTCAAAGAGCCTGGGAAGCATGTATTACGGCACACTTATAAATAGGTACCTGTGGGAACAGCTGCGTGCTAAGAGTTGAAGTAGGCAGTAATTTGTTTTATCTGTCCACATGCAGCCACGGGTGGGGTGCTGCTCCAAGCTATGGGCATCTTCTAGCATTTACAATAATAAAAGTTGCTCTGCTCAGAATGCAGGATCGTTTGCCAGCTCTAGTGAAGGTCATGAAACTTAAGCCTCAGGACCTCTCACTTAACAGGTCCTTCCAAAGCCCTCCGAAGGGTCCTGGCACATGTCTAGTTACTACTTGCAATCTTTTTCTTAAAGAGGATCCTTCCAGGGGCACCTGGGCAGCTCGGTCGGTTAAGCATCCGACTTCGGCTCGGGTCACGATCTCACGGTCCGTGAGTTCGAGCCCCTCGTCGGGCTCTGGGCCGATGGCTCGGAGCCTGGAGCCTGCTTCCGATTCTGTGTCTCCCTCTCTCTCTGCCCCTCCCTCGTTCATGCTCTGTCTCTCTCTGTCTCAAAAATAAATAAACGTTAAAAAAAAATTAAAAAAAAAAACAACAAAGGATCCTTCCAGGGGCACCTGGGCGGCTCGGTCGGTTAAACGTCTGACTTCGGCTCAGGTCACGATCTCACGGTTTGTGAGTTCGAGCCCCACGTCGGGCTCTGTGCCGACTATACTTTCAGAACCTAAGCCTCCCCCCCCCCATGTAAACACCCAAGGGGTTACTGTCGTCAGACATGGAAGCCAATTTGAAAATGTACATGTTCTGCTGAATGGGTTCAAATATTTCCGGGGGGAAATAACAATGTGGAGGTCTTTTCCACACCAAGATTGGTAGTTGTCCAAGAGATGTGTGCCTTTTCGGCATATTGAAGCAATAGTTGCTAGCTTTTGTAACATAGCTCCTCGTCACCAACGATAGTGTGTTGTTACAACAGATTTGGAAGTTAGCGTAGTAGGACAGGGTTTTATCAGAATGGAGGGGAATAGAGCCGAGAGTCCTCCAAGGGCAAGTCTATCTGAGACTTCTAATTTTGTCCTTTGTTAGAATTTCAGTGGGAGATTTATTTCTGAGAAAATCCCGACTGTGTTCACAGGCAGCTTAGTTGCTGCATGGACAGTGGAGTCAGACGGACCTGGTTTTGAGCCCCAGCTTTGCACCTCAGTAGCTGTGAAAACTTGGGCAAAGAACGTTAAATTGATGTGCCTCCGTTTCCGTATCTGTGAAACTGGAATAATCCGACATACCTCGCTGACTATGGTGAGACTTATCTGAAATAAATGTTCGAGGTGTGCCTGACGAACAGGTACCACGGATCCCTGCTTCACCATCCCCAGATCATGACTGGTGTTCCCAGAGTGAGGGCTTCTGGTTTCCGAGACAGAGCTTTTTGAATCGAGCCATCGGGATGTTCCCGCATCTTGGATTCCCCACAGGCTATGCGTTGTTTGGGGCCAGTCTGATTAACACCCTCCAAGCCTGGCACATGCCAGGCAGATTACCATTTATTGGAAGAAATTGAATTGAACGGTTCAATAGAGCCAAATACGCACGCGTATGTAACAGGACAGCAGAGGGATGTGTGGTATGACATTTGCGAACATGTGTTCAGGAGGATTTCTAGGGCGTATGTAATTTCTCCTGGACTGATGACTCTTAGAAAGGATCTTTGAGTATTGATGAGACTATAAAATCCCTTCCTGTTCCCCTGATCCCTGCTGCCCTTGAACAAGAGGACTTTCCTTGTCCGTTGGCCTCGCAGAAGGGTTAAATCCTCTCTTGGGACCCCAGTGTTCCTCTTCTAGACCTTGTGGACCAGCCTCGCAGTCACTGTGATGGACAGCGTGTTAGCTGTGCCACTGCCACAGATGTTAACTCCGGAGCCCGCCGCCTCCTGGGTCTCCCCTGGCAAAATACGGACAGTGGCCATCTTCTGGATGACCACAAATCTCGTGACTGGACACTAGAAGACTGCCATTTAAAAATCCATTCTCTCCATGACCACGATTGCCAGCAACCAAGAGCAGAGGTAGCTGAAAATAGCCTCTCTCTCACCTCCACATTCTATCTTGCAGGAATACACCTAATTTGCAAAATCCAAATTGTATCCAGAGCTGCAGGATTTAGGGAGATGCAGGAAATTAACTTCCCAGCCTCTTTCATTCAGAAAGGAATATTCGGGGCCTTTCCACTTTGGGATGGCAGCTCCCAGGAAGAAGCTCATTTTACTTATGATCTAGTGTCACAAAGGCATACAAGGTAAAACAGAGAAAGTGTCTGTGAAACCGCACGTCAAGGCCGTGTCTCATCCGCTTGATTTCGGGCCCGCGATTGTGTCGCAAACTCCAGTTTAAAAAATGCTGCACTAGGGGCCCCTGGGTGGCTCAGTTGGTTAAGCATCCAACTCTTGGGTTTCGGCTCAGGTCATGACCTCACAGTGCGTGAGTTTGAGCCCCATGCCAGGCTCTGCACTGGCAGAGCCTGCCTGGGATCTTCTCTCTCCTTCTCTCTCTGCCCCTCCCCCTCCCTCAAAATAAATAAATAAATAAACTTAAAAAAAATGCTGCATTAGAGGTGGCGGGTAAAGGCAGGCCACCATGCCCGCCGCCACACCCCTCATATGCCCGTTCCAGCAGACTCTCTAGTCCCTCTGGCTGGTGGCTTTGGCTTGTGATTCCGATGTCTCAGGATCCAGGACCCCATGGGGAAGCGTCCTGAGAGCAAGGCATCCATTCCTCCCCCATGATGATGATAAAGCACAGGAAGAAGGGGAAGTAGCCCATCCAAGGACAACGAAGCAGAAAAATTAATGGCGCTTTCTTCATTTACACGGCTTTGGAAGCATGCAGTGTATACACAACATCAAGAGTATTCAAGATAGCCCCGGCTTTTGTGCCATACTTACCAAAGTTTTGAGCATGGTTCTGCCGCTCTTGATTTCATGGGCAGATTTTTTTTCACTTCTGAGCCAATATGCTCATCTATAACATAGGATAATAAGACTCGCTTTGTCGTTATGTCCTTGGACAATATATACTATCTCTTTTATTTTTTCTTGGCTGTAAAATAGGCTTTGCTCCATTGGCTAGCTGTAAGGGTCAAAGACGATAAATTGGGTGATAACTGTCACACGCAGGTGCTCAGATGTCAGTCCCTTTCCTAGTCATTGATCCTAATCACCCACCTTGTCTTTCCATATCTGTTACCCTAGAGTATTGGTTACACCTTTTGCTGTATAATGACCCCAAAACGTAGTGGCTTAAAATAATCACCATTATTTAGCTGACAGTTCTCTGGGTTGGCTGGGAGTTCTTCTGGGCTCTGGTGAGTGTCTCCAGTCACTGGGTGGGACTGATGCCTGCCGGGTGATCTCCGTTACCTGTGCGGTGATCTCACTCACACATCAGGCAGTTTGGCAAACCAGAGACCAGGGCATCTAATTTTCTACCGCGTGGTCTCTCGTCCTCCAACGGGGAGCTCGGGCACATTCATGTGGTAGTCGCAGGGGTCCACGCACTACAGGAGGTAATAGAAGTCCCAGTGAACAGGCACATTTCACACCTCCGCTTGTGCCATATGTGCTCTTGTCCCGTTGGTCAAAGCAAGCGACTCAGCCAAGCCAAGAATCCATATGGGAGGCCGCTACCCAAGGGGAATTATTATGCACATATTTACATGCAGTCTACCACATTTAGTAAGGTTGGGCTGTCCGTGATTCCCCTTTGCCGGAGCTCTGCAGAATACCGGACAAAAACCACATCCCTCACTTTTGTCCCCACCTGTAGGTTTACAGCACATGAGAAGATGTTTGTTGTAGACAGTGTGGCTTATCAAAAAAGGTACATGTTCTATGGGGCATCTGGGTGGCTCAGTCGGTTAAGCGTCCGACTTCAGCTCAGGTCATGATCTGACGGTCCGTGAGTTCCAGCCCCACGTTGGGCTCTGTGCTGACGGCTCAGAGCCTGGAGCCTGCTTCGGATTCTGTGTCTCCCTCTTTCTCTGCCCCTCCCGTGCTCGTGCTCTGTCTCTCTCTGTCTCAAAAATAAATAAAAACATTAAAAAAAAAGGCACCTGTTCTAATATTATATTATTTATATTAGATATCTCTAGTATTAGATGTTTATATTATAAACCTTCTTTTCTGGTCCATTTTGGAAAGTTAAAGTGTAGACAGGAAGGAACGTGGAGGAGGAAAGGAGAGAGAGAGGCGGTCAGCTTTGGTGGAACCCCCACCATACATCAGAGATGTAGTGTCACTTCCGTGAGACCCGCATGGAGGGCTCCTTCTCATTCCCATTTTCCCGATAAAGAAATTGACACTCCTGCCAAGATCATTCAGTGAGAAAATGACCTCAGACCTAGTTTGTCTTACATCAGAGCAAAATCTCTTCCTTCTCGCGGGTAACATGAAGATCTGGCTGGTAAATCGGGATCTCCTTCCTGTGGTTTCCTCAATGCCCACTAGAGAAAACATTTTTCATTTTCAACGAACATAACATGTCCACCTCTGACTACAAAACGGGTTTATAAATATGAACGGATCCCTAAGAGAATATCAAAGTATTTTGGTTCCATTGATACATCTAAGAAATGGCATTTTTCAGGCTCAGGAAGCCACTCCAACATAGACATCTTGGACTTTTTAAATTTTACGTTTAATGTTGCCTTATTTCTGCTTTCCTTGTTATAGCCTTGCTAGCTGTTTTGTCCTGACAAGGCCAAAGGAATCAAAGTCTAAGTTTTGATCTTTCAGTGTGTGCGTGTGTGTGTGTGTGTGTGTGCTGCAAGTTGATCTCAGCCCTGTTGACAAAAGGAACATGAAGTTGAGCAAAACACATGATGAAAAGAAAGAAAACCATAAGACCTATACACCATATGATTATAGGTATTACCATATACTATATAACATGGAAAAACCATATTGACCTATATACGCTGGGATTTCTCTTCTCCCAGAATGTCGAAGATCAGGATGTTCCAGACATTAAAATATGCTGGTTAATGCGTGGTCACTGTGCAGATCAACTGTTCTCAAATGTTTGTCCCCAGGGATCCTAGACACTTGAGAAGGCTGCCGTGAGGACACTGACAGCCAGTGAGGCAGCCTGTCACTGTGGACTGTGTTCTCAATAGTTCTAAACTCACCTGTCGGTTTCCCTCTTGCCTTCCCGCGATCAGTCACGGTTCCTCAGCCTACGTATCTCTGAAAGATGCGGTGTGAGTCATTCGTGAAGAATGTCAGCTGACATTTACGGAGTGCCTACTGTGTCCCAGACATTGCTCAAGGTACTCAGGATACCACTAAGATCCTTGCTCTCGTGGACTTAGGGGGAGATGAGAGGAGATCAGCAGTGAGCAAATGAACAAAGGGCTAAGCATGAAATTTTTCATGATCAATGCCATGATTATAGATGAGGTGACAAGGAGCAGTACTCCAGATTGGGGCTTTGAAGAACTGAGACCTTTGGGAAAAGGCAAATTAAACAGGCAGCTGGGGGACGAACATTCCATGCAGAAGGAATACCTAACACAGAGGTCATGAGATGGGAACAAGCTTATTACCATGTTCAAGGAGCAGAAAGGTTCATGTGCCTGGAGGGTGGTGTTGATTGGGATGAATGATGGGAAACTCGGCCAGAGCACATATCTGGGTCAAGTAAATTTGGGTTGCTATTCATCAAAGTGGATGTGTCAAGTTTAGGCACTTGGATATAGAGCTTAGAGTCCAGCAGACAGGCTAAGATTGAAATACAGCCTCTGGAGTGGGTCAACATATGTATGGTGTAGAAAGCCATTTCCCTAGAGGAATTAATCCAGGAGGGTAGTCCAAACGAGAAAACAGGAAGAAGTATGGTGCTGAGGTCTGGAGTCCTCCAACATTTAAAGGGGTAGATAGAGGAGAAACAATCCGCAAAGATGTTAAAAAGTTTAAAAAAATAAAAATAAGATGAAAACAGCCCAACAACAACAAATCAGAAGAGCAAGGTGCATAGACCAGAACCAGAAGACGTTCCAAGGAAGAGTAGTGGATGACTCCCTTCAGTGGCGGCCAGAAGGTCACAGGAGATCCATCAGTGACCCATTCTTCCTGGGTGGAGAGCGAGGGAAGCCAGACACAAAGGAGAACAGGTGATTCCGTTATATGAAGCTCAGGACAGGAAAAACTAAGCTTTGGCGTTGGGAGTTCTGACTCTCCACCAGCTCAAAGCATCTCATCTTCCACATCTCTTATGCCGCCATCTCTTTGAAGCAGGCAAGAGCCAGGTGGTGTCCTGAACTGATGTTTAGTGCACTGCTGTTAATATTTTATGGCAGCAATTTTCAGCCTCTCAGCCGACTACACCACGAGCATGGGGGAGGCAGAAGTGAAGATCGTCCCCTGCTTTGCCCAGTGAAATAAACAGCACTCGCTCATTCCTTAGTACATGCTTGCTAAATAACAGTTCTCCAGACGCATGAGTGAGTAGCGAGTGATATTCCACAGTAGATTATATGAAGATGTGGAAAAGCTTGTGGCATGAGAGGCAGTCCCAGGTGACCCTCTGTCCCCGAGGAAAGAATGAACCTGAATCAGGCTCCATAACACAGAGCCTGGTGTGGTGAACTCACTCACTAATGGACCAAGACACCTGACTTTGCATTCAGGTGCTGCCTTTCTGTGCCCCTTTGTGTGCCTTTGACACAGCTCTCCAGTCTCTCGGTGCCTCCGTTTCCACATCTGTAAAGCAAGGATGATAAAGGTATCATTCTCGTGAGTTGTGGTGAGGACAACATGAGACGATTCACGTACAGAGTTCGACCATTAGTGCCGGCCAACAGGAGCAGTGGTGGTGGACAGAATCCTATTTTGACAATACGATTGCTATTCTTTCTTAGGCATTTGCTTCGCTAAATAACGTGTGGACTGCTGGGGGACACGAGGGGCTTTTGGGTTGCTGTCCTGTTCTGCTATTGGGTCTGGGTTCTGTTCACGAGAGCGTGTTTCATTTGTGGAAATACATCCAGCTGTACATCTAGGATACGCCCATGTCCCTCTCTGTAAATTACACTTCAGTTACCGATAAGAAAAAGCCATCCTTCAGTGGCTCCCCTTAGCTTTCAAGGTGAAGTTACTGTTTCTTAGTTTAGCACAAGAGTGACTTTAAGACCTGGCCCTTCTCCACATTCAACTATTTGAAGCACTATGAGTACACCATCTGTTACCATCATCCTGGCTTCACTCAGACGATTTCCTCTACTCAAAACCAAAACTCGGCTCAAGAACCACCTCTTCCAGGAAGACTTCCCTGACTGGGTCAAGATACCCTTAATTGGACTCACACTGCCCCTCACCTCCCGTCCATCGCTGCGCTTACCACCCTAATATCTTTCTGTACTTGTCTGAAGTTCAGTGAGGGGAGCAGCGTTTTCCTCATTACATTGTGTCATTTTGAGGGAGAGCTTGAAAAATAATTGATGAATGATTACTTAAGTAAATAGATGAATAATATTAAAAGGAATTTCCTTTTTCAGATTTATGATCGTAGAGAGATGGAAATGGAAAAAGAGCTGGAAATTCCTTTTTTTAAGTTATTTATTTATTTTGAGAGAGAGAGTGCAAGCTTGCATGCAAGTTGAAGAGGGGAAGAGAGAAAGGGAGAGAGAGAATCCCAAGCATATATATATATATATATATACACACACACACACACATATATATATATGTATATATGCATATATATATACACACACACATACATATATGTATATATACATATATATGTACATATATGTGTATATATGTATATATACACACACACACATATACAAAGTGCTAAAAATGTGTATATATATGTACATATATATATGTGTATATATATATATATGTATATACCATTTTTTTCTGTTTCATCCCTTGTGCAACTTCAAAAATTGGAAAATTTTTCAGCCTATATACAATAACAGTAGCTTCCCTTTTTTTCTCCTTCTCTTTGCCCACTGCACTGACCCACGTTCAGATCTGCTTTCTTTGCTGGAGACTTAGCCACGACTATGTCACCTATTTTCTGTCTGTCCCCTAGGCTTGCAGTCCATTCTCTAGAGTCACACAAATAATGTTACTTCCCTTCTCCTCTCCCACTTAAAAAATCATTGGCTCCCTATTCCCCTATGACCTAAAGACCAAATTCCTTGCCACAGTTCGCAAGGGCCGTGCCACACTGTTCCCAGTGGAATTCTCAAGTCTCTATTCTGATTAGTCCTTCACAGAGAACCTTCGACCATGGTGAACTCACCCAGAAACTTGCCATCCCCTGTCCATCCTGTGTCTTTGTTCATTGAACGGTCTTCTCTAACTCTAACTGGCAAACTCTTAATTTTTTTTTAAAGCTTCATTTATTTATTTTGAAAGACAGAGAGAGAATGTGAGCAGGGGAGAGTCAGAGAGAGAGGGAGAGAAGGAGAATCCCAAGCAGGCTGTGCCCGGTCAGCACAAAGCCCAATGAGGGGCTCCAACTCACCAACCGTGAGATCATGACCTAAGCCGAAATCAAGAGTTGGACACTTAACCGGCTGAGCCACCAAGGTGCCCCTCCTATTTTTTTTAAGACGTAATAATATCCAGCTGGAATATCTCACCGTCTGTGAGGCCAGCAGAGCAAAGTTCAACGCCTGCCTTTACACCTAAGAAAATTCAGATTCAGAAGTATCAAGGAGCTTGCCCAAGATCAGACAGTGGGTCGGTGCATGCCGGAAAGAGACCCAAAATCACGTCTTCCAAGTGTGGATTTCTGACCTATATATCAATGTCTTTTTATTGAAAATGGCCCGGTGTTTACTTTTTTTTCTGTGTCGGAGAAGAGTGGCAAACCTTATGTGAAAGAACCTTTTAGCGCTCTCTAAAAAGACTGAAATCCTCAAGCCGTAAGAAGTGCTTAAAAGAAAGATTTTTGTTTTTTTTTAATGTTTGTTTAGTTTTGAGACAGAGAGAGACAGAGCATGAACGGGGGAGGGGCAGAGAGAGAGGGAGACACAGAATCCGAAACAGGCTCCAGACTCTGAGCCGTCAGCCCAGAGCCTGACGCGGGGCTCGAACTCATGGACCGTGAGATCATGACCTGAGCCGAAGTTGGACGCTTAACCGACTGAGCCACCCAGGCGCCCCAAAAGGAAGATTTTTCTAGAGGAGCTGCTTGGGAGCAGATCCGGCCCCTCGTGTCTCCTGCATACAGCAAATGTGTTCTTTATTCCTCCTATTTGACGAAATTCCTTTCAGGGCAGCTCAGCTTTGTGCCCGACTGTCATACTACTGCCTTTGATTTATCATTGTATTACCGACCCAGAAATTGCCTTCCTTTCTGTCCGATAATGTAAGAGTTGTCGACACACCAGAGGAGGCCCTCAGCTGTGAGTTCCCCCGCGTGTGCTAAGCATCGGGGAGGGTGTAAAACTGATGACGAAGGCGTGTGCTGCCCTGTCATGGGTCATTCTGCATTGAAAGTGCTAAAAGTTGTGGGGACAGGGTGACCGTATGCCATCTCTACTAAGCAGATGCCTGGGGAGTAGAGGGGAGTATTTCGTCACTGACATTGTTTCAAACTGGAATATCAAGGGTAAATGGTGAATGGTGATGATAATAAACAGCAAAGCAGTTTTGACTATGTTACTATTGTTTTAAATTCCCTGCAGTGAGCCGAGGTCTGTGAAGGCAGGGCTTTTGTTGGCCTTGCGCACTGGACTCTCCCGGCATTCAGTAGGCATTCGGCAATGCTTAAGCAAATCGAAGAATAAGGAAAGAGCCTTGCCTGGGAACTACCAAATGAAGGGACCTGGAAAAATCTTAACTCCTTGAAAAGATAAAAAGAAGAAAAACGTCCCTGAAACCTGAATTTTGTTACTCATTCTTTATTTTTTTAATATGAAATTTATTGTCAAATTGGTTTCCATACAACACCCAGTGCTCATCCCAGAAGGTGTGCATTCTTTAAAGTGTGTTCCCCGTCGTGGACTACAGACGAGAGAGTAACGCAGCCTCTGGCTTGTGAGCTGGCTGCTGGAATGAATTAAAAGCACACCTGATCACTACTGCTATTTAGTAAGCACCTACTGTATGCCAGGATCTATAAAAGGGGCTTTAGTGTAAACAACAATCCTGGGAGGCAGGCAGTACTATTCCCATTTTGTAGATAAAGAAACAGGGGCGCCTGGGTGGCGCAGTCGGTTAAGCGTCCGACTTCAACCAGGTCACGATCTCGCGGTCCGGGAGTTCGAGCCCCGCATCGGGCTCTGGGCTGATGGCTCAGAGCCTGGAGCCTGTTTCCGATTCTGTGTCTCCCTCTCTCTCTGCCCCTCCCCCGTTCATGCTCTGTCTCTCTCTGTCCCAAAAATAAATAAACGTTGAAAAAAAAAAATTAAAAAAAAAAAAAAAAGAAACTGAGGCACAGAGGGGTCATAGAGGTTATTGTGGTCGCAAGGTGGGCCAGCTGTTGAGCAAACTGCAAGCTTGCCTGACTCCAAACTTTGTAGTGTTTGTATTTCTGGGTAGAACCAAAGGATCCTGGTGGTCTTAGACCATCACCAAGGAGGCATGGATGGTCTCCAGACTTTTCAGCCTCCTTGCCGAATCAGCCTGAATTGCGTATATGGAATACGCCTTCAGGAGCCAGTTCAACAACGGCTTCTGCACCTCTGTGCTCACACTTAACCTTTCAGAAATGGTAGCAGTTCCGCGTGAAAATCCTATAAAATCCCTCTGTGATACAAACTCAAATGCCAGAGTCAAGGTTTTTGGTAATAAAAACTGAAGAAATTTTAATTTTTACAAGTGCGGCTGAAGCTTTTCACCGTGTACCGCAATTGCCTTTTTAGATTCTGTCTATGCATTCTCCCCGTATTTGCTGTGTCGTGTTCCTCCTCTAAGAGCTGTAAGTTTTTACACCAGTGCACAATCAGAGCTCTGAAACAGTGCTTAAAATACAGCATGCGTGCCGTGAATTTCATCAGCACGTGGGCTGTGGTTCCAGTGTGCTAGACCCTCTCTAATTCTTTTACAAATACTAACTCACTTAATTCGACAGCCCTGGCAGATCGATGCTGTTATCACCAGCCCCGATTTACAAATGGGGAAATTGTGGTACAGAAAAGCTAAAGAGCAGGTCCCAAGTCACAGAGGTAGGAGTGGGCAGGGCTAGGGTTTGCAGCCAGAGCCATGCCTATGACCGACCTTCCTCTAACTTCTCCATGTCTCCACGTTCCCTGCTCTGCACCCCTGTGGTCAAAGCGGGATTCTGTTCAGGAGCAGGTGTTTATAGTTTACTCATCCTTTCCTTCCACGAATGTGGAAGGAAGGGGGACTTCAGTTTCTCCCCTCTGCACCCAACCCACCCCTTTCTCAAGGGTCACTTCAGTGATGACCAGTCTCTTTATTGTGCCCCTGCATCTCTGACCGTGAGCCTTAGGCAGGTCTGGATGTTTGACTCCTTAGGCAGACATGTTAAGTCTTTTTTGTCTTCTTCCAAAATTCTATTTAAATTCTGGTTAGTTAACATACAGTGGGACATTGGTTTCAGGAGCAGAATTCAGTGATTCATCACTTACATACAACACCCAGGGCTCATCATAACAAGTGCCCTCCTGAATCCCCTTCCCCCATCTAGCCCGTCCCCCACCCACCTTCCTCCACCAATCCTCAGTGTGTTCCCTATCTTGAAGAGTCTCTTATGGTTTGCTTCCCTCTCTTTTCATCCCCTTCCCATGTATTCATCTATTTTGTGTACTAAATTCCACATGAGCGAAATCGTATGGTATTTATCTTCCTCTGACTGACTTTTCGCTTAGCATAATACACTCTAGCTCTATCCAAGTCATTACAGATGGCAAGATTTCATTCTTTCTGGTGGCTGAATAATATTCCATTGTATTTATACCACATCTTCTTTATCCATTCAGCAGTCGAAGGACATTTGGGCTCTTTCCATAGTTGGGCTATTCTTGATAGCCCTGCTATAAACATTGGGTTGCATATACTCCTTGGAATCAGCATTTTTGTACCCTTTGGATAAAAACCTAGTGGTGCCATTGCTGGGTCATAGGGTAGTGCTATTTTGAACCTTTTGAGGAAGTTCCACACTGCTCTCCAGAGCGGCTGCACCAGTTTGCATTCCCACCAACAGTGCAGGAGGGTTCCCGTTTCTCCACATCCTCGCCAGCATCTGTTGTTTCCTGTGTCGTTAATTTTAGCCAGGCAGAGGTGAGGTGATACCTCGTTGTGGTTTTGGTTTGTATTTCCCTGATGATGAGCGATGTCGAGCATCTTTTCATGCGTCTGGTAGTCATCTAGAAGACACGTTGAGGCTTGAACTCAACGCGAGACTCTTCTTAAACTGGCCAAAGCTATAAGGGATAAGGACCAAGAGCTCTCAGTGAATGAGAAGTGACAGAGAAGGATGAAGCCAGCTTGGAGGAGAAGCAGAGATCCACATTTAGGGGAAAGAGTCATTATGGGTCCCCTTTGGTTCCCCATACCCAGCCTCTGTTTTGCCCTTAGATTCCATGAGACATCCCAGTATACTTAGGATAAAGCCTGAGTTTTCTGAAGCAGACTAGGGTATCTATCCGTCAACAGAGGAATCTGGATAATATGGCCACTCTTTCCTTACCAAGCCTGTGTTGGGTTCTGGAGGTGGACAGAACACCACCGCGACTCTCAAAGGCTTCACGGACAGACATCTAAACAAGAATTGTAAGATCGCTTCAGCTGAAGCCATCAGGATGAGAAGTTGCTTGATTAATTGGAAAAGTGGGTTAAAATGGGGAATTCTGAAACATTGTACTTAAACATTTGGCTTATAACTTAAACAGAAAATAACAAATCCATTGTCCGGTGTTTTGATATAAAGCCCACGCATTTATTTTTAGCTTAGATCTGTTGTTTCTTATTGAGACCGTAGCTAATTGGGCATCAGCCAAGGCTTCTAGTTCCTTAACATGGAGCAAGGATTGAAAAGGACTTGCAACGTGATCAGAGTGACTGTTGAATTTTTATTACTTTTCCCACAAATATTCATGACCATCTTGCCCACATCTGATTTGGTGACAGTGTCTTAGCTACCCAGCATTACCGGGTCTTTCCAAAGCATTCGATTGTATTTGCATACAAAGACCGTCACTTGTTCCTACTTGTTTTAAAATTCTAATTTAGTATCTAATTAAATAGAATGAGTGCACCAACAGATGAAGTGACATAATCATGTTTGGGAACAAGCCCAGTACCTCCTGGCCGGCGTGGGGCTACATAAGGAATAGAAGCTACGGGCGTCTAGAGAGCTCCTTATGAGCTGGGGGAGCTTCAGCCCCGCAGTGCTCAGCTGACAGGTGTCAAGGGGGGACTGGAAAAAGTGGACCCACTGAGTCAGGTAATCCAGAGAATTGGTAAGTGGAGGTCACCCAGGAAAGCCGCTGCTGCAGTAAAGTCAGAGGCCGGTGCAGGTTGCAGTCAGGGCAGAAGTAGGCAGGTCTACGTGGCATAGGAGGATTCAGGGGGAGCTTCATGGAAGTGGTGTCACTTCCGCAGACCAGTGAAGGAAGGCATCCCGGGGACAGGTCCATTATGATCAGAGGACTGCGTGGCCCATCAGAATAACTGGAGGGTTTAACGTTTTATTTATTTTTGAGACAGAGAGAGAGCATGAACGGGGGAGGGGCAGAGAGAGAGGGAGACACAGAATCGGAAGCAGGCTCCAGGCTCTGAGCCATCAGCCCAGAGCCCGACGCGGGGCTCGAACTCACGGACCGCGAGATCGTGACCTGAGCTGAAGTCGGACGCTTAACCGACTGAGCCACCCAGGCGCCCCTGGAGGGTTTAAAACACTGGGCTGGCGAGCCCCTGTACTAGGAATGAGCCCATGCCTTATTCCTGAGACTAAATACCGAATGGTTAGTCTGGAGGTGAAGTTCTCATCCCCTGCTCTCTGCCTTGCTCGGAGTCTTGAGGACCCACTGAGTAGGAGCCCAGCCTCTCCTCTCTTGCCTTTGCAGCTCTAGAAAGGCTACCCAGGACCTCATCTGTGGCTTATAGAGCAGTCTGCGCCACGTCGCCGGGTTATCTGCCCACAGCACTAGTGAGGGCCTGTTCCTGACTTACTGTCCTAGTGCTTGTCAAGCTCCTTTTCGTGGGACCTCTCGGATAGCACGACTATCACATCTTCTGCCTGTCCTCTCTGAGACGGAGACTGTAGCCCCCCCCCCCCCCCCCCCACGGAATTCAGGATCCCATCTGCTGGTTCTCTCCTGTAGTCGTAGCAGCTAACATACTTGTCTACAGTAGAATCTCAGTAAAAATGTGTTGAGTGAAAGAATGAATGAATGAATTTCCAAAGAGACTGCATCCCATAGCTTCTGCACTGGCTGTTGCCCTGTGCCTGCAGCACCTTCTCTAGCTTTCCTTAAGACTGGTTCCTTCTGTCCTTCACATCCCAGCTTCAGTCACCTTGAGGAGTCCCTCCCTGACCATTCAGCCAGAGCCGCCACTGGGCTCGCCTTCATTTCTTCCAGGGTCCATTTTCCAGCTCTAGAACCTTGGCTCTACAGAGGCAAGTGCCGTGTCCATTCTTGTTTTCTGCTGATTCTCCCTGCTCCGCACTGCATCTGGCACAGAGCCCCTCCTCTTTGACATCGTGAGTGCATGAACAAACGGATGAAGTATGAGCCAGGCGTCGGTGAAAAAGAACGTGGGCTTGAGTCTTCCCTGTGCACTTGCCAAGTGCATGACCTTGGGCTTCCCGATTTCCCCTAAACCTCTTTGAATCTCTGTATCCTCGTGCGTGAAATGGGACAAGGATTGTAACTTACTCCCTCCTACGATTAACGGGAGGTTTTGATCAGATACCGGATACAACGCACTTGGTGTGCTACAGTGTGAGTGGTCAGTAAAAATAAGATACTGTCTATAACCCCAGGAGAGGTCTCTTGGTGCCTTGACTTTCACTGCCGTTAACCCCGCTTTGCCCTGCCATAGAGACAGGTCCGTGAGAGGTCTCTCAGTTTGCAACAGCCTGGGAGTGGTGGGTTCTTCCTAAAGCCATTCGGAATCACTGGGGCATAGAAGCCCAGAAGTGCTGTCTGCATGGGGGGCACTCTCCCCCAGGACAATCATCTGCATAAAATAAACCTCTTGAATCCCTCACCATTTCTCACCTGGACCTCCCCCCAGGGGCCACTGTAGCAGTTGATGCCCTGAAGCAGCTTCTGGTGACATGAATAGAGCACACGATGGGAGAGGAAAGGAAGTCCAGACAGGAGCCAATGGTGCTCTTTGAATCAACCTGGGTTCCTTTTCATTGCAGATGGAAAACGCCCCGGGGGGGGGGGGCGAGGAAGATGTGCAGACTCTGAGCACAAAGGCCACCCTGGCCACAGTCTGGCTCCAGGAGAGATTCTCATCCCTCTGATCTCCAGAGCAGAAAATCAGATATTGTGCCTCAGCAGGAGCTGGGAATTGCATTAAGGGGCCAACTTCCTCATTTTCTTTCTGATTGTGTTTTCAGGGGACTTGAGCGGTATTTCTCAAGCAGTGAACAGATCTGAGGCAAACAAAAGTGCTGACAGTGGGCTTTTTTAAGTTTATTTATTTGTTTTGAAACAGAGAGAGAACCCGTGGGAGAGGGCAGAGAGAGAGGGAGAGAGAGAGAGAATCCCAAGCAGGCTCTGTGCTCCATGCTGAGCCTAACGCAGGGCTCGATCTGATGATGGTTGGATCATGACCTGAACCGAAATCAAGATTCGGACGCTTAACCAACTGAGCCACCCAGGTGCCCTGAAAATGGGCTTTTATAGGTAACACCACTGACCGGAGACTGGCAAGTCTGGGTGCTGGAGAATTTTTCTCTTAGAATTTTAGTTTTAAAGTCTCCCATGAAGGCATTGATATCATCCTTTGAGGTGAGTGTGCATTGCCACTTAAAGGGGCACTTGGGTGGCACAGTTGGCCATGATCATCAGGTCATGATTCCAGAATCATGGGATTGAGTCCCACATTGGACTCTGCCCTGAGCGTAGAGCCTGCTAAGGATTCTCTCTCTCTTTCTCTCTGTCTCTCTTACCTTCTTGTGCATACTCTCTCTCTCTCTCTCTTTCTTTCTCTCTCTCTCTCAAAAAGAAAAAAAAAAGTCTGTCTAGCAAATAACCATCCTGTGCATGGACTGTGTTGGCCAGGGTAGGGGGTCCAGTCATGATCTGGGCACAATCTCTGCCCTCTGTGTGTTCACCATTTGTTTAGGAAGTATTTATTGAGTGTTTACTATGTTCAGGCACTGAGTGCCCCGCAAAGCCATGATTAGCACCTACTCCCGTCCAGCAGCGATGTGCGAGCAAGGCCACGGGTACCTAGGAAGTTGGCAAAAAGCACTAATGAGCACAAAATGGATATGGTGCAGAGGTGTTTGCAATAAACATGCTTCTCAGTCCCACTGTGAGACAGCCTTCAAGAGAGGAGAAGCCTCATCGTATGAAACTCTGTAGGCCCTTCACTAATAAAGCCCCTTGCGTGGGAGCCGAGTTAAGTAGAGCAGAGGGGAGAGAGAGGATTCATGCCAGGCCCATTTCATGTTTTATTTCATTGAATTTTCGCAGCAACCCTGGGAAGTAGATGATTTTATTGCTGTTTGCCAAATTAGGGAACTAAAGCACAGAGAACGTAGAGCTCGCCGAATGCTACGTGACTATCGGCAAGGAAGACAAGGTCCAGACTCCAGTCACCCTCAAAACCCAGGGCTTTCCCACCTCCACTGCCACTTGGTCACTGTGCAGGCCATGAGAGTAATTTAATCTCTCCTGGACTCCGTCTCCATGCAAGGCCAGTGATAACTTTTCCCTGCTTAGTGTCGGCGTTTTGCAAATGGATGGTGAAAATCCTTAAGAGCCATAAATAACTATAAAGATACGAGAAACTTCGGTGTTGGGAATTCGCCTGTCTTAAGCTCAGCTCCACATCGCAGCAAACTGTAGAGCAAAGAAACCAGATCCCTGCCTGGTCCCCACAGCACACGTCTTTTTAGGATTTGGTTCTTGTGGCCGGTGAATCGGTTGTTTGTTTTTTTTTTATCTACCATGTTGATTGCAACAGAAGAACATTCTTCTGTCAAGTGTTAGGTCCCTGCTTTCAGGCCGTGTGTGTCTCGTTTCTCTCCTCTTGATAAAGAGGTAGTACCTCCTAACCCTGGTTTTGTCCCCCATTTCATTAATCGTAGCACGTTGTCCCCATCAGGGAGACTCGGAGCCTGGCCCTCCCCGTGGTCACACCCTCTTTTGCTCCTCCCATCGCAGCTGCCAGGCATCTAGGTCTGGTCTCAGCGTCACCTCTCACCTGGACCACTGAGCAGCTTCCCCAACTGGTCTCTCTGCCTCTACCCTGGGCACCCTCGTCACATTTTGTTTTCCGAACCACAGCCAGGGTGATCTTTTAAAATGTAAATCCACAGTGGCCTCCAGTTGTAGATGGAATTAAGTGCCACTACGTCTTACACAAGCATGGGAGACGTGGCTACCCCTGCAACCTCATCATCTGTCACCCCACCCCTCTGTCACCACCCTCCAGCCACACCATTGCTTTTTTTTTTTTTTTTTTAACATTTACACCTGCTGTTTCCTCTCCCTGGACCTTTCTTCTTCTTGCACTACACAGGGCTGGCTCATTCCAATCTTTCAGATTTCAGTTTAAGTATCAGGTCCTCCAAAAGGTCCTTCCTAACCTGATTTGAATCGTGTCATCAGCTGCCACGCTCTGTGGCCATGACCTGTTCTCGCATGGCACTCGCCGCATTTTGTGAATGTGTATGGGTGCATTTGAGTGGGTGATGTTTAATGATTGGATACCTATAGGCTCCACACTCCTTTGGATCACCACTGTCTACCCAACATCCTGCGCAGTGCCTAGCAAATAACACGTACTCAGTAGATACTTGTCATGTTCAAGGATGGTGTGAAGTTAGCAATTCCTCCAGAAGGTCAGCCAAGAGCCCCACGACTTCTACGTGGTGCACGCACCCATCTCAGACTTGCTGGGCGGCCTAACGAGACTATCCGTCTCCTTTGCTTTGTTGTGTTCCAGGAGCGGCTCGTGCTCTCTGTGCTTCCCCGGTTTGTCGTCCTGGAAATGATCAATGACATGACCAATGTTGAAGACGAGCACCTGCAGCACCAATTCCATCGGATCTACATCCACCGCTATGAGAATGTCAGGTGAGAAAGACAGCGCCCTGACCCCTGCTCTGCACTTGATCTGTGTGTGACTGGCTGCTCTCGTCAGACTGCCATGACTTCTGTCTGGCTGAATGCCAGTGCCTTTCTTCATTTTGCTGATTAATTCATTAACCAGTGATTATTCATCATAGAGTTCATTTCCAAATTGAGGCTCGAGAAGAATGTCAGAGAAATACAATGATGTCGGCTTGCCTGCCTTTACATTTCGAGTGGAAAAGCAAAAGCCTTTTACATTATGATTGAAAAACTAATTCCAAATGCAACCTAGAGACTTCAGCGGTGATCACATTGGTCTCCTTCTTATAACTTTTTTTAAAACAATGTAAAATGGATTACAGCTCAGTTGGTTTTTTTTGCAAACATATTTGTGGCCAACCATCCATCCATCCACCCATCCATTCACCTATCCATCCATCCACTTACCCAACTATCCATCCATCCACCCATCCGTTCACCTATCCATCCATCCATCATCCATCCACTTGCCCACCCATCCATCTACCCACCCTTGCACCCACCCACCCTTCCACCCATCCATCCCTTCGTCCATCCATCCATCCATCCATCCACCCACCTACTTACCCAACCATCCACCCATCCACTCATCCATTCACCTATCCATCCATCCATCCATCCATCCATCCATCCATCCACTTACCCAACTATCCATCCATCCACCCATCCACTCACCTACCCATCCATCCATCCATCCATCCATCCATGCACTTGCCCACCCATCCATCTACCCACCCTTGCACCCACCCATCCTTCCCCCATCCATCCCTTCATCCATCCATCCATCCAGTTCTACTTCTTCCTTGTGTAAAACTTTGGGCAATTTACATACTTGAATCTCAGGACCGTTCTCTATAAAATGGGCATTTTAATAGCCACCTTGCAGGGGTTTATGTACATAATGTGAGTGAAGTTACATACAAGGCGTAGAAGAGAGGTAAGCATACAGTAGAGCATTAGGCATCTGTAGATGGTTTTAGACATATGTCCTAATTATAAGCAAAAACAACAGATCCAAGTCTGTTAAAAGGCTGCCTAGTGGCTCATAGAATCATTGGGGAGGGATGGAGAGGCAGGCTCAGCAAATGAGGCAGAGCGAAGCCAGAGCAGAGCCAGAATCACAGCAGAGCACTAGGCCAGTGAGGATGCTGCCTCCACTGTCCCTGAAGAATCCACTGCTTGCGCTACCAACTCCCTCACCCTCCCCAACACAGCTGCCACCTCTTGGAATCCTCCTGCAGCCCCCAGGATCTGGATGTAGTGGCCTTTGCCCTGCCCCCACTCCCCGTTCCCCCTGCCTCTTTGCATTGCAAGTTAGAGCCTGGGGCAGATGTGTCTGATTGGCTTAACCCAGACACTCACCAGAAGTGCCTGGAAAGCAGATACCTGACATGGGCATCTTGTGCAATAGAATTATACCTCCCTCCCACTAAATATCAGAGGGCAAACATACCCAAACATAGGGGAGAATTCTATACATTTAAACAGCTCTAAGAGTGACCAATGTACCCTCTTAGCTCCTTTCGTCCTGACCTTGGTCTGAGGGAGGAACAACTTTTCCTTCTATCCAGCATCTCCGGGCATTCACCTGGCATGCTGGGACACACATTTGAAAAGAAGTCCAACAGGGGTGCCTGGGTGGTTCAGTCGGTTAAGCGTCCGACTTCAGCTCAGGTCATGATCTCAGGTGTGTGAGTTCAAGCCCCACGTTGGGCTCTGTGCTGACAGCTCAGAGCCTGGAGCCTGCTTCAGGTTCTGTGTCTTCCTCTCTCTCTGCTCCTCCCCTACTCTCTCTCTCTCTCTCTCTCTCTCAAAAATAAAGATTAAAAAAAATTTTGAAAGGAAGTCCAACAGCGATCATGATTCCAACACAGTGGGCGTCTCAGTAGAGGTCATTCTCAGGATTTTGTCCAAGACTAGAGTTCCACTGGTGTAGGTGCCTGGGTCTGCAAAGCAGCCTTTTGTCAAATAGCAGCTCCCATAAAAGATACTCCCCAGATGTACAGGTTGGTCCCGTCGATAATGAGAACTCATCGATGCCAGTTGTGGACAACAAGTTCAGGGAGGTGCCTATAATTATAGTACAGTGTAGGATTCTATTTTTAAAGTAAGTAAAAAGGCTGTTAATGGATCATATAAAGAGGAAGAGCTAGGGGGAGGGGAAGGGGATGGGGGTGATAAGAGAAACCTTCCTAAAAGACGTGATTCTTATTTACCTTATTTGAAATTGAGCCAGCTTAGTGAAAAATATCAAAGAAAGGAATCCCCAGCCAAAGGATTCGTACAAGTGAAGGCTGAACAGTGAGATCTGTCTATCTATATCTGTATCTGTATATAATATGTAACATATATCATATGTATGTGATTATTATATTATTTGATACTGATCATTGGTTATCATTATGTATATGATATGATATATGATATGATATATATGTCATAGAATATGATAATATATGTTATATGATATATATACATCTAAAAATAGGAAAAGAATATTATGCAAGTGCCTGTCACCATGAAGAAGGCAGGGGGCGGGGGAAGGAGACAATTACTTTTAGTAAAGAAAAAAAGGAAAAAAATAAACAAGCCTGCACAGCCACACCAACTTATTCAGGAACCGTAAGCTCAATAATGATGCACTTGGCAGTCTTTTCTGCACCGATCAGTTTTCAGTGCTTCCCTTAGTCAGGAACAGCTAAGGTGACTTCTGCCCTTCCCGCTGCACCTATTTATTTTTTTTAACTTTATTTAATCTTTATTTATTTTTGAGAGAGAGAGAGAGACAGAGAGAGAGAGAGAGAGAGAGAGAGAACATGAGCAGGGGAGGGGCAGAGAGAAGGAGACACAGAATCTGAAGCAGGCTCCAGGCTCTGAGCTGTCAGCGCAGAGCCTGATGCGGGGCTCGAACTCATGGACCCGAGATCATGACCTGCGCTGAAGTCAGATGCTTAACCGACTGAGCCACCCAGGCTCCCCTAACCCATTTATTTTAAATCATTAAACGGACTTCTTGCACTGGAGACCCTCTTGCAAAAGTATACACGGCACCAAATTAGAATTGGGTTTGCTTCCCTGTGCTTCTCAGTAGCCTCAGCCCCAGGCAAAGGAGCTGCTTCTAACAGAAGAGTCTGCGGACGCCTGCTGGCACACTGGGGGCTCTCCTGCCCTCACGGAGGCCGGGGGTGGGGGATGCCCAGAGCCTTCCCCTGGAATTGGGAAGGTGAACTCTGGGAGAGAAGGAGGGACCCCTCCGGCCTGCTGCAGGGCTGCTGGAGACTAAAAAAAGATCAGAGATGAGAAAAGTACAGCCTGCTCTACCCTGTTCCCCAGCACCCAGAGCACCTGCTGCGGTGTGGGGAGCATTTTCTAAATTATTTCCAATCCCGTCTGGCTCTTCAGGGCAACCCACCTCTGCTCATTCTTTCTTCTCTTTTGCTTTTACTGCTGTGGTTGTTTGGTGACCCTTCCCTGAAAACGGTCTGCTGTAAACGTCTAATCCTTGATCGTGTTCCATACAATCCTTTGTCTCCTGTCACGTATGTAGACGCGAATAGGTCGGTATAGGTTATGGTAAGAGGTGCCCTTACCGTGCTCAGGGGACTGAGAGCCAGGGGACTAGGCTTCTCATTCCAGAATGCATTCTCTGAGCCACATCCCCTGCTAGACTTTGGGTGCATCATTTCATCTTTGGGGACCTCAGTTTCCAAAAACTGAACTGTTTGAAATGGACGGAAACTTTGGATTCTCCTGTTGATTTCAGCCCTGTGCATCTGAGATTCCAGCAGCATCCCTCTGGAGCTACACCCAGCCACTTGGTGCCCAATTCCTTTTATTTCTCTTCTTTTCTCCCGTATATTTAAGACACTTACGTTAGTTAGGGTAATACTGTGTGCTCACTGCTCACACTCCTGGTCAGTGGGTGACTCGGGGACAAAGGCCCTCCCCTGGGCCTTGGCGTTTTCGGTACTCAGCTCTCGGAGGGAGAAGGGTAGATTCTATTGATGAGACTGATCGCGTGGCCCCACACAGACACAGGAGGAGAACACAGTCTGGGGCTCGGCGGCCTTTCCTAGCGACAGGGGAACGTGGATGTGGTAGACAGTTAGCTTCTCTCCCAAAGCTCCCTTCACCTTCCTCTTGCCCAGCCCCACGCCATACGCACTGGCATATTTGCTATGTTAAGTCGGTTAAGCTAAGCGTCCGACTTGTTTGGATTTACTCAGGAGACAAATTTGTCTTTGCCTTTCCCCGTGTTACAGTTCAGTGAACCTTCATCAGGGATCGGAAGACCCTCAGTTTTACAGGCTTACTCAGCCTCCCCAATTTCTGGGTTGGCTGTTATTTCCAGCCGGCCCTATCCACGTGTGCAGCCACGACATGCACCACGTAGACCAGAGTTTCACGCACAAGCAAAATGCAATTGAATGCGTCCAGAGAACCTGTTGGCTTTTAGGACCTGTCTGCGTGGCAGTCTATTAAATACTCTCTGATTCCCCAGAATCTCTTCGAGGAGGTGCATACCCTCCACTTATTGAAGACGATGCTGTGATTTAAAAGTTAACTGGAGGGGGTGGGCGGGGGGGAGGCGCATAGGTGTGGCTCAGTCGGTTCAGCATCCAACTTCAGCTCAGGTGGTGATCTCACAGCTCCTGAGTTCGAGCCCCGAGTCGGGCTCTCTGCTGTCAGCACAGAGCCTACTTCAGATCCTCTGTCCCCCACTCTCTCTCCATAGCTCCCCTCCTCCCTCTTTCTCAAAAATAAATACATATATATATTTTTTAAGTTACCTAGGGTTGCCTGGGTGGCTCAGTCGATGAAGCATCCTATTCTTGATTTCAGCTCTGGTCATGATCTCACAGTTCGTGGGATCGAGCCCCGTGTCGGGCTCCATGCTGACAGCGAGGAGAGCCTGCTTGGGATTCTCTCTCTCCCTCTCCCTCTGCCCCTCCCCTGCTAGTGCTCTCTCTCTCGAAATATATAAATAAACTTAAAAAAATAAACGAAAGTTACTACTTGTAGGTAGATCATTGCTTCAGTGATCTCTTCTTTATTATCAAGAAAATGGAAGCTCAGAGAGGTTAAATAAGCTTCCCAAGGACACACAGTTAGGAAGAAGAGTCTACATAGAGCCCATGTTCCTAGCGATTCTTTTGAACTTTGCTAACGCTTTCTTGAGGTCTCTATTTGCAGAGTGACTATTAGGTAACATCGCTTCCTTTTAGCCCAATAAACAACGTATCTAAGGAAATTAGATTTGAAAATTAACATGGCCTCTTCAGTACATTCTAAAATGAATATACTCCGGGGCGCCTGAGTGGCTCAGTGGGTTAAGCAGACGACTTCGGCTCAGGTCATGATCTCACGGTTCATGAATTCGAGCCCCGTGTCGGGCTCTGTGCAGACAGCTCAGAGCCTGGAGCCTGTTTGAGATTCTGTCTCCCCCTCTCTCTGCCCCTCCCCTGCTCAGGCTCTGTCTCTCTCTGTCACAAAAATAAATAAAAACATTAAAAAAAGTAAAAAGGACCTGACCTTGAGCTCACCACTTGGGGATAGCAGAATGAGCAAATGCAGGGAAGATCAGGGCCCTGGTTTCTGCTTCTCGTCTTCTACACAACAAACTGTCACTGCACAACCATGACTTAAACAGGTGCTCCCCCATCCTGCGTGTGCACACGAATCACTAGGGGCTCCTTTTAAAGCAGAGTCCGATCCAGTGGGTCGGGGGGTGGGACCTGAAATTCTGAATTTCTAACCAGATTCCCAGGAGATGCCAGTGGTGGCCATGACCACACTCTGAGACAAAAAAAAAAAAAAAAGATTTAACTCTAAAGATTTCTGTTTTGATTGAATTCAGGAAGCATGTCATGAGGCTACTGTGTGCTAGGCAGTTGGGACACAGAAGTGACTTTCTTCCTGTTTTTTTAGTTAGTAGATGGAGCACACTCCGTCCTAAGTGACTGTGTTATCAAGTGTTAAGCACCATGACAGAGGGGACCGCAGGCTGGGAGGGAGGTGGAAAAACAATGACTGGCTGTGCTTAAAGAATTTTCTGTAAAAGCAAGATCTATAGAACAAGATCTACAGGGCGTCTGGGTGGCTCAGTCGGTTAAGCATCCACCTCTTGATTTCTTTTTTTAATTTTTTTTAACTTTATTCTTTTTTTTTTTTTTTTTTTTTTGAGAGACAGAGAGAGACAGAGCATGAGCAGGGAAGGGGCAGAGAGAGAGGGAGACACAGAATCCGAAGCAGGCTCCAGACTCCCAGCTGTCAGCACAGAGCCCGACGCGGGGCTCAAACTCACGAACCGCGGAATCATGACCTGAGCCGAAGTCGGACGCTCAACCGACTGAGCCACGCAGGCGCCCCTCTTGATTTCTGCTCAGGTCGTGATCTCATGGTTCATGAGTTCGAGCCCCGTGTCGGGCTCCACCCTGAACAGGGAGCCTGGTTGGGATTCTCTCTCTCTCTCAAAATAAATAAATAAACTTTTAAAAAAGCAGGATCTAAACATACGAGTGGGTTCTTGAAGGACAGGTAGGAGTTTAATAGGCAGCAGCAGGGAGGGAAGCTATGTCAGGGAGCAGGTACATCATGTCCAGACCCAGTTGCATAAAGCACAGTGTGTTCAGAAAACCACCAGCAATTGGATGGTAATGGATCGCTGAGCACATCTGAAACCGTTTTGCCCTTTGAGCTCTGCAAATCCATTTCTTCTTTCAGTAGGCTGCATGCTCTGTAAGGGTTGTGATGGTTCTTTCTGCTCACCACCATCATTCCACTGCCTGGCACAAGTAGGCATTTGGTTATTCGCTGTTGGATGAATGACGGGATGGATGAATGAATGAATGATTGAATGGATCATTCTCGACATAGACAGATATTAATAGTTTTGGGCGAATGACTCTGTTGAGTGGGTTGGACTAGATGGTCTATGGTACCTTCTGTTTCCACCTGCCATGGCAGTGACTGTCCTTACTTTGAAGGTGGCATACTACAGTGATAAAGAGCATAGATTCCAGGGGCCCCTTGGTGGCTCAGTCGGTGAAGCGTCCGACTTCGGCTCAGGTCACGATCTCGTGGTTCTTGGGTTCGGGCCCCACACTGGGCTCTATCTCTCTCCCTGTCTCTTTGCCCCTTCCCTCCTCTCTCTTTCCCTTTCTGTCTCAAAATAAATAAATAAACTTAAGAAAAAAAAAAAAGGTATAGATTTCGGAGCCAGGCTGCCTGGTTCAAATCCTGGCTTTCCATGTCTGGGCAGGTTACTCAGGTCTCGGTGTCCTTATCTATCAAATGGAAACGGTCAAAATAAATCCTACCTCATCGATCTTTGTGAGGAACACCTGTGGAACTTGGGACAGTATTTAAAATCCACAGTAGGTACTCTGCAAATCGCTGGTGCTCTCGTGGTATTTATGTCAACAATTAGGAATTCCTTTAGCTACAAGTAACAAATGATCTAATTAATGATCCCGCTTTCTCCTCTGTTACCTCTCTTCCCTCACTGTCTCTCAAAAGCAATCATGCAATCACAGTCCATTTTTGTAAAATAGTAAAAAGAGCTAACGCGCTTATGGAGCACTTACTGTATACCCGGCACTGTGCTAAGCAATTGCCACCCACTTACCTCCAGTTCACAAATCAAAGGCTTAGAGAAGCTTGGGACGTAATAACCCAAGGTCATGGTATTCGTAACTGGTGAGCTGGGCTCTGAACTCTGATCTGTCTAGACTCCAGTCCTGTGCACTTGGCCGATGCTGTGCCACCAGATCGCTATACAGGACAGTGGCTCTGCAGTGATTGTTCCAGAGCAGGCTTTATACATTACAGATCTCAAGGCGTCATCCCCAGGTTCAAAACCCTTCACTAGCTTTCCGTCACTTTCAGGACAAAGTCCATTCCCTTCAGCTTGGCTTACCAGCCCGTTGCCAGCCTTCCCGTGCCCGCCATCTCTCACTCGGACGCAGTCTCTCCCCCTCTTCTTTTCCCGACCTCATTGCTCAGTGCCACCTGCTGACGAGCTGCCCCTGAATTCTTGCCGAGCTGCCGTCTATTTGCCACACTTCAAGCCGACCCCAGCGTGCGCTGATTCCTCTGCTCAGACCGTCCACCCTTCTGCATGCTTGACCCTCCGGCAAGTCCCATGGGCCTGCAAAACTTGGCCGAAACTCTGATGCCTTGGGAGACTGCCGATTCCCCTGTGACTGGTCACCCCCCAGAGCGTCCTTCCGTCAGAGTACAGAGGTCCCCTCCCTTACCTGCGGTTTCCGCTTGCCACGGTTAACTAAGCCCGGAAGTAGATGCTCCTCTGCTGACTTAATGTCAGAAGGTCAACGGTCCTGACATTGTACCTGCATCACTGCTCTTGCTTCATCACATGACGTAGGCATTTTATCATCTCTCCTCACAAGAGGAGGGGGTACAGGACACTAAGATGTGCTGAGAGAGATAGAGAGCGACCGCATTCACGTAACTTGTTACGGTATATTGCTGTCATTGTTCTGTGCTATTACTATGGTTGTTAATATCTTCCTGTACCTAAGTTACAAAATGAGCTCTGTCCTAAGTAGGTAAGTATAGGAAAAAACAGTCTACTTAGAGTTCAGTAGTAGCCACAGGCTCAGGCGTCCCCCGGGGTCCCTAGACTCTGAGCATCTTGAGGACACACATGGCATCTTTATTATCACTCAGTCTGACTTCCTAGCACCGTGTGTAGCCAGACACATGGGAAATGTAACAATCGTTGCTAAAATAATTAAGGCAGTGAATAATTAATTCAACCAGTCGCTTTTTTTAGAACCGGGGCCTGACGATTCCAAATGAGTCCATGAATGCACTCAGGGAAGGTGTCCTTGAAATAAAGTGCAAAATTGTGAATACTTGGGCACTTTTAGAAGAGGGAGTTCAGAGCCTGTATCAGATTCTTTTTTTTTTAATTTTTTAAAAATTTATTTATTTCTGAGAGACTGAGAGAGACAGAGCACGAGCAGGGGAGGGGCAGAGAGAGAGGGAGACACAGAATCCGAAGCAGGCTCCGGGCTCTGAGCTGTCAGCACAGAGCCCGACGCGGGGCTCGAACTCATGAACCACGAGATCACAACCTGAGCCGAAGTCGGATGTGCAACCGGCTGAGCCACCCAGGCGCCCCCAGAGCCTATATCAGATTCTTAAAAGGGTTTGTAATGGAGAAAGATTTAAGAACCACTGAATCCCGGGGGTAACCGATGTAAGTCAGCAAACATTCCACGATGTTTTCTGGCTAATTAACCTATTGCATTAAAACTAAGTTACAGTGATTGCAAGATGCCCCTTATTTTAGGCCACTTAAGAAACGCCCCCAAAAGTTTGACAGGCCGCTAAGATGCTATTCTAGCTTGAAAGATGATAAAATCTGAGAGGTGCCTCGGCCCTTTTGTTACGTTCTTTTTCTTTTTTGTAATGTTTATTTTTGATAGAGAGTTTGAGAGGGGGAGGGCAGAGAAAGAGGGAGACAGAGGATCTGAGGCAGGCTGCGTGCTGGCAGAGGCAAGCCTGGTGCAGGACTCGAACTCACGATCTTGAACGTCAAGATCACGACCTGAGCTGCAATCAGACGCTCGACCAACTGAACCACCCAGGTGCCCCAGGTTCTTTTTCTTTTTTTTAATTTTAATGCCAGTATAGTTAACAGACCGTGTTGTGTAAGTTTCAGGTGTGCAACACAGTGATTCAGCAACTCTACGCTATTCAGTGCCCATCATGATAAGTGTGCCCTTAATCCCCAACCCCTATCTCACCCATCCCCCACCCACCTCCCCTCCGGTAACCGGCAGTTCGTTTTCTAGGATTAAGAGTCTATTCTTTGGTTTCTCTGTGTGTCTCTCTCTCTCTCTGTCTCTCTCCCTCTCTCTCTTCCCTTTGCCCATTTTTTGTTTTCTTATACTCCTCGTAGCAGTAAAATCATACGGTATTTGTCTTTCCCTGACTGACTTAACGTCACTTAGCATAATACTCTCTAGTCGATTCATGTTGTTGCAAATGGCAAGATTTCATTATTTTTTTGAATTTTTAATGTTTATTATTTTTGAGAGAGAGACAGAGAGACAGAGACAGAGCATGAACAGGGGAGGGGCAGAGAGCAAGAGGGAGACACAGAACCTGAAACAGGCTCCAGGCTCCCGTGTCGTTTGCGGGGCTCGAACCCACAAACCGTGAGATCATAACCTGAGCCGCGACTAGACGCTTAACCGACTGAGCCACCCAGGCGCCCCGAGATTTCGTTATTTTTAAAGTCTGAATAATATTCTGTTGCCTTTCTGTGCCACATCTTCTGTATCCAACCATCTGTCGATGGACACTTGGGCTGCTTCCATAGTTGGGCTGTTGTCAAGAACACTGCAATAGCAGAAGGGGCCGTATATTTTTTCAAATTAGCGTTTTCTTATTCTGGAAGGTACACAGCAGTGGAATCCCTGGATCGTACGCTAATTCCCTTTGTAATTTTTTGAGGACCCCGTACTGTTTTCCGCAGCGGCTGCACCGGTTTGCATTCCCACCAGCGGTGCACAAGGCTTCCTCTTTCTCCACGTAGAGGTGCCTCTGCTTTTGCATGAGTCGCTGAGGGAGGACAGGGCCCTACAGTGCAGGTGGACAGTCCCCACTCAGCCCCGTGCTACCGGGCGGACTGTGAGGCCAGTCTCCTTGCCTCTCTGAGCCCCAGTTTGCTTGTCATCCTAATGGAGGGAATAATGTCGTCCCTGCAGGGCGCCTGGATGGATGAACCAAGGCAGTGCTCCCACAGTGCCTTGCTTTCAGAAGGCTTTCAAGGACTACCCCCTTCCCTCCCTTTCCTCGCCCCTTATGCCAAACCACACGCAGAGAGAAGACCTCGTCTCACTTAAATCCTTAGTAAATGTGAGAGTTTTTAGGTAATTAATTCTTCCGCCTGAGGTCTCCCGGCTCTGGCCACCTATTCTCAGAATTTTTGAAAACTGCCTGCCTCTCCTTGCCTGCGATGTTCGGTTTGCTGGAGATGATGGGACCTTTTGTTCTTTTGTCCCGGGTGCCCGTTTCACTCTGTGCTCATGGCAGCTGCCGTGTTGTTGGTTGGGAAAATAGAGAGGTACTCCAGAAAGCTTCGTTTCGCTTTCCACAACAAATCGATCTGTTCCTAGTAACAAATCCCCTCCTGGGCTGTTCGCCGCAGCCCTGCACAGGAAGAAGGGCTTGCCGTTGTCCCCTTGCCCTTGCTGAACCCCCGGGGTGGACTCCCTCTGCTGAGATGTTTGGGAAATACCGACACATTCCTCCTGACTCGCCGGCGGAGAAAGCTAGAATCTCAGACCACGGTAGATTTATTTGGGTGGGGTTGACATCTTCCAGGACGGATTGAAATACTAATGTGCTTTCTCCCTGCCCCATCCCTTCCCTGTTGTCTAGTATTCTTTTTGCAGATGTGAAAGGATTTACCAACCTCTCCACAACCTTGTCTGCCCAGGAGCTGGTCAGGACGCTCAACGAGCTCTTTGCCAGATTTGATCGACTGGCCCACGTGAGTTGAATTTAATTCCCTCCTGGTCCTCTGTGGGAGTGAGGGGCTGCGTGTGGAATTAGGGAGAGAAAGACTCAGGCTTCATCACGGGGACCTCCTCTTCCGAGTCCTCTTCCCCTGAGCAGACTTCTGACCCTCCCACCTTCTGGGAACCGGGGTTGATTACTTACAGATCTTGAATGGGAGGTGCGTCAGATCGACTTTCTCAGTTGAGAGATAGCTGATGAAGCGACAATGAAGCCAAAGCTCTTTTTATGTGTTTTCTGCTCCCCATCATGTCCCCGCTGCGTGTGGCCAGGTGCCATCCAGTGCCACCTCAGTTTGGTTCGTGCAAGGATAGCTGCCTGCAGCTTCCCAAGCCAACTCCAGCCATCTGAAATGACTGTTATTGGGAGCCAGGAACCTGCTGGACCCCCATGTTGTTTGACCTGATCTAACAGCTTTCTTTCTAGCCGACAGGACACTACCTTTATTTTCTAGCTGGCTTGAGAGAACAGGCTAAGGGAGATAGACATTTGCTGTCAAAACACAGGTTCCTAGTCCTGAAGCCACCCAAGTTGGGGAAGACTGTCATCCGCACCCTCTATTTTAAGAGTGGGCTTTGGGTTCACCCTGGAATACCTTAATTTCCTTCCTCATCAAGTGTGTAGATCACTGCCAATGTCACAGGGCTGTTGAGAGAATCAAAGGTAAATGCATCCCGTGGAAGTTCATTTGTAGAGCATCGGCGTGTCTAAAGTTAAGGCTGCCTCCCTCCAACGAGGGCCATTCGTGCTTGCATCCGAGTCAGAGAAGACTTTCTGGAGAAGGTGACTCTCGGACCGAGTCTTAAAAGTGGGAAGACACATACAATAGAATACAGTTCAGCAACAAAAAGGAGTCAACCCCTGAGACACGCAGGAGTATCGGTGAGCCTGCAAAGCAATATGCCAAGTGAAAGAAGCTAGACCCAAAAGCCCAGATGGCACCACAAAGGCATTTATACGACATCGTAGAAAAGGCAAAATTATAGGGACAGGAAAGAGACGCGTGGTGGCTGGGAGCTAGAGGTGGACGGAACAGACGAGTTGCACAGAGAGACATGAGGTGCAGTGGCTTTGAGAGTGATGTAGCTGCTCTATGTGCCATCATCACTGTGCCCCATATCAAAACAATACATTTTATTGTATACCGATTCGCGAGGCGCGGAAGGCAGGGAAGGTGGATATTACTGTCAAGTCATGTAACAGCTCCCAGGAATTGATCAGAAAAATGTGCTTGCAAATTGACACAACTTCACAGATAAGACCTGTTTTCCGTGTACACATATATTTATATTTCATGCACACACACGCGCACGCACACACACACACACGCACCATTTATTTGGGGCTTAAATTTTTCAAAGAGGCTGCAAGCCTCACGTTTTGTTTACAAGAAAAATGGACCCTGGGCACAAATATATTCACCACATTGTGTGTGCACCAGAAGGGTAATAGAGCATTTTACACGGTTTCCTTCCAAAACACAGTTTTGTCAGGAGATCTGCCACCCTGGACACCGCTATGTTTTCTTCAGTTTTGTAGAGACAGCATGGCGTAAAAAAAGTCAGATCGACCTGAGTGTGAATTCCCATTCTGCCTCTTACTTGCTTCATGACCTTCGCTTCCTTAAGCCACTGGGGAGATGGCACGGCTCAAAACATGGTCGTGGAGACTCACCGGCATAAATGTTACGCGTTTAGCGCGTAGCCTGGCACATAGTATGTGCTCAGGCTCCTTTCCCTACGTAGGCTCCTTTCCCTGAGCCTAAATACTGCCTCCTTTCCCTACGTAAGTGTTTCCAAAATGCTTTTACCTCTGTTTTCATGGAAAAATCACTGATTAAGAGTCGGTGAATTATCACCTACAGCCCGTAACGTTTGGTTTTTGAAGTTTTTATTTAAATTCCAGTTAGTTCACATACAGTGTAAAATTAGTTTCAGGTATACATGACAGCGATTCAACACTTCACCCAGTGCACATCGCAAGTGCCCTCCTGATCCCCGTCACCTGTTTCACCCACCCGCCACCCCTCTCCCCTCTGGTAGTTATCGTTTGTTCCCTTGAGTTGAGTCTATTTCTTGGTTTGTCTTTCTCCTTTTTTCCCTCCATTGCTCATTTGTTTTCTTAAATTCCACATGTGAGTGGAATTATATGGCATTTGTCTTTCTTTGATGGACTTATTTCGCTTAGCATTCTACTCTCCAGCTCCATCCATGTTGCTGCAAATGGCAAGATTTCATTCTCATGGCTGAATAATACTCCTTTGTGTATATATACACTGCATCTTCTTTATTCATTCATCGGTCATCAAGATGAAAACTTCTGCACAACGAAGGAAACAACGAAAAACCTAAAAGGCAACCTACAGAACGGGAGAAAATATTTACAAATGACATCTCTGACAAAGGATTAGTATCCAACATATACAAAGAACTTCACAAACTCAACACCCCCGAGCCGAGTCATCTAATTAAAAAATAAGCAGAAGATTAAATAGACATTTCTCCAAAGAAGACATCCAGAGGGCTAACAGACACATGAGAGATGCTCACCATCACTCATCATCAGGGAAATACAAATCAAAACCACGAGGAGATACTCCTCACGCCTGTCAGAATGGCTAGCACCAACAACACAAGAAGCAGTAGGTGTTGGCGAGGACGTGGAGAAAGGGGAACCCTCCCGCACTGTTAGTAGGAACACAAAGTGATGTAGCCACTGGGGAAGACATTATAGCTTCCTCAAAAGATTAAACATAGAACTGCCCTGTGACCCAGCAATTGTACCACTAGGCATTAATCCAAAAACTACAAAGATACTCATTCAAAGGGAAACATGTGCCCTGGTGTTTATAGCAGCATTATTTACAATAGCCCAACTATGGAAATAGCCCAAATGTCCATCCACTGATGAATACGTAAAGAAGATGCAGTCTGTATATACATAAAGGAATATTACTTTAGCCGTTAAAAACAACGAAATGTTGCCATATCATTACTTTTGGCCAGCTGATTTGTGGCACAGGAAATTTTTCACATATTTCCTATCATACTGAAATTTTCATATTTAAAAACAGATGTAAATCCTTCCTGCCCTCCCGTGCTCAGAGTTATTATGATAAGACTCAAAGGAAGAAAGATCATTGAACGCTCGGATGGCTGTTTCCAGGTGTTTGTTGTCACTGCTACTGTTGCTGACCGATGGCCATTCTTACTTTGTTATGTACCAAGAACAAGATGGGTTATTGTGACATGTTTCCTGTATGGGGAATTGAAACTCACCTATCAGTGGCTTCAGTGATTTATCCAACGTCAGACAGCTGGTAAATTTGACCAGAATGCGGATGTTGGATTCTTAGACCAAAGTATTTCCTTGCTCTACCCTTTCCCTCCTCCCTCCACTGCCAACGATCACAACTCCTGACTACCATTGCTCCTGACTACCACCACAGCTGGTTCTGCCTCAAAGAGTGTGGCTAGCTGAAATCACTTCCTGAGCCCCCAGCCTCAGTGTTCTCAGCAAAATCCAAATAAGGGATTTAGGGGTGCTTGGATGGCTTAGTCTGTTAAAGCATCTGACTCTTGATTTCAGTTCAGGTCATGATCCCAGGGGCAGGGAATTGAACCCCGTGTTGGGCTTCATGCTGAACGTGAAGCCTGCTTAAGATTCTCTCTCTCTCTCTCTCTCTCTCTCTCTCTCTCTCTCTGTCCTGCTCATGCTCTATCTCCCTCTTTCTCTCTAAAGAGTTTTTAAAAAATTGTTGAAAAAACAAATGAGGGATTTATTCCATCAGTGGTTCTCAAATGCTCTTTGACAACAAATGTCAGGAAGTTAAATTTGTGGCCATGAGATAAAATACATCCATGTTATATTTATCTGCAATGTAGTGAGTTTTTATAATAATTTTATTTAGTTCAAGAAACTTTCCTGTCTCTTAGGAATGTATTTTTACTTTTTTCGTGTTAAAAATGCCCTTTTTTTAATAAAGCCATGGGGACCGTGGATGGTGCTTGGGTTGTTATTTTGTTTGTTGATGAATTTTTCATAATTCTTTGGCAAAATATAAAATTGAACCCTAAAATAGTCCCCAGGTCCTCTTTTTCTTAGAACTGTCCCATGGATGCCACAAATCTGGAAAATGCCAAGACCCATAGAACAAGTGCTCTCTGGTTCTGTTCCACACATACCACTAGGGGTCTTAGAAGAAACAGCTGAAGGTCGTAAGCTTCCCTTCTTGATCAGACCTCACCAGAAACTGTCTTGCCAAATTAGCCGCATCAGAGCAGCCAAAGACAGGAACTGCAAGCTCCTAAAAATAACACTGGGATGGCTGTGCGTGCCATCAGAGCTATAAGGATCGCAGCTGTGCCCCACTTGGGAAGGTTGGCAAAGCCCTGGCCGTCTGATCCAGACGGAGAAGCACCAAAGCCATTTCTGAGCCTCTTTTCCCTCTCTGATATTTGGGTTTTTTACTGGGAGAGCGATTTCCTTCGTTCGTCACCCAAACACAATGGCTGAATCCGTGATCAGGTCAGGAAGCCAACGTGGTGCTGTATAGGTTGATAACCAAGGTATCCACTGGGCTGCTGGTGTCTCGATGGGCCCCTTTCTGTCTATGCCCCTCCTTCTCTGCCCTTGGACCCCGGTCTCCAAAGGAGAGCCTCTCACCCAAAAAGCCCATAAATTTTTTCGACTTCAGATCTGGGATGCATTGTCAGAGGACATTCAGCCCCGTCCATGTATCTAGAGAACACAGAAGGGAAAGTCATCTGTCCATGATGTGAGAACACTGGGTCAGAAGTCTACCTCTTCATCACAGACACAGGCCCCCTTTCTGCTGGACCCTGTAGTAAGCCTTGCATCGTATCACTCATCCTCACCGTCACACGGTGAAGTCCCATTCGTTTACCATTTTATAGATGAGGCAACTTGTCAATCTACCAAACAACTGTGTCACCCTCACCACCTGTGAAATAAAAGCATTGTACCTACTTCACAAGGTTGTTGTAAGGGTTATGTCTGTTTAGTCTATGCTGCATCATAGGGGTTGTTATTCATCGTCTTTGTGTCAGGGCCAACGCTTGACCAACCATGATGCCCTATAGACATTTTTTCCAGTGAGCGAGCCTGTGAATTAGTACATGAATAAAAGGATATGTAGGACATAATCAGCCCTTCTTCTTAAGGTGCTAGAGTTGAAAGAACAGGCATCGCTGAGTGATTTATACTTTTAAGTGCTTATTATTGAGCTAAAGATTGTTGAAACGTGTTCATTCAGAGACTCGTCCTGCACGAAAACATCTAGATGCAGGATTCACAGAGGAACACTGACCATGCCCATTCTTTGCCAGGCCTGCCCATATGATGAGTGTTCATCAGAAGGCTAGTATGTGACAGAGCCGGGATATAGCCCTGTATCTGTTGGACTCAAAATCCAGTGTTTTTGAATGACTCCATTCCACTGCTGAACCCCTGAAACCCTTATTTAGGGTACCTCCCCAATATTTTAGCAAGATAATAGAAGCTCATTTCAAAGGTAGGTGCTCTGCCCCCAGGGTGAAGACCGCTTGACTCCACTGCCCTCCTTCAGGAGACTTTCAGGAGCACTTGCCTGTCTGCTGACTCAGTCCTCTCCTCTCCACCCTGTTCCTTCCAGGAGCATCACTGCCTTCGCATTAAAATCCTGGGGGACTGTTACTACTGTGTTTCAGGGCTTCCAGAGCCCCGCCAGGACCACGCCCACTGCTGCGTTGAAATGGGCCTCAGCATGATCAAAACCATCAGGTAATCCGGGGTCTCCTCCATAATTCCCAGGCCTTCAGTGGGCACAAAGACGAACCACCCCATATATCCTTTGTGGTAGATCATGCGTGTGTTGAGTGGTGACGCCCTTTGACTTATGTCATGAAACCTGCATGGCCATTAATTCTCCCACACGAACCAATCAACCTGCCAGTTTCATCATGTTCTATTTCTACCTCACTTTCAATGACTTGTGCAGCAAATTTGCATTACCAGTGTCCTTGTGGGGATACATCAAGGACCGAGATGAGTGTGGTGCTTGACTTCAGGAAGGTTACTCACGATGGTACAGTAAGTTCTGAGATGAATCCAAACCAGGGTGCGTCAAGGGGAACAGAGGAGGAGCAGCTCATTTGGGCCAGGGTGCTGGAAAAGGCCTTCCAGAGTAGAGCCAAGCTGTTTTCTGAAAGGTGAGCGGATTTTAGACCATGGAGGAGGTTTGGGCACAGCTGGACATACGGGGAATCGGGACATGCTGCAGTGACAGCTGGTGAAGCCTAGGGAGGAGAGGGCCAGGACAGATGGACTGCAGATTGAGAACAGGCAGGGCCCACAGGGCCTTCTCAGCCATGATAAGGGTTGCACTTTAGCCTGAGGCCGACAAGAAATCATTGTAGGGCCACCGCCATGGTTGGTTTCATGGGTGCTTTTGGCTTTGGTCAGTGTATCTGGTAAATAGAAGCTTAATCAAGAAGGCAGGAGGGATTGAGGTCAAGGATATTGGGATTAGACTGTGGCTCTGGGACAGATGCTCCGTGTTGCCAGAGCTCCCCTTGAGCTTCTAAATGTGGTTGCAGAGCCTCCAAGCATTACAGCCTTTCCCAACCACAGCAGAGACAGTAAAGAAGGTACGTGGGCTGAAGTCTCTGTGGCTTATGCCTTCATCTTACAAGGGAAGAAGAATCCTGCCATTAACAGGCCAGAATATTCTTTCGTGAACTCACGCCTCGGTTGTGTGGTCTAGCAGCCATGTTTGTGACCACTGGCCTTGTCCATCTGGATTAAAGAACAGCAGGAGAACAACTCCTGAACCCCACACATATTCTCCTCTAAAGGCTCAGCCCAACTGCTGGCTCCCGGGACCAAACCCAGAGTGGGCAGGAGGGATCTATGCAGTTGGAGGCTCCCTTTCTAGAGCCTGACCATGCCCAACACGGTGTGCCTGGGCTCCTTCGACCGGCTGATAGATCCCTGACTTCATTCAGGTTTAGGGAAGAGGTCTCTTGACATCCGGAAATGCTGTGTGGCCCTCTAATTAAGAAGAGGACAGAAGCTCTTTCTCTAAATATGATTTTCCTTCATTGATGTGACACTGGTCATCTCAAGACTTGGCCATAGATCACATTCCCGGTGGGCAGATATGCTGGCTGACTCCTAGGCTCCCACCTCTGGGACCAACCCATGACCAGGGCCAGTCGAGGTGACGTGGTGCTTTGCCATGGGATGTATGATGCAAATCCAACCATCACCACCCCTAAGTCCAAGTAGACAGGTGGAGAGTGACAGGACACGCCCCCTCTTTGACAGCAATTCAGAAGTTGTCTCCTCCACGGCCTGTGGAGAGAGGAGCCCAAAAGTTCCAACCCCAAGTTCCCTTTTGGTCGATGGAAAAGGCTGCAGGTGCTTCTTGGCTATTAATTTGGACACTGGCGAGTCTTGCCCTGAAAACTAGGGTGAATTGTAATATTCTAGCTGGCTTCAAGGAAGGCCCCAGGACACCCCGAAGGCTCTATGTTTTGTGTGCATCCTACAACTTGTCAGGTGTGTGAAGTTTATTCTACCGGCCAATCCGTAGGTCGGTCAACAAAGAACCTGTGGAGCTCTGCCACGTGTCGGGTGCCACCATACTAATCCCTAGAAGTACAGTGATCAACGTGTCGTGGGTGTCTTTCTCCCACCCGTGGGTGTCGTCACCCAGGGTGATAACGTGGATTTGCTGTCTGTGAAATGAGGAGATTGGGCCAGACCAGCTCTGAAGTCTCTGCCAGTTCTGAAAAGCTGTGATTTTTGATCACCCACATCACAAAAAGGCTTCCTTTTTTTAAGTTAAAAATTTAAGTGAATTTAATTAGACTTAATTTAATTTTTCATTTAAGTCCAAGTTCGTTAACAGAACGTAACATATGTTAACGTAGTTCACATCGCTGTGTCGTTGACACAGTGCCATAATGATTGCAGGAGAACTCGGTGAGTCATCACTTACCTACGACACCCAGTGCTCATCCCAGCAAGTGCCACAGACTTTCTTTTTAATTTACTTTTATTTTTTATGGTGAAATCATGGACAAAAAAAATTGCGTGGGTCTAAAGTGCAGAGCGTGCTGCTTTAATGTACGTGTACGTCGTGGAATAATTACGAAGTCAAGTTAGTGAGCACCCATTGCCTCACTTAGTGGTCTTTTTCTCATGTTTTTGGTGAGCCCACTTGAGATCTACCCTTCTGGCAAATTTCAGGTATACACTACAGCATCATTCACTGTCATCACCATGCTGCACGTTAAGTCCTCAGAGCTTATTCCTCTTATAACTACAAGTCTGTCCCTTGACCAATATCACCCCATTTCCCCCACCCGCCCCCAGCCCTGGCAACCACCTTTCTACTCTGTTTCTATAAATGTGGCTTTTTTGTTTTAGATTTCACATACACAGTATTTGTCTTTCTCTGTCTGGCTTATTTCACGTTGCGTAATGCCCTCCAGACTCATCCTTGTTGATACAAATGGTAGGGTTTCCTTCTCTTTTTAAGGCTGAGTAATATTCCATTACGTATACGTATATGTACATGTGCATGTATATACATACCACATCTTCTCTATCTGTTCATCCATAGACTTTCCATGGGAGTTTGTATCTTGAGCGTAAACAGCAGAAACGCTGCAGAGAGGGTTTTGCAGAAGAAATGAACAGTGATCATCAAAATGCTTAACATACTTACAACATGGTCATTTATCTCTCTGGAAAAGACCTCATTCCTCCTGACCGTTTTGTCCAGTGTAAAGGTCTCCTTTCTGGAGTCCCGGACGAGGTCAGTGAGATGTCGGGTTTGGATGCGTTGAAATGACTCGAGAGCTTTCTCTCATCAGTTTATTAAGGCTACTTTTACTCTTTAAGAATAAGACAGTTCAGTAGGATTTTTTAAACTGCATAACTCAGAGTCTATTAATATTCAAACACTCCTTGATTACAATAGAGGTGACTGGAGGTCCAAAATTAATCCTTCCAGTTAGCAACAAAACATGATGCGGAGGAATAAATAAGAACACTGGAATTAGGCAACTTTAGTTGCAATAGGTTCAGACTTCTAGAGCTTCCACTCTTGCAGTCTGCTGTTGCCAGACTGAGGAACGACGGGCAGGCAGTATTTCTGAATGTGTGTAGAAGAGAATCTCATTTCCATAACTTTATCAAAAAGCTCACAATCTTAACCATCATTTACACAAGATGCAACTTTTTCTTCAGACCCAAAGGCACTTGGTCCAACTGGAGAACTTACTAGAAGTCATAAGGTCTGGAAGCATTCATAACATCATACTACGCATGTTGTTGTGTAATGAAAATAAGCCATTTATTGAATGGTGTTCCCAGACTTGATGACTGCCCCCTATATTTGTCATCAGAGATCGATCCCTCTTGGAGGTATTGTCCCCACCTTGTCAAGGTCTCTCCTTGTGCCTTTTTTGACATTTCCTCAAAGAGTTGGGGTCCCACCGTGGTCCCCAGAGTGCGCAGTGAGGGGCCGGTGCTCTGATGGCCAGATGGCATCTGGATCCTGGGTCTGTAGATCCCAAAGTAGTTCCTTTGCTGGTTGAGATTTACCACCTTTGCACAAATGGCAAACCAGCTCTCAAAACGACCCTGAACCTCATTCACAGATGAGTCTAAATACGGGATGGAGGTCATCCTGCGATCCCAGACTGCTGAGGACGGGTGCCCAAACCAGGAGAGGACACGGTCAGCTGCTGCTGGTTAGAACACTAGGCAGGATTCCCAAGTGAGCGAGGGTCGAGGCAGTCAGAAGAACGAGCGTGACCAAAGTCATCTCCCCTGCCTTTTGTCTTTTCCAGAGGTATCTCCACTCTAGTCTTTTTGATGGAAAAATAGAGGTGTTTTCCTGGAAACAAAGGTGTGAAGAATATGCTTTCCTAGCCGTTAAGAATGGCAGAAGCCCTGTGTGTGCGTGAATGTGTGTGCATGTGTATATGTTTAGAAGTGCGGTGTTTATGTATACGTGTGTGTCTGGCATGTGTGTGTGCACACGTGTAATGTGTGGGTGTGTGCATGCACGCGCGTGCACATACGTGCCTGTACACGTGTGCAGGCGTGTGTTTGTGCACATGTGTGAATTTGTGCAAGTGTGTGTGTGTGTCTTCAGCATTTGAAGCAGGCCCTTGATGATCACTACAATTCTAAGTCCAGACAGTGGAGTTAGTGCACAGATAGTTGGTGACCTTGCGAGACAACTGTGGCTTTATCCCTCGGGTGATGAGAATTCACTGACACTTAAAGTAAGGGAGGCGTCCTGTTCCCGCCTGGGTCTAAGGAGGATAACCGTGGACGTGGGTAATTCTCTCTCTGGTTGCTTCTAAAGTTTGTTTATTTATTTTGAGAGAGAGAGAGAGAGAGAGAGAGAGAGAGAGAGAGACAATCCCAAGCATGCTCCGTACTGTCAGCACAGAGCCTGACACGGAGCTCGATCCCACAAACCGTGAGATCACGACCTGAGCCGATACCAAGAGTCAGACACTCAACCACCTGAGCCACCCAGGTTCCCCTCCAGTTGACTCTAGAGGAGAGAAGACAGATGCCGAAGGAAACTAGTTGGGAGAGATTTTTTGCAGCAACTGGGGGAAGAGATGCGGGGCCCAGAATGGAGCAGTAACTGTGAAACAGAAAGGGAAGAGCGATACGATTCGAACCGGAGAGCCTGAGCGTCTCCACAAGAGACGATATGTGATGTAAACATTTAAATTAAACCAGATGTGGATCAGAATAGTGAACTTATTTATCAGTTGACAGTGCTCCAGGGATTTGGGGCAGGATTTCACTTTACTGAAGATAGAGTTTGTTGCTGGGTCATGCCGACCATGGCGGTGTTCCCTGAATGAATGGTGACTTACGGGCAAGGGCTCGAGCGTATGTATGGGATGAGCCCTTGGCCTGCAGTCAGCAGACCTCATCTGGTTTCTGCCCCTTCCTGTTATTAGGTGTGTGACCGTGGACAAGTGTGACTTGACTTCTCAGAGCCTGCAGGGACTCTGCTGCAAAACGAGGATCGTAAGATCCAACCTCAGAGTATTCTTTCGAAAACTCGAATGGATTTTGAAAACTCAAATAAATAACACGCACATTATGACCGTCCACATATTTTTTAATAGAATCTTGCAGTTAAGGCTGAGTTTGGACACCGGAAAATTTGGCTCAGTTAAGTTATAGAAACCTATTCCTTTCTTACATTTTCTATTCTGTTCTTGGAAAATAATGATCATAGGGTTTATTGACCACCTGCGATGCTACTTGCCAAGCACTGAGATAAGTGTTTTACACGCATGATCTCATTAAGTCCTCACAACAATCCTAAGAGGTAGGCAGGGGTCGTAGGCAAAATACCGAATAACTCGTGTGACCACAGTACGGAATAGTCCAGGGCGGCCAATCAGAATGGATGGCAGCCATTACCAACCAGTATAGTTCTACAGGTACATCCTGGCTCGTTGAAACTCTGAAAGTTGGCCTCTGCCTTTACCAGAGAGGAAACTAGAGCTTACAGTGTTTGTGTAATTGCACAAAATCACACAACCATTCAGTGGCAGAACAAGGAACACCCATCTGGAACCTTCTGACTCCGAAGCCATTGGCCTTCACCGTCTTAATGCCCCGCCTCTCACCTCCAGGCTTCTGCAATGGCTTCTGATGCCTGAAACCTCCCATTAACAGCCGAAGGTTCAACACACAGGTCAAGAGACCGTCCATACATCCCTGATAAATTAGCAGAACCGATACCGAGAGGGAGGGGACGTCAGTTAACATCTGAGAATAACAAGATCGTAAGCCTTAATCAAGCCTCATCGTAAATCCATTCCATCAAGAATGCTTGATATTAGAAACCCGGTATTAGCTAGATGAATGGCAAAAAAAAAAAAAAAAGCGATTGAGTGTAACTTTATGTCTCGTGAAGCACTTAATACCATTTCGTGCATGTCTGTTCGTAAAATTAAATTTATTAAAATAGGCTTAGATAATAGTTCCATTAAATAGATTGCAAAGTGGCTCCAGGGGGCTCCCCTTCACACGTCCCGGGTCTATTTTGGGGGAGGCTTTAGAGCTGAGAAGACACAGGGGTAAGGTGGGCTGCTACAGGCAGTATCCTTGTTCATGATCTGAAAAGGTTTCCCGGATGAATCTTCATGAAGACTGCGGAGTCTGGTCTTCTCAGCGCCTTTGCTAAAAAGTCATAGAATGACACCAGCATGGCGAGCAGGAACTGGCTGGTCCCCAACAGTTACTTGGAGCAAAGATCTTAATCCCTGTGGTGGAGTTGCCCTGCCAAGCCACACAGCAGGACAAGGAGTGAGAAACAGGAGTTTTTGCCGCCCTTCCTGGAGGCAGAAATGCCCAGGCCCCCTCCTGGTGTCTCCTGCTCAGTCTCTCTCTCTGTTTCTTGTATTTCTTTTGAGCTCTTTTTCTCCACTCTCCCATCATTGCCCCTTCCTTCCCTCCTTATTTCCTTCCTTCCTTCTTTCCTTCCTTCCTTCCTTCCTTCCTTCCTTCCTTCCTTCCTTCCTTCTCTCCCACCCTCATTCCCTCTTTCCTTCCTTCCTTCTTTCCCCTTTTTTCCCTTCTTTCCTCCCTCCTTTCCTTCTCCCTCCCTCCTTCCTTTCTTCCTTCCTTCTTCCTTCCTTCCTTCCTTCCTAACTTCCTTCCTTCCTTCCCTTCCTCCCTCCTTCTTTCCTTTCCTCCCTCCTTCCTTCCTTTCCTCCCTCCTTCCTTCCTTCTTCCTTCCTTCCTTCCTTCCTTCCTAATTTCCTTCCTTCCTTCCCTTCCTCCCTCCCTCCTTCTTTCCTTTCCTCCCTCTTCCCTTCCTTCCTTCCTTCCTTCCTTCCTTCCTTCCTTCTTTCCTTCCATCCTTCCTTCCTTCCCACCTTTCTTCCTTCTTTCTTCTTTCTTTCCTTCCTTCCTTCCTTCCCCCCCTTTTTCCCTTCCTTCCTCCCTCCTTCTTTCCTTCTCCCCCCCTCCTTCCTTTATTCCTTCCCTTCTTCCTTCCTTCCTTCCTTTCTTCCTCCCTTCCTCCCTTCCCTCCCTCCTTCTTTCCTTCCATCCTTTCTTCCATCCTTCCCTCCTTCCCACCTTTCTTACTTCTTTCTTCCCTTCCTTCCTTCCTTCCGTCCTTCTTTCCTTCCTCCCTCCCTTGCTTCCTTCATTCTTTCCTTCCTTCCTACCTTCCCTCCTTCCCTCCCTCCTTCCTTTCTTCTCACCCTCCCTCCTTCCTTCCTTCCCACCTTCCTTCCATCCTTCTTTCCTTCCCTTCCTCCCTCCCTTCCTTCCCTCCTTCCCACCTTTCTTCCTTCTTTCCTTCCTTCCTCCCTTGCTTCCTTCCTTCCTTCCTTCTCTCCTTCCCTCCCTCCTTCCTTTCTTCTCACCCTCCCTCCTTCCCTCCTTCCCACCTTCCTTCCATCCTTCTTTCCTTCCCTTCCTCCCTCCCTTCCTTCCCTCCTTCCCACCTTCCTTCCTTCCTTCCTTCCTTCCTTCCTTCCTTCCTTCCCCTCCTCTACCAATCACTGTCTCTTTTTCTGTCCCCCTAATGCCCCCTCTCTCTTTGTTCTGAAATACCATTTTCTACAGCAGCCATAAAGCCCCCTCTCCTCTTAAAGATGTAGCAGTCAGAGTGTTCTTCAGTCCATGGACAGGATTTTTTTTTTTTTGAAAAATTACTTACAATGGTGGAAATTGAATATATCTAGTAATAATAGTTGCTAAAGCTACGATTAGTGGAAGTTTCGGCATGTGCCAGGCACTATGCTAAAGTTCCTAACTCCCCTCACCTAAACCCTGTGCGGTAACTACTGTTACTTTCCCCACTTTCCAGAGGAGGGACCTGAAGCTCTGATAGGGTAGGTAACTTCTGATCAATGACACACGGCTCGTAAGTGGCAGATAAAAGACACTGAGCCATGTCCAGGGGACTCTGTAAATAAGCAAAGGCAAATAAATAGTTGGATAACTTTTGGCACACTACAAAATAGAAAAACGGGTAACCACGAAGCACCATGGGTTACATTAATATTCAGTGGTATAAGAAAATGCTTGTGAGTGTAAAGTTTGCTTATTTATTTTGTTTTTTTGTTTTTTTGTTTTTTTTTAATTTTTTTTTTCAACGTTTATTTATTTTCGGGACAGAGAGAGACAGAGCATGAACGGGGGAGGGGCAGAGAGAGAGGGAGACACAGAACCGGAACCAGGCTCCAGGCTCCGAGCCGTCAGCCCAGAGCCCGACGCGGGGCTCGAACTCACGGACCGCGAGATCGTGACCTGGCTGAAGTCGGACGCTTAACCGACTGCGCCACCCAGGCGCCCCATATTTTGAGAGAGAGAGAGAGAGAGAGAGAGAGAGCAAGCATGAGTGGGGGAGGGGCATACACACAGAGAGAGAGATAATCCCCAGCAGACTCCACACTGTCAAGAGCCTGACTCAGGGCTTAAACTCACCACCCGTGAGATCATGACCTGAGCTGAAACTCAGAGTTGGACGCTTAACCACCTGAGCCTCGCAGGCACCCCGACCTGTGTTAATTCTTTTGTGATTACAAGTCGGTATTACTAACAAAAATCGGTATCAGCCATTCTTTTGGGGTGTTTGAATACACCAGGTTAAGCGCTTTATGTACGTGATTTTACCAAGCATCCTAGCGGTTCCACAAAGGACCCCTTCTCTTTCCCATTGCACCTGAGAAGGCAGCAGGTGGGGGGGGGGGGCTAAGGCACCCAGCCTGAGACCCACAGCCAGCGAGCGGGGAAACCCAGCTTCGCACCTGGGCCTGCTTTCATGCGGAGTCTGCCTCTCGGTGGCGTTGAAGTGATTTGCGTTGAGGAGCCCACACCACTTCCACTGCCAGAGGGGAGGGGGGAGCATACGTTCGCTGCAGTTCCCGCAGGCAGCAAGGGGTAGAGCCAGCGTTCGAACTCCGGTCTCTGCCCCCAAAGCCGAGGACTTGGGTGTCCTTCCTCCCACGGTGCCAACTGCTCCAGTGTGGAAGTTGGTCTTTTTGTTCATCCATTTACGTAACAGTGGGGAGAGTCTGATTCACAGATCAGTGATGGCTACCAGATGATACTTCCCGTCATTCCTCCAGCACCTTCCACAGATTGGTTAACTGGCTTCAGAAAGAACCATCTGAAGCCCTGAAACCAAAAGAAAAAGTCTCGTTCTTTTCATGCTCTGCCACTCACCGAGCCCTCTCCTCTTTAACGGCTCCCTTAAAAGAAATGACGTTTTCAAACTTTTGCGGGTCTATTGTTGTGTTATTGGTCCCCAGCTTGACATACAGCTGCAAAAACGAATAATAATTATTATCGCTTTGAGTTTTTATTTATTTATTTTGAGGGTGGGGAGGGGCAGAGAAAGAGGAGAGAATCCCAAGCAGGCTCCGTGCTGTCCGCGCAGAGCCAAAAACTAATAATAATTATCCAGTGCATTCTTTACCTAAAAGAAATGTTAGACGGAAGCTTAACGTGAGAGGCAGAGATGCTTTATTTGAAGGGGGGAGTCGTGGGGGGGGTGCCGCCTCCCCAGCTGGCAGGTCCAAAGCCATCCCTGTGGTTCCCAGGGCTCTCAGAAGCATCCGAGGACCACGTGGGGCTAGAGAGCAAGAAAAGCCTCTGAGCTGTGGCCGTTAATTCAGGAAATACTTTGAAGCATGGACCGACCCTATGCGCTCAGCGCTGTGCTAAGGTCTGGGCTACGTGGAAATAGAAGATCATACCCTTGCCCTCCAGAAGCTCAGAGTTCGTGGGGAGGAAGGAGAAGGCGCGGGTGTTTAGGACGCAAGTGATCTACAGTCATTTTCTCTTGATCTGCGGCTGGTGCGACACAGCAAAATATCCCTGGGGCTCCGCCGTGGAGGAAGTGGGCGAGACTCGGAACTCAGAGCAGATTCCGTTCGTTTTAGCCTCGGCAACGCTCACGGCGTGGGGGTGGCCACATCCGTGTCTGTACGCGACACACATACAGGCGTGTGCCATGTCCGTCCCCTCCAGCACTGATCCTGAAACACGGTTGAGGTGCTGTGCAACTGCCGGGTAGCCTTTCCAAGGAGGATGATCGATGCCTGTAAATTATTCATTACTTTCACACCGTTTCATGGCTGTCTTTCGTTTGAGACAAGTCCCAGACGGAACAAAAAGAAAGGGAAGGAAAAAAAAAAAACGCATAAGGAAATTTGGTCCTGTTACGATTTTTGCCTGGTGAAAGAAAACAAAAGACCTAAATGCCTTTTCATTAAGACCTTCCCATGCAGTCCCTGTGTCACGTTAATTACCTAATGGCATTAGCACAGTGTGCTGTTCCTTAGTCCCTCACAATTAGTTGGCGAAGCATTTTAACATCCATTACCTCCTTTGGGGCTCACAAAGCCTCCGTTAGTAAAACAATCTGCTAGAGCCTTATTTTGTAACCATTGAAACTCAGGGTCAGACTGAGCTGTTGACCCAGGATCACGTGCCATAGACAGCACCTGTGTTGCAAAGAGGCCGAGGTTTGAAGACACAGCAGCCCCACTTTGGTCCTAGAATCCTGCTGACTGGCTCTGTGACCACAAGAAAATCCTTCTACTTTCCTGGGCTGCAGTCCCTTCATATGTGATAAGCGACCAACTCGTCCTACATCTGTGCCACACACTTTCTCAACTCTGCATGCATTTATGCACTCCATCCTGACACTGATCTTATTATTCCCATTTTATAGAAGGAAGTTAAGTAATTTGCCTAAGGTCATGCAGAGCCCATATTAACGCCTACAACCATAGGGGTTAATGAGAAGAAGGTACGTTGGAATAATGATTGTGCCAGTCAGCATAGCCCTGGTTATGCTGAAGTAATAAACATCCCACCAAACCTCAGGGTCTTAAAACAGCAAATAGTTTTCACTCACATTTCTTGTCCCCCTGGGAGGGTTGGGAGAGTGGAAGGGTACCACTGTGCATCATCCTCACTCAAGAACCCTGGTTTAGGGGCACCTGGGTGGCTCAGTTGGTTAAGCATCTGGTTCTTGATTTGGGCTCAGGTCATGATCTCCAGGTTTGTGGGTTTGAGCCCACATCGGGCTCTGTGCTGAGAGGGTGGAGCCTTCTTTAGATATTCTCTCTCGCTCGCTCTCTCTGCCCCTCCCCCTCTCTCGCTCTGTCTCTCGAAATAAATAAGCATTTTAAAAATGTTTAAAAAAAGAGCCCCGGTTGGGGCACCTGGGTGGCTCAGTCAGTTGAGCGTCCGATTTCGGCTCAGGTCATGATCTCGCACCCGTGGGTTCGAGCCCCGCATCAGGCTCTGTGTGGACAGTTCAAAGCCTGGAGCCTGCTTCGGATTCTGTGCCTCCCTCTCTCCCTGCCCCTCCCCTGCTCACATTCTGTCTCTCTGTGTCTCTCAAAAAATAAAATAAAACGTTTAAAAAAATTAAAAAAAAAAAAGAACTCTGGTTTAGAAGGCTGCCCCAATGTCCTTGACTGATGATTGACACAGAAAGAGGGGGGATAAAAAAAGACAAGGAGTGTGATTGTTCAGGCTCTTAAAGCCTCTTCCCGGAAGTGAATCGCGCACGTTCACTTCTGTTCACATTTCGTTGGCCGAAAGCAACGTGAAACGTACAGGTAAGTGCAATCCTCCCACTTGCTTGGATCCTGTGGTACTAAACACAGCTGGCAAACAGCACTGAGGACCTCTCCCAGCGACCTGCCTCACAAAAGCTCATGGGGAAAAGGCATCAGAGCTCAAATGCTCCTCTCAAGTGCTGGACGCTGTTTCTCCTCTTGCCTCCTTCCGGTTTTTCACATGGCTTCCGCTATTAGCATCATCAGTGGATACTATATAGTGTTAACTTCGAAGTTAAAGTTAAATCCAGAAACTGGATTCTTCACCAGGGATGAGGACTGTTTCTTTAGCCACAGACATTCTTCCATGGCTGCCTTCCTAGAGCCTGATTTATTTCAGTATTTCTATATTTTCAACCCATCGCAATTTTACCTTCCTATTTAAATAAATAACTTTGTATGATCTTATAGTTTGTTAGGAAGAGCGAACACGAACACTCAGTTTCGTACGTGGAATCGTTCATTCATTTATTCTTTCAGAAAAGGGGGGGCAGGGGAGTCACGTTTTTAAGCCCAAGTCTTTTTTTTTTTTTTTTTTTTTTAAGCCCAAGTCTTTACAAGGCATGAATCTCCAGGCGTAGTTCAAGGGTCAGCTGTATTGTATTCCACCATTTGAATTTCTTTCTACATAAACAACATCGTTTAACGCATAAACTAAAATTGTTTGAACTGCTCTGTACGTTAAGAAGGGATGTGGGTGCCTGCGGAAACCTTCCAACGGTAGCAGTCCTTTCTTTTCTCAAGAAGCTTCGTCCATGCAACCTATATATCGAATTTTGGTGAAGATTGTTAAAGAGCTGTAAATGGGGTCCTAACATTTTCTTCCTGCATGCCATTGGACGAACCCGCTCAGCCCTGGGATGGGAGCGCTCTGTTCGGAGACGGCTCTGGGGCTAGGAGGGCAGGAAAGAGTTGTCATCAAGGGAGTGACAGAATGACAAGGTCGCATTTGCGTTTGTGATAGCCGGGTAGAGCACAGGCTGGAGGAAGGTCAGGCTGGAGCAGGGACTCTGAACCAAAGCACCGAAGTATGCTGAAGTAGAATGCTAGCGGGAGGAACAGAGAGAAGGAAACTGAGTGAAAATGAAAATACTTGGGTTGGAAAAGGAGTGTACCGGAGAGAGCGGAATCTATGGTGGATCCCGGGTTATGCACTAGGGGGCAGACAACGATGTCGAGGCCATTCTCTGAGGCAGGTTGTGTAGAATGAGCAGGCTTAGGGAGGAGGGTGATAAGGACCCTTAAAATTTCAGATAGAAGACTACGGGAGTTTTGGGGGAGGAAGAGAAGCCTTCCAGCTACCAGGAAATCTAACAAGGCTTCACGGAAGAGGTTGCATATGAATGGGCAGGAGTTGAACTTACGGAGTTGGAAAGGTTGGGGCTGCCGCCGAGGCCAAGAGTGTCTGCTCTGGCCTTACGCGCGTCTTTTCGTTCACCTATGTCAACAGGTATGTGAGGTCAAGGACGAAGCACGATGTTGACATGCGGATCGGAATCCACTCGGGCTCGGTGCTGTGTGGCGTGTTGGGTCTGAGGAAGTGGCAGTTTGATGTCTGGTCTTGGGACGTGGACATCGCGAACAAACTTGAGTCTGGAGGAATCCCTGGGTAAGTCAAAAGCAAAGCCCTTTTCTTGTTTAACCCTTATTGTTTGCTCCCTTTGTGATCGTTTTCCCTGTGCAGAATTTGGAGGTCTCCATCTAAGAAACCATCATTTGGGTGGAGACAGAACGTTAAAACTTCACACAAACATTGGTTTTCAGACTTGAGTTCATGCTGAAATCAGCAGAGAAGCCTTTTAAAAACAGTGGTGTCCAGACCCCATGTCAGTTCATAGAAAGCAAAATGTGTGGAGAATCTGTAACTTCTTAAAGCAATTCTCCTGGGCAGCCAGGGATGAGACCTCCTGACCTTCTTTCTATACGACCTTACCCTCCCTTGAAAACTCAGCTCTCGGGGCGCCTGGGTGGCTCCGTCGGTTAAGCGGCCGACTTCGACTCAGGTCATGATCTCACGGTCCGTGAGTTCGAGCCCCGCGTCGGGCTCTGTGCTGACAGCTCAGAGCCTGGAGCCTGTTTCAGATTCTGTGTCTCCCTCTCTCTGACCCTCCCCCGTTCATGCTGCATCTCTCTCTGTCTCAAAAGTAAATAAACGTGAAAAAAAAATTAAAAAAAAAAAAAAGAAAACTCAGCTCTCCAAATGTGAGCAAGACCAATGGGTATGGAATCCTCAAAGGTGCTAGTGGCCTGGAAGGGGTCAATGAACCCTGGAAAGTAGAAGTGAGATTCTGCTTACACACATGGGGCCTGATGAGATTTTAGATATATGTAAGCCAGTAAGGTGTACTGACTTTTTGCACACTCTTTCTTTCTAAGAGATGATGCGTAATAGGTAGATAGATGATAGATAGAGAGATGATAGATAGATAGATAGATAGATGATAGATAGACCAATAGACAGCCAGAAAGCTAAGATAGAACACCTATGCATATTCCTTTCCCCACCCCTCACCCCCAGCCCTACATTTGGAGCCACAGAATTCTCTGGTATCTGTCATCATTCCTTGCTAATTATATTTAATATCAGGTAACATGGTATCATGGGAAATAAACTGTGGGCGTGGTATCAGAGAAAGCAGGATTTCCACTCTGCCCCGTACTAAGCTCTGTTAATCTTAACAAGTCATGGAAAGCAGGCACGGCACCTAGAGCTTTCATTGCCGTGTCTGTATGCTCTCAAGCCAACGCGTACCTTCTCTGAGTCTCACTTTCCTCACTATGAAAGAAGAGATGGTAATCCTGATATCGTACCTGTGATTTGATGCTCCGTATCCACGAAGGTGCGTTTTCTCATCTACCAAATGGGCAAAACCCACCATTGTGTCTGGGCCAGTTTGCACCATCCACAAAAGGAGGGGAAGAAATGCCTGTTCCCTAGAGTTGTTGGAAGAATGGAGATTGTAGGAGACGATCCATGCAACTAAGCATATAGTAATACCTTTGGCTACAAAATAGCACTTATGCAAACTAAGTGCTACCCAATTGTTACATCTTATTTACTATCATGACTGTTATTATTATTATATCCTAGCATTTGAAATTACTAGAAAATGTTGGCCCGCCATTCAATATATGAAAATACTGTCTGAGAACTGATTCATTCCCTTAGAGGGAAATGTCATTACGCACGCTGTCATCTGCAAATGCCTTACCCACAGCCTCGAGGCGATAGTAAGGATGAAAATGAACATCTGAAGCCCAGTTTCTATCAAAACATTTAAGCATATATTGATTGGAACTTCAGCGGAGGAATCAGTAATAAATAAAAACGAGGATGACTTCCACTATGGGAAACATAATATTGATTCAGTACATGCAAATATTAGTTCCCCTGAGCACTGGCAGCAGAATAATGAAATGTAGAATCCAGAGAAAATATCAAATGAAGTTGGTATTTAACTTAATTATTTTAAGAGAAAATCAACCCTAGGACCTAACGAAACCCTTCCAGGAGTTTCCTTTTGCCAGGGAGAAGAAGATGGCTTTCTAGCACCCAGTTCTGAGCCTGATCTGAGAAAGGAGACTGGGACATCCATTTCATAAAAGGTCAAGTGACCTCTCTGTTTTCCTAGGTTAGCATGACTGAGTTCCCAAGCGTTCACAAAATCCATCAAGAGAATAATTTGCACTTAGTCAAGACATTTCTCAAGAGCTCAAAACGTGTTTCGCACACTTTTATTTTTAGTATGTTGCCTTGCCTTTGAGATCGAGGACTATGCACAACGACACTTATTTGGAAAATACGGAGAATGGATCTTAAATGGTCAGAAATGCTGTTTCTTTACATGGCCTTTGCAGTGAGTTATTCCCTGTAAGCAGGGGTTCAGCAGGATGGGTGAAAAGTACAGTGTATTTGGAAACGCCTCTTTCAAAAAATTTTATTGTTTCCTTGGCTATATTTTTTTTTAGGATTGCAGAAGCCAACCAAAATATCAAGCATCCACCTTATTCATTCATACACTCGTTCATTCATTCATTCAGAGGAGCACTAAAATCAACCTAAGGAAATGACTTCTGAGCTGAATCAGGGAGTAGAAAATTATCATGTAGAAAACATGGAGTGAGCATTCTTGGCAGAGAGAGTGCCTTGTTCTGAGTTTAGTAGTCATGAAATAGCACCTTGAATTTGAAGAAATGCTGGTTACCTGATTAGCTGGAGAAAGCATAGGGTAGAGTAGGGGAGCAGTGTCAGAAAATGAGCTTTGAAGTGACAGAAACCAGAGAATGGAGGCTTAGAAGCCTGTTCAGGACTTGAGTCGTGTCCTATAAGCCTTGAGGATACGAGGGATAAACAACAGTGACATGATCACAGCGGCATTTTTGAGAATAATGTAGTAAGTTAGCACTTGCTTTTAGGGTATGTGCAGTATATCCATCATGTACTGTCTTGACTCCTTTACACAAATCGACTCCTGTAATACAATGACCCTAAGAGGTGGGTACTGTTATTTTCCCATGTTTATGGGTGAGAAAACACATTTACAGAAAGTGTAAGTAGTTTGCCCAAGATCTCTCAGCTAGCAAGTGGTTTCAATCCAATCTGCCCAAACAGTCGGTGCTAATCATCACCACACTAATCTACCCAGACCGTGACACGTCACAGTAAGTAGTCTGCCTGAGTTAGACAGTTATGAGGACAGAAATGCTCTTCACCAAAGGATTTACCATGCGAAGTTCCCACAACTGAAGTCTGATCCTTAAGTCGTCTATTGTTTTGCTAAACGAAACAAAAAATGAAACTTGGATCATGAGCTGGGATGGCCAGTAATGATGTTCACATGAGTCACTTACCTTGTGAGTGAGCCTAGCCAGCTGCCTGCCTGCATTCCCCAGCTTTGTTCCCTGCTCCTTGACATGTACGCTTTCTAGAGGAAAGGACATCATCGAGTGCTTTTCCTAAAGGACCCTGCAGGCAGCCCCGTGAACTTATAAGACCTGCCTTTGTTCTTAAGAAGCTTGTAGTCAAGTTGAAGAATCCAGGCGTAAATATATGAAAGTTAAAATGATAGGAGAAGGGGCGCCTGGGTGGCTTAGTCGGTTGAGCGTCTGACTTCGGCTCAGGTCATGATCTCACTGGACATGAGTTTGAGCCCCGCGTCGGGCTCTGTGCTGACGGCTCAGAGCCTGGAGCTTGCTTCCGGTTCTGTGTCTCCCTCTCTTTCTGCCCCTTCCCCGCTCTTCTCTCTCTCTCAAAAGCAAACATTCATAAAAGTTAAAAAAAATTAAAATGATAAGGAAAGTCCCAAGACCATGAGAAAACTACTGTTGTTTCATGGTGATCTGGACAGTAATTGCTGTCGGGTTCAGAAACATATATGGAACTTGTTTGTCTAGTACAATAACAACGCTGAAAAATCACTGATTCTTGAAGGGTTCTGGGGTCAGTCTGACAGTCCTAAGAAAAGCCAAAAGAAGTGCTTAAGTGTGGCTCAGCAAGGCTGTATTTTATCAGAGGCCGCAGTGACCCTTGGGGTGAAGTCAGCGATAATGCTGCTCACTGATTTATGCTTGTACTTCTGTTTTCTTTCATTCTCTCTGCTTTTTTAGGGGAACGCATATTGTCTTTGAGAACTTGTCTTCATGGCACGCGTGTGTGGCCCTGATGTTGGCTTTGCACAGGACAAAAACCAGTGATGGCCTTTGCAGGCCCCCTCGGGAGTGTATAATGACCTATGCTTTGTGCACACAGGAGGATTCACATTTCCAAAGCCACGCTGGACTGCCTCAACGGTGACTATAATGTGGAAGAGGGTCATGGTAAAGAGAGAAACGAATTCTTGAGGAAGCATAACATAGAGACCTATTTGATTAAGCAGCCTGAGGAGAGCCTACTGACTTTGCCCGAAGACATTGTCAAGGAGTCGGTGAGCTTCTCAGACAGGAGAAACAGTGGGGCGACATTCACAGAAGGATCCTGGAGCCCCGAACTGCCCTTTGATAACATAGTGGGGAAACAGAACGTAAGTCCTGGCTTCCTTCTTCTGGTTAGCCACGAATGCATGCTGTAGCGTACCCCCAGCCCAGAGAGAACCGATTAATCTTTTTAACCTTTTCTCTGCTGAGCATCGTAATTGCAAGCAATTAAACATCTCTCCTATGATGCAATTAACCCATGTATGCAATTTCAGGAAATGCCAGAGGGTTCCCCACACCCTCTTTTTTTTTTTGACCTAGCTGAAAATAAATGTCCTGTGAAGGTGGATTATAATCTCCACCCCCTCCCAAAATTGCTCGTGTCGGAAAAGATAAACCTGATGTTATTAATGTAACCACAAGAGTTGACGATCAAGTCCGCGAGAATACCATTTCTTAGGCAGCTGGTAGGCGAGGAGTTCTGAGTTGCCCTCTGAAATTCAAAATCAGGAGGGCACTGATGATCTGGGAACATAAAAGCATCACCAAGTGATGCCCAGGGGGAGCACCAGAGCATTCAGGAGTAGCCTTCCATTTCAGAGCTGCCCACATAGTTCTGTTCCTATTGAATGCGGATTTGTATCTTAAACGCAGGGCAGGGCTACTAAGTTGGTACATAGGTGTAACTCACTAGTAATCAAATTATTTTCAAAATGATTCCTTCCAATACCAGAATCACACTAAATCCAATGAGATGCTCGGACTCCAAGATGCACCAGAAAAGGGAGGCTGATCGGGGGAGAGAACCAGAGAGGTTCAAAGGTGCTCTTATCCCCGGCGTGCTTGTCCAGAGCATGGGCTAAATTACCTGCCCTCTTAGGAGTTTACTTTTAATCATTTAGGCCAAGCACAGGTAGCCGAATTTGTGTCAGTTCATGTGACAGGCCTTTTAAAGAAACAAACAAGAGCCAGTATATTATATAAGACTTGGAAATAGTTTCTCAAGCAAAAGCTGAAAGCGCTGTGCAGTCAGTCAACCACACCAAGGTGTCACCAGCTTTATGAAGACGTAAAAGGGTTGTTTCAATTCATGAACCTGAACTGTTCTCATTGACTTGCAGATAAGAAAAATCTATCTGCCTAAAGACATTTAGAACGGAAACGGTTACAATTCCGAAAGTCTTCCCTCTTTCTTCTGCACTTGAAAGATGCCTGGGGCACCCGGAGGCCAGGTTAACCTGTCTCTTTCCAGTTCTGTGTGAAGAAGCTACATACAGAACAGCGCCTGGGTCACATTCCACTGGGGAAGGATGTAGGTCCAGCTAAGCCTGCGGGCCTCGTAAGAGTCTACATTTAGGTCTTTGCGTTTCTTCTGAGTGTTTCATTTTCCCCCAAATTCTGTGTCCACACACGTCATCACGTGATTTCAGTGCCTTCCCTTCTTTGCATCTTTGGACCGGTACGCGAGGTACAGTTTGCTGTTCTACAAAATAACGGTCTTGTGTACTTCTGCAGTGGGTGCACGGCCAGCTGACGGTGTCCTCTCTGTTCCCTTTGCCTAGTTTGAGCTTGAGCCTGAATCCCAGTTGTTAAGAGAGGAGATGTGTGCCTCACCCTGGATACCTCCGTAACGGTGCATGAAATTCTCTCTTGCGTTTATTGTTTTCTGTTTTTCTTTTTGGTCTTTCCATTTGAAACGCTTTCCATTTACGCTGATTGTGGAAGTTGGGGTAATTCCTGACGGTTCTAATCTCTGTTGTACCTGACCTTGCTACTAAAAATTGAGAACCAAGCAGAGAGAAGTAGAGATGCTGGGTTTTATCTCATGATTGATTGACCCGGTAAAATTGCATAGGAATAGTTGGAATATTTCCTTTGCTGGTTTCCTAAAGGTAACTTGCTGGTGTCATGGAGTAGCTGTTACGACGTGTCCTCATCTGTCAAAAATTATATTCTTGGTGTTTAACCGTACCGTGTGGTTCTTGCGATGCCGAATTTTGCCTGGATACAATTCATCTGTACCGTTTTCAGCGCAGATAATCTCGATTCATTCTGATGCCTCCAGACTTAGAAGCCAGTGAACGTGTGTTGATATTCGTAAGTAACCGAGTGGCACTGATGACATTTTGGAAATGACTGAATCGGTTGAAATGGTCACAGGCTAGGCTCTCAGAGTTTGTGCTTAGGCTTCACTCTGGGAGTCAGGGAGCCACGCGTGTAATTCAGAGACATAATGTGCACTTGGGAGGGATCAGGAGGGGTCTGGCTGAGTCTGCTCACTGCCAAACACCCAGTCAGTGCTGCAGAAAGCCCAGACCATCTGAGTGTTTGGATAAGACAGATGAAACATACTAATGCTTCACTGGGGGGGGCGGGGGCGGGGGGTTCCAGCTAAATTGGCCAGATGTTGTGGCTTCTAATGATTCATAATGTGTGCTTAGAAATATTTTTAATGACATCAGTATGCCGAGCCGTAATCTGTGCTGTGTAGACAGCAGATGTTCAGAGAGTTACGTTCTCATGTGTTCATTCATTCAATAAAGATTAATTGAGCATCTATTATATGCCAACTACTAGTAGTGATGAAAGGGAAGGAGGGACAGAGGAAAGAAACACTTTGGAGGTAAAGTCAGCCAGGAGTTTATATGCTTCATGAAGACAGGAAACATAGATTTCACTTAACCGTTGTTGTGCCCGCACTTAGAACAGTATCTGGTAGGTAGCAGGGCTTGATTACAGTTTGTTGAATGAATGAATGAGTGAAATGATAGCTACAGGTGGTAAGGGGGAGGAGCCAGTCAAACCTGACTTCCAGGTGACTGGGGAGATGGTAGAACCGCCCTCTGAAAATAAGCCAAACTGGAATGGAGGAAGACTGGGAAGGAAACACTAGGAATTCAGTTTGGGGCACGTTGAGCTTGAGGTGCCTGGGATGGATCAGGGAGAGAGATCCAGAAGGCTATGGAACACACACTTCTGAAGCTCAGACACAAAAGAACAGTGCAAGAGATGTGAACCTGGCAGTCATCAGGACCTGCATGCAAATGGAAGCCATGAGAGTGGCAGAGATCACTGTAGGGAAATGCAAAATAAAGCAATAAGAGGGCACAGGAGAGATGTTGGGGGGCGCCTGATGGGAGGTGAAAGCGAGTAAGAATCCCACGACAGACACAGATAGGAAGCAGTCAGAGTGATCAGGAGAGAATTAGAGGATGTGGTGTCACAGAAGCCTGCAGAACATAGCATGTTGAGAAGGAGGGGGCAATCAACAATGTCAGCCGTAACCAAGAGGCCCAGGGTGGTGAAGAAGGGAAACTACCAATGGGAATTAGATTGAAAACCATCACTGGTAGGAGGCAGATTTGATGAGGTGATGGGGTCAGGAGCCAGATTGTCACAGTTGATACGAAAGAACTCTGGATTACCAAGAAGAGCCCCAACTCCATTCCTCTCCCGTCCCTGATGCCCATTTCAGGAGTCTATCAGTGGTTTGAAACAGCAAGAGATGTTACTAAGAATTATTTCTGGGCCCTCGGTGGTATCTTCTGGTCCCTGACTGAACCTAAAGATAATCTCTTTGTTCTGATGTTGTGCACCCTCCTGCCCCTATGTCTGTGCCCATTTAGGTTAAAATTGCCATTCAGCCCTCTGGGTTCCGGTATCCGGGTCGCTCTTGGATGCGCTGAGCACTTACGCTTTGCATCCCTGACTGTTAACAAGGGCAGGTGTTCTGCTCACTGAGTTGGTGTCTTGGCTTCCTGAACCCAGGCTCAGTTACCAGGGAAGCCGCCTATGCTCTGAGCCTCTAGGTGGAATGAAAGTAAGAAGACTAGAAGTCAGGAAGTTTGAATCATGGTAGACTATTGAAAGTTAAGACTGTAAAAGCAGAAACAGGTCACGGGAGCAGACCGAAAATGAAGACTTTGACCTTTAGGGAGGATGTCCAGAAATTTCAAGGTGAGCTTATTAGATGGGTCATCAACATGGTCACCAAAGCTCTCGGAATAGAGACAGAACTTGGGATGTTAAGTGAAGACTTAAGAAAACGGTTCTTACATTAAAGATCACATTTCCCTGCTGGTTGCATGTTCTGTCTAAAATCTGCCTGTGGGCTTGGGCTCTTACTCATCGAGTTATTTAACAGGCACCCAGCATTCTAGATCCTGGAGATCCAGTAGTGAGGACACAGGCTTGGTCCCCGTCTTGCAGGAGCTTGCCTCTTACAGGGAATGCAGCCAATGAACTCTAACATACCTGTGCTGCAAAGAAGTAGAGATCTATGAATAGGAGGTGAATAGAATTACTCAGGAGGATTGTAGAGGCCTCTAAAGATTCTGATGGAGTGCTTAAAGGGCCCTAGATGCAAACGACCAGGAGAAGAGCTTTGCAGACAGAGAAGACAGCTAGTGCAAAGGCCCTGAAGTAGGAAAAGGTTTGGTGCATTAGAAAAGGGTTAAAAAGGCCCTTGTCCTAGAACAGAATGAGCAGGGAAGAAAGGGGTATGAGATGAAGTGAAAGGAGACAGGAGCTCAGCCCTGCAGGCCTGCTGACTTTGGATTTTATTCTAAAGGAAGTGATAAAAGGTTTTAAGCAGGGCAGTGACATGCTCTGACTTAGATTTTTAAGAGATCGGTTTGACTGCCTTGCGGAGAATGGATGATAGGAGCAACAATGAACTTAATCAGACACACCGCGTCTTAGATTTATGAGAGGAAGCTTTCATGTTGCTGTAAAATGTATTGTGTGAGGTCAGTGGTAATTTTAACTTGGTTTTTATGACAAGCGATCGGCCAAGCTGCTGCGTCAGGAACAAGCCCCCTCTCAGAGCCTGGAGTCTGTCCCTCATCGATTGTGAAATCCTCAGCATTGTCCCGTCCATGCCTTTCACACCCACCATGGCATCACAGTCCGACATTTTTTTCTGGTGCTCCTCTGAGCTTTCTAAAAGAATCCCCTGGAGAAGAGTACACATTTGCTGCTTCGTTGTAGAGATGTGTGGTTTCTACACCATAGACTGACTTGGGGCATCTGAAATTAATGCGGGCACTGTGGAGGTTGAAGACGTCGGTGGAATTTCTGCATTCCACACAGCAAAACCACACGGATGTGCTTCCTTGTGCTTCCTTGTGGGTATAGATAAATACCCCCGGAATGCCTAGTGCTAGAAGTAGAGAGTCTGGGGTCAGGTACCACGTTGGGATCATCATTCATATTGTTTCCATTTAATGTCCATACCCACCTTAAGGATAAGTGTGATGTGCCTGCTTGACAAATGAGGAAATTGTGATTCGCAGAGATCGATTAGTTCCCTAAAGGCCATGGAGCCAATAAATAACAGAGCTGGAATTAGAACCCAGTTATGTCTGACTCCAAAAGCCACATGCTTGCCATCCGGCCACACTGCCTCCTCTTTGTTGCTTGAAGGTCTGTGCTGGGTTTCTACCTTCAACGTTGTTGCCAGATCAGTCAGTGAGTCTCCCAAGTTGTGTGCCTGTGTGTGTGTGTGTGTGTGTGTGTGTGTGTGTATGTTCACCCTCTAAAGATGGGTCACCACTGATACTTAGAAATTTTCTGCGAGAGCTACAGGGAATGACCAGATTTTCCTCCAGTTTGTCCCTACATACTAGGCAGTGTCTCGTCCCCTGAGTGTCCTGATGTGATCACTGCTTGCATGGAAAAGGCTAAGCTCGACAGTGTGTCATGTCCACCTAAGGATAAAATGACAGCCAAACATTTGACACTGTCCCACTTGGATCGGAGAATGTTGAGCCCAAGGGACAAGAAAATATGGAGGGAGGAGAGCTGGCTGGGCTCGAAGCAGGACAAAAAAACACATTTGGGTTGTTATGTCTTCATCAGTCCCAGATGGAGCTTTTCTTAGATGCTGCTCTTCGTGTCCGTAGGGAGAAAAGAATTTTCCTGTGGTCGCCCTTCTGATCAAAACCCTCACGTTGACCTGAGGGTCACAGGTTCTTTGTGCTAAACTGCCGGTCAGTCTTGTTATCTCGGGGCAGATCTCTGCAGGACCCAAAATTTGTCCGAATGATGGTGGGAAGGGTCTGGAGGAAAACTCCAGAGAACTAAGTGGGAGCTCTGACTACTGCACTTAATATGTCAAGGCCTAAGGCAGCCCCTCTAGCCTCCAAGCCCCAGTGCCCTCATGTGCACAAGGGCAGGTCTGCCTGGAAGGTCCCTTCACTTTTTTTCAGCACTGACATTGGCCCTAGTTTCTCAGCCCCAGATGCATGCCGGGAATCTGTGGCTGTCCTGGTGAGTTATCTACACTTCACAATTTCCCCCTGCAAAGCCCAGGAAATAAGAATTTACCAAGAAGCAACGGGGATACCCCACTATGTACAGTTACCCTAGTATAGGATGGCAGTTGAGCAGAATTACTATCTAGCGAACTGTCTTAAACCACCAATATCAAATTCAGCAACAAGTGAAAGCCAAAATAAATAAACAAATAAAAAGGCACTTGAGGTAGAATCTTGCCTAACTAGAGAATGAAGTCTGCTCTCGCAATTGAGTTTCGACTGCATGAAATGAACACCCAGACGTCATTGCAAACATCATCACCCTTTGCCTTCTTTCTGGGTCCTGCTTTCAACATGATCATTGTGTTCTGTTGAGTAACATTGATCCCTGGGGTTTGATGTCTTTCCTTCGGCTCTGCCCCCACAGGGCAGGGGCAAAGTGGCTGGTGCCTTTTTTGTGCATGCCAATGCCCACAAGAAGAGCTCTCCATTCAAGCTCATTTTACTTCTTTCATCCACTTGAACAAGTCAGTCCCCCCATTCATTTGTTCTCTCATTCAGTCATTCGTTACTCAGCTGTTTATTGAGTAAAGGCCATTTGCCAGGCACTGTGCTGGGGACTAGAGGGGAGGGGGGGCGGGGAAGGATGAGAAAGGAAGTCCAAGCTGTCAAAGAGTTCCTGGTCCCTGGGATTACCACCAGGTCAACAGCTCAGTGTGAACTTACTGTCATAGCAGGACAGCATTAACAAAGGACAGGGGGCAGAGTAATTGGGGAAGACCTTCCCAAGGTTGTGGCTATGAAACTGAGACCCACAGACAAGCAGACGTAGGCCAAGGGTGAGGGAGCAAGACCCACGGAGGAGAGGGACGGCAAGGCCACCATCTCAGCCTGGGTTTCTACTGCTCAGAGGGAGCACTTGTTTCTTTCTCCCCACCCCGCCCCCAGAGAACCCTGACCTGAAACTCCTCCTCCTAAACATGCCCAAAATCTTGGGCCTTGGTTTTGAAGAGAAAGAAGACGGTGTATTCTCAGACCTTACTGCTTCTGGGGTAGGCTGCTGAAAATCTAATCGTCCGTATTCAATCTTGTATGCAGGAAATCACAGGTGAATTTTTCTCCATCCGTAACTTATTTTTAACCATTTTGACATCAGATTAAGTTTTGATGTTCACTGGACGGGACAGCTGCAGGCTTTTTGGATAGAGAACACGGAGGGCTTGGTCCGTTTCCCCCCAGTGCACCTGCGTTCTTCTGGTAACAGGGCTTTTTCCCACAACACATCTCCCCAGGCAGCCCTTAGCCCTGACTTGGAAGACAGCCGCTGAGTTCAGCCCGGGAGAGTCATTAAAGGGGTCTGGTTTTTCACTCTGTTCAGACAGACAAGTGGATTTGAAGCCTTCAGGGAGCGTTGAGTGGATTAAGTAGGCAATTTGGTCCATTAACTTTGACTAATCACGCTTCTTTTCCGTGAAGTTCCAGGGCTAGAGTGAGGTGGGAGAGAGAAAGGCAGAGGTGAGCCTGCGGCTCATGTGGAATTGGAAGCCTGGAAATGCACGTTAGTTGTCAAGTACACAACACACAGCCCGGGCTTCCCCACTGGCCGATAACTGGCTGAAGCTTTTCTAAACAAACTGGCTGGACTCGTCTTTCACCAACGATTGACTCACTTGGGGAGTCACAAAATCATAGCCCGAGGAGCTGGAACCCATGAATGCATAGGATTTCATTTTACATTATGTTATATTATTTTATTATTATTTTTTAATTTTATTTGGTGGGGGAAGCACAGAGGGAGAGGGAAAGAGAGGATCCCAAGCAGGCTCCACACTCAGCATGGAGGCCATGGTGAGGCTCGATCCCACCACTGTGAGATCACGAGCCTAAATGAAGAGTCAGATGTTTAACTGACTGTGCCGTCCAAGTACCCCTGCATCATATTTTCAATATGAGAAATTTAATGCATGATATTTTAAATATGTGAAGGTTGGTAGGAAGAGAAAGCAAAAATATGGATTTTTTTCTCCCCTAGCTGCTTTATATCCTTGAACTGGGATTTACGTTTTATTAATCTCTGGGCTAATTGGGACAATGACTCGGTTAAGACTCTTCATTGTAAAATTTCGTTGAGCTACGGCAAGATTTTTTCATCTTTTTTGCCACCGAGGATACTTACGATTATTTTGGCCCAGTGCAAGGCCTGCGTATGAAGGGTTTTCTTTCCACACAAAACTGCATTGGGTGTGAACGAATGTGTATTCCTGCTTTTTAAAATGGTTGGGCATATGTGCCATAACCCACCATTACTGCTTCTCGGCACAAGGCAACAAGGGTTACCACGCTAAGGTGATTTAATTCCAGCCCAGAGCAGACACTGGACATTTCTTTTGGCCTCATCTCAGCTATTTATGCATGTAGTTATTTTCACTTCCCTCAGGGTCAAAAAGGTATTACCCTGATACTTGCTTGGGCATCGATGGAACTTTCTGGAAGCTTTTCGCACATCTCAAGGTCTCCCAACTGCTGTTATGAATTCCACGTTAGGAACCTCCCAGTTCAGTTATGCCTTTCCTACCCTACGACTTTTTTTTTTTACTACCTTTAAGCCCCCAAAGGATCTCCCACCATGACGTGGGAAGGGCTTTGTATGTGTCATGGGTGGTGGCATCCACTCAGGACTCTGTGTCTTGGACTGATGAGCTCATAAACAAACACTGGGGATAATAACAGCCCAGGAAAGCGAAATGAATGAGACAATTCCAGCAGAAAAGTGTGTGGTAGAAAAGTTAGGAGAAAGTAGAGGACACAAAGTCCCAAAGACAGAATGTGACCTAAGTAGGTTCTTTGCTGGGTTCTGTCCTGTCGTAACTGGTAAAAGTAAGAGGCTGGGTTCTCAAAGGTCAGTATGCCTAGCTCCATTGGAACCAAATGAATGAAAACATCAATAACTAAATTTAATTAACAAATTGTAGAGTAGGAATCTGGAAAAAAAAAAAAAAACAAAACTCAGACTGATAGACTTAAAACACCAAACATGAGTTATCTGTCAACAACTCACCTTTATGATCCTTATTTCCTATTCCTACCTGAAAAGAGTTACTTCATAACCTTAGAAAAAATAAACATTTAGGTAATTTTCATATTTTAATTCTCTTCAAATGTCCAAGAACACACACACATGCACACACACACACACACACACTCCACGCACAAACGTGCTCCCTTCCCCCCCACACACACACTTTCATTTTCCCCGTGGTAATTGACCTTTCTGAAAAGTCTACATCTTTGATGTTCACACACACACACACACACACACACACACACAAAACTGAGTAACTTAGGTCCTGATATGTTTGTTGATTCATTTCCTGAGCTGGAAGTATCCATATTGCTAGCCCAGAGGTCATTTGGTCAGTGGGTATTTGGTTACCTGTCCAACCACAGCCTCGATGATATTTTGGTCCAGTCATTGTAGGGCTAGAAGTACTTTGATCCAAGCCATTAATGTGTCAGAGTCTTTCTCCCCAACTCATGAGTCGTGTCCCAAACAGGAATCCTGTCTCCCTCGCTGGGCTCACCCTATCCCCGCTCAACCCCGAGAGGAGGTCATTGCTGGGGTTTGTGTATGTATTCCACACATTAGTATGGATGGGTATTTTAAAAGCTAAAACTTCAATTGGCAGCTTGCCTCCAATCATGTGGCTTCAAAGTGGCCACAGCCCAATGGACGTGCCAAATTCTGTCTCAGCCAGTTCTGCAGAAGTGTGACGACTCCTTTTGATTAAGAGTGGCCCATGTGTGTAAATGACTCAAGCGCAATGACATTCCCACACTGAGATTAGCATCTTTCTGAGAAACTCAAAGGATAGTATCAGAGAAAGAAATCCGGAATTAGCTTAATAGAGCTGAACAGAGCCAGACAAGATTCTCAGACAGGACAGACTGGGTATCAGACACCACTTGTCCTCAGTCAACCTGGCTCTGCGGTCTTGAACCAGAGCTTGGGGACAAAATCTGGGATGCTGGTGATTCCCGCCGAGTCCCCTGGTCCTGGGCGCTCTGCCCCGTCGCCTGGATTTGTGGTGGGCCTGGAAGGTCAGCCACAGCTGACCGTTTGCCTAAACCTCATCCAAAGAGAACCAAACAAGTGTATGTTCAAGACCATGAGCCTCCAGTAGGATGAACTGAGGCAAGGAGCAAAGCATCAAATGTCAGGCAAAACACACTGGGAAGAGAGCTCAGCAAGTCTGGGAACTAAACCCCCAAATGAGGAAAGTGTCTTCACGATCCAGCTTATCAATATTAGCTGAAAAGTCAAGAGCAAGGCTGTGGGCTTCAGATAAGTAGCAAACTCTAGAAAACACTTACTGTGGCATCTACGAGAATTAGGGGTACCTCCTCCCACGTCATTGTCTTATTCTCTTAATCACAAACAGATGGAAATTTCCAGACACAGAGTGACCAAGACCAGTGGGAGAATTCCACGCAACTTTTGTTCCTTATCAAATGTAGCATCCAGACGATATTTGCAAACTTTCAGTTCTGCCTAAAGCTGGGAACCAATGATTGTCCCTGTAGCCTGGGCCCCAGGCTCACCTCGTGTGCTCGATCGAAGTTTGGGAACCAGGTTACAGACGGTTGCTGGAATCCCACACAGGCCGGCTGGAAACATCTGGACTGTTTTTTCAGCAGAGTTCTGCCCCTTGTTATTTCATTTCTTGGAGCAGAAGCTACGAGCTTACGAAAATAACTTAAACCTCTTCCCACGGCGATACCACGGAGACCTCTCCTGCGGTAAAGGTCTCATTGAACATTCCTTGGCTGTGTTCGGAAAATAGATGACAGTCACGTAACTATACAAAACGTAAAAGAAAAGTAAGTGATATCCCTAAGTAAGACGCTGTCAGGCCTGTAATCTGAATGTGATTCTTCCTTTTCTGTCAGTACAGACGGGAAAAGTGGTGGCAAATCCTGACTGGCGTCCCTTGCTTATGGAGAGTGGTCCTGCTCCCTAGGGCCTCTGTTCCTACAAGAAGGAAGAAGTGTCAGGGAGTAGGTTCTGGGAAGCCCCAACTCAGGGTTTACTCACATGCCACTCATAGCCTTCTCACCAGGAAAACACAATGTACCACATCTAAGAAGATCTCTGCTCCCCCTCCCCAGTTTTGAGGAGGGGGGGTGGGAGAAAGGGGGGGAATTATGTCTCTTTCAGACACAACCAACTGAGGCCCTGAATGCAAATCGTCATGCATTAGGTCACCTCAAAGCTTTCCTAAGAAGTGAGCTTTCTTCAAAAGAACAACCACCACAAAAACAACAAAAGGCTTTTCGTTTTTAAACAGGTAGGAACTTTTTCTTCTGGGGGTTGGATTGGGGTTTCACTAAACACAAGAAGAAAGAGCTTTCATGTGTGCAGCTGGGGGCTCTTATTGGAGCTTAGGGTTCCCCGCAATTTCTTCCCACGTTTGTGTAGTTGTAGGATGCAGGAAGGGGGGTAGGAACCGGAAGGGAAAACCGCTGTCTTTTCCACAACCTGGACCACGCAGGCGGCAGGGTTGAAAGAGAGCTACGAAGGCCTCCAAGGCAGGCACAGGGAAATGCTGCCATCGAGGCAGTGGAGGGGCAAAGCAGGAGTTAGCTGAGCAAGCCATGGCCCTACCTGCTTCTGCGTGCAGGCTCCAGCCAGAGCCTGGAAGAAGCAGGGTCTTGGGAAAAGATAAAGCATCTCAGCACAAAGAGGCAGGGGCCCCAGACCCTCCGGAGTTGGCATTTTCTCTGGGTCTTTCCCAGATCGGCAACGAGCTGGCCCATCTCGTGCGTCCCCGATGACAACCGCCTGTGGCTAAATCTCAAGACTGCCCCGTCCACCTCCCAGAGGTGCTGAAAGAGGAAGCCCTTTCAGTGATGACCTCAACCTTGTGCTGTCTTGTGGCAAGCACTTAAGCTGACGTTAATCCAGGCGCGGGTCCTTCTCATCTGTGACCTCTGGTCCCTTAGTGGCCAGTACTGGGAGATAGTAAAGGCAGGGACATTCTCTGGATTCCAGAACCTTGACAAGCATTGTGGGGCTGACTTTCCAGGCTCTTGCTCTTGGCTGGAATTATATTCAGTTGTGTAATGCCTCTTATCTCCTACTGATCGAATGGTAGAAAAAGAAACTACTTTTTATTTAGTAAATACAGTTCGGTAAATTGAATCTTTCCAAATCGGGGTCGACTGGAGAGAGGTAAAAAATAAAGGGACTTTTGATAGCAAGAGTTTGGAAACAACGCCCTTTTTAGTGTTCTGTATAGTTTGTCATTTTATCCACTCATCCGTGCGTGCACTCCACACATACGTGTTAAGAGCCTACCAAATATGTCGGATGCTCCGGATTGAGTTATGGCTAAAACACAGTGCCTAACCCTCCAGGGGACCAGAGCCTAGAGGAACAGACAGGCACCCAAGTAGGCAACTGCAATGCATCATAGTGACTGCTGTGCTGAGGGTAAGTGCAGGCTCAAGTCGGCTTTGTAGAGAAGGTGATACCTGACTGGCTTTTAACGTAGTGGTAGGACACGCAACTTAGATGCTCCATGTTCAAATACGTAAAATATAATGGGCCGAGTCATCGTTCAGTAGGTCATATTGTGGCAGGTGTCTAGGCTCCAGTACAAGGTCAGATGGTCAAAGGTCACCTGCGTTGGGCTGATGCTGAACACTAGAAGGTGGCCACATGGAAGGAGGTTAATAGGATCTTACTCAGAGATCAGAGGCACACCCATGGGTAGAAATTATGAAGAAAAGCAGAGAAAAACTTTAGACCAACGTTTCCCAGATGGTATTTCATAGAACACGTGGAGGTGATCTGAGCAGAGTTTTAAAATCTCATTTCTACAGAACTTACCAGACCCTTTATTTCAGTCATGTGGACTGTGAGCCTCCAATAGGAGGATGTAAGAATTGTTCATTCAACAAACTTGTGCCGAGTGGCCACTCAGTGCCGAGCACTGATAGGAGCCCTCGGGGCAAAGAAATTCACAAAAGAGGCAGAGCTCCCTCTCTCGTGGAGACTGGTGGGGAGAGATGGCAGTAAACAGTAATAGATCCGCATTTCCTAACCTGATTGGTCCAGAGAACCATTTTGTGTAGAAGTGTCCCTTCATTCTTACGTTCTTTGGGACAACTTTCTCAGGGAGGAGTTAACTAGGAGAGCCGGTGATGACCTCCCCAGATACCAGCACTGCCAACTAGTTCAGCCGATTTTAGTGTCTACAGGGTGTTCTGTCATTGCACTACGTGAGCCATAAGAGCTAACACGTTTCCGATTCGACAAAACTGGATGCTTCTGGAGAGAACACCATTAGCCTGAGATCTTCTTGGGAAGAATTGCTTTGCTGACACAACCTGATTAAGGAATACCAGAGTTCAAGGTCCTTCATGAAGTGACAGGACTCCAGGAAGAATGGGTTTTTGCTGTGTATGTAGATAAAAGATGATTCCCAAAGAAAAGTCATGGGGCCAAAAACCCGATGACGACTTTAAGAGGATTTATGACCTGCCCCACCCCTGTTCAAACGCAGTTTACCGAAAAATTCCCGGAGCCTCCGATACTGATTTTTCACCAGAGCTCCCGGATTCTCAGGCAGACCCTACATTCAGAAACGTGGGCTCAGAAGGGCCTCTGGTTCTCATCCGAGCTTTTGATCTGTCTGTCCTAAGTGCCTATGAGTAAGGAAATAATTGAACTGCTTCAGGAGGGTGTGGATCTCGGTGAGGATAAATCTCAGGGCTGCAGTGCCTTTTTGTGAAGAGACTCCGACACGAGAGGCCGGCTCAGCAGCAACCTTTGGTGTTTCCAACACTGTTGCTCCAGTATGAGCCCCCAGATATCTGGAAACACCAGCTAAGGTCAATAAGTAAATATACACACTTGCTGTTGTATATAAGCATAACATGTATTTCAGTTATACACTGAAACATATATTCAGATACATGTACTCAATTGTGTTTGTGCGTATGTATATATATATATATAATATAACATATTAATAATGTAACATAATATGATATATATACATACACAAACAATTGAGTACACATATCTATATAATATAGAGATTACATATATAATAATATTCTAATATTCTCAGGGCATTTCCCATTTCCTCTCATTTCATCCCTTTGTTTTTCCTGTTTCTAGCCAACCGCTTAAGTTATTTACATAAAAGAATAATCTTGACATTTTAGAGATCACTTTAAATTGGAGTCCTATTTGAAAACTGACACTACTTTTTAACATGATCTTAGTCTGGCTCTCATTGGTCCCGCCCATCTCGAAAAGAGAGAGGCGTTGGTGGTATGGTGGTGAGGATAGCTGCCTTCCGTCTCAAAAAGAGAGAAAGCCATAGTCTGTTAAAAACAACGGATTCCATTATGACTCTGAATCTGCAAATGAGACCTGTTACACATTTCTCCAATCCTCCTTACAAATGAATCCCTCTGGGGGTATCAGCATATGGATTCTTGGTGTTGGCATCCTTAGCCCACTGAAAGTGAGCACTGGGTCAAATCTTAGTGGTTGTCCCTAATGGAGGAGAAAGGGTACCACAGCTGATCTCATACCATAGTCGTCCCCAAAGCCACCCATGCTTTGTGGTGAGGGAAGGCGGGGGGTAAGTGAAAGCAGTTTCCCTCCCTCATTCCAAGTTGCTTGACCTCTTGAGTTGATGCTGGTCTCCCCTTGAGCGTGTACAACCTGACGGTGTGAGTTGGGTACAGAGGGATTGCTGGTCAAACAGCAGGTGTAATGGTCGTATGTCATTGACAAAGCAAATGATCAGAAAAGGACCCCCTGGACATTGACTCCTGCAATAAAACCCAAGGGCTGTAATTGCAAAGGATAAAAAGAACTGCCTGGACAAGAAAAGACAAGAAAGGAATTCTCAATACTTGGTCAATGACCTGTTGCTACAAGGGCTCCTTCCTAACTGTTAACTGTAACCTGGTAGCAATGAGGGGGGAAAAAGAGAGGTGCTTCCAGGCTTCTCTTTTATTTGAAGGAGCCACACAGCCAATAGAATTGGGGGGGGGAGGGGGGTAGGAATCTCTGAAAGATTCTCTGCCTTAGAGAAGTGGCCAATGGTGCAGGCAGCCAGGAAGCAACGTGCATTGCTGGTTGTTTGAACGTCTGCTTACACACCAGAGTCAGTCTCTCCTGACATTTTCGCCGGTTCCCATCACCATAAGAAAAATGAGGGCAAAGCGGAGAGTTACCCCTTCAAATAAATGCATGCGATGTAGAGGACTCTCCTTTGTTTCAAGAGTGCATCATTCTTATCGGGGGAAATGCCCTTTATGTTTTCGAAGCGGTGCTCACATCAACTGTCCTCATGGCACTTGTGGCTACTGCTGTTAATTATAGAAGTCGGTCCCCAAAATATTTTTGGAAACTCCTCTGTGAAATCCAGAGGTTCAAGAGCCATTGAAGGCACAAGGAACTGGTAGAGTAGGATCAATTTAGTTCAAAGAAGGAAAACTGTGAGAGAATTAAAATGGCAGGGAGAGAAACAAATACCTAGCTGTGAATGTATCGAGTGGATATTTAGCCGGTGGCACGTCCGGCTGTTAGGTCCCGGCCGCAAGCACCTGCCGGGCGAGCATCTTGGCATCTCTAAGCCAAGTGTATGGGTCAAAGTGTATGCCCGGACAAGGGCAGTTTGAGCGTCATCCCCCCACCCCCACCCCCGCCCCCCGCCAAGAGAGAGACCTAAATTCCGTCATTTTCCAAACTGTGGAAAGAGTTTGTGCCCGAGAAACGAACCGGGGGATGCTCAGTGTGGCCGACAGTACAGTCCCCTTTGCCTCCTGAGATGCTGTTGTAACAGAATTTAATCCCAGGGGCTCCAGCCCTCTGGCGCTGCATGGATCCTGCTGTTCAATTTTCTGGAACATTGGTCCCTGCTTCCTTCTCTCCGCTCCAGCCCTCCTCCTCCCCTCTCATCCTGCCATACCTCCCCCTAACGTCTATCTTTTTCTCTGCGGTAGCCTCCTTGGTATTCAGAGCTGAAATTAACTGCTTCAGTGCCCTGAGAGCATTTGGTATTCAGAGCTGAAATCAACCGCTTCGGTGCCCTGAGACCATCTACTTCACTCACTTATGTTGGCACATACTCCCCCACCCTTCAGCCTGGGGCTGGAGAAGGGGTTTCAGTACATTCTACCGGTGATGAAGGCCTACTACGGAATTCTTTTAGAGACCTTGAATGTAGGTTACATTGACTACCTCCGTGAAGGTTAAAATGAAGAGTCTAACAGGACCACAGGAAGATTCCTTATGGAATGGGCTAGAAGTTCTCCGTGAGCTCAAAGCTCCTGACTCTGGCTCTAGAGTCAGAGGATCTGACCCAGCTGTAGATGAGCTGATGGCTCCTGAGCACACATCTGTGAGGCTCGGGGATACCTGAAGGGTTCGGGCAAGAGGGCTCTGGGTGCTCTGTCGGGACCCACAGGCTGCCATCCGATGGCTCCATCATCTGATCCCAGTCTAGCCCGGGGGCCAAGCTGGGAGGCTGGCAGAGAAAAGCAGATGCGGTGAGTGTCTACCGAGGCAGGGAGTTTTCACTTCCTGGCTCTACAAACGCACCGCATCCTGTACCTCTCCCGGGGGAAACCTCCTGGAGGAAGAGCTGGGCACCCCCTCAGCTCAAACTCCCACTTCTTTGTCAGAGTAGTTGTCCTAAATTGGAGCTGCGAACAGGCATCGCATTCGGCTCGATCCAGCCGGTGGGTCTCGTCACCTGCCCTGAAACACCGGGAGACAGAGGCCTCCCTACCGCACCCGGTGGATCTTCAGGAGCCAATGCTGTTCCTGCCTCCATGTAGCCACACCCCGTGACCAACCAGGATGGTCGCGCCTTTCCCTACCTCATGCTGTTTATCCCTGGGAAATGGTGAGAGGTTCCAGCTGCTTGCATTTTTTTGCCTAAAGGGAATTAAGCCCATACACCCGTATGAAGATATAGATATATGATGGGCTATGGCGGGGGGCGGGGGGAATGTACCTGCCAAGTGTAAAAATCTAACAACCTTCGTCGAGCTTCAGGAGCCCATCCGGGCACGTTTGGCTGTCTGGCCACAAAGAATACCAAAAACAAAAACAAAAATGCAAGCCCTGGGTCTCCCAGTCTCTCCACCACCATCAAAGGAAAGACCACATGAAAGTGTGGACTCTGCTCGGTGGGAGATGAGCCTTTCCGTGGGCTTTTCAGCTATTTCACTTTCTGTGATTCCTGTCGGTGCTCTTTCTCTCATACCAGGGATGTGCCTGGTTAAAGAAAGGGTCTTGATTTAACATCTCCAAGCCAACACCTCTTTAAATACCTGAACCAAAGGAATGCAGTGCACCGACCCAGAGGAAAGGCAAGTGTCCCTTTTGATGTGCTATTTCGCCGGGTTGTGTTTCTCTGAAGCAAATGCTAACTGATGAACCTCTGTAGGTTTCACCGAATACAACTGCATGGAGCGCTGTTACTGTGTTTGCAATGCAACCTGATCTAAAAACATTGCATTTCTTCTTAATCCAACGGGGACTAGCGGGTTTATTGTGTTTGCATGTGCTTTCCCCCTAGACTCTGGCTGCCCTAACAAGAAATTCAATAAATCTACTTCCAAACCATCTTGCACAAGCTTTGCATGTCCAGTCTGGGCCTGAGGAAATTAACAAGAGAATAGAACATACCATCGACTTGCGGAGTGGCGATAAATTGAGAAGAGAGCATATCAAGCCATTCTCACTGATGTTTAAAGACTCCAGCCTGGAGCACAAGGTAGAGCTGGGTCTCCACAGTGGCTCTTTTTTTCCGAAGTAAATTGTCGTAAATGTTGACGGGACCAGAGAGAGAGAGCCCGGGGGCTGCGGTGTTGGTTGGTGTCTTTGTTGTTTGTTTGTTTAGTCTGGTTTGGTGCTGTCTTTTCTTTTTCTCTTTGCAAATCATGAGTAGACTGAAGGCCGTGAACGGAGAGGCTGGTTAGATACAGGGGGCCCCAGCTTTGTTCTCTAAGGGGAAGATCATGAAAAGAACAAAGGAGTTCCCTCCACTGTGAGATTTTTAACCAGTAAGTGACGTAACACCCACTTGCTTTTGCTTTTAGGAGAATTCGTGTCAGTTGTAGCTCTCTGTCACGCAAGGTAGGAGGACACCCAATGGCTTGACACCAGCATTGGTGATAAAGACCACCTTTCTTAGATTACAGACCCCTCTTCTCCCATTTTCCCAGTTGTCTGCTGGCTCAGAGCGCTCCTGATATAGGCACAGTGGAAAGAAGATGGGTGGTGGGTGCAGATTCTCCCTCTGTCACTTCCTTGCCTTGTGCCCTTCTAATCCTGAGTTCCTCAATGGGTGGTGAGCATAATGGATGTGCCTCCCTCATAATAGGCTATTATGAGAGGCTCCAGGCAATGTCTTGATTAAGTCAAGTGTTCAAAAATGGCAGCCATCACCCTATTGAAGATGACGTTTTCCCAGGCCTCTCTCCTGCTCTCGCTCTAAACTATAAAAGATGGTGAGGAGGCAGGCACTGCCCCTGTTTAACTGGGCTGCTCCTCTGTGCTGATGGAAGCTGACAGACCTTCCTTGACTGAGCACAGGAGGCGCTTGGCCTCTGCAGGAGCCTCAGGCAAAAACAGCAGGGAATTTGCAAGCAAATTTCAGGAGTTGGATCCGATATTCTGCAAAGCTTCAGCGAGCAATTTGTTGTTACTTTGCTCAGCTCCCTCGGACACTCTGCTTTCCTCGATCTGGAGAATTCACACTTCTGTGCGCATGTACCGTTCCCAATGAGTGTCTTTGATAACTACCTGAAAGGTTGCAAACTCCAAAATTAATGTCGTCACCTCTGGTTCATAATTTGAAATGCATTGAGTCTGTGTACTAACAAAACGGATAGAGAAGAACCATTTTGCCTCACTCAACACCTCCCCCCTCCAAGTAGCAGGTAGACATTTCTTATTTGTAATATAATTAAGGGCTTAAGGTCCAAATTACATGCATTTTCTTTCTCGGTTGCTATATTGAAGGAAAACGAGGTAGTCTAGCAAAGAATCTTCTCAATTAGCCTGGGTAAAATACCTGTGTCCAGAGCTATACAAAACCCTTTTGTTCGTTCTTGCTAAAGATGTACTTGCGTCGCTAATGACCTGACTCCTACAGAAGGTAGATCATTTTTAATGCATTGTATTCAGTGGTGTCTCTATCTTCTCTGCAGGGACCCGGTATTGGAGCAGGAATGGACCTGGGGGTGGGGAGAGTACAATGTGTCTGTGGTTGATTTCTGGGTCCAGGAGAAGCTCTTCTAGGAAAAGCAAAGGGTAGTTCCCTGAAGAGACACCGGGGATTTGCCCACTGACTGTCCAGCCTTGCACCTTCCAGTGCAGGCTCTGCATGTCGCATGGGTTGGTTCCCTGCGGTGAGGACAGTAGGGCGCGTCAGGAAAGGTTCGTTCCCCTTCTGTCACAGAGACACTCCTCTTTGACTCTTGCTTTGAGACTGTCTCTCCAGGGGCTGCATCACTGTCGAGCAGAGGATCTATAACAAGTAGGAATCATTGATTTCGTTGATCCCATCGATGGTATTGGTATTTACCAAATACCAGGCACTATTCTAAGCTTTTAGAATGAACGCACTGACAATGACAATGTGACATAAGTGCTATTATGAGCCTCATTTTATGCTTGATGAAATGGAGACACGGGGAATGATTAGGTAGCCTGCCCAGACGCCACCTGTCCATAGAGGGGCTTCTATCTGAGCCCTCCGGTGCCCCCGGAGGGCACCAGCTGAGCCTCCCAGCCTGTGCCTGGTCTATGCACCACACTGTCTATCCTGGGAGTCCCGGGGCTCCTTCTCTCCCAGTTCCTCATATAAAGACAACAATGCTGTGCTCACTTCATTCTCTCCTCTTTGAACTGTGGATGGAGTGGAAGGCAGGGAGCAGGAGTTTGGGAGAGAGAGTAAGTAGGAAAGAGTCCTAGAACCTTAGCAAAATTAACACAGTGCCTTCAAGTCCACAAGATTCCAAAATTGGAGACCAGCATCAGTGTGCCTCTACCGTGTGCCTGGTGTTTATGTATATCAGTTTATTGCGTCCTCAGAGAAACATTACTGTCCTGCTTACAAAAGAGAAAACTGAGCCTCCTAGAGGTCAAGGAGAGGTCCTAGATCTCAAAATCTGGCTGCCACATTTTATTGACTCGAAGGTACCATCAACTATGAGATGCCCCATTTTCTATGCATCATCAAGAAGCAAACATCAACCAGTAGGAGGAGTCTAAAAGGAACTCCTCCCAATAAGCTGGGCTTACCCTCGAGGTAAAGATGGACCAAAAAAAATCCCACCCGGCAGATAAGGAGAGTAAGGAAACCCACAGGTTTAGCTCCTGATATTGGCGAGGCAAGAAAGGAGCTCTCCAAGAGGTTAAACTCCAAAACGAAATCTACATAGCTCTGCCACCTGATTTCACGCAATGAATGTGGCCTTTAAGAAGCTTCAGGCAGAGAATTGAATGTACAGAAGTCCCGGGTTGATATTGCCCCCTGCTGATCAGCAGAAGCAGTCAAAGTCCTCTCTGGAAGAACTCCGTTGAGAATAAGTTGCCTTCTGGTTCCAGAGCTGTTAAAAGGTGGGGGAAAAAATAGCACATCTTAGGATTGTTGAAATATATACAGTCTTTGTGACCCCAAAGACTTCTTTCCTCCCACTGCCCCACCTTGCTTCTTAGGAGCAAGTTTGAGCCATAAAGGCATGTTTTCCAAAAGGAAGACACGAAACGGAAACAACGATTTTACCATCGGAACTTTTGTGGGGAAGGAAAGGCTTCATTCTATTCGAACAATAAGAAGACCTGCGAACAAGGGAACGCCATCCCCTCCCCGCCTTTATAGTGAACTAGAGAACATAAAATCTCCCTTGAAATGTCATTCACACATTTCCCGGTCTCATTCGCTTATAAAAATTGGCCCATCCACCAACAGTGTTCTGTGAGCTGGGCTTTTACATACCGTGTGGTGTTGCATAAATGCTTGCTGAATGAACGAAGATGCAGATTTAGGAGAAGTTTAGAGAAGACTGTCTTGACTCCTGTAGTTGGCCTCGGGATATTTTTTAGAACCATAAGAGCCAAAAGACATGAGTCAGTGTTGATGTGACTCTTTGCAGCGAAGCTTCAGGAGAGAAGACTGGGAAGTTCTGATCACTCCCTACCATGTCATTTCATGGTGGTACAAACACACACACACACACACACACACACACACACACACAGGAGTCTTTTGTGTTAAGCTTCAAAAAAGCATGCTCATGACTCATGTGGCTTCGCCAAGATTGGGCAACCCATTTTTCCTTCTCTCTGGCCCTCAGTTTCCTCATCTGTGAAGAGAGAGTTGGACAGCCCCTGGTACCTTTCAGCAATCGATGCGATGAGCCTCTGAATTCCCTCTGACCATGGTGACCATAGGTCCTGGTTTGCCTGAGACATTTATTTTCTCAGTGTGATTATTGGGAGCACCTCTCTTCACTTTCAAAACTTACCAGCGTGGAGGACAAAAAACGTGAGCCAGGGCTTGGGCCCCAGCCCGGTTAGAATCAGTGGTTCTTAGCGTCTCTAGTTCCCAGAATCCCCACGAAGACTTTCTGAGCAGACTTCTGGGTGGGGCTGGGAGGCACAGACCAGGCATCAAAGGTCTTCCCAAATTTCACAGACGAATCCTCTGCCCTTCTTTAGTCTCAAGCTCACTATTTCCTGAGACAGCTGACAGATCTCAGGGGCAAACAGAAACAAGAATTATGGTAAAGGGGTGTAGAAACACAGCACGTTTGTCCCATATTACTGACCATAGTGGATTTTTTCTTTTCTTATATATGATCCTTTTTCTTGTAAAAAAAACAATGAATGTATTTTCACTGAGAAAAGTGTGTGCCAAGCATAGAAGACAAAGAAGAAAATGGCATCTCATGTGATCTTACAGTCCAGGATAACCGCTGTAAAGACTTGGGCACAGTCATGCCCGTGATCCATGACCGTGATCCTCTGTACTTATCCACGCGCTATTTTATTTCACAATGGGATTGTTTTGTAAATAACAATGGGTGACGTGCTGTTAGGTGTTCTTTGCTTGAGCTGTCCCCCATACTATTAAATGTGCAGTTACGAATTTTTGTACAAATGTTTTAACTGCACATTACTCCCTTGCCTGTTTTAAGCATCTTTGGCTCTTCTTCTCTCAGTTTTTCACTATTATAAATTATAAACCGCATTGCAGTGACCACTGCCTTAGTTAAATCATGCACCCATGCTTAATTCATTCCTTGGGATAGAATCCCAAAAATGGCTGCTAGGGGATCTGCATTTAAAAATACTTGATGTACGTTCCGAAATCGCTCTCAAAATTGTGTCTCTACATTTAAACTGCCACCTTGATAAGAAATAGCACCTCCCGTCACTTGTAATGTTTTAGTCATTCTTGAGGTTGAAATTGTGTCTGTGTGTGTTTTTACGGTTTCTGTCTGTTTCTTCTTTTGTGACTTGCACATTCGCCTTGTCATTTTTCATTGTGGTGCTCACCTCGGTCTTACTGATTTGTGAGTGTTCTTTATATAATGAAAAACTTAACCCCAGAACATTTACAAGAAGGTGATATTTATCAGCCTCTGGTCCTCATTTCTCTTCTAGGACAAGGCTCTTTATTTACTATTTATGAAGCTTAGGATGGAGAAGGCAATTAATTACAATTAGGTATGGATGTTGCCAGGCCAAATAAACTGGCCTAATATTTTTAGTGCCTGAAGAGCTCAGTAGCATAAGGACACTTACCTGGAGTGACTTCATTAAGCTTAGTGTTCAAAAACAATATCACCACCTCAGAATGAGTCAACTTCCTCGTCTCAAATAAAGGTTAGGCTATGTTTAATATATAGTTCAAAATTTGTTTATGAGAAGTTATGCTTTTGGTGTGGGCGTTTTGAGAGTCTAAGTATTAAAATCAAACCATATCAACAATGACTAAATTTCCTTCTTTTCTTCAATGCTGGCATCTTTTTGCTAAATTTCAAAACCTTTTTCTTTGAGAAAAGACCTCCTTATGTGATTGTGAAACTTTCAAGTGATAAAAAGTCTCCTTGTCCTGGGCTGATATTTCCACCTAGAAGATCACCTAGGTGAAGATTCCACCTAGAAGATCATCTGGGGTTCTTTTGAAAATACAAATACCCACCCATTACTCTGTCCCCAAGATTCTGATTTTTCAGGGGGAGTTACATGTAGGGAAACACTCTCCCAGGATTCCTTTGTCCCAAGTTGGTGGCCACCTTTCTCTGTCCTTGGCTGTATGTTAGGACTTGGGGTTGTCCCTTGCCTTACCCCCTCAGAGATCAAGGCATATCAGAAGGTCCTAGATCCACACTGGATGCCAGTGTGGCCTCAGGCAGGCCTAGAGGGAATGTCTCTGTGGAGCTCACAGTGTTCTAGGAGCTCAGACTCTGGAGTCAAGCAGACCTGGGTTCAAATCCCACTTTGGAAATAGAAGCAGGTGGAAAGGAGGGTTGATGAATTTCCTGGTCATTAGTGGATGCTGACAAGTTGAGAACTTTCCATCTCTCGGGTGGACTTTTATAAGCTACATTTTATCTCACAAGTGTCTGGTCTTTGTTAAACGCCAGAGGAAGAACTTACTCTTGATTACCGGATAGACATGCTTGAACCCACTTCTTACCAGTTACTGACTGGGTAACACAGGACAAGGTGATCTCACTGAGATGATGACGGTCATAATATCTGCCCCTCATTGGGTTGTTGTGAATATAAGATGACATAAGACTCATAGAATAGGTGGTGGAATAAATGCCATAGTTATTCTGTTCCCTTCCTTTGTGATTAATCCTTTGCCGATCCAAATCAGGATGAGGCTAAAATCAATAAATAAATCTCACACTTTTAGAGCTTCCTTAAAGAAACTAGTTCATTAAAAATGGTGGGAGGCGACCATCTCACTGTGTCTTGTGTACCAGGGGCACAACCTTCATAAATTCGTAATCACAAAGGTACATAAAGGAGCACACAAACTGAGTGCACACAGACAGCCCGTTGAGGGAGCCCCGCGTTGCCTCTCAGTCACTGGAGCACACGCATGGCCCCCGTGGCCCCCTGGGATGTATTTAACTAGGTAAGGGTGATTCAGGTGTCTTTTCGCTAAATGATTTGATTACTCCAAATTCTCTATTACAACCGTCTTCCAAGTAAGATGAGAAAGATCAGCTCTTTAAGAGCGTTTGGTGTCCCAAAGGCCATGCCTTTCTTCCCCCCAAAACCAAACCAGTGAAGGACTGTATATTTCACACATGGGTCTCTTTCTGCCATTGCAAGGACTGTCCTTCTGTCCATGCTTGTGACTCCCTGGGAAGTCCGTCAGGCTCAGCTCAGAGCATGTGCTGTGTGCTGCCTTCTTCAGACACAGACCGAGACGGAAAGACACGGCCTCCACTGCCTTCCAGCTGTGACCCCGGCTCGTGACCCCGGGCAAGTCCCTGAGCTTCCCATCCTAGAAATGGGCACGGTAGTGACCACCTCACAAGCTTGCTGTGCGGATGAAATGCAGATAGTACTTCTTAAGCGTCTCGAGGCGACAGTGTTGCGAGGAAGCTGGCATTTGCTGATCACTTTCTTATCAGGCCCCACCGTAAGCGTCTTATATTTGTGACCTCACTTGATTTTTCCAACAGTCCTTTCATGTAGGGATTCGTTTCGCTGTTTGAGAGAAGAGGGAGGCTCAGAGATTTGGGGTAACTTTCTCAGGGCTCAAACATGTAGAGGACAGCAGAACGGGGATTCAAATCTAGCTTTTTCCAAAGCTCGGACTTTTTCTACCACACTGCGCAAGATTTTATTGCTTTCAGGGTGCTTCTTTTCATATAGTTTGGAATGTGTTGAGGATGGGGCTGGTGGGGTGCGTGGGAGGGATTATTTGCACGCACACATGCATACATGTACACACGCGTGCACAAACAGGTACACACATACCCATGCACATGCACAAACACATAGCCGTGCATGCGGCAAATACCTTGGAGGCAGAAACAAAACAATCTAAATTAAACCATGATCATTTCTCTCATTCTCTGTTTGCCTCCCCTACATACACACCCATGCACAGACAACATACGCATACATATATGTACACGCTCATGCACATATATGTGCACATCCATGCATGTGCACGCACACGAATACATGCACACACAGGTACATGCATAGATGTGTACACATGCATACCTGTGCACACACCCCATGCACATACACAGGTGTACATGCATACATATCCATGCACAAGCACAGACACGTACACGTGCATGCATGTACACACCCATACACACGCACAGGTGTGTACACACACATACATGTGCAACCCATGCACCGGCATGTATAAATGCACACGTGGCTACATGTGTGCACATGCATGTACACACAAGGCACTCATGCATGCATGCACACACATGCACACACAGGTACGCACACCCGTGTACATGCACAAACACACATGAATGCACGTACACACGCATGCACAGACAGGCACACACACCCATGCACAGATATGTACACCTGCATATATGTACACGCACACGCACGCACACACGCACACACGGTCCACCACGTGTTCCTGGAAGCACCCAGATAAAACAAGGGCACCCCCATCATTCGCGCTGCCCACACACATGTGAAAATGGAAGAAGCCAATAAGCAGGCACGTGAGACAGCTCCATCCATCTCAGGGCAGTGGACGTAGGAAGGTCGAACCCTGGAATTGCCCCTGAGCTGTGTATCCGAAAAGAAGGCTGGGTGGTGTGAGCAGTCAAGGAATGAACCGTGTGAGCCGATGGCTTGAGAGCGCAGGCAAAAGCAGAGAAGAGCCACCTCAAAGACCAAAGGCGTTGTTAGACAAAACTATGGGCGAGCTTCCTTTTCCACTCGCAAGTCAGCGATCAGAGCTCGCCCACTTTTCCAGTAGTAGGAATACCTGTCATGGATAGTACTTGCAACGAACCGAATTTTGCCCTGCGTACTTTCACTACGTTCATTTAATGCTACTTTTTTTTGCTGTCCGCGGCTACATGAAAGCAAGCATTTGTCACACAAGAGAAACTTTAGATAAGCCTTTGGCTGAGTACCATTGGTTCTTATCTATGTTCAGAAGTTCTCCCCATTTTATCTTTTATTAAGAGATCAAAGTTAAGTGGGGGCTTCCAAGAGTTGCAGAAAAACGCATCACAACCCTGGACATTTCTTTTTCCTCCTTCCCACCCACTCCTGTTGAAGTTACAATGACTGGAATGCCGTCATTAAGGAGGCATTGTGGCAGAGGCTAGGCGAATGAAGGAATTTTCTAATAGATTAGGAGGTTGGACTCTGGAAGTAGGTAGTGACAAAATGCATTTTTTTTGGAGACACTCGGAATTTGTCGGACCACTCCGTTTCTTACTTTTTAAATATGATTTATGGTCACATTGGCTAACGTACAGTGTATATAGTGTGCTCTTGCTTTGGGGGATAGACTCCCATGATTCATCACTTATGTACGACACCCAGTGCTCCTTCCGACAAGTGCTCTCCTAAATGCCCTGGAGATGCAGAGAGGTAGGACTATGGAGCGTGAACCAAATGGTCTCGGGTGTTCTCTCTTATTTTTCTGAATCGGATACGTCCCGATCATTTCAATGACCTTATTTTTTAAGTCATTTTTTTAAAAATAACTATTCTGTTACAGTATCAGGTTACTCTTGGCTTTTTACTGCTCTTGTGAGGCCCAGAATGGTAAGAATATTTAGGCCACCTCCTTCAGGCGAGAAGAACAGTTTTGAAAGATTTCAAGGAGGCTGAGGAAGAAAATCCATCCCTCATTCAAACAGTAGCTTTGTGAGACTCCCTTTATATTCATGATATTGTCCTGTAAAATTACCGCTATTTCTAACACCCTCCAGGCGGTCAAATGATATCGAGGGTCATTTCACTTGTATCTTTCCATCAGACCAATTAGGTAGCTTTCGGCCCACAAAGCCAGTATTTTCAGAGTCAGACGTACCAATTCCATCTATGGAAGTGCAGTGTAGAATGGTAGAATTAGGATGATTTCAGCCCAAAGGACATTGGTCAAGTTCTTAGAGCAATCTTAATTCTTCATATGTAGACATCACCAGCACCTCTAAACAGGGGCTTCTAGGCAGGGAACACAGGAGTAGTTACCACTCCCTGGAGCTTATCATGGCTTGGGGAACTGGGCCAGTCAGGAAAGAACCAGTCTCTCCTCCCAAGGATGGGACGTTTGAGAGAGGGTGGGCTAGAAGATTTGGGCTGGAAGCTTTTGTAAAGTCTTGCTTGGAATTATCACGTGTCAGTCAACCTCCCAGAACATAGTAGCCTAATCCATGAAGGATATTGGGTCACTAAGGGTCTTCTGTCATGCCTGGGGTAGTGTCCTACCAGGCCTCATTCTAAGCTGTCCATTTAGATATGTGCTAGCCTGATTCCTTGTGAGGTTATTAAAGATGAAGAAATCTATCTTTGTTCAAAGGTCAGGTTACTTGGGAAGAAGTCTGATAGTGAGACGTTCTTCAGACGCACTGGTCACTCATAGAATTGCTTTCAGTGACGCTTTGGTTAGACACGACACACCCAAGATAGAGAAGGCTGTCGATTTCAAAATATGAACTTAGTGAAAATTAGTCCCTCCCTCTTTTATTGCAATTATGTCTTTTACCCACAGGATCAATTAAGGGTGCTCTAGCCATCGTCACACTACACAATACGTGAGTTTAACAATAGAAGTTAAATTCCTCCGTTCACTCGTGCGAAACGAGCAGATTGCCCCGGTTGAGACTCTTCTTTACTTCAGCAAACATGCTAGAAAATGATCTTGTTTCCAATTAGATTTATCCAATGATGGAATTAGGCTCTCAAGTGAGGGGTTGATTTCCCCCATCACTGGAAATCTTCAGGCAGGAGTCCATGGCTCATTTCTGAGAGGTTTCACTGAGTGCAACTGACATTAGTAAGCATTGGACCAGAGTGACAAATACAGTCCACTCCTCCTGAAAAATTGCGTAATCTCACATACACAACTGGATAAAAAGACAGTGTGGTTGTAGTTCGGACAACTAACTAGGTCATGGCTTCAGTTAGAAGTATTCTTTGCATCTTATAAGGATGCAAGTATTTAGTCAGTACCCTTTAGCTCACTCAGAGCCCAAGTAGAAAATCTAAGAGAAAAGGATTGCTTCTGTCCCACATATACCGAAAGGTTTTCCAGGCCTATATCGGGCACAAAAACAACATGGGAAGCCCTGTGCCTCCCCTCTGAAAGGTAGCTTCCCTGGTCGCACCTTTCTGGATGAAGAATCTAGAATGGGTTTTTCCTTGTGTGATCAAACTTGGTTTCCGGGCTCCCTTGAGATAGATCGAGGAACCCTTAGATCCTCATGGCTCTGATTTCATTCCTGAAGATGCCTTTCAAAGGGTGCAGGGCCCACATCCCCGACGTGAACAAAGTGGAACGCACGTCCTTCCTGCCCCACCTCCCTGGAAGAGGTGCCAAGTCTCAACTTGATCAAACAAGTAGGAAACTTCTATTTTTCAAACAACGTTTTCATTACTTGTCTGGTTCCTCTCATGATTACACTTAAAGCCCACCGTGTCTTTTAGTTTCTTCTATTTGTTCACCCATGCAGGCCTTAAGAAAAGGGCCCTTAACTTTGTATTGCTTTGGGCTGAGGACTCATTCATCAGTCATGGAAATTCAGCAGTGCCCATGTATTAAACTAATTCATAGGGTGTCTCGAAGGTCTATCTTTTTTTTTTAAGTTTGTTTCATTATTTTGAGAGAGAGAGAGAGAGAGAGAGAGAGAGTATGCAAGAGGAGCAGAGAGTGAGGAAGAGAGAGAATCCCAAGCAGGCTCCATGCTGTCATCATGGAATCCAGTGCGGGGATGGATCTCATGACCATGAACGAATTTCGACCTAAGCCGAAATTGAGTCAGTTAGCCGAAAGTGACCAGGCCACCCAGGTGCCCCTCTAAGGTTCATCCTTAGCCCAGATCATGCTTTTCCCTCATTCTAACCATGGCTTACATAGACTCAAATTTTCAAGACATTCCCTTTCTTTGTATCATGAACCACATTCCTGAAATAGAGCAAGACACGCTATCGTGTACCCTACGATGATGGCCCTGCCTTCGAAACATCAAGGTAGCAGCAGATCGTGCAGCCAATGAGACGTGGCATTCTGGGGTCAAACTCTGGATTCTCTACCGAAAATCTGTAAAGTCCTGGTTGAGTTATTCCATTATTCTAATCCTCAGTTTCATTTTCTGCAAAATGGGGATATGATAAACGGTATCTTCCTCAAAGTGCTGTTGTGATCACCAGAAGAGATCATCCACAGAAAGTACATAGCGTGGTGCCTACCTTGCACCAGGCATTAGTTATTATTCTTCAAATATGTTGCAAGATCTTGACCATTTCCTGAGAGTCTTACAGATTAAAAACAAAAAGTAATCCAAGTTCTAATCTAAGGCTTCAAAGAAAACATTTGTAATTTGTTCCAAGTGGCATGCACTCTTAATTGGTACTAATTCCAACAGTTGGCTCAGGTGCTGGCTTCAGGCATTTTCTGCTCTCAGACAGTGGTCTAATGGAGCGAACCTTCCTTTGAGAGCCAAGAGATGTGGCTTTTTGTCTGAACTTTGCCACCAATCCCCCCAACTGACCTTGACAAACCCTTTCTCTATATCTGATTCTCAATTTCTATATAAATTCTCTTACAGATGAATTTTTATATACAATCTCTTGCAGATCGAGGGCTCAGTGAATTATAAAGGCCCAGTGGTCATTCCCAAGGACTCCTTTCCTAAAGGTCCCTGGGGAAGTGGAGAATTCCACACACTGTTAAAAGATCTTTTGGGAGGAAGGGGAAGGAGTAAGGGCAGGATTTTTAACTAAGACCAAAAAAAAAAAAAATGAGATTACTATTCCCTTTCTAACATAATGGACCGATCAATCAGCCACACTTCAGGGGACCTTACTGAATACAAGATACCGTTGTCTGTAGAGCAATAGAAGACAGCATTCTAGAAGGCAACCGTGCGGTTGAAAAGCAGCCTTCAAAAAGGTAACATTCATAGCAATCCAATAAGTATAATCAATCAAGTAAGTATTATCAAAAAAGTAAATCAAGTATAGGGAATATATGTATGAGGCTGTCGCGAGCCCTGAGCATCTGCCCTAGGCGCTTTTCTTGATGAGCAAACTGTGACACAAAGCTTAGTAAACTTGTCTGGGGTCCCGTAGCTAGCAAGTGTTGGAGCTGGGGTTCAAATACAGGTAGTCTAGCTCTAGATTGACCATTTTGCTCATGACTGAGACTTCAAAGGATAAGTAAGGCCAAGTGAGGATGGGACAGACATGAGGTGAGCAGTCTCTGACTGTGGCAGGAGAGAGGGTACTTGTAACTTAATATAGCTGCAAGCCAGCGTGTTCAGACCTTCACGAGTCAAGAGGAAGTGAAATGAATCACTCCCCAATGTCAGTACCCTATCATCCTGAACCAATTAGGAATTGTCTTGCCATAGTCCTGTTCTCCTTTGTGTTTCCAAAGTAACAATGCACTCCATTCTGAAACCCAGTATTTTATATTCGATTGACATCAGCTTCCCAAATACTGTAAGGCTATTTCTTGTGACGGTGCTGGAACTGGAGTTCAAACATGAAAAAAAGGGAATGTATTATTAAATTCTAGCACAAATAGGATAATAGCATTGAGAACCTGTGAATTGTATTAATCCCCCATCTGACAGATAAGAAAAGTGAGATTCAGAGAAACTGGTGTCGCTCACGGTGGGGGCACTGATTGAGTGAAAGATCTGGAGGCAGAGTGAGTCTCCCAGCCTGCCATCTGAAGAAAACGAAAAGCCTAAAGGCATGCGCACTTTAGGCTGGACAAATGAGGACTGTGGGGCATTTTTAAAGCCATCAGCAAGAAACATTCAGGAAACGAAAAAGGAACTCAAGCTTGGGGTCTACAGGAAATACCTTTTCACAGTAAAAATAGACCCAAAGTGGGAAGGAACCCTTGGCAAAGGAGTGAGTCCTCAGGCACTGGGAGTGTCCGAGTTGAGGGTATTTAGAGCCCTAGAGTGGCCTGCCCCAGCTCAGAGGATAGAAACCCACTTGCTCCAACAAAGCAGAGGAGATCATCTGATGGTCACCAGGAGGCATTGGAGTAGACACCAGGGATGCCACGGGAGGGCTTCCTGAAGGCCACGATCCATGATAACGCCAAGGTGCCGTGCTAAGGGCGGTGATGATGGGGAGGCAAAACGAGAGGAGAGGGACTAAGTACGCTAAACGTTACTCGTGCTGTTTTCAAAATCTCATTATCAAATCTATATGACCAAGCTGGTGTGAAATCCATCTGTCAGCTGACGAAGAAGAGTCAGATCTTGTGCAATTAGCTGTTAGAAGAAATTCAGACACCTATCTGTCCTTGAATTAACTGTTCTGTGGCTAACTTACTATTTCCCAGCTGGTGTGTGTGGGCATGCCTCTCTGTGCCTGTGCCCCGGTCCTAGGTAACGCTCTTTGCAGCCCCTGGTGATACGGATTGTCTGTAGTTTTATCGGGAGTGAAGATGGCATGTCGTGATCCTTTGGGGGAATATTCCAGGTTCCCCTCCAGATACCAAGCAGGTTGTCAGCATGCAGACAGAGGCCTCAGGACTAGGGAGCAGAAAAAGCATTGTCCTGAAGCCGCAGAGAATGTGCGGTCTCTGAGCAATGTTGTGCTTCCCCCCTGGAGAGCTCCAGCTACAGGACACTGACTTTCCCACGTCCTGGCCGTAACACTGAGCACTCAGGTCAGCCTAAACCCTGGGCCACACCAGGATGTAGGCGAAGAATAAAACTCAGGTAACTGTCGATTGTCGCCAGCAGTCCGACAAGTTGGACTGATACTGTTTCATCAACCTGGCCCAGATCGTCTCTTGGTGCTGGAGATGTGGAGCCTGAGGTGTTGCAACGGTTCTGTTCATTTGTTTCCTCTGTGGAGTCACTGTGAAATTCGAATCAAGGATGACAAAGTTCCAAAGCCAGGCTTAGCTGTCTGTTCGCGCCCTCTCTGGCTGTTGGGGAAAATGAGGGGCTTGCTTGAGGCTAATTTCAAGGTCGTCTTCAGTTTTGAAAATCCTTTCCTCCTCCTGAAGGAATTGGAGGCTTCTTCATTTAGTGACTCCAAGACGGTTCCGGAAACTAGGCGGGACTAAGGCAAGTTCACATTCAGTGTTGACCTTCCAGAAGCTTTTAAGGCTGGACAATGAAATTACTGGGCACTCCGGATCATCAAAATAAAGTTGGCACCGTTCGCCGGGGCCTCCTCCCTCAGACAACAGAAGGGCATTGAGCGTGCTAGTCAATCCGTTGGGTTTCCCTGTGTGGAATGAGAGGGCTTGCCCTTACTGGAACTCTCTTAGGCTGCTCTCCCCTCTAAGATTCTGTGACCTTATTTTTTAATAGTTTCCATGAAAAAGGAGGCAGGAAGACTCAGGCAAAACCGTTCCCTGTGTTCCAAACCTAACACAAAATAGAGCGAGACCCTTCAATGACTCAAGTTTACTCATGAAGAGAGTCCATGTGAATTTGATTTGCGACGTTTATGGATGTGTGCGCTTCTGTTTTGTTAAAGTGACGTTAGTTCGGAGGAAGGAGAGCAGGAGAAACGCGCAGAGTCCCTTCCCGTTCCTTTTTGCTGCAAAGGGAATTGCATTCACTTCTGGGCTCTCGCTGGGAGGTTGGAGGGAGGGATGGACGTAAGACTCTGTGAAGGGTTAATTAAGGTATGGACTCCTCTTTTTAAAAAAAAAAAATGTTTAAATGCCTTGTTTCTTCTTGCTGTTTTTCCGCCACTCCAAACACTGGTAAAACTTAACTCTTCCAGAAGTCCAGCTTTGCTATAAAGTAATTTGTTCTCCTTTTTTTTTTTTAATTACAGTATTCTCAAATGAGGGATGAAGTATTCAAGTCAAACTTGGTCTGTGCATTTATCGTTCTCCTATTTATCACGGCAATCCAAAGTTTGCTTCCTTCTTCAAGGTAAATACGAAAGGACTAAGTTATCAGGTGAAATGTCTTTGTGCGTTGATGGTCCCTCACCTGGAGCCAGCCCGCTGACCTTTTCAAAGGCTCAGAATTTAAAATAACGGGATCCAGGATCCACACGGAAACGTTGGCCAGTTATCAGTGTCTGTCCGGGTTGTCTTACTCTGCATCATCTCCCTGCTCTACCAAGGCAAGAGTCTTTCCCCACTCTCAATAAAAACCACAACCGAAATCAAAATAGGCCCCACTCTGATTTGACATTGCACCCATGAATGCGGCAAGTAAGTATTAGAGCCTCCCTCCCCATGGTCTTGTCCCTTGGTTAATGACCTCTTTGTTGTTCATAGATATAGCATCATCATAGCTTCCTGGGCCAGCGAAGTGGGCACTTTAATAACACTGCAGACACCTATATGTGGCCAGTCACCGTTGCAAATACTTTACACGCAGTAGCCCATAAAATCCTCATGGCCACCCTGTGAGGTAGGTACTACTGCTGTCCCCATTTTAAAGAGGAGAGAACTGAGGCCCGGAGTAATGGAATGACTTGCACAAGGTCTCACAGTTGCAAATGTGACCACCTCGATTCAAACCCAGGAAGTCTCCTTCTAGCGTGTGGGCCCTTGACACTCCATGCAGACACAGACTCGTATCGCACAGGTCCTAGGTGCCCCAGCCAGCATTGGAACCTAGTTCCGGATTAGTCTCGTGGCCATGCTTTTTGCCCTTCCTGTACTTTGAGGAAGCCCCTACCTGCTTTCATAGGTAAATTCCCTTCTCCCAAAACTTACCATGAATTTTCCCCTTTGATGAGATCGACAAATACTTGTTAAATGTCTAATACAGGCAAGCGATATGCTAGACCTCGAGTATGGTACAATTTTGTGGGAGGAGGTCTGCATCCTCTAAGACACATTAATGACGGCAGTCCGGTTAATGAGCACTTATTACCTGGCAGAAACATGTTCAACCCTTTGCATGGGTTGTCTCCACAAAGCCTCAAAGACAACCAGTAAGTGAGGGCATGCTCTGATTCCCATTTTGTAGATGAGGCTATATCCAAGGTCACATACCTATATAATGGCTGAACTGGGAGTTGAATCCAAAGACAGAGTCTGTGCTTTTAACTGCTTACCTACTATGTACCCAAATCAGCGATTCATTGTGAGCAGATGGTTTAAGGAAAAGTTGGCAGAAAAAGTAATATTTTGGGCTGAGAAGAATGAGATAGAGTGGGGGAAGATTCCCAGTCTTAAAAAAGAGCATTGGCAAAGGCACAGAGGTGCGGAAACCCTTGTGTTTGTAGAGTCGTGGGCACGTGGGAGGCTAGAGTAAAGGTTTTTGCGAGGGTATGGTGGGCGCCATGGCTGAAAAAGGAATGAGCTAGCTCACAGGTGCTGTGTCCACAGTGATAAAAGGTGTTCAGGCGCAATGACACTCAGAGAATGGCCATGCTTGATGTCTGTGGATGGGCAGGGATACGAGGAGGAGAAAGGTGGTGGCAGAGGGCGTGTATTTCTGAATCTGGCAACATTCCCTCGTGTCTGAACAGCTAGATAGCAGAACCAAAAACTTCATGGACTGTACTACAGCCAAAACAGGTGAGGCAGGTGCCCCATAAGTCCCCAAATGGAAGTGGGGAGCAACAATCTCCCAATAGCCCCAAGATTGGTCAGCGTCTGTGTGTGAGGAATCAGAAACAAGCAAATAGGCACCTGTCATATCTGGGAACGAAAGGAGTCCCAGTAGAACCAACGAGGGGCCATTTACTGGGAAGTGTCATGGACCAGATTGAGAGAGCAGCTGAAAGCAGGAAAGGTTTGCCCAATCCGGCATCCAGGGAGTGCAAAGGGCCACAGCAAATCTGCAGAACACGAACTGTTACACACGAGGAACTCCCCAAACTGACCACCCCATCTCCCTCCCAGGAGAGTGCCTTGGAAGGATCTCTGGGAGGGGAATCAAGATTACTCACAATACGTACTATAGAGGGAAAAAAAGAAAGATAGGGTCCTTGTGAAAGTGGAAAGAGAATGTAGCCATCACTTTTTTGAACGCCACAGGAAATCAACTACAGAAACAGCTCTCCAGAGTTAAAATAATAATAATAATCTCTCCTAAACCACACCTATTTCGAAAAGCTCAGCAAAGTTAGTTTGACACGAAAATGAGCAACAACACATATTAGTGGCAGTCCCATGCCCTGCTGTTACAAGAAAAAAGGGAAAAAAGTAGATCGATATCCTGAGAGTTGATGAAAACACTCCAAAAAGACAGGCCTGCAACATATGTCAAATCTTTAACCTACTCCTTCAAAAGGAATTGAAGCACTTAATGCAGTTCCAGACATGAAATAACAGCCTAAACCAGAATTAGAAAAACTTAGACATTCGACAAGAGCGCTCAGGAAAGGAAGAAAAAGGACAAGACAGATTTCGGAAACAAAGACTTAACAAGAGAGAGCATAGAGCACATAAACAAGGCGAGGAATGCCTTAAGAGGAACAGAAGGTGAAAAGGAAGGATTTTTTTCATCAGAAAGAAGAGTAAAAGGGTTCTCAGGGCCCCTCCCCCATGCCTTCATGCCACATGAACAAGAATCCAGAACACTAATGGTGGATTATGGCTGAAAGGGCTGCCAGACACAGACTCATTCTGGGGAGGTGTACTCAGGGGAGCCCAGTTCGAGAGGGGAGACAAAAAACAAGGACACGAGGAATTTGAAGCGGGCCATACATACACATACACATACACATACACATACTCATACCGTAGACACTAAACATAGCCCACCTCTGAGAGACAGTTACCTAAATCCTCACAGTAAAGATACACTCACCGCCGTTTCTCTTACCTGACACAATATGACCAGTGTTCCACAGAAAATTATAGGACATTCCAAAAGGCAAGAAGAGACAAAGCAATCATTAGAATCAGACTCAGGCATGACAAAGATGCTGAAGTTATCAGAGAACCTCAAATAACTATTTTTAATATATCAAGGGTTCTTCACAAATCTGTGTCTCATCCTGGTACGGGGCCATGCCAGTTTTCTGTGTTTCATTCCATTTTTAGGCAACGTGCTGCCGAAGCGAGCACAGTATATTCCAGCGGAATTCCAGTGTTCCGGCGGAAAAATTAGACACCGTGCAAGAAGAGATGGGCAGTATAGGTAGATAGAAGCTCTAAGAAAGAATCAAAAGAAATACTAGAAATGAAAACACTGCAACAGAAATAATGAATGGGTTCATCAGTAGACTCAACAAAGCCATGGAAAGAATCAGAGAGCTTGACTGTATATAGGTCAATAGAAACTCCCAAGCTGGAATACAGAGAGAAAAATAAGTGGAGAAAGAAACAGACCAAAACGTTTAAGAACTCGCTTTAAATATAAAAACTCAAATCAGTTACAAGTAAATGGATGGAGAAAGATATACCATGCTAACACTAATCAAAAGAAAGCTGTAGTAACTATATTAAGTTCAGTCACAGTAGACTCAGAACAAGGAGAATTATCAGAGGTGAAGAAGGACATTACATAATGATAGATCAGTTCTCGAAGAAGACATAACCATATGGATGTCCTGTCTTGTATCTGTTTATGAAGAGAGTGTCAAAGTACGTGAAGCAAAACCTGATAGAAGCGAAAGGAAAGACAAATCTATTACAGTTGGTGACTTCAGCACTGCATCAGGGACAATTAGATGAAGCAGGTGGGACGGTGTTAAGGACATAGAGAGCCTGAACAGCCAGCCAGTGTTAGCTAATCAACTTTGATAGACTAGTCCATCCAACAAAGGAATATACAGTCTTCCAAGCTCACATGGGACATGTCCTAGAGTACATTCTGGGCCATAGGCCACACTTCACCAAATTTAAAAGAGTAGAAATTATACAAAGTATGCTCTCAGACCACAGTGGAGTTAAACTAGAAATCAGTAACAGAAAGATAGCTGGAAAACCGCCCAATACTTGAAGGTTAAATAACACACTTGTAAATAGCGCATGGGCCAAAAAAGAAATCTCAAGAGAGATTTTAAAATATTTTCAACTAAATAAAAATGAAAATACAATTTAGCAAAATTGGTAAGATGCAGCCAAAGTAGTTCTTAGAAATTTACAGTAGTAAATGCATGTATCACAAAAGAAAGATCTAAAATCAATCGTCTTAAGTTCTCCCTTGGGAAACCAGAGAAAGAAGAATTCAAACCTAAAGTAGAAGACAAGAGATCGTATGAATTACGGCAGAAATCAGTGAAATCGAAAACAGGAAAACAACAGAAAAAACAAAACAGAAATCTGGTTATCTGAAAATATCAACAAAATCGATAGGCCCCTGGCCAAGTTAGCAGAAGAGAGAAGTAGACACACACACACACACACACACACACACACACGTTACCAATATCATAAGAGAAAGAAAGGTTTTCACTACAGATCCCATGGACATTAAAGTGATAATAAAAGAATACTACATATAACTCTATGCCCATAAATTTGATAACTGAGATGAAATATACCAACTTGTGGAATGAGACACAAACTACCCAAATCCACACAAGAAGAAAAAGTGAACTTGAATAGCACTATATCTATTAAAGAAACGAAGTCAATAATGTTAAAACTTAGTAAAAAGTGAAACACCAGACCTAGATGGTTTCACTGGTGAATTCTACCAGAGATTTAAAGAAAAAAATAATACCAATTCTGCACAACCTCTTCCATAAGTTAGAAGTGGAAGGAACAGTCCCTGACTCATTTTACGAGGCCAGCATTATCCTAATATCAAAATCTAGTAAAGACATTGAAATAAAGGAAAACTAAAGATGAGTATCTTTCATCAACGTGGACATAAAATTCCCAATGAAATATTAGCAGATCAAATCCAACAATGTATAAAAACAATTACACACCATGACTAAGTAGAATTTATTCCAGATAGGCAAGGTGTGTTCAACATTTGAAAATCAAATGATGTAATCCACCATATCAACAAGCTAAAGAAGAAAAAAATCACATGATCCCTCATTTGACACAGAAAAAGCATTTGACAAAATCCAATGCCCATTTAAAGTAAAAACTCTCAGAAAAGACAGAAATATAAGGGAAGTTCCTAAATACAGTCTACAAAGAATCCTAAGTGGTGAAAGACTGGAGGCTTACCCCCTAATATCACTAATAAGAATGTGCTATCTCACTACAACTATTTAATATCCTGTTACACATTCTTGCTAGTAAAATAAGACAATGAAAAGGAATAAAATGTATACATATGAGAAAAGAAGAAATAAAACTATGTGTATCTGCAAATGATGTGACTTTCTATGTAGAAAATCCCAAAAAATCCATCAAAAAAAAAAAAAAAACACCCTCCTAAAATTAGTGACCAAGTATAGCAAGGTCACAGCATAGGAGATCAATACACAAAAGTCAATTGCTGTGGCATATATAAGCAATTGAAAATTGGCATTCGAAGTTAAACAATATTTTTCAAAGCACCAAAAATTCATCCCTGGGTATGGATCTAACAACCTATGTACAGTATCTGTATGTATGAAACTAAAAAAACACCAATGAAATGAATCAAAAAAGATTTAAATAAATTCTATGCTCATGGGTTGAAAGACTTGATATTATTAAGATGTCAGTTCTTCCCAAGTTGATCTATAGATTTAATATGGTATCACTCAAAATCCTAGCAAGCTGTTTTATAGATATCAACAAACTGATGCCGAAGTTTATATGAGAAGGCAAAGGATGTAGTATAATCAATAAAATACAAAAAAACCCCCAACAACAACAAAACTAGATTAGTCACACTACCTAATTTTAAGACAATATAAAGGTACAGTAATCAAGAAAGTGTGACATTGAAGAAAGAATAGACACATAGTTCAACAGGAGAGTGAGCCCAGAAATAGATTCACACTAATATATATAATTAACTGGTTTGTGACAAGGTGCAAAGTCAATTCAATGGAGGAAGAGTATTTTTTCAAGAAATGGCACTGGAAACATTGGACACCCATATGAAAAAAAAAAAAAAAGAACCACAAACCTTACATCCTTCACAAAAAATGATTCCAAATGGTTCACAGACCTAAATGCAAAGTATAAAACTACCAGAAGAAAATTTAGGAGAAATTGGTGATCTTGGGATTGGTTGGGAGTTTTTAGATTTAACACTAGAATCATGATCCATGAAAGAGAAAACTAGCAAGTTGGGTTTTATTGAAATTAAAATCCTGCTGGGTGAAAAGCACTGTTCAGAGAGTGAAAACACAAGCCACAGACTAGAAGAAAGTGTTATAACTCACATATCTGATAAAGGACTCGTATTCAAGATATACAAAGAACTCTTAAAACTCAACAATAAGAAAACAAATAACCCAGTTTTTAAAATAGGCAAAAGATCTGAACAGACACCTCACCAAAGAAGATTAACAGATGTCAAAAAAGCATATGAAAAGATGCTCAATATAATTTTCCATTAAGGAAATGCAAATTAAAACAACAATGCTATACCAACACATATCTATTACGATGACAAGGGCCAGAAAATAAGGAAGTATTAACACACACACACACACAATGATGGGAGAATGCCAAAGGGGCATGGGGGACAATTGGAAAAAACTCCCCAGAGCCAAAGCTGAAACAACTTGAGTAAGAAAATAAATAAAATAGAATTGGGTTATAACCCAAAATACAAAATAAATATCAATGGATTGATACTGATAGAAATAAGTGATTGAGTGAATAAATTAAGAATTGAACAATCTCCCATTCAGAAAAATTCCAAATATTCTATGTAGCTACTCTGTCCTCAAGGAGGTGGAGTTTAACTCCTTACTCTTGTGGGGGAGTGTGGCTATCCTAAAAGTATCTTCCTTCCAAAGAGTACAGTATGAATGGAGGGAAAGCATGAAAAAACAGGACACATACTGTCTCAGCTGATGAAGGGTAACATCAAATCAATAGGGATAAATCACGTTGGTAGGATGTGATGAGAATGGCACATAACCTTTGTGGTCTTCCTTTCAAAAACCCATAACCTAATCATGAAAAAAACCAGATGACTTCCAACTGAAAAACATTCTACAATATGCCTGGCCAGTACTCCTCACAACTCTCAAGGTCATTTAAAGCAAAGGAAGTCTAAGAAATTGTGAGTAGAGCCTATGGAGATATGACAACTTAATGAAGGTGGTTTCCTGGATTGGAGATGCAAATATGGAAAGCCCTAGAAAGAATGTCCAACCCAGTATTTATGAGCACGAGGGGCCAGACTGTGCTCTTGAAATAATACTCCAGTTTTTGTTTTTAAGAAAATTTTTGGAAATATTTGTGATTCCAAGGCTGGCGCCAGAAATACACAAGGTAGACTGGAACATCTTGTCCTACTAGAAAGTAAGGAAGCCATCAAGTTTAGGAGCCACACTAAAGGACTCAGAAGCCACATTGAAGAACTTTCACTGTCCTAAAAGGGAATAATTGGAGCTTTGGGGCGGATAATCGTTAAAATGTTGAATGAAAACCTGGCCAACTATTTTTAACTTTAGAAGTTTATAATGACATTTTTTAAAAGTTGCTAACCATTGGTAAATGATAGAGAACTGATTGTTTATCTTGGAAACTAGTAAAAAAAAAAAAAAAAAGAAAAGAAAAGAAAGAAAAATTTTGTTTTGTCTTTCCTGCATGAAGTGCACCACAAAATTACCAAATAGTAGGTGAATCATCATCATCAATAGTAGGTGAAACATCATCAAATTGTTCAGGCCAATAATTTTTTTTTCAACGTTTATTTATTTTTGGGACAGAGAGAGACAGAGCATGAACGGGGGAGGGGCAGAGAGAGAGGGAGACACAGAATCGGAAACAGGCTCCAGGCTCCGAGCCATCAGCCCAGAGCCCGACGCGGGGCTCGAACTCGCGGACCGCGAGATCGTGACCTGGCTGAAGTCGGACGCTTAACCGACTGCGCCACCCAGGCGCCCCTGGGCCAATAATTTTTAAAGAAATTATAGAATTAAAATATCACCGTTTTCCAACACCCCAATGACTTAATGGATCTAGGAACTGCACAGAAGCAGAGACAACCATGTCTCCTGATGGAAGAACACAACACATCTATAATCTTACTGAAGGGATTGAGCCTAAGTGATCAGGCCGTTGAATCCAGCTTCCGATTTGCAAGAATCATGGAGGATGAAGTCTGCTCAATGAGTATGCAAAAAATCCAGGCAGTGAGAAATGCTATTGGTCAAAGGTAATGTATTCTTCAATAAATAAATTGTAAGGAAAATAAAGGGATAAAGAGAGAATCTGTAGATTTTTTTTCAAGACTTAAAAGATAAAGCAAATTTAATTTAAAAGTGGCCAGGATTGGGGCGCCTGGGTGGCGCAGTCGGTTAAGCGTCCGACTTCAGCCAGGTCACGATCTCGCGGTCCGTGAGTTCGAGCCCCACGTCGGGCTCTGGGCTGATGGCTCAGAGCCTGGAGCCTGTTTCCGATTCTGTGTCTCCCTCTCTCTCTGCCCCTCCCCCGTTCATGCTCTGTCTCTCTCTGTCCCAAAAATAAATAAACGTTGAAAAAAATTAAAAAAAAAAAAAAAAGTGGCCAGGATTAAACTATAGTGTCTAATGGTAGATGATAAAACTGTAAAGAAAAGGAAAAGTGATTGGTGTTGAAAGAGAGGGTGATAACTGGGCCTAGGGATGGGCTTTCAGACTGCCCTGCAGAGTTCTGTTTCAGGGACTCAGTGGTCATTACAAAGGCAGACACGTTATAATAACTAACGAAGCTATACTTCAGTGTGGTTTCTGTATGCTTCATTTTACAATTAAAAAAAAAAAAAGCTTTGAGAGAGAGAGAAGGAAAGACTATGTACCTCTGCTAAATTGAATGCCTATTATGAGCCAGACCTGTGTTAGATGCTGGGAATAGATCAGTGAACAAAAAAAGACCAAAAGACCCAAAAAATATGTTCTCCTGGATCTTATAGTCTAGCGGTAGGAGATAAATAATGAAAATATATGCATACGTCTAGATGTATATGCCATAAATATAGCTACTTATATAAGTATATAGTAAGTATAAGTATATTATATAGGCCCGTATGTAGATGTGTCTGCCTATGGTGTGCATGTAGATGATGTATATGCCATATATATAGCTACTTATATGCTATATATAGATAGATCCATATGTAGATATGTCTACGTCTATGCTATGCATATAGATGATGTACAGACCGTGTACATGTATTTTCTACATATATGAATGTACATTCATATCAATTCTACATCAACGAATGAATCAGGAAAGGTACCAGGGAATGCCATAAGGAGGTGGGTTTCCTGACTCCCCAGGAACCATGTAGGGCCCAGGGTCTCAGGGATGGTCTCAGGGTGGTGAGCTGTGAGTGATGGCAGGGTCTTGCCAGATTCACCCAAACTTCCCGGACTCTCCTCTTCACTGCAGTCAGGGGAGGTGTGGGAGCCGAGAAGGGCCATATCTGGTTCATGCTCCCTCCTGACTCCTGGAACACTGGGTGTTGACATTCCCAACAAACATCTTTTATGTGTCCATTTGTGCCGGACCCGGGAGGTACACAGTCCTGCTCCCTGTCATCATGAAGGGGGGGTGGAGGGAGGCAATTAGCTGGAAAGCTAGAATATGGTGCAAAGACTCTTATGGTAGGGCAAGGGTAAGGTGGAAGAGGATGTGTAGGGGTGAGGTAAAGCAAACGGATCAAGGCAGGCTTTCCAGAGGAGGTGACTGTCATCTCAGCTGCCTCCTGATGGAGCTGGCTGGGTCCCGGGAGAGGACTGAGAAGGAGGTGAAGGGTTTGCAAGCCTTGCTGAGGAATTGTAACTGGTTGGCAGAGAAGACATTATCAAAGCGTTTTTTTTTCTTTTTTTTTTTTTAATTTATTTATTTTTGAGACAGAGAGAGACAGAGCATGAACGGGGGAGAGTCAGAGAGAGGGAGACACAGAATCTGAAACGGGCTCCAGGCTCTGAGCTGTCAGCACAGAGCGCGACGCGGGGCTCGAACCCACGGACCGCGAGATCGTGACCTGAGCCAAAGTCGGCCGCTTAACCGACTGAGCCACCCAGGCGCCCCCAAAGCGTTTTAGTCAGAGAAGCGCTATGGTCAGCTTTGTGTTTAGAAGGATCACACTAACACGGAAAATGAATAGGAGGAATGGTCTGTCGTTGGGAAGACCAGTAGGAGGTGGCTACAAAACTCTGGATGAGAAATGGCAGTGGAGTAGAGAGGAAGAACTTGCTAGACAGGGCAGAGATGGACTGGTGGGGGCCGGGGGTGGGGGGGAGACCGACAGGAGCCCAGGATGGGGCTGAGCATCTGGGCTGGCACCACGGCAGAAAGGGTCGTGCCAAAAGGGAGCTGGTGTGGCACTTCCCGTGGCCTGGACAGGCTCCCTTCCCAAGTGCCGCGACCAAGGAAGGTGAGCCAGCCCCGATGCCTGGCTCCTGGCTTGACGGGAAGAGACCTGGATCCGGGTGCACCTGCTGGCCGGCGGGAGTCCCTGACTCTGCGTTGCTAACTGAAACACCAGCCAGCGCCCCAAGCCCACTTGCACGGCGAAGAGAAAAAAACTGACAGTGAAGAAAAATTCCAAGTTGAGTTCTGACCAGGCCGTCCACGTGTTGTGGGGATTGAGGGGTCCCTTTGCCCCAGGGCAGGGCACAAGCTTTCATTAATGTGCTCGTTTCCTCTCCAACTCATTTTGTTTCTGCTTGATTCTTCACGACTCAACAGATGGTAGGTGCCTTTCACTTTGCATTTCTTCCATTATGGACTTTTTAGCAGAGGAGACCATCCTTGCTCATGTGACCGAAGCTAATTCCCAGCCCCCAAAGCAAAATTGCACGGACCCTGGCAAAGACAGTGCTTGCTCGGCACCTTGCTGTAATTTCCACATGCACGCAGATGTTCCTCTCCCAGTGGGCAAACTGAGGAAAGAACAGAAAATATCTTTTGTGATTATAGAACAGTGTATCTCAGTCTACATGCATGGTGATGAGGAGGTGGAGGACAGACAGGAAGCGGGTGAGGTGGGGGGAAGAGGGAAGGAAGGAAGGAAGGGGAAAGAGAAAATATGCAAGCAAGAGAGGAAGGTTAGAAAAGAAAAAGGAAGGGAGGGAGGGAGGGAGGGAAGGAAAGGAAGGGAGGAAGGAAAGAAAGAAGGAAAGAAGGAAGGAAGGAAGGAAGGAAGGAAGGAAGGAAGGGAAGGAAGGAAGGAAAGGGTGGGAAGGAAGGAAGGAAGGAAGGAAGGAAGGAAGGAAGGAAGGAAGGAAAGGGAGGGAAGGGAGGGAGGGAGGGAGGAAGGAAGGAAAGGGAGGGAGGGAAGGAAGGGAGGGAGGGAGGAGGAAAGAAGGAAAAAGGAAGGAAGGAAGGAAGGAAGGAAGGAAGGAAGGAAGGAAGGAAGGAAGGAAAAGAAAAAAAGGAAGAAAGGGAAAGAAAGAAAGAAAGGCACGGGATCTTATTATTTTCTGTGCATCTTACTAGCTGTGTGTATGTACTCGATCTCTCTGGAGCCTTGGTTTTCTCATCTGTAAAATGGGAATAACAATGCCAACTTCTCAAGGTTGCCACGAGAATTAAAAGAACTGTGTCCATTTTGCTAAATTCTGGTTTCCTTCCCTTTCCTGAGCCATAACATTTTCATCTGTCGAAGTGGCTAAGAATACCTACCTCTCAGGGTTGCTATGAGGCTCAAATGTACTATTGGACTCATAGGCTCTTTGCAGATCTTGAAGGGTGATTCAAATGTCATTTTGGGGTATGATCCAATTTCCTGTTCCTACTGTACCACAAGCTGCTAAGGCTATTCACCCATCCGCATTGATCCTTGCCCCCCCCCCCCCAGCAAACATCCGGTCATGTTACCAGCCCAGACTCTGCTTTAAAGACAGACTGCTGAGAACAGTTAGAACTTCATGTCTACAAATGATTTGGATAGAGCTGTTTGCAGATCCTTTGTCATTTTTTTCAGACTCGATTTCAGAAATGAAAGGTTTCCTTGCCTCTTATGTCCAGCAACAATGCAAAGCGAATTCAGAAACCCTGGATGCCTGAGTAGCTCTGTAATTAGATTTGAAAACTACAATTCGTTGTTCTGATGTTTGTGTGTGCAGAAAAGAAATGAACGCCGGGGAGCGGCTGCAGGGATTCTTAGAGGAATTTTATACGCAGCGCCAGCGCCCCTGCATCTTGTAATTAATGCTCTTCCCGTAGATCCTTAAAACGCCTTCGGTCTTCTGGATTTCACTGTGAATAGAGAACTAATGTTTCTCTGAGTTTGTATTATGTGCAAAGCATACTGCTTTGTGACTTTTAACCTCAGAGCCGCCTTTAAGAGGTGCGCTTAACAATTCTGGTTTTGCAGATTCACAGGGATGCGCAGAAGAGTTAGTTACCTTCCCCGAGGCTCTGTCCCTGGTTAGGCTTTGGAGCCATCGGTTCAAACACACAAGATTTTGTTCCCTCTTGCCGCTCACTAACCCACACGCCTGCCTTGTCCCTCCTGCTTTGGCTTGTTCGGGCTCCTGTAACAACGTACTCCAGACTGCGGGCTTATAAATAACAGAACTTTATTTCTCAGTCGTGGAGGCTGGAAGTCCAAGATCGAGGCGCTGGCCGATTCAGTGTCTGGCGAGAGCCTTCCTCCTGGTTTGTACGTGTGTCCTCACATGGAGGAGGGGGCCGGGGAGCTCTCGGGGGGCCTCTTTTATGAGGGCACTGGCCCCCTTTGTGAGGCCTCCGCCCTCATGAGCTGATCACCCCCCAAAGGCCCCACCCCCAGATACCGTCAATTGCGCATTAGGGCTCAATATACAAATTTGGGGAAACGTAAGAAGTCCGTCACTAGCACTGCCCTTTCCTTCGTTTCAGTAAACCCAGAAGGGAAGGCTGATCACTTAAAATCATGTTAGGGGTTCAAGTGGGTTCTGTGTGCAAATCCCACGCACGGCGCTCCAGCATCCCGAAACACCCCACCAAAAGCGGACCCCAAAGCACAATAGCTAAATGGGCAACAAAGCACCCGCTTTGTAAATGTCCGAGCAAATGCTTGCTTTGTCTGTGCAAACCCATGGTGAAGGCTGGAAAACAGGATGTGAGAGTCATGAGACTACATGATGTCCATTCTGGACCTCCTGGATTTCCACCTGTCTCCCCGACTCTACCCTCCCACACCAGTGTGGCGTCTCACTGCTGCGATCCCCAGAAAGACCTATACAAGGCACATACGCCCCCCCCTGCCCCAGTGCCAAAGGAATTGGGCAGTTGCCTGTTGGTAAATTCCTGGGGGCACGTGAGCTTCTGCTCAGGAAGAGATGGCCAGGCCTCTTCTCCTAGGGAAGGTCATGCCTCTGGCTTCCCAAGCAGCGTAGTGGATCTAGAAGGAGGAGAGGGCCAGCAGCTGAACTTCATATAAACATCGAACTTAACAGTGGCCCTGCCTTCCAAGAAGGACCAGGTCCACTGAATACCCCAGACGGGCTCTGATCAGGCTAATAGCAGACTCCTCCCGGAGGCAAGGAGGCGGATAGAGGGGCTAGGGAGTGGGGGAGAATCCTTTTCCTTATGAAAGGCAGTGAGGGGAGGAACAGCCCCTGCTCTCCCCACAAAAGCAGACATCAGTGAGCGTTTATTGAGCGCCCTCTGTGTGCTCGGCTCTATATTAGGTGTCAAGGAAGCATCCAGAGAAAAGCTGAGCTTTGAAGGCCAAACAAGACGTTCCCCCAGGAGAGAGCACAGACGTAGAAGCAGCAGTCCTCAGGGCATGTGGCCGAGTGTTGCCACTGGAGGGCAGAGAGGTGAGAGAGGGAGCCCAGGGCAGCCGTCGCGGCCCCGCGCGGCCTGGAGGGCCACAGACTGTGTCTGGATGGCAGCGGGGGCCACCCAAGAGATGAGGCTCCCTCTGAGCAGCTCTGAAAGTGGCCTCTGCGAGCTTCGCTTCTGCCTCGCGCTCTGGAACAAGGCGTTCGCATTCTCAGTGGCTGCCTCGCGTTGCTGAGATGCACCGGCCTCGAAATCGGCCCCTCTTCTCCGGGGACTGTCTGACAAAGCATTCCACCTGCAGCTTCCTTCATTCGCCTCTCCTGGGGACCCCAGTATGATGCTATGCCGTCCAGCAGTGTTTTCCCCAGCCTGTTTGGGGGGAAGCTTCCTGTCTGCCCAGAGCCCTCTGGGAACCCACTGCTGCACAGACCTTCTGTTCTCATCTAGAACTCCTGCAGAGATTTCCTGTCAAGGTGATCCATAAAATCAAAACTGTGCCAGTATTTTTTTTTTAGACAGGGAAAACATAAAACCTCCCACAATGAAAGCTGGGGGCCGGGGTGGGAGAGTCACTTTCCAGCTTTGGTGATGCTTCAGCAGTCACGGGGGTTTGCCAGGCTTGGTTACTCCCCCACCTTACAAATGTCTCCTCCCCTGCCTTCCCTGGTGCTGTGCGTCCTCTCCTCCTGCGCATTCGACTACACTTCCTAAATTCCCTTTGCTGCCTTCTCCTCTTCCGGCCCTTCAGCTTCTTCTGGGGCTTCGTCTGTGGTCCCCTTACCTCTCACCCTCCTTGGGCAAAGCCTTCCTTCTCAGGTTCTTCAGCCACCACCTTTTCACTCCAGACCCAGAGTTCCACAGCCGCCCCCTCTGACCGCCCAACCTTCTGGATATCTCCGGCCAGATGATCCACAAGCACCCAAAATTCAGCTGTCCCCAAATCAAATTCATTATCCTTCTCCTCTACCGGCCAGCTTCTCTTCCAGCATTTACCAGTTAAGACGGTAAAAGCATGAGTGCTATCCTTGACGACGCCCCTCTTCCACACGCGCCCTGCACACACATACAAAACACTGAGACTACCTCCACGTCTTTCCCTGAATCTCCCAGTTATCAGTGCGGCTACCTTATGTCCCTCTCCTGGTAACTCAGGTCCCAACTACTTAAACCTCTGCAAAACACTTTATCTCCTCTTCGCTCCATCCCCCACTGCCCACCATGGTCGTGCTTCGGATACACAGACCTGACCACGTCCTTCCTGATCAAGCTTCCGGAACGTCCGTGCATGGCCTCCGTGTGGAGCTTTCTACACAGCGTTTATGAAACCCCTTACACTCCAGCCCAACAGCCTCACCACTGAGTCAGTGGAGGTTCTAAACACACCGGTCACTCTTCTTCTGATGCTCTTTTCATGCTCTCTACTTCCCCTCCCCCAAACCCTCTCAAGGCCTGACCCAAATGTCACCTCTTTTGTGAAGCCTCGCGGGATTGCATTTCCTGTTTTCTAAATGATGGTTGCTCAAAATCCTTCAGAGATCATAGCATATTATCCAATAGTTCATCGTTTGTATGTCCATATTCCCCTTCAGATGACGATCTCCTAGAGGATGAGGAAGATGTGTCTTGGGTCCTGGTGCCCCATGATGCATGCCACTGTGCCTGGGAAGACGCTTGTTGAATGAATAGGTAGATGAAACCACAGAAGCAAAAAAAAGATGACCGCAAACGTGGGAGATCAGTCACTCACCTAAGTGATTAGAATGGCACAGTGGACTTTCAATCCTAGCTCCAACAGTAAACTCGGTGACCCCGGGGAAGTTGCTTTTCTCCGAGCCTTAAATCTTCATCTAAAAGAGAGATCAAAAGACTTCGTAAGTCCATTCCAAGGAATGGAGATAAGCTAAAGGATGTGTCCAATAGATAGGGGCTACCAGGGAACAGAGCTTTGGTGAGACCTTGAAGCTCGAGACGGATGCTTGGGAGCGATGTTGAAACCTCGGGCAAGGATGAGTTCTCCTTACCTATAGTTCAGTTTGCACCTGGTATGTCCCAAGCAGCACATAGTACGTTCCATGTGAAACTTGGTAATCACTACCAACCGAGCAGACAGGTGCTGGCATCAGACAGGTGCCGAGCAGACAGGTTCTTGGCATCAGAGTAGACCAAGAGGGAAAGTGTTTCATAAAGCCCACCCTCAAGGGGAAAGGGCATGTGGGTCCCTCCCACAGCCAGGGTGTTGAGATAAAATTCCAGTAATGTGTTGCCTTGGCAGCAGTCGCATAGTGAGAAAGATGAATGATAAAAGAAGCAAAACAAAACAAAAAAAAAAAAACGAGCAGAAACAATAAATCAAGCCAAATATCCAATGGTCATCCCGAAGTTTCTCACTAGAGGGGATATTCCAGGGATGGATGTAATAAAAAGGTCTCCTGCTGATGGTCCTTTTCTTAAACAAACAGAGCCTTAGAGAATTATTGGGTGCCAGGGGCAGGGAAGGGCACTCGTGGATGTGATTACCCATATTGTCCAGTGAGTGGGGATCAGACAACTGATGCCACATGACCCAACATTCTGGTTTTCCCTGCAGGGTGATGCCAATGGCCATCCAGTTTTCCATCCTGATCATGCTGCACTCGGCTCTGGTCCTCATCACCACGGCAGAAGATTACAAGTGTTTGCCTCTCGTCCTCCGGAAAACTTGCTGTTGGATTAACGAGACCTACTTAGCCCGGAACGTCATCATCTTTGCATCCATCTTGATTAACTTCCTGGGCGCCATCTTGAATATCGTAAGCATTCCAAACCCACCAACCCTCTGGCTTCTAGTGTGCAGTCAGGAATGAAGAGTTTATGGAGCCTGCAGCTTTGGCATTGGCTTCCTTGGGACCACTTACCGTCATGTGCCTGGTCCAGCCCCAAGCTTAGGGACAGAGAACAGAGATGGGACTACTGTCAGAACTGTGCATTTTACTGGTGGCAAACTGTCTTCTTCCCAGTGGGGGGGGGGGGTTATTTGCTCCAAAGGAGCTCGAGCACCCTTCAGTTTCTGTATTGTCAATGGCCAATCATTTATAATCATAAATAAGAGTTACCTTTAACTAAATACCTACCTACCTGCTATGTGCCATGCACTGAAGGAGAAGCTGTATGCGTTTTTCTTATTTAATCCTCACATGAACCCCGTGAGGTAAGTCTCATTATCCCCACTTTATGGCTGAGGAAACTGAGGCTCAGAGACATGAAATAACTTGCAAATAAGGTCTGTCTGACTCCATGACTCATGCTCATTCTCAAATGCTAAATTGTATCTCTGGGAGTGGGGGGGGGGGATGGAAATAAAATAGCTGTCCTTTCTCAAGCACCTACTGTGGGCTACAGGTAGGTATTACTGTTCCCATGTAATGGATAAGGAAACTGCATTTCGGGAAGGTTGAGACCTTGCCTATGACTTCCTAAGAGTTCATATTGGTTGTGACACATTGAACTCAGATGACTCTCCAGCTGCCATATTTCTCATTGTTTCTAATTTGGTGGTCCATGTTTTAATGACTTCATTTTCTCTCTAGAGTGGTAACATGACAGCGATAGCATTTTCTGTGTATCTACGAACAGTCTGTGTTGTCCATGACTTAGTGAGTCTAGATTTGGGGAGTGATTTATCCGATTCCAGGTTATGAACTTGGCAGGTTGAGAGGGGCTAGCTGAGGCATCATCTTGTGGCCGAACCCATCACTGGGCCCTTTGGGCCTGAGGGAAGGTCTCCACGTGTTCAGGGACCCAAACTGTGGACTCCCACAACTGTCAGCCTGTGAGTCGGAGGCTTATACTGCTTGAAATTCATTGCCCAGGGTGGCCCGATAGTTACTTAGAGTCTGTGGAGACTCTCAAGTTCTGTGGTTGGCCTCGTAGTAAGGGATTCTATGGGATAAAGAAAGAGAAAAACCATAATCTAACTAACTCATCATCTCATGAATATTTTATAGGTTATTGCAGTTGAAAATGGAAATGCTTAGGACCATTGATCGTGGCCTGTGGAGGTGTAGCCAGGATCTCGAGTCTTGAGGAGTCAGGTGTTTCTGGGGTGCAGGATTTGGAAATAAATCCAGTGGCTGTAGGTCAGGATTCTCTCTCGGCCACCGGGGCCACAGCAATGCAGTAGGAGGTTCAGAGGCTTTGGAGTCAGATAGACGTGCGATCAAATCTCAGCTCTATCACTTACCAGCTTGGGGATCCTGGACAAGTTACTTTACTTCTCAGAGTTTCATGTTTTTCGATCGTAAACTGGGGATAAAAATGGTGCTTGTGAGGCATTTTTGTCCAACGTGTCTGGCACAGAGGAGGCATTTGGCCAATGGTAGCCATTCTTCCCCGAGCACCACAAAATCTGCAGTAGGTGCCGGCTTAGGGAACGCCCACCGCCCCATGCCAAGAGTCTTTCTGGAAAATGTGCCCCTCAGATCCCTGAAATCCTCCCAGCTTTTGATGAGGGGACCGGCTGCGAGCATACCTCAGACCTTTCCTCCTGCCATCTGGCTCTCTCCGGAGCCCCGCAAACACACCTCAGTGACCCTACGTGATGGGGCCAGAAGACCTGTCTCAACCCGGCTTCCTGGCTGGCTTGCAAATGCTTTTCTGAGCCAGGGCCTTCTCTAAAATGAACAAGGAGATCCCAGCTGACACCTCCATTCTGGAATGACACCGTGACGGCACACAATCCTTGGTTCCCGGCACTCACACTGACTTTGTTGTTCCTGTGTTGTTGTTTTTTTGTTTGTTTTGTTTTGTTTTCTTGTTGTTGTTCTTTTTTTTTTAATCCGCAGCTGTGGTGTGATTTTGACAAGTCGATACCCTTGAAGAACCTGACTTTCAATTCCTCAGCTGTGTTTACAGATATCTGCTCCTGCCCAGAGGTATTTATTCTCGAGCTCCCCTTGGCGAGACTTGGCCTAGGAGTCTCCTCCACCAGCTCCACACAAGCAGGACTGGCTGAAGGGTCTTAGAAAGTGCTCCAGAGACCCGTCTCCTCTTTCTGCCCCCTCCTCCTTCCCCTTCTCTGCCTTTCCTTCTCTCCCCTGCCTCTTCCCTGCTCCCACTTCTAGCCTTTCCCTAGTCTCCCTTCTTCTTCTTCCTCCTTTCTTCCTTCTTCACCTTTATCTCTATCCATTTTCCTCTTCCCCCTTTTTCTCCCCCTCCCCCACTCATTTCCCCTGCCCATCTCAAAATCCTACCACAGAATGTGCTGTTGCTTCTTCCGGCGTAGGCAGGCTGCAGAGTTATGGCTCAGATGGTGTTTGCTGCACTGAAGAAGGGGGGAAGGAAAAGAGGAAGGAAGGAAGGAAGGAAGGAAGGAAGGAAGGAAGGGGAAGGGAGGAGGGGGGAGAAGGGGAAAAGGAGGAAGAAAGGGAAGAAGGGAGGAAGGGGAAGGAAGGAAGGAAGGAAGGAAAGAAGGGGAAGGAAGGGAGGAAAGGAGGGGAGGAATAGACAGAATGAAGGAAGGCAGGGAGGGAGGGAGGGGAAAAGGAGGAAAGAAAGAAGGGGGAGGGAGAGGAAAAGGAAAGAAGTGGAAGGAAGGAAGGAAGGAAAGAAGGGAGGAAGGGAGGGAGGAAGGAAGGAAGGGAGGGAAGGAGGGGAAAAGGAGGAATGAAGGAAAGAAGGAAGGAAGGAAAGGAGGGGAGGAAGAGACTGAAGGAAGGAAGCTAGTAAATCGCAAACACAGGAAACCACCACTAAAGGCAAACTGCAGGACACGGGGTCAGGACATGTCCCAACAGATATCCACCATCATTATATAAGTCTGACCTTCCCTTGATCACAGAGCCACTGGTCTGGCTCTGGACCTCGGGGATCAAGCTTGCAGCATTTGGGCAAAGGACAGTTTTGGGTTGTGTTAGCCATGGCCCAGACCTTTACATTTGGGAACGGAAGCTCTGGGTCAAGAGAGAGGACGGCTGGGATGTCCTCACAGACCCCACCCATCCTCACACCCTGAGGACCAGGCAGACCCTAGTTCTGTAAGACCCTGCCAATATCTGAGTGGAGGAAAGGCTCTCTGTCTCAGCTAGGTGTGAGAAATCGGTGTTCGAAACGCTCTGAAAGGGAGAGAAAGCCTCATGCGCCGCACAAGGTGTAGACCGTCTATTTGATGTGCAGCATTAAATGCAGCATGAAATCCTCAAGCTGAAATGGGCACCGGCAGGAGTGCCCTCCGTTTCACAGAGAATACAACAAGGTCCTGGAGAGTAACTTGCTCGGTGCCACTCCTGCCTGCCTTCCATCCTTCCCCCCCTTCTCTCCTTCCTTCTTCTTTTCTGTCCTCTTCTTAATTCAGTTATCAAGACTTGGAACTGCCGTTCAGACCATACCTGGCTTGTTCTTGACCTCGTGCTTCTGGAGCCAGGCTCGGTCCCTAGGGAGGCAGTAGGCATTTCTTAAGGAAGTCCAGGGCAGGATGGGGCTAGCTGTCGTTGGGGGGACCTCTTCCCACCAAGTAGCGACGGGAGCACAGGTTTCGTGGACTCTGTGGGACACCAGCTCCCCGAGAACGTCTCGGTTTGGAGGGCAGGAGGGGTGTCCCAAGAGGCAGGAAGTTGGCCGACAGTCAGATGCGTAGAGCCAGGCAAAGCTGGACTGCGCTCCCCGCTGAGCCCCCCGTACTTGCTGCCAGTGGAATCGGGAATCAGTTCTTACTCTCTCTGAACCTCAGCGTCCTTGTCTGTAGAGTGGGAGAAATAATACCTTCCTCACACGCCTCTGGTGGGAATGTCGTGTTCTCGTGGTGCCTCCGTAGGTGGGCTAGCAGATGCTGAGCTCCCAGCGTGTCATGGGACGCGAGCTGTTCGTCTAGGCTTCCGCGTCCCTCTACGACAGTGTCTGCCCTTGGCCCCACACCCAGGCTCCCGCACTCAGGACCACGGCACACGTGGGGTTGCCGGTCCTAAGAAAGTGGCTTTTGGATCGTGTAGCATCACCTCTGGGCCTCAGCTTCCTTATCTACAAAGCGGGGATGAAAACGGTACCTCCCTCAAGGGTGGTTGTGAGGGGCCAGTGAATCAATTCCTGTAAAGCGTCTAGAGGAACACCAGGCACATAGTATCTGCTCAGTAAACATCAGCCGTGATGTACGTGTTATTTCCTGTGGAAGAGGTTTCGAGCCCGCCACCCCAGTGTATGTTTACCTGTACGCGACATTCCCCTCTCGCTGTGCTAATGTGTCGTGTACACGGGGGACCATATTCAAAAACTAAAATTGTCTAAAAAAAATGAGTTAAAGTAAATGAGCATCTCAGTACCTTCCTCCCACAACCAAAGGATCGTCTTGCTCAGGAGTCAGCAAACTGTGGCCTCTGGCCAAAGACGAACCGCCACCTGTTGCGTAAGTAAAGTTTGATTGGGGCGTAGCCACACCCATCTATTACTGATGGCCCCCGGCTGCTTTCATAGTACGGTTGGCAGAGTTGAGTAGCTGCGACGGCCAAGATATATCCTGTCTGGCCGTTGACAGACAAAGTTTGCTGACTCCTGGCATCCCCTCAGACGCAGGACACCCGCTAGCCCAAAGGACGGGGAGCTGGACTCTTTTCCATCACCATCTACCACCAACAACCCGATTTGACCAACCGGTTGCCATCTTGGTAGATACGTGGCTGTGCTGCTCTGCCTAAGGATTTGTCTACCCAACGAGAACGAGACGTACAGACCTGGGAAAAGGCTTAATCCGCACGCAGCACCCCCCTCACGGCTCCCCCACGTGTGCGTCCCCAGGCAAATCACTTACTTCACCTCCCTGAGCTTTGGTTTCTTCACCTGACCTCTCTGCCTCACCCCGTGAGAAACAACACTCGGTCCCAAAGCGTGTTAGGAACTGGATGATGTGATGTAAAACTAGGAGGCTGTTGTAATGGATGGTAGTATCATGCAGCCTTGAACTGGAGTTGGCCCGTTCCTGAAAATGAATGAAGACTGCATTCGACTGCATTTTTTCGGGGAAAGCTGCATTCTCAGGATGATTTGAGAAGTAGGCTGGGGGGAGGGACGAGGCACAGGTTTGTAAAAGGAATACAGTTCCCACAACCGTTGCCTGGGGTTCTTGGCAGGATCCAAGGAAAGACCTGCAATAAAGACCTTTATTGCATACAATAAAGACCCCCTTTATTGTATGCACTGGCACATTTGAATAAAGAGTCGACTATGCAAAAGCAGTCAGAGCTTGCTAACATTTTAAAGGGTTCTAAGGGCCAGTCTTGCTTAGGGGTGGAATTATCTGTGTCTTTGCTCATTAAATGTCAGCTGTCATGATGAAGGTGAGAGAAGAAAGGGGAGACTGAAAAAGGAAGAGGAGAGGGAGTAAAAAGCCAGGAGTCAAAAAAGAGGAAGAGAGGGGCCCCTGGGTGGCTCAGTCGGTCAAGTGTCCGACTTCGGATCCGCTCATGATCTCGCGGTCTGTGAGTTCGAGCCCCATGTCAGGCTCTGTGCTGACAGCTCAGAGCCTGGAGCCTGCTTCGGATTCTGGGTCTCCCTCCCCCCCCCCCCCCCCGCCCCCCTGCTCATGCTCTGCCTCTCTCTCTGTCAAAAATAAACGTTAAAAAAAAATTTTTTTTTTAAAAAGAGGAAGAGAAACGAGTAAAAGAAAAGGGAATCCGTGAACAAGCAAAGAAGCAGATTTTTAAATTCCAAAAGTGGCTGTAAAAACTAGTGACTTCATTTCTCTGGTCAAGTCCGCGGGTAGGAGTCGGAACCCCAAGTGGTTTCGGAGGGAACTTTGTTGAGTGTGGTCTAAAATTCCCCAGCTGCCGTTCAGGATGAAATGAGATTTTCCCACGCTTTTGCAGTGGTAGGCCCCCCCAAAACATCCGAACGAAGAATGAATGTTAGATGGCTTCACTATAACTTCAAGACTCTTTTTAAGTTGAACAGGGGGATGTTCTACAAGCCTGTTTTGTTTCTGCCCTGAGCCAGTTTCATATTATGCCTAAATCCGTAAAGGAGATTTATTTTTTTTTCTCAAATGATAATCAATTTTTAGACTTGCCTTTCCCCACAAAGAGCCAAAAAGCCATAAAAAGCACGGCGTGATCCAGAAACCAACCAGCCCCAGTTCACCAAAGCTTAGATTTCAGATCTTCAAGGGCAGTAACGGAACACGGGAAACAGAACAGGTGAGGACGGCAGAGGCTGCGTGGTGACCTCAGATGAGCGAGGACTCTTCTGACATTGACTTGCCGTGTGGCCTTGGACAAGTCACATAGCTTCTCTGAGCTTTCGTTTTCTCACCTGTATAAGGAGATTATTAATGATACCTATGCCATGAGATTGTTTGGGTGACAGAGCCAACACACAGAAAATACTCGACCTCATGAGCAGTGAGATCATGACCGGAGCTGAGACCAAGAGTCAGACGCTTCACTGACTGAGCCACCCAGACGCCCCAAAACACTCATTAAATGCTAGTTTCTTTCTTTCTTGACGTCTTTGGTAACTCGGGGAAAACAGAGCCTGCACGAGTGGCAGTTAAGGGCCGTAACATACTTTTTTAAATGCACAAGGCTTTGTGCTCCAAACATGAGATCATGTACATGGTTCTGCGCCCGATGTGTGACTAAACACTTGAAGAGGCCATCTTTCCATAGCCTGCTTCCCTTTCGTAATGCTGCTTTTCTGGCCTCACCCACTGGGTACGAGATGGTGACCACGTTGTGTGGCACCGTTCTCAGGGAGCCAGATCCTTCTAGACCCTGCGCTTGCTGCCCACGCCCAGGGAGTGGTCTTGGAGGGCACACACTTTATTCCAACAGTCCCCCCATGTTCCTCCCTGCCTGTTGTTCTCAGCTGACCGCATACACTTCCTAGATGTATGTCTAACAATGTCAAATTGCCGTCCTTTGGGAGCACATTTAATTTCTGGAAGTCACTGAGATGGGTGATCCGGCGAGACGTCGCCGTTTAGGAATCAAAACACAGAGAGACTGCGTTCTTGATGTTTTTCAAAAATGGATTCTGATGGTCATTTACAAGGGTCTCAGCTCGGTCCTCAAAGAAGCAGAGACAAGACAAGCATGTAGTCTTCCAAGTGACCACACTGAGTCGGCTAGTGGGCACCACAAAGATCAGCATCATCCTATATTTCCAGAAATATTTTCTAGTAGTGCCTTTCCATAAGAAATAGCTACTGTGCCTGCTCTGTGATTAGAGTTTGCCTCATAGCTTTCCTGGGATAGTCATTATTTGTAGGCATCATTAATATGGACGTGCCCTTCCAGGAAGGATTTCGAGGTGAAAGTATTGACTGAGAATGTAGTTGCTTCTAGGAAATTTCTAGAAGAGTCCATCTGCCCTCAACACAAGTCAGTCATAAACGTTGCATCTCCTTGTGGTATTTCTTTGACATACCTAAGCTAATCACTGTAATGAACTAGACAACACTTATCTTTCTTCCCCCTGTATGGGGGGAAAAAAAGGTCAGTCATGGAAATCGGGATCTAGAATAAACCAAAGCACAGGAAGATTGTACCAGAGCACCCAACATACACAAAACGCCCCTTTCCTCTGCCACACACAACCCAGTAAACGGCGGGGAACATCGGGTTGGTTATATCCCCACCCACGCTCGTGGTGACCCCGGGTTCCCAACACCGTCACTGTTCGATGGTGGGGAGAGGAGGCTCGGTACGAGACAGAGCAGCCTCCAGCCTTGGCCTCCGTGCCCTTCACTCTGCTGCTCGTACGAAGAGTTAGAGTTGAGAATCCGGTTTTGTGTGAATCGGAAAGTCTGGATTCTTTCTTTGAACGGCAGTGACTTCTAAAATGGTCCGCCGGCTATCTGCCCCTCTTGTTCTGAGTTCCTAATGCCACAGCAACCAAATGGACGCAGCCCAGCTTGGGTGACTTCCGTGGGTCGGTGTTCAAGGCCTCCTTCACGTTCTCGCTGTGCGATAGTCTTCCCCCTCCTCTTCTAGGAGGACAATATGCACCCGTTGCTGAGGTCATTTATGATACTTTATGACAACGTCCTGGCGTTAGCATGGTGTCTTCCGGCCTGCCACAGTTCTTGGTGGCTTGGAGGTCCTCATTCTGCAAGCGTAGAGGAACGAGCGTAGAGCAACGAGTTGCCAGCATTTAGCTGGCAAAATGCTTGTTTCCTGCAAACTTCATCAGATTTTGCTTCCCTTGACCCTTGGCCATGATGTAGGACTCCGATTTTTTTCCGCATACCCTTGGAAGGAATTTGTAATTTGTAATTTCCCAAGTCCGTGTATTATCTGAAAGAAGAAAGTCTCAATTACCCAGAAGCAGGCATTCGTAAAGGACCTAACACAGCATTCGTGCCCGCCCAGCGAGTGGCCGGTTATAATTATTATGTCCACCTTCTACCAACTTACCCCTGATGTATAGGCATCTGCACCCCCACCTGAGCCCCGCCCCCTGCCCCTCTTACCTAGTGTTCGTCTAACATCAGGACCCAGGCTGCCTCACATCTGCACATGCTCCTGGTTTGTCTCTCTTCTCCTACCCACGTTTCAGCCTCACTACCAAAATGCCTCTGATCTGTATTTCCTAACTTGGGTACCAGTGCCTAGTGCCCACTGCAGCAATCTTTTTATTTTCCTGGTCAAAACCGATGTGTCATTATTGGGTCTCTTTTCCCCTTAGAGTGCACAGCTTGTGTGTTTTCTTTATCAGAGGTTCCTGCAAACTGGCCCATCCCTAACACCACTCATGCAAATCCTGGTGTTATTATTTTTCATCATTGAAACCTAGGAAGAAGCAAGGCCACCTGGGTGGCTCAGTCAGTTGGGGGTCTCTGGCTCTTGTTTTCTGCTCAGGTCATGATGTCACAGTTTGTGGGATCGAGACCCACATCTGGCTTCCGTGCTACCAGCATGGAGCCTGCTGGGGATTCTTTCTCTCCCTCTCTCTGCCCCTCCCGTGCTCCCGCTCTCTCTCTCTCTCTCTCAAAAAAATAAATAAATAAGCTTAAAAAAAACTAGGAAGAAGCAGAGAACCCCATGACTATATCGGGATGCAGACTTCTTGGGAATACAAGGACTCACTGCAAAACAGTGCATTCGACCCATTGCCTCATTTGATATTGGATGTTATGATCAAATTAAAGGACTAGATGGAAATAATCCACTCCAAAGCCGTGTCCTATCTGTGTCCATGTTTTGCATTGCTGTGATTATAGCGCATACAAAATTTTACGCCCTGCTTTCCACAGTTATTTGGAAGACATTTTTCTATATCTTGCCTTTGAAATGTTCCTCTGAAAATCTTTGTCTATGGAGATTATTTTTAATGCTTATTTTCACTTTTGACAGAGAGAGAGAGAGAAAGTGTGCATGCTTTTGAGCATGGGAGGGGCAGAGAGAGACGGGACAGAGGATCCAAAGCAGGCTCTGTGCTGATAGCAAAGACCCCGATGTGGGGCTCAAACTCACGAACCACGAGATCATGACCTGAGCCAAAGTCCGCTGCTCAACCGATTGAGCCACCCAGGCGCCCCATCTATGGATATTTTTGTTCTTTGGGTTCTGTGCGTTTACACTCCTGTCTTCTCGTTGTTCTCTGACACCCCCAACAATCCCTAATCAATGTTCTCAATTTCTCTTCTTCCACAGCCCCTCAAATATGGGAATCTCTACATTTTAGTCTCTGTGTCTTCTGTCTTTCCTTTTCATGTTCTGCTTGGGTGGTCTCCATAGCTGTGGGGTCAGCTGAACGATGTCAGCTGCACGTCTCCAGCCCCATCTGTCTTCCGAACCCCAGCCTCACACCTGCGGTGGCCACGAGCTGTCTTTACTGAACCACCCTCGATACCTAAAGCTTGAGAAACCTAAAACTGAACGCATTCCCTTTCCCCACCCCTCATTCTGTAGTTGTTTTTTTTTTTTTCTCCTAGTTAATAGACTGCTGGAATGCTTAGCACCAGTTCCGACTCCCCTCTCTCCTCGCCTTCACTTGAAGCTAGACACAGCTCTTGCTTCGTCTGTTGGGTAGGTCCCTAAACTTGTCTTTAAACCTTCAGCCTTTGGGGCTGAAGTGGCCTGGTGGCTCAGTCGGTTAAGCGTCCGACTTCGGCTCGGGTCATCATCTCACGGCTTGTGAGTTTGAGCCCCTCGTCGGGCTCTGGGCTGACAGCTCGGAGCCTGGAATCTGCTTCAGATTCTGGGTCTCCCTCTCTCTCTGCCTCTCCCCAACTTGCACTCTCTCTATGTCTCTCAAAAAATAAGCAAATGTAAAAAAAAAATTTCTTTTAAACCTTCAGCTTTTCTCCATTCATTACATTCCATCCTGTACTTACCCACATCCCAGTTTTTTCCTAGATCTACTGAATCCATCGCAAACCTGAAACCCATCCGTGGTTCCTTGTGGACTGCGGACTATAGGGCAGACTTCTCATCGGTCCACATGAGAGTTTTTGCAACGTGGCTTTGCCGACGGTCTCTGCCCTGCCACACCTATGAACCCTTTATGTTACCCGGGTCCCCTGTGGGGGGCATTCTAAAGACTGTGGGGCTTCTGAGTTCCTGGAGTGACTTAAAGAGCACAGAGACTATCATTTGACAGAAACTGAGTAACTGTGTTAAGTCCGGCATCTTCCCACGTTATCGGAAACATGAAATTTATGGGTCCAGACCCAGCTGAAAGAGAGATTTTCACGAAGTCCTAATACTTCGGTAGCTTCCTGTTCATCTCCATTTCCTGGTCCCACTCCCACTATTCATTCAAGCTACGAAAGAGACAGAGGAGAAACTCCTGATGTTATTTATCCAGGGGCCTCTTTCCTTTGATGATCCTGCGGTTTACGGCATCACCATGAGGTTCAGCTTTATACTTTAGGGCGGAAAGTTCCCTAAACTGTGCAAGGCAGTGAGCAGGGTGGTTTGTTTCAGTGGAATGGGGGGAGGTGGTAGAGCTGGAGAGAGAGCACTAACCCGGTTGGTTGAGACCACAAAAAGAAAGATCCATCAACCCTTCGTGCAGATATGGGACTGTATTTAACTCTGATAATTTCAGACGTCTTAGCAGAGAAAGGAGGCGGGCAATTCATTTGAAATTGATCTGCCTGCCTATGTTCCTGGCTCCCCTTAGGATTTATTATGCGACTTTTTGACATACCCCAGGAGTTCTATAGATTTGGTCTTTGGCACTCTTGAGTTCACGTCATTCCATCTTCATAGAATGTTCTTCCCTTTCCATTTTCCATCATGTGAATCCTATCCGTCCTTCAGATCCAGTTCAGATCTGCCTGCCCCACAAATCCCTCTTCTCCAAACGTGTATGCCTTCTGCCCCTGTGCTCCATCACACGTGATCACGTTGCTGGCAGAGCACTTTCCATGGCACATTGTCACTGGTGTCTCCACGTCGGCTTCACATCTTAGACCACAAGATGTGGCCCAGGCCATCTCTCACTCACCTTGGAATCCCCAACGCCCAGCACCCATGTCCTGATTGCAATAGCCACTCCATAAATCCTCATTACGCTTTTTTAACTTGACTGTTGTGCCCTCATAAAGTTTTTCTCAAGGGCACAGTCATTTTGACAGCTTTGATTTAATACATGATTCATAATTTGCACTGCTAAAACTGTGCACAGCTCTTCATCATGATGCAGGTAATGATGAAACAGGATGCCTCGGGCCTATTCATCTTTCCTGTCTATTTGGTAAATTGATGGCATGGAGACATCAAGATGAGTTACCCGAAAATCTCGCCAAGGGAAGATCTTAGAGAGGGGAGGAAAACACATCATCCATTTGAGACAAGGACACAACTGGGTTTACTAAGAAAGACAAAAGCGAAGGCCGCCCCAGACATGGGGATCTGTCGGAACACTCCCTTATTCATTCCTGAGTCTACCCCGTGCGTCATAATAGCACGGGGCCTTTGCCCTCAGTGGGGTCTCGCTTGATATCACTGTTGAATGTGTACATTCATGGGTCAGTTTGGCTTAGGAACTCAATAAAGCTGTTCTGTAGTTGTTCGGAGATTCTAGAAATTCTCGCTGGTCTCCTCTGCCCATACAGAAGTTGTCTCTGTCTATAACAGGAGAGAGGAGACCTCCAGTTGCTACACGGAGCCATGCATAACAGGGCTAGAATGGATTTTGAGGAATTCTCAAGCTCCGTGTGTCCACTGGAGTCACGGGGACGTGCACAGATGCATCCAGGTGTCCTGGGTGCCATTTGCCAGTTGTGAGAATTCGAGCGATTTACGTGAGCTCTCTGAGCTTCAGTCTCCTCACCCGCGAAATGGGAATTACGATGCCCATCCTGGCCAGTTACGTTGAGAATTGCAAGAGAAAAAGTGTGGAAAGATCCAAGTACAGCCATCAAGTGGCCCTTGATGACGCTGGTTTTATTCTTTTTTCCCACTGGATAGAATCTGAACCTGTTCATCCAAAATGACACAAGGAGCTGCTTCTGTAAGGGAAACAGGCTTCCGGGCAGTGTCCTCCGGAAGGCTGAAATCTGCCTGGGCAGACTGACCCTTGGGGCCCCTCCGGTGTTCCAGCTTGAGTGGTGCCAGACTGGCCCTTTAAACAGCTACTTGTCACATAAAGAGATAGACCTTATCCTGGGTGTGGGGCGGGGGGGGTGGGGTGCTGTGGAGGAACGAGACAGTTTCCAGGGCACCTGGAGATGTGCACCAAGGCTTCTCAGCGGCAAGGACACCTGAGCTCACACTTGTCAGAGAAGCGAGGCTAAGTCACAGGAATGAGCTTTGAGCAAGAAGTTGTGGGGTGCGAAGCGGGGGCCCAGGAGGGTCCGGAAACAGCTGTGGGAGTTGCAAGGAGACAGTGAGGTCGAAGCCTACGTTGGGTTTGGACAGTGAAGGGAGATCTGATCCGTCACGGCCTGTGAGCTTCCCACTCGGCAAGGAGAACACCATTTGAGGGAATGGTGGGCCAGGGAAGGCCTTCAAGGCGAGGAGTGGGGTGATGAGGCGTGTGTGAGAGATTCTGGAGAGAGAAAGCCAGCGTGTGTTCAGTGAGGGTCGAGGCCCGCGAGGAGACAGAGCTGCGGAAACTGTTCCAGAACCAGAACGGAAAGAGCTCAGAAGGGGAGACTTCATGGATGTGAGCTCTATGAAGGGAGTGGAGTCTGCAGACTGGGGGTGGCCCGGCTGTGGAATGTGGGGGGGGGGGGGGGGGAAAGGCAGCAGAGAAGAGACCGAGGGTTCTGGCCTAGGGCTGGTGTAAATGGTCCCCAAACACCATGGAACAGAGGCTTGGCAGGTGGTGGTAAGGCACTGATGGGTTCTCTTGGAGGCTTGTTGAACTGGAGGGCAGCCTGAGGTCTCCAAATGGAGGCGCTCAGCGGCCATCTGTATCAGGAGACCCCCCCCCCTGCCAGCACCCATGCCGAGGAGAGCGAGCCTCCCACATTCCTGTTGAGTCTGACCACCTCCCCTCTCTCTCTTCCCAGTACTTCGTCTTCACTGGGGTGTTGGCCATGGTGACCTGTGCGGTTTTCCTCCGCCTGAACTCTGTCCTGAAGCTGGCCGTGCTGCTGATTATGATTGCCATCTACGCTCTGCTGACTGAGACCGTCTACGCGGGCCTCTTCCTGCGCTATGACAACCTAAACCACAGCGGAGAGTAAGTGCCCGCCGTCGCGTGCTCAAAAAGTGCTCGGACTCCCAGTGGGAAAGGGAGCCATTGGGAAAATGATTGAGATGGAGACACCAAAACCTGGGGACTGTTGGACGTTGACTTCTGTTTCTCAGCTCAGGCACTCGCTAGCCTACCAGTCTAAGCAACATCCCTAGTTCCAATCCTGAACATCAGCTTTATAGACTAGACTGAATAGTAACTAAATAGGAGTTCCGGTCTCCTCCACACCCAGTAACTTGCGATTCCTTCCAGTTTCACAGCTCCGAGACGTACAGGATCTGATTATAATTTGGCTGGGGCAGTATTAATAATAGCAGACATCGTGCGTCGGGCACTTACTATGCTCCTTGCACTGTATTGTTTTTGAAATTCAAAAAAGTACCAAAAAAGAGGGGCGCCTCGGTGGCTCAGTAGGTTGAGCACCTGACTTCAGCTCAGGTCATGATCTCGCAGCTCATGATTTCGAGCCTCGCGTCAAGCTCTGTGCTGACAGCTTGGAGCCCGGAGCCTGCTTCCGATTCTGTATCTCCCTCTCTCTCTCTGCCCCCCCCCCCGCAAAAATAAATAAACATTAAAAAAAAATGTCTCAGCCTAGATTGCTTAGAACAGAGCCTGAGACAAGGCTGAAGGGCTGGTACACCCCCAGGGCAGTGAAAATAAGGGGAAGAGGGCAGGAGGCAAATGCAAGCTGACGAGGTATTCTGTGGCCATGTGGACTGTGAAGAGATTGAGGAGAGACACTCAACTGGAATGTCTCTGGATGGGCAGTGAGGTGGGGAAAAGGCAGCTCAGGGCGGAGAAAGGGAGAGGAATTTCTCCATCAGCTCCAGCCCTTTCCTGGCTCTCGTGGGTCACAGCTCATTCTCTGGATGAACTTCCTGGTGACAGCCAGTGGCCCCTCACGCAGACTCCACACCTGCAGTGTGGAGCTTTATCTGAGCTGGAAGTGGAAGAGACAACTCTCCCCTGGTGTGGGAGGCACCGGGCTAACTGAGACCACAAAGGGCCAACCCAATGAGAAAAAGATGAGGCCAAGATCACCCCCCAAAAAACCTCAGAAAATGTGCATGATCCTAATAGGGTGAACGTCTATGAACCAACCCCTGCATAAACAGTGTTAATAACGAGTCGTAGTTACTTCTGCACTCTTAAGAGGGTAAAGTATTTAAGCTATTTTGCCGAAGTTCTCTTCCCCGGCGTTCCTCTCCTCTCTTTCTCGTACGCGCCAATTTCTAATGCACTTAATGTGTACCCCTCCCATCTGTGATTTTTTGTGGTTGTTGTTGTTTTGTTTCATTTCTTTTGAGGTAGGGGTGGGGCAGAGAAAGGGAGAGAGAAAGAGAGAGAGAATGCCAAGCGGACTCCACACTCAGTGCAGAGCCTGACACGGGGCTTGATCTCACAACCCTCAGATCATGACCTGAACCGACATCAGGAGTCAGATGCTTGACCGACTGAGCCCCCCAGGCGCCCCCCAGGTTTTCTAAATATATATTTAGTTATGTCTGTATTATAAATTACTTCTAAAATTATTTGGTTGTCACGCGGTATTGTATTTTTTAGTTCCGTGTGGGTTGATGTCTACAGATGTAATTCTGTCGACAGCTTTCACAATCTCCGCAGCTGTAATATGTTCCTATTATATAATACAAACGTACCAAAATATATTTATCCTTTGACCTATTAATAGACTTTCAGGCTGTTGGCAGTTTTCCCTACTTAAAAAAACGCTTCAGTGACCATTATCGAAGACCTCTCCTGGAACTTCTATTCGAAAGTAAACTCGCTGCATTGTAGGGTATCCGCATTTCCCACTTTTACGATATTGCCAGATTTGCTCTCCAACGTGCTTAAAACAGTTTCCCTCTCACAAGCCGTGGTCCCGTTGCTTCCGGTTGCCACCCACACTGTCGTTAGACTTTTAAAATTCTTGTGGCATTTATGGGTGTCTCATTATTTTCATTAGTTCCTTGATCATGACTAAGTGTGTGCGTTTTATATGTTTGCTTATTCACCATTTGGATTTCCTTTTGGGTGAATTGTCAGATCATATCCTTTGCCTGCTTTACGTGTTAGGCTGTTTGCCTTTTTCTCACTGGATTTGCAAAGGTTCTTTATGAATTCTAGACGCTAATTTGTGCCTGTTGTACACGTGCATCAGGCACTGTATGTATATTTGATCCCCATGGCAACCGTCTGAAGAACTCAGGCTTGGGGAGGTTAAAGAATTATCCCGGGCATGTGGCCAGTAAGGAACAGACCCGGATTCAAACTCGAGTCTTCCTGGCTCCAACGTCCACCTTTGTCAATACCGCGTAAACTTCTTTTAAGTCAAGCTGAAGAAACTCCCACCGGATGGCCAGGGTTCAAAGACCATCAGAATAGTTCCAAATTAGGTAACGTGGTTAGTGGCCACCAGTGTCCTGCGGCCAAACAGAGGGTAAAGACGTGTAGGAACAAAATAAGCCACATTTGTGGTAAAAATAAAATTAAGCCAGCTACAACTTAACTATTTAAAGGGGAGCACAGCTTCTTTTGTTAAATTTTTTTTATGTCTTTCTTTCTTTCTTTCTTTCTTTCTTTCTTTCTTTCTTATCTTTGAGAGAGAGAAACACAGTACGAGCAGGGGGAGGGGCAGAGAGAGAGAGAGAGAGGGAGACACAGAATCCGAAGCGGGCTCCAGGCTCCGAGCTGTCGGCACAGAGCCCGACGCGGGGCTCCAACCCAGGAACCGTGAGATCGTGACCCGAGCTGAAATCAAGATTTGGACCCTCAACCGACTCAGCCACCCAGGCGCCCCTGATCTGAGGTCTTCAGCAAAAACTTGTAGTGAAATTGTTAAGTAGGGTTGTGAACGTAAACGTAATCCCAGGCTCACGGCTGCCAGCGTCCGAGTGTTCTTCTCAGCTTCTTCCTGCGCCAAGGTCGGATGAGGCTAGGCTTGACTCCCACTTTGCTTTCAAAGGAACTAAACTAATGAGGAGCGGGAAGCTGCTCGTTCAGCCTTCTCTCTCCGCTACGGTGGAAGTCAGCAGGTCATTAGATGCCACTGTGTATCTCGTTGGCGGCCACAGCCTGCTCATGATGGTTCGGGGGCATTCTGCGGGTTGCTCCTGGGGGTCGGGTGCCCCGGTCACGAGAAGTGCAGAAAACCTTACACCGGGCGGCTGGGCAGCGTCTCCAGAGAGATGGTCCCACATACTTTAGACGGGCGTCTCCCCATCTGCACAACTCCTTGTCTCAGTGGATGACGCTGAGCCCAAAACAAGAGAGGCACCCTCTCCCCCAATATCTTATCAATCCCTGAGGACTCCCGTTCGTCAGCAGCCCTTGCAGAGAAGTACTCTATCATAACACGCGTGAGTACAAGTTTCGGGTTTTAAAGGACTTAGGTTCAGACCCCAGCTCTGCCGTCAACCAGCTGTGGGATCCCAAGGGAATTCGTGAAAAGTGACCATCTCTCTCAGCCCGGCTTTTCTCATCTGTAACGTGGGGACAATAACCACTGGTCCAGAGTAGAAGGGTCGGAGAGATCAAATGTGATCATGGAAACTTGGCACAAGGCCTGGCATAGAACAAGCACTTGATGAATACTAGCAATTAATGTCCCACCTGCCCCCTCCACGCTGCAAACGCTACAGTTCTAGAAAGGTCGTTACTCTCATTGCTGCGGTCGCCTAACTGATCTCCCGGCCTCCACTCTCAGTCCACCCCTCTGAAGGCCACCAGAGCCATCTGGTGAACTCATTATCCTTCCGAAAACCCTTAAGGGGCTCCTTATTGCCTCTAAGAAGCTAAAAGTTCAACCTGTTTCTCAAAGACTCCACCCGCCATCCTGGTCTGGCCCCCATGACTCCTCTAGTCTTTTCCTTCTGTCGCTCCAGAGGCCACAGCGTACCCATCCTGTGTTCTAGCCATAGGAAACCAGGCTGGTTACCCGCCCAGGGGGCTTCTGCCGGGTGCATACATCTCCTTATTCCCAGCCCATCCCTCTCGAGGTCCAGCCCAAGGGCAGTAATGCCCCCTCTGAGCGTTCCTCGCTTTTAACCTGTGCGCCTAACCTCTCATTGCACTTCTCCCTCGGTGTTGCCATCATTACTTTTCACGTCCTCCTCTTCCATTAGAGTAGGAGCATTTGGGGGCAAGGACCGTTACTCATGCTTATGTTTTGGCACTTAGTGAGGTATCTGGCAGTGGGTGTCCAATTAAAGACTTGTTGGGTGAAACATTAAATACACGAGGGACTGAAAGAAACGTTAGCTCCTTTGGAATCATGTTGTACCACTGAGTCACCGTAAGCCAAGTGTCTGCTCTCCACAACCCTGTGATGTTTGCTCACCATCACCCTTAAACCAAGCGTTCCCCATCCAGTAAGCACTTCTGTGTCCCACCTCTTCTAGGCCCTGCAGATTCACAGACGAATAAGACATTGTTTCTATCTTCAAGGAGCTTAGGGGCAAGAAAGTACAAGAAAGTGCATATAGGAGGGCACAGTGGCTCCTGAGAGAGCATGACTAAGATGTGGATTGACAGCCGGGCTTCGCCACGCACCAGATCAGTGAACTAGAGTGAATCGTTTAACACCTGAGCCTCGGTTTCTTCTTTACTGGAAGAGGGATAATGGTACTTAATTGTTGATGTGACAAAGGGCGAGCAACAGGTATGTAGAGTGTTATCGGAGGCGTGGCACAAAATCAGCACGTAGCTGATGCAGCCACTAGTCTGGGGACAGAATAAAGCATCAGTTCAAACTAATGGTGTATTTTGAGTTTCAAAAGGGGGAAATGGGAACTCATAGCTAAACCAAAACTTTGGCCTCAGGTACGTAATCGCTAAAGCTCTGAACTTGGTGCTTGAGATGTGACCGCGCATCTTGACTCTGATAGAAATCAGCTGTGCGAACTTGGACACGTAGCTTCTCCCTGGGCCTCAACCTTAAATCTATAAAATGAGAGCCACCCGAGGGATATTACATCACATAATACGAAATAGAATGGACCCACTCAGCTCACATTGTAACGTATGTAATTACATGGAATTAGTTTCATTATATACACTGAGTGCCAAAGTAGGTTACAAAAATCGTACGAACCATACAGTCCTAAATTTGCAAAGATGGTTTTGCATGGAGCGACATTTAGTTGGCTCCAAGGTATTAACTGTTGTTTTCTCTGGGTGGTAGGCTTCAGGACTACCTTTATTTTCTTATTTGTAATTTGCATTAGCTTCCAAATTGACTACAACTAGTATAAATGCTTCTGTGACAAGTAACCCTCAAACTAAATACTCATTTTTATGAGACATCAGATAAGATGATCTCTAAAGACTGTTCTAGCCCTGGAGAATTACATTATGCTACATGTGTTTTCACTTAATTATGCCTCTTTCTATTAGCATAGGAAGATAATGGTATTAATACCGTGATTTTATTAGTATAAATGAATTAGTTCAAACGTCCTCGGTTTCTCTGCCACCCAATACCAAGCAAAGTATTATAATTTCATACAAATGTTGGTCATTTGGCTCTCTTGGAAGTTCTTCAAAGAATCACAAGAGCTACAAAAAATTCCTTCTAGCTTTACGGTTTTTTAATTGTTCAATGTTTATTCATTTTTGAGAGAGAGACAGAGACAGAGTGGGAGTGGGAGAGGGGCAGAGTGAGAGGGAGACACAGAATCCGAAGCGGGCTCCAGGCTCCGAGCTGTCAGCACAGAGCCCGACGCGGAGCTTGAACCCACAAGCCGTGAGATCGTGACCTGAGCTGAAGTCAGACGCTTAACCGACTGAGCCACCCAGGCACCCCTGGCTTCTAAATTTAAATGATGGTTCTTTTTGGATGTTGCTTGGCCTGGCTGACTTTCTCTGAACATTTTGCCGTCTTTACTCAGACTGTAATTCTTCAGTCTGAAATACATCTTAAAGACTAAGAAACCATTCATAATCATTTTCTCTTTGCTTCTGAATTCAATCTAGTCATCTATTTTTCGTCAACCACTGCTTTCAAGAGGCATTTGTGTTTTCTCTTGGAAGCAGGTTGTTAGTGATAAATTGCAGGCCTTACAAAAGGCTTCCACATGACCAAGAAAAGGATGTCAGAAGTGCTAGTCAGAGCAGGAGTTGGAGTTAAACACAGGATGTCTCCCATTCAGACTCAGCCCCGCAGCTATTAAACCAGCTAGCTGAACAAGATCGATGTCCCATACCTAGACAGCCAGTCCCATCTTTTCCTCCTCAAGTCTTACCATCCTGTAAGACCCAGCTCTTGAATTCCCAGAACATCCATCCTGGGTTACTTTCACTTCCCATGGATTCCCATGGCAACAAGGCTGTATTTTGACAATGGAGTATATTGTGTTATGAACGTACTCTCTGTTTGGTCCTTTCCTTTACTGGACCATCTTGAGGGCAAAAACAATGTGCCGTCTTCGTTTTCCGTATCCCGGCATGTGCCTGGCACACGTTGGGGCTCAATAATTCTGTGCTTCACTGGGGCTGTAGGGAAGAGACACGATAATGAGTACCATCTATTATTAGCATATTATCTCTAAGAAAAAGCAGATGGAACTAGGAATCCATCAATCTGAATCTTGTTCCAGCCCACAGACGTCCTGGTCCCCTGGGTCCCCGTATGGACAACCACCCCCCCACCCCCGCCCCGGAGAAAGAACAGTTCTGTTCCTGAGTTCTTGTTCTATATGAAGAGTTGGACTGGGCCTGCCCTGTATCAGCTGGGAGGGTCTTTTACATAAAGCTAGATGAGAAACTGGTCTTGGCAGCTGGGCTCTTGTCTCCATTTCTTGAGCCCAATGCTACCCCTGCTCACCTCCAGGGAGGATAGAAAAGAAAAGGGAAGGCCGGAGACTTCCCAGATGGGGCCATATCAGTGTTCACTCTATCCCTCCATCTAAACACTGCATCTCCTCTTTGATGGCTCCTCGTGTCCTTAAGCCTCGTCGAGTTAAATTACTCCCGAGCACACGTGTGCTTGTAGTTGGAAGACAGTAAAACAAGTGAGTGACATGATCTGGGTTTGGTGAGACAAAATATTCGGGCAACCCTGTAGGAAGAGATGGTGGGGGGCAATGCCAGGGGGCTATCGGAAGTTATGGTGGCTGTACTCAGGTGTTGGAGGTAGAGATGGAGAGAGTGGATGGACTGGGGATATATTTGGTCGCAAGAGCAGACATGATGTGGATATTGGGGTGGTGAGGGCTGATTCCTAGGTTTGCTTTTATATTTGGCTCCATCACCTGGGTGAGTGGATGAGGGGGGCATCGCCTGAGGTGGAGAAAACTGGTAGAAGAACCAGGAGGTGATGGAAAGCAAGTCCCAAGGTCCCTGGAAACAATTTGTCTAAAACATTTTTATTTTGAGTTTTCTTCACTGGCCAATGGAAGCCTGTCAAGGGGACTGTTTATTTCCACAAGCCACCAGTGTCCACATTCAAAGCCTGATGTTGCTTCCTCCAAACCCTTTGCCTCCTGGCCTAGCCTGTTCTGGAAAAGGCTTTGTGCTGGGCTAAAATGAAGGAGAGAAAGCGTTTGGAATCAAACAAGGGACTCCTTAGAACTTCTGAATTCCCTGGATGACTGAAAGTCACATCGGTGCTTAAACACATGCTTGCCACTGGCCGTCTTCAGCTGCCTTCCAGCTTGGTCTTCTGGAAAGTCTGGGACAGACCAGACCAGTGACACCTGTTGGGGCAGCTTGTGCCCCAACAAGGACTGAATGGAGTGTTTGGCTTGGGCGGGGAGGAAAGGGGGTGTCAGTCCAGGAGGAGATGATGCACAGGGAACAAAGTCTTTATTAAAAGATAGAAGAATTGAAATGGGATTATAACAGTGCCTGACTCACAGAACTGATAGAAGAATTTTAAAAATTGATGGAAGATTAAAATAGTGTCCAGCTCATAGAGAACTGCCTTAAGAATCTAAACAATCTAAATGAAAGCACTTAGAACAGAGGAAGCCACATCGTCAGCATCACGTCCCTCTCTCTTCAATAGAACAACATCTAGGGGCACCTGGGTGGCTCAGTCGGTTAAGCGTCCAACTTCGGCTCACGTCATGATCTCACAGTTTGTGGGTTCGAGCCCCGTGTCAGGCTCTGGGCTCACAGCTCAGAGCCTGGAGCCCACTTCAGATTCTGTGTCTCCTTTCTCTCTGCCCCTCCCCTGCTCATGCTCTGTCTCAAAAAAAAAAAATTAAAAAAAATAAAGAAAGAAAGAAAAACATCTAAAGAAAAAGGAAGGGATCCTTGTCTTCACATGGATTTTTGTGACAAAGTTGCAAAGCTCTTTGAAGTCTGGAAGTGTTCTGCAAAGGGAAAATATTTTTATCGATGTGAGTACATTGTCGAGATGCCGGATTCTAGATACATCCGCCGGGTGTGACCGAAGTGACTTCCTACCCTTGGGCATCAACTGATTTCTGAGTTAGCCTATGGGGAAACCCTCGGGCCACAGCCCCTATCACCTAGTGGGTGCTCAGGAAATAGTCGCTCCTTTCTGTTTACCCCTGTCCTCTCCGAACCCCGGTTTCCTAATGAGTCTCCTTGGAGCCCCTCCGTGGTTGTAACCCTGTCACCGCTTGCCTTTCTTCTCCCAACAGAGACTTCCTGGGGACCAAGGAGGCGTCACTGCTGCTGATGGCCATGTTCCTCCTTGCCGTGTTCTACCACGGACAGCAGGTAATCCAACACTTAGCACCGACTCCCTTCTGTTACCTGGCATTTCCCACCGCCGTGAAACTGGCCTACAAGACCTCTGCCCTTCCCTGGAGCCAATGACCTTCAGCGGCTTGCAGGAAGTTGTGATTCTTAACCAATCGATTCCTCCTAAAGCCCACCTCATGAAAAGCTAAGCTGACAAAGATGATTTGGCAAGCCGGCTGGTTTTAATGCCTTTTAGGTAAATCTCTTTCAAAGAGATCACAGTTATTTAAAAAAAAAAAAAAAAAAAAGAACAAAAAAACTTTTAATTTCTGCCTGAGGCGAACCAGGATCCCTCCTAATTCCGTTGCCTGGATACGGTCATCCCTGGAGAAGCTGTGTGCTGTGCTAGATAAGCAGGCGGGTTTGAGTGTCGCCTGAGCTGGTGTTCTAATCCCGCCTTTGACTCACAGTTTGTGGCCTCAGGCAAGTGATTTATCTCCCTGAGCCCAGACCTCCTCTACGCGTCTCAAATAGGATAAAGGGACGTGGAGGGGGAGGGGGGGTTCTGTCAATTGAGTGTCCGACTTCAGCTCAGGTCTTGATGACAGTTTGAGAGTTCAAGCCCCGCATCAGGCTCTGTGCTGTCAGCTCAGAACCCGCTTTGGATCCTCTGTCTCCCTCTCACTCTTCCTCTCTCTCCGTCTCTCAAAAATATATAAATATTTGAAATAAAATAGAATAGGATAGCAACACCTGAATAGGGCTGTCTTGAGGAATCAGTGGCGATTACCACGTGCTGCGTTGGCCCTGTGCCTTACAAAAGTATAGGACGTGCTTCGTTACTTCTTTGCCTTAAGCAGAGCAAGTGCCTACCATTCTGATGCCATTTCCCTATGAGCCTCGGCTCCGCTGGGGTCTGGGGTGGGCACTGTGGCTGGCTCTGTACATAACCCTTGGCCCCAAAGGTTCCAGTCTCCCGGAGGAGAGAAGAACCCAAATGATGCAAAGAGGGACGTGCTATGTGTGGGTCAGGCTGTCTCAGGACTTCAGGAGTTGGAGCCGCAAGAAACGATTCTGCACGGGAGCGTGACACGAGGTCCGCCTTGGAGGTTTGCCTGCTGTGGCCAGTAGGACTTCTCCACGTGGACTCAGACCACGGAGGTTGTGGTGTCCGTCACCTGGGGAGATTTTCCCTCCTTGGTAGTTCCAGGTCCTGCCAGCTCCCCTGCCCTGCCCTAGATCCCGGCCCATCTTTCTGTGGTCTGCGTGCTTTTCAAAAAAAAAAAAAAAAAAAAAAGTCGGGGCGCCTGGGTGGCGCAGTCGGTTAAGCGTCCGACTTCAGCCGGGTCACGATCTCGCAGTCCGCGAGTTCGAGCCCCGCGTCGGGCTCTGGGCTGACGGCTCGGAGCCTGGAGCCTGTTTCCGATTCTGTGTCTCCCTCTCTCTCTGCCCCTCCCCCGTTCATGCTCTGTCTCTCTCTGTCCCAAAAATAAAAAAAATAAAAAAAAAAAAAAAAAAAAAAAAAGTAACCAGGAAAGGAGAAAAACAAACCAGGAAGGCTCTGGGCTAGAGCAGAAATAGAAACAGAGCCCTGGGAAGTCGCCATGGAAACAGGGAGGTAAGAAACCCTGAGAAACCCTGAAACAGCCCCAGACCCCAAGAACCTAGAAATACATATAAAGTTATGTATGATAAGGGGGAAGGGAAAATGTAGTCAAGGGAGGAAAGGAGGAGTATAAGGACTTGGCCAGGAAAGAGGAGGAGGGAGGAGTCTCGATGTATCAAGTGACTGGTGTGTGCCTTTATTATCTCGTGGAACCCTTCCAACAACGGGATTTGGTAGTTTACAGGTGAAGAAAGTCATACTACTCAGCTAGTTGGCGGGAGAACTAGAAGTCAAACCCGGATCTTTCTCCAGAACCTCCCCCTTTCCACTTCTCTAGACTGGAGAGAGACAGAAAGAAGTTAACACACCAACACAATGGCCCAGGGCAGTCAATCCTGCAGCGGGACTTTGATTTGGTTTTAGATTTTAGCCGGATTTAGGGCAAAACAATAAAGCACACGGCGAGATCTAGCCGTTTCCAGAATTCCTGTAGTGAGGTATTTCTGGATCTGTCAGAGCTGGGGTCATATCTTCCATGTCTTGATGGCTTCTAGAAGTTACAGAGAACTTAGTCGGACGTGCAAATGGCAGCCCATTCGAGGGCTATGAAGACGGAGTCAGAGGAGAGGATCAGAGAAACATACCCATGCTCCCCACCCCCCACCCCCGTCCCAGGTTTGAAAGTAACAAATGAGCAGCCCTCAGAGCTAATTAAGACAGAGCAAATTCTAATTTTTTTTTTCAACGTTTATTTATTTTTGGGACAGAGAGAGACAGAGCATGAACGGGGGAGGGGCAGAGAGAGAGGGAGACACAGAATCGGAAACAGGCTCCAGGCTCTGAGCCATCAGCCCAGAGCCCGACGCGGGGCTCGAACTCACGGACCGCGAGATCGTGACCCGGCTGAAGTCGGACGCTTAACCGACTGCGCCACCCAGGCGCCCCAAGACAGAGCAAATTCTGAAGTGAGAGTCCTCATCCCAAATTAAGAAAGATGTTCCTTCCTCCTCTGTCACCTTAAGGAATTATTTTGTGCCCTGGCAATGCTCCTTCTCCAATACCCCTTTAATGTTCTGATTCAATTTATTCTGTTCTCCGTTTGTCCTGGGAAACTGACAACCTAACCGTGTTAAGTTTATGCATAAAGTAGTAGTATATTTGTGCATAGCGAGGGTCTGCATGGTCAAGTGACATCTGATATGCTTCCCTCTTATTTTTAAAAATTTTTTAATGTTTATTTATTTTTGAGAGAGAGAGAGAGAGCACAGCTGGGGAGGGGCAGAGAGAGAGGGAGACAGAGGATCCGATGCAAGCCCCACGCTGTCTGTGCAGAGCCCCAGGAAGGACTCGAACTCACAAACCGTGAGATCATGATTCGAGGCAAAGTCAGGTTCTTAACGGACTGAGCCACGCAGTTTCCCCCCCCCTCTTATTTTCAACTTTCAGAAGGCTCTGAAATTACATAGTCACATCCCATAATGGTAGCAGTTACAGGTATCCAGGCTCTGGAGTGGGAGAGAAGTATTCAAACCGCAATTCTGCCACGTGGTGGCCATGTGACCTTCAGCAATTTACGTAACTCTTCAAGCCTCAACTTTCCCACCTATAAAATGGGTACCATAATAACATTTTCGACTCCATGGGGTTGTTATAATATCGTATGAGAACATAACTATAATATACTTATCCCCGTGGTTTGCACAAAGAAACTTTCAAAAATGGTAAGCTATGGATATTTTACTTGGAAAACAAGCCTGAGACAAGCAGGTAAAATACTACTATCCGTCTGGTCCCAAGTCATCCGAGGTCATAAAACCAATAAGGAAAACCAGACAGAAGCAGGAATCCGTTACCTGGGTCCATTACTTCTCCACCACATGCCCCTGCCTCTCTTTGTTAGAAGATTCTTTCTGCAGGATTGCATCACTTCTCTGTCCTCTGCCAGGGTCCTGTTTATCTGAACCAAGTCTGTCCACTCCTGCCTCCTGGGTCTGCTACCTGCCTCCACCAGTTTCCCTTTGTGACTCAGCGGCCCTCGATTTTTTTTTTTAAGGCTGAATAATGCCCACTGATGCCTGGTACGCAGCAGCCAGCCCGGTGGGAGCATGAGTAATTATATGCCTCCAGAGGGACTGAGGGCGTTATGTAACTGAGCAATTAGGAAATTTCATCTTGTACATACGTCGAGGTGATATGCCATCGCTTCCTCCTCCCTTGAGGCAGGTGAATGTTCTAAATGTTGGACAGGAGTGAGCGGTCGGGTGCCTCTCGCTTCACCTGGTTCACTCGCAGCCCCCGAGGTGTGGACTTTGCCTCGGGGGCTCCATTTATAACAGAGGAACCATGTGTAGTCTATGCACAGGGACAGAGGTTAATAAGGTCTCCAGTCACCTCCCGGTCAGATAAAGACAGGCACTGGGACGGTGTGGCTTCGAAGGGAAGACCCAAGCGTCGGAACAAAATCTTCTTCTTTGTTCAATGTTTTTTATTCATTTATTTTGAGACAGAGAGAGAGGGGGGCAGAGAGACAGGGAGAGAGAGAGACTCCCAAGCAGGCTCCACACCATCAGTGCCAGAGCCCCATGAGGGGCTCCATCCAACAAACCCGTGAGAGAATGACCTGAGCTGAAACCGAGAGTCGTACGTGCAACTGACAGAGCCGCCCGGGTGCCTTCAAGGGGACCAAATATTCTTAAATTTGAATCTCAGCAGTGTCACTGGAGGATGGGTGACATGGAGAAATTCAAGCCCCTAGAGCTGCCCGTGCTTAACCTGTAAAATGAACAGGATGACCTCACCAGCGAAATGGGACTAAATAAAGTGCCGACCTTGCTGAGTTGTGTGATGAAACGTAGGAAGTGCCTGGAACCGCCTGGGCCAAGGCGAGAGCTGGGCCAGTGTTAGCCATCATGATGTGCTAAAAGCCTGGCCCAAGGCTGATGGACGGTATGTGTTCGTTCTCGAGTACTCTTCTCGTAGAGCCAGTTCTCTCGTGCTTTGGTAACACTCAAGAGAGAGATGGCATTTCCAAGTTCACTGACGTTTCTTAAGCAAATGCTGAAGAATTTTCCTTTTTAAAAACTCACCGCCCATGCCTCCCACGTGTTTTTCCTGCTCACCGCCCAGGTCTGCTCAAACCACCGTGTTCATTTTTTTTTCAATAGGAAATGTATTGTCAAATTGGTTTCCATACAACACCCAGAGCTCATTCCAGCAGGTGCCCTCCTCCATGCCCATCACCCACTTTCCCCTCCTCCCCACCCCCCATCAACCCTCAGTTTATTCTCAGTATTTAAGGGTCTCTTATGGTTTGGCTCCCTCCCTCTCTAACTTTTTTTTTTTTTCAAACCACTGCGTTCAAATGATCTCTTTTCTTTTTTTATTATTTTTTTAATACGAAATTTATTGTCAAATTGGTTTCCGTACAACACCCAGTGCTCATCCCAACAGGTGCCCTCCTCGATGTCCCTCACCCACTTTCCTCTCCCTCCCACCCCCCATCAACCCTCAGTTTATTCTCAGTTTTAAGAGTCTCTTAGGTTTTGGCTCCCTTCCTCGCTAACCTCTTTTTTTTTCCTTCCCCCCCCCCCATGGTCTTCTGTTAAGTGTCTCAGGATCCACCTAAGAGTGAAAACATATGGTATCTGTCTCTCTCTGTATGACTTATTTCACTTAGCATAACACTCTCCAGTTCCATCCACGTTGCTACAAAAGGCCACATTTCATTCTTTCTCATTGCCATGTAGTACTCCATTGTGTATATAAACCACAATTTCTTTATGCATTCATCAGTTGATGGACATTTAAGCTCTTTCCATCATTTGGCTATTGTTGAGAGTGCTGCTACAAACATTGGGGTACAAGTGCCCCCATGCATCAACACTCCTGTATCCCTTGGGTAAATTCCTAGCAGTGCTATTGCTGGCTCATAGGTAGATCTAGTTTTCATTTTTTGAGGAACCTCCACACCGTTTTCCAGAGAGGCTGCACCAGTTTGCATTCCCACCAACGGTGCAAGAGGGTTCCCGTTTCTCCACGTCCTCTCCAGCATCTATAGTCTCCTGATTTGTTCATTTTGGCCACTCTGACTGGCGTGAGGTGATAATCTGAGTGTGGTTTTGATTTGTATTTCCCTGATGAGGAGCGACATTGAGCATCTTTTCACGTGCCTGTTGGCCATCTGGATGTCTTCTTTAGAGAAGTGTCTATTCATGTTTTCTGCCCATTTCTTCCCTGGATTATTTGTTTTTTGGGTGCCGAGCTTGGTGAGTTCTTTATAGATTTTGGATACTAGCCCTTTGTCCGATATGTCATTTGCAAAAATCTTTTCCCATTCCGTTGATTGCCTTTTAGTCTTGTTGATTGTTTCCTTTGCTGTGCAGAAGCTTTTAATCTTTGTGAGGTCCCAATAGTTCATTTTTGCTTTTAATTCCCTTGCCTTTGGAGATGTGTCCAGTAAGAAATTGCTGCGGCTGAGGTCAGAGAGGTTTTTTCCTGCTTTCTCCCTAGGGTTTTGATGGTTTCCTGTCTCACATTCAGGTCCTTTATCCATTGTGAGTTTATTTTTGTGAATGGTGTAAGAAAGTGGTCTAGTTTCATCCTTCTGCATGTTGCTGTCCAGTTCTCCCAGCACCATTTGTTAAAGAGACTGTCTTTTTTCCATTGGATATCCTTTCCAGCTTTGTCAAAGATTAGTTGGCCATACTTTATGGGTCCAATTCTGGAGTCTGTATTCTATTCGACTGGTCTATGTGTCTGTTTTTGTGCCAATACCATGCTGTCTTGATGATGACAGCTTTGTAGTAGAGGCTAAAGTCTGGGACTGTGATGCCTCCCACTTTGGTCTTCTTCTTCAAAATTACTTTGGCTATTTGGGGTCTTTTATGGTTCCATACAAATTTTAGGATTGCTTGTTCTAGCTTTGAGAAGAATGCTGGTGCAATTTTGATTGGGATTGCATTGGATGTGTAGATAGCTTTGGGTAGTATTACCTGAGAGCAAATGATCTCTTTTCTTAAGACATTCCTCTGTCTTTCGTTCTTCTCCCTCCACCACTGAGCCGAGAGCAAATCAAAGGCAGAGAGTGAGTTTCACCCATCTTTGTATGCCCAGCACCTTGCACACAGTAGGGGCACTACCCACTAGATCTTTAGTAAACTGGAAAAGAAATTTCATAATAGGTGATGCCTGCCTGCACGAGACCTGCTTTCTCAAGAGACAGAGCTGTACTTAAGACTGTTTTTAAAAAAATTTTTTTAATGTTTATTTAATTTTGAGAGAGAGAGAGACAGAGCATGAGCTGGGGAGGGGCAGAGAGAGAAGGAGAGACAGAATCTGAAGCAGGTTCCAGGCTCTGAGCTGTCAGCACAGAGCCGGACGCGGGGCTAGAACTCACAAACCGCGAGATCATGACCTGAGCCGAAGTCGGACGCTTAACCGACTGAGCCACCCCAGCACCCCAGATTAGAGAGTCTCTTTATGGACATGCCTTCAACGCCGTGGCCAGCGGTCACCAATGCGAGGTGTGTTCTTGCTTGTAACTGGAAAATCCTTGCTGAAATGGACTCCAGGGCTCCAGACTCCCCTCCCTGTGTTTCTGAGTTGAATTCAACCAGATGAAAGGTTTTCAGACAGAAGAGAAATACAAAAGTATCTGCTGCTTCAACCAAGCATGCATTTTTAAGGAGAATGACAAAACATTTCATTTGGATAAGAAAATTCTGTCCTGCGATGCGACAGATTAAGATTTGATGCTCTTGAATCTGAGGGGGGAAAAGTGAAAGCACAGCTTTGATCAGACCTTATCCACTGCTGCCTTGAATTGTAGCGGTAGTACCTTCCCAATCTGCATTTGAGGCATTTCAGAATTCTTTTGCACGCCTCGTGTGATTTGGCCCGGGTCATAGATCCATATAATAATCCGTGCCTCTTGAACTAGACATGATGGGGATGACTCTCCTCATTTTTTAGAAGGGGAACCAAAATACAAGAAGTGGAATGACTTTCCCAAGGTCACACAGCAGAACAGTCGAGACCAGCATTCTTTGGTGCGATCTGCGGTCTCCCCTCTTTTTTTCCTTTTTTTCTGGAAAATTTCAAACATATACAAAAGCTCATGGAATGTATAATGAGCTCACAGCTTCGACAGTCATTAACTCATGTGTCTTTTCCCGCTTATCTCCCTATTGATTTTGCTCATGGCTCCTTCCCAATCACTTTGAGGCAAATTCTAGATGTCCTGCTGTTTCATCTGTAAATGCTTCAATATGCGCCCAAAAGATGAGAGAATGTTAACCTCATCACAATGCTATGCTTTAAAAAAGAAAGTGGTGCTTCTTTAACATCGTCAAAACCTCTAGGCAGTGTTTCAGTTTCTTGATTGGTTTATAATTATATTTTTAAGTTTGTTTATTTAAATTGGAATGCAGATAAAATGCACGTATTGCCATGGGTTGGTAGGTCTCTTAAGCCTTTTTTTTTTTTTTTTAATTTTTTTTTTCAATGTTTATTTATTTTTGGGATAGAGAGAGACAGAGCATGAACGGGGGAGGGGCAGAGAGAGAGGGAGACACAGAATCCAAAGCAGGCTCCAGGCTCTGAGCCAACAGCCCAGAGCCTGACGCGGGGCTCGAACTCACGGACCGTGAGATCGTGACCTGGCTGAAGTCGGACGCTTAACCGACTGCGCCACCCAGGCGCCCCTTAAGCCTTTTTTAATTTAATTAAAAAAATTTTTTTTTAATGTTTGTTGATTTTTGAGAGAGAGAGACAGAGTGCAAGTGGGGGAGGGGCAGAGAGAGAGGGAGACAGAATCCCAAGCAGGCTCCAGGCTCTGAGCTGTCAACACAGAGCCCAACGTGGGGCTCGAACCCACGAACCATGAGATCATGACCTGAGCCAAAGGCACATGCTTAAGTGACTGAGCCACCCAGGCGTCCCTGTTTTTTCTTCATTGGTAGTTACATTTAGAAACGGCCAGACTTAGGTTCAGTTTTTTTCTACGAAACTATATTATTGGTTGGTTTTGTGAATAACTGTTAACAGGCACATAATACCTGCTTATCTTTTTGTCTGCTAGCAGCTATTGACAAGAATAGCCTCTGTTCACTTATTTTATAGGTGGTGATATCTCAATTCTGTCAATACTCCGTAATTCATATTGGCTGGAATACAATTTGAAGGAGAACCTTCTCCTCCAAGTACAGCTCATAAAGCAAAAGTAGGATAAATGCTTAATTCTTTCCCTATAAATGCCTTCCCTGTAAGTTTCCCAGTCTGTTCCCAAACACCATCCAGAGATGATCAGTGAGGTCTTGTGTCTTAAGTGTTGTTGTGAACTGATGCATTCTGCCACATTTCCTGTGTTGCAGTCCACGGCAATCATCATTCTTATTAAAGCTCAATCAGGGGTGCCTGGGTGGCTCCGTTGGGTAAGCGTCTCACTTCAGCTTAGGTCATGATCTCGTGGTTTGTGGATTCAAGCCCTGCATCCAGCTCTGTGCTGACAGCCCAGAGCCTGGAGCCTGCCTCAGATTCTGTGTCTCCTTCCCTCTCTTCCTCTCTCTTCCTCCCTTTCTCTCTCTCTCTCTCTCTCTCAAAAATAAACATTAAAAATTTTTTTTGAAAAAGCTCATTTGTCACATCTTTGACACGTGGGAACCTAGTCACGTAAGGCCCGTAGTCTCCGGGGGTCTACCTACTTTCTGATCTGAAAGATGTTCCAGGCTTGCACATTTTCTGCCCTAAACTTTAGCCATTTCTGCCAAGAGTGCAAGGTCATTTTTGTAGGAATCGATATTTGGAAACCACGACAGGAAGGCCCATTGCTCTAGATTTTCATTATTTCTAGGCGCTTTTTTTTTTTTTTTCCAGTGGGCAAAACTAGGAAGTACCATGAGTTCACGGTGATATTTACAGGCTTTTGGCTTAGACCCATCCATTTTGTATCTCCATCTCCTTTTTCCCTTCCCAGAAAGGCCAGTTGTCAGTGACACCAATGCAATTACCCATTTGCTATACCCTGCAATTCACATGCAGTAGTCTAACGGTAATATACAGACACTACCACCTACAATATGATTGCTGTAAACAGTTTTAAGATTCCTTTTGAGTTCTTTTTATGCTCAGAGTATCTCCCTCTCCAAATGTGTCATCAAATTATTGTGTGAAAGACATTTGGAGTATATCCTCCCAGTGTGCTTATACATGTAGGTTCATTTGCTTGACTGTTTGTTTGTTTGTTTGTTTATTCTTATGGAGTCTTTTTAAACATCTCTTTAGGGGCGCCTGGGTGGCACAGTCGGTTAAGCGTCCGACTTCAGCCAGGTCACGATCTCGCGGTCCGTGAGTTCGAGCCCCGCGTCGGGCTCTGGGCTGACGGCTCAGAGCCTGGAGCCTGTTTCCGATTCTGTGTCTCCCTCTCTCTCTGCCCCTCCCCCGTTCATGCTCTGTCTCTCTCTGTCCCAAAAATAAATAAACGTGGAAAAAAAAATTTTTTTAAAAATAAAAATAAATAAATAAATAAACATCTCTTTAGTTTTATAATTAAGTAAAATGTTTCCATGATTCAACAACAGCCAGGTTTATAAAAAAGGATATAATTTTAAAACTTTAAATTCGTTCCTTATTTCTCACTCTACTCCCTCCCTTTCTCATCTCATTGGTAATGAGTTTTTGTATTTTATTTTTTATTCCTCAATTTTCCCATAAACAAAGAAAAATATATATATGTGTGTGTGTGTGTGTGGAGAAGTAGATGCTCCCATTTTTAGATCAATGGTGACATACTATACACGCTTTTCTCCATGTTGGAGACTAATCCATCAGAGTATAGAGAAACAGTCTTCCTTTTTTTTTATAAGTTTATTTATTTATTGAGAGAGAGAGCAGGAGTCGGGGAGGGGCAGAGAGAGGGAGAGACAGAATCCCAAGCAGGCTCCATGCCATCAGCACAGAATCCAATGCGGGGCTCAAACTCAGGGACTGTGAGATCATGACCTGAGCCGAGATCAAGAGTCAGACGCTTAACCGACTGAGCCACCCAGGTGCCCCAGTCTTCCCTTTTTTTTTTTTTCATAGCCGTACACAAAAGTTTATTCAAGCAACAAAATGAGCACTTGGGTTGTTTCCAGCTTTTGCTGTTACAAATTCTGCTGAAGGAATAATCTTGTGCCTCTGTCTTTCCATATTTTTACCATCCACTGAGACTTTCACGTAAGACAAAGGAACGAAACTAGCTGATGTTTCAAGCCCTTGAATTCAGGGCACGTGTTTGACCAGGCATCATAGGGTTCATTTCTACAGTTAGAGACTTGGAAATAATGGCATCCCCAAAGCTGTGGTAAATACGGTGTGTGAGAGTCTTCCAGAAAAGAAGCTGTCCACCTTCCAGTGCAGGGACACTGAGACAAAAAGGAGCTAATGATGTGCGTTGAGAACCTACTGTGAGCCACGTGCCTTCTCTGCAACTTGCTGAATAATTCTGCTGCCAGCCCTGCGTGGTCAGCAGTATTCGTCCCAACTTTAAAGATGAGGAATCCGTGAACGGAGTCACGAGTTCAGGTTACAGTGTTTAAATGTGGCACCGGGACTCTAAGCCAAGCCACCTCTGTGTCCCAGCTCAATGCATGGTCCTTCCATTGTCACCTCACTCATCCCTTCTCTTGTCTAGTGATGAAGAGCTCAGATTCTGGAGATGGACTCTGGAGTTAGCTCCAATCCGGGCTTCCCCACTAACTTGGGTGCAACTCTGGTCAAGTCCCTCTAAACCCCGTTTGCTTTAACTGACTCATCTGCAGAACGAGGATGGATCCCGATGACCTCGCTGTCGAGGCCGTTGTGTCATGAAAGGAGTGAACAGATGTATGTTGCTCAGAACAATCCCCGGCACATAGGGAAACCCCATCTAAGTGTTGGCTGGCTGTGTTATCGGAACTGATTCGTGGGGTCAGCAACACTGACAGAGCATCTGTCCTGCACAGGGAATGTTGCTACATGGTGAGGATATCGTTGAGCGGGTACGAGGACCCCTGACCTCCTAGCACCTGCAATCTAGTAGACGACCCAGACATCCTCAGTAAATCACACAGTCGCAAAGTCACGGGTACCTTAATGGTAGCAAGGGGAGGTGCACAGCCCTGTGGAGTCTGGTCACCCTCCGATCTCTTGGCATTGCAGAATGCCCCTCAGAACCGTTCGGCTCGGGCTCTGTTTTGTGTGTGACGGGTTCCAGAGAAGGCTTCTCCGCATCCCATGCTGCGTCCCCGAGCCCGTACCCCGAGAGCTCAACTGTTTCCCTTCTCTTTCTCTCTCGTGCCCGGCAGCTGGAGTACACGGCCCGCCTGGACTTCCTTTGGCGAGTGCAGGCCAAAGAGGAGATCAACGAGATGAAGGAGCTCAGGGAGCACAATGAGAACATGCTCCGGAACATTCTACCCAGCCACGTGGCCCGCCACTTCCTGGAGAAAGACCGAGACAACGAGGTGAGCCCGGGCTTGTCCGGCCGCGAGGGAGGGTGGTGGTGGGCACACTGGTCCCGGGCTCCGGGAGAGTTCTGCTGTCCTCACGTCGGCACACGAGAACGGAGACCATGCTACCACCCCCAGAGTGCCAGGCTACCCAGGCTGCCTAGCGCCCGTGAGGTTTGCGCCTGGCCTCCCCGACCTCGGGCGTCTCACCTGTAAGATGGACATAATGAGATCACCATTGCGAGACTGGGTTGAAATTTAAGTTTTACGTACGTCTGTGCACATGTTGATGTGTGTGCATGGAGTGGACCCTCCGGTGTCTCCCTCTCTGGGGGTAAGATGTTACCACTGATGTCACCTGCTGATGCGCTGAAGACGTTTGAGTTTGTGACCCTTGCCTGAGGATAGGACTAGGAGAGATCCCGAGGGTCCATTCCCCATCCAAGTCACCGCAACAAGACCAGCGGAAGAGAAGTAAAGGGGGTTAGTACGCTGCTGCTTGAATAGTCTTGATGAGCCTGGGCCCCGGGGATCTCCCGGATGCACGTCAAAGCACCGCCCACCCTCCTCAATCAGCAGATGAAGCTCTCTGGAATCGGCTTCCGGCCTGGCTTTCTCCGGGCCGCCTAAGGTCAGGGGCTTTGTCGCAAGAGCTTCTTGACAAAGCCACGGAAGCAGAGAGAACGCTGATGTGCACCTGCTATGACCACCGGCAGGAGCAGCGAACACGCTGGAGCCCTCGGAGGGAAAACCAGAAGAGAAATGAAAAGAGAGCCGCCTTTCCGTGAAGACAGCGAATCAATGGGGTAACGGAGGAGCAGGTGGGAGGAGCGAGAATTCACTGGCTTTATCCCGACAGGAAGGAAACCAACCAGAGATGCTGAGACCCCCCGGTCAGCAGCTGGGATCCAGGCCACACCTCCACCGAGCAAAACAAATGACAGGTTTGGGCCTCAATCATATGAGCCGTTTTCAATAAAACGTCGTCACCCTTCTTTGAAGTTTTCAATGTTTAAATAGTTCACCCTTGACCAAGGCTTCAGATTTTACATCGCCTAGAGAACGTTCACGCTGTGGTGACGTACCGTTTCCTGAACACCTGCCGCGGGCCAGGTTCCGATAGAGGCAATTGATGTAAATGACCTTCCCTTGTCTTTACATTCTTAAGGGGAGAGTCCGTCACCCCGCGTTAGCAACGAAGAAACTGGGGCTCAGTGAGGTCATGCCCTGCCTCATCTTATGGAAGCAAAGCCATTACTCAAATCCAACCCCTGGGATTTCTTCCCTCTGTGCTGCGCTGCCCCAGCCGTGGGGCAGCCCATGCTGTCTCTGGGGGTTTGGCACAACTATGGGGGGTGGGTGTGTGTGTGTGTGTGTGTGTGACAGAGGCAGGACTTCTGTGACCTGCAGGAACTCCCAATATCTTGTTATTGTGGGGCATAATGTTAGCTTCTCTTCTTGCTGCAAATCTGAACTACGATACAGACTTCTGAAAAGCTGATTGGGGTTTGGACGTGCGTTTGGGTCCCAGCTTTCACGAGGCCGCCGCAGGGCTTCCGGGTGTGAGTGGTAAAAAAGATAATGATTATCCCCATTTCGCAGATGAAGAAACTGAGGCTCGCTCAGAGCTAGTGAGCAGCAAGCTTGAATTCACCCCCAGGCCTGTGTGACTTCAAAGCTAAATCTGGTGTTTTGTCCCAAGTTGTTTCTAGGGCGTGAGTGGGAGAGAAGGAGCGGCAGTGACAAGCAGGGACTCAAACCAACCGGCCACAGGGCCGTGGACAGAGCCTTGCCCCCGGGAACGTCTGGTCTAGTCGGTGCCGGCTCTGTCCCCCCACAGAGGTTCTGGCAGCCTCAGCAGAGGCTGGACTCGGCTGGCCTTGGACGTAGGACAGTGCTCACCTCCCCGGGGCGGGGACTTTGTCACAGATGAGGCCACCTGGGCTGGGTCCTCAGTGCCAGGCAGGCTACTGCGGGGTCCCGGGAAACCCACCCGCTCGTTGCAGCTCGCTGCTGAAAGGACACTAGCAAGAGCGGGTGTCTCAGATGCTGGGAAGTCCGTACCGCACGAACTCCGTCTCTGCCACTCAGCCGCTGTGTGACCTCGGGCAGCTCACCCAACCTCTCTGAGTCCACTTTTTCATCCAATTTTTAAAAAATTTTTTTTTTCAACGTTTATTTATTTTTGGGACAGAGAGAGACAGAGCATGAACGGGGGAGGGGCAGAGAGAGAGGGAGACACAGAATCGGAAACAGGCTCCAGGCTCTGAGCCGTCAGCCCAGAGCCTGACGCGGGGCTCGAACTCACGGACCACGAGATCGTGACCTGGCTGAAGTCGGACGCTTAACCGACTGCGCCACCCAGGCGCCCCTTTTCATCCAATTTTTGAGGAAGCAGTTCCTATCTTGCTGACTTTAGCGTGAGAACGAAGCTCAGTGAGAACACATCAAGTGCCCCGCGTAGCCTGGCGCTAGGGGGGGGTCAGTGTGGAAGGGCTGTGTGCTTGCCCTCAACAGCCTGACGCTGGACGTTCAATCCCAGCTCCTCCTCTCACGACCTCAGTCACTGAGCAAGTGATGAGCCCCTCTGGACCTCACTTCCCTCACCGACAAAGTGACAGTACGTCCCAACTTAAACCAACAGCTACAACGCTTGTTCACGTGAGTTCTGATGCATAAAGCGTCTCAACGGTGCTTGGCACGTTTTAGGAGCACACCTACAATTTTTTTCCGTTCCTTCGTGATTCCAGTGCCCCACCCGCTCATTCACACCTTCATTTAGCAAGTATTTTTTTAATAAAAATTTTTTAATCCTTATTTTTGGGAGAGAGACAGAGTGCAAGCAGGGGAGGAACAGAGAGAGAGGGAGACACAGAATCGGAAGCAGGCTCCAGGCTCCGAGCCGTCAGCACAGAGCCCGACGTGGGGCTCGAACTCGCGAACCGCAAGTTCATGACCTGAGCCCGACTAAGTCGGACGCTTAACCGACTGAGCCACCCAGGCGCCCCGGCAAGTTATTTACTGAGAGACATCATATGCCAGGTGTCATTCCAGATCCTGGGGCTCAAACAGTGAACCAAGACGACGAAGTCCTTGCCGATACGGAGCATGTGTTATAGACATGAACGTGAGTGAACGTATATTCAGAGGTGCCCGGTAGTGGTCACTTCTCCGAGGACGGAAGCAGCTGAGTAAGAGAAGAGAGTTGTGTGAAGGGGGTGGGGCTGGCCCTGGAGGGTCTCTCGGAGGTGGTGACGTTTGCACAGAAACCCGAGGACACTAATAAAGTCACCCGGTCTCAGACATTGTTCCTCCCCTGCAGAGAGGTGGCTTAACTTGGTATAAGAAACTCAGGACCTGGAAGGAGGCAGGCCTAGGTTCCCTGGATAAAGAGCCGGCTGAGACTTCAGCTTGATATCCAGGCGGAGCAGGGGGTGCGCATGTGCTCAACATCCTCTAGAAAGCCCAGAGCTGTACCTCCATCCAGGGGACGGCGGCACAGTAATAGCTTTTCTGTACTCATCAATCAGTGCCATTTTCTTGGAGCCCCAGACAGCAAGCAGTAGATGGCATACTCAAAGCAGCTGACCGGGGCGGGTTGAACACTGGGGCTGTCTTTAAAGGTGTAGGCAGGTGGCTGGAGCTTTCCCATGCCCCTCCAACCCCCCACAGCACAAATTCCATCGCTGCTGTTAACCAGCTGTGTGACCTAGGGCGGCTCACCCAACGTCTCTGAGCACATAGCCTCATCTGATTAACGGGAGATACTACGGACCTCGCTGAGCTGATGTGGGAATTAAATTGGGTAAGAAGATGTGAAGTGGTCCGTCCAGCCTGGTGCACCCTATGGGTTCAAGGCCACATGGTGCACTTGAAAGCCCAGGGCCCTGGGTTTGGTTCCTCCTGGCCTCTGTGCTCACCAGAGAGCATCTGGCAGAGAGGGGTGAGCCTCCCACCCGTCCAACCTCCAAGACGATGGCCAGTCAAGATCTGAACTCAAGTCATGTGTCTTGAGGTTTACAGAGACCCTCCCCCACACCCCTTCCCCCAGCCACCCTGTGTCAAATCAACCATCCATTCAGAAGGACTTACCGGATCTGGTTTCCAGTTCTGGTGACATTTCCCTTAGGCATTATCCTGATTACTACTGTTTTATTGTGGTGATGGCTACCCTCCTGGCGTTGGCTTACTCACGTTAGCATTCGTAGCGGCGACAGTGGGGGCTCTGGAGTCTGACTGCCTGGGTGTGAGTTCCAGCTCGGTGTCTTTTTTTTTTTTTTTTAAGTTTATTTTATGTTGAGAGAGAGAGAGAGAGAGCACAAATGGGTAAGGGCAGAGCGAGGGAGTGAGAGAATCCCAAGCAGGCTCCGTACTGTCAGCACAGAGCCCAACTCAGGGCTCAAACCCACAAACCATGAGATCATGACCTGAGCCGAAATCCAGAGCTGGACGTTCAACTGACTGAGCCACCCAGGCGCCCCTCAACTCTGTGCCTTCACAACCGCGGGTCTTGGATAAGTTACTTAACCTCTACGCGCCTCAGTTTCCTCACAAACAAACCAGGATCTTAACTCCCATCTACACCCCGGGGAAGTGAGGATTCGGTGAGAGGATGTGTGTGCAGCATTCCGTGTCACGCTTGTCCCACAGTAAAGGCTCAGTAGCTGTAGCTGATATTATTAGCATTATTTGTGTTATATAAGCGATCGGAACATTCTCGTTGTTGGCAGAGGCTGGGAGCTGAATCTAAGAGGAGGCTGGAGGGTGGGAGGGGCTAGGATCCATGAGAATGATTGGTAAGAGCCCCCTGGTGACCGGCCCTTACATCACAGTGGCATTTACATCTCCTAGGGGAAGCGGGAGGCAAGCTGGCCAACTGTGTAACTATGGAAAGGGTTTCAGAGAGCTCTGCTGGGGTCTCCTCTTTTCTGTTTTAAACAGAAAATAGTTAGTATGAGTGTTAGGGGCTCAGTTGTGTCTCCCACAATTCCTATGTCGAAGTCCTAACCCCCAGCCCTTCCGGATGCAACTCTATTTAGAGATAGAAATTTTAAATAGGAGATTAAGTTCACATGAAGCCATTAGGACGGGTCCTAATTCACTGTGACTGCGTCCTTCTAAGAGGAGGAGATTGGGACACAGACACACAGGGAAGGCCGTGTGAGGGCACAGGGAGAAGATGGCATCTACAAGCCAAGGAGAGAGGCCTCAGGAGAAACCGACCCTGACCAGCACCGTGATCTTAGACTTGTAGCCTCCAGAACCGTGGGATGAGAAATTTTTGTTGTTTAAGCCACCCGGTCTGTGGGGCTTTGTTAGAGCAGCCTGAACAAACTAATGTACTAGGTAATAAACACATTTTTTCTTCTCCAAATCACAGCCCTTTGGAGGATGCAGTTCTGTAAGTTCGATTCCTCAGGTTATCTGACCCATCAAGCAGAGTTGGGCTCCTTTTCAGGGATCACTCCGCTGCTCAAGGCCAAGGGGAATGCGGCACCATAGGAAGCTGCGTGCCATTGCTCTGCTCCTGGGCTGCGGTCTGTGCTCCCCGCACCCTGCCCAGCCCAACCCCCTGCAGCCAGTCACTCCCGCCTGTGCTCTTGGGGACAAGGGCCGGCAAAGGCATTCATCCAGGTTCATCCGTGCTTGACTGATCTTGAATCAGGGACACTATCTTTCTCTGGGTCTTCCAAGGCTAGTGGTGTTAATCCAGAACAATAGCTTGACCCCTCTCTCTCGTTTTCCTTACCTGTAAAGTGGCAGTAAGAATCGGGGCTCCTTCACAGGGTCATTGCAAGGATGAAATCACTGAACTCCTATGAAAGCGCTTTGTGAGCTTTGACGTTTCCTGCCAAGACCGGGCAGCATTGATTTCCTACAATTTAGAGTGGTTTATCTTGTACCAGACCCCATAGACGGCACACGCTATAGTCCAGGCATCCAAAAACTATGAACTGGATGATCTGAACGCACTAAGATGAATGGCCTGGGGTCTTTGCCTTGTGCAACTCACACGAAAGGAAGAGACAGACATTAGGTGATAATGTAGACAGCAAGGGATATAGCACGGCGCTCAGCCTCCTGACGCCATCTGTGGGTCTGAGAAGGTTTCCAAAAGACGTGGTAGCCACATGGCTAGTGATGGCAGAGGAGAAGAGCTAGCCTGGTGAGAGAGGCTAACTGCAGGAAGGAAGGACATATCCCCCTCCCAAGGGTGAGAAGCGCGTTTGTGTCTTCGGCTCTTCCAGAAGCCGACCTTGAGACAAGGATTTGGGTGAAAGTAATTGGCTTGGAGGCGGTCCCAGGAAACCCTGGGAGGCAGGAGAGTGGGAAGGAAGGGAAGATATCAGACTAGCAGACTAGTTACCTCTGTAGGGGACTGGAGCTCAATCCCCCTGGGGATTCCAGGAAATGCAGAGAGCATATCTCACAGCTATCTGGCCCAGGGGCTGAAGGAGCTGAGAAGTATAAGCCAACTGCCATCAGTCACTGGTTGAGAGCAGTACTGGGGGCCTGAATTTCCCGGAGCCATCAGCCCGATGCCAATGGGGGCAGAATGCCCTCTAGTGGTCAGAGAAAAGCTCCACGCCAAGAAACACAAGGGCTCATAGCCGGAGCCCTTGTGAGAGCCAAGGCCAGAGCCCTTGTGGTTGTGAGAGAAGAGGTCAGGACACCTGCAGCATCTTTTGCCATGTGTACCCAAGAATACAATGCTTCGGCGTTTCTGGAACACGAGGTCTGATGCAGGGAATCACAGGCAATGAAAAGGAAGAGAAAGGTGGAGGCGAGGGCACGAGTATATGAATACATGTCATGCTGCTGTGTTTGAGCTTTGTCCTGAGGGCAGTGTGGCCATCGGAGGGTTTTAAGAATGGAAGAGACATGGCCAATATTCTGTCTTTAAAAGATCACCCTCGGGGCGCCTGGGTGGCTCAGTCGGTTAAGCGTCCGACTTCAGCTCAGGTCACAATCTTGCGGTCCGTGAGTTCGAGCCCCGCGTCGGGCTCTGGGCTGATGGCCCCTCCCCCATTCATGCTCTGTCTCTCTCTGTCTCAAAAATAAGTAAACGTTAAAAAAAAAAATTAAAAAAAAAATAATAAAAGATCACCCTCGGGGGTGGGGGTGGGGTGCCTAGGAGGCTCAGCCAATTAAGTGTCCAGCTCAGGTCATGATTTCATAGTTCATGAGATCAAGCCCTACGTCGGGCTCCAAACTGATCTTGCAGATCCTGCTTGGGATCCTCTCTCCCTCTCTCTCTATCCCTTCCGCTCATGTGCGCACACCCTCTCTCTCTCTCTCTCTCTCTCAAAATAAATAAACTTAAAAACAAAAGATCACTCCGGCCACGATGTGGAACATGCTTCTGGATGGGACAAAACAAGTCAAGGAGTCCAGTGTGGGCGGGAAAGCCGGTGGGCCTGATGAACAACAAATGGCAGGAGGGGCAGAAAACAATGTTTGAGATAAAGAGAAAGCCGGCAGCACTTAGCAAGTTACTGAATCCAGATGTGATGGAGAGGAAGGGGCCAGGACATCTCCGAGCATCTCTGAGCGTCTCGAACTTTGATGACTCAGCAACACTAGTGCCACCGACTGAGAGAAGGAGGGAGCAGGTTTGGGCGGAGAGAAGATGCACTTGGGTTCAGCATGCAGAGGGGTGTGAGGACAACCCAGCTGGAAGCCCAAGAAGGGGAGCCAACTTGAGGATAAGACTTCAGAGGCTGCCCCACTTGAATGTTGGAGAAAGATTGAGAGTAAACAAGGTGGCCCAGGTAAGTGTGCAGACTTTGGACCTGGCAGTGGGTCCAGAACGGAGCCACAGCCATCAGCCATGTTTAAGATGGAAGGTGAGCCCAAAAAAGGCCTCTTTGAGGGAGCCAGGCATAATGGCAGCAAGTATGACATCGGTGAAACAAGGAAGGTCGAGACGCACGGTCTTGGGAGCAGTCACCACACTACCCCGCAGAGGCGTCCTCGAAGACATGAAGCGATATCTGTGGGGCGAGTCTTTCCACTTTGGCTGGCAGTCTGACACGGAGCGAACACCGCAGGGGTGGGGACAGGCGGTGGAGAGAACCAGTTTGAGAAGTTTGGACGAGGAGGAAGAGAGACAGGTGGGTGGTCACAGGTGTGTTCGGGCTCCCGGGTGTGTTGTACTTTTCCAAACGGGACATTTGCAGGAGGTGGGGAGGAAGAGGAGGAGGTCGTGGAGGAGAGAAGAAATAAGGAAAAGGATCACTGCGGGAAGAAGTTGCTGAAGAAGGTAGACGCGAGGGCTGTCGAGACATCAGGTAGAAACGTTGGCTTTCCACAGAAGAAAAATACATCGTCTAGGGTTGAAGCCAAAGGGATGAAAATAAATATGAATGTAGACACGAATGTAAATACTGGAACAGAGCTGGGTCACTGCCAAGAGCCTCAGTTTCCTGACAGAAATAAGAGACAAGACCATCTCTTTTTTTTTTAATTTTTTTTTTTATTTATTTTTGGGACAGAGAGAGACAGAGCATGAACGGGGGAGGGGCAGAGAGAGAGGGAGACACAGAATCGGAAACAGGCTCCAGGCTCCGAGCCATCAGCCCAGAGCCCGACGCGGGGCTCGAACTCACGGACCGCGAGATCGTGACCTGGCTGAAGTCGGACGCTTAACCGACTGCGCCACCCAGGCGCCCCGAGACAAGACCATCTCTTAAGAGGAGTCGTGTGGGGTGTGAAGTTAGTGACAGTGGTGAGGGTTTGGACTCGCTGCTGAGAACAGAGAAGGAAGCTGGCCAGCAACAAAGGATGTGCAGTCAGACCTCTGGGTGCAGCCAAAGCTGGAGACTATGAATTGTCAACGGTCCCATCCACATGGTTACTGTTTTGACATGACTGTGCCAGAGCCCCGTTCTCTGCACTCTCTGTGGGTGCCAGTGCATGCGTGCATGGGGAGCATCACTGCAGAACCTCACCTCTGATGACCTTCTGGCTCCCTCCCCCCATGTGTCTCCCTGTCCAGGAGCTGTATTCCCAATCTTATGATGCCGTCGGGGTGATGTTCGCCTCCATCCCGGGGTTTGCAGACTTTTACTCTCAGACTGAGATGAATAACCAAGGGGTAGAATGTCTGCGTCTGTTGAATGAGATCATTGCTGACTTCGATGAGGTAAGTCACAGCCTCAGAAGCCTCCAATCACCAGTGGGCACCACTCTTGTAAAAGCATCATGTCCACCGTAGCAATAGCCATTGTTTGCACTTACAGGACTCCAGGCTGTAGTGTAGACACAAACACGTATTATCTAATTTAATTTTCACAAGAGATAAACACCAGGGTTTCTCCACCTGGGGGATCGAGAGCATAAGCCTCAGTGAGGCTAGGTAATCTAACCCAATGTCAAACAACCATCAAATGGCAAAACCAGGACTTGGAGGCCGCTGCTACTTGGGCACTGGCGTCACAGAGACTGGGCAGTGATGGGGACATTTGTCCATCTGCTCAAAGTGCCAGAGATAAAACCATCAGTTAGCATTTTGTCCAAGACCTAAACATAAGTGTACGCATAATCCAGATAGTACTTTGTTCTTTTAGGCTCCATGAGTCTAAAGAACACATCACATGGGAGGAGATACTCTTGCTGTACTAAATTTACATTAATAGGCTTGGCAGGAATGATCCTTCCCCACCCCCTCCCCCCACGCCTGCCATCTTCTAGCTTGAAGTGGGGCACCGTTGTCCATCTGTCTGCCCAGGCCTGAGAAGGGAAGTGATTCATTGAGAAAATGCTGAGGAAGAGACCTTGCAAAGATGTGGGTTCAGCTGAAGTCTAGCCTGCTAGCCTGATGCCCGTGGAAATCCAAAACAGGGTACAGCAGTGCATTATCAGTAGCCAGACCTCATGGCGTTCTTGAGAATGACGTGGGTGGGGCACCGGGAGCATTGGTGACATTACCCATTGTGACATCGTCACCCTCTCGCTCCACCCCCACGTTCCGTTTAGCTACTGAGCCCCGTGGGTTCCTTTTTGATGGCTCTTTGGTCTGCCCCTTCCTCACTACCATTGCTGCCCTATCCTTGCTTTCTGCCATCTTGTCCCCTGGATGACTGCAGCCATTCTCTAGCTGCCCCCTCCTGTATCTCACCTCAGCAGTCACCAAAAGCAAGACTATCTTTTCACATCCCTTTGAAACCTGAAGCCCATCAGTGCCTCCCCTTTTCCAGCGCCTCATAAGGTCACCTGAGGCTCTGCACTTGCTTTGAACTCGCTGGTCCTGTACTCTCTCCAGCTTTACCTCCCACTGCGTGCCACCTGCCCCCCCGCCCCCGCCACCCAAGCACCATCCAGCTACTTACAAGCGCTTACACCCACCTGGCTGTTCACACACTGCCCTCTCTGCCCAGAAGTTATGCCATCGTCACTATACCCTGTCCTCTCTCCCTCAACTCCATGGGCAGCAGAACATGGAACACTCCCTGAACAGTCAATTCAGACATCATCTCTACTTGTGACGCCTCTTCTCATCCCCCTTCTACCCAGCTAAATGTCGTTGCTCTTTTTTCGATGAAAAATGTATACTCTGGAACCTGCCCTCAGAGAGCCTGAAACCCTTCAGTGTGCAAATCTGCCTCCCCCACCAGCCACTTAGTTTGGGGGCAGAGACCCATCTTATTAATATAAATGTTTACCACGTGTTGCCACAAATGCAAAACAAGCTCAAGACATGACATTCAGTTACTCACCCCTCAACAAAACCCACAGGGGGAGAATTATTAGCCTTCGTTTCACAAATAAGCAAAACCGAGGCTGAGAGACAGCAAGAGAGCCCAGGCTTTGCCACCACCAATTGGCCCAGCCAACATTTCCACCCAGGTCCGCCATACTGTTTGGGTTTTTAACCATTAACTGGCATCTCATGGTTCCAGTTTTGCAGCCAAAAAGGCAACAAGGGCCATTTTGGTTGTCCTAGGGATGGGAATGGGGATCAAGATAAATAAGACACGGTCCCTTTTTGCTTCGCATGGCTTCCCAGTCTAGGGAGGGACAAGATGATTGAGTCACCTTTACATGGGAAGTAAGTGTACTCATTCAGAGGGCCTGGCATTGTGGAGAGTAGAGGGTGATTCCATGGTAACAGTATCTTTATGCCAGCTCTTTTTGACAGGCCATAAGCTCATAAAGATAGGAATTATATTCTTATGTGTCCTGTTAAGTCCTCAGGGGCTGGTGCTGTGCGTAGAACATAAGAGATGTTCGTAACAGATGCTTACCAAGTATTTGCTAATGGGATCAACCAATCAATTAATTAGTTAATGGGGGACAAAAATCAGCAGACAAATAGCAAGGTGAAGAGAAACTAGGGCAATCCAAAACATATCTTCAAATTAAAAAAAAGAAGTTAAAATAGCTGTATTAAAAATAATCTGACCGAAGGTTGAGCCATCAGGCTTTGTTTTATTTTAAACGCTGTAGCACCCCCCCCATCCCTCCAAAGTGCTCACAAGCAAGTTTTTCAATTGTAATGCGCAAATTTCAACTAAATTTGCATCTCAGTGCCCCAGTTTGTAGACCCCAGGAGTCTTAGGAAAAACAGACAGCGCCCCTAGTGGTAGTGGTGTGTTTTTGCAGAGGGAGGTTGGGGGGAGGCTAGGAGAAGGGGGGGTGGGGGCGGGATTGGTCCAGGAGCTGGGCTTTAGAGCAGGAGGAGGAGGAGGAGAGGGAGGAGGAGCTGGCAGGGAGGTGAGAGAAGAAAGATAGGAGAGCAGAGCAGAGAAGGAGAAACGGAAAGAAGAGATGGCACAGAGGAGGAGGAAGAGGGGAGAGCATGTGGTCAGCAGGAACATTCTCTGGCTTGCCAACCCCTCGGGCCACCCGCACGTGCCTTCTGTGTCAGGAGAGACCCTCTGCATTCTGCCCTGGCGAAGCTCCAGCCAGATGCCCTGGTGCTGACTTTAGTAACAATGCTGCTCCGGCTGATAAAACCACCACGGGAACCTGAGAGCCTGCAAAATTCCCTCCGGGCTCGAGGAAAGCAGAACACCGCACGGAGCACATGCGCCAAGACTGGGTTCAAGACTCCTCACCCCAGGGCCCCTGCTTCCTCGAAGGCTGAAGGGCGCTCCCACGTTTCAGCACTCCGTGCGGACTAGTGAATTAATAAAGGGGCTGATTAGGAACCGCGTTATGCCCCCAGACGCTTTTAGCTCTATGGTGGATCGATTTGCTGCGTGGACACTAAATGAAAATAATGAAGCCGCTTGCGGCCAGGTACTTCCAAGAGCAGAGAGGAGGAGTCCCCCCTCCCCGCAGAAAGCTGGGGAAATGCAGCTGTACGGAGGCAGAAGGACAGAGGCGGGCCACCAAAGACATGCCTTAGATCCCGAACTAACACTTTAACGGCCGAAGGGATGCTGAGACCAAACCTCAGTGTAGTGTCTGAGGGCAAGTGTCAGACGTGATCCCAGGCTGAGGACACTCAGCCTTCCCTGGACGCGGTTTGTGCGATCTCAGCCAGGGCAGAAGAGGGGCTTCACTCAATGGCTCAAGAAACAAAAATAACAAACAAAGGCTGCCTCAGCTGTGAATCAGGCAACACAAACACACACGCACGCACGCGCGCACACACACACACACACACACACCAAAGCAAATCTCAAAAGCACCTGCCTGTGTTTCCCTTGTTTCTCTGAAGAATTTCTCTCCAGCTGGAATTTTTCACGTTTTCTTAGCTCCAGAATCATTTTGACAGGATGCCTGTAGCAAGATGCATGTGGAAAACCCATCTTCTCTTCTTGGTCCGGCCCACCTGTCTGCCCAGCCCCAGCACGGCATGAGCCCCGAAGGACATCACAGTCTTTAAGGGAGGCAGAGAGTTGGAAAACCAGAAGTTACATTTAGATACCCACCCACGTGGAGGAAGAGGAGGCTAGAACTTAGCCCTGGGAGCCAAGGAGGTTTGAGTTTTGAACCTACCTTTTCTGCGGAGGGAGTGAGACACAGAATCTGGATAGCTTTGAAGATGGGGCTAAGGATTTTCTGAAAGATCAGATGTGGGTTATGATGTTTTTACCCAGAACAACTAAACAATGGAGATGCCATTAATCAAGGGGCAGGTGGGTAGAGAGGACCAAGGGTGTAGCTTTGGGAATGGCAGGTTGGCGATGCCTTTGAGGACTGTAATGGGGACGTCATATAGCAGTTTTGTGCAGAAGAGTCTGATGGTCAAGGAAGGACACATGCATTTAGGAATCTTGGGCAGAGAGATTGTGTTGAAAGCCCACGAACCATGATGACAGAAAAAAAGAAGAGGTCTGAGGCCTGAGCCCCGGGGCCCCCAACACTGTGAGATAAGGAAGATAAGAAGGAACTAGCAAAGGACGCTGAGGAGTTGCCAGTGGTGTGGAAGTAAAGCCATGAGTGGGCAGAAACCACGTGGGAGAGGTGTGGCAATCAACCGGGTAAGATCCAGACAGTGGACCAAGTGAGGCCAGACAATGGGAGGGGTTGTCGGAGGCCTGGACAAGAGCAATGTCAGTGTCAAGGTGGTTCTGGGGGATTTAGAAAATGATGGGGAAGAAGTTGGAGGCAGTGAGTAGAGAGAACTCTGCAAATTTTTACAGCAAAAGGAAGGAGACAGGTGGAAAGAAATGTGGTGTCCCGGAAGACTTTCTCTAAGATGGGAAAAATAACCACAGCCCTCTCCTGACTTCCTTGAACCTACCACGCATCTTCCCCAACCTCCAGGCCTCATTCGTGTCGTCCCCTCTGTCCGGATGCCCCTCTCAACCCTTTCCGCGCCCCCCAGCCTCCCAGCACCCAAACCCATGCACCCACCACTGAAAGACCCTCCCTCACTCTTTAGAAGTGAAGCTAGAAGTCACTTGCTCAGGGGAGCCTTCCCAGCCCCTCCAGATTTCATCAAAATGCTCCTCTCTCCTTGTTCCCACATCCTGTATGTTTCCGTCATGTGCTTTACCAGAATTGAGGCAGGGCACGTTTTGTGTGATGGTTTATTTAACATGTCACACACACACACACACACCCTGCCTGAGCTGTCAGCCCTCGGATGGCTGGGACCTCCTGTCCTATTCATGAGACGTTGCAGAAGCTCAGTGGATAGTTCCTGTATTAGTTTACTTCCGCTGCTGTGACAAACCACCGCAAATTTAGTGACTCAAGACAACAGAAATTTACGATGTTATAGTTTGGAGGTCAGAAGCCCAAAATGGATGTCACAGGGTTAAATCAAGGTGTCAGCACAGCTGTGTTCCTTCTGGAGGCTCTTGGGGAAACTCTGTTTCATTCTGGCTACTAAAGGCCACCTGCATTTCTTGGCTGGTGGCTCCTTCCCCCGTCTTTAGAGCCCGTGGTCACCCTGCTGTGACTTCCGCTCCTGCCTGATATCACATTGCCTTCTCCAACTTTCCCGCCTCCTCCTTTCACTTATGAGGACGTTTGCGATTACTTGGAGCGCACCCAGCTAGTCTAGGGAATCTCCCCACCTCAGGATTGTTAACTTCATCACATCTGCAAAGTCCTTTCTGCTCTGGAAGGTAAGACACCCACGGGTTCCAAGAATTAGGACCTGGACATCTTCTGCAGGCAGTGGAATGGGAAGCCACAGGAAGGTTTTGCACAGAGTGGGGACATGATCTGACTTCCCCCCGAATGGGACCACTCTGGCTGCCATGCTGGGGGTGAGGGGGGGTGAGGCGGAGAGCAAGCAGGTACATTATTCTGATACAACCACCGGGTGGAAGCCAACAGTGGCTCAGGCCAGGATGCTGACAGACAAGAGTTAAGACTCCAAATCCATGTGGAAGGTGTAGCCAAAATTTGTTGATGCTCTGGGGAACAGTTGGGATTTCTTCTTTGAAGTAGTAAAGTAAGCGTTCGTTTCAAAGATTCATCGAAACCGATCTACTCCTTAAAGGGTGTCTGGTCACACCCATCCCGGCACCTGCCACCTGCCGGGTGCTCAGTAAACATGTTGATTGCCCAAATGCATGATCCACAGGGAGAAAGGTGGCGTCCTCAAGGCTGCTAAACCAGGCAGAGGTCGTCCTTTGTGTGAGCCGGGAGCGTGTTTCAGGAAGCCCCTGTCTTCTGGAAGAATTAACACCAGAGCTAACGTGGTTGCTTGGATCTATTTCAGCTGCTAGGCGAAGACCGGTTTCAGGACATTGAAAAGATTAAGACCATCGGCAGCACCTACATGGCCGTGTCGGGCCTGTCACCTGAAAAACAGGTAAAGGAACACCTTGCATTCAGCTGCACCATATGGCAGGGGCCTCACTCTTGTCGGGTCCCTGAAGACAGAGAGGCCATCGTCACCAGGCTGCCTGGGGACCGGTAGGGAGGAAATCTGATGAACTGGATATTCTAGTCGTGTGATGTACATTTGCTCCCGAGGGAATGAGGGTCTACTGGATGAAATGATGCCTCTACGACCCAGAAACCTCTAGGCTCCATGCTGAACGTCATTGTTGACTTGATGGACAAAATACCCTGGCCGAGAAATACCCTGATTATGATTTAATTATGAGTGTCACCAAATCCCCAATACCAGCCTGTGTTCTTGTTCTTACTTGTGTAAGTAGGACGTAAGAACGATAATAGCTTCTGTTCTTTTGAGGGCCCTGTGTCGGGCACCAGCGTTAAGTGAGAACACTAGCACTTACCTTGCAGCGTTAGTGGGCGCGACAGCATTACGCTCTCTACACCCAGTAGGTGCTCAATACACCCAGTAGGTGCTCAATAAATGCTACGTGCATATGAGTCTAAGTTCCTGGGAAGAAGGAATCCTCATCCCTTCTTCTCATCCTTCCTTTGTTGACTTTCCAACTGAACACCTAGAAACATTCCAAGAGTAACTATCTGGGACGAAAACCATACTAGTAATCGGTTACCTGTGCATGGCACTTGAGAGCAGGGGTCCACAAAGTACATCCTGCCTGCCAAACCTGACCCATCATCTGTTTCTGTAAATACAATTTTATTGGAGCACAACCACACACACACACACACACACACACACACACGCACACACATTACATATATTTTCTCTTCGGCTCCTTTCAAGCTAAAATGGCAGTTCTGAGTAGCCCTGCGGAGGCCCAAAACGTTTGCTCTCTAATCCATTACCGAAACTACTTGCCAGCCTCTGCTCTGGAGGGGTGCCAAGTTCTTTGGCATGCACAGTCTCATTCAATCCCCGGGAGGTAGGGAGGTAGGCGGGGCAAGAATGCTGATACCCACCTTACAGGTGAGGAGACGGAGGCTCAGAGAGGCACAGAGGCTTACTCCGCACCCCCCTCAAGGTCCGTGACCAAACGTCGAAGCAAATGTGAAACATCCCTTGAACAGACAGTGTGAGTACTTGAAAGGAAGTACACGTTTCCTAGATGGAAACACGACACATGCAAACATAAACACGCACACGCGCACCAGTGAGCACAGTCAGGAGTTCGTAGTGTGGCCGCCTGAATACACGAGTGTCGACGCGGGGAAAGGAATCTGACAAGCCACACACGTTACACTGAGTTAAGCAAATCTCCTGCCATCCTGTGTTCGGGGACACTGCCGACGGGGGTGTTGGGGGCTCCCACACCTGGCCGTCTTCATCCCAGGGATGCGCAGGTGGGTTCGGACGTAGCGCGGGGCTCCCCTCTGCTGCAGAAAGGTCCACGTTCACCACGGTGAGTGAGCTCTCCTCTCACTTGTGCTCCAGCAATGTGAAGACAAGTGGGGACATCTGTGTGCCCTGGCCGACTTCTCCCTCGCCCTGACGGAAAGCATACAGGAGATCAACAAACATTCCTTCAACAATTTCGAACTCCGGATTGGTGAGTAGCAGCTGGAGGTGTGGCCCCCTCCCCCCCCCCCCCCCCCCCCCGCCCCAGAGCTCCCTGGCCTGGCTCCATCAGACCCCTCCCCCACTCCCTGCCCCATGCCCTGGGCACCCTGGGCCATGGGGAGCTTTCTCCTACAACACGCAGCAGGCTTAGTGTGACCTCGCCAGGGACGGGGACAGCGTCAGCTCAGGCCTGTCTAGGCTTCCTCTTGCTCTGGGTGCTGGAAGCCAGGGAAGGCTGCTGGCCTGGGTGCAGACATACACAGCAGGCCCTACACCATAGCCACCTTTCCTCCAGCTCACTTGTGCGGTGCCCCACCCGCACAACACCCTGCTGAGGGAGGGAGTTAGGTCATCTCTCATTCACTCTGTCCCATGTCCTTGGTCAGTGTGTTGGTCTCCAGTCCTTCTGAATATGCCTTAAAGCAAAAGCAGGATTGCACTCCCAAAGATGTCAGATACTGTGGTGTGCAGGGACGGCAGAGAGGCTCCTAGCTCCTCACTTGGCCACACAGCTCACCCTTCCTTGCGCTCAGAGACCCCCTCGTGCAGCACAGCAATGCAACAGAAACCACAGCCCGGTGAATAATGACCCTTTATACTTTGTGTAACTCGCCAACTTCTTTGGCATCTCTGCTGCTTCTCGAAGGCCGCCCTACAGCATGGTCTGAAAGCCGTAAACTCAGGCCCAGAGAAGGGGGGTGATAGCTTCCGATCACACAGCCAAGCGGACACCCTGGAGGCAGCCCCAGGACTTCCGGACAGACCAGGGACGTCTGGCTGCCGGGCTGCAGCCTAAGACGGCCTTTGCCACAGTCTTCGTATTTTACATCTCCTCTGGCCTTCATGCCGTTTTACTTACTTGGCTCTCCCTCACCAGCTTTCAAGAAAAAAACAGTCAAGAAATACCAGTATCTGACTTGTCAGATCTTTGTTCATATATAAAAGCTCTATTTTATGTTTTTGGTCTATGGATGGGATGTTCAAGGCTTGTTCCCGCATCTTCCACTGACCCTACGTGTCCTTGCTGAAATCCTTTGACCACACAACGGAACCAGGACTAAAAACCAGAACTTTAACCCTGAACAAAGGCGGGAGATGTCGCTGGGCTCAGGGCCGACCCTTGGTGTGAAATCTCACGGTGCTGGCATAGATCAGAGGTTAGAAGATTATTTTCCCCATTTCACGGGGCACCTCTGTTTGTGTCTGGGGTCAGCTGTGGCCACCTCTGTGGCCCAACTCTGTGAAGTTGGGCCAATCATTCCAACCCTCTGAAGGTCAGTTTCCTCGTGTGCAAGCTGGGCGTGATGTTATTACCCCCATCCCTGCCTGCCTCTTAGCAGTAACGAGGGATCAGACGAGGTGATGCCTGTGAGGGGCTCCGCAAGGCGTGGAGGGAGCCCCATCACTGTGATGCCCACACATTCTGTAGGGTCTGCTTCTCTGATTTCTGTTTATTTTGTATGGGGCGGGGAGGGGTTGTACTTCCCTCCGCCTAGAATGATCTAACCCAGACATCTGCATGGCTTGTCCCACCACATTCTTCAGATGGCCCTTCCCTAAGCCACCTTCCTCCAAAATGCCCCCTCCCACCTCTCTCTTCCTTTAACCTGACCGGGTTTTCGTTCTAGCCTCTATTATTCATTGATATTGTATTACTTGTTTTGATACTTCCTTCTCTCCGGGTGAAGGTAAGCCCCATGAGGGTTGGGGCTCTCGTCTCTTTTCTTTCCCACCCATTGCCCCGGTGCCTGGAACGGTGCTGGTACCTAGAAGGTGTCTAGTCAATTTAGTAGAATACACGAGAAATTCAAAGTCCAATAGAAGGAGACCTACGTGCTCACCAACGTGTTTGGTGAAATGCTATTATTCCTGGCAGAGAAGTCCGTGTCTCGTAAAGGAGGAGGCGTCGAAGATGTCTTAAAAGGCATTTGCCAAATAAGATGTGGGGGTTGGACAGAAATGATAGTCCAAGCAGAAAGAAAGGCAGGGACAAAGGCACAGAGGTGGGCGACGGCCGACAGGTGAGGGGGGACTCTAGCGGGTCAGTGCGGACACAAAGGTGAAGGAGAGGGTGGCGGTGAAGGAGGCTGACAAAGCAGGACGAGCCAGATTCGAGAAGCCCTTGGTTGTGATCCCAAGGGGCCTGGGCTTCATCCTACAGGCAAAAGGGGCCGTGGCAGGTGTTGAAGCGGTTGGAACTTGGCCAGATGCGCACCAGCCAGAGCCCTCTTGCTGTGGTGGGAGGCGTGGGGCTGGTCTGCTGGAGGACAAGGGAGGAGGCAGGGAGGCCCGTTGGGAGGCTTGTGCCACGGACCAAGGGAATGACGCTCAGGCCCTGGACTAAAACAGAGAAGGCAAAGGTCTACCCAGGCTCTCAGAGCACTGCAACAGCGGAGGCTGGAGGAGACCCCAGCGTCCTGACTCGTGGCACAGTGCTCCGTCCGTCCCACGGGCTACGTCAGCGTCCTGGTGAAAATTCTCCTAATTTGCTCGGGAGCAGTCCCTGGTAGTCAGGCACCATGCCAAGGCTTTCCTCCCGTTATCTCATTCCATCTTCCTTCTACTCTGCACGTGGGAAAAGTGAGGTCCACCCAGGCTAAGTAACTGACCCAGGCCGCTCACCCAGTGAGCGGCCGAGGCGGGATCCACAGAGACCATACCTTCCCTGCTCACTGTCCCAGGCAGGGGTGCAGCCACCTCAGTGATGTCCCTCTTCTCTTACCTCTCGCTCCTTTGCTCGCTCGCAGGCATCAGTCACGGCTCCGTGGTAGCTGGGGTCATCGGCGCTAAGAAGCCACAATATGACATTTGGGGCAAAACTGTGAACCTGGCGAGCCGAATGGACAGCACAGGGGTCAGCGGCAGGATCCAAGTCCCCGAGGAGACCTATCTCATCCTGAAGGACCAGGGCTTTGCCTTCGACTACCGAGGGGAGATCTACGTGAAGGGCATCAGTGAGCAGGAAGGGAAAATCAAAACGTACTTTCTCCTGGGAAGAGTCCAGCCCAACCCGTTCATCCTGCCCCCGAGAAGACTGCCCGGGCAGTACTCACTGGCCGCGGTCGTCCTGGGCCTTGTCCAGTCCCTCAACAGGCAAAGGCAGAAGCAGTTGCTCAATGAGAACATCAACACAGGGATCATCAAGGGCCACTACAACCGGCGGACTTTGCTGACACCCAGTGGGCCAGAGCCCGGGGCCCAGGCTGAGGGCGCCGACAAGTCCGATTTGCCATGAAAGCATTTTCTTTGTGTTCCCTTTTTTTGTATTTCTTTTATATATAAAATAAATATACTAATAAAAAGGTTTAATTTTTTTTAGAACAAGGATGGTTTCATTGGTCTTGGGATACACTAGACTGAAGACAGGATTTGAGCTTCTCCTCAAATCAGGGACATTTATCGATCACCTCGAATGCACGAGGTTCTTTGGGAAGCACAGATAAATAAGACCTGCTCCCTTGACCTTGAAAGGCTCACAACTGAGTATGAAAGAGGAACGTGTAAGCAGACACCCGACACAAGTGCCCCTTATTACTTTTTCATGTTTTATTTATTGGGGAGAGAGAGAGAGCATAAGTGGGAGAGGGGCAGAGAGAGGGGGGAACAGAGGATCCAAAGCAGGGTCTACCCAGCCAGGCTGACACCAGCGAGACCACCGGGGGGCTCGAACTCACAAACCGCACGATCATGACCTGCGCTGAAGTTGGACGCTCAACCGACTGAGCCACCCAGGCGCCCCTGTCGAGCTCTTGTCACGCGCAGGACCCGGTGCCAGACCCTTTACGTAATGACCTCACGCGACCCTCACAGTACTGTGTGCATGCCCTCAGCCAGCGTGTGTTGAGCTGTGCCTGTACTTTCCTAAGCTCCAGAGAAATCCTGGCAAAAGTCTGGCCCTCGCAGAACTAGCAGTCAGCGTGGGGATAATCCATAACGTTCCTCTAAACCAGTACATAAGCAATCTACTTCCAGATAGGGGTAGATGCCGTAGAGAAAATTGAGGAGGACAATTGGGATAGAGAATTGGAGGTCGGGGATGCCGTGTAACTGGAATCTACAAGGAAGGCCTCTTTGAGGACTTCCTGTTGAAGATTAGCCTTAAACGATGAGAACGAAGCACCCTGGGAGGAGAGTGGCCCCATGGGAAGGAACGGCAAGGGCAATGGCCCCGAGATGGGATCAAACCCACGTGATCTGTTGGAGGACCAGCTCCAAAGGCAGTGGGTGGGAAAGCTGTTGCAGGCAGGTTCACTCTCCCCCGGGAAGACTGCCTCCTGAGATCTTCTCCTGTGACCACAAAGACTACCAGCAAAGTTTCATGCAGATGAGAAAGCTCAGAAAAGTAAAGGATTTTCCCCAGACCGTATAATTAGTTGTAGAACCGGGATCAGAACCATATGGGTCAGCCAAGGCTGACCGGTATTGAGAATCACTCCCATGTTAGTGGCTAAAACACGATGAGATTTCTGTCATTCATGTCCTATGGGGCGTGGGGCAGGGGGCGGTGGGGGCTCCATACAAAGATGTCAGGGCTTAACCTCCTTCCTCTCAGGATGTAGAGCTTTCTGCCTGATTCTCTGTGTTCAGCCTGCTGAGGAGAAGACAGGAAGGAAGGAGCGTCACTCAGAAGATCTTAGGTACCTGGCCTGGAAGTGGCACATTAGTGCCGTCACCAGCCCGAGCTCCGTCACTGGCCCCCCTCACTCCAGGGGAAGTTAGCGAACGGGGTCTCCCTGTGTTCACTACTAGGAGTAAAATGAAACACAGCGAGAAGCATAATCTCTTCCGTAAGAATCGACACTCGTCTAAGTCCATCTTTGCCAATGCGGAGCTGCTCTGGTAAGTTCTGTGTTGGAGGAACGTACAAGGTTTAAGTAATGGAAGGAGAAGGATGAAATCCCGACCATTCTCTAAACTCTTGCACTCTTAACAACAGCCATTTAGAAGAAACGTACCTCCAGTGGACATGCTTTCAAGGAAGTACCTACCCAGAATATTTCAGGTGAGACCCCCTCCCGAGGTAGGAGAGATACTACGGTCTCCAGAAAAGCACGACGCACAGAGGCGGGGGGCCCTTGAACTTTGAGCCATGTGGGTAATGGCCTTTGCTCTCAGAAACTATACACCTACCCGAGAACTACCTGAGGTCCCAATGGAATAAGAAGACGGCCTCAGGTGAACTGTAAAGTCCTTCTGATGCCAGGGTTCATCATTATCTTCACAGACGCAGAGGAAGCCTCCTAGTTTATTCAGGCGAGTTTCTGAGGACACTGAAACAAAGTAAAGCCCAGGGGGTGCTGAGACTTGGAGCCTCAGAGAAGAGGAGGGAAGCTGGGGGTCTGGGGCTGCAGCAAACATCCCGGCAAAGAGGCCGGCCTCGGCGACGACAGTCAGGCTGTGACAGCACTGTCTCCCAAAGACAGAGAAGACTTGATGCGGGCCATCAAGCTTTGGTCTGATCCGGAGGGCAGGATCCTTCTAGATTCTATGGGCGGCATGCAGCAGACAGGCCATGGAGGCATGAACCAGAGGAGGAGGCATGAAGCCAGACCCAGGCTCCTGGATGCTGCCACTTCGGGGGTGAAGCTTCACCCAGAACCTGTTGCTGACTCAGTGAGGACGAGCCCTAAAGTGAATCAGGCTTCACGGAGGGGACGGGGGGGGGGGGGGGGGGGATGGGACACATGGCTTCCTTCAGGGCTCCATTAAACAGAGGAGCAGAGGCACCTGGGTGGCTCAGCGGGCGAGGTGTCTGACTCTTGGTTTCGGCTCAGGTCATGATCTCACGGTGTGTGGGTTCGATCCCTGAGTCGGGCTCTGTGCTGACCGTGCAGAACCTGCTTGGGATTCTCTCTTTCTCCGCCCCTCCCCCACTTGTACATGTATGCTCGCTCTCTCTCTCTCTCTCTCCAAATAAATAAAAACCCGAAAATAAATAAACAAACAGAGGAGCAAGGAGGCACAATGGTGCCAAGAATCCTCACTGAATTATCAAGAACCCTACCCAGTGGACATCTGAACTCTGCTCCAATTTTTTCTGGCCCCAAAGCGTTGGGTCCCTGCCCCCGCGTCAGCCCATTCTGTGGCCCCAGCGGGTCTGCAGAGACAGAACTGGGAGACTGGCCTGTGGTTGACGTAACTAAGAGGCACGCCTCTTCTCGGGCCTTGTGCAAGGCTGGAGGGGGTGGTGAAGAAAGACAGTCTTCTTGAAATGAGAGAGCTGTTTTCTGTTTGCCTACTTTTTTGGTCTGTTCATCTCATTTACGAAAAGAACTTCAAATGTCAAGTGATTTCTGGGAACCTGCTCTTAACTCCGAAACAAACCTGGCATCCTGTTCCAGCCAGGGGCTCCAACCTCATGTTCCCTCCCCGCCCCCCACTGGATTCTGCTTGTGAAATTTTGGATTTGATCTTAGGAATGTCAACTGTAAAAACTCTGGCCAAGGAAACAGTGCCCCAAATGGTGAAATACAAAGAGAAACACAGAACAGGGCCTGGCTTAGTCTACAGACGTTCAGGCCCATTAGACGGGCTTTCTCAACAGCTGTGTATTCTGGACAGTGATGACATCTTTTGTCGCGCCCCCCAACTGCATTTATCAGCCTGTGTGGGTGATGCACGCCTTCCCCAGAGATGAACACAGCCCCTCTTAGGGAAGAGGTAAGTTATTCCTCCAAGGGCTGGGTCTGAGCCCCGGCTGCCTCGCATTCTGCCCTCCCGTAAAGTCAGGCGGATCACCTGGAGGTCAGAAATGCTCCCCCACCAGTTCCACTGCCTCCGTCCTTCAGTTGGAAGTGAGTACTGTGCTGTCATCACCGTGTCACAGACGAGGCAGCTGGGACCCACTGCAGGTCGCGTTTTGCCCCCAGATTCCTTAGAAAACGAACGTCAGCACTTAGAACGTTGTGGAATTTGAAGTGTCGATAGATGGTTGTCCACCCACAGCGCCTCGTAAGGCTGCCGTACGGATGGCAAGCGACCGAGTGTCTCGTCACCCAGCAGCCTGGCCCTCTGCCACACCCCAGCATAGCTTCTCATTGACATCACACATGAAGGTTGTTCTGAAATAATGGGCATTGGTCACTCCCCTTTGTCTTTAAGCCTTGTTTCTTTGCATTTACAAAATTTGCTCTAACGAGTGTACGTTACTTTATAACGAAAACAGTGAGGGGCGCCTGGGTGGCTGTCGGTGAAGCATCCAACTTCCCAGTCCAGGTCATGATCTCACAGTCCGTGAGTTCGAGCCCCTTGTCCGCCTCTGTGCTGACAGCTCAGAGCCTGGAGCCCGCTTCGGATTCTGTGTCTCCCTCTCTCTCTGCCCCTCCCCTGCTCACGCTCTGTCTCTCAAAAATAAATAAACGTTAAAAATAAAAATGATAAATAAAATGCATAATAAATTTATTTTTAATAAACAATACTAATGATAAAAAGGTATAATTAAGCCAAAGTAAAGCATGTGGATTGACCTGAAGAGCTGCAGAGGATTTCACCGGACCCTTGGGGATCCCACCCTGAGCCAGAGGGTCTGGAGCCCTCCCGGGTACAGAGGTGGACAGACACCTTGCGGAGAGAGCCAGCTCGACACCGTGCACGGCCGGGGCCGAATCTTCCCAGGGCCGCGGTAACCACTGCTGACCCAGATTTCAAGGCTGCCCTTTCGGAGGCAGTGAGAGAAAGGGTGTTGGAGATTCATTTCCTTCCCTGACATTTTTATTCCAGACCCGCAGGCTCTCCTGAGGCTCTGCTTCCCTGTGCCAACCAGCATTTCCAAGTGAGAGTGCTGCTCTCAGATTAGCTGTGGGCTCCAAACAACTGAACCCAATATTTTATTGATGAGTTACCAGGGGGCCGGGTGCCCTGAAGCATAGCACCCTGTGCCGATTTGAATTATTAATTGCCCATCGGCCACACACCTCCGGCCGCCATCCTGCCCTCTGGCCCCAGGAAGAGAATATCGCCATTCTTTGCATGAACATCCAAAGCGTTCTCAGTCGACTCCACGCACCTGTCTTTCCCTTTTATAAAACAGACAGCTTGCCTCAAGTGCCATCAGCTCCCGTTTGGAAATAATCTCAAATATAGTTCTTTCGTAATTCACTGACTCCTGTCTTGACATTATCCTAACGATCGTGGTAACGAGAACTAACATTTGCAGGGTGCTTTACAGTTTGTGAAGCCCATTTCCAAAAATGATTTCAGTTGACCTTCATAACAACTGTCAGGGAGAGGGATTGTTATCTCAATATTCCAGCACACCCAGGCTCATAAAAATCAGTAAAAATGAACGTTTTAAAAGCTCTATCTAAACCTAAAGCGTGAAAGCTGAAAAGAGCTTACAGATCACGTGTGGCCCGAAGTCTTGATTTTTGTATACGTGAAAACGAAAGCCCAAAGAGGGGGACACGTTTGGTCAAGATTCAACAACCAGGACCGGAATTGGAGCCAGCGCAGAGAACCGGACTCCTGTCTCGTGACCTTTGACTCCACATGGGTGCTCTGACCTCTTCTCCTTTGCTCACTGCAAGTAAGGCCACACTGTGGCCTGAACATCGCGTAGGTCCTCCTTGCCCCATGAGCCCGAGTGAGGCTGGCTGGAGGTCCCCTGGAAGCCTGTGATGCCTGCCAGCCCCCACAACCCTTGTCTTCACTCCACTTCTGGTGCCCACATCTCCACACCCACCTCTGCCCCACACGGCTGGGCCCCAACCCGAAACTCGGCCCCTTCTCAGTTTGTGTACGCATAAGCTTACACAAACACACACACACACACACACACACACACACACACACTGGGCATCTGCATTCCGAAGGACTGCTCCACGACACCCATCCCTCCTCTGTAACCAGGAATGTGGCCCTGGTGCCCAGTCCAAAGAAACATTTCAGCAACAGAAGAGAAATAGGGAAACGCCATCGCTTGGAAAACGTTTCTTGTTGCTTGTCCTGACTCCTTCCCTCCTATGCACATTTATAAGGCTGATGATCATTACAAATGCCAGCAGCCAACCTCTTTTCTTAACGCCTGAAGTCCCACCGTTAGCCACCTTCACTGTCCCCACGGGGTAGAGATTATTAAAAACGGGAAGGACAGTTGTATGACATGCCCGGAGCAAGCGGTGAACAATTGACCAAGGGTTCTTTTGAGTGACAGCTTGCTGTTCTGCAGAAATGACCAAACTAGCCCCAAAAGAAACTACTGAAGTCGCCCAAGCAATGGACCCTTTGGAACACCTTCCCTTGGGCACCAGTCTCGGAGAGAAATGCCCTCTCTTGGTGGCAGCTGGGGGCTGCAGGCTGGCCTCTGATGGGTGTGCAGACATAGCCAGGGAAACCCCAGCCTCCTGTAGAAGACATCACATCCCCTGACATTTACCATGTTCCTGCCGAAAGAAGTATCTTTTTTTAAGTTCACTTACTTATTTTGAGAGAGAGAGAGAAGGGGAGGAGAGAGAGAGAGAGAGAGAGAGAGAGAGAGAGAGAGAGAGAGAATCCCAAGCAAGCTCCACAATGAGAGAGGGCTCGAACCCACAAACTGTGAGATCATGGCCTGAGCCAAAACCAAGAGTCAGACGCTTCACCAGCTGAGCCAACCAGGTGCCCCGAAATATGCGTCTTCTTGATTGAAAGGAATACATCTCTTTTGTTCAGATGACCGGTACTTGGGGTTGTTAAACTGGTTTTAGCGAAGGCATGGGGGAGGTGGGGGGGCTGGACAAATACTGAGTTTTGAAACAAATCTCTCAGCAGCCAGGCAGGAAAGAGACTGGCACACCCACACCCTTTGGTCCCTGGACGTCCCCTCAACACTAAGGGCTTTCTTCCGAACGAGACGGGCCACCCGTGAAATGAGACGGGTTTGGGGCAGAGGAGTCACGTGTTTTTTTGCGGTGACATCTGTCTGCTGTGTTGTGCTAGAGCGACAGGGAAAGGGCAGAAGCAGGGTGACGAGTCAGGAGGTCAGTGCAGTAACCCGTGAGATACGGACGTGCCTGCACCGCGCTGGGAGCTGCGGGGGCAGGAAGTGGTCGGATTCTGGGTATATCTGGATACGTACACACTGAGCTCATGATACTTGATGAGGGATTGGATGTGAGCTGTGGAGGAGACGGGGCCAGGACAACCACGCTTTGAGGACCGATGAACTAGAAGGGTGCTGAGATTCAGAGTGCAGGAGAAGGAGCTGGGTTTGGGGGAGGGAGCCACAGGTTCGCATCCGGGCAGGTAAAGTTGAGGTGTCTACTGCCCACCTGCATGGGCGCGTGGAGTTCAGAGGAAAGGTCCGAGCTGGACGGACGGTCGTGGTGCTTGACCTTGACAAGGAGTTTGATTCAGCCACTGCTCCCTCCCTCCTGAACCCTCGCCTCCCCTTGCCGTCCAGCGCCGTCCCTGACGGTGTCACTTCGACCTCTCCGACCTCGGTCAAGCTTCTTAGAGCAGTTGTCTGACTCCCCGATCCTAAGCTGCCTTCTCCCCCTCCACGCTTCCCCCATCCATCCGTCGGGACTTCTTCCCATGGCATCACCCGCACCTCTGCTGGTGATTCTCGCACCTAGATGGTAAGCCCGCTCCTCCCTCCTGACCTGGGAAATCGAACATCTCTCTGACTCCAGGCAAGGCCACCTGGATGTCCCGTGAGCTTCTAGCCCAGTGACTCGTCTTCTCTTCTAGCTTCTTGTTGCCCCTGCTGCCCCGAGAGCAGCTCCCGGAACCCCAGCTCAGCTGAGTCCCGTCCACAAGGTTCTCCGACCTGCCTTCCCTTCTCCTGACCCCTCGCCAACACAACCACGAACGCGCACACGCGCACACGCGCACACGCGCACACGCGCACACGCGCACACGCGCACACGCGCACACGCGCACACGCGCACACGCGCACACGCGCACACGCGCACACGCGCACACGCGCACGCTCCTGGTTGAGATCCTGCCGCGAATCCTTTCTCCCATAACAGCGGTCTGACCTTAAGCCCGCCCTCCTGGAACGCAGTGAGACCGTGTCATCTAGTGGTTAAGCGTGCGGACTTTGGCGCCCGGGGAACTGGAGTGCAGACCCATCAGCATGTGGCCCGAAGAAAACTTGAGCAAGCTACAGTCGACACGGCCGCCTATCATCCCTTGATCAGACCCCAGAGCCCTCAAACACCGTGCACCTTAGAAAGCTGTCACTTAGGACTCTGTGGAGGAGGTGATTCTAGGGTGCACTCCCTGGCTCCTCTGTGATGGAGAGAAGACCTTACAGGAGGGTGACAGTGGGTCCAAGTTGACAGCGACAACCAGCACGCGGGGCTGTCCCTTCCAGCTCCCCACTGCGCACTACAGCACATTGTGCTGCCTCTCGGTCCAGGTGCTGTCACCCTGCGCTGCTAATTGCCTGCGACTTCCCCATCTGCTAGTTGCAGATGAGGTCACAGTTCACACTAATCGTTTAAAATGCAATGCGCCGAGTCCCCCCCTTGCTTAAATAAAAGGGATCTCTCTCTTCCGGAGAATCCAACCTCTGAAAAGTAGTACCTTGGCCAACGTCAAGGCCAATGGCATCCGGGCCTCACGTAGGAAGGGATGCATTGGAGGAAGGGGGTGTGGAGCCCAAATAACTAAGTGACGGCACCTCAAGCTTCCCCATCAGACGTGAAGTCCTCGAGACTGGGACCATGTCACTTTCTTCCTTCTAACACTGTGGCTGATGCGGTGGCCGCAGATCATCTGCTGAATGAATGAATAAATGAATGAACGAATGAACCACTAAATGAACACAGGAGGGAAGATGTAAACCAGCAGGATGCAGGTGCGCCCGCTGACAGGAAACAGCCCAAACTCTCTGGAAAGCCCTTCCAGACCTGGTCCCTGACCCCTCTCCGGCCATGTCTCTAACTCGTGCCCGCCGCCTTCCATGCCCCAGGCAGACGAAGACCACTTCCTTCCCCCCCAGCCTGCTGGGACGGCCCAAGGACTCGCCGTAGAAGTAACTGCTCTGGGGCACCTTCCCCGTCCCCCCACTACACAGGGTCATCTGTTCTCACTCGTGCCTCCAAGTTTGCCATACTTTGCCCCATCAGCACTGCCAGACTTCACGTTATCGCGTGCTTAATTGCTGACTTCCTCCTACTACACGGTACCAATCAGGAGGGGGGGACCGTGTCCAGCTCACTCTCAGGTCACTCCGTGCCCGATGGCACCACACATCATCCCACACTGCCAAACGCCAGGGACCGTCCCTCCCCCCCCCCCCACCCATATGGCACATCACCCTCAGCGCTGGCCCCTGGGCATAGAGTTATTCTTTCTTCCAATATACATTCCTTCTCTTCTAGGGGGGAGGACACAGTGGCGAACAAAACGCACAGCCCCGTCCCCCACCGCTGCGTGGCGCTTACATTCCAGTGGATCCGCCTGACCCGGTCGGATCATGGGAACACGTTTCGTTGTCAAAACGTTGCTCTTAGAGCTGAGGACACAGAGGTGTCCTAATCCTGCCTTTCCTTCTCCCCTTCCTCCTTAAGGGTGAGCTGAGAAAGCTCTTTCTACACAGACTTACACAAACACACACTCCTAAAGGGAGAATTATTCTGACCCTTATTAAAATGGTAAGAAAGGGGCGCCTGGGTGGCTCCGCGGGCGGAGCATCGGACTCTTGATTTCCGCTCAGCTGCGATCTCACAGTTCGTGGGATCGAGCCCCACATGGGGCTCTGTGCTGACAGGGAGGAGGAGCCTGCTTAGGATTCTAAATAAATAAATAAACAAACTTTAAAAATGTTTTAAATGGTAAGGAAGACTTCATTCAAGATCACGGCGTAGGGAATCACAGGGGAGAGAAATGGTCCTCAACGCCAAAGGACTAGAAGGACAAGGGGGGATTTACAACCAAGGAGCGGGGGAGGGGCCAGTGGATGGAAAATCGCCGGGAGGCTGAGGAAGGGGGCGTCAAAGGTGGGGCCGAGGAACCCGATCGAGCCTCCAGGGTGGCAGGGATGACTTAGCGGGATTCTTGCCCAAACTGCTCTAGGCAGACCCAGCGGGGACAGGACAGATACGAAAGGCCAAGGTTGAGGCCGAGTTGAGAAGAGGGCTCCGAGGAGCCCTGACAAATAGTCGTCAAGGGGGGGGGGGGGGTCTTTGTCAACATATGTGCGCGCGCGCACACACGCAACAGCAGCCGCGGAGTCGGATGACCGCTTTCTTTGCCGCTGGCCCCGCGGACAGTGACCCCGGGGGACCTGCCCTCTGGTTAAAGTTGAGCTGTGCTGGCCGCTTACACACCCAGCATCCTACCTCTCCAACCGGTGGAAACATCGGGACCAGCAGAGTAGGGCAGGGGGACAGGAAGAGACGGCCAGATCTCAAGCTGGAAGGGGGTTGGGGAGGGTCCTGGCTCAGTTTACCAATTCTGCCCCATAGAGAGAGACAGGAAGTCTAAGAAAAGAGCAGAGGATAGGCCCCTGTGTGGTGGGATATAACCCTGCCAGCTCGCCAGTCTGTGCCCTGTGAGTGTCCTGACTCACTTTCCTTGTGGGGACGGGGAGGGCTAGAGGGCACGGAGGAGGGGCAGAAGGTCCCATGCCATCTACCACGGTCTCCCGACCACACAGATGACAGATGGATCCAAAAAGTCCTCCAAGGGGGTGTCCTGGGCCAGACAGCGGGGGAGCTGAGGGAAGAGTGCGGATAACCCACCCCACCCCGGACTCGGAGCCCTCAGCCGGTGTCCTCGGCCAGAACCCAGGCCGGCATCCGCTTTACATGAAACCTTGCGGGTCCGAGACGTCCCCTGGCCACGGCCCAGGGCCTCTGGGGTCTGTTACCTGTGCCTGTGTTCAGGCTGCTGATTTTCTCTGTTGCTTAAAGATCCCACAGCCCCATTTAGCTCAAGCCTCAGTCTCAGACTGCAGTCTTTCCCGTGCTTATTAAATTCACTCTCGGCTGGCCTCATTTTCATTGATGTCACCATCCCTGGGTGAGGGCCGGGCAGAGAGACCGCAGAGAGCAGCATGGGGGCCGCCTGGCGCACCTCCAGCGCCGCAGAGGAAATGCCACTTAGCTGCAGAGCCACGGGCAGGCAGGGAGGCCGGCCTTTGCCACCCGGGGGCTAAGCTCCTGGAGGGGAGGGGGCAGAGGATCAAGAGGGAACAGGAAAGCAGGGGGGCACCTGCGTCCAGTCCTGAGGAGGCCGGGAGCTGGCGCTGGCCAGTCGCTCCTGCCCAGCACAGTAAAAGGAGACAGAAAGCGGGCAGGGGAGGAAGGCTTTTTGAAGTGGGCCCGTAACTACCAATTACAGAGAGTGCCGGAATCCTGATGCAAATGCCTGAGACACCAGAAGGTTTGAATCCCCTTTGGAGATCAGAATCGCAGCTAATAGGATTGAGGTGAGGTGAGGAGGCACAGTTAAAGGAGCCAAGAGATGAGAGAGATTGAGCGGAAGTCAGAATTCTTCTGTTTCCCTTTTTCATTTCAGGTCGCACCTGTATTCAGAGGCGACAGAATCCTGGCCGCAAAGGCTGCCTTCACCTCTTCTGAGTTTCGGTATGTGGGACGGTTATTTAATCTCTCCGAGCCTCAGTTTCCCACCTATGTAGAAAGGGATTAGCCGTCCCTCTCTCGGGAGCTCAACGGGATCCCGTGTCGAAAGTCCCCCACCTGCCCCGCCCAGCTGCCTAGCTCCCGAGCCAGGAGGAGAACAGGGTGGTCCAGAGAGGAGTTCTGGTTCCCAGAATCCTGCCACGAGTGGGCAAAGAGCCCTGGACGGAAAAGGAAGGGTAAGCTCTATGTTTCTTGCTGCATTATTTGCTCCGGCCAAGATATGGGAAGCAACCTGAAATCTGAAGGCACCGCCCATGATCATGACACCTGTCTCGAAGTGAGATGATGGTGTGGATTCGTAATCAGCCTGTAGAGACCGCCACGACATGCCAAACGCTAGCCTCTCATCCACAATCCCAGGCTGACCTCGTCCCCCCCGTCCCCAAAGCCCCGGTGGGGACCAGTTAAGACACAAGCTCCCACTGAAAGCTCCACTAGACCAAGGTCAGAAAGCTACCTCTTCACGTCTGAGCAGCCCTGGGCCACTGCAGACAGGATAGTAATTAGGTGCATAGGGAAGCTCGGGGAAGAGCGAGAGCCCTCCGTTTCCTAATTCAGGGAGACCAGCAACCCGAAAAGTCTGAGAGGCCCTTGGACCGGCCACAGCCTTGTCATGGGGACCCGCTTTCCTTTGCTGCCATCTTGTGGTCGAATTTCGGAATAAAAGCCTGAACGGTGGGATGGATGCTCATCCGAGGTTAACTCCAGCAACGACCAGGCACTGTTCCCGGTGCTGGTGCTGGACACAGAGTCTGTGGACAAAAGAGACAGTCCCTGCCCTCACAGAGCTTGCATTCTAGCTGGCGGTCAGGTAATGCTGCGCAAAGGCTGAGTCCTTCTCATTTGACAGAGGAGATGATGTGGTTTAAAGAATTAAAACGTTTGCCCAGACCACACAGCTGGGACATGGACCGTTAGGATTGGAACTGAGAACTCCTTTGGCCCATCACTCTCTTGCCTTCCCATAGTCCATCAGGAGGACGGGAGGTTGGCTCGGAGTCAGGGACCAGACAGTAAATCCTAACAGAGCCACAGTATGCTCAAAGGAAAGAGCCCCAGGACCCCGGAGACCTGAGTTTAAGCCTTGGCCCTACCACTTTCCAGCCGTGTGACCTCTGATCACCTGCAAAATTGGAATAACCAGACCTATGTGACCTAGACCGTCTATGGTTTCTTCATCCCACTGCCAGGGGTTTTTGAGCACCGAGCATGGATGAGATTGTGCTGGAAGCTGACCGGAAGGCTGGTTGAGTCTTTGCTCCCTCCAGGCCCCGTCTCACCATACGAAGCCATACTGAAGCCCCCTAAAGCCCACCCTCTCTCCTATTCCGAGGCTGCTGACACTTTTGGCCCCACAGGTGCTCCCAGTTTGTCTGCCTCCTCCTGTCCTCCCTCTTCAAGGTCAATCAAAGTAATGGTTCCCACCTTACCCTTGCCCCGGGCATTAACGCTGATAGAGCACCAGCGCTGCTGGTCCCATGCCTGTTGGGACCCCCTTGTCTCCAAAACTCCTCAGGCCCTACTCTTACTTACTAGCTCTACCTGAAATGTGTTCTCCTTTCTCCATCCCTGTTGGCACTATCCCCTTAAGCCTATCGTCTGGGCTGCCCCCTGCCCGCCATCCCACTCTCAACCCCACTTCCTGGCAATGTGCTCCAAGATCCTCGCAGCTGCACAGTATCTACTGGACACGGACTACACTCTAGGCTTTGGTCCAAGCACGTATCGTGAATGATCTCATCTAGACCTCTCCACAATCCTATTACATGGATGATGTATTATATCCCAGTTTAGGCTTATCCCAGACAAGACTGGAGAGCTTAGCCAAAGTCACAAGGCTCGTACGTGGGACAGTCTGTCTCTACAGCTTCCCTGGTACCCATGACATGCATCCTCCGAAATTCACTGACAGGGACACCATGTCACCAAGTCATCCCTGAGAGGCCATGAAGTCCCTTGAACACATGTTGTTCATGGAGTGGAGGATTAACAGGGATTTTCGAGGATGTCAGACGTAGGTTTCCTTCATAGCCATTATTACAACGGCTAATAATACATTCATTTGTATGCTCATATCCTAATGAGTTTCCAATCAAGATTGACACGGCTTCCAATAAATATTTATGAAAAAAGAGGGTAGGAAGAAGAGAGGGAGAGAAGGAGGAAGAAAAGAAGGAAGAAGAAAGGGGAATTTGAAGCATGGTCGTCAAGGCCATACAGCAATGGGTGGTCATGACCATGCAGCTGGACGGCGGTCAAGTCCATGCAGCACTGAGTGGCCAAGGCCATGCAGCTGGATAGTGGTCAGGGTCATGCAGCCATGGGTGGTCAAGTTTGAAAAGTGACACCTGGACTACTGCGGACTAGCAACTGAAATTCAGCACTGCCTGCTCACTGTAAGGCCAGAGAACACACACCAAGTGAAATGAAAAAAGGGAAAACAAAAACTAGGCACGCCATTGTTTAATCAACACCAAGCTCCTTCTCAGTTACCCTGTGTTCATTATGTAAGTATATCTTAAAGCCGAGGTATCCCCTCGGCTTCCTCCTCCTTCTTCTCTACCCCAGTAGTTCTCAAAAGGAATGGGGTGGGGAGCAAATTCTCCCCTGATGGACATTTGACGACATCTATAGCTGTTTTTGGTTGTCACAATTCGCAGGAGGCTGGAGCGGGGAGGTTCGTGTTAGGCCCTGCTCTCCACACTCTCTTGGGCCATCAGATCGTTGCCTCTGGTTCCAAAACCACCCCTAAGTGACATACCAAGTCCGCATCCACACTTCAGATTGCCTGCTGAGCTTTGGACCACTTGCCTGATCTGTCCCTCACGTAACAACTCAAAGTCAACCTCATCTGCACCTTCCGTGTTCCCGGCCACATACCCCTCTAACTCCTGCTCCTCCCGTATTCTTCTATCCATTCCAAGATCCACATTTTAACATCTCTGAAATCAAGACACATCGTGCAATCGATGTCAGGTATCATTAACGGCATTTTGTTTGCGTCTGTTGTGTCTCATAAAATAATGGTTTTGTTTCCTCAGCCATTTACCACGCCTGCAGCTCTCCCTTGGTGCGGTGCAGGTGTTCGGCCCCTGTCCCGCCTCACACGGCCCCTTTCAGCAGAGCTCAGGGTGTCTGAGGCCAGCCCCAAACTGAAGGAGCCAAGGGGGCGGCTCCAGGCGAGAAGACCGCAGACCCACACCCCCTTCACCAAGTGCACCAAATAAACGTTTCTCTGGCACAATCCCATCAACGCGCCAAAAACGACTATTACATCCAACACTTTAAACAGGCTAACTTTATGTAAATTACATCTCAATAAAGCTATTAAAAAATACACTTCTAGGGGCGCCTGGGTGGCGCAGTCGGTTAAGCGTCCGACTTCAGCCAGGTCACGATCTCGCGGTCCGTGAGTTCGAGCCCCGCGTCGGGCTCTGGGCTGATGGCTCAGAGCCTGGAGCCTGTTTCCGATTCTGTGTCTCCCTCTCTCTCTGCCCCTCCCCCGTTCATGCTCTGTCTCTCTCTGTCCCAAAAATAAATAAAAACGTTGAAAAAAAAAATTAAAAAAAAAATACACTTCTCAATTTCTTGTCTGCCTATGGTCGATTGTCAGAGCCCTAGACTGGCCTGTTTGATTATCTTGTCCAATTTCACACTTGTTTTTGGCCAAGAGGATTTGCCCGTCTCTTCAAGCCACCATAACTGGAAGGCCTCAAAGTCCTTTAAAGGAGATAAATAGATGAGTTATTTGTCTTTCTGTTGACTGTGTAAGTGTGTGCGAGTGTGTGAGTGCAGGCACACATGTGTGTGCACACTCCTGCCTAAACCATGAATTGACCACCGCTATACGGTTTATTCCACGGCATCCACCCATCCTTGCCATGTCTGTGTGAAGTCCAGAGTTTGGGACTAGAGTCAAGGTTGGAACAGAGAAAGCGAGGATCATGGCCAGTGTTTGTTTTTGAAAGTTCGGTGCCCATTAAAATGTTGCTGCTGAGCAGACGCCAGAGCAGACACATTTGTGGGCACAAATGGAGGGAAAGGAATGTCCTGGGTGCTCCGCTCGAGGGTTTCCAGACCAGGAAGGTTCAGCTTACACTTCTCTCCCCTCTGTTCTACTGGCTGGTGCTGCGAAAGCTCCCCAGTGACCTGTGTTTCTTTATCTACCCTTGGAGATGTGTCACTACACCCAAGGTTCATTTATTCCTTCATTTAATAAATAATTTGACTCCATGCTAGGTTTTCAGAATTCACACATCCCTCCCCAAACCTCTACATTAGCAGAAAAGGCAAGTAATGATAACCAAGTGGGATGGTTGCCATAGTGACAGAGTGCAAAATGTCAAGCTATTTTCTAAAAGAGAGAGAGAGAAGGAGGAGAGGAAGAAGAAGAAGAAGAAGAAGAAGAAGAAGAAGAAGAAGAAGGGAAGGAAGGAAGGAAGGAAGGAAAGAAGGAAGGAAGGAAGGAGGGAGGAAGGAAGAGGGAAGGAGGAAAGGAAGAGGGAGGGAGAAAGAAAGAAAGAAAAAAAGGAGTGCCTGGGTGGCTCAGTCAGTTAAATGTCTGACTTTTGGTTTCAGCTCTGATCTTAATCTCACACTTTGTAAGTTCGAGCCCCACATTGGGATTTTCTCTCTCTCCCTCTCTCTCTGCGCCCCCTCCTTTCTCTCTCAAAATAAATAGATAAACAGAAAGAAAGAAAGAAAGAAAGAAAGAAAGAAAGAAAAAAGAAGGAAAGAAAGAAAGAAAGAAAGAAAGAAAGAAAGAAAGAAAGAAAGGAGGGAGGGAGGGACCCTCCTCAGTGCTTGGGCTTCCACTAGGTATTTAAAGCGAACCGGGGTTAGTCATCCTTCCCATGTTTGCCGTGGAGCATTTATTCATGTAAGCTTGCTGTTGTACGACATCTTTTGATGCCGGATATTTTGAGGACACCGTATGGCTCTGAGCCGTACCAGGGCACCAAGAAAGGAGAAACATGCTGGCCCAGCTCTCAGGTTCTGACTGTCCAAGCTCTTTGGAAATGGGATCCATGGGGGCAAGTACATCTAAACTGAAGAGTGGATTGTACTGGCCCGTTTCTCTGGTCTCCCCTGCTAAGGTTCCGTCGGCCCGTAACGAGACGTGGGTCGTTTTGGCGATGTTGGCCGGGAGGGGAGAGGATGTCGCCATCCGGAGGGGGACTTATTTCTGTTGAGATTTCATGAAGGTTGTTTCACTGGAGGGCAGGCACGCCCATCTGAGACGCATTGCTTCTGGGCAGCATGAGGTCAGGATGATCTCCCAAGATTCGGAAAGGCAAACTGGTTTCTGTCCTAAATTCTCCTGGGAAGTCCGGGAAGCCCTCTGATAAAAGCACAGAGAGTGGGAAGTTTGTAGAGGAGAAACCTGGGGTCTAAGACGCTTACCGGCGAACAGTAATTCATTCTAGATCACGTGTTTTAAACCACCCCGTAGATGTGTAATTCAAGCAAGCATTTTTTTATAGTTTTATTTGTTTATGCTGAGAGAGACAGAGAGAGTGTAAGTGGGAGAGGGGCAGAGAGAGAAGGGGACAGATAATCCGAAGCACGTCCTGTGCTGACAGCAGATATATCGCCTGATGTGGGCCTCGAACTCATGAACCATGAGATCGTGACCTGAGCCGAAGTCGGCTGCTTCACCGACTGAGCCACCCAGGTGCCCCACAAGCATTTTTTAGGGAAATTGAGTGGAAATGGCAATGGCGTGTGTATAGGAGGGACAGGTATCATCTTGCCAAACTTTTGTTGGAGTCACCCATACACCTATGGGCCACGTGAACGTGACAGGGTCATAACGTAATATCTTTTTCTATCGGTGAAGAAGAGTTTAAAATTCTGGAAACCAGCGCTCTCGGTGGCAAGAGTCTATATTTCTGCCCTTCATTTTTCTTCACGGACGTTCTGAATGTTCTATAAGAAAATGTGTTACTTGTGCGAAAACCATAAAAAGCGGGGGCTTTTTCCAGGTTTCATTTTGAAAAATATTCAGTTGTAAAAAACAAAAAAAAATTGAAAGAATAATACGATCAACACCCGTCCACCCTTCAGCCAGAGTCACCAATTAACGGCACTTGATCATATTTGGTATCGTGACCCTTCACTCCTAGGTTCTTGCTCTGAGATCTGGGGCATGAGCACGACACAGCTGACGTGCTCGAGAAATTTAGCACGGGTATCATAGTGTTATCTAATATACAGCCCATATTTAAATTTCCCTAATTGTCTCAGCGACGTCTTCAAACTGTGGTTTCCGTTTTTGTTTTGTTTCTGCCTTTTTTTAACAAATCTAACAGTGAATTAATTATCCCACGTGGCATTTAGTTGTCTTCAAAAGTGCTTGTGTTTTTCATGATCAAAAATAGAAAGAAAGCACAGGAGGGCAGAGCAGGTAGAGTGTCCCTTACCTCCACGCTGTGTTTCTAGGGCGTCTGTTTGTGCTTAGATTTGTGTTTGGGGCAGCCCTTGTGACCCCGGGAATTGGGGCTGTAGGGTGAGCTCACTGTCCCTACAGATTCCCTTCAGCCCCCGATTGGGCACACGTGGTGACGTGAGCCCTCAGGAAAGTCCCAGTGACAACAGGGCAGAACTCCTATCCCAGCTCTGTCCTTTCTCCTCTGGGTGGCCTTGGGCAATTATTCACTTCTGTGCCTCGGTTTCCTACCCATCAGTGGGACCATCACCGCGGTCTCCTTCTAAAGCTGTCGTGAAGGATTAAAGCGTACAATGTATCGACAGCTGGCTCATATCCAAAAATATCGGCTAGTTATTAATACCATTATCTTGATTCTTGTCAAGGGATCTTAATTAAGACATGCCAACAGACTGTCCCTCTGAGATGGCCTCATGGCTGCACCCCCAAAATGGAGCACTGATGCATCAGCCAGAAAGTCGTGTGCAAGTATGACAAGGGCAGGGACATGACCCGCTGTCGCCTCTTCCTTTCAGTCCCTGCTGGTCTCTGTTTCCATTCTTCTAGAACAGGCGGAACAGTGGCACTGATGCAGCAGAAAGCGCATGACCACATGTACCTTGGGACCACAGTTCTGTTTTGGATCCCAGCTCCTTGGCATACGATTTGGGCCACCAGCTAAACCTGTGTGGAGCTTGGTTTCTTTAACTGAAAAATTAAGAGCGATGGCCAAGATGGGTTCCCTTTCAACCCAATTGCCCCTGATCTTAGAGGACGGATTAAAAACACCAGTCCAACGGGAGTGCTGAATCTGCCAACGAAACCAACAAAATTAGCTTGAGGGCATGCAAGGGAAGAAAATGGAGGACGAGGTGCTATTAAAATGACAAAAGAAAAATTATTTCTTTATTTCTCGCAGCTCTCAAGTAGAGAATGCTTTCGTCATAACTGACAAAGCATTGCCCTAGCTTTCCATATTCTTAGACGCGGTCAACTTTCTTTGTTTCCCGGGTCCACTGAAAGCCAGTCCAACAAATAAATACACAGATAGAGACTCTGGGTCAACCCCCACCCCCACCCCGGGGTCACTGACTCTTTCTGTGTTAAGTTCCTCACCAGAGCTCCCCAAACATGTTCAAAGTTAAGCAAACAAAGAAAATATCCTGGAAGTTTTTCATTGATGGATTCATATATTTTCCAAGTAGCTTGGACTCTGAACAAGAATCTGTGGATCCAGAAGCATTTAAATGAATGTAACCACCATGAATCCCCTTTATTAAATGTTATCTTTATATCATTCCCCTTTCTGATCAGTCCAGCCCCTCAGTCGCATTCTGGACTGAAGAAAGGAGAACAGTTCCATCCTGGGGCTGCTCTGCATGCAGGAGCACTCTGTCTCTTAGTTGGGAAATACAGCGGGCAATTTTAAACTATTGGCTTCGCCATTAGACCATCCATTTCGTCTGTTTGAAGATCTCCACAGAGAAATTTATTAACAGCCACGCCACGGGGAGGACAGATAGAATCAATCAATTCTACCTACTTCAGGGAAGATTACCATTTTGACAGTTACCTGTGATGGAGAAAGTATTAATATAGCTAACATTTACCGCACGCTGACTTATTTGCCGAGTACAACACGGATGCTGACGATGGAATCCCGTCTCTCTGGTTATGAGTCTTTCTCACCCATAAGATGTAGGACGGCACCATAATCTGAGAGCTTATGAAAGAAGTGATCCACTAACATACAATTCTGCGTAACATCAACATGGACGAAGGTACCCACTCTACAGCAAAGGAAGGGTAATGGCCACACGACCAGGGGACCCACTTCTCTTTAACCATACCACACCACCCAGAATCTTACAACATAAAAGAGAGATGAAATGGCCCGTTGGAGGTACAAAGGAAACACCAGTTTGGAGAAATGCTTTATAAGGAGTGAGCACCAGCCTCCAGGATATACCCTAGGTCAAACGATCGTAACATGGTGTATGTCCCCAGTCGATAGGATACGGGGGGCCTGGAGTACAGGGATAGAAGGAGGAAAGGCCATGATTGCCATCACTCCCAGTGACCCACTGGGACATTTTTTCCTTCCCCTGGCAACCCTACAACCCTGGGCTCTATGTGTTTAGAACTCCTGGCCACAGGGTCCCTTGCTGTCCCAAGTGATCAAGTGTCAGATGACGCTTTTTGGGTAGCACGTGGTTCTCTGCTATAGCTAATACAACCTCCAACGCCTTACATTGTGAGCATTCTCTTGCAGCTTACCACAAATGCTTCACAGAGTCTTCGCATGACAGAGACTTCTCGTGCCTTACGGGCTGCCAGACCATACGACCCTAATAGCTGAGCTGCTTTGCGCTGCAGCCTGGAGTTAAGATGGTCCTTCAAAGTTGTCTCACACTGAGAAGAGGGAGCCCAGCCTTTGTCATATCCACATCACTGGATGCAGGCTGCCCTGGGATGAGGGTGGAAACTAGGGTGAAGCCCCAGATGGCTCCCAGAGAAGGACACTGACGTGAGTCCTCAGCAGCCAACACTCCCAGACGCTGGAAGAATCTAGACGTGGAAAGGCAGGCAATGCAGTAGCATCCGCCATAGTGGAAACCATCTCCCGAGCAGTTCTCCTAAGGACCAGGGCTGATATTCCCATCCCCAGTGTTCCGGGGCAGGGTTCTGATCCTAACTGCAACCCTCATCCAAACGCACCAGCTTTTCTTTCTCTCTACAGATCGAACCGTCAACAACTCCAGGGCAAGAAGTGTATTTATTTAACAGGTGCACAGTATCCAGCACATAAAAAGCAATCAAGAAATTTTCCATTGGATAAATAAATAAATTCCCAGTCGACTGAGGTTTCATCATGCTTAAAAACAGATCACGCACCTGTTAGTTTATGTCTGTGAGCCAGCGATAATGACTCAACGCTGGCCTTTGTGGTCCTCATAGATTCTTCTGGTTTTATACCCAGGGATTTGGAGCACTTTTGTAATCTAAAGGACTTTCCTTCCGAACACCTGCTCATCCCTTACCTGCATTTAAATCACTTTATAGTAAATACACTTTCTTTGTTTCTTTCTTTCCTCCTTTAGTTTTTAATTATTACTATTTTCGACAAATACTAATTGAGATTCTCCTACAGAGCAGGCCAGGCTCTATTTCCCATTTTATAGGGGAAATCAAAACACGGGGAGGTTGTACAACGTCCTCCAAAATTGGGTGCACAGCTAGTAAGAGACAGTACTGGGATTTGAACCCAGGCAGGCTGGTTGTGGGGTTCCTGATCGTAGGTAATAACAAGACAAATAGAATTTCTTCCAACACCAAGCATACAGTCTAGTGGGATAGAGAGACACTGAGCAATTTAACAAATAAAATAATTATCCACGGATAACATTCCTGTCTATTTAGGAGGGGAAAAACACTGTTGGTAAGATTCAAAATAACAAAAAGGTTCTACTTTTAAAATGATTATCAGGGTAAATCCCTTTAGGAAGATGATTTAAAATGAGGCCTAAAGAATAAGAAGAAGGCAATTATGAGACGGACATTGCAGGCGCACAGACAAAGCTAAAAGGAGACCAACGTGGCAGGAGGTTAGTAAGCCAAGAGGTGAAAGGCAAGCAAAGCATTTGAAGATGGGAGTCCCAGAAGGCCATGCTCTGAAGTCCTAAGTAAGGACTGGGCCTTTATCCAACGTAATGGAAATTTGCTTTTTTAAAAATGTTTATTTAATTTTTGAATTTGAGAGAGCAGGAGAGGGGAAGAGAAAGAGAGAGAGAGGACACAGAGAATCCCAAGCAGGCTCTGCGAGCCCAATGTAGGGCTCGAAGCCTCGAACCTTGAGACCATGACCTGAGCTGGAGTCACGAGTCAGATGCTTAACTGATTGAGTCACCCAGGTGCCCCTGGAAATTTGCTTTTGATGAGAAGTGTCAACATCTGATTTTAAGAGGACCTTTCTGGCTATAGAGACTAGGTTGGACAGGGGTATAAGTGACAGCGCACTGGGTGGAAGGCTACTGCAATCGTCCGTGTAAATATGTTCATCCTTGTTACTTACCCTCCTTTCTCTTATCCTGCCCTTTTTGTATTAGAGCACAGCAAACACTCATAAAACCTGCAAGGAAGGGTGCAACTGTTTCTAAAAATAGGGCAAGGGTATGCAAAAGAAAAATCTTTTAACCCTTCAAAGTTAGCAAACATCAGAGTGTCTGCTCTTTTCAGTGCCCTGATTAGTGACTAATAAAATGAACGACACCCCCATCCCGACCCAAACACTCTAAATTAAGAACTTAACATTCCATTTATAGTGTCCTATACCTGGAATAATTAACACCAGATGCAGAATAATGGCAGTGATTAGTAATTTTCTCCCATGAGAGCCATTTTTAGGAAGGATACAGATTGTGTCTTTCTCCACCACCTCCATTCCACCTCCTCCCAGCTGCTTCCTCAAGCTGGGTTTCCACTCACCTGACTGACAGCAGTTTTCATGGGGAAGGAGCATCTTGGGGAGGAGAAGGATGAAAAAACCAAAAACATCCCATGTGCAGAAATTGTACCTAAACTGAAAATAGTAACAATAATAACAACAACAACAACAACAACAACAACAATAACAATAATGACTATCATTTGTTGAGAGCTTACCACGGGCCAGGCACTCTGTTAAGAACTTAATACGTCTTTTAAAGGTACTGAAATGTCTCAACAACTCATTGCCAAGTTATCACACTGGAACCTTAGCAGGTGTCCCCAGCACAGCAAAATGCTACAAGCCACGTACAGGCAAAACAATATGGTGGTTGCTTGGTATTTACAAAAACCCAGACCTCGACTTATTCAAATGTCATCTTATCTAACCATCTATTTTCCAACCCTGAGACTGAATCTCTGGGTCGTCTCCTCTCTGCTGTCCCAACTTGCTGACAACTTGACTTTCTCATCTCCCCACCGGTCTGCACCGGCTCCCAGACGTTGATGAGCATCTGTGTCCTGGAGGCCAATCCCCTCGTCAAGCTTCCTTTAAAGTCACTCATGCCAGGTCGGTGGGGACAAATCTGCTTCTATGTCTCACTGCCCTTCCCAGATGGGTCCCAGGGATTTAGCAAAGGCTGTAAGAGAAGCATTACAGCACTTTATTTAATGAGGTAGCGTATGACCTTAATTTTTTCAATTATCTAACTCCCTTTCCTCCCCCAGGGTCCTTAGCACAACCACACACAAATGCATGAGGCACTGTCGTCAACAGCAAAGATGGCTGCCATGGTTCTTCACTCCTCCCGGTCTGTACCTGTCCACTTGCTGACCTCACTTCGCAGCTCCTCCTATCAAAAAGGAAGATCCATTCCTCTAAGCTTTTTGTCTGGGCCAGCCTTATGACTTGTTTAGGCCAATGGAATGTGGTGAAAGCAATGGGCTCCCACTTCCAAAGCTAGACCTCAAGAAGTCTTGCACGCCCCCACTCTCCTTTGGGAAACCTGAGGCTGTTGCATGAACAAGTCCAGGCCAGCAGCCAACCTCCAGACGCAGAGATGCCTCAGGACCTCCAGCCGATTGCAGACAGATAGGGAAGTCTCTGAAACTATCGCTATCCAGCTGAAGCACAGACTCATGAACAACGGTAATTTGTGGCTACTTTAAGTCACGAGGTTTGGCGGAATTGGTTACGCATCAGTGGATACCTGATATAGTCAGGAACCCAAGCAACTATTTGAGCAAACTGTCCGGCTCATCAGCCTCTTCTACTGGCCCATCAGCCTCTGCTCTTACTGGTCCTGAACTCATGTCTATGACCTCTACCTTAATAGCTGTGTGACCCCTCTGAAATTAAAATAAGCTAACTCTGGTGTTTGAAACTCAGCTCTGCCTCAAACTGTAATATACCAAAGTCTTTCCTGTTAAAAATAATTAAAACCTTAATCACATATCCTGGTAGCGCATACACATTAAGGTGACCCTCAGCCAGTCATGTCCTTGTAGATTCCCTTCTCCTGGAGCGCAGGTGGAATCCGTGACTTGCATATAGCCAACTGAATACGGCAAAAGTGATGGCACAGTCACTCCCGTGATTACATTACATTCTGTAAGACTCCGTCTTAGCAAACCAGAGCAAGAGGATCTCCTGCCAGCCTTGAAGGCGTGAGCCGCCATGTTGTGAGAGGGTCATGTGTCAGGGAACTACGGCGGCTTCTAGGTAGGACCTGAGATCAGCCCCAGGCTGCCAGCCCGCAGGGATGCAGGGACCTCAGTCCTACAACTGCAAGGAACTGTATTCAGCCAACAACCACCTGATCTTGGAAGGGGACTCTGCAGTGGACAGAACCTTTGTGCCCCTGCAAAATTCATATGTCAGAATCTTAGTTTTCCATGATATGGTACTAGGAAGTGGAGCTTTTAGGAGGTAATTAGGTCATGAGGGTGGAGCCTTCATGAATGGAAGTAGCCTCCTTATGGAAGAGACCCCAGAGAGCTCCCTCATCCCTTCCAGCCTGTGAGGCCCCAGGGGAAGACAGCCATCTGTGAACCAGGAAGCGACTCTCACCAGACGTGGAATCTGCCATCACCTTATCTTAGACTTCCAGCCTCCAGAACTGTGAGAAATAAATTTCTGTTGTTTATAAGCCACCCAGTCTGTGGTAGTTTTTCATAGCAGCCTGAACAAACTAAAATAAACCCCAAGCTCCAGATAGAAATTCGGTCCAGCTGACATGGATGCAGCCTTGAGAGAGTCTGACCAGATGACCCAATTAAACCTCTGTGAGCAGGGAGCTCCCATTGGATCATTGGAAGGATCCAAACAGCTGGAAACTCCCTGGCCAGCCTCCTTCATGGAATGGAGGTCTAATGGAGGTCCCTGAGGTCCCTTCCATCCCTAGGTTTCTAAGACTCTTTGGTCTCTACCTTTCCTAGAGGGCACAGCTGCTGTGCTCCCAAGGGATTCAGAGAATGAGGATCTCTCTCCAGTCATTGTCTCTGCTGGCCTCTGCCTCGGCACTGAGGTGTCAGAATAAGCCCCACTTCTCTTTCTGATGAGTCAACGTGGCTGACAGGACGCAGAAGGAAGTGTTGCGGGTCAGACTTGAACAGGGTGTTTTCAGCATGGTGGTATTTCACTGGGATCCCCATCTGGCCTCCAAAGCATGGTAAGCAGCTCCAAGCAGAAGGAGGGGAATATTCTCACGGCTTCCCTGGAGGAGCTAGTAAGAGAACCTGGCAGGGTGACAAGCACATGGCAGAGGGAGCTCATGGGAGAAACATTTATTGGGGCTTAAAACAGACACTGCACTGCATGTTTCTCTCATACGGCCTCACGACGGGCCTCTGGGTTAATCGTCTTTCTCCTCCTTGGACTTGCTCGAATTCCCAGAGCTGGTGTCATGATAGAGATTAAAATACACAACACGCTGACGTGACCCTTTAACCTATACCCTGGCTTGTTTCTGAAGGTAGAGTCTAGATGTTAGAAAGAGGCCACGGAAGAAAAGTTCTGTCCGTGTTTCCCCGGCACTGTCTACCAGAATGAGAGGCTCGGGCCTTTAGGCAGAGCTCGCACGAGCACAAATGTAAATGGCGGCTCTCCTGGGATCATCCAGAGTGTTAGTGAGGGACACCTTCCTAGCATGGGGTCCCCTCCAGTTTTCCTTTTAGGGGTTCCTACTTCCAGCTTAGCGCATGTCCCATGCTCTGGTAAGAACGCTGCACCCCCAATTCTAAGAGGACCAAAGTCTTCCACATTTAGATGTTTCTGAAATTGGGATGTGTCTTAAAAGCACTCGTGCATTCAATATAGTGTTTCGTTTGTCCTCACACACTAAAACTAGATTCACAGCACGTGTTAAGTCATTAGCATCTTAGGACCAAGGAGATCCGAATGCGCTGCTTATTTTCTTGGTCCGTCTTCTCCAGTAAACTGGAACCCGGACGCAGAAATATATTCATTCCGGCATTCACAATTCCTAGCTCAAGAGACGTGAACAAATCAATGGGCGAATGAACGAAAATGTCTCTAAAGCAGGAAGGGAAATACATTTTCCAACGGCCTGGTGCACGTGGCCTTCATAAATCTCTACCTGTGTTCCAGTTTGCAACTCCTGAACGTCTTCCTGACTGACCAGTGGTTTGGTCTCAGGAGGTGACACTTCCTCAGGAAGAAGCGTTCCGTGAACACTCGCTACTCCAGCGAGCCCATCATCTAAATGTCGCAGAGGTCATTACAAATTTGGCATGTGGGTCGCCCTCGGGCGCTTGGCCGTTTGGGTGGTGTGGAGCCAGGCCACCTGGATGAAGTGATAAGAGTCAAGGTCCCAGGCCCACCAAGGCCTACAAAGGTTCTTCTCTGACACTGGAGAGCCAACTACAAGTGCTTCTGCCATTTCTCCGCCCTCCTCACCTCCCAGCCTGGATTCATGCAATTAAAAATTAAAGGGCCTCTTAAAACAAAACAAAACAAAACAAAAAAGGAGGTGCCTAGGTGTCTCAGTCAGGTAAGCGTCCAACTCTTGCTCTCAGCTCAGGTCCTGATCTCAAGGTTGTGGGTTTGAGCCCCTCGTTGGGATCCACGCTGAGTATGGAGCCTACTTAAAAAAAAAAAAAAAAAATCAAAAGGCCTCATCCACATCTTCTGGTAGAGGTCTCTGGACGTGTGAGAAGCTCAGAAAACATTACAGTGACGCACCAAGATGAGCGAAAGAGTTAATTTCTGGCCCTCCCTCCCATATTTAAAATGAAGGTGTCTGGGGGCACCTGGGTGGCTCAGTCGGTTGAGCAGCCGACTTCGGCTCAGGTCACGATCTCGCGGTCCGTGAGTTCGAGCCCCGCGTCGGGGTCTGTGCTGACAGCTCGGAGCCTGGAGTCTGCTTCAGATTCTGTGTCTCCCTCTCTCTCTGCTCCTGCCCTGCTCTTTCTCTCTCAAAAATAAATAAAACAATTGAAAAAAAAAAAAAGAAACCCTCACTTCCTTGCTATGTGACCTTGGGCAGGTCATTAACCTCTCAAGCCTCAGTGTTCTTCTCTTTAAGATGAAGATACTAATTAATGATGGCTGCCACACAGGCATAGGATTAGAAAAGAGAATATAACTAAGATATTTCCCAGACTATGAAACAGCTCAAGTAATGTTAGCTAGTGTTACATAACAGTGGCCCCCACCCTACGATTTAAGAAGGTCTGTAGCTATTTAGAGAGTCAGCTGGGTTGAAACTAGAGTAGGACTTAGAGGGGTCTAGTCAAATACACCCTCCAGTTCCAAAGGTCATATTTCTTTCCTTTAAATCCAGTTTTTTGGAAATTTTCTTCCAGTAAAATCTCGTAGGCGAGAGCATTCCTTCTTTCTCCATACCCCCTCGTATCACAAGACATTTTTTAGGTTTCCCAGACCAGTCAGGGTGGGAAATCGTCACGTTGCCTCTCCTCAAATACTGTCTGTGACCGCCTGCCTGGCTCATTAATGTCTGTTCCAGCCCAGGACTGGAAATAGCAGCCCCTAGTTAACAGCAAAAGCCAAAAATATCACATTCCCTGAGTGAAATGATTTAGTCACTTTAGACCAGACCCTTCTTTTACTGTCCTTATTTTCAAAAGCTTTCAAAATGTTAAAAGTAGGGTTTTTATTGTTATACGTTGATGAGATATCCATACACAGATAAGGCAAGCATCACCCCCCCCACTACTCATTCTATTCCCGTTTACGTACACAAATAATATGTATTGAAAAAAAAAATAATAATATGTATTGAGTGCCCACATGTCAGTGCCAGGCGTATGTTCGGCACTAGGAAGAAGAGTGAACATGCCCGGAGCGTGGTTTCTGCCTGCATAGACCTCTGGTCTAGCACAGAGATGGTAAATCAGTGTTTTTTTCAATAATTGTATAATTGCGATTGTGATAAGAGCTGAGAGAGCAAATGGGGGTGGGGAGGCGGGGATCCAGAAGTGCTGAACAGGTTGCCGACGTCCTCAGAGATGATGCTTCTGTCCTTTCACTGAGCTGAACGCAGAGAAGAGCCCGCGGGGCAGGGATCACCTCAAGGGAAATGCCACCCAACCAGAGTCACAAAGCTCGGGAACTGGGCGGGAAGCCTCATCAGGTCATCTGTGCGAAGCGGATCCAAGAAGCCCAGCTGGCTCGACATCGGCCTCGACTTTCTAAAAGTCAACCCTGATACTACGGCAACTGGGAATCTGAATGCCACATCTCTCAGACTCTCTGGCTGCAAGGGTTCTGGAGGCGATTCAGGATCCCCCAAGTGGTTTTGCTCACCCAAGACCTAAGTCCGGACCTGAGCTACTGGAGAAGACAGGAGTTAGTGGGGAAGGCATTATTTTGCTGGGGCGGGTCATCCAGAGCGGGTGGCATAGCTCTGAGCCAGTGGTGGCTGCAGCGTCTCACTGATCTCTAGCTCAAGACCAGGAGTAGATCTAGGCAGTGTGAGTTTGGAACCAAGTGTTGGGAAACAGATACTGATACCCCCAGGTAGCAGACATTTTTTTGTGCCCCCTGCTCTCTCCCCACAGCCGACCTGGTTTTAGCACAGCTGTGGTGGAAAGTTCTCTGCATGATGCTTTGTCCCACCTCAAGCCCTCACTGTGGCACGTCTCTGTTTCTCTGCTCAGGACTTCGTCCAAAATCCTGGAAGGTTGCCCAGCCCACAGAGACGCAACCGGCCAGTTCCAAGGTGTTAACTCCCCCGGGGCCAACCCTCAAACAACAGGAAACAGGTGCCATGAGCAAATACCCCAGTGTCTCACCTTGGGAGGGATCATTCAAAAGGTGCATTCAGCATGTTTCCTTTTAGGGTCGCCGGAGGAATACCCCAGGTGCCCACAGTGGTAACCTGCCCACTAATGCACACTACTACTGGTTTCCCCTCTTCTCTGTTTTGCTCTCCTTGGCCCCCCATCCTACTTTTCTGGAATAACCTTCCAAGTAAACCAGCAGCACTTAAGTTTTATCTCAGTTCCTGCTTTCCAGGAAGCCAAATCAAGACACCCAGCCCACAGAGCAAGTCGGATAGAATTGTTCCCCTATCAGGCCACTTGTGCGGTATTTTTCTGGGAATCATTCTGGAGACCCAGCCCAGAACCAGCTCCTCCAGCACTAACAACAATTCTTTAAGCAGTGATTCCTTGCATCAAATCCTTTTCTAATCAAAGTCACTGAAGCGCTTTCTTGGCTGTACTTGAACCCTACTCTGGAAGTCCCCCCATCTGCCCGGTACTTGGAGAGGCAGAGTGGAGAACTTCTAGTTGACTTTGCTTTGACTCCAAGGCCAAAGGAGCCACTTCTTCCTAGCAGATCAAGAAAATGGCAGCCAAGACTTTATTCTTCATCATGGCTAACTTATTCCACAGTCATGCTAATCTGGAATTCTCTGTTGTCCAGATATCACACATTGACTTGTTAAGCCACCCCTTAATTCCCCTGTCTTGTCTTCTTTGGTCAGGGTAAGACCTTTGGACAATATTTACTAACAGAGTAATTTTTCAGACATGAGTATCCGATGATTTATTAATGTTTTATGAACATAGCCAGTTTATGGTTTTCTCTAAGTGAGCAAATGACTTCAGTGTTAAGACCAAATAATACCAGTGATGAGGCATATGGCAAATGGGGGTGAGGCGAGGATTTCTTTTTGCAAGTTAAATGTTGAAATACACAAAAATACAATGACTATTATAATAAGCACCCAGAATTAACAACTGATATCATACTTACTTCCAGTTTCAGTTACTTTTCTAAAAAAAATAGATATAAAAATATACAAATAAGTTGAAACCCTTGATGTTACCCTCTGTATTCTAATTCTTTATCCTCCTTCCCCGAAAGTACCTACTGTCATGAATACCATGTGGAAGCTTCCAGTCTATATAGACATAATTTTGTTACAAGGTCAACCCATAAATATACATAAATAGTTTTTTCTAATTTATATAAATAATACATTATATTAATCCCTCTGTAACCTTACCCAGCATTAATTTTTAAAATCTATCCATACAGGGGTGCCTGGGGGATGACTCAGTTGGTTAAGCATCCGACTAGATTTTGGCTCAGGTCATGATCTCACAGTTCATGAATTCAAGCCCCACATTGGGCTCCATGCTGGAATTGTGGAGCCTGCTTGGGATTCTCTCTCTCTCTCTCTCTCTCTCTCTCTCTCTCTTTCTGCCCTTCCTTGGTGCTCTCTCTTTCTCTCTCTCTCTCAAAGTAATTAAATAAACTCAAAAAAATAAAGTAAAACCTATCCATACAGTTAGATCTATTTTATTCATTCTAACTGTTATGAATAATTTTATTCATTCCCCTACTCACCTGCTGATTGACAAATAGATTGTTTCTAGATCGATGACATTAATAACTTTACTTCAACAACCTCCCTTTGTGGCTCTCCTTGTAAACATAGGTGAACCTTTCATTAAGAGATATACTTAGCAATGGAAATGCAAAATATATTCTCTAGAGTGTGCACATATTCAGTTTTTCTAGATGCTATCAAACTGTTTTCCAAGGTGGTAGTTGTGATTTATAATCCCATCAGCAATGTATGAAAGTTTTTGCTTCTTCCCACCTTTCGCAAAACTTGGTATTTTCAGAATTTTTAAAATTTTGCCAAGCTTATGGATGCGAAATGGTGTCTTATTCTGTTGTTTAATGTTCATCTCTGATTTATTGGTAAGGGTGAGCATCTTGTCTTATATTTACATGTGAATACAAATTTTGAGATGCCTGTACATCAGTTACGTGCATGCTTCTATTGTGTTGCCTGTTTATTATTGACTCAAAGAATGTGTGTGTGTGTGTGTGTGTGTACACAAATGTAGACTTAAAATGGGTTAAAGACCTAAAGGTGAGACCCGAAACCCTAAAATTCCTAGCAGAAAACACAGCCAGTAATTTTTCTGACATCAGTCGTAGCAATGTTTTTCTAGATATGTCTCCTGAGGCAAGGAAAACAACAGTAAACGTAAACTTTTGGGACTTCATCAAAATAAAAAGTTTCTGCACAGCAAAGGAAACCATCAACAAAACAAAAAGGCAACCTACTGAATAGGAGAAGATATTTGCAAATGATATATCTGATAAGGGATTAATATCCGAAATATATAAAGAACTCATACAACTCAACACACACACATGAGCGCGCGCACGCACACACACACACACACACGCACATTATGATTTTAAAAATGGGCAGAGGACCTGAATAGACATTTTTCCAAAGAAGACATACACATGGCCAACAGACACATGGAAAAGATGCTCAACCTCATTAATCATCAGGGAAATGCAAATCAAAACCACAAGGAGATAGCACCTCACAGCTGTTAGAATGATTAAAATAAAAGAGAGAAGAAATAAAAGGTGTTGGCCAGGATGTGGAGAAAAAGGAGCTAGTATGCACTGGTGGTAGGAAAGCAAATTTGTACAGCCATTGTGGAAAACAGTATGGAGGTTCCTCAAAAAATTAAAAATAGAAATATAGGATCCGACAATTCCACTACTGGGTATTTATCCAAAGAATACAAAAAGCACTAATTCAGAAAGATATACGCACCCCTGTGTTTATTGCAACATCATTTACAATAACCAAGCTATGGAAGCAACATAAGTGTCCATCAGATGAGTGGATAAAGAAAATGTGGTGTTTGTATATGTATATCTGTGTGTGTGTGTGTGTGTGTGTACCTTGTATACACATATATGGATAAAGACGATGTGATACCTACACACACACACACACACACACACACAGCAGTATTACTAAGCCATAAGAAAGAATATCTTGCCATTTGCAACAACGTGGATGGAACTAGAGGGTATTATGCTAAGTGAAATAAGTCAGAGAAAGACAAATACCATATGATTTCATTCATATCTGGAGCCTAAAAACAAAACAAATGAATAAATAAACAAACAAACAAAAAGCAGAATTAGACCTATAAATACAGAGAGTAAACTGATGGTTGCCAGAGGAAAGGGAGGTGGGGAATAGGCAAAATGGTTGAAAGCGAGTAGAAAATATAGGCTCCCAATTTTGGAATGAATAAGCCATGGGAGTAAAAAGCACAGAACAGGAGGGGCGCCTGGGTGGCTCAGTCGGTTGAGTGGCCGACTTCAGCTCGGGTCATGATCTCACGGGTCATGGGCTTGAGCCCCGCGTCAGGCTCTGTGCTGACAGCTCGGAGCCTGGAGGCTGCTTCGGATTCTGTGCCTCCCTCTCTCTCTGCCCCTCCCCTGCTCATGCTCCATCTCTCTCTGTCTCTCAAAAATAAAGAAATGTGAAAAAAATACTTTTTTACAAACAGAAGTTTAACATCTGATGTAGTCAAATGCATCCAAGTTTTCATTTATAATTCCATGGTTTTGTATCTCATTTAAGAAAATATTCTCTCCCGGGATGGCCTGTTTGCCAAAACTCATGTTCTCTTTTCCTTGACATGCTGCTAGACCTCATTTCCAGATACCCCACCTCTGCATGGGCTAGTGTGGTAGCAGCAGAAGCGAGATGCCTCCCTTCCAGGTCTGGCCTCTCAAACCTCCTGTGTGATTCGCTATTGGTCTTTCTTCCTTCGTCAGTAATGTAGATGCAGAAAAGCCAGAGAGGATCCCAACACCTAGGTAGGGTACGGTGGAGCCACGAGATTAAAAGTATCCTGGATCGCCCCATGGAAGGCTTCTCAATGAACACCCAACTGAACTGTGGCATGAGTAAGGAACGCTCATTTTGTCGCATTAGACCACCATCACCTGATATTTTATTGGTAATCTCAATAGAGCCCAGCCTTTCCTTCCTAGACATCCACGGAATCTAAAACTTATTCTCCTATTTTGTTTTTCACGTTGTAAAATTTTGCTTTTTTACATTGAGCGTTTCCAGCCTTCTGGAATTTGTTTTCTATAAATAGTGTGAAGAAGGAATCCACCTTTTCCTTCTGACAAGCTAATCGCATCAACTTTACATTTTAAACACTTATCACATTTAACACTTCAACATTTTATTTTTTTTTTTTATTTTTTTTAAAAATTTTTTTTTTCCTTCAACGTTTATTTATTTTTGGGACAGAGAGAGACAGAGCGTGAACGGGGGAGGGGCAGAGAGAGAGGGAGACACAGAATCGGAAACAGGCTCCAGGCTCTGAGCCATCAGCCCAGAGCCTGACGCGGGGCTCGAACTCACGGACCGCGAGATCGTGACCTGGCTGAAGTCGGACACCCAACCGACTGCGCCACCCAGGCGCCCCACACTTCAACATTTTAAACACTGCTCATCTCCATCATATACCAAGTTCCCAGTTTTATGCGTAAATCTGTTTCTAGACTCTTCATCCTGTTTTGTCATTTTGAGTGTTTCTGAAAAATTAAGAAACATGAAATAAATTTATTTTCAAATAATATATTCACCACATTCTTCAGATCATATGCTCAACTTATTTGTTATCAGCTTTCAGCGGATATCAGCTGTTTTATTTCTCTATGTATAAAGCAATGAATCTAATTATCAATCTGAGAATAGTACAAAAATGTACTATTTTCATATGTTTCCAAGATTTTTGGATACTCTGTACTGTCTTTATTTTCCAGAGAAACCCTTAGCTTATTAAAGATAACACAGTTTAGTCAAACTTATTTTGAGATCTTTCTTTCAATGTGATCAGGTATTTTTTACCAAAAAACACCTAATTTATTTTGCTTATTAGTTTATTATTGGAAAACAACAGAAAGTAGAACATTCAACAGCCCAGAATGCAATAAATTAGCTTCATGACTGAGGTTTGTTTTTATAGTTTTCCTTTAATTAAAGCTACTTTTCTTCATAAACAGAGATTATAATTTCTGATTTCATATTTTTCTTCTTCAGAGAGCTGTATTATATTAATTCCTATCTAAAAATAAAAATTATTTGGGTGATTTTTATTAAAGCTTTTTTAGAGACATATATTAATATATTATTATATATTTATATAATTAATATATTTTTATTATATAATTATATTATATATATTTTATAAATTATATATTTTTATATTAGAAACATAAATTATATATAAATATATATAAATATATAACTATATAATTAATATATTAATATATTAATATAATATATTATATATGATATATACTATATACAATATAGTATAATATATAATATATATTAATAAATTAATTATATATACTAATATATAGTATATAATTAATATATGCTAATATATAACATTGATAATATAATATTAATGACAATATTTTATAACTTTCTTTGTAAAAGATTTTTTCATGTCTTTCACTAACTTAATTTGAGTACCTTTATGTTATAATTATAAATCGGATTTTTTTTCTATGCTCCATTATATATTCTATTTTCTATTCAGTTCCTAACTGGCTTTTTGCTAGAGCATAAGAACCCTATTGACTTCTGAATGTTAATTTACTTTACGCTGTTTCTTTGTAGTACTATCCGATTCATTTGTATAATTTGTCCGAAGATTTTGTTGCATTTTTTATGTAAGTGATCATGTCACTGCAAATAAACGTGTCTTTTCACTCCAAAACTTAGACACCATTTCTCTTTTTCTTACATTATTACATTGGTTTGACCTCCAGAAATAGTTTTGTTTTGAAGTTGTATTGCAAGGCCAACATAAGTTCATGGTGATTCTATGTTCTTTGTGAATATTTCTACTGTCTTATATATAGTATATCCATTAGCCAGTGATACTTAACAAACTAGTTAAAAACTCAACAGTTTAAAAGCATGAATATTTATTATTGCTCACAAATCTATGGGTCAGTTGGGCCATTGACCTGGCCAGACTCTGCTAATCTCAGCTGGGAATGCTCATGCATCCAGGTCAGATGGTGGGTTTCTAGGGAGATGGTTGCTCTAGAAGGGCCTCCCCAGTCACACATCTCGTGTTGGATGGCGGTCAGCAGTGACAACAGATGTAACAGCGTCTCTCATCATCCAGTAGCTTCGCTCCAGCTTATTCTGACATGCCATCGTCAGATTCCAGAATCATAAAGGCTGCTTAAGAACTAGGCTGAAAACTGGTACAGTGTCACTTCCAGAACATTCTCTTGGTCAAAGAAAGTCACAAACTAACTCAGATTCAAGGGGTAAGGAACGAGACTCCTCTTAGCGAGGAACAAAGAACTGAACACACTATTTATTTTTGTTCAAGTGTAACTGATACACAACATTGTATTAGCTTCAGGTGTGCAACATAGTGATGTGACAGACGCATCACTAAATATTTAGTACACTATTTAAATCGATCTGTCACATGCAATGTCTCTTGTAACCTCTAATAATGCTTGAATATTAACATACTTATTAATCTTGACCTGATTAGTTAATACTCCTTTCTATTTCCCTGAAAAGTCCAAATTTACTGAACATCTCTATCCTGCTTCTAATAGGACCAAAAACTTGGCTTGTGTTAAATCATTAGAACTGCCCCATTCCCTGGTATATATACATACACAAGGGAATATTACTCAGCCATAAAAAAGAATGAGATCTTGCCATTTGCAACAACACACATGGAACTAGAGAGTATAATGCTAAGAGAAATAAGTCAGGCAGAGACAGAAAATGCCATTCGATTTCACTCATCTGTGGAATTTAAGAAACAAAACAAATGAACAAAGACAAAAAACAGACTCTTAACTATAGAGAACAAACTGATGGTCACAGGAGGAGACGTGGGTGGGAGCATGGGGGAAGTAGTGATGGGGATTAATGAGCATACGTGTCGTGATGAGCCCTGGGTGATGTATAGTGTTGGTGAATCACGATATTGCACACCTGATGCTAACACTCAGCATACTGAGTGTTAACTGCACTGAAATTTAAAAAACATTTAATGAAAAAAAAAACCTGCCCCATCCCCATCTTTCACGTTATTATTTCCTTCCATGTTCATTTTTTTTCTTGATGAATTTTATCATTTTTCAGCAAATATATATGGCTTGTGGGGGACCTGGGTGGCTCAGTCGGTGAAGCGTCTGATTCTTGGATTCAGCTCAAGTCATGATCTCACAGTTCGTGGGATCGAGTCCCAGAGTGGGCTCCATTGCTGACAGCACAGAGCCTGCTTGGGATTCTCTCTCTCCCTCTCTCTCTGATGCTCCCCTACTCTCCCTCTCTCTCTTAAAATAAATAAATAAACTTAAAAAAATATGCATGGCTTGTAACTTCTTTTACTTTTTGTATGCCTAAAACTCTCTTTTTTCTTTTGCTGCTGAACACTTCTTTGGTTTCAATAGAATACTGGGGTGATAGTTATGTTATCTATGCACTCGGGTGGGTGGGAGGCAGAATATATATATACATTATTTCAAAGCCAGAATTTCAAACATATTATTCTTATGAAAAGGATAGGCTTAATAATGACTTGGTTTAAATAACTGATTAAAGAAAAATAATCAGGAAGGTATAGATCATATGATGTTACTGGAAAAATCTAAGTATGAGAAACAACTTTCTAAGCTATCGTGATGCCCACACCTGCCGGCTGACCCACACAGCCTCTGTGGACAAGCTCACTGTACTATAAATCATAAATCTGAACAAAGCAAAAGTTCAAAACTTCTCTTTCCACAGCCTTTTCCAGAATTCCCCGACACTTTGCTACCTTTATCGCTATCAGTTTAGGGAAACAGTAACGCAAGATCCATTTCATTTATTTTTTTTTCCTTTGGGTCTCAATTTTATTTATTTATTTATTTATTTTTAATATGGAATTTATTGTCTTATTGGTTTCCATACAACACCCAGTGCTCATCCCTACAGGTGCCCTCTTCAATACCTATCACCCACCCTCTCCTCCCTTCCATCCCCCATCAACCCTCACTTTGTTCTCAGTTTTTAATAGTCTCTTACGTTTTGGCTCCCTCCCTCTCTAGCCTTTTTTTTTTTCTTCCCCTCCCCCCATGGTCTTCTGTTAAGTTTCTCAGGATCCACATAAGAGTGAAAACAGATGGTATCTGTCTTTCTCTGTATGACTTATTTCACTTAGCATAACACTCTCCAGTTCCATCCACGTTGCTACAAATGGCCAGATTTCATTCTTTCTCATTGCCAAGTAGTATTCCATTGTGTACATAAACCACATCTTCTTTATCCATTCGTAAGCTGATGGATATTTAGGCTCTTTCCATAATTTGGCTATTGTTGGAAGTGCTCCTATAAACATTGGGGTGCAAGTGCCCCTATGCATCAGCACTCCTGTATCCCTTGGGTCAATTCCTAGCAGTGCTATTGCTGGGTCATAGGGTAAATCTATTTTTAACTTTTTTGAGGAACCTCCACACTGTTTTCCAGAGCGGCTGCACCAGTTTGCATTCCCACCAACAGTGCAAGAGGGTTCCCGTTTCTCCACATCCTCTCCAGCATCTACAGTCTCCTGATTTGTTCATTTTGGCCACTCTGACCGGCATGAGGTGATATCTGAGTGTGGTTTTGATTTGTATTTCCCTGATAAGGAGTGACGTTGAGCATCTTTTCATGTGCCTGTTGGCCATCTGGATGTCTTCTTTAGAGAAGTTTCTATTCATGTTTTCTGCCCATTTCTTCACTGGATTATTTGTTTTTCGGGTGTAGAGTTTGGTGAATTCTTCATAGATTTTGGATACTAGCCCTTTGTCCGATATGTCATTTGCAAATATCTTTTCCCATTCCGTCAGTTGCCTTTTAGTTTTGTTGATTGTTTCCTTTGCAGTGCAGAAGCTTTTTATCTTTGTGAGGTCCCAATAGTTCATTTTTGCTTTTAATTCCCTTGCCTTTGGAGATGTGTCGAGTAAGAAATTGCTGCGGCTGAGGTCAGAGAGGTTTTTTCCTGCTTTCTCCTCTAGGGTTTTGATGGTTTCCTGTCTCACATTCAGGTCCTTTATCCATTGTGAGTTTATTTTTGTGAATGGTGTAAGAAAGTGGTCTAGTTTCATCCTTACGCATGTTGAAAAATCCATTTTAAAAGGAAGAAACTAGGAATGGTTGGTCGTTGAGTCATCAAAAAACATCTGAGATGTCTCTGAAATCCCTAAGAGGAGAATTCCCATTTACAGGGACAATTTAACCTTGGCTCCATAAATTTTGATTTTTAGAACTCCACTGGTCCCCCTAACATCTGTTCCTCCAATAAGCCTACATTTCAGATGCCACTCACAAGTTCTCCCCCCACCCTGAATGCTATTAAGTGAAGAAGTCAGTGAATATGTAATACCCCATCTCCCCTGACACAGCATTAGGCGAAGCTGTCTACCCAAACTTAAGCATTTCCTGTCAAATGTCCATATGTTCCCATGACCAGACTGTACTTGTTCGGGGAAAAAGTCTAACTTATGCTCAGAAAATTGTAGAGTCAATATTCAGTGGGCAATCGGTACTGCAGAGGGAAAGGGCATCTCCACTCTCTTTAGGCTTTCTTTCCATCCATAAAATCAGAAGGGCAAGAGGGATTTGTCCTTCAGTTCCCAGACCTCAGGATTCCGGAAGAATGATGATGTCCTCTCAAGCCTCATCAACAAATAACAGAAGATTGGAACTCATTTTTTAAAAATGAGAACATCCAGGGATGCCTGGGTGGCTTAGTCGGTTAAGCATCCGACTTCCTGTCAGGTCATGAACTCCCGGTTTGTGAGTTCGAGCCCCACGTCAGGCTCTGTGCCGACAGCTCAGAGCCTGGAGCCTGCTTCAGATTCTGTGTCTCTATCTTTGTTCCTCCTCCGCTAGCACTCTTTCTCTCTCCTTCTCTCAAAAATAAATACGATTAAAAAAATTTTTTTAATGAGACACCCATTCTTAGGATAGAGGAAAATGGATGCGCTTCTATGTTGCTCAAAGAGTATAAATTTCCTTTCTAGAAAATAGCCTGGTAGTATCTATTTATGAATACACATGCTATCTCTGTAGCATTTGCATTATTTTGAGAGAATCCAGAGAATGAGGACAAATTTATATAGATATTACCATACAGTTATTTGTGGGTTTTTTTTAATGTTTATTTATTTTTGAGAGAGAGAGGACATGCGGGAGAGGGGCAGAGAGAGAGAGGGAGACACAGAATCTGAAGCAGGCTCCAGGCTCTGAGCTGTCAGCACAGAGCCCAACTCGGGACTCGAACTCACGGACCACGAGATCATGACCTGAGCCAAAGTCAGAGGCTTAACGGACTGAGCCACCCAGGTGCCCCTACCATACAGTATTTGAAATGGCAAAGCCCTGGAAACAACTTCAATGCTCATCAATAGGGAATTGGTTGAAGACTGTGTAAGCATGCTATGAAATATTATGTATCTTTAGAAAACAAAGAGAAGTGGATGGGTTGAACTGGAGGAATGTCCATGATATGTTATTAAGTGGATAAAAAGTGTGAAGTGGAAAAAAGCAAGTTACAGAGTAATGTGTAAAATATCGTCCAATATGTCATTTACAAAAGAAACACTGCATATACAAGTATGGAAATTTATACCTGCGCATATACATGAAAGAAGAAACATGTATATATGCAAAAATCTGGAAGAAACCACCCTCTGCGCACACACACACACACACACACAGAGTTAACAATGGTTAGTCTGAAGGAAGGGAATTGTAGAAAGGAATGGGAAAATTAACTTTTTAAATCTCTTTCTGGCTTTGTTTAACCTGTCAAAATGAGCATGGATGGTTTTTATCATGTAAAAATATAATAAAGTTATCCTGCTTTGAGCACAAAGAATTCTGATCGTATGATATCAATAGCCTAACTAGTACTATCAAACTATCATTCTTAAATTGAGATGATTGATTCAATCATTCGCCGATTCACCTGACGGACACTGCATCTGGTCAGTCTATATTTGGTGATGCCTGACTTACAACGGAGACGGTGCTGCATTCTCTTTGGTGTGCAGCATGAGTTAAAGCAGATACTCATGGAACTTACAGTCTACAAAGTAGAACAGATATTGAACTAGCAAAGCATACAAACAAATTGTAGCAAGGGCTACAAAATGAAAAGGCAAGATACTGTGAAAGAGTCATAGGGCAGGTAGGAGGCTACTCGGACTGTGTGACCAAGGAAAGCCCCACTAAAGGGAACACACATAGACTGAGACCGAAAGCTTGAAATGTTTTCCAAGAGTTTACCAGGAGCTGGGATGAGGATCCTACCAAATTCACAGTGGGAGGATGGATAGAAGAAGCATGTGCTACAGGAAGACTTGGGGTATACAAGGAACTGGAAGAAGACTAGAGTGTGCGGGGCCCCCTGAGCAAGGGAGGATGGAGCAAGATGAGGTCAGACAGATAGAAGGGCTAGACAGCACACCATATGCCATGGGATGCAGTTGGCTTTTGTTGTGAAATACACAGAGAAAGCTAATGCGGAGGACTGCCATGATAGGATTTATATTATGAGGCAGACATTCTATAGATGCCAGTGACACAACCCCCAACTTTGAGAGTCCCAGTCAACTTGCAGAGACATTTAAAGAAATGGTATGGTGTGATGCTATGACAGAGGTCCGTGGAAATGCAGAGGAGGGAATTAACTACCTCTGCCTGGGAGAACCCAGGGATGATCCACCAAAGATATGAGTTTTGAAATGGGTTTTTAAAGAATGATTAAGCATTCACCAGTCTGGGACCAAGATGGTGGGGATGGGAGTCAAGCAGAACAAATGCCATAGTGTGCAAAGGTATGGATGATTAAGAAGAACTTTGGGGGGGAACAGACCTGCATTTCCATATAGCTCGAGAATAAGCACAGAGGAAAAGGGAAATAGGGAAAAGGAGATAAGGCAAGACACAGATTTTAAGGGCCTTTGTATATAACCCTACCCTCGGGAATTTGCCCCATAAGGCATGTGATTTTTAAAACAGAAATGTGGAATGATCAATTTTAATAACCATAAACTACATTTCAATTCATTCCTCTGTGAACCTTTGATTGTGCCATAAAAGAGGAAGATGTGATCATAATTTTTGAATTGGATTTGCTGTCATATGGGAAATATATATTTAACTTTATGAGAAACTGCCAAACATTTTTTTCCGAGTATTTGTACCCTCTTTAACTCCTACTAGGAAAGTTTGAGAGTTCTATTGACTCTATTTCCTCATCAACACTTCATACTGATACTTTCTAATTTTAGCCCTTCTGCTGGTACATAAAAGTATCTCATTATTATTGACACTGAGCATCTTTTCCTACATTTATTGCCCATTTAGCTGTCTTCTTTTATAAAGTGCCTGTTCAAGACTTTTGCCCATTTTTTGGAATGTTTGTTTTTTATTATTGATGTGCGTGAGTTTTTACATATTCTAGATTCTTCTGCTTTATATCTAGTCTAATTCCAGGCAAAATAATGGAAAGAAAAGTGAAACTTGACAGAAAATGGAGAAGTAGAAAGGAATGAATATGTTATAGACTCTCTGAGAAGTGTCAGCCAGTTTGCTGAGTAAACCACATTTGTTATACATTAGGTGTCATTGATCTCACCGAATAAATGAGGAAACTGGTTCTCGCACAGGGTGAAAGACTGGGCCAAGCTCAGCTAGGATGTGGCAGGATCCGTGCTGACTAGAATCCATGTCTTGACCCCTTGGGTATAAAGCGGCTTCCTCTCCAGATGGACCTCAGCTCACTCAAAATTCTGGGGTCAATGGAGTTAACATAACCTCTCTGAGTCAGCTCCCTAAAGAAATCCATTTGTTCTCAAATCCCAGCTTTAATTGGAGGATACTAATCTGCTAATGGCCCTTTCAACCCAGGCAAATGTCCAGCGTCTTTCACCAAGGGACCAAATTTGTCTGTACTGGCTTTCAAGGAGCTGCAAATCAATGCCCGTTACTCTATCTGCTAATTCTCTGCCCTCAGGGTGGCCTCCACTGGATAAGCCAGCCCTGTGCCTTGCCATTAGCAGTAATAGGTGTCTGACAATCTCATCCAAGAAGGGAGTCACCTGATCTTGTCCAACACAGGAGCCTCATGAGTGCAATGTGAGAGCTGGATGGGAAAAGCTTCAACCAGATGCCACTGACATTGGGATTTCACAGACTCTGAGACTGCTAGAGGAGAAACATGCCTCAGAGAATCTAATCCAATCCAATCCCTTCATGCCACAGATGGGGAACTGATGATAAAGTCCTTTTCTTAAGACACAAATCTGATACCATTCCCACGCTTAATGGCTTCTCATCAGCTGCAGAATAATAGCCATAACAATAACAACGAAGAACGTTATATTTCATCTGATACAATCTGTTACAAGTTGTACCATTACTTGTATACCCTTAAAAAAAAGAAACTATCTGCCAATTAAACTATGACACAGAGTCCTGTGGGATGAATTGAGCACACCAGCATCTTGTTGCTTTGAAATGTTTTTCATCTATTCTAGGAATTTGGAAATTTCTGTTGCCATCAGTTGCAACGCTTGGTGTTTGACAGTCAATCCTTTTGCATATGTTGCGGTAACAAAATATAACACAACAAGGTGTCTCCCTTCTTAGAGCCTGTAAAGGTGCCTAGTTTTTGCTTTGCAATTAAATATAGAATTGTTATCCCACCAATGAACATTTGCTTCACTAGTTTAAAACCTACCTACTGCTGCCCTGTTTCCAGGCCTTTCTGCAGGTATAATGACTTTTTAATCCAATGCCAAATCATAGTGTATTCTTTTAGATGTATTTTACATGGCAATTAAATTGAACACCCATCATATCAACAATGCACATCATGCAGGTTAAGTCAGAACAACACAGACAGCTACGCCTAAGTGCACACATGCAGAGGCAAAGGATAACCCCATTGTGTCCACTGCCTGATTGGCAGTGATTGTAAAGTACCACCCACTATATGTCAGATCCAAAGTTTAGAGATGTTATACTACAGAAGAAGAAAAATGTGCATCCTGGAATCAACAAAATATAAGACCAGCATTTATTGATGCCTTACCATATGCCAGGCATTTTTTTCTAAGTATTTTTCAAGTCTACTGATTTAATTTCCACCGTTGCCCCAGGTCAAATGGTTGGTAAACAGCAGAACTGTTTAGTTATCAAATTCGGGAACTATTGCTCTTGAGATCCCCTCACCCTGTGCTATACTGACTAAATACCCTATCACTCTAATTCTAGGACCTGTGCAGTTGGGTCCTGTCTATTCTCCATGGCCTCATCTCACACAGCCTCTGTCCTTAAACTTTGTTCTCCAGCAGTACCTTGACACCCCACGCTGTCTCTCCCTTTCTTCCCTTTGTTCATGACTTCCTCTTTGGACTCCTTCTCCTCTAATACTTACTCTGCCCGACCCTCTCTCATCGTTCAAGACTCAACTCAAACGTTACTTCCCTCCAGACGCTCACAATGATGGCTTCTCCCAGAACTTGAGTTGGGTGCCTGCTTTGTACTTCTAGGATACCTGAACTTCCCTCCCCCCTGAGCATTCACCACATTGCTGATCCCTCCACAGAGCAGGTAGTCAATCCCCAAGTACCAGTTAGGAGTCCTGGCCCACAACAGATCTGATTAGACGGACCTTGGTGCTGGCGAGTCAGGGCCCTGTGATGGCCAATCATCAAAATGGTGTTGATAACACCACTGCTTGTCTGTCTCTCCTTGCTGATGAACACTCCTCACATCCTCATCATAGAGCCCTGCACGCGGCACATATTCAACACTCAATAAATAATTAAGAAGTGAATTCAGTTGAAGTCTGTCATGATCACACAACAAGAAACGACAGAATGGGCCTTGGGTGTTCAGGGAACAATCTTGGCAGGATCTGTCCCATCCCCCATTGGAAGGATTAGCATGAGGACAGGCAGAGAGGAAGGAAAAGAAAGGTCTGTGAGAAACAATAAGTGTCATGATGTAGCCACAGAGGGGAACCCAGGCGAGGCAAGGCCACTGCTGCTTCAGTGAATGTCAGAGCTGGGAGGGCCTTTTAATCTACAATTTTAGGAGGGAGGAAATTGATGCCCAGGAGAGGGAGGTGACTCCCGGCCTAGGTCTGGCAGGCAGTTGAGGCAGCTCTGGGACCACCAGGCCCCACCACTTAGGCCATCCACTCCACCCCTCGGGCCAAGAGGGCTGGTTACTGAGCCCTTTCAAATTCAAAGGCAAGCATCACAGCAGGTGGGTTCCTATAAGTAGACTAGGAATTATAAAAAGATCACTTTCCTCTTGGAAGACTTTTGCTTTGGCCAGGAGCTTGCTTGCTACATTTAGGAGCAAGATGAATGAATCAGACAGAGTTAAAAATGACTTTGAGGGATGTGCATGAGGAAAGTGCTGATGGACCCTCTCTGAACAACTTTACCAGCTAGCAATCTTAAAAATTCCGGCAGAAGTCAATCATCCTTGCCATGAAAGGCAGGTGATGAATCTGGGTCAAAAAGGAGAATATTGGGACTAGAGGAAGCACCAAATCCAAACAAAAAATGGCAGACTGCAGGGGCTTACCCCAAAGCACCTAGATTTCTAATCAATTAAGGATAAAAAAAAAAATGGAATGATCTGGACCTAAAAGAAGTCAGACAAGAAGTCTCCGAAAGCACGAGGGGTGGGGGAAACTGGGGAAACAAAACAGTGACATTACTATAAGCCTCTACTTTGTGTTGGGAACTTTTGCATGCATTACTTGTTTATCCTTGTAGGAGTCCCATGAGTCGGCATGCCCATTTTGCAGATGAGACAACTGAGGTTCAAAGAGATGTAACGTCTTGCCCAAGTTGTTCTAACAAAAGCCAAATATAGGGGGAAATTTGGCCTGTTCCAATTTACTTAATTCTTGTTAACTAAAACGGTATAAGAGAGAGGTCTCCACCACGAAGACACTTACACCAAGACAGAAAAAGTAAAACACGAGCAGACAGGCCTCATCGGGCCCCCTCTTCCTCTCAGACTCTCTGGGGCCTACAGTGGATGCATTCGTCGGCATTTTCCAGAGAAACAACCAGTAGGATATACACATAGGAAGAGATTTATTAGAAGGAATTGGCTCATGCAATTGGGAAAGCTGAGAAGTCCCCCAGTCCACCACCTGCAGAGACCCCGAAAAACCAGTGGTATCCTTCAGTGCAAGTCTGAAGGCCTGGAACGAGGACCACCGAAGGCAGGAGAAGATGCGTGTGTCAGTTCAAGCAAGCAGGCAGGGAGGATGGAAGTCCTTCTTCCTCTGTCGTTTTGTGCTATTCAGGCCCCTCAACAGATTGGATGATGCCCACCCACGCTGAGGCGGCCAGTTTGCTTTACTGGATCCACTGATTCAGATGCTAATTTCATCCAGAAACTCCCTTACAGACATACCCAGAAACAAAGTTTAGTCAAATACCTGGGCACCCCAGGATCCAGTCAGGTGGATTTATCAAGTTAATCATCACAGTGGGTTGCGTGTGATGTAGAATATTAATGAAGTACCTTCTCCTTCTCCCCTTCTCCCCTTCTTCTCCTTCTCCTCCTCTTCCTCCTCCTCCTCCTTTTTCTTCTTCTCCTTCTCCTTCTCCCCTTCTCCTCTTCCTTCTTCTTCTTTTCTTCTTCTTCTTCTTCTTCTTCTTCTTCTTCTTCTTCTTCTTCTTCTTTCTTCTTCTCCTTCTCCTTCTTCCCTTCTCCTCTTCCTCCTCCTTTTTCTTCTTCTTCCTTCTTCTTCTTCTTCTTCCTTCTTCTTCTTCTCCTTCTCCCCTTCTCCCCTTCTCCTCTTCCTCCTCCTCCCCCTCCTCCTCCTCCTCCTCCTCCTTCTTCTTCTTCTTCTCCTTCCCCTTCTCCCCTTCTCCCCTTCTCCCCCTCCTTCTCCTCCTCCTCCCCCTTCTCCTCCTCCTCCTCCTCCTCCTCCTTCTTCTTCTTTTCAGCTACTAACTAGGAGTTAGTGGTGGCAGTTTTTATTTGGGGGAATAAAACAGTTCTGGAAATAGTGGTGATGACTGAATAACATTGTGAGTGTAATTTAATTAATGCCATTGAATTGTTCACTTAACATGGTTTCCTTGGGTGGAGATACACATACAATAAAAAATTAATTTAAAAAGGGAGAGAGAACTGCTATGGGCAGAGGACCCTGGGTTTAAGGCTGGGATCCTTAGGCCAGTATCCAGTAAGTCTCAAGACCTGCCTCCCACCCATTCCTGTGAGGTCCCTAAGTTGGAAGAGACATGGAAAGGATAAACAAGGAAAGGAGTATTTATTACCAAGCCAGTTGGCCGCTTACCCGTCACAGAAGACAACAACAGAAAAGGTCATAGGTCCTCCAGGGAAGTGAAGGAGGACAACGTGGAGAGGAGCCAGGTGACTGCAGATTGTGAAGGCTAAGCCAAACGCTAGCAAAAGGCATGAGACAAATCTGGCCACTGGTCAGGCGACGTGCCAGAGGCAGGCAGCAGACTAGGGCTGAGGAAGACTAGGGCCTTGGCAAAAGACCAGAGAGGTCCCCTAATGAAGCAATTTCATAAAAGGACTTCTACGGTCACGATAAGGAGTCATAATCTCGGACCATGATAAATTCCCACACATTTGCACTGGTCTAAAAATTATCTACTCCTTTACTCTTTAGCAGATGAGAGATGAGTCATGGCCTCACGGCCAGTCAGTGGCATAACCTGGGTGGGGCGGGGAGGGGGGAATCTCCTGTCTCCTGAGTCCCAACCCCCAGCCCTTTGCCATTTTGAATCAAGCACCATGGCGAGGAGGTCCAACTATGGCAAATCATTCACGAGATTCCCCCATTCCTTCGTCCTGGTATTTTCCCAGGCAGCAACGACTTACGGTTTGAAACCCTCAACGCAAGACAAGAGATTTTATTAAAGAGCGGATCTATCTTTCTTTGACTTTTATACTGCAGCCAACCATTTTTCTAGTCCTTTGAAATCTAGCAGTTGTGATGGCCAAAGACCAAAGGGCCAGAACAAACAATTAGCAAATGCAAGAATCTGGGCTCTGTTTATTCTTCTTTTATGAGGGATAATCATGTGTTAGTTGAAGTGAGACCGTATGAGTCAATTATGTGTTGTCTGAGCAAAACCACTGTTATGGAATTGAGAAGTTATGGTTGAAACATGATTGAAAATTCAAATAAGGTATCATCTCCTTCCAAGACTAATGATTACTATTCCATTCCAAGGAAATCCATACCAAGGAAATCACCATGTTCCCTTTGGCAATAAATAATGGATTGTATACCAAAGGGGCGACCCACCATCCTGGTTTGCCAAAGACAGATGTTCTGGGCATGGGACTTTGAGCGGGAAGACTGTAAGTCCAAACTAACGGTGACAAGTTGATCAGCCCATGTGTACACCTACTATGTGCCAGGCACCAGGAGGGAGTATAGAGAGAAGTGAAATATGACCCTTGTCTTTAAAAACATTACATAAGGGGCGCCTGGGTGGCGCAGTCGGTTAAGCGTCCGACTTCAGCCAGGTCACGATCTCGCGGTCCGGGAGTTCGAGCCCCGCGTCAGGCTCTGGGCTGATGGCTCAGAGCCTGGAGCCTGTTTCCGATTCTGTGTCTCCCTCTCTCTCTGCCCCTCCCCCGTTCATGCTCTGTCTCTCTCTGTCCCAAAAATAAATAAACGTTGAAAAAAAAAATTAAAAAAAAAAAAACATTACATAACAGCAGAGGTGTTTTTTTTTTTTTTTAATGTTTATTTATTTTTGAGAGAGAGCACGAGCAGGGGAGGGGCAGAGAAAGAGAGGACAGAAGATCCAAAACATGCTCTGTGCTGACCACAGAGAGCCCGGGGCAGGACTCGAACTCACGAACCATGAGATCACGACCTGAGCAGAAGTCAGAGGCTTAAGCGACTAAACCAGCCAGGCGCCCCGGCAGAGGTAGCCTTAAGGTTAATGTGCCTTCATCTTTGCATTTCCACGTACATGGCCTTCTCCCTCACCATCCAAAGGCATCCGTTTGCCTTGGCAAACAAGGAGAGGGATGTGCGTGACTAGGGGTCACAGCAGAAACGCAAAGAGAAAGAAAGTACACTTGGTATTCGGTATCTGAATGCTAAAATAGAATTTTCAAGGCAGTATTTTGAAAATCGTCCTTTATCCAGATACATAGCATATATTCCCTAAGTGTCAATTCACATATCAAGGACCAGGCCTGCCTCATGCAGGACACAGACGGCACTTAAGATACGACCTGGTGGATGTCGCAACAGACAGGAAACGGTTATCTTTCTGGCCCAGGGGCCAAAAGAGAAGGACGTAGGGGGAGCAAGGGAGCAAAAACGCGTGCACTGGCTTCTACCTCCAGAACGTCAAAGTTGAAGGTCAGATAGTGTGAAGACATTCCTGTGTCTCAGGCACCCCCCCAGCACGGCACAGCCACACAGGTTGGTGATTTGGCACAGGTAGGCAGAGAAACAGCCAAAATGCACACTCCAGCACCTCCCCTGGCCGTGCCCTGCCCCAAGCAGGGAACGGATCCAGAAGTTTCTGTATTCCAAGCAAGGAAGTTGGGAGGGAACCGCCCTGAGAACCCCCAGCTGAACCCACAGGGTCAAGAGGGGAAGCGGGAGAGCCACACGGACCCCAGGAGTGGGCAGCCCCCCCCATACCCAGGGGCAGGATAGAGGGCATCCAGCACGTGTGTGAGAGAAAGAAACAGAGAAAGAAGACAAACCCCACAGTCACCAGCGGCACCTCAAGGTCACCGGGGCAGGGGACCTGGAAACCATTCCAAAAGACCCAGAGATCACCGAAGTCACCGTCTGCCCACAGACCCAACACCACACCTCCCTTCCCACAGCCACAAACGCGTAGGAGTCCCTCTCCCTCCCAGACCCCACCTTTGGGAGAAAGAGGGGTGAACGCTGAGTGAACATTTACCAAAATGAACCGCTGGAAAGTGAAAGAGAACGTCTGAACCGGGAGCACTTACCTAGAACTCACTAGCAAACAAAATTCTTTCTATCCCACCCCTCCCCGCCCCTCCTCTCTCTCCCCACCTTCCGCCCTGTGTGGCAAGGGCTCAGAACGATCTCATCAGCTCCTGGAAACTAGAAAGCTTTTTTTTTTTTTTTTTTCACATGTAAAACGTGGTATGAAACCTGTTTGACCCCCCTCCTCACAATGTGTAGGGCAAAAAAGATCACAAGGAGGATATGTACAATTTGAAAAGGAGAAGGAATTATTTACAGATAGATTATTTCATTGCTGGCTGGGTATGCCTTGATTTTGTATATTTTTATTTTTGAGAGAGAGAGAAACAGACACAGCATGAGTGGGGGAGGAGCAGAGGGAGAGGGAGACACAGAATCTGAAGCAGGCTCCAGGCTCCGAGCTGTCAGCACACAGCCCAACACGGGGCTCGAACTCACGAGCCATGAGATCATGACCTGAGCCGAAGTCGGACACTTAACCAACCGAGCCACCCAGGCACCCCTTTTTTTTTTTCAATTTTTCAATTTTCAATTTTTATTTTGTTTTATTTTGCATTTTTTTATTATTTTAATTTTTTTTAATTTGTTTAATTTTTAGGGTATGCCTTGAAAAGAAAGGCACAGGACAGGAATATTTTGAGCGAGGAAGACCTCCGAAGACGTCATCTTATCAGTTCAGAGGCGAGGTTGCGTTGCAGCGACCGATTACCCCCAAATTTCAGCGGTTCAGAACCGCAAACGTTTATTTCTTGCTCTTGCCATGTGACTCTTGCGGGTCGGTGGGTCTGTGTTCACCATACTGCTTCAGGGACCCAAGCTAACGGAACTGTCGCCATCGGGAGCTCCGTTGGTCACCGTGCGAGGAGCTCAACGTGGTCTCGAACCTGCAACGTAACGCTTCAGCTCCAAGGGCCGGCAAGCACCTCTCCTCCCATCTCATTGGCTGGTGCTGACCCCATGGCTCCCCTCGAGCACAAGGGGGCCGGGACGCTCCACACCGCCACATGCCGGAAAATAGCGAACCACATGTAAAGTGAGACTTTGGGAATTCCTTAGATCACGCTCTTTCCACATCACATGCCTCAAACTGGCTGCGCGTATAAGCTTATTCGTTTGCTAAACTTTGACTCAGCAGCAAACAATAAAATGCAGTATTAGTCGTGTCACTAAACCAGATTGTCTGAGGTCAGAATCTATGTCCCATTTGTCTCTTCAATCTTCAGTGGATAGTGTTTATCAATGAAGATTCTTTAAGTAATATTAAATCCTGTTCAAACTACTTTGTGGAAAAGGAAAGTGACTGACTCATGGGGCCAAAAAGACCTGGGTTTCAGGCAAGGCTGTGTCCAGCGCTCACATATTGTGATCAAGAAAGTTCCGGGGCGCTTGGGTGGCGCAGTCGGTTAAGCGTCCGACTTCAGCCAGGTCACGATCTCGGGGTCGGTGAGTTCGAGCCCCGCGTCGGGCTCTGGGCTGATGGCTCAGAGCCTGGAGCCTGTTTCCGATTCTGTGTCTCCATCTCTCTCTGCCCTTCCCCCATTCATGCTCTGTCTCTCTCTGTCCCAAAAAAAAAAATAAACGTTGAAAAAAAAAATTAAAAAAAAAAAAGTTCCTCATTTTGTTTTGTTTTGTCTTGTTTTTTTAGCTCTGCCTTCGTTCTCAGGCAGCTCTCCCCCTGAGGTCCCAAGGTGTCTGCCATCAACTTTTAGAGCTGCCTGCCTCCTTCTTTAGGTCAGGGGAGGACAACGTGCCTTCTGATAGTTCAAAGAAAAGTCCTCTAATTGAGTTACATGCCCATTTTTGAATCAATCACAGTCGCCAGGGGTATGGATTGTGTGGAGTGGCTTTCAACCATTGCTCCAAAAAATGGGGATGGATGTCCATACAAATGGATAACGTTTGCCGAACGCTCGGTATGTGCTAGGTATGCCCCAACCACCTGGCATACTCATTTAATCTTGACAACAATCCTATTAAACAAGGAGGAAAGGGTAAGGCCAGGGGTCCGGAGGCATCAATGTCTGCCATATCGCACACCATGACTGCTGCTACAGAGGCTCCGTGAGAATGAGGAGGCTAGGTCAGTGCCCTTTACCTCATAACAGTGACCCCAGTCACTTCCCCAGGACTTTTGCCGTCACCAGGCACCTCTCCTCTATCACTTTCCCATGTCACCCTGGGCACCAACTTCCACAAGAGGCGCCCACATGAAAGCCCTACACCCTTCAAGGTGCCAGAGTCTCTCCAAGCAGCTAACACAAATTGCTTGCTCATCGTGTTCCCGGCACCGGGGTCATGTCTTAACCCTTACAATGCCATGACCAGAAACTCTGATTATCCACCTTTTACAGGAGAGGAAACTGAAGCTATGTGAGGTTAAGTAAATTACCCAGGATCGTGCACTAAAAAGTGTCAACACGTGGATTTGAAGCCAAGTCTGTTGAACTCTTGTGGAGGGCCGAAGAACTCTGTCTCCTTTTGCAATTTTCTGGAAGTTGAGCAACAAGGCAGCACTCCCAAGGGCTCAGAAGACTCGGAGTTGCAGCGAAAACAATTCTCCCGATTTGTAACTTACAGCATTTCTCCCTCCCGCCCTCCCCCAAGATTCCTTGGGTGCGAGACAGCGACGTCACCAGCAACAAAGCCCAGACGTGGGCGCCATATTGGTTTCCAAATCAACCCTCCCCTCCACTGCCTAGAGCTTTGTTACAAAGACAAGTTTCCTCCACCGCTCTGTTTCTGCTTCCAACAGAATGACTTCTCCACAAAGCTCCTCAGCCCCTCAGGCAAAACCCCTACGTCACCCCACCCCTGTCGGCGTGATCTGCCCAAATGTGTCAGATCTCTACGGTGGACATTGCTTAGGCTCAAACTGGTTCTTACTAATTCTCATTCTACTTGATAATGGTTACACAAATACCTTACATTATTTTTATTATTTTTTAAAAATTATTATTATTATTATTAGAGAGAGCTCACGAGTGGGGGAGAGGGGCAGAGGGAGAGAGAGATTAAGCAGGCTCCACTCTCAGTGCAGAGCCCCACGCAGGGCTCGATCCCACGACCCTGGGACCATGGCCTGAGCCGAAGTCAAGAGTCAGATGCTCAACCAACTGAGCCACCCAGGTGTTCCTCCTTACATTATTTTTTTTTATCTAAAGTACCATATAAACTGCATCGTGCCCAGGAAGAAAAAAAAAGCCACATAAAAACAACATTCTGGAAGATACTGCTATGATTTTCTTCCTCTGAACATAAAAACTTGAAATTTTCAGAGAGGATCTATCCAGCCTGTGACTTGGAGGGGCTCTATAACTTAAGATGTTATTAATAACCCAGATAATAGCCAGGTGCTCAGAGATTTGTGTAAAATTAACTCAAATTTCCTCTCAAAGGTCTGTGGAAGCCCAGAAACCTCTTCGTGATTTTTTTGTCTTTCCAGAACTCCCACGAACACCTCTAGTCCGTGCCTTTCCCTGCAGCTGTTGTTACCACGTTGACCCATGTCACTCAGACTCAACCCCTTATCTAGTTTCCATAAGATGCCCATCTCTCAGCAGACATGTATGAGCTTATTTAAACTATATTAAACATTGTTAGTGTTAAAATAAATTTAATATATAAAACTTAAAAATTGGGCCGCCTGGGTGGCTCGGTCGGTTGAGCATTTGACTTCAGCTCTGGCCATGTTTTCACGGTTCATGGGTTTGAACCCTGCATCGGGCTCTGTGCCAGCAGTGTGAAGCCTGGAACTTGCTTCAGATTCGGTGTGTGTGTGTGTGTGTGTTTCTCTGCGCCCCACCCCCGCTCATGCTCTCTCTCTCTCTCTCAAAAAAATGAATTAAAAAAGTTTAAAAATTTTTAAACATTAAAAAATTACTAATGACTTCAAAAGCAAACAAATATTATTTATTTTTTAAGACTTTTAAAAAATGTTTTAACGTTTATTTATTTTTGAGAGAGAGAGAGAGAGAGAGAGAGACAGAGCATGAGCAGGGAAGGGGCAGAGAGAGAGGGAGACACAGAATCAGAAGCAGGCTCCAGGCTCTGAGCCGTCAGCACAGAGCCCGACGCGGGGCTCGAACCCACGAACAGCGATATCACGACCTGAGCCGAAGTCGGATGCTTAACCGACTGAGCCACCCAGGTGCCCCAAATATTATTTAAATTCACTGAATATTTGTGAGTCACGGGGTGAGATCAGAATACACCACTGCGTCAGTCTTCTCTGGCTGCTGTAACAAAATGCCACAGACTGGGGGAGGGGCGGGCGGGGGGGTAAACAACATTGCTTTCTCACGGTTCTGGAGGCTGGGAAGTCCAAGATCAGGGTGCTGGTGTGGCCGATTTCCAGCAACAACCCTCTTCTCTTAGCTTTGAAGGGGCCACCTCCTTGTTGTGTCCCCGCATGGCCTTTCCTCTGAGCGAGCGTGGGCAAGAGATAGATCCTTTTACAACCTACTTTCCCCCCAAAATTGGCTATCAAGCGGCTTGACCACAAGGTGGCAGTGTCGGAGACCTTTGGTGCTTCCGCAGCGAAAGCAATCTGGAAAAGCAGCACAATATTAAAACGCAGCTAGTAAATAATAACCGGTCTCCAGCACTTAAACATGATAAAATATTTTCTCATAAAGCAGAACCTGCCAAGAGTATGTGATTTGCTCTATAGCTGGGTATTACATGATAAAGAGAATGAACTGATTGCTAATCCCCCAGCAGAGTTCTCTTTGAGGATGGAAGAAATGATTTGATTTACATAGAAAACAAAAAGCAATGATAGGAGTAAAGACGAAACCGCAAGGGACGTAAAAATTAGAATGAGAGATTTTTCATTCCAACTGCCTCCTATAAAAAGGAAAAAATTGAGAATCAGAGAGCTAGTCGCAGCATGCTTGGGGATCAACCTGGAATGAAGTCCAGGCGTAAAAATACCTCTTTAATATATGGAGTCAGATATGCTGCGGATTGTATCACTCGTTCACCGTGTTTTACGTTGGGAAGCGTCCACCAAGCATTTCCCGTGCATCACGCGTAGGGTTAAAAATATTATGGCACAACGTAGAAAGAGTTGTAGGATTGTCCCTGGCACCATGGAAGCATCCAGGGAGGGTCATAGGGATTTCTCCAGGGGGTGACATTTCAGTTGAGCGCAGGGGAAGCTGGCCTGTCTCAGTGAGTGGTGGGTGGTGGGGCAAAGGACAGGGCAGGGGGTGGGGGGTAGGGGGACAGAGAGAGGCACTGAGGGAGGGAGGAATACTGTCCATATGGATGGAGTGAGCATATACCCAGGGGTATGAATAACTGTATTTGAATAACGACATCCTATTCGGAAGATAGGGGAGGAAGTGGCCAAGAAAGTGGCTAGAAAACTAAGCAAAGCTGTGTTTGCCAAGGAAGTTTGAACGTTACGGGTAAAATCACCAAAGGCGTTTAAGGGAAGGATAAGACCAGTTGGTGCTGCTCAGAGAGGTCCTTCTGGGAGCGCTCAGTCAGAGAGACCAGTTACAAGGAGTTTGTCCTGGTCCGAGTGGCCCACAGTGACCTCAAACATGACCATGACAGTGAGGACGGAGAGGAGATGCAGATGACAGAGATATTCAGGAGGCCACCAGACACAAAAGAGAGAAGATCCCAGAATGAGTGGGTTCGCTGGCTGGGGAAGAAAGGGAAGGAGACACAGGAAGGGAAATAAATAACCCAGACTGTTAAGGACATAGATGGGCATCGAGGAGGGCACCTGTTGGGATGAGCACTGGGTGTTGTATGGAAACCAATTTGACAATAAGTTTCATATTAAAAAAAAAAAAAAGAACATAGAAACAGGCCCAAACTGTGGGTGGGTGGAACATTGCAGATTAAAATTTTTTTTTAATGTGTATATTTATCTTTGAGACAGAGAGAGACAGAGCATGAGTGGGGGAGGGGCAGAGAGAGAGGGGGACACAGAATCCGAAGCGGGCTCCAGGCTCCGAGCCGTCAGCGCAGAGCCCGACTCGGGGCTCGAACATGTCAACCGTGAGATCATGACCTGAGCCGAAGTCGGACGCTCAACTGCCTGAGCCACCCAGGCACTCCTGGGACACTGCAGATTTGACGAGGATAAAGATACAGGTTGCACAGGAAAGGACTTACTTGCCAAGAAGCGTTTGACCCTTGCACCAGCGGCTTCTGGGAGGCAACCGCTAAGCCCTTGGAAAGTCTGTCCTGTCTGGCAAGAGTCCCGGCCCACACCTGATGCTTGGTGCTAATACTGTGATCTGGGATTCGGGATCCTGGGACACATGATATCTACGTGACCTCTGGAGAGGCTGGCAGCCGAGGTCAGCTACGTGGCTGTCCACTGGAAGAGGGCAACCGAAATCCCACGCCTAGACCCGTCCTGGCCCCCGGCCTGTGTGCCTCTTCTCTTTGCTCATTCGGGGCAGTGTCCCTTCACTGTAATAAAGCAGTACTGAGTCCGACTTCTCTGAGTTGTGAGTGCCATGGGTCCTTCTAGCAAATCACGGGACCTCTTGAGTGGTCTTGAGATGTTCAGAACTGCACAGGTGGACAAATACAAAGCTAACCACCAACGGGAGACCCAGCTGGAGTGACGGTCACGAGAGTGACCCAACTCTGTACCAATAGCTCAGTGAATTTTATAATCCTCAAAATAGGAATAATTACTTCCACTGTAGAGATGAGAGACTATAGATGAGGTTTGCACGTGTGTCTCGAATGGTAAATCAAGCACTTTGTAATTAGGGTTCGAAGCGGGTCACCCGGCTTCGAAGCAGACGCTTCCAACATGAGGCACATAATGGAGCCGAAAGGTTAATACCGTAACGTTCTGACTACATTTAGTTTGGTTCTGTGATCTTGTAACTCTGCATTTAAGCAGCAGGTAGAACGTTCAGTGTTTATCGGCTCAGGGAAACGACCCGGAAGAAAGCAGACAGAACAGAGGATGAGTTGAAGGGGTTCAGTTTTCAAAGCCAACATGCCCCAGCTCCTGGTCCGAGAGGATGGCCAAGGCTCTGGACTCCCTGAGACCTCATGAGGCCTGCCTGGGTGAAGTCAAGGACGGAGGGGGCGTGAACGGACTTTGGGTCCCGCCACCACCCCCTAGCAAGTCCGGGGAGGGTCTGAGGAGGCCAAAGCCCCAGAGAGGTTTAGAGAACTCCAGAGCAAGAGATCTCCAGCTGGGAGGGTGTTGGGAGTAGGAGAAATGTCCGTGTGGCGGACCTAGATACGCCCAGGAGGCAGCCACACAGGGTCCCCAAGCCTCCGTGTTCCATGAGAAGAGCCGAACGACCCCAAGAAGTGGCATTTCCCTGACGGCAGAGCGGGGCAGCCCTTGGCTGCAGCAGGTCTCCCTTCACAAAGAACCAGAAGGTGAAAGGAGACTCACGCTCAGGGACAAGAGGAGACAGGGCACTGGACTCATGGCCGAGGTCCAGACGGGTACGTCACACTCGGTGGTGACACTGAAGCCCCAGTGCTCCATCCACCCAGTTGCTTGGAGGTCAGCAAACCTCCCAGAGCTCAGCCACATAGCCAGGCAAAGATGGCCCCAGGGGATGGGATGATCGCCACCACCCCTCCCTAACGGGTGCTCGAAACCCCAACCAGGTTCCCTTGTCGAAAAACAAAGTGGTTTAGGGCACGCCTGAGGTCTTGAACCCAGATTCACACGCGCAGCCTAGGGGTCTACATGCGGGGGGGTGGGGCGGATGGCCTGCCCCGGGGTCCCAGCGCAGACCATGACAAGCCCTGCTTAGTGCTCCGTGAAACTCCCTTCTCAGCTGCCGTGTGCCAGCAGATGGTCTCGCTGCGGGTGACACCCCATTGGTCACACTGTTCATTTAATCTGCCAAGTCCCCGAGGGGGCTCATTTCTGCCTCCTCAGAAGTGGCTCACAGTGACTTCTCTGGTGAAACATCTAGAGGGACGCCTGCCAGGCCCAGTGATGGCCCCATTCAGGCTTAGGAAGGATGCACAGAGCCTCCCTGAGGGGGCTCCGGGGTTCTGGCAAGCCCTGGACTGGAGGTCAGGGGACCTGGGGCTCCTGTCCAAGCTCTGCCCGAATCAGCAGTGACCTTGAGCACACAAGTCAAAATCTCTCAGCTTCCGCTTCTTGTCTTAAAATAGAGGTGACGAGTTCTTCACGGCTGAGTCACCGGAGCCAAGTGAGGCTGGAATAAGGTCAGGACCCAAATGCTGCCATGGGACCAGAGAACAGCTTGACGTGGGCCCTGAAGAGCCCTCTGTTCTGTGACCGCCCGCGCCAAGCCCTCCACGGGCTTCCTGCGAGACTCAGAGAAAGTTCTAGACTATGCTGTGCCCCATGGGACCCCGCCCTGTGCCTCTCCCCAGCCTCCTCGCCTGTGATGCCACTGTGCACTGGGCTCCCCCCCATGGCGCTCTTGCTGCTCTAAACTGCTCAGACTCAGCTCCAACCTCTAGGCCATCGTCCTTGCTGTTCCCTCCGCCAGGGACGCCCTTCCCTCAGGTCTTTTCACACCTGCTCACTCACTTTCTTTGGGCCTCTGAGCCACATCAGTGCCAGAAGCTTCCTCCACCCTGTTCTCTTGCTTGGCCAACAGCTCACCTTTCGGTTTTCAGCTTGAACGTTGGTCACATCCATAGGTGAGCATCCCGTCTCCCTTCCACTCACCCCCACACACATTCTACCCTACCCCACCCGCCTCCCGTGTTTGAAGCCCAGCCTTTATAACTCAAGCCTCGAGGGCTGCAGGAGGGCTTTAGAGTCTAGAAAATAGCGTGCAAATCTTCTCTCTGCCCCACTGACCGCCGCTGTCTCTCTACCTTCGTTCCCTTTTAATTGCTTCCTGCTCACAGCTCTCTCTGCGGATTTAAATACTTTTAAAGGCAAGTTTTTTTTTTTTGTTTTTTTTTTTAATTTTTTTTTCAACGTTTATTTATTTTTGGGACAGAGAGAGACAGAGCATGAACGGGGGAGGGGCAGAGAGAGAGGGAGACACAGAATCGGAAACAGGCTCCAGGCTCCGAGCCATCAGCCCAGAGCCCGACGCGGGGCTCGAACTCCCGGACCGCGAGATCGTGACCTGGCTGAAGTCGGACGCTTAACCGACTGCGCCACCCAGGCGCCCCTAAAGGCAAGTTTTAAAAGAGCAATGGTAACTAGGAGGCTCCCAGATGTCTCAGGAAGAAAAAAAAAAAGGGCTTCCTCGGTGGCCCAACCAGTTCCGCAAATCGCATTCATTCACGGGGTTTCCAGCTTCTCACCTATAAGAATCAGAGGGTGTCGACTCTGGATCCCTAAAAATTCCTCCAGTCTCACAACTCCTTTGCAATCGGAACACAACCAGACATTTAGCATCTTTGTTTACAACCTTTCCTGTCCTTCCCTGCCACGTAGGATCCAACAGGCCTGACGTCCTGTGTACGTTTCATATCGTCAAGACCTAGAAGGAAAAACAGTCCAGTGGCGGAGGAGAAAACGGCCCGAGTTTGCTCCATCACCTCGGCCTGGTATCGCTTTCCCCACCCTGTGACCGAAGGCCGTTTCCCTGGCCCCGCGATGTTCTTTGCCTCCAGGTTCAGTGAAACAAAAGAATTTTCTTCAGGCTAACTTAGAGAAGGGCTCGGTTTCTAGACAGATCCGCACACACATGGCTCCGTTTGAAAGACTTTCCTATTGGTTTTGGAAACCCTGAGAAAATTAAGCATATACTCAACCTTTTTTTTTTTTTTTTAATAGTCTCGTGAAAATGAGTCAGTTTATAGTGTGTTTTGAACGGAGTGTTACATTCCTGTGGGCTTGTACCTCTTGAAATTGGCTAACTGCGACCTCCGGAGGGGTTGAGTAACTCGAAAACACTCTGACGCTGATTTCCAAAAACCAGAAACCCAAATTTCATGGTGGGGATGGTGGTTCCATCCTGACTTCCCACGGTGACCTCAGGTAAACCTGGCCTCCCGGGCACAGAGCTGAGCGCGCCCCACGCCTGGGTCCGTCCACACCCCTCACAGTACCACGGCTGAAAAACCAACCCCCCCAAAACGAAGGGGCCTCCAACGAGGACATTAACACACTGTAGAATGTGTAGTTCAAAGCAAGGTTCGGTGGGAACCCTTGTCTCCACTCCCCCGAGCATCTGCTGGTGCAATTTGAAGGCAGGAGGCTGGAATCATCTGGAAGCTGCTTCGCTCACTTGTGTCCTGGGCCGGGAGGCCCCAACAGCTGGGAAGGGAATGGCTGGGACTCTCCCCTATGTGGCCTGTCTACCTGTTCCATCTAACATGCACTCCAGGACTTCCTACAGCACCCGGGGGCTCCCAAGTTGCATCTCCCAAGAGACAGTGCCAGGTGGAAACTCTACTGACTTAGGACCTGGCCTCGAACGCCATGAGGAGTCTGTTCTCCCATCGTCTGGCAAAGCGCAAGAGAGGGAAACACAGGCGTGGCCCTCCGCCACGCCCGAACGGAGGCACGTCAGGTCCACATCGTGGAAAGAGCCTGGGGGGAGAGGATATGCGTGGTGTTGCCATCTCGGAAAATCCCGCAAGCGATCTGCAGGCCTGGCAGGGAGCTAGCGATGCCCCCAACTGTGGACGAAGGGAACGAGACTGATGAAAAGTGACTGACCCCAGGGCCAGTTGGTGACTAGGGGCCAGGGCCAGGATGTAGGGGAAAGGGAGTCTGGAGCATGGAAGGTCTGGGGGTTAGGGGTGAGAAACTCCCCAGCCATCCCTGAATCCCTACAAAGGGAAAGGACAAAACAGGCAGTGCCCAACCTCGTTGCACCCAACGTTGTGCCTCGCGTTGTGTCCCAACACGAGAATAAGATCCCCGGGGACAGAAACTGTCTTATCATCTTTTTACACTAGCAGGGTTGAAATTAAAAATAGAACTACTCTATGACCCAGCAATAGCACTGCTAGGAATTGACCCAAGGGATACAGGAGTGGTGACGCGTAGGGGCACTTGTACCCCAATGTTTATAGCAGCACTTTCAACAGCAGCCAAATTATGGAAAGAGCCTAAATGTCCTTCAACTGACGAATGGATAAAGAAGATGTGGTTTCTATATACAATGGAATACTACTTGGCAATGAGAAAGAATGAAATCTGGCCATCTGCAGCAACGTGGATGGAACTGGAGGGTATTACGCTAAGTGAAAGAAGTCAGAGAAAGACAGATACTATATGTTTTCACTCATAGGTGGATCTTGAGAAACTTAACAGAAGATCATGGGGGAGGAAAAGGGGGGATAAAGTTACAGGCAGGGGGAGGCAAACCATAAGAGACTCTTGGATACTGAGAACAAACCAAGGGTTGATGGGGGGTGGGGGGGAGAGGAAAGTGGGTGATGGGCATGGAGGAGGGCACCTGTTGGGATGAGCACTGGGTGTTGTATGGAAACCAATTTGACAATAAATTATATTTTTTAAAATAACTTAAAAAAAATACACTAACAGAGCTGAGCCTAGAGAAGACGGAGTGGCGAGGTGGGAAAAGTCTGGGTCCTAGAATTGGCTTTGGGTTGAAGCTGTGGGCTCTTGGTCAAGGCTCCTAACCTCTCTGAGCTTCAACTTCCTCCTCCGCTAAAGGATAAGGAGGACACCTCCTAAGGAGGCTCAATGGAAGATTCCAGATGCTTGTGTGCAGAGTCCTTGGCATATAGAAGGAAAGGGGCCGTGGTCATTTCCATTATCATACAGAGGTTTATGAAACTGGACAGGTTCTGGGAGCCAGTGTTTGTGTTAATACTCGGGCCGCCTCAGGCGAGCGGTCTGCCAGGACGTCTAACGTGTGGGTCGATGAGAACAAAGCTGGGTCGGAGCAGGAATGGTGTTAAGGGAGAAAGTGCGTGCGTTCAGGAGAAGTAAAGCAAACGCCACTACCTGGGTGTGGACGGTGGAGCCAGACGATTCTATTTGAACTCGGTCAAACTGCTTTGATCTCTCAAAGGATTAGTTTCCGTATCTATAAAAATAATGTGATGGCGCTGAACTGATGATATCAGTATCTGAATGGAAAATAGACACCTAGCAAACCGCCTGGCCTCCGGTCAAGTTTCAACAGATTGGTTCTTTCACCCTTTCTCCTTGATGTCTGAGGAAGCGTGGCATTTTACCCATAATTATATCAACTCTTCACGCGCGGTCAAGTTGTGGGGTGGAAGGTACACCGTTCATCCCAGTGGGCTAGCTAGGAGGTACTTCAGGAAAGTGGGATGCCCTCCCGAGCTGCCTGGGAGTCCCTCTGCCTGAAAGTGAGGCACAGGGACAGCCATGTAAAGCACTTGCCCATTTCTTAAGTTATATTTAAGTGTTAAAGATACAAAATTTAGGGGCGCTTGGGTGAAGTCGGTTAAGCGTCTGACTTCAGCTCAGGTCATGATCTCAAGGTTCATGAGCTTGAGCCCCCACATCAGGCTCTGTGCGGACAGCTCAGAGCCTGGAGCCTGCTTCAGATTCTGTGTCTCCCTCTCTCTCTACTCCTCCCCTGCTCATACTCTGTCTCTTTCTCTCTCTAAATAAATAAATAAATACATTAATAAATCAATACATAAATAAATAGAATAAACATTTAAAAAAGACATAAAATGTATCAAAGGAGAATTAGGAAATGCCAATAAAGAGAAACAAGGAAAATAAAAATCAGCTATGATCTCTGTAGTAGGAGTCTGATAGCTCTGATGGGAAGAGAATGATCTTGGAGTCAAATCTTCCTCAAGTCAAGTGCAATTTATACCGACCACCATGTCTATATGCCTGAGAAGTCATTCGACTTCTCCAACCCTCAGTTTCCTTACCTGCAAAACAGTAACAAGGGATGCCTGAGAGGCTCAGTAGGTTGAGCGTCAGATTCTTGATTTTGGCTCATGTCATGATCCGAGGGTTGTGGGATCAAGCCCTGCATTGGGTTCCAGGCTGAGAGTGGAGCCTGCTTAAGATTCTCTCTCTCTCTCTCTCCTGCCCCTCCCCCCGCTCAAGCACACAGACACACACACACACTTTCTTTCTCAAATTAAAAAAAAAATGGCAATGATAGTAACTACCTTGAAGAGTCATTGTGACAATGAAATATTTTTTAAAACGATGTATGGAACATAATACCTATGTCCTTAATACGTCATCAAAAATAGTAATTTTCTTCTTTCCCACTCTGTCTAAACCACTAAAAACATTTAGACTATGTTGTTCTAGTCTTTATCTTGCTATTTGTTTAATATGACTGCCAATGTATTTTGTAGTGTGTATTTTATTTAGTGCAGATCACAACTGTTTTGTTAGAACAGACTCCCCATAAACGTAATTTTCATGGCTGTGTGATGTTCCAGCTACTAGACGCATCATACCTAATTTGCTGTCAGTAATCAATCCATTTCACCTATATTTATAGGGAGAGAAGAACATTTTGTGAATAAGGCCTGTTTTTTTCATTTTGGATCATTTCTTTAGGATATATTTTCAGGAGAGAAATCACTGCAGCAAAGAGTAAAAATAACTTAAGATCTTTGACACAGATTGCCAAATTCTTTTCCCAGATTTCATTTTTATATATGAGCCAGTTTCATCATTAAGTTTTTACCCATTACTCCTCATAAATTGTGGATAATAAAATCCTTATAAATTCAGGAGAGAAGCTATATGTTTTCATCCTATAACCCCATCCCCTACTGCAGGGTATATTTAAATAAATATTTATTTAATGAATCAAAAGAATTAAGGCTGTTCACGTTCCTATTGGTACTATAATGCCTGTTTCCCTGCATCTTCGTTATAACGGGATATACGGTGGGGGGGGGGGAGGGGGGGCAGCGGGAAGGGTGAGACTGGGCAGTGGATCCAGAGGGCAAAGTCCTAATATGCATCTTGGTTACCTTTCCAGAGATGTCCGGACTATTTCAAACTTACCAAGACTGGCAGGCACCAAGTTTCTGGCTTCTGCTTCAAGATCTACTGTCTCTAACTTGTATACACACCGGGCAAAAGTACATATTCAGAAGCACTCTGACTGCTAACAAAAGCAATGGGATTCCTGCAAAATGTATCAGTCTTTATTGCTGCGTAACAAACCACTCCAAAAACTTAGGAAGCTTTAAAAAGCAGCCGTTTATTTAGATCGTGATTCTTCGGTGCTTCCATGACTGGCTAAGCATGGCCAGTCATGCTTAGCCTGGGCTCAGTTGAGCAGCTCAAGCGGTCTTGAGCAAGCTAACCCACATAGCCGCAGAGGGTGACCTGGTCCGCTCCTGGCGTGGATGGAGGCCGGCTGATCTCCCCTGCCAGCAAGCTGGCCCAAGCTTGCTTCCACGGCCTCTGGAAGAGGTTCCAAGAAACACAAGACTGGGAGCGTGGACTTGTGTCCCTGGGGGCCTCAGCGCAGAACTGGCACACCCTCAGTGCATCGTAGCAAGCCAACACGTGTCACCAGGCCAGCCCAGATTCCAGGGGGTGAGGGAGTAGACTCCACCTCTTAGGCAAAGGTGCTGCAAAGCCACACTGCACAGGATAGGAGCGCAGGAAAGGAAGGAGTGAAGAATGTAGCTTTCTTTTTTTTTTTTTCTTTTTGCAATTGACCGGTGTTTCTCCAAGTGATACAATGAATTGGTCTACCGGGTGGCGTTAATCTTGTCCAATGGGAACTTGAAGATTACTCCGCTCCAAAAAGTTACATCGTGTCTCAGAGATTTAAAATATTGGAAACAGTGTTACCTTGGCTGATTTTTTGTGTAGCCAGCACTTTAGGCATGTTGGACAGAAGCCATCAATTTTTAGATGGAAGAGGAGTCTCGAGGAAGCTTAGCTGATGGAAGAAGCTAGATCCCACCATTCCCCATGCGTCTCCTGCTGTGTCCTCAGCACAGGGGAAGTCGCTTGTCTCCGTGTTTTCAGTAACCAGAAACAAGTCCATTCATTGCTAAACTGCACTCCACTGTTCAGAGATGTATTTTAAGGGTTGGGGCGGGGGTAAAATTAGAACAGAAGCTGTCACCAGTCCATTTTCACCTACCCTGGTTCTACCAATGGTGTTTTGAGCGAGGCCCTGGGCCACATTAATAGCCTGGATGTGTGCCGAAAGTGCACAGACTCAGAGTTTTACTCACCATAACTTGGGATCCAAGAGGTGTGATTTCGGGAGGCACCACCCCACAAACTCCGCTTGCTTAAAATTCCCCTAATGGGGGGCGCCTGGGTGGCGCAGTCGGTTAAGCGTCCGACTTCAGCCAGGTCACGATCTCGCGGTCCGTGAGTTCGAGCCCCGCGTCGGGCTCTGGGCTGACGGCTCAGAGCCTGGAGCCTGTTTCCGATTCTGTGTCTCCCTCTCTCTCTGCCCCTCCCCCGTTCATGCTCTGTCTCTCTCTGTCCCAAAAAAAAAAAAAAAAAAAAAAAAAAAAATTCCCCTAATGGAATACGAAGCCCTTTCTTTCCCAGCGAAAAACCGTGTTAAGGTACAAACCACTAGGACGTTAATTGTTATCACAACAATTACATAGTACATTATATAATAACACCTCTATACATTAATATGTATGTTCCTTTCATGAGAGACCAACCATTCCTTTCCCAGTGAGAAACCTTTCTCAAAATGTAAAGCACCAGGACTTTCATTATTGTTAATTTCTTAGAATCATCGTTCGACTAATTCTATAACATATTATAGAAATATGTGCTTTGTATGTAGTGTATTTGTGCATACGTTATATAAGTGGCATTGTGTAAATATCATATAATTATAACACATATATGATTCTGATATAATAATTGAATTGTAATGAATTTTTTAATGGACAAGTATTTGAAATGCTGGACACCAGGCAAGGCAGGACAGTGGTCCCTGAGAGACGGGAAACAAATGGGTGAGCCCCACAAAGCCCCAGGGTATTGACACTTGGCCATGGAGAGTATTCTGTGCTCTATTACTGATGTCTGCCTTGGACCTGGGGAGCACCCTTGACTAGATTGCCCATTCCTGCAGGATCGTAAAAATCTTTGGCCTTTCCGTACCCTGTTCTCCTACCCTCCTCCGGATTCTGACTTTCAGGACACTTCATTCTGTATTAATACTGCTTTACCTTGGGCAATCCACCCGCTTATATGCACTGGATCATTTACTCTTCAAGGTTGTCCACGGCATCGGCCAGCACACTTACAACTTCAGGTCACAGAAACCCTGGGGCAAAATGGCTTCAACAAGAACGGGACTTATTTTCTCAGATACCAAAACGCCTGGAAACAAGGCAATTTCACAATGTGTTAATTCACCTCCTCAACATCAGCAAGGACCTAGAATTTGCCTATCTTTCTCTGATGTCACCCTCTGCTGGCCAGCCTTGTACCTCATGGTCCACACTGGCTGCCACACATCCAGACGCTACATGTGGATGCACAGTGTTCCCCAGAAGAAACCCCATTCCTGTGGCCTGGTTTTCTTTTTCTTTTTTTTTTTTTTTAATTTTTTTTTTTTTTTTAAGAGAGAGAGAGAATGTGTGCATGCAAGCAGGGGGAGAGGCAGCGAGAGAGGGAGAGACTCTCAGGCAGGCTCCCCACTCAGCACAGAGCCTGACCCACCACTCAGAGAACAAGACCTGGGCCAAAATTAAGAGTCCAATGCTTAATAGATGGAGCCAGCCACGTGCCCTTCCTGTGGCCTTTTCCACATCGCCGTGGCAGGAAAGTAGCCAAGCATCCCTTCAACCCTACCTCTGACTCCAGACCCAGAGCTACTTTTTGTTTTCCTTCCCGCCAGACTTTCAGAGGAGGATCTTGCCTTGGCCGTGGCTAATGACCGAGGTGCTCTGTTGACTGATTTTCAGCAGGGAATTTAAAATAGTAATCACCAGGTCTGAGTTCTCTCGACGAGGAAGTTTAAAGTCGGCTTATACCTGCAGCTCTCCTCTGTGACTTTGAAGCACATCTACTCAACATCACATAGAAAATACTAATTGTGTCACATAGTTTGGGGACAAACTAATCATCTGTTTCTCCTGCTGCAGATGCTCGGACACACGTGACTGTAGGCCCTGAGGAATACGTCCTTTGTTTATGACCACGACAGAGAGCCCGGGATGGTGGCCCAGGTCCTCAGGCGGGCTGTCCCCGGCAAAGGAGACACAGCCATCCTTGCCTAAGCTGGCGATCTGATGCCCGAGTAGAGTTCTTGTCCCCTGCTATACCGTAAAACCAAGCAAACTCCAAACCCAAGCCCAAACAACGAATTGAGACATTAAATGCCTACGGGGACCCGAGTGCTGCAGCCAGCACCCCAGAGAGATGAGGAACGTGCTGGAGCTTAGTGGTCAGGGACAGACTGTGGCACCTCACTGTCTGGGTTTGGACCCTGGCCGTAGGCCTGGCTAGTCGTAGGATGTTGGCCAGGCTGTCTGATTTCTCTGCGCCTCACTGACCCCATCTGTGAAATGGGAATAACCATCACATCTACCAACAGAGGATGTGACGTGCTCAGAACTGTCTGCAGTTCACAGGCCGTGCTACACGCCATGATTCCATCTCATTATCTCAGTTACTTGAATGTTTCCAACCCCCCCCCAGCGGTTGGATGGAATGAGGATACTCGTAGCTGCTCCCGGGAGCTGTTAGAGGGGCAAGAGGTGATCAATCCTGAGGGAAGCACCCAACGAATTGCAAAAACCAGTCCCCCCCCACCAAGAAGCCAGAGGCCAAATGGGTAAGTGATACAGCAGATCACCCAGGCAAGCTGGCCACCCTGCTCCACAGCCACCCCTCCCTGGACCCCCGTCACCTCTATTCCAAGCTAACTCCTCCGCCCACCTCTGCCAGCGGCGGCCTGTTAGGCCGAGAATCGAGCGCAGGCTCTGGGCAGTTTTCAAAGGACCGGGCTGCGTGACCTCCCCCATCTCGTCTCTGGCTGTCCCCTCCCGTAGCTCACGCTGGTCCAGCAACCGCAGCCTTCTTTCCCCCTTCTGCGTGACAAGTTCGAACCGCCTTACGGGCCTTTGCTCTGGCTGTTCTCCCCCAACACCCCAATCTTTTCGCTGCCGACTCCTCTTCTTAAACGTAACCTCTTGCAGATGCCTCTCCTGGCCATACTTGGTCACCAATTAATGGACGGCTTCGCTTTTAAGTACAACGTGAACATACCCGATACCAGAAAACTGTATACTTACAAACGGTTAAGGTGGTAAATGCTGTATTTTGCCACGACAAATTTTTTAAGGTTTCTTTCTTTTTTTTATTCTCCAGTTAGTTCACATACAGTGTAGTCTGGCCTTCAAGAGTAGAGCCCACTGATTCACCTCCTACTTTGGACACCCAGTGCTCATCCCAACGAGGGCCCTCTTTAACGCCCATCACCCTTTTAACCCATCCCCCCACCCACCTCCCCTCAACAGCCCTCAACCCCTGTCCTCGGTATTTAGGAGTCTCTTACGGTTTGCCCCCTCTCTCTTTTTATCTTATTTTTCCTTCCCTTCCCCTCTGTTCATCTGTTGAGTTTCTCAAATTCCACATACGAGTGAAAGCATATGATGTCTGGCTTTCTCGGACCGATTTTGCTTAGCACAATACCCTCCAGTTCCATCCACATTGTTGCAAATGGCAAGATTTCATTCTTTTTCATCGCCTAATACTATTCCATTGTGTGTGTGTCTGTGTGTGTGTGTGTGTGTGTGTGTGTATAGAACATCTTCTTAATCCACTCATTAGTTGATGGACATTTGGGCTCTTTTCATAATTTGGCTATTGTTGAAAGTGCTGCTCTAAACATTGGGGTACAAGTGCCCCTATGCATCAGCACCCCTGTATCCCTTGGGTAAATTCCTAGCAGTGCTATTGCTGGGTCACAGGGTAGTTCTGTTTTTAGTTTTTTGAGGCACCTCCACACTGTTCTCCGGAGTGACTACACCAGTTTGCATTCCCACCAACAGTGCAAGAGGGTTCCCCTTTCTCCATATCCTCCCCAACATCTGTTGTTTCCTGAGTTGTTAATGTTAGCCACTCTGACCGATGTGAGGTGGTATCTCAGTGTGGTTTTGATTTGTATTTCCCTATGATGAGGGACGTTGAGCATCTTTTCATGCATCTGTTAGCCATCTGGATGTCTTCTTTGGAAAAGTATCTGTTCATGTCTTCTGCCCATTTCTTCACTGGATTATTTGTTTTATGGGTATTGAGTTTACTAAAGTCTTTGTAGATTTCGGATACCAAACCTTTATCTGTCTTTTGCAAATATCTTCTCCCATTCCGTTGGTTGCCTTTTAGTTTTATTGTTTTTTTGGCAGAAGCTTTTTATCTTCATGAGGTCTCAAGAGTTCACTTTTGCTTTTGTTTCCCTTGTCTCCTACCACAATAATTTTTTTAATAAGACAGTGACTTCTGTCTTTTGTACCCTCTCTATCTCTCTCCCTCGGGCTTGCTCACTCTGATGAAGCCAGTTGCCCTGTTCATGAGCTGCCCCAACGGAGAGGAGTCAGTTACACCTTGATTAGAGAGACACTGAACTTGCAGCCTAGGAGAGACCTTGAACCTGAGACCCCAATGAAGCCACACCCAGATTCCTGCCTACCCAAACTTAGAGATAAGGGACGTTGGCTGCTTTTAATGCCACTAAGTTTCCAGGGTGGGGTTGGGAGGGGCAGATTTGTTACGTGGCAATAGATTGTGAATACATTAACTCTTGTTTAATTCACTTGTGGTTGAAACAATGGAGACAGAGCACCCAAAGCCAGACAAGAGCCCTGGCACTTTAGAGGGACCCAATTTCTTCCTCTGCCTCCACACACATCCTCCCCAGTGGACAGGGGGACAGGGGGACCGAGGGAACGTGCCCACCCTATACTCCAGGTACACAAGACTCCAGAGTCCCCTGCCCAAATGTCCCGGGGCCTGCCTCCAGAGTCTAGGAGGGTGTTCCTCTCCTGAGAATACACCGTTCCATTAGCAGGCACACCTTAAGGCCCAGGGACAGCTGTTGGGGGAAGGGGGTTGGACTGAGCCAGATATGTGGGTGGGGCGCCCACAGTGTGTGTGACCTGTCTCCTTTCACACATTTAAACACAGGGCTTGGTGCCTCGTTAGCCCTCTTGGCCCCCACCCTACACACCTTAGAAGCGGCCCTGAGTAGAGATAATAGTATCTGAGGACCAGACGGGATCACGTCTGCGTAAAGGACCCATCTCAGAGCATGATGCGCTGCAAGTGACCAACGAATCCCATTCCGGCATTCCCGGGACCAGTGCAGACTCACTGGGTTTGTCTTCCCAAAGTAGCCCTGGATGACAGCGCTGGGCCTCCCCAGGGTGAAAGCCATTTCTGGCCCCGGACAAATTCACAGCTCTGCGCTGGGGGGCTCCTGCCAGCCTCGAGCATCACACAGTTGCTGCAGTTTTCGGCAAGAAGGAGAGGACGCAGGCCAGCCGGTTGGGGATCTTCTGCCCCCTGCCCCTCTGGGTCTCGTGGGGATTTTGGCAACCGTATTCGCACCTCTTCCCGGCAGGAAGCGAGAGGAAGGAGAAATCCCTGAGCTCCTTGAGACATGCTTCATCTTCAAGTGGCTATCCATCCAGCAAATACTTTCTGAGATAGCCTGGCAGAAGGAATACGAGTTATTTCTCTCCACCCAGTTCGTCTGAGAAAAATCAAAGCTACAGTACGGAACAGCCCTTCCACTAGCGGCCGGGCAAGTTACAAAATCTAAGCCTCAGTTCCATCTCCGTCTGTAAAACGACAGTCACAAATAGTCTCGGTTGCATAGGGCGGAGTGAAGAACAAAGGATCGTCACGAATAGTGTGTGAGACAGCTCGGGCTCCTCATCTGAACATGGGGCTGAAAACGGGGCAGGCTCCTAAGGCTGTCATGGGAGTGGTTAGGTCCTACATCCTTCGTCCGGCACCTGCCACCCAGAAAGGGCCGTGCAGCGGTTGGAATGGTGGCCCGGCCAAAGACACCTCTACCCAGACGGTAGGAATACGGTGCTATTTAGAAAGGGGGTTAGTGCAAACGTCATGAAGGCTTTCAAGATGAGATCATCCTGGATTAGGGTGGGGCCTCAACCCAAGAGCAGGTGTCCTTCTAAGAAAAGAGAAGGGCAGAAGGTACACCGAGGAGAAAACGCTGTGGAATCAGAGGCAGGTCGAAGTGACGCAGCCCCAAGCCGCGGAACGTCTGGGGCCGCTAGCAGCCGGAAGGCACAAGGAAGATTCTCCCCTAGAACCTTCGGAGGGGAACGTGGTTCTGCCAGCTCCCTGATTTCAAACCCCTGCCTCCAGAACTGTGAGAGAATAAGTTTCTATTGTGTTAAGCCACCCACTTTGGGGTGATCGGTTACAGCATCCTTAGGAGAGTAATAAAGGGGGTAATAAATGTCTACTGTTGCCGTTGTCTGTTGTTTCTCTTGGTCTCGCTTCGCTCTGTCGCCCACAGAAGGAGGGCAAACTTCTGTGACGTGCCTGAGCTGGGTCACAACGGAAGAGACCCATCTGGAGTAACGTGGGTCCCTGCTCTCGCCCTGGCCCCTCCAGCCCCTCCTGCTGGGCAGGGCTTCTTCCTCGCCTAGCCTTCGTGCCAGGGCCCCTGAGGCTGGCACGCACCCTCGGCCAAGAGACTCCGAGGCGCGGCATGAAGGGAATAATTGTCAGCGAGATCCCAGATTGTTTTGTCACATACATTTTGCAATATGACAAGTAGGCGTCCAAAATATGCTCCAGGAGGCGGGGGGGGGGGGGGGGGGGGAGCAAGACATTTTCCAAAAGCCTACTTGGCAGCCGGAGCCACTGTGCTGAATCAAGTGCCCGTCTAGTTCTTGGCTTCACTCCTGCTGCCATGTGATGCTGTGTCGCTCAGGATGGGGAGTGCGAAGGGAGCGCCTCTGGGGCGGGGGGGTTGGAAGCATCAGCTTGACTCGATTGGCTGCTTTGGGATTTTTCTAGATGACGTCATAATAACAGCTCTCTTCCTATAATCGCAGAAATAACAACAATGACTAGCCATTAGGACAGTCCCTGTGTGAGGTACTCATGTGCAATCCCTTCTTTGATTTTCACAGTCATTGTAGGAGGTGGGAATTATCATTATCTCTCTGTTACAGAGCAGCATACTGAAGAAGAAGAATGCCATTAAACGATCTGCCTCAAATTCAGTGACTTTGGATCTTATGCTACAGTGGGTTGGAATCCCGATCATAGTTGCCTCACCCCCACAGATAGGGATTGCTTGTAGGTAGAGCAGACTCCCCCAGACCAGCGATTCCAGGTAAGGGACAAGTAGGTAAGGCTGCTCAAATGTGGGAAACGTAAGTAGCTTAAACAGAATTATTTCAGGAGGGCAGATCAAGTTTTCTCCCTCTCCCATCTCTTCTGGAGCCCCGCAGGTACAGATGCTAAAGTGAGAGAAAGTCTTTGGTCACGTACCTGGAGGCTAAGAGGGAGACTGACATTCTCTTGGCACAATATGGTACACAAGAAATGTTAGCAATCAGTTAGGATTTGTAACTGAAAGATGTAGTCGAGGCCAGATCATTTCAAGAATCGCTTCCCTCCCCTTTCTCCTCTTAAGACCTTCCTATAGATTGTCCACTCCACAGTCGTTTCTGTCCTCTTGCTTCCTAACCAAACTCAGGTATTGTTCTCTCGGTCCAACATTAGTCTAAGGGGCAGTTGACCTCACTCCCAGCTCCAGAGATGGGCTTGATTGACCTAAGGGCAATCTCTTCTCTCCGCTGGTGATTGATTCGGGGACACTCCCAGTTCTTTCCAAGGAAACAACAGGAAGTCCTTTGGAGTAAGTGGTAGCTCGGCACACAGCTACAACCACAGCAAAAGAAAAAAAAAAAAAAAAAAGGACCCCTTCTTCCTCTAGATCTTACCATACCTGGATATTATGCTCGCAACTGCTCCCACCATCTTGTCGCCAGCCCGAGAAAGAATCCAACCGGTGATGGCAGAGCAGAGACATAGACACTCTTCCTGAATGCCATTGTTGAATGGCTAATTCAACAAGCTTTGGATCCGCCCTGCCCCCTGGAATTCCTGATATGTGAGATAATAAATTCCCTATTGTTTAAGCCAGCTTGAGTCAGGGTTTTGTTTCTGCCACCAAAAGCATTCTGACTAATAGAGGATTCAAAGCACTCTCCTCCCCCTCCTCCCCCATCCAGCAGCTGAACTGGATGCCACTGAGAATTACCAACCACCCATTCCAGAAGCTGCACACAAGAGGAGGAAGGATTTGGGGGGTGGTGGTGATGGAATACAAGACATTTGAAAGGAGGAGTTGTGGGGAATGGGGACAAAGCACAAAGGAGCAAGGGAAAGGAACCATCCCTGCCACCTGAGTGGGGTAGAAACATGTGCTCAGGAGTCTATGACTAAGGCTCCATAGCCATGGGTGAGGGGAATTCACGACAGCTGTCTCTACTGAGTGTCCACTCAAAATGTGTTGGACCATAATGTTTGAGTCTAAAGCAAACAGCTGACTGACTACTCTCCATGGATTTATATTGTGCTCCTCTGGCCACAGTTACCCATCCTTTGGGAGGTCATATCACCCCTTCTTCCGTAAAATATACTGTCCTGCTAGAATTGAGAGACTGTTGACGCCAACAGTCTTAAAAAGCCAACTAATCCAAACCCTCTCATTTTGTGAATGGGGATCCAAGGGCTGGGAGGGGAAGTCATTTCCCTGAGGCAACGCAAAGTGAGTGGGTGGCACAGCCACAGCTGAAATGCAGGTGTCCTATTTTGCAAACCAGGGCTCTCCCCACGACACCGCCATTCTCCCCAAGCGTGCACCGAGAAACCGTCGATAGATTTTTAACGGCCAGAATGGTTTTCCATGGTCAAATAAACTTGGAAAGTGCTGCATTAAATAAATTACATTAGAGAGTTTTCTAAACTAGAGAGCTCCTCATCGTTTTTTGTTTTGTTTTGTATATTTGCGTATTTGCCAACAATGCTTTGTGAATTATTAAAACTGAAATGTAGTTTTTTCAAATCTGGTAGACCACGGAGCCTTTCTTTCTCCCAAGGCATCTTCCAGGAATAGTGTTTTGCAAATTACACTGTAGCAAATGCACAACATGGACCTTCCTCCATAAGAAAGGAATGAGGTCAAAACATGAAGAGAAGCAGAGACAGACAGGGGTGGGGAAAAAATGGATAGAGGAATGGGCAGATGCACAGATAGAAGGATGGATAAAGAAAAGCAACAAAATGTGAGCCCCTGACCTAAAACAAAGTTGCTACATGAACCCATACATTTTTTTCCTCTTAAGCTAGCTTGAGTTGTACATTCGTAGGGTTTTGTTATTGTTGTTATTTTGATAATAATACTTAACAGACAATCCCCAAGTTTCAGTAACTTACTACCACAAATGTTTATCTTATACTCTTGGGTCAGCTAGACCAGGCTGGATCCCAGCTTCTGGTTATGGTTGGGTCCTCTGCATTTGTCTTCATCCCAAGCCCCAGACTGGAACATAAGGTATCTGGTTCATGTTCTTCTCATGGTGGTAAGAAGTTCCAGAGAACTGGTGGAAATTTGCCTTTTAAGACCTCAGCTTGAAAATAGCAGCTTGAAATTGTCATTTCTAGCCACAATCCATTGCCCAAAGCAATGTGAACGTCCACATGTCAGAGCCAAAATTGTCAAATTTTGTCAAAGCCCAAAATTAGTTGGGGAAGAAAACTATACTCTGCTCATAGAGAAGCCAAGACAAAAGCAGGGAAGGAAAGAATTGCAGACAAATAAGAAAACACTAGAAATTACGTCTTTTATTCCTTACAACTCAGAATCTCCCCAAATTCAATCAACTGGGTAATTTGTGGGTTTCTATTTGGTAAAGCGCCTTTAAGCTACAGAATACTTTATATCTTGACAAAGTTGGGCACTTTACTATCTTTGTTCCTCATTTCCATGACATCTTGCCTTCTCCACTCATTCTCACTTTATCCTTCTCTTGGGATTTGTCATAAAGTATTATTTCCCATTTGTGTGTTAAGTAGACTTTTGTAATCGGATTATGGGTGAACAATTCAAGCTCTTACATGGTGGAGTAGCTTGAGAGCCGACAGCTCAGTGTCGGTAGAGTTGCCATATTTGTACAGAAAGTTTGTTCAGTTATTTGACTTATTTCTGTTGCATTCACTATTTCCAAAAAAGGAACTGAATTAGAAAAAAAATGATTGGTACTGGTCCTAGCAATGAAAAGCACAGACCTCATAAACTTAAGACATGTGCCACAGAGATGGAAATCATTAGACACGCTGTAAGTTGGGAATCTTGAGCCTCAAGAGGATCAAACAAAATCAAAGAACATAACTGTGGTTCTGAAAGTGTATTGTTAAAGATTGTGTTGTAAAAATGAAGTATAATTGGGGATTTAATTATATTTCATAGTCCTCTGGGGATAGACCCCTTGGTGATATATAAGGATATGATTTGACTTTCAAACATTGACTTTCAGACATGTTCTCTAGGAAAGACCCTGAAAGGGACAAAAAGGGTGTGGGGGGGGTTACTACCTGTGTTTAGAAAATATTAACATGAACATGGCCACCTGCGAAATCTGTGAGCACGATTTGAGAGAATACGTTAATCAAGAGAGTGGAGCATGGTGTATGACATACACAGACCTAGTTCAAAGTTCCAGTTCTAGGACTGTAGGCAAAGTACTTCACCTCATCTGTAATACGGGGCACAACACCACAGACGTCCTGGCCTTGTTGAGAAGTTAAAATGAAATGATGTTAATTAAAGCTTCAATTTATACATCAGGCACTGTTTGCATCTTTTACATTGGTTAGCACATTACTTACAACATTTTACGAGTGGTTATCTTTCACAGAGGAGATAACCGAGGCATAAAGAATGCAAACAACTTACCCAAGGTCACACCTAGCTGGTGGTTGGGCTGGGATGCAAGTGCAGGCCAACTGGTTCCACAGTCTATGCCCTTGACCCCACAGTCTATGTCCTTGACCCCTCACTATAGACTGAACTTTGATGTCTCCTCAAAATTCATAGGTTGAAACCCAGCCCTCAGTGTGATGGTACTTGGAGGTGGGGCCTTGGAGGTGATCCAACTGTATGGGTGGAGCCTTCATCAATGAGATCAAGGCTGTTATAAAAGAGACACCAAAGAGCCCCCCTTAGCCCTTCTTCCGTGTGACAACATAGTGAGAAAATGGACTTTTGTGAATCAGGGAGAGTCCTCCCCAGACACAGAATCTGCCAGTGCCTAGATTTCCTAGTCTCTTGTATGGGAAATAAATGTTGGCTCTTCAACTCCTCCCCTCCCCCGTTGGTGCTATTTTGTTGTAGCTTCCAAACTAACTGTACTTCATCACGGCTCTCCAACAAAGGAAGTAGGTGAACTTCGACAGACACGGGTCTTGGGAAGTGTGCACGTCCTTTCTTTCACCTCCGTGAGGACTAGCACGGGCACTGAAACTATTGTTTGGACTCTCATGTGTGTGCGTTGCACGTCTTGTATTTCTGCTCGATGACATACAAGTGTGCGAAGGAGGTCTGGGTTGGCTCTGCCTCCTTCTAGCTCCGTGACCCTTGGCAAATCATCAAGCTCTTTGCCCCTCTACGTCTTCACCTAGAAGATGGGGTTGAAAATACTTGCCCCCAATAATTTTACAGAAGTATCGTGAGGGGCACCTGGTGGCTCAGTCGGTTAAGCATCCAGCTCTTGATTTCGGGCTCAGGTCATGATCTCATGAGATCAAGCCCCACATCAGGCTCTGTGCTGAGCAGGGAGCCTACTTCGGATTCTCTCTCCCTCTCTCTCTGCCCCTCCCCTGTTCGTGTTCTCCCTCTCTAAAAATAAACAAAAATAAACATTTTTACAATTTTTTCACGTTTATTTATTTTTGAGAGACAGAGAGATAGAGAGATCAGGAGAAGGGTAGAGAGAGGGGGACACAGAATCCGAAGCAGGCTCCAGGCTCCGAGCCGTCAGCACAGAGCCCTACACGGGGCTCAGACTCATGAACCACGAGATCATGACCTGAGCTGAAGTCAGACACTTAACCAACTGAGTCACCCAGAACCCCTAAACATTTTTTAAGGAAGTATTGTGAGCTATAAAGAGAGAACAGATGAAGAAGTCCCTTGAAATTTTAAGTCCTCTGCAAATGTTAGATTTGTTCTATAATACAACAAGGGTGATCTTTTAAGATAACATGCCAGAACTTAGCCTCAAAATGAGAGCTGGTCTTTCCAAAACACTCTCCTGCTCTCCTACCAAACTGTGGGCTTATTCAAATGATGCCGTTTCTGCTCAAGACGTGTTTGGAATGTGTCTTTGGAAATTACCTTTACAGCTGGTTCACAAGCCAAGTGAGAAAATCAGTTTTATTAACTTACAGGCCTCGCATTTCACTTGGGGAACCAAAAATGGTCTTTCTGAGTTGTTCTCTCATCTTATTTGTAAGAGGCAGTTCTGAGTGATTGACATCTGTTAAAAATAGCGAAATCCGGGGTGCCTGGATGGCTCAATTGGTTGAGCGACCGACTTCGACTTCAGCTCAGGTCATGATCTCAGGGTTCCTGAGTTCAAGCCCCACGTCGGGCTCTGTGCTGACAGCACAAAGCCCGCTTCATCTCCTCTGTCTCCCTCTCTCTGTTCCTCTCCCGCCCCCACAATAAACAAAACATTAAAAAAAAAAAAAAAAACACCGTAGTGAAACCCACCTGCCAAGGGGGCAGGTTTGCCTCACGGAGACCATGAGAGGAACTTGCCCTAGGACCCTGAAAGGGGTATCAGTGTGCCACAGCCACATTTTACACTCATCGGTCTCAGACAACTATGCTCCGTTGTGCCAGCCAGGTCTCTGAGCGAGGGCTCCGCCTGTCCAAATACCAGGAAATCCGTCCCTAGAATCATCTCTGGACGGAGAAGACCCTTAGAAGTTACGTCACATCTGATTCACTCCATTCATGCATTTCTTCAAAAAAGCACTCCCGGAGCACTTTCCCGACACAGACGAGAATGCAGAGGAGAAAAGGGAGGATGGTGCCCTCGGAGCACCCGCGCTGTGCGACAGGAGCACTCGGGTCAACACCCAAGTGCACGGAGTGGGCTATGCATCCTGCTGGACACCCACGACTGTCGTGAGAAGGAGGGCCCTCCGGAGGCGCCGATGAGGGAGCTTCCTGGCAACGGACCCGGCTGGAGATAGTAGGTTGAGTGAGGGGCAAAGCATCCGAGGAGAAGGACGCACACGTCCCCAGGCCTCAGGAGGAGAAAGCTCGTGGTGCCTCCGGACCACAGCGCCCCCCCCCGGGAGCCCCAAGGTGGAGCTGGCCCAAGACCAGTAGGTCTGCCCCATGGTGTAGCCCGTGGACCAAGTGCTAAACCTCTTGACAATATGTCAAACTCAGGGGGGGGGGGGGGGGGGGGGGGTTCCTACCAAAATGATTCAACTTTCAGCTTCCCTAGAGGAGGCGGGTGAAATACATGTGCATTTCTCCGGGGAAAGTCCTGGCGGCCTGAGAAGCAGTGGTGTTGGGCCTGCTGTCGGCCCTCTCAGCCCGAGTTTGTCTTTCACACAAGGATCTTCAGCAGAAGACGAGGCAGTCGTATCCGTGCTGGGGAGAGACGATCGCTCTGGCAGCAGAGATGGGGGGTGCACGCAGTGCGGGGAGGCAGCTGGGCCCCCACGGGCAGGAAGAGGGGGCCCTCACCAGGGAGGCAGGCGGGCGGTGGGGCTCAATTCCTGTGGTATTTGGGCTGAGGAAAATCCTCACGCCGTGGCGCCCAGAGAAGAAAGTGGCTCGAACCAGGCTTGAGCCCCGAAACCTAATGAGGGTCTTTTTCCCACCAACGGTGCGGCCCCAAATCAAGCAAATGAAAATACTATGTTCGGAAGCCAAATATAATTGGCGGAGGAGGGAAGAAAGTGCCAATTTTTTTTTTTTTTTTTTTTTTTTTTAGAACACTTGAGTTGATTTGGGTGGTCAGGAGAGAGTTTGGATTTCCAACAATCGCCAGCTCAGTTCTGCGCGCGCTGATGGAGCTAACGTGCACCAGGCCCAGAGATGGGCTTGAGGACGGAGAAGAGTGACACAGGGTGGCCCAAAGAAGGCGCCCTGGCGTTCCAGGCGGGCCATGTCTTCATCACGTGGGACTGTCCTGCGCATCGTGGGGCCTCTAACATCCCCGCGGTCTGGGTACTAAAGGCCCGTGGGAGGACACCCCACCTTCACGGCGACAGTCGAAAAATGCTCCCCCACATTCCCAAGCGTACCGCCGGGCGGGGCTACCGCCCGGCTCGAGAGCCACCAGGCTACGGACAAAAGTCAGGGCAGGGGGCGCCTGTGTGGCGCAGTCGGTTAAGCGTCCGACTTCAGCCAGGTCACGATCTCGCGGTCCGTGAGTTCGAGCCCCACGTCAGTCTCTGGGCTGATGGCTCAGAGCCTGGAGCCTGTTTCCGATTCTGTGTCTCCCTCTCTCTCTGCCCCTCCCCCGTTCATGCTCTGTCTCTCTCTGTCCCAAAAATAAAATAAACGTTGAAAAAAAAAAAAAAAAGTCAGGGCAAGAGACACCCTGACGCATCTGTAGAAGAGTCACTTCCACAATCCTGCGGCGATGCGGTTACGAATAATCCGATGCTAACCTCAGATTCTTCCCTGACGTGCTCCCTTTCACGCCCCTGCGCCTTCGCGCCTGTTTTTTCTTCCTCGGGCACATTCTCCTCCCGCGCTGATTTGCCTGGGCGAACTCTCTGCGTCTGGCCTGCGGTCAGAAGTCAATAAACATCAGCCATGACATCGATCTGGCCTTCCGAGACCATTCCCGCCTCACTGGGGAGAAGAGCCGCCCCCCCCCACCCCGTCCGCTTTGCTTTGTGGTTTTCTCCATTAAAACAGTGGCCAACCTGACTTGGGATCATCTCTTTCGAAAGAGAACAGAAGTTTCTAATGTGCGAAAGCAACGAATAGGTAGTATCTTAATTTGCCCAGGGATCTGCAGGAACTCGCAACAACCCAACGAGGAGACAGGTGTGGTAATATTTCTATTTTGCTGAGAAGAAAACCACAAGCCCCCTTCTCCCCAGAAAACTACCACGTATCAGGTGTTTCACTGGTGCTGGGCAGTGGACTGTCACGGCCATTTAAATGCACTGAGTCATTTAACAGTGAGTAAGGGTAAGTCGTTCTTCCCCCAAGGTCAAGGGCAAACAGCTGAGCTGCACTCAGAAGTCTTCTGCCGCCTCATCTGTGGGGCTCGTGGGAGGCACAGCAAAGAGGCAGGACACAAAGCAAATCCCAAAGGCACACATCAGGATTTCCAAGAGGGCATATTCAGGCTAGAACTCTCTTTACCAAAGGATTTCAGGATGACGACACCTTAAAAAGCATGAGCTCTCCTATTAATTTTTAAGTTTTTCTGACGTGCAAGAATCCGTTTTCTCCCCCAGTTCTGTGGAAAGTCACCAGTGGCAAAAGGCAGACCCGGGTTCCTGGGGACCCAGACCTCCCAGTCGGTGCCAGGGAGGCAGCGAGGGTCCCCGGCCCCATAGGAGAACGATCTGGATTTCCCTCCAGGCCCTGCCATTCCCCCGCTGGCGTGTGGGACCAGGTCCGTGGTCCTACTTGCTCGGAGCTCACCTGGGACGGAACCCGGCAGGGGGGAAAACCACGGGGCATGCTTGGCTCCAAAGGCACCCGCTCTGGGCTGAGGTCGGGGGCTGCATTCTGCATTTGCCTCAACGCCTGGGTGGTCTCCATCGCGGGTGGCAAAGAGCACATATTGCAGCAATTACTGAGAGACCACAGAAGTGGGTAAAGCGGCAAAGCCTGGGCTCCACACCCCCGCCCCTGCCAACCACCCCCTGCCACCCACAGGGACAAGCCGTGTTTCTGGCCGATCACTCCTGGCCGGGGCTCCTTCCAGAGGCTTCCTCTTGGGCCGGACAACCCATTACCCGTTACTCCCCTCTCTGAGCCGGTGTTTACTCAGATACAAAAACAGCACTAACGATGTCAACCATTGAGGTCCGATGTGAGGGCGACATGGGGCCTGTTCGAGTGCTCATCGTAGGGGAGGTCGTGGTGGAGGGAGAGACCTTTGCATGCACGAGGCAGAGAGGGTGAAACCATCCATATGGAATAGAGATGCACCATTCCAGATCCTCCTGGAGAAACAGAGATGGAAAAGATACAGCCCCGGCTGTCACCGCCCTGCCCCAAGGCCTGCTTTTCATTTTCTTTCCACTTGGAATGACCGACGGGACAGCAACTGAGCACCTGGTGGACGGGCCAAAGGCTGCAGGAGCCTGGGGCTCAGGGAAGATTAAACTCCCAGCAGCTCGCCTGTGCCGACCCCGTGCTGCACACATCGAGCGTCAGCAGATTGTCTGACGTTATCTCGGAGTCGAGGCATATTGTCGTCAGCCGTACAAAGCACCGGCATGACTTTGGGCCTCAATTTCTCCATCTGTAAAATGGAAAATATGACGGGCTCCCTCTGGGTGCGTTTAAGAAGGGTAATATCCACTTCGTTGCTTAGCACCGCATCTGTTACCTCAACTGTGGTTTTTATGAAGCTATAGAATCTATGGGCACCAGGGTGGCTCCGTAGGTTAAGCGTCTGACTCTGGACTTCGGCTCAGGTCATGATCCCACGGTTCGTGAGTTCGAGCCACACGCTGGGCTCTACGCTGACAGTGCAGAACTTGCTTGGGATTCTCTCTCTCTCTCTTCTCTCTTCCCCTCCCCTGCTTGTGCTCTCTTTCTCAAAATAAAGAAACAAACTTTTTAAAAATTAAAAAACAAAACAAAGCAATAATATCTAGATATTCGAGTCAGTTCCAGATATTCTAGATAGTCAAGCTAGGCTAGATATTTAAGATACTATCTAAGTGTCCAAAACACTGTGGATGCTTGACAAGGGTTAGCTTTCTTGCCATTACCCACTCCCAGCCCAGCCTGAGCTCTGTGTTCTCAGCATTTGGCATAAAGTGAGCGTACCAGCAGATGGGCTGAGGACATGAGGTGGAAGAATGAGGGCTTCGCGCTGGTTGGTTTCCTCTAGATCAGGGACTGGATCACCGTGTGCCATAGCATCCTTTTGGGAACGTGAGCATGCCTCTCCCCCTGACACACACACACACACACACACACACACACGCCATTAATATCTCAGCAATCTTCGGGCTCCAGGAGGGGTTCCTTTTCCAGATGCATTCCAGCCCACTGCTCCTTGGCTGCGGTGCAATCAGGCCCCAAGACTGCACATCAGGGGAGCTGAGCCCTGACAGCCGGAGCCAGCGCCCTCCCGGCCGCCCCAGCGGGCCCCACGCCTGCCTCTCCTTCAACTGATGGCGACCCAGCGATCCGGGCCCTGCCGTCCCCGGCCCCGCTTTGCCGCTTTCCCAACCAAATCAGCCCCACGCTGGGAGTCGGAAGGCTAGCAGGAAGAACTCTAACCTGAGCCTGAACATCTCCGAGAATGTTTTTAATGGACCTGTGCTTTCATGTGGCAGTGTTGCAAAAGCACAGACAGAAACACTTACTGCAGAACATTTCCCCTCCAGCCTCCCTGTCCAAGGAGATGTTTATCTGCATCGAAAATGCGTTTGTCTTGGAAGAGCTGATGGCGGCACGGGGTCAGGCAAGGTAGGGAAGTGGATTCCTGGGAGCAGGGCCCCAGCGTGTCCACCACCAGCAGCCCTCGGAGCTGGGGACGTGGAACCAGCTCCCAGCCACCTCTGTCCACACACACACACGGAACCAGACGGCCCCAAATGGGAGTGGTCCTCCCCTCTCTGGAAGGAAAGCAGCTGCTCATTCTCCTTCTTATTTCCCCCTTTCCAGACGCAGATCGGCTATCCTGCAGGTCTGAAAGTAACAGACCCATGTTGTTGCCAGACAATGGGATTCTTTTCCCTTACTGGTTGAATCGGGGTCTTTTTTTAATATAGCATATGGAATTTTCAATAAAGGAGCTCATCAAGCATGTACTGAAGGCCAGTTATAGGCCAGGTGGCTTAGCCCAGAGCTCGGGCCACAGGGAGGCAGCCTGGCCAGCTTCCCCTTCCCACAGCTGACACGGGGCTTGTCCCGTGTTGCTCTTGACCGGCCCCAACTCCTCTTGGAGTTTGGAGAGCCCACTGTCTACCCAGGTGCCTTCTCTTGGACCTGGGCGATTTCCTTCAACCTCTCGGTTTCCTTCAGCAGATTCAGACAGTTCTAACCGCTGCGTGACTCAACCCATCCTTCTCCGTGGGGCCCCTGCGGCTCCCATCCTGCTCACCTTTTATGATTTCTACGCAGGCTGGTGCCGGAACCCCATTCTCGGACCCCTCCGGGTCTCCACTTCTAAACCATCTGCGCTCTGCATCCACAACCGTCTTTCTCCAACACCTGACCCAAACCAGCTGAGGCATGTTTGATGGGTGCCCACTCCCTCTCCTATGAAATTATTCTTACTTTTTCTTTCACAAGGCCCTTCTCAAACGGAGTTCAGCTGGACATCCCTCTTGTCTGCAATGACTCCTCTGCCCCACCGACATTCCCGCAGGGGCTCACCCACAAGGAAGCTGCCCAACATGGCATCAGACCCGTTCTCCATCATCTGCCGTCGGGTAGCAGGAGTGAGCTGGGCACCCCCTCCCTGCCTCAGTGGCTCATTTCAAGCCGCCTGCCTGGTTGCACGTTGGCCACGTTACCCTCACGTGAGCATCTCTGTTCAAGGTAACCACATATTCCCTGCTGAAGGGGGCTCATGTGTGCCCAAGGAGGTTGAAGGGGACGAGGGGACGAGGGGACTCTTGGATGGGGGGCTGAGGTGTGGCAAGAAGGCTAAGCACAGTCTCTGGGCACAGAGCACTATCACTGTTCAGCGGCAATGGGGTGGCCATTGCCCATTGGGGATCCTCATGGAACAACTCCACACGGCCACGCTCCAGAGAACCTTCCTGAATTATTTACAGATAATTCACCCTTCACTGTCTGCAGTGAGCAGTCACCTTCTGCCAGCCCATCAGTACACTGCTGACAGGCTTCACCTCCGGGGACAAGGGGACGAATTCAGTGCATGCTGGAGAGCTAGGTCCAGGGTGGAGAAGAGCTTACCAGTTAACCCTAAGGTATAACCTGCTGACCGAACGCTGCCTGTCCCAGGACGCCTTCCACTGCTTTCTTTAACTGGGAAAGTCCTTCATGGTGCAAGAGCCAGTTCGTACCCGCGCCCGGCGTGTATCTTTCCATGACAGGCCCAGGCAGACTGAACGGTTACCTCCGCTGTGACCCTAGGACATGTTTTTCATACCATTCTTATGAAGTGACCGTTGTTTACCTACATGTCTTTCGTTTCCCCTGGACAATGAGTCCTGAGGCAGGAGGGGTGTTTCCTTTATCTTTGGGTCCCTGTGCTGAGCACACTGGCTGGCACAAAGTAGGCACTTAATACATAATGGGGTTGTCTTTGCAAGCATTTCTCTATTTTCTCCCACGGGCCGGCCACTGGGCAAGGCCCTGTGGGTACAAAGCCATGCAGACCATTAGACGTGAGAGGCCTTCTGTGACCAACCTCTGTCCCCATTCAGGAAACATCGCTCTCTGTCCCTCCCGCCTGGCAAGGGGTGGAAAGTCACCCCTCTCCCTTATAAGCCACATCGTGCGTCAGAATGCAGTCTGCGTTATGGCCTGAATGATCTATTTTCCCGAAGGCTGTTAAGGGATCACTGAAGAATGCCTAACAGCCAGAAGTCTATTTTGAGCGAAAAGGAGACGACGGTCACTTCATCTTTGCCAGTATTGTCCCCTTCCAGCCCCTGGGATCCTCAAAGGCTGAGCGTCCCATGCCACATCAGCATGTGCCTTTGTCCCCAGCTGTGACTGTGTCACAAGGAACGATTCTGACATCTCACGGGGCCGGGGAGTTTTTATTTTGACTGCCAGTCTGTTGCAATATTTAGCAAGGAGGCAGGGGAAGTCATTACACTGTGTGACTTTAATATTATAATAATAACTAGCACTCGTTAGCTTGCAAAGAGGACTCAGATGTGCCACACGAACCTTTGAGCAATGATGCCCTTTATGTGCATTTGCCTGAATTCTCTTCAAACAGCTCCACGACGTGCACCATTTTTATCACGCTCATTTTATAGATAAGGACACCGTGATGCATGGAGATTAAGCAATTTGCCCTACGTCAGACAGCTAGTCAACGCCAGATTCAGAACCTGTATCAGATTTGCGTGTCTTCAAAGCCGAGACGCACACACAGCCTTACAAGCGCCCTGATGGCTTGAACCGGCTCCTACCGGCTCCAGAGACAGCCTCCCGGCCCCGTGCGTGTCTTTTCCCACCCCCAAGGGCAGTGACGTCATGTCAGTAGCTCGATCCCGACCTCAGTGGGAACACTTCCCACCACAGAAACTGACAAGCGCTAGAAATCAGGGTCTCTTCTTTTCTTCTGGAGATACAGCTGTCAACCACTGACCAGCACACCATTAGATGTGTGGCTTCCTGACTGGGAGGAAGAAAAAGAAGGAAGAGGAGGAAAGGCAGAGGAATTTCTGTTCTTCCTGAGGCTTTAATTCTACTGACCCACTTAGAGAGTCGCTGCTGGGATAGCTCAGCTCAGAAGGAGAGCTTAAAAAGGAGGTGAGAGTCTCTAAACGCCATCCACTCTACACTCTCTGGCTCCACACCCCCAGGGCCCTTCCCTCACCCAAACCGAGAGCCTGCTGCGGGCCAGGCCCCGTTCTTGGGAGCTGACAGCAAAGGGGCTGAAATCTTTATGCCGAACTTCTGATCTTCCAGTCGGAACTGTAGGACACGCGGGCCTGTGAGTGGGGGCTTCGAGCAGTGTCTGGAAAAGGAGAACAAACAGGAGGAGATCTGGGGACTACCCAGGTCGGGGAAGCGTCCCGCTCACAGGCTTCCCGCATAGACGGGGCTCCAGGAGCACCTGTGACATGGGGCAGAGTCTGGGTCATGTGCTGTCACCTGGCCACACCTGTGGGGAGAAGTGGGCTGGGCTCCAGGTGTGGCCCCAAGCAAGAGACCCAGCCTGAGGCTAATTTCTTCTCAGCTAGAAGACAGCTAGCTAATCTATTGACTTTCCAGTTCAGAGCTGAGAGGGGAGAGTAGCGATCATGGGGGTGAGGCCTCTAGAACCAGTCTTGGGTGTCCAAATCCTGAAATTTCCACAACATTTAGCTCTGAGGTATTTGGTAAGTGGCTGCACCGCCCCTGGGCCTCAGATGGCTACCCTGTGAAATAAATAAATGAATAATTTATATATATATATACACACACACACATATGTATATATATGTAAATTACATATACGTATATGTACATATACATACGTATGTATATGTATATATATACATATATACATTATTCACTTATTCAGAATATATATATTTATATATATAAATATAAATAAATATAAATAATATATATTTCAAAATATATATGTGTATACATAATTTATATATATAAATAATAATATATATTTCAGAAAATATATATATACATATATATATGTATATACATATATGTGTGTATATGTATATATATACACACACACATATATATACAGATTGCTCACACTTGGGCAATTCTATGTACCAAGAATTTGCACTCTTTTACCTCACTGAAACTTCACAGCGATCCAATGTGCCTATCATCCCGAAAAGGAAAACCATCTGAAAGGCACAGAGAGGTTAAGCCACTTGGCCCAAGTTCACACAGCTGGAAGGAACAGAGCAAAAATACTACTCGGCGATGAAAAAGAATGAAATTTCACCATTTGCAACAACGTGGCTGGAACTGGAGGGCATTATGCTAAGAGAAATCAGTCAGTCGGAGAAAGACAGATATCATAGGATTTCCCTCATATGTGGAATTTGAGAAACTCAACACATGACCATAGGGGAAGGGAAGGCAAAAGAAGATAAAAACAGGGGGGCAAACCATAAGGGACTCTTAAATACAGAGAACAAGCTGAGGGCTGATAGAGGTGGGGGTGGGTGGGGTAAATGGTTGACGGGCATTAAGGAGGGCACTTTTGGGGATGAGCACTGGGTGTCATATGTAAGAGATGAATCACTGGGTTCTACTCCTGAAGCCAAGACTATACTGTGTATTAACTAATGTGAATTTAAATTAAAAAAAAAAAAAGAACCCAAATCCAGGCAGGCTGGTTCTAGACTCTATGAACAGAACGCCTGCTCTACTGACCATCTTGATAATAAAGGACAAGACCTGTGTCTGTCTCATAAAGGTATCATGAGGATTAAGAAAGTTAATGTATGCACAGTACTCAGAAAAGCATCTGGCCTTTACTCCTTCCTTCCTCAGTGAGGACAGACAGCCAAACAATCCCCTGGCCAGATTTGTTCACTAATTAGCAAATATTTATTGAGGGCCTACCTTGTTCCGAGCCCTGAGATAGGCACTGAAGATGTCGACAAGCCTGAGGCAGGTCTTGGCTTGGAGGAGCATCAGTGGGCAACCCAGACAGGCAAAGAGACAAGGGAAATGGTGCCCGTGAAATGCGGACAGAAGGATGGGGCCTGGGGGACACAGGTGAGGTGGGACCGGCTGTGGAGGCTCCTCAAGTTCTTAAAATAGGTTATGGCACAACAGGATTAGTGTTTTAGGCACATCCGGTCGGTGGGCCTGAGGGGGCAGCCTGGGACGCTCTCAGAAGAGGGGCTGAAGAGCTGACTCAGGAGTGCTTGTGTGTGTGGCACTCAGACCACACAGGGACGCAATGTGGGGATTGCAAACCCTGTCCCCTGTCCTCACTCTCCCCCTTGGCCCGATGTTAACAGCTCGGCGTGTATCCTTCCTGACTTTTTTCTACAGATTTATTTATGTGTGCATGTATGTAATCCAGTAACTTTAAATGAGAAAGTGTGTGTTAATATCTAGGGATCAGGGACACCTGGGTGGTTCAGTCGGTTAAGTGTCCAACTCGCGGTTTCGGCTCAGGTGATGATCTCATGGTTCCTGAGTTCGAGCCCGGCGTGGGGCTCTGTGCTGACAGCATGGAGCCTGCTTGGGATTCTGTCTCCCTCCCTCTCTGCCCATCTCCTGCTCACTCTCTCTCTCTCTCTCTCAAAAATAAAATCAAATAAACATGATATATAGATATCTAGGTGATAGATAGATAGATAGATAGATGATAGACAGATGATACATAGATAGATATCAGATAAGTCTATGGTTCACAGAGACTCACAGGTCCTAAGATTAGTTAATGAAGGTGCGGGCACTCAGGCAACAGGAAGACCCCCAGACTAGGGCTCTGATGCCTCAGGTTCTGAGCTGGACTCTGCCTCTTACTGACTGTGTGTCACTGGACAAGTTTCTGCCCCATTCTGGTCCTCTCAAGGTTGAACTGGAGGGTCCCTGAGATGGACCTTTCTCATTTTCCCACTCCACAGCTACATACACTTCTCCTGGGAACTCCTTGTCTGTTTCCTCTTGGAAACATCCCCTTCCCCACCCCTAAATGGTCTGAAAGGAGATAAGTTCAGGCCTCAGCTCTAAGGGTGGGCTCTGCGATCAGATCTGGCCAATCAGGACCCCAGAATCCTCTGGCCCCCCATGATTGGTCCTGTGGTCTCCCCCACATGATTTTGCCACATGGTCTCTTCAGCAGAGTAGACAGATTTTTTTAATACCGTAATTTCATGCGAATGTAGAATTGCCTTCTATCGTTAATGCACTACAAGTTTATATCAAACATGGTTTTCTACATCCATTGCCATGATCATATGGCATATGGATTGAATATCTGCGTCCTAATATCCATGTGTTGAAGCCCTAACTCCCAGGGTGGCTCTATTTGGAGATGAGGTCTCTAAGTATATAATTAAGGTTAAATGAGGTCATGAGGGTGGGGCCCTGACCCAATGGGATTGGTGTCCTTATGGAAAGAAACACAGGAGAGTTCCCTCTCACCCCAAAGCACGCACCAAGGAAAGGTCTTATGAGGACATGTGAGAAGGTGGCCATCTGCAAGCCAGGAATAACTCTCACCAGAACCTTGGTCTTGGACTTGTAGCCTCCAGAATTGTGAGAAAATTAATTTCTATTGCTTAAGTCTCCCAATGCATGGTGTTTTGTCATCGCAGGCCAAGTAGACTAATAACACTTGGTTTTTACTTGAAAGTCTTTTCACATGGTGAAAGAATTATTTGATCCGTCTTAAACCAGCTTTGCATTCCTGACATAAACTCTACTTGGTTATGATATATCATCCTCTTTCTATATTGGTGGCCTGTATTTGCTAACTTTGGTTAAGGATCTTTGCATCTAGGTTCGCGAGAGATATTGATCTGTAGTTCCCTTTTTTTGTAATGCCATTGTCTTAGTTTGGCTTTCGGGTAATATTGACCTCATAAAACAACTGAGGAAGTATTTTTTTTCCCCTCTTCTATCTTCTGAATGATTTTATATAAAAGGAATATTATTTCTTCCTTAAATGTGAATAGAATTTACCACAAAACTCTCTGGGCATGAGGTTTTTCTCTGTGGGAATCTTTTATTCCCTCCCAGAGAATAAGGACTTTCTTAATCACAGAGGTAATAGTAGCCAGAGAATCAGCACATTGTTGAGTCAGTTTCTTGAGTCCCGATTCCCACAGAGCGACACGAAGAATGCCAGGGGGTGCCTGCATTACAGGAGAGGAACCCAGAGCCCAGGGAACCCGATTCTTTTAAAATGGGCAGAAAAAACACCTGCTCTTTGCTCAGGAGGAAAGACATCATCTTGATCATCCAAGGCTGTAAACAAACTTGTCCTTCGCATCTAGAAAAATATGCTCTATCCTGCAAGTCTGTTTGCCTTAAAAACATCCTTGAGGGGGACCTCGGTGGCTCAGTCAGTTAAGCGTCCGACTTCGGCTCAGGTCCTGATCTCACGGTTCATGGGTTCAAGCCCCATATCGAGTTTTGTGCTGACAGCTCGGAGCCTGGAGCCTGCTTCGGATTCCATGTCTCCGTCTCTCTCTGCCCCTTCCCCTGCTCACGCTCTGTCTCTCTTTCTCTCTCTTAAAAATAAGCATTAAAAAACATTTTCAACACTGATAGAGCAGCCTTAGAGGACACAGTCAATACCAGAAACTAAGTTGCAAGACCAGCTAAACCCTACGGGGTTTCATCTTATACATGCGTAGATTGGGGTTTCATCTTATACATGCGTAGATTGGTATTCAGCCAGAGACTGAAGGGAACTCTGAGGCAGATTTCTGGACCTCTTTCTTTGCCTAGGCGTCTCCTCTCCAGAAATGTGTCCCACAGATCATAGCTGACTTGGCAACCTCAAACTTCAACTTCAGTCTTCTCAGCTCAGCGGGATTCCCAGCCTCTCATTGCTTTTTGCTCAATCTGGACCGGCCAAGGGGCTCACTTCTGTTGTTTTCCGCCTCTCAAAGATCACACTTCCGTAATGCCTAAACATAATATCTAGAAACAGTTGTTTCATGTAGTGTTTCTTAACTTAGAGTTGTTTACTGTGGGAGGACAGTTCCTATAGATGTTAATTGTTTATGATTTGAAAGAAAACTTCAACATATCTATTGCTGAATGAATGACTGAGAGAATGAATAGCTATGACTCAGTCATTACTCATCATTGAAGCAATCAGCGTAGCGAGGGAAAAACAAAGCTTTGATTGGAAGGGCCGAAGTCATGTGACCACTCCGGTGGGTGGGGTAGATTCCACTCTATCTAAACCATACCTGAAACACATCAGCTGAGACTACTTCCCAAAGTTAGCTGAGTACTTTCCAAAGGAAAACTTTAATATAAGGATCCAGAGAAGGGTGAAGAGATCCTAGGGAGAAAAAATAGCCTATCCATTATGGATACCTAGCCAACTTCTCCGAAACAACCCAATGGTCATCCAAAACCTTCTTGGATTCTTGCCGTGATGGGGAGCTCAGCACTGCCACAGTGACAATCCATTCCATCCAAGCTCTCTCTCAACCCTTACAAAGTTCCTCCTCATATTGAACCAGTGTCTTCCCCTTCCTCATATCTTCCCCATAGTACTAATTTTGCCATCTTGAGCCACAACATATCTACATCTCATTTCCACATAATAGATCTTCATTCAGATATTTGGATCACGTAGAATGATGGACAATGGTGTGCAGGAATGAAATTACACCTAAAACACTGGAGTAGAGAGTCTACAGATCAACTGTTTGAGACAGTTGTTTGGTTATTTCGATGTTAGATGGATATAAGTGGCTGTTTAATTGGCCATTCGAATGAGAACATACTGGTTGTGAACACAGACACTGAACTTGGGAGTCGAATCTTGGTTCTGTCATTTACAGGCTATGTGTCATTGTAAAATTTACTATTGTCTTCGTTTCTTCATTTCTATAACAGAAATAATAACGGTTTCCTATTTGTGAGGATTCAGTAAGATAATACTGGCCAGGTGGGTATTCTAGGGCCTATTAAACAATAAACATTTATGAAGTGGGAGTTGTTCTGATAACAGCCTGAAAAATTAATGGATTAATTTAGTGCAGGCCCTATGCTGGGAGCTACAGTGAACTAGAATGAAGAATGGATAAGATGTCTCATTGCCCTCTATAGGACCACCACCATTAACGTGGCATGTTAAACAGGAGACTAGCGATAAAAACAACAGGCTAAGGAAGCAGAGATGAGAACATATTACAGAGCCGGGCCTTGGAGGATCCGTACTTCTCCGGGTGGCAGGATAGGGGTGGAAGTGAAGGACCATTAAAGACAGAAGGAATTTTGAAAGAAAATTCACAGAGCTGCTAGAGCCATTTGAAAACATAGACCCTACATTCTTGGTCACACCTTCTGCATAGAGGCGGAGTCTGAGTTCGGTGACTGCGCAAGCGACAGAATACAGTGGCCGTGAGACTGTGCTGTTCCGAGCCCAGGATACTCCTTCTTGTGTCTTTGAACACTCACTCTTGGAACCAACTTGGCATGCTGTGAAGAAACCAAGCAAGCAATGGAGAGGCCATGTAGGAGTCCTCCAATACATAGCCCCCGCTGTCAACCAGAGGTCTCAACCACCAACCAGCGCCAATCGCCAGCCCTGTGAGTGAGTCATCCAGTGAGTGGAACCGAGCAGAGGCTTCACGGAACAGAGATGAGCTTTCCCCTCTGAGCCCTGCCCAGACTGCAGATTCCTGAGCTACGTAAATGACGGTTGCTGTTTTAAGCCGTCAAATCTTGCAATCATCTGTGAGGCAGCGATACCAAACCGGAACAGTTGAGAAGGTTGGCAGAATGTTTTTAGACTCGCGGATACTCTGATGTGGGGACGAGCGTTAAGATGCAAAGCAGAGAGCAGAAACTGGGGTTTGGCACAGAGCACGTGAGATATTCTACGGGGAGGGAGCTGAGAACTTTCTGCAGGTTAGAGGCATGGGGATGCGTGGCCATGAAGGCCAAGTGTCATGTAGCAATCCCAGACAGTCTCCAGGGTAGTATTTCCCACGCGTAGTCCAGGAGGAAGATATTCTAGAATCACGTCAGCTCCCTAGTCACAAACAAAACATACTAACATATTGGAGATTCCTTCCAAATAGATTTGCCGCCCCCCGTCTATGCTCTTGTTTCTGTGAGAGCCTATTCACATACTGTAGTAGCTGTGTCCTGTGGGACTCTAGCCCCTCTATCCAAGGGCGTGGAAGATTTCAGAACTCACCCCCTCTTCACTGCTTTGGGGAGTCCCAATTGGTCCAACATGTTAGGCCAGCACAGTCATACACAAGGGCTCGGGGAAAAGAGGGCTTATGTTTTCCAAGAACCAAATTAATGCCAGCAACACTTTGACTTCCACACCTTTCATGAAGACTTGCCAGGCACGATCTGTTTATTGGCGGGTATGTCCCAGGCTAAACAATCCCTATAAATACATGTGCTTTATCGGTTTCCCTCACTTGGGTCAGGTGGAAGGAAGGAAACCGACCAAGCATCAAAATAGAGATAATAGTGCAAGTGGGGTCTATTTTAGACCTTCTGGCCAGAGAAGAGGGCTGTGTGGTGGTGACCATTGAAGATAAAGAGGGGAAAGAACATTCGGGGTAGCAGGAACTTTAGCATGGATAGGTCCGTCAGACCGGCTGTCCAAATCCTACAAGGTCCTACTGAAGACCCGTTTGGATTCATGCTCCTGGTAGGGAGCCAACAGCCCATCACTGAGGACCAATTTCCCAGTTCTAGCTTAGTGTTGTCATTGGTTGGGTTCCCCAGAAGTAGACCCCAACACAAAGATTCATGTGAAGGGGATTCGCTAAGAAGAGTTTCTAGGAAAAAATAATAGGGGTCGGTGGCGTGGGAAGGAAAGAGAAGGAAGCCAAGAAAGGACTCAATACCAAGGAAAGTTTCACAGAAAGTGACCTGCAGTCAGTCCCATGGGGGAGCTTTAAAGACAGCACAGGTCACACCTGGGCTGTCCCAATCAGGGGACACGGGAGCTAGAGTATGTATCCCCCTGCCTCCTTCAGCACTGGTCAGAAACTGCCTCCCTGGGGGTGTACAAATTCCCAGGCATCCCTGGTCTTCTCAGGGCACAGACCAGGCAGACTCCTGCAGCCTGAAGCCACTTTGCTGACAAAGAGATACACAGGGGCTGGCTGACGGAGCTGAGATTACCCTGTCTCCAACGTGTCACAGACACCTTCTGCAACGAGTGTATTTATCTATTTGTTTCAACTCCGCTGTCAGTGTTTATTGCACTCATTACTGCCTGCTAGGAGCCAATCGATACCTGGTTGAACCTCGAGGTATCGCGTGCCTAACCTCAGTCAATACTGTCTCAGAATTACGGTCATGATGAAAGTACCCAGCATCCTTAGCTTAAGCTAAGAAATGATCGTCCTCATCAGTTGTAAACAGACCCAAAGCAATATTATGTCTAATGCAGCAGAAGCTTGTTTATCTATCTGGGAGTCCACGTTCAAGAAGCTTCCAAATGATCCTAGCTGGTCTATACAGAATTTTTAAAACACTCTCCATTTTAAAAATCGTGCTACTGGGATCACTGAAGAACAATTTGCTGCAGTCCACGGCACCGTGCTGAAATGAGAGGTACATACCCAGCAGCTGATCAGAGCAACCGGAGGGTAGCAGGGAGGTTGGACATATATGATCATGGAGACGGCATGCTTTTCTCTCTGACAATGGTTCTCGGTGATTGTTCGCAGTCATTTATTTACCTATTTTGGCAACTTCAATGTCTACCATTAAGCTTTTTAGAAGCTAAAATAGCTAAACTCCAGAAACATTATTAATCTAGAAATAAATCAGGTACCTTCTCTTCTACCAAAGTGATCTCCGATGGTGAATCTCAACCCAAATAAGGTTTTCACCCTAAACGTGAGAGGAAATCCTTTCCTGTAACAAGGTGCTCTAGGATTTCCAGGCGTATAAGGCCTCGTGCGGGGGCAGAGTGGGGATGAGATTTACCGAATAAGTATGAAGCAAGACAATCTATTGTGCCCAGCACTGAGCTGGGCAGTGAGAGCTAAGGAGGAGAAAATTTAGCAAGAACCTACCATACCCCATAGGACGTAGTGAAGAAGAGAAATAACAAGCAATAACAATAAAATGCAGAGCATTTGGGGAGCACCTGGGTGGCTCAGTGGGTTAAGCGTCCGACTTTGGCTCAGGTCACGATCTTGCGGTTTGTGGGTTCGAGCCCCGCGTCAGGCTCTGTGCTGACAGCTCAGAGTCTGGAGCCTGCTTCAGATTCTGTGTCTCCCTCTCTCTCTGCCTCTTCCCTGCTCACGTTCTCTCTCTCTCTCTCTCTCTCTCTCTCTTGAAAATAAATAAACATGAAAAAAAAAATTTTTTAATGTAGTGCATTTTGTACAAAAAGGAAGATCGGGGAGCAGATGTCAGAGGCTTCTTTCCTTTTCTACAGAGAAGGGCCCAGAGAGAAAGTCTGGACATCAGTAACAGTCATATTACTCATGTCCAAGGATGAGGAGTGGGATCAGTGTTCCCATCAGAAGGAACAGCAAAATGAAGGCTCAATGTCAAGAGGCCGAGATCGTGGGGAAGGGCTTGCGGCTTCCCCTGTGGCTGGAGAAGAGGGTGCCCATGGTAGGAAGGAGGTTGGAAGAAATGGCACCAGAAGGTAGGCAGAGGCCAGCTTTTCAAGGCCCCTGGTGGAATTTGGAATATATTCTAGGAGCAATGAGGGGCCTTTGAAGAGTTAATTTGAGATGCATATTTTGGGAGAAAGCCTCCTTGTCTTTATATTTAAACAAGCATAGGTATAACATAAAGTAGGAAAAAATTCACTTGACTTTTTAAGATGAAAACAGATCGAAAATCCGCAACACCGTGTGGCCTGTAACTGGCCTCTGCCCTTAGGGACATTTTCCTGGGAAAGTTTGAAATGCACTGCTTGAAAGTCAATTAGTTCCCCTAAAAGGAAAGAACTGTCAGGAAATTAAGGAATTTGGAAATCTGATTCCTGAAAGACAGAGGCCAGATGCCAGAAGTTTCTCTGAGGTTTTACACTTTGATCTCAGGTGGTTTCTTGGACAGGCACTGATGGAGTCTGGCTTCCAAGTATGAAAGCCAAATCCTGTGACATCTTCACACATATTTGTGCAAGTCAAGCGCACTTTTTTTTTTTTTAAAGTTTATTTATTTTGAAAGAGAGAGAGAGCCGGGGAGGGGCCGAGAGAGCGAGAGAGGAAGAGAATCCCAAACAGGCTCCCCACTGCCGGTGCAGAGCCCAACTCAGGGCTCAATCCCACAGACCGCAAGATCATGACCTGAGCTGAAATCAAGAGTCAGACGCTTAACCGACTGAGCCACCCACGTGCCCTCCAGCACAGTTTTAATTACTAATATCCACTAGTATACTGTGATTGAGGCACAACGTGTTTGAAAAAGAAATGTAACAGTCTGGAGGTTCCTCAAAAAGTTGAAAATAAAACTACCCTACAATCCAGCAGTTGCCCCACTAGGTATTTACCCAAAGGATACAAAAATACTAATTCAAAGGGGTACATGCACCCCAATGTTTACAGCAGCACTATCAACAATAGCCAAATTAAGGGAACAGCCCAAGTAGCCATCAACTGATGAATGAATAAAGAAGATATAGTATACATGTGTGTGTGTGTGTGTGTGTGTGTATGTATATACATATATATATATATACAGGAGTATTACTCAGCCATAAAAAAGAATGAAATCTCGCCATTTACAACAACATGAATGGAGCTGGGGAGTATTATGCTAAGTGAAATAAGTCAGAGAAAGACAAACACCATATGATTTCACTCATTTGTGGAATTAAAAAAAAAAAAACAACCACAAATGAACACAGGGGAAAACAGAGAGGCAGACCAAGAAACAGACTCTTAATTACAGAGAACAAATTGATGGTTACCAGAGGGGAGGTGGGTGGGGATGGGCTAGATGGGGGATGGGTATTAAGGAGGGCACTTGTTATGATGAGCCCTGGGTGTTGTGTGGAAATGATGAATCACTGAATTCTACACTTGCAACTGATATTGCACTGTGTGTTAATTAGCTGGAATTTAAATAAAAACTTGGGGGGGGGGGAAGAAATATAACTACTTTGCATATTAAGAGTGAAAACGAGAGTGCGTTCACTTTTTCAGTAAGTATTTATTAAGCTCCTACTGTGTGCCTGGCACTCTTCTGGACACTTGGAACACATCAATGAGCAAAACAGACTAATTCACTGCCTTCAGGTTGAGCCTATATTCACGGAGTTGATATTTTTTCTTCCCTGATGCCAGGACGGCAGCCAGAGAGGATGACACACATCTATACCCACACTTTCATATATTTGTCTCTGGGATATTATTGTCTGGGAGAAAATGAGTCTTCAAGGCTGCTAAACTATGCAGGAACTCTAAAAATACGAACGAAGTGGATTTTATTCTCAGTATCATTTTTATCCTTCTAATTGGTTTCTAAACTCGCACTTCTGTTCATCGTGAAGTGTGAACAAACCCGGTCACGGCATTTGAGAAGCAATTAACAATATACAATTAGCATCCAACAAGGATATGCTGTGGTGCCTGGCTCCCCAGCCCATGCAGGTCTCTGTGGCCTTGGACCGCCAGGGGAAGCGGACCCAGCCTGGTATGTCCCCTGGGCCGCAGCCCGGCCTTATCTGTTGGGTGGTGTGAACGTGTTAGGATACTAGCTTCTCAGCTAGATGCTCAGTTCCTTCAGCGAATGCGCCTTTCCGATTCTTCTCACCTGGCTTCCAAACAGCCAAGCAGAAGCCAGCATTTTCTCCTCCGAATCCGAAAAACAGGGATCAGTAGAAAGACATCGTCCATACTGCTACTTAGCACAACAACAACAATAATAATAATGAATAATAGTAACAACAATGACCTTCATAGCGCTTCACTCTTCCACAGCACCTTACAGATGACAATGGCTGCCTTGTCTACTATTTCCTCGACTTTCACCCCAATCCTGTGCAGTGAGCTCCACGGAGATCGCTAGGCATTATTACCCAGTGGTTTGGTGGTAGGTTGTTGGTGCTGTGGGTTTGGTACAAGTTTACGGGGTCAAGGCCAGTTGTTCAGACAAGATAGTAGGTCGTGTGGTTGTTTCTGGTCTCTTTTTAATTACACGACGCATGTTCACTGTTGAATTTATATATAGTAAGCAGAAAGAAAAAATAAAATAAAATAGAACAGTAACTTAGAGAAAACCAGTGTTGATGAAGAGCCTTTGAGATTCTTCCCCACGGACTTATAAATATGTGCATGTATATTAAAAGGGAAAGATGATATTTACTCTTTATTTTTAAATGTTTATTTTGAGAAAGAGAGCGCAAGCAGGGGAGGGACACAGAGAGAGGAGAGTGAGAATTCCAAGAAGGCTCCACATGGTCAGCACAGAGCCTGACATAGGGCTCAAACCCATGAACCATGAGACCGTGACCTGAGCTGAAACCAAGAGTTGGTCGCTTAGGGGACCGAGCCACCCAGGCACCCCAAGATTTACTCTTTTTAATTTTCTTATCATTTAACAACATATTAATGACATTTGCTATGACAAAAAGCATAAATTTCTATAATCCTTATCTGATACGTTATATTGATGAACTACAATTTACTGGACATTTACATTTTCAGGCTTTTGCTAATTATGTATATTGTTGCAACAAATATTGATGTATATTACATTTATCCGGTTATCTACTTAAGACAACTTGGAAGTGAAATCTCTAGGTCATGATTTCTAGAGCATTTCTACAGTGATTGTGTACACGTGTGTGTCTTAAGAGTTACATTGGATATATAGGGATTGAGCATCATATTGAAGACAGAAACAGGATACAAATATGTATGTGTCCTAGTTATTTATGAATATGCCCATCTCCCCATACCCAGGGCCAAACTGGATGTTACTAACATAAGATTTATATTTCTTTGGCTTCCCTTCTTCCTTCCTTTCTTCCTGAATAATTCAGTTCAAAATCCGTTTGGCAGGCCTGAATAAGAAAGGCGGCCCCATGGGGATCGGAACCCCAGTGAGAAAGCAGCCAGGCAAGACTGGGAGATCGGTGAGACCTGGGAGGAGGTGAACAAATACGTAAACATTTGAGGATAATGAGAGCCAGGCCTCTCACTATTACAGAAGGGAGTTTCAAATACAGAAAAGGGAAGCTGGAATGGAACCATGCAGAATTGAATTCCAGACTGAGAGAAGCAACAGTGAACACACCTAGCGCCCAGATCTTGGTTACAAAATAACATTTTCCATTCAATGGAACCAGGGCTCCGTAGAGAAATGGCCCGTTCCAGGGCTGGGTCTGAAGTACAAGGTGAGACTATATATCTCACTGCTCTAGAAAATGCTCTAAGTGCACAAGAAGGATGGGGGCACATCAAAAGGACATAGAAGCCTGTTTGAATCCCACTGACAAAATCTAGGACAATGTGCATGTCAACATAAGTAGGGATAATAATGGATCAGGTGCCATTGAATAAAGAATCCGTACCCCTACATTGATAAAAATACATAAATGAATAAAGTAGGAAAAAATCAAAACTCTTCTTTTTCATAGAATGCCCAGTAATACACATGGAAGGACTTACGGAATTTGAAAAATCACCATGTGTGGGGCTCCTGGCTGGCTCAGTGGGTAGGGCTTTGACTCTTGATCTCAGGGTGATGAGTTCAAGCCCCACGCTGGGCGTGGTGCCTACTTAAAACTTAACATAATAAAGTTTTAAAAAAAGAAAACCACCATTTGGCAACGTTTACAGTAAAAATGAATTCAGACAACCATCATGGGTACTAACTGTAGGGGATGTGAAATTGAATGAGGAAGAGGATATTTACATAGTCTCACGCTATCTCCCCACAAAAATACTTATTAATTACAAAGAGGAGGGGCATCTGGGTAGCTCAGTCAGTTAAGTGTCCGACTTCGGCTCAGGTCATGATCTCACGGTTCGCGGGTTTGAACCCCACCTTGGGAGCCTGCTTGGGATTCTCTCTCACTCTCTCTCTCTCTCTCTGCCCCTCCCCTGCTCATGTGCTCTATCTCTCTCAAAATAAATAAACATTAAAAAACTATAACAAGAATAACAAAGGGGAGAAGGGTAACTTTATAGTGGAGAAGTCTGTCATCTTGACGGAGCGATCAAACTTAAAACACTCGTAATGGTTAAAAGCAGAAACATATACCACTTGGTGAGGTGCAATGACAGATCAGAGTCACTTCTGTGAAATTCCTGCCAAAAAAAGGCGTAAGCTGAATCCAATCAGACAAGCTCAAACTGAAGGACATTCTGTGGAATAAATGTCCTGTTGTGTTGAAAACACCAGATACTCTAAGTGCATTTTCTACTGTCAAAACTTTGCAAGGGACCTTGAACTTGGCTAGCATCTACACCCATTACTAATCTACTTCATTTCTATTAGAATAATTGCGGCTATAAATTAAAATAAAAGAACGTCACATACAAAGGAACAACCAATTCCGAAGTCATGAATGTCAAGGCAGACTGAGGAACTGTTCTACCTTGAAGGAGACAGATGAGACAAGACAACCAAGGGTGACAGGGGATTCTGAACTGGACCCTGGCTACACAAGCATTATTGGGACGTTTGGCAAAGCTTGTGTGGATTCGTAGGAGGAAGAAATGTGGGAGTTTTAGGGGCGCCTGGGTGGCTCAGTCAGTTGAGCATCTGACTTCTGCTCAGGCCATGATGTCACAGTTGGTGAGTTCAAGCACCGCATCGGGCTCTGTGCTGACAGCTTGAAGCCTGGAGCCTGCTTCAGATCCTGTGTCTCCCTCTCTCTCTCTGCCCCTTCCCTGCTCATGCTCTGTCTCTCTCTGTCTCTCAAAAATGAATAAACATTGACAAATAAACATTAAAATTTTAATTAAAAAATGTGGGAGATCTTTATACTGGTTTTGCTACTTTTCTGTAAGTTTCAAAGTTTTGTTCTGTTTTGTTTTTAATATTTGAAGGAGGGCCTCCTGGGTGACTCAGTGGGTTAAGCCTCGGACTCTTGATTTCAGCTCAGGTCATGATCTCATGGTCATGGGATCAAGCCTTGCGTCGGGCTCCATACAGAAGGCAGAGCCTGCTTGGGATTCTCTCTCTCTCCCTCTCTCTCTCTCTCTCTCTCTCTGCCCCTCCTCCATTCATTCTCTCTCTCTCTCTCAAAATAAATAAGTAAATTTAAAACAATTTTTAATGAATCATACATAAATGAACTATTCTATTGAAAAGTATTGAGGTCATACACCTTGAAGGAGGCAGGGCATTTGATGACATCTTCGTAAGTCTTTCCTGCTATATTATTCCAGGCCAAAGCGTCTCTTGTTTCCTTGGAATTCTCTTTAGAAAATATCCTCCCCTTTTGGTATTTTCTCTGCCTCAGGATGGCTCCCTGCAAGGTGCCCGTAAATCCGTCTCACGTTGGACTTGCCCTGCCTGATAGTCTCAGGATAGCTGCTGCCACTGTGAGTGGTCTAAGCCACACTGACTCCCACCAGCACTTGCCTGCCTCTTCATTTTCACCCAGACCAGAGACCCGCCATACTGCCCCTCCCGGGGGGCAAAGGATTGCCTTGTGGAGGCAATCTGCCCAGTGCTGGTGCACCCAATGTCTCCTTTGAACCTCGCAAGCCTATAATGGAGATACATTATCATCTCCACTTTATAGATGGAGGAACAGTGTCCTAGAGAGTTTAAAAATAACTTCTGGCTTGAGGCGCAGGTGGGGTGAGGATCCAGTAAACCTAATAAAATAAGCACCTTTATTTCCTCAGTGTGGTCAAGTAGATTGGCTTATATGTTGGAATCCAGCTCAGGAAATCCCGGCAAGAAATAACCGCTATCTTCATAAAAGCCCACGTCTTCATGTTACCCAGCTGGTGCAGATTAATCGTGGCTCCGTGGTTGATCATGAGAGCTACCATTGCTTGAGCACCTACTATGTGCCAAGCACTGTGCTCGGAATGTTAATAAATTACTTCATTTGTAAAATCAGCATCTACTGACATGATCCATATTTTTCTCCTCTAATTTTTTTGATGTAATGGGCTATTTGCCATTTCCTGGTATCGAACCACCCTTGCATTCCTACAATACATCCTGCTTGGTTTTGGTATATCCTTCTTTCGATATGTGTTAGATGCTATTGTTGAACAACAGGTGTCCAGGTGTTGCTTCCATGTGTATAATTGAGATTTCCTTATGTATACTGCCATTCTATTAACGTAATGTTGGCTTTCACATGAATTACTTTAATACTCACAACACTATAAGGTATATACTCTTATATTACAGATAAGGAAACTGAGCTCAGAGAAGTGAAATAACCTGTCCAAGGTCCACACGGCTAGTGTGGTTGCGATTTGCATGTCTCCTTGTTCACTGGACAGGCTCCGGTTCACATCTGTCCTTCGCTTTCCAGACACAGAAAGAATGCCACGCCCAGAGACATTGCCACGGGCTGCTAGCTCAGCTCTGCCTCTCAGGTACGAGAAGGGGGTAGGTTACCTTCCTTTCCGGTCCTTGGTTTTCTCCTCTATAAATTGAAAGTGTTGATATAGGCAATCACTAAGAGTCTTTCTGGCTCTCTATATCCTCTCTCTAGACTTGTTTTGTTAGCGAGTCTTGGCCAGCCACCTCCCACCCCCCACCCCCCGCGAATTTGCACGGAAAGGATGGAAACATAGCATGCATTAACTTTGGGTACATGTATGTGTATGAAAAGGGGTGGAGAAAGGAGGGGGGCAGGGAGGAGAAGAGGGAGAAGACAGGAGAGAAAAGGTTTATAAAGGAAGATAACTTGTCTAAAGGGCTTAAATCCAAACCCCTGCCATGTGTCCATTCTATTCCCAGCCATTGCTATGCATTCAGCTCGTCTCTAGGACATATTTCTGAACAAATATGAAAGTCCACTCTTAGGCAAAAGTTTCTGTTGCTTATAATAACTGGGCTGCAGACTTCTGGTTTCTGGGATCCACTGATACTTGACCTCTTCCTGCCTAGCGACCTAACCTCTCTGACCTACCCTCTGCTTCAAGGTGCCTAGGTCACAGTCTCCTGCAACCTTTTTGGAGCATGTTCCTCTGACCTGACCCAGGGTATTTTCTCTGGAACCTGACCTCGTACTTGCCCTTGGCTTCCAAACACCACCACTGTTGGAAAGCAACTCTCTTTCCTCTTGCCCTGGACCAGCGGGCAGGCAAAAGACAGCATCTCATCCTTCCCCAGTTTGTCTATAGATTTTCTCTCTCTGCACCATGACGTTGGACTTAAAGAAGTGATCGTTATTGGCTTAATGTATTCCTTGCTTAGAGTCTTAAGGGCAAAAAAATAACATCACGCAGGGCCTCCTAATGAATGAGTAATAGGTGAGTCAAAATATTGGTCCTCTTGGCTGTAGGGCAACAGGGAGGGGCCTTTTGGGGCAGCCTAATCACTTTACCCTGGGACTCTATGTACTCATGAGTCGGGGAACTTCTAGGAAACCTGACTTAGGGGACTGGTTTAAGAGAAGCCAGAGAGTCAGGTATCTCAGCAGGCATGATTCTGTTACAGCGTAGACATCGGACTTTTTGTTTTTACTCAATTTTGCTGTTGTTGTTGTTGTTGTTGTTTACCTTCCCACTGTCCTCCTTTGATTTTCCGATCACGACCCGTTTCTCCTTTGAGGAGAGGTTACTGGGTTGGAACGATGCTGCACAAGAACTTCTGGTGGCCATCGTCCCCCACGGGACGTGTGTGTGCGGAGACTGTGCTGTGGATGAGAGCGGAGAACAAATTGCTGAGAGAGGAAGAGGGGGAGGGAGACGGGAGACAGGAAGCCTTGTAGGGAGTTTGACTCTTGCCTGATGTAAGATCCACTCAGATCCTCATTGTTAGAGGGATTTCTATTCTCTGATCCTCATGTTTCCACAAGATGAATTCCACCGCAGAAAAATGTCCGGCTTCCCTCTCCACCCCTGGCTCTCTCCTCCCCACCAGCTGACTGGTAAGGTGGGAAGGGTTTGAAAACCGTTATCCCAAGTCCCTTTAGGAGGCAGGATTAGAGTGTTGGAAGTCACCGTCTTCACAAGGTCCCCCTGTCTCTTGCACTCCCTGCCCACAGAGCAGAGAGGGCGCCTTGTGGTCCCAGCTCCATGAGTGTGTAAAATGCTTCCTCTTCTGTCTTTCTTTCAAAACCAGAACCTTTCCCAATTTGACTTTGTAATCCCAGCATTTACCACCGTGGCGTGTACATGTAAACACACGTAGGTAGGTGCACGTTAAACATTCAAGGGATAAAAGAGTGTCCGGATGGCATCAGGATGCTGTCAGGGGAACGTGAGTATTTCTGTGGCAAATCTGTCTACACCGCACCCTTCGTGGTCTCATCCAGAGGGTGGCTTGCTCTATCTGGAAAATAGTCAAGGACCAGGAATAAGGTTTTACAGGACTTTAACCAGAGTTTCAATTCCATTTGGCAAATAATGCGTTTGCATGCCTCCGTTGTGTGGATGCCGAACTAGAAACACCCCGGGCTCCCAAGCAACTGGGGGGATTTAATTTCTTTCCCCCCATAAAGTCGAATGTCACCTTGAGATGGATTTACTTATTCTGATTAGCCAGGGCCTTTTGAGACCGTTCTGCCCTTCCTTTGATGTATGTGTTGAAGTGGTCTTCCACCAACACGTGGATTGATGGTTAACTCAGAGTACATCAGGAGCCCCGGGCTCGTTCTTGCTGGGTCAAACATCTAGCTCTTCTACTATTCGGAATAATACATTTTCAGTCAACCACTGATTCATTATTATTTTTTAAAACGGCACACATTCCATTTCCCCCGCCAGCATCTCTAGACGTCTCCTCGGCAGCCTACCCTGTCTTTCGGCGGGTGCAGACAGCCTCAGCAGTGTCTGGGTAGGACAGAACGTTTGTTTGCAGAGCAGAACGAGGGAACAAAAGTCCTGCATCTTGTGGAGTGATGGGACGCGAGCAGGTGTAGCATCCAGTCTCGGCCACAGCACGGTGATATATGGGCTCCGATCTCCCGGCCAGCCCTTCATTCTGTCTGCAAGACGCAGGACCTGGAGTCTGGAGCCCGATGCCTTGGGTAATGGAAGCCCTGCCGTGAGGTCGCTGCGAGATGGTCCTGAGATCACATCATCTTCTCTGGTCTGTCAACTTGCTCGGGTGCACATGGTGAGAAGTGGGGAGAGGGGGAGAAACAATCAAAACGAAGTATCTCTGCACCCTCTTCCATGGAAGGCCAGGGCCATGTGGATCAACGGCATAGTACTTTCCAAGTCTCTGGCTTTCCCGGGACCTCAGAGATACAGGGAAGTGCTGCCTCCTTTTCCCAATCAGATCTGTCACCCCTTCGCCACAGGGGCTGTTCACATGCTCTGTGCTCTTCCTAAACCTCCTGCCTTCCAATCTCTTACCCTTCACCTTGGCGGGTGGCCCTGCTTCTATCACTAAGAGGAGAAAAAGCCATTGGGTGGGAATTCCCTGACACCACCCGACACAGCCACCTGCACCCATCCTGTGCTTGCCGGGAACAAACCCTAACACGGACCCAGCCTCCCAGCTTCCCGGACGCTTTGGAATGTGGATGAGAGCTCTCTCTCTCTCTCTCTCTCTCTTTCTCTTGCCCACCCCCCCACCAACCCCTCCTTCTCCACACGCCCATTTCCTTCAACCTTCCTTCCCACCCAGTCCCTTCCATCCCAGCATAAGCCCTCCTGTCCCAAGCACAACTGGGTCTTTCTCGCCTCCGTCACAGCTAAGTGTCTTGGATGAGGTGTCCTCACCTCCTCTGTCCACCTTACATGACACCTCAGCCCCCTTCAACCTGACCTCTGCCCTCACCACCCCACCAACACTGCCCTTGGCTGGCGATCTTTTTGTTGCTAACCCAACTGACACTTTGCACTAGCCATTTCCCTTGTCCACTCTGCAATTCCCACACAGTCCGTTCCTTCCCTGTCCCTGAAATCCCCATTCCTTCCAGAAAGTCTCCCGCACTCCTGCCTCCAACCCGGGCAAGGCACACTCTCCTTTGAATTCACTTCTGCCATTGTTCGGACATGTTACACGTTATAGCATATCACACACAGTCGCTATCCCCTCGTCTTTGTCTTGATCTGAAGGTCTTGAAGGCGGTGACTATCCCCAATCTACACCCTTGAATTTCTTATATGGTGCCTGGCCTAGAGTAGGCTCTCACCGTATGCTTTCAATGAGTGAGTGAGGAGTTCTGAAGGGCTTTACTCTGTTCGTAATCATTTTAAGATTCTTATACAAGGTATTACTGCGTCAATAAGGTGATCTCGATTTAACGATACCTGACGCTGATTCAGTGAATACTATGTGCCAGGTACTATTCCCAGCACTTGCCCTGTAGTATTCATTCGTTTCCCACAGCCGCCCGGCACCTGGGTATTGTTATTGTCCCTAGTTCACAACTGCAGAAGCTGGGGCCCAGAGAGGTTACGCGAATTGTCCAAAGTCACTCAGCTATTGAACGGCAGGGCTCTGCTTTGCAAAAACCCTTCTTACACCCAAGTCCCTTCTCCTCTCTTGATCTCAGAGTTGTGAGTTCAAGCCCTGTACTGGGCTCCACGCCGGACGTGGAGGCTACTTAAAAAAAAAAAAAAAAAAAAATGACCACATGAGAGTGATCGTGCTTTGGAATCCATTGGTAGTTCCAACAGATAAGAGTTGGGAATTCGGAAATGTTTGGGGATGATTTAATATTTGATTGTATGCAATAGTATCTACATTCATTTGAAAGACGCCTGAACCTTATGGTTAACCACTCAATAAATACTTGACTATTTAACAAATAGATGATCTACACACAATGTTTTTATTTATTAATGCAGTTTGTGGCATCGTTAAAACAGCTACCTGGCAATAACCCAGGGCTCCCCCCTCCCCCCTCCCTGCCAGGAACCCGTGTCTCAGGCTTAACACACAAGGGGCATCATCTTAGATGCTCAAATGTCAGCAAATAGATACGAATGTGTGTGTGCCATGGTTCTACATGAGCCTGATTGTGTTTACTGTTCACGACAGTATTCTCCAGAGAAACGGACTAGTGTGTGAATGTGTGTGTGTGTGTGTGTGTGTGTGTGTGTACGTGCAGAAAGAGAAAGATTTATGATACAAAAATTGCTTCATGTAGTTATGCGGTCTGGTGAGACCAAAATCCACAGGGCAGGCCCAGCAGGCTGGGAACTCAGACAGAAGGTGATGCTGCTGTCCTGAGGCAGAATTTCTCCTTCTTGGGAAACCTGTTTTTGTTCTTAAGGCCCTCAACTGATTGGATAAGGCCCACCCACATATCAAGGGTACCCTCCTTTACTTAAAGTCAACTGAATGGAGTTGTTAACCACATCTACAAAATACCTTCACAGCAAAACCCAGATCGGGTTTGATTAAAAACTGGGTCCCATCGCCTAGCCAAGTGGACACATCTAATCACCCCAGACATTTTTCTCCATTTCTTTATGCCCATGTAATACATATGTCCATCTGTATCAACAGATAAAAATACAGACATTATTTAAATTCTGTGTCTGCTTTTCTTGCTTTACTCTGTAAGTGTTTCCCAGCTTGGGGACCACGAAGGAAGTAAGAAACTACTTAAGCTACTTTTAACATTTCAAAAAAGACTGGCAAGGAGGTCCTATGTTTTCTGATTGAAATAGCCTTCTTTCGCTTTTGCCTCAAATTATATCTGCTCCACTTAGCAAGCTAGTTAATTCATACAAAACCAAAAGTGGGTAATTTAATAAGTGCACTGTATTGGGAGATCTTTCGAAACACGCAGTTTGCTGTGGGAAAAGATTTATAGGTGACTTTGGTGGGGAAAATAGTGGCAATCAACCAACACGTAATGAATTCGAAGGGCTTTCTGGTTCGGGTAGCGCCGCCTTGGATAAAACTCCAAATTTAAATTCAGTAAAGCGGCTCTACACTCAGTATCTGTCGGTCCTGTCTGCAAGAAGAGATCCGCGGTTCTCTTAACAAAATGCGAGCCGGGCCGCCCCTGCAGTGACCACCCAAGCACAGAGGGCCTCCCTGCTTCCTTACTTCCGACCCGTTCTGCCTCCCAACCTCCCGGGGTGTGGGGACCCCCACTTCTCAGTCTAGCGTCGACTCTAACTTCAGCCCCCCAGCCCCAAGCCCCAGGGACCGACTTCTCCACCCTCCTCCCTGCCATCTACCTCCGGGGCAAAAGGGCGGTCCATCTTTCTCCAGAAGATCTTTCCAGCCCCACCCCTGACTCCAGCTGAGCCACCCTCAGCCCCCTCTCCTGGGTGTGGGTCGCACACAACCTGGGCATGAGGCACGACTTGGGGCACATGGTTACATAAGGGAACCTCTCACCCGGGAGCACGGAGGCAAGAAGCATCCGTACTACGCATCAAGGCCTGCACTTGAGGGCCTGCCTCATCGCTCTGGACTCGGGGCACGTGTCTGACATCTCCTTCTCACATTCGATATTCGTTCCCTTGGTCTCTGCCCACATGACATGCAGGGTGCCTTATGCCTCTCCAGCTGCCGCGCAGGCCCTCCCACCGTGCCACCGTTTCAGCTGGCTCTCTGGGATGTCCGTTCTTTTCTTTTTTTTTTTTAACTTTTTTTAATGTTTACTTATTTTTGAGAGAGAGAGGGAGAGAGAGAATGAGCAGGGGAGGGGCAGAGAGAGGGAGACAGAGGATCCGAAGCAGGCTCCGCATTGACAGCAGAGAGCCCGATGCGGGGCTCGAACTCACGGACCGCAAGGCCGCGAGCCGAAGTTGGACGCTTAACCGGCTGAGCCCCCCAGGCCTCCCTGGAATGTCCACTCTCAAAGCCCCTGAAAGTGAATTCCAGAGGCATCACGCAGTCAGCATTAAGCAAAACCATCTCAAATCTAGAAATTTAATGAAAATTTGTCCAGCTGTTTGGAAGCAATGTGATAACAGGCAGAAAATCTCTCTCTCACACACACACACACACACACACACGCATATTGGTCTTTGTTTGACTTTAGCCCAGACTCACCTAAGCGCTAGACAGAGAGGCAGGTGGTGGACAGGACCACAGGTTCGGACGCTCACTGCCTTGGTTTAGAGCCAACCTCCACCACTGACGAGCCAAATGACTTTCCAGGATTCTCTTGGCCTCAGTTTTCCCCTCTGGAAAATGGGGATAATATGAGAACCTGCCTCCCGCAGCGGACAGGAAACACAATAGGTGCCAGGCCGCTTGCCCCGCACTACACCTGCCTGGCTGTACGGCCCTTGAAACACAGTCCCAAGGCCAACGAACCCTCCAGCCCAAAGGACTGCCAGATTGCAACACCTGTTTCAGATGCCAGATCGTTGGGAGTAGGTGGGGAAAATGCTAGCTGGTTCTGGAGATGAGAGAAGATAGGGAGGGGGCAGCCGATTTTTTCTGCTCGCGGGACAGAAGCCTGACAGAGGGGAGCAGGGATCAGTTAAGAACTCAGGGAATCTGGGGGCGCCTGGGTGGCGCAGTCGGTTAAGCGTCGACTTCAGCCAGGTCACGATCTCGCGGTCCGTGAGTTCGAGCCCCGCGTCGGGCTCTGGGCTGATGGCTCGGAGCCTGGAGCCTGTTTCCGATCCTGTGTCTCCCTCTCTCTCTGGCCCTCCCCCGTTCATGCTCTGTCTCTCTCTGTCCCAAAAATAAATAAACGTTGAAAAAAAAAAAATTAAAAAAAAAAAAAAAAAAGAACTCAGGGAATCTGGTCTACTGAAGAAGCAGGCAAACAGCTGGCAGGAGGGAGGGAGTGGGGCGAAGGCGTTTGCTGAGCCGACAGATGACGGTACAGAGCAGCCGACGCTGGAAGCGAGTCTGATGCCCGAGCGTCCGAGTGCGAGCCCGGGCCCCGACACGGCTGCGTGGCGTGTGTTTGGCAAACTGCATAACGTACTTTAGGTTCCTTTTGCCCATCTACGAAAGGGGAATGATAATAACACTGACCACCTGCCGGGACTGCAAGAATCAAGCGAGACAATGCTTAAAGCACTTAAAATGGGTGCCCGGCTCAGTACATGATGGCTGTTTTTATTCTACATTATATTGGTGTCCCGTGGCCGCTGGCACAAATTGCCACAAAGTCAGTGGCTTACAACAGCATGAATATTTCCCCTCATGGTTCTGGAGGTCAGAAGCCTGCAATCAGTTTCACGGGGGCTAAGGTTAAGGCATCAGGGGCACCTGGGTGGCTCAGTGGGTTAGGAATCTGACTTCGGCTCAGGTCATGATCTCACGGTTTGTGGGTTCGAGCCCCGCGTCGGGCTCTGTGCTGACAGCTCGGAGCCTGGAGGCTGCTTCGGATTCTGTGTCTCCATCTCTCTCTGCCCCTCCCCTGCTCATGGTCTGTCTGTCTGTCTCTCTCTCTCTCAAAAATGAATAAACATAAAAAAAAATTTTTTTTAAAAGATCAGAGTGCTGGCTTCTTCAGGAGGCTTCGAAGGGAGAAGTAGCTTCCTTGCCTTTTCAGCCTGTAGTGGCGGCTGGGGCTTCTTGGCTCGTGGCGCCTTCCTCCACACACAAAGCACATCACTCCGATCTGCCTCTATAGTCACATCCCCTTCCCTGTTAAGTACCCCTCTGCCTCCCTCTGATAAGAGTGCTGATGATTACATGTAGGGCCTGCTCAGATAATCCAAGATCATCTCCCCATTTCGCGATCTTTAACCCACTCCTTTCTGCAAAGTCTTTCTTCGTAGAAGTAACATTCCCAGGTTCTGGGCTTAGAACATAAATATTTTTGGCGGTCCTCATGCAGCCAGCTATAGAAATAAATAATAGTGTCACAGCAGGTGGGTGAATAGCAGTGATGGGAAATCTGAGACCCAGAATAGTCCGAGGAGTTGGAAGAAGAAACTGGCGTGTATCGAGAGCGCTAATTACTTTCATGATGCAGGTCGTTGTAAGGACTACGTGAGACAGAGTCGGTTCTCAAAAACTGCCAGCTCCTCGTATTATCATGGTAGCTTCTGACTCCTCAAAATTCCGCTCTGAGTAGGTGGTAGTTGCCTTCTCAACATATTTCATCTCTTCCTGTGTATTAGGTGATTTGAGTAGAACCTACTCCATCTTCAGAGTAGGCTGAAAATGGCATAAATACCATGCTGGTCATCTTACCTAAGATGGTCCCGTCAAAGATAAGACTTTTTAAATTATGGGTAAGGAACTACATATATGTATCTTACTACACGAAGGAAGCCAACCTAAAGATGAAGCCAACATACAGGATAAGTTGGAGCTGGAGCTAAGATTATGGCAGAAAAATGGAGCCAGATCCTTGATCAAACTATGCCTGAAGCCCTGCCTCTGGACTTCTCAGGTATATAATACAACGTGTCCTTGATTATTAAGTTACTTGGAGTTGGATTTCCCCTTCCTTGGTACCTCTTATCCTGGAGACAAGTCGGTATTGCCATCCCCAGTTTGTAGGTGGGGAAACGGAGACTCAAAGAGATACGTGACTTGCCAACGTCGCAGAGCTGGTCCAGGGCGTCACGGGGGATTCAACCCAGGTCTGAGCGACTCTTGTCTTCCTGCCAAGTTCTGTGTGGCTGGAGCAGCTGAATCCTCTCCCTCAATGGCTCCAACAGTACCGATAGCTGTCTGACGGGTCTCCACCGAGGGTCAGAAGGTCCCACACATGGAGGAAGCCACACGGAGGAAGAAAGACAGAGCACCCAACGGAGACCGCAGCTGCAACCCCAACCCACAGCATGGACACACGAGGAGCAAGTGACTCCAGACTCTGTGCCACCTGCTGTGTGTTCAACGTTCTCCTTCCCGGGTTGCCTCTTCTCCAGAGACGACGATCGCAGACACCTTGTCCCCGCTGTGCACGAAAGCAATCCCAGCTGCATTTCAACTTCTCCCAAACAAGATGTTAGAATAAACGCTCAAGGGGGAGTGGGACATAATTTGACTATTTTTGAGGCCATCTGGTAAGTGCCTTGCCTGACTCTAAGCACAGTACGTAGGCTATTTCACTTCATCACCGTAACTCTGTGGGTGCTGTATTATACTCATTGGGCTCACGGGGAAACTGAGGTATTGTCAGGTGAGATCACCTACCCCGCTGGGTAAGCGGCAGAGCCCGAGTTGGAATCCCAGGCCTGGATTGCTGAACACTGCAGGTCATTTCTATGATGAGGTGGCCTCCTCTGAAAATATCACTATGACCATTGTCTCTGGGATGTTGCCTAATGAAATGACGTCAACACCATCGGGCAGAACAGCCTAGCGCAGGGGATAATGAGAGAGAAAGTGCCAAAGACACCACGCAGGACAACGAGCAGGCAGTCTGTGGAATGCTCAGGTGAATTCTCAGGGCAATCACGGAGGCCTGCTGGGCACAAAGGTAACGTGGGAACATCTTGGGCACCAGGCGGCTCAAGAGAACACCCTAAGGACAGCCATGATCTCAGAGTCTGTAACTACAGTGTTCCCAAAAGAACGCCAGAGGACAGTCACAAAAGGACCAGTGACTCACGCCTGGAAAGGCACAGATACGTTTTTGCCGGCCTCACAGAGGAAACCAGCCTTGAATCCCAGGCCAGGAGCTATCACTGGGAGGGAGATAGGAAAGGCACCTGCGCATCGGGTGTTTTCTTGGCCTCAGGGATGAGCCAGCAGCCCATGTTTGAAAACTGTTCCGTAAATCAGCGTTCAGACTCCCCTCCCTCCCGCTGGCCTGAGCGAGTCGTAATTTATAACGTGGGAACAGAAGAGAATGCCTGGTCATCTCACCGCCTGCATGCCTCCTGGGATGGAGAGCAGGCTGGCCTGGCTTTCATACGGAATTTTCAAGGGTGCTATCAATTTAAAAGTCAACCGGGGAGGGCTATCGCTGAGGAAGGAATAATGTCAACAGCCCAAGGGCCGCAGGAGAGGTGTCGGCCCTCGCCGGCAAGGGGATGTCCAAGTTTCTTTTCCGGAGTGAAAGGAAATCTCCGCGTCTAAGGATGAAGACAGAGGCAGGCCAGGGGTGGAACAGTTTCTAGGGCCTCGGGTCTGACATGGAGGCGAGGGCAGTCAGGAGCACCGAAGAAGGCGGCAGGGGGGAACTGGAAGTGGAGACCACCTTGGGACTCAGAAATACTTGGGGTTTAACATATGAACACATGAGTGGCAGCGTTGGTTCCTTCCAAGGGCTGGGAGGGAGGAACCAGGTCTAGGCTTCTCTCCTTGGCTGGCAGAGGGCTGTCTCCTCCCCGCTATGTCTTTGGACGGTCTCACCTCTGTGCGTGTCTGCGTCTGAGACCATTTCAACAGGTTACATGTAGGACCACGGTCCACCCCAATGACCTCATTTTCACTTAATTACCTTTCTAAAGACCTTATTTCCAAATATGGTTACATTCTACGGGACTGGGGGCTAGGACTTCAACGTATGAATCTGGGCAAGCGGGGAACAATTCAGCCCATAACGGGGCCTAACTTGTGCCACGAGCCTGTACGTGAATGCTACAGCGAAAACATTTCCTGCAGCTCGGGAAACACCCAGGGGACAGAGTCATGAGTCCATCAGCTAGAGATCTGGAAGACTTCACAGAGAAGGGGACATGGAAACTGGGCTTGAAGGATGGAAAGTTCTCACCAGCTGGAGGAGATTTAAAAATGGAATTCTAGGTGGACCCCGGGCAAGTGCTCGCGCTCAGGCATATAAAGACCGAGCCGTGTTGAAGAGAATTGGGTGGGATGAGAGGTGTGGGTGGAGGGACAGACAGAGATCAAGGCAAGAAGACAACGAGACCGAACTGCAAGGTGCTTCTGGTGCCCATCAACAATATTAGCAGACTTGATCTTCTGACTTGATTCCATGAAACACATTCTATCACAGAATCATCGAGGCCCAGCATGTTAGATCTGGAGAAGCCCCAGTTCAAACTCCCCCTGTTCCAGACGAGAAAAAACACATGGCTCAGAAAACGCAAGGAAATGCAAGGAAAATGCAAGAAAATGATTTTCCCAAGGTCACGGCCGACCGTTAGTGGCACAGACCTTGTGCCAGGACCCAGAGGGGTCAATCCTGTCTGCTCTCTAGAGAATCACACACGTGGGCCCGGAAACTCAGACAGGGCCACGATAGACACACACAAGCATCTCAGGGGTCCTGGGAATTCGAAAGGGTGGAAAAGAATTCCTTCTCCATCACCCTTCCAATCACAATAACATTATACTGGATCCTAAGAGGGGCCAGGAAAAATAGTTACCTCCAGTGATTTATGATCCAAGAATAGAGACCACCTACCATGCTCTGGCCTGAAGCGGGCTCCAGTTCAACTCTGAAAACCACACTCAGTGAGGCCAGCCTGCTGGCTATTTGCCCACGTGCCAGCACTGGGCACCCAGTGCCCAGAACCCAGTAGCCTCAGCCCTGTATCCTTGATCTTACTGTCGTTTATGAGGTATGGGAGGTACAGACTGATTGCAGAGCAGGGCATGATTTATTTCTGGCTCGTCTCTGGAGGGAAATTAATCCCAGATGATGCTGCCAGGGTGGAGGGGTGGTGGCTGAGCTCTTTCCTAGGAAACCGGGGGCAGCTGCTGACCCCAGACAGGGCAACATAACAGAGGTGAGAAGAATCAAGCCAGGACCCTGATGTGGCCTGAACCTCAGCTGAGAGGTGGCGTTGATCCCAATGAGGCTGGGGGTGCCGGAGTCGCAGAAGGTCGTACCCCTCGGAGGGAACATTAGAAGACGGGGCACCTGGGTGGCTCAGTTGGTTAAGCATCTGACTCTTGATTTCAGCTCGGGTCATGATCTCATGGTTCGTGAGTTCGAGCCCTGCATCGGGCTCCGCGCTGACAGCGTGGAGCGTGCTTGGGATTCTCTCTCTCTCCCGTTCTCTGCCCCTCCCCCACATGCATGCTCGTGCTCTCTCTCTCTCTCTCTCTCTCAAAAATAAATAATATAAACATTTTTTAAAAAGAAAACATCTTGGCCAGCTGTCCTTTAACTTGAGGCAGAGAGGAGGCAAATGACTTGCCCACGGTCACAATTAGGTGAGTGGCTGAACAAGCCTAGGACCTAAGTCAACCAGCTCTCGGTTCAGTGCTTTTCTCACTACGGCCCATCACCTGCTTCGAGCAAGACCGGATCGCAAGGGTTGGGGATCCATCACCTCCTTACCTGAAGGGCAGCCTAAGTGACGTCTCCCCACCGTCCCCCCAGCTGCTGCAAGCTCCCCTTTGCCTGGGGTGATGTTTTCGGCCACGTTTCAGGTCTGGCTAACCAGGTCAATGCCGGTGCTGGATTTCTTCGCAATGGATGAGTGTGCGAGATTAACGTGTCATCACCTTGGACCCTGGGGAGCCAGTGTGGACTAGGACGGGAAGGAGCAGGAGTGTGGGTGCCAGCAGCCGGCTTCAGGTCAGGTGAGGTGCGGTGAGTTCCTGGGGTGGCCTTGGGGAGAGGCAGGGGTTGGAAAGTGAGAAGAGGCGGTGCGGGGGGCACGGTCAGCCTTCGAATTTGCTGAAGGCCGTCCCTTAATGGAGAACTTGGGGAGCAGACAGGTGAGCACAAGACCCGCACTCATGGGTGGGAGCTAGCTGGGGGGAGGGGGGCCTTGGGGGCTAAGCACCCAACCTGGCTGTGTTCCCATTTACTCAATTCTTAAGATAGAGCCCTAAGGGTTACTCTGTCTTCTACCAGGAGGTTGTGGGCAGGGAGCTTGGACCCATGAGCCACCCAGATTTGACCCCCTTGGCTACAGAGAACCCTTGTTGGAAGGGGCGGGTGGGCGGGACGCTGCAAGGAGACCGAGCCGGCAGTCCCACGGACAGAGACAGACAGGAGGATGCGGGCTGGTCTCGGGGCAGAAAACAGCCAACGGAAACCGTCTCGGAGAGAGGGAGTTCGTTCTGCTCGGGTGTTAGCTGGTGTTCTTACACATTCGGAATGATGGCTTTGACAGGCCCCATTCGGCTCTCCAGAATAAAGGTAAAATCAGTCATGTCGCGGGCAAAACCAAACAGAACGGATTGGTCCAACCGGTCCCTCAGCTCTGACTTCTGCCTCTGCCCCCAGCGCTGCTCCTGCCTGGACCACCTCCCCATCCCCGCCCTCCCCCATCTGCCCAGGCTCCGCCCCTTTAGGGGAGAGCACGAGGTTGCTATCCATCAGCTGACCCGGGGTGACGCATGCGCACGTGCACGCACACACAAACTCAAACACCTACTCGGATTCTCTTCTCGCTTTTGCATCAATCGGGGTGATCACGTACTGCATCTGATCAAACGTGAGCGGCCAGAGTAAACACTTCGAGCACCGACTGAGCCCGTGGCAGCGAGAGCCTACTAACCATTCCTTGGATAACTCACTCGTTCCCGTTCCTTCACGGGAACCTCAGAGCCGCAAAAACTGGTTTCGAGACTCGGAGTGTGGCCTGGGGCAGGTCACCTCCCCTCTCTGAGCCTCAGCTCCCTGATCTGTACCCCCGAACCTCACGTAAGGCAATCTCTGAGGCCCCTTCCTTTTCTGACAATCTGTTGTCTACACCCCACAGCCTTTCCCTGCATCCCCTGTGCCAGGAGGCCACAGAGGCATGTGGCTGATGAAGGCCAGTGGACAGTCGCAGCGTCCTCCAGCCTCCCAGGGCGCGAGAGGCATCTCCAGAGTATGTCAAACCCCCAGGGCACCTGCTGGGATAGGCTGAGTCACAGTCTCCGCTGACAGATATTGTGATGAACTGTAAGAACCTCTGGGGAGCTGGAGGGCAGGGAGGCAGCGGGTGGAAAGAGCAGGAAACCTCACGTGGTACAGGATCCCAGGCCTCCGCGGTCTTGCTGCCTGTCCCCGTGGCACCCTGAGACTCCAGTTCCCACCCCCAGGCCGCATCCCCCTACCCCTGCCCCTCCGCCTTGGAGCTCGGGCCGGTGCACAGGCCTGAGAGCCAGGAGAGGGTTTTCTTTACCAGCCCACCCAAACATCATCTACCGGCCGCCGCCTCAAGCTTTGCAGAAGCCAAAAGAGAAGATGAGGCAGAAAGGGGCCCGGTGGGGGCGTCCCAGGAGGTCCAAAATGACTCAGGGTTTAAAGTGAAATGCCAGCACGGAGCGGATTCCTGACGAATGTGGCCCAGATGTTCTGAGCGATTTATTTTTGTTAATGGAAAATGGTTGAGCTAATAACCCTCGGAAGGCAGTTCTGTAGGGAGAGCTGAGGTCTGCTATGCTTCTCTGCTCCTTGTATTTATTTGTGGTTTTTCTTTTCGGGAAGAAGGAAAAGAAATTGGATGCAGGAAAAAGGCCAAGTAACAACTTTGTGCATTTGACAGCTGGTACCGAAATCCCAAGCCTAGATTCTTTTGGCCTGATTTCTATCAATTATTGAACATTCACCAAGGTCCAAGTACATCTCATCATTATTTCATTTAATACCTATCGCAAGGACACCAAGGTCCAGGGAGACGATATGTTCTGCCCGGAGGCACACAGCCAGTAAAGGCAGGGCAGAGAATGGAACCCCAAGTTTCGACTCTAGATCCAACATCTTGCCACCACGGTACTTGGGGGGAAATGACAAGGCATCCAAGAATTAAAAGGGACCTTGGGAAGTCTTCTAATTGATGTCTTTTTTTTTTTTTTAAGAGAGAGAGCACATGCATACGAGTTGGGAAGGGGCACAGAGAGAGGGAGAGAGAGAATCCCAAGCAGGTTCCACACTCAGTGCAGACCCCAATGTGGGGCTCAATCCCCCGACCCTGGGATCATGACGTGAGCCAAAATCAAGAGTCAGACGCTCAACCGGCTCAGTCACCCAGGCACCCCAGATCTGCCTGCTTTTTGTCAGCACCTCCATTTTAAGCCCCAAACATCATCAGGGGGTATAGTAAGTTTCCTTTTCGTTCCAGAAAAAGCACTGCTTCTTGACATCCCCAGCATCTCCTGGGTAAGGAGTGATCGCACCGCGGTCCCAGGCTGCACGGAGAGCGAAAGGGCTTTGAAGCGGGCAGAACCAGGTCACAAGCTAAGTTTCACCCTCACCAGCTAAGTGACTTTGAGCAAGTTATGTAAGCTCTCTGTTGAGCTTCCCCAGCATCAACCAGAAAGCTCGCGCTCTCTCTCTCTCTGGAGCTGGAGCTGCTGCATATCAAAGGGGCGCTGCGAGGATAGTGTTACCCGGCACTTGGCACTGAATCGGCTCTCAGTAGATGGTGGTTATTACTATGTGACTATGGAAATGAGTGAGGAGTGAATGCGCTCTCCCTGCTCTGTGCTAAGAAAGATTCAGTGATCATTCAGGTTAAATATAAGGAAAGGCACATGCAGCTGTCCCTTGATGGGGACCGTCCTTCGTGTATGTGCCCTCCTGGGAACCGGCCACCTTGTGTTTGAAGCAATGTGCAAAAGACATTACTGAGCAAGAGAATGGCTCGAGAGGAAGTGTGCTTGCCAGGACTCCGTTACGCTGGCATCGTAGGACCAGAGGACCCAGCAGGGTCACCTGATCAGAACTGCATTGAAGCAACATGAGACTGAACCCATCTCCCGTGATCGATGACGGCACACCTGCAATGTGCCAGGCATCGTGCTGGCAGAGAGAGTCAGAGACACAGAGGGAGAGAGAGAAAAATCTCAAATCCTCAGATTAACCCTCTACGGAGGCAAGACAGGGTAGTGAGAGAGCATGGGCCTTGGAGTCAGATGGAGGTGAGCTGAGATCCTGGCTTAGGATATTCTCTCTGCATGATCTAGGGTAGGTTTCTCCCCTCTCAGAATCTCTATAGAAGCAGGGAAATAGCATCATATGAATTGTTTTGAATCAGATCAAATACACACAGCACTCAGGAGACTCGCAGGAGGAAAGTTGCAAGGAGTGTTAATTCTCATTTTTATTCACCCTCGAAAGTTAGTACCACCCTAGTTTATAGGTGGGAAGGTTGAACTCGAGACACATACGAGGACATGTCCAAAATCACAGAGATCAGAGGCAGGCATGGAATTAATCTGGTTCTCTTGCCTCCGAGTCTATTTCTGTTTCGCGGTGCAATAAATATTCACTGTGCACTTAAGTGTGCCCCACACAATAGGAGAGGGGCTGGGGCTTTCTAGAAGATCCAGAATCCCGAGGGTCTCACATCCTAGTGACATCTATTTGAGAAATATTCACTTCACCCATATCGTATCTTTGGCACTATGGTAGACAGTGGAAATCATTGGTGGGCCCACAAGCATAGCTCCGTCCTTAAGGAGTATACAGGTTTGAGAATGGGCATACTATGTGTATTAAGATGAAGTGTGATAAGCACTCTGGGGGCGGGGAGGGGCGGGAATCCTTCAGCCTGGGACTCACCAGGTGAGTCTTATTGAGATTTCCAGAATGGAACAGAGTCGGTCAGGGAGACAGCAGGCGGAGCTGGGGGGTCCTGGAGGGGAGAGACCAAGCTTTTGGAGAACTGGAGGAAGTTCAGTACAGCTGCAGCTGCAGGTGGGAGGGGCGGGGGTCTTAGTGAGACTGGGGAAGGAGGTCCGTCTGGGTCACGGACAGCCTTCCAAGACAGGTTGAGGAGCCTGGGTGTCTTAATGAGGCCGGTGCCGAACTTTCGAAGTATTTTAAGCAAAGGAGTAGGCTGTACATGTTAGAGAGAGTACTCGATTGCGCTTGGGAAAAGGGATTTGGAGCGAGGAAGAGACAGAAACGGGTAAGAACCAATAAAATAAGGCAAGTGAGGGGCGCCTGGGTGGCGCAGTTGGTTAAGCGTCCGACTTCAGCCAGGTCACGATCTCGCGGTCTGTGAGTTCGAGCCCCGCGTCAGGCTCTGGGCTGATGGCTCAGAGCCTGGAGCCTGTTTCCTATTCTGTGTCTCCCTCTCTCTCTGGCCCTCCCCCGTTCATGCTCTGTCTCTCTCTCTGTCCCAAAAATAAATAAACGTTGAAAAAAAAAAAAATAAGGCAAGTGATGTAATGGAGGTAAGAGCATATTCAAGATATTGAACAGTTAGTCTGATGGCCATCAACCAACTGGAATGAAAGCCTACTGAAGAAGTCCTGAAGACCCCTGGCCATGCCTGGCATCATCCCTGAGGGTCTCAGCGAAGGGCTGGGCTGCTGGATGGCAGGGAGGGGGCATGCAGGAAGGGGCACTGGTGGTGCTGGCAGTGGCTCTTGACCGGTTAGCGTGGACTTATTTCAGTATTTCAGCCACAGGGAAGGCTGTCCCGGTGCATTCCACCGTGAATTGCCAGCAAGGGGAAGGAAAAAGCAAAGCGTTTCTGGAGCCTGGAAGAAGGCTCGGCAGGGTCCATACGCTTCACCTGTGAGCCGGTAACCAAAGCAAGGACTGTCCTACGCTCACGGTCTAAACACAGAACCGATGGCAGCCGCAGCTGGAGAGCATGTCCAAAACCACCTGCTGTGGCCAACCAGACTCTGTCTTGGATTCCCCCTGACAACTCCCGCTCTTGAGATTCTTGACAACCTTTCCTTTGTCCTGACCCTGACCAGGCTCTTGGTGAACAAGGCCACTCCACTTATTTGATTCTTCTGGATTCTTCCATTATGTTTTCTTTCTTTTTTTTTTTCTTCCTCCCTTCTCTGCAAACACCAGACCTTCCCAGCTCCTTTGACATCTCTGTGTCTTTTACAGATTTTTCTGCTTAATCTTGCAGCTGTATGCCTGCCCCTCATGCCCCGCCAGGGCCCCCAGCTCTTCTCTGGGGGAAGCTGGGCTCCAAGGAGACCCTAGGATGGAGTGTGGTGTTCGCTACTTAGCAAACTATGACAATCAGATCAGCAAAGCAATTCCTTCGTTCACCCATTCATTCATTCATTCATTCATTCCAGCTTTCCTGCCAGGAGGCTTATGGGGCTCATCACTGTTTCCAGAGCTCTGGCAGCCTGCCTGGGACCCACCGTGTGCTGAGGAATGGCTGATAAGTAACCGACTACGTGAATTCTTTGAGTATCTACTGTACCAGGGCTGCTGAGGATCCGAGGATGAGACAACACGGTCCTGCCCTTCGCGAACGTCAGTCTATGAATTAGTTCGCTCATTGATTTATTCACCATCAAGCCTTTAGGGTTGACTGAGTGCCCCATTTGTGCCAGGCACGATGAACCGGGAGCAGTTTCTTAGCCCAAGCAGATCATGGTCAAAAAGAGGACGTGGTAAGGGAACAATTACAGCGCGGGAGGCATCGTTAACCAAGAGATTGTGTCACCCGTGAAAAATGAAGACGGGAAATAAAACCCAAGTTTCTAAAGCTCTTTTCGTGTTAGGTATTGACTTTGGCAAGAGGATGGAGGGTGGGTGGTCCTCCCTGAATTATGGGGCCCTAAACCTTAGGCAAGGGTTTTCCAAATCCAGCTCACTTCAAAGGTTTAAGTCTAATGGGGTGGAGGGGAATGCACTTAGACACTGACTGTGAGCCAGAGCTGAGTTCCCGTGTGAGATCTGCCCTCTTTAAAGAGCATTGCTTAGACCCTCGGCGGTTCATGAAGGCAAAGCCTTGTACACGCTCACGACATCGGCTCTCTCCTCTGGCAAGACACAAAGAACAAGAGAAGGTATTCCCAACACAGCCATGGCCGGACAGATGAAAGTATGAAGTATTAGAGCTCCGTAGTGAGCTCTTTTCAGGTATGAAAGTCAAGCCTCTGAGTTCCTTCTTCATTTAAAAATTACCTGCTGAGCAGGGCACCTGGGTGGCTCAGTCGGTTGAGCGCCCGACTTCAGCTCGGGTCACGATCTCGCAGCGCTTGAGTTCGAGCCCCGCATCAGGCTCACTGGTGTCAGCCTATAAGCGCAGAGCCTGCTTCAGATCCTCTGTCCCCCTCTCTCTGCCCCTTTCCCACTTGTGTTCTCCCAACAATAATAAAATATTTTTTTCAAAAAATACTGAGCACCTGTGAGTACCAGGCTCAGTGCATGGCAGTGAGATGTGGTCCTTGTTGTCATGCACTTCGTAGGCAGATGAGGCTTCCACTGTATGCCGGGAAGTGTTCTAAACAAACCAGATGTGGAAACTGAGGCACAGGGAAATTAACTAACTTGCTGCGAGATAACAGAAACTATATACTGCTCTCTGTGCCCAGTTGCGGCACCGAGCTCCCGAAACCCGTGTCCTTTATCAAGTGATAAGAACACCAAGGGCATCTTCTGTTCTACTGAGGCGACTCTGAGTGAGCTCCTGGATGGCTGCTCACAGAGGCTGGTCACCAGAAAGGCCAGGCCATGATAACAAGCTGGGAATTTTCATTCATAGCCCCCCATCCTCTAGAGATGGGAGGGGACTGGAAATGGAGTTAACAATGTGAGGAATCCCCTATAAGATCCCAAATCACAAGGTTCTGAGAGCTTCCGGGTTGGCAAACACATCTACACCAGGTGGGTGACGCCCCCCCCAACTCCGTGGGGACAGGAGCTCCTGTGCTAGGGACCCTTCAGACCCCCCCGCCCCCGGTGTATCTCTTCATCCGGCTACTCCCCTGTCTCCCTAATCATACAGGAAAGCATATATTAACCGGTGAACATGAGTGTTTCCTAGAGTTCTGGGAGCTGCCCTAGCCAATTACCCCATGCCAAGGAGGGGCCGTGGGAACCTCAGATCTACAGACGGTGGGTCAGAAGCGTAGGTGACAACCTACCACCTGACATGAGGGGAAGGGGCTGTCTCGTGGGACTGAGACCCTCACCCGTGGGATCTGATGCTGTAGTGTCAGAATTGGGTTGAATTGCAGGACACCCAGCTACCCAGTTGGCGTCGGGAAGAATCACTTGTGGGGGAGAAACCTCCACCCTTTGGTGTCAAGAAGTAAAGGGCTCCGGGGAGGAGTAAAGGAGACACACAGGGAAGACACAGAAGGAGAAAACGGAGGGTTTCCTTTCTCCTGGCAGGTGGCACACGGCCAAGAGAGGGGGAACAGGATTTTGAGAAGCACGCCTGCCTGGTGGAGCACAACATCCCCAGCAAGCCAGCAACAAGGGGTCTTCACCCAAGGCCAAGAGCCACGTGGAACAACACCGGGAGCGGGGCTGGGGCGCACAGGGAAGCTGCCCTCGAGGGCAGAGCCCCCCTCCCGCAATGGAAAATGGCCTGAGGGCCAAGCTAGAGGAGCACAGAGAAGGGAAAGTGCCAGGAAGTGGGTTGTGCACGGGCCTGCAGGTGAAACCGGGAGCCTGCAGTTTGGACAAAGAGGAGCCGGTGAAGCCTGACTCAGCAGGGGGCGCATGCCGGGCCTGGCCTGCGCCTGAGGGTCAAGTGCGGGAGCACCTGCGTGAGGACAGAGCACAGGTTCACACCCCGATGGGTTCGTCCATCCTTTCCCATCCCCGTTCAGGAGGAAGAGGTGATCCTCCCTCCCCTGTCAGCCCGCAAGGGAGCATGTAGGCAGGCATGAAACATGAGGTGCTTGCGACAGCCCCAGGCACCTTTCAGACCCCGTCCCCACGGCCCCCCCTTGCTCCCGCTTCAATACGGCCCCTGGCGGTGGCCAGCCGCAGACCCCGGCGCTGAAAAGTAGTGCGGGAAACCGGGAAAGCACAGAACAGCACAAAGAAAAAAAAAGAAAAACGATTATTGGTGTTTACACCCCCAGAAGAAAACCATCGCTAATCCTCTGTGGTTTTGCCGTTTCTCTTCCTCAGTGCGGCCTCGTAGAAAGTGCAGAGATTTTTATCAGATCTATGCCTGGTTCTGTAGACGGCTTTGCAACGTGGGCGGCGCAGGGCCAAGTAAACCCCGAGACGGTTTTGGAGGCGCAACAGGTCTGCCAGGGGTCAGCACCCGCGGTGGGGGCAGGATGGGGCTCAGAAGTCAGGTTTTAATGCAGGTGGGAAGCTGATATATATAAATATACACTACACAACGCGCACTCACGTACGTACGTGCATACCGGAAACATGAAATCTCCGGTTCAGAGAACAGACTGTTGTGCACCCGCGGAGCCTAATGGCACCACTTCCTGCTCCCCAGTCCACCCCCCCCCCACCCCCACCCCCACCCCAGGACCCGGCAGTGAGAGCCAGGCGCTACCCCATGCATTGATCAGGCGCGCACCGTAGGTTGGTTGTAAGTCTAAAATTAGGATACGCGGAACTTCTAGGAAGTGGCTGGCTCATCTACCCATTCTCTCCTCCGGAGAAATAAAGTGCTTAACTCTGCAATAAAAATATATGTTGCCGCAGAACAGAAGGCATCTCCAGGCTTTTTACCCCAGAATGTGAGCACATGGCTTTAGGAGATGAGTCTCTAAATCACTTTGGAACAAGACACCATCTCTAACTTCCAAGGCATGTTAGCAATTCTTGGTTAAAAGTCGGCTTTTAGGGGGGCCTGGGTGGCTCAGTTGGTTAAGCTTTCCACTTCGGCTCAGGTCTGGTCTCACCGCTCCTGAGTTGCAGCCCGGCGTTGGGCTCTGTGAGCCCTGGACCCTGCTTTGGATTCTGTGTCTCCCTCTCTCTCTCTCTCTCTCTCTGCCCCTCCCCTGGTCCCTGCTCACGCCCTGTCTCTCTCAAATATAAATGTTAAAAAATAATAACAATAATAAAATAAAAGTCAGCTTTTAACCAAGTTTTCCAGTGCTTTGGCTCAAAAATCCCAGCCCATGCAGAAAATATGGGAGTGTTCATGGAGAATTGTCTCCCAGCAGCCTCGATACAACCTGGCCAACCTCCTGGGGGGCTCTGGAGCATGAATGGTGCACCAGACTGTTCTGCATGGAGTAAAAATGGCCAGGCTTTGATACCCCTGCTTCAAACAGTCACTGGATGTGGGCCAGCCCAAAAGGATGTGCCATTGGCCAAGCCTGCCGTCCGTAATGGGCATGAACCCTGAAGGAGCAGGGACGTGGTAACAAGCCCTTCCTTGGACTTGGAGCTGAGTGGCCCGTCTCCACGTCTGCCACAGCAACAGACTGTGAGCCTTTCTCACATCAGTGGCTCCTAATGGTTGCATCGCACGTCACTGTTCTGATTACCCTGAATGATGAACGCCCCATTATTGAGCATTAGGCTGTTATGAGCTTGCTGCTGTTCTAAATCGTGCTCCCGTGAATACCCTAGTAGGTGGCATCTTTGTATTCCTCCCCGATTTTCTTCCTTAGGACAGATTCCCGCAAGGGGGACTGCGGGGCAGGTGTTTGGATATTTTTAAGGATTTTAATACATACTACCGAACTGGCCTCCATTAAGGCTGCACCGATTTAGACACCCCCGCAGTGGCTGAGCCTGCGCGCTTCTCCTGAGTCCTGCTGACATCGATGACGGGTACACGTTTACGTCATCCTACTCCGTTTTCGTTTTATTTGCGTTTTGCAAATACTGTGGGCACACGTTTTTTTCACGTGCTGTTTGACCATTTTCATTTCTCGGTTTCTGAACTGCGTGTGTACATTCAGGCTTTATTTTCCTAATGGGGCATCTTTCTTTTCTGCCTTGATGTGAAAGACCCCTTAAGCACATCAACTCGGTCTCACTATCATCTATGTTGCCATTGTTTTTCCCAGTTTACTGTTTGCCTTTTCATCTTGTTTACAGTGTGTTGGGCAGGCATATGTTTTCTAGTTCATTACAGCCAATTCCCCCGTCTTTGCCATCCCAGATTCTGTCTTTGTCATTTTGTGTACAAAACTTGATTCGCTTTATAATCTGGATGCGGGACCTTGATTTTTCCCTATTACACGTGACCCAGTTAATTTCGGTTCACCGTGGCAGCCTGCCAGGATCTTTTAACATCCTGATTATGTCACCCAGCGGCTGAGCTCTCCCTCCCGGCTTTGGGGCCAATGCAAATTTGATCAGCCCTCTTTTCTGTGACTTCATCCGAGTCGTCCATCACCCCTTTTACATTTCTCTAATGATGTTCATTCAACTTGTCTGACACGGAGCCAAATAGGAGGCTTCTCTATCACCAACGCCACAGCCAACTGGCCCTGGCCAGCGCCGTGGGAGAGGAAACGGACTCTGCCAACTGGACGCATGGCCTGGTCCAAGATGCCTCTTTGGATCAGTGTTTTCACAGCACCTGTCACCCTCAGAACCATCACCTCGTGGCCACAATCGTTTATTTAGATTTTTTCCTCCCTCCGGCATCTCTCTTTTTTCTTTCTTAGCCAAGCGAACTCTTGTGGAATGACAAGGGACATAAATATGTAGGGGGAAAAAATCATGTATTAGATGAAAATGATTTTTCATGGAACGGCAGTGAGCAGTGTCCAGGATCACATTAGAAATTCATTTCCTTGTAATAGTGGACAAGATGTGAAAGATTGTCTGGTCCCCAGCTTCTCACCCTCACCCTAAGATCATTTTTGCAGCCTGGGGGTTAATTATAACCAGCATTTATAGACACCATCTGGAAATCAAATAATTTCCTTACATAATCACCAATCCTTTTAACACACACACACACACACACACACACACACACACTGCAAGACAAGTGTTGTTATCTCCCTTCAAATACAAGGAAATAGAGGCTCAGAGAACTCAAGATTATTAACCCAAAGGCACACAGTTTGAAAGTATTAGAGGCTGGATTTGAACTTGTATCTCATACCAAATTGCCTCCCTGGCTGATGCCAATGGCCGCATGTTCTTTGAGGGTCATCAGGGATGGCAATCCACTCCTGAAGATGATTCCAGAAGTACTCTAGGGGAATAATTCTGGATACTGACCTAAATTTTCCTCTCTGTATCTTCTTCCCCTTGAAGACACACAAAATTGATCTTCTTGTCCTTCCCCAAGATCGGTTTGCTTATGATCATATCCTCTCTGTCTCCTCTTCTCACATCTTTCAACAGTTCCTTATGGGACAGAGTTGGGAGACCCTTCATCTGATCTGGTTCCAACTTATTCCCATCCCCCATGTTGTCCACCACTGAATGCCACACCCCAAATGGGCTCTAATGACAACAGGACTTTCCCCCCAGTGACCCGCCCACCAGGTTCTCTCCTTCCCTTCCAGGAAGTCATGAGAAGAGGAGGAAATCCCTTTCCTTGCTGCCCACCCCTACTTTCTTTTGTCCCATTCTCAGAAGAGGAGTTTGGGAATAGACGTTTGCCTCTGACATTGACACTAGCCTGGTCACTGAATCCCTTTCCTGCTGTATGACTTTTTCATACCTGCTTTTGAATCAAGCTCCTGTCCTTGCTGGACCAAGCTTCTGTCACCTCCCAGTCACTCTGGAATTCCTTCCGGTACTCATTGAATATTCAGTTATGGAGATGCAGCCCTGGCCTCTTGATGCTCAGAAGGTAGGATGGGGAAAGATCGAAGTTGGGGAGCAGGGCTTCTAAGGGGGGGATCTTCTAGGACAGAGCTTGCAAGGGTCCCTTCTTGAGTGGCTGGGCAAGGGCTGACCTCTCTCCTATTGCTGCATCTTGGAAAGAGTTGGGAAAGGGAGCTAGAAAGGGGACTCCCAAAAGCAAAGAGGGAGGAGGAAGGCGAGGCGCTTCCTAGTCCCTCCACGGTCCTATCTCATCTCATTACTGAACTATGTCTTTTCTTTGCAGCCTGAGTCCACAAGCTCATTTCCCTTGTCCCTACCCTGAGGATAATAATAGTACCTTTCTCATGGGCTTATTGTGAAAATTTAATGATATAATGGCTAAAAAGTACTCAGAACAAGTGCCCTGTCAATGGTGGTTATTACTACTTTCAGCCTGACAGGAGATTTCATTACTTCAATTAACGAGGCACCAGGCAGGGTATGAGAATAACATCCTTCCCTTTTCCCCTCTTGCTTTAGAGTTTTCTCAGACATCTCATCTGAGGCTCACGACAACCCTGGAGGATGGAGCACAGCAGGCCCTTCCTGACCTTCAGTAATAAGGATTCAATGAAGACCTGAAGGGTAGTGACAGAATTTGTCCACGATGCTCTTATCCCCACTTTTCCTTCCGCCATACTGCTTTGATTGTGATGAAGGTTGTTGACAACCACAAGGATTGACTGAGTTGGGTCTTAGCTTCTGTCTGACAGCCCCTAGTTCTTTTTTTTATTCTCTCTTTGCCTCTCTCAGGCCCCCAGAGGAGAACTCAGCAATGGTCCCCAGTGTGAGGCTGAGGCTTATCCCAGTGCCTGAGCAGGTCATGAGAATAGCAGGATATTACTTAGCCCTATATGTTGTTTCATAATTTTGACTTCCAGTAGCAACTCTGGATTCAGTCCAACTCTTAGCTCTGGACTCCCACTTTGTATGAAGAACTGTGAAGGATCTGGAATTTACCCTACCTGAAATCTGACAAGTCAACCTACTACAATTCATGGATGCTGGCAGAAGATGCGAAACTCCTGGTCAGATACAAAGGACAGCTTATTACTCACAGCAGTAGCAATAGCCAGAATATCATCATTGGTGCTGATTCCCTGAACCCCAATTCCCACAGGGCAATGCAATGAGGGCAGGTAATTCCTGCACGTGCAGTGGGTTGTGTTACATGAGAGGAATCCCAAGTTTAAGAAACGCTAGTCTTTCAAAGGAGCTACAGGCAAATCTGCCCAAATTTGTCCTGAAGAGAGACATGACCAGTCAGCAAACAGATCTGCCCTCTGCCCCAGAAGGAGGCACTGTCTCTTCAATTCCAGAGCTACTTGTTATACAAACCATCTTGCAAAGATAGTTGGCAACAAAAGCTCTCAGTGCCTCTGCTCACAAGATGTGCAGGAACTTGAACTTGACTCCCATTACCTTGTCCACCCCACCTCTGTGGTCTGTCTAGTTGTTCCAGTCATGAGTTCTGGGACACTCTCAATAGCCATGGCCTTCCTGGGCTCATCATGGTGATGTTATGAAGTCAAAAGCCAGGACATTTTTGGAAGATGAATCTGCCTTGTGCTGCCTGCTGGCACCAGGGACACAGGCAATGTGCCTGGCTGCTGGAGGAAAAATGAAGTGTGATCCAGGGTTTTGAAACCAGTATGGACGGGAGTATGAAATCTGAGTGGGTCAGAGGAGACACTGGCATGATTTGTATAACGACGTCCTAACACATTTCTCTAATGATGAAAGTTAATGAGTCTCTAACAATGAATGTTGATTAACCGCAAGGCATGAGCAGTTAACCAATGTGCGTTTTCATGATGTTTGTTTTTCACTTGAAGTTTGTGAATACAGGTGGACAAGGGCAGAGCTGGCTCAGATCCTGGAAAAGTCACACCAGTTGAGCTGACCTCTCACTTCCGCAGCTCATCAAAACATCCCTCCATTCTTTTACCTATTAGTTGAAAACGTATTATAGTGTTTCCTATGTGCTGGGTTTTTTTTTTTAATTTTTTTTAATGTTTATTTATTTTTGAGACAGAGAGAGACAGAGCATGAATGGGGGAGGGTCAGAGAAAGGGGGAGACACAGAACTGGAAGCAGGCTCCAGGCTCCGAGCTGTCAGCACAGAGCCCAACGCGGGGTTCGAACTCATGGACCGTGAGATCATGACCTGAGCAGAAGTCGGATGCTTCACCGACTGAGCCACCCAGGTGCCTCCTGTGTGCTGGGCTTTTAAGGCGAAATACTGAACACCAAAAGCAGACTGTTCAGACTGTTAGCCTGACTACACTGAAGCGACCTGGCATGAAGTTTCCACTACTCTGCCAGAGCATTGCCAACGCATACACCCTGTGCTGTAGCAATTCCACATCTAGTGATTTATCCTATGGAAAGAATCAGAGATTAACCAGATAGCTTTCCTGAGGATTAAATAAACTAATACAAACAAAGTGCTAAGAACAGTATCTGACTCAGTAGATTTCATTTAAATGCTCAGTTCAGTTTCGCTTATAAATGAATAGAATTTAGATACCCTAAATATCCAACAATAAAGGATTCTTTAAGTAAATTACAAAATGCACCTAAAATGAAGTGTAATATGGGTATTAAAACCATATAGTACTGGGCTCTGCTTATGTTTATGATGTAGAATGAAAGACTATTGCACTGGCTATAACAATAAGCACTGATCAACTATAAACTAAAAAAACCACAAATATCTAGGAATAAATTAACAGACGTGAAGACCCTACACTGAAAACTATAAAACACTTCTGAGAGATAAAAAAAGAATGACATATTGTATTAACGTACTGAAATATTTACTTTTGTTAAGATGTAAATTCTCCCCAAAGTGATCTATAGATTCCGTGACTTTCCAACCAAAACCTCAAAAGGTAAACATTAATAAGCTGATTCTAAAATATAAACAGAAATGGTAAGAATCTAGAATAGTCAAGATTTTTTCTTAAGAACAAAGTTATTGGACTCATGTTAGCATATTTCAAGCTATACTATAACTTCAGTGGTTTGTTATGAGTAGACAAATCCATGGAAATGCATACAGAGTCCAGAAATAGTTCAATATACATCTGATGACTGGTTTCTTGACAAAGGTATCAGGACAAATCAAGAGACACAGGAAAGTCTTTTCAATAAATGGCACTTGAAACAACTGAATATATGTGTGCAAACAATGAGTCTTGATCCCTGTCTCATACCATCAACAAACATTAATTCAAGACGAATCACTGACATGTGAAAACTAAGCCATAAAGCTTCTTCATGAAAACATGAGAAAATATCAGAAATAATCATGAAAACTTGATATGTAGGACTTTATCAAAATTAAAACTCTGTTCATCAGAAGACATTGGTAAGAAAGTCATACAGCAAGCCAAAGACCAGGAGAAAATATTCATAATACATGTATCTGATGAAGAGTCTGTATCTAGAATATAAAGAATTGTTACAAATTATGATAGTAAAAGACAGATGTCCCAGTTTTTTAAATGGGCAAAAGACTTGAACAGGCACTTCATGAAAGAAGATAGTTTAGGAGGAAGTAAGCATCTGCAAAAATGCTAATTTCATTGTTGCGAAAGAAATGAAAATTGAAAACCATAACCAAAGAATGCCCACCAAATACCTGAAATTAAAAAGACTAACAAGACCATGTTGGCAAGCATATGGGTGAATGTGGAAATTCTCATACTGGTGAGAGTGTAAGTCCACAGAACCACTTAGGAAAAATGTTGGGCAGTTTCTAATGAACTTAAACATTCACTTACCCTCTGATGCAGCAACCCAAGAGTATATGGGAGTGCATTTGTCCACAAAAAGATTTGTACAAGACTGTTCATGTTATGGACTGAATGCTTTTGCCCCACCCCCAAATTCAAATATTGAAACCCTACCCCCCAATGTGATGGAATTAGGAGATGGGGCCTTGGGGAGCTGATAAGGGTTAGATGAGGTCATGAGGGTGGGGACCTCATGATGGGATTAGCGCCTTCGTAAGAGTCAGGAGAGAGCTTGCTTCCTATCTCTTCTCTGCCATGTGAGGATATAACAAGATGTTGGCAGTCTGCAACCAGGAAGAGGGTCCTCACCAGAATTCGATTGTGCTGGCTCCCTGACCTCAGACTTCCAGCCTCCAGAACCATAGAGAACAAATTTCTCTTGTTAATAAGCCATCTAGTCTATGGTATTTCTGTCATGGCAGCCTGAACAGACTAAATCAGCCCATAATTGCCTAAAACTGGAAACTCAAATATCCATTAGTAAAAGAATCAATAATCCATTTGTGGAATATTCATACAATGCATCGACTTTTTGTTTTAATGGGCACCGGATGCATGCAACGACAAGATTACTCCCAAAAACAGTATGTTGAGGGAGCGCCTGGGTGGCTCAGTCGGTTAAACGTCCAACTTCAGCTCAGGACATGATCTCACGCTTCGTGAGTTCGAGCCCCACGCCGGGCTCTGCACTGACAGCTCAGAGCCTGGAGTCTGCTTCAAATTCTGTGTTTCCCCACCCCCCTTCTCTGCCCCTCCCATGCTTGTGCTCTCTCTCTCTCTCTCTCAAAAATAAATAAACATTAGAAAAAAACAAAAAACATTATGCTGGGCCAAAGAGGAGGGACACACAGAGTATATACTAATGTTTCCATTTAAATGAAATTGAAGAATGGGCAAAATTCATCCAGAGTGATAGAAACCAAAATATTGGGTTAAGGTGGGGGCCTGGGGGCAAGGAGTATATTAACCAAAAAGGGGCATGAGGAAATGTTCTAGGGTAATAGAAATGTTCTATATTTTGATATGAATGTAGACACATGAAGATAGATGACAGATAGATGACAGATGGATAGATAGATAGATATGTTGTAAGTCACTGAACTTTAAGCTAAAGATTTGTGAATTTTACTGTATGTAAAATATATTTCAGTAAAATCCTGAAAAAGAACTCGTAGATATGGCATGGGAGCATGCGTGTGACATATTATTAAATCAAAAAGAAAGCACCTGTATAATAGTACACAGAATGACTTCAATTTTGTGAAACACCCAAAGAAAACCAAGCGTATCTATGAGGGTTTCTTTTTTCTTCATCCAGATCTTGCCCTTTGCTTCTCATCACAAGAGGCTTCTTTGGTAACTCAGTGAGGAGACAGGATATTTTGATAACATAAGAATGTCTCCACGTGATGCTATGGGAGGGGTTTTCGATTCCAAACAGAACACTTGGCTCCTCTGCCAGATGTTCTGCCCTAAAGATCTGAAAGATCCAGAAGCCTCCTCAAACAAGGAGGGGAGGGAGAGAGAAGAGAAGGTGGAGAGGGAGAGAGAGAGGAGAAACAATGGGGGATGTAAGGGATGCTGAAGGGACCCAGCAAAAGGGGGGTTCCTGGCCCTGCTCGCCTTCCGAGCCAGACCACACACATTAAAAAAATGACACCTGGCAGAGAGTCACAAATGCCTCATCTTCTGGATGCCACGTTTGTTTGTGACAGGTTACTGCTTAAAATGTTTTTCTTGCTGGTAAGGAGCTGTTCTTGCAGGACTTTCCAGAAAGTTTTTGAATAAGTTAGAATAACAAAGGCATGGGGAAATGTCTGGAAATTTGTGGACCAACCTATTGTTAAAAACAGGACAACAGAGAGGCGCCTGGGTGGCCCAGGCAGTTAAGCGCCTGACTCTTGATTTCAGCTCAGGTCATGATCTCACGGTTGTGGGATCGAGCCCCACATCGGGCTTAGTGTAGAGCGTGGACCCTGTTTGGGATGCTCTCTCTCTCTCTCTCTCTCTCTCTCTCTCTGTCTCTCTGCCCCTCCCATTCTTTCTCTCTCTCTCTCTCTCAAAATAAATAAATAAATTTAAGGGGCTCCTGGGTGGCTTAGTCTGTTAAGCGTCCAACTTCGGCTCAGGTCATGATCTCGCGGTTTGTGGGTTCGAGCCCCACCTCAGGCCCTGTGCTGATAGATCAGAGCCTGGAGCCTGCTTCAGATTCTGTGTCTCCTTCTCTCTCGGCCCCTCTCCCAGTCGCACCCTATCGCTCTCAAAAATGAATAAACATTCGGGGCGCCTGGGTGGCGCAGTCGGTTAAGCGTCCGACTTCAGCCAGGTCACGATCTCGCGGTCCGTGAGTTCGAGCCCCGCGTCGGGCTCTGGGCTGATGGCTCGGAGCCTGGAGCCTGTTTCCGATTCTGTGTCTCCCTCTCTCTCTGCCCCTCCCCCGTTCATGCTCTGTCTCTCTCTGTCCCAAAAATAAATAAAAAACGTTGAAAAAAAAATTAAAAAAAAAAAAATGAATAAACATTCAAAATACATATGTTTAAATAAATAAATAATAAACTTAAAAAAAAACAGGACAACAGAATTTCCATTTATAAAACAGATAAGTCACAGGGATGAAAACTACAGCATAGAGAACATAACCAATAATACTGTATTAACTCTGAAAAGTGACCGATGGGGATTACACTTATTGCGGTAAGCACTGCGGAACGTGTAGATTTGTCAAATCACTATGTTGTACACCTGAAACTAATACAACATTGTATGTGAACTATATTTCAATTAAAACAAACAAACAAACAAACAAGTAAATACTAAGAGAACAGGCCCAAAATGGAGTCGCTCATGCTAAGCCTCACGTCACCCAACTGAGACTTAACCTTAATGGGAGTTTCGGCTCTCCGAGAAATGAAATCTTAAACCAGTGCTACTCGGTGGTCTGCCTGATAGACCCCTGCCCTCTCCTAAAGGAAAGTAAGCTTGCAATAGCCAACCTACTTCTTTGCCTAGTTATCACTTCCTCATTCCTGCTCCCGTCCACCTATAAAAGTCTTTCATTTTGTACAGCTCCTTGGAGCTCTTTTCTTTCTGCTAGATCGGATGCCAGATAAAGCCAACAAAATCTTTACAATTTAGCCAGTTAAATTTTTTTAACGCTGTCAGCGGTGGCCCCATAGTCTGACACGCACGGTAAGAGCCCGCGCCGTGTGCACCTTCCAGGAAAGCAAGCTGACGCCCAGGGTCCGACCTCGGTAACCCTCGGCTGCTGCCCATTCTCCCCAGACTGTCCTTTTACCCACAGCCCAAGAAGACTGTTACCAACAGTGCGTCTCATGCTGTAACGTGAATACAAATCACCCGGGGATCTTGCTAAAATGTGGATTCGGATTAAACAGAGATGGGGTGAGGCCTGAGATTCTGCACTTCTAATAAGCTCCCAGGTGATAGCAAAGCCACTGGTCCATGGCTCATACCTGGAGCAGTGAGGCTAGACCAGAGGTTCTCCTCTCTGGCTTCCTACTAGAATCAGCTGGACACGTTTAAAAACTGACACCAAAGACTCCCCCCTTCTTTCGAGGATTTAACTAAAGAGCATATGCATATATCTGACATTGGACTCGTATCCCTAATACATAATGAATTCTTACAACTCCATAATTAAAAAGACAAACACGCCAATTTTTAAAATGGGCAAAAGGCTAGTCAAGGGACGTGCACTTGCCGTTCCGGGTCTGAAGTGGTCACCTCTAATCTGAATCTGTAATCCGAGGCCCCGAAAGATCGAGCTGCACAAAGACCGGAGAAATGATATTCCTGGCAGAGGGATGGACTTAGGCAAAGAGCCGAAGAGGGGAATGAGTTTGGTGCGTGAGCAGAGAAGGGAGAGACGTATGAGACCAGTTAGGGGTTTGTAACCCAGAGCGCAAGGGATCTGAACACAATCTGATGTGTCTTTGTAAACCATCATTCTCCGCTGTGCGGAGAATAGAAGGGGAGGCAGGAAGGGGGTAGGCGTGGAGAAGAAGAGGAAGGTTTGAAAAGCCGTAGCAGGAAAACACATGAGAGGGTCTGTGGCTTGGGCTCAGTGGAGCAGAGGGAAGATGAATGTGCAGAGGTTGGCGACGTACCCGAGAAGGAGTCCAGTTGCATAGGTTGGTCACAGGCTAAGCCACCGGGCACAGTCTCCTTCGCTCATTCTTCCAACAAATATTAAGTTCTTGCTCTGTTCCAGGCACAGAAGTAGCAGCTGGTGACGTGTCCATTAACAAGGCAGTCATGGTCCTTGCTCTGACTGAATTTCCATCAGGAAACAGATAACTAAGCAGAGTCCAGAGAGTTTGATATTAAACAACTTATTATACAAAAAAAAAAAAAAAAAAGATTGAATGCCCTTTGTGTACCACAGATGTGTACCACATTCAGAAGTACACTGCCTAAAGGCATGCGTAAGGGATCTGATATACTCTGGGACTTCAGGTAAGGCCTTTGTTGCCCAAAGTATGCTTTGAACAGAGCTAGGAAAAATTAAAGAGGTAAAAAAGTTGAGACAGAGGACCCAGTATGTACCAAGTCCCTGAATGGGATTCGGCACAGCTTTTTCAGGACCTAAGACAAGGGCAGAGAACGAAGGGGAGAATACACTGGAAATGAATGACATTCTCCAGGGAAGCCTGTCCATTGAAAAGAGCAAAAATAATTTTTTTGATATTGTATAATAAAAACATCAATAATCGGGATTCCCAATACCCAGGTAAAAGATCCATTCAAAGTACAAGATAGACCCGTACATTTCACTGGAACAGAATCCCAAAAAAAAAGATTTTAACTGCAAGGTAGCTGAGTTTTCTGTGTTCTTTGAGCACCGGTGAGGATATGGCTTTAAATGGTTAAATCTGGGCCATGCTTAACTGTCCCAAATTTTATGCTATGTTTAGTGCCAAGATGGCAATTTTGGAGGGGCTAAATTTGGATCCCTTTGACTTCTTCACAAACTCAAGAGTCATGCTCTACGATGTAGTCCCAAATTGAATCCAGACTGTTGAATATATATGAGGGATAAACCTTTCCTAAGAGGTCATTTGTTGGGTCAAAGCAACTCTACAGTGAGATCCCACTGAAACAGCCACTGAGGAGTAGGACCATGCCAGGGGTCACCTACTACTCACCAGGATGGCCATACCAATTGTTAATGGCTTGGCTAGCATCTGTTCCAAAAGAATCAGAATCACATAGGTGTTATTCATTCAGTCAACAAATATTTACTGAGCTCCTAGTATGTGCCAGGCAAGGGCAGATTTGCTATGAAGGTAATCGAGTATAACCTTCGGGGCCTCTCACTTTCAGGGGCCCCTCCAAGGATTCATACAGTCATGGGTGTTTATGAAGTACATCAAGTTCGATGCTTTAGCCATAATTGGTTAAGACCACTGTCTCTCCAGTCTAGCCTTCTCTTGTTCATACATTCCCTCATGTTGATTGTTGTGGGAGTAGTTGCGTCATTTGGGGAATTTGGCTTAAGTTGAGATGTGGAATCATTTAGTGCGAGCCTAGTGGGGTATATTTATGTGGTTGCGGTCACGTCCATGCGTGATTACATTATTGTTAGTTGTACCATAAAGGCATGACTTTCAGAGATGCTCTAACTGCCCACTATGCCAACCCACTCAGAATCACAAGGCAAATAATGTTCAGAACCGGAAACTGTTTATTGAGAGGCACATCCACTTATAAGACTGGAGAGTCTTTCCAATATCCCATAATTCTGATGCCAGGCATCAAGATATGGTTCCTGGCATCCAAAATATGGGATACTGAATAACAAACAGGTGCAAAAGGACTTTGTGGAAAATCCTTCCTAATTTTATAGCTCACATACAAAATGTATTTGACAGAATCTTCCCAACTTTGACATTGCCAGTAGCAAATTGTGAAGCTGGAAGAACCTCTGCCGGAATATCATCAATTAAAAAAGCAAATTTCGGGGCGCCTGGGGGGCTCAGTCGGTTGAGCGTCTGACTTCGGCCCAGGTCATGATCTCGCGGTCCATGGGTTCGAGCCCCGCATCGGGCTCTGTGCTGACAGCTCGGAGCCCGGAGCCTGTTTCAGATTCTGTGTCTCCCTCTCTCTCTGACCCTCCCTTGTTCATGCTCTGTCTCTGTCTCAAAAATAAATAAACATTAAAAAAAAATTTAAAAAGAAAAGCAAATTTCAACAACCATACTGGAAAAAGACTGAATTGTCTTTATGTTCTCCATATACAAAATATTACAAATGTTCCTGCTTATTCTCCGAGTTACTGAGAAGTATGTTGAAATCTCTCACTCTGGCGGCAAACTTCTGTGTTTTCCCTTGTGGTTTCATCAAATTTAACTTTATACACATTTGGGACAATGTTAGTAAGCACATGCAAATTTGGAACTGTTGTACCTTCCTGGAAAATTGAACCTATTTTTATTACAAAATGTCCTTTTTTACATCTTGTAATTCTTGGAATTTAAGCTGCTCAGTCCAATATAAACATGATAATACCACCTTTCTTTTCATTTTTCATTCTTCTGTTGTAACTGCTCTGTAAATAGCCTTAGTTTTAAACATGACTCTTTTAAAGATAATATGCCTGAGATTTTTTTTTAAATCCATTCTTACCATCTGTGTTTTTTATTTTTTTAATTTTTTTTTTAATTTTTTTTTAACCTTTATTTATTTGTGAGATAGAGAGAGACAGAGCATGAACGGGGGAGGGTCAGAGAGAGGGAGACACAGAATCTGAAACAGGCTCCAGGCTCTGAGCTGTCAGCACAGAGCCCGACGCGGGGCTCGAACCCACGGACTGCGAGATCACGACCTGAGCCGAAGTCGGACGCTTAACCGACTGAGCCACCCAGGCGCCCCTGTTATTGTCTATTTTAAATATGTGTGTGTGAAATTTTTAATTACACATAGAAGAGGTAATTTTCCTTTTTTCGGAAGAATACTTTTTCACATTTCTTTCAGTGTGCGTGCTATACTCTCTTTTTCTGAAAATGTCTTATTTTGCCTTCATTATTATGAGATATTTTCAATGGGTATAGCAGTCTTGGTTGGCAGATTAACATTTTTTTTCAGCTTTATTGTTTCTGTTGATAAGTTAGATGTCATCTTATTTTTGCTCCTATGAAGGTTACAGGGCTTTTTTCATCCAGCTGCCTTTAAGATTTCACCTTTGATGTGATTTTTAGCAGTATCGCTATAAGGGATTTGAGTGTATTTTCCTTGATATCTATCCTGGGCATGTTTGTCGGACTTCTTGACTCCATGGTCTGATGTCTTTTATATATTTGAAATACCCATCATTGTTTCTTCAAATATCATACCCCACTCTCTGGACTTGGACTCCAATTTTGTATTGGTTAGTTCTCACACACTTTCATTTATGTTCCTCACCTTCCGATTTTTTTCATCCTTGCTTCCTCTCATTTCATTCCAAATATTTTCTTCCAAGCAATCTTCTGGTTGACTATTTCTCTCTTTAGTTGTCAAGTGTACTGCTTAACTCCTTCCACAGAGTTCTGAATTTTATTTGTTGAATTTTCCATTTTTAGAATTTTCATTTGGTTTCGATATAGTTTTCTGCTGGTATTCTTAATTATGTCTTTTATCCTCTCGAGTAAGGTAAGTGTGGCTATTTAAAAGTCAACTGTGGATCTGCTCTTTCTTTTGCTTTTGTTAGTTTTCATTCATGTGGTCATGTCTCCTCGTATGTTTATTTGGTTTTTATTGTGTTCCAGGCATTGTTCTTATAAAAATAGTAATTAAATAAATGTGAGGCCTAAGATGAGTCTATTGTCCTCCAGAGAGAACCTATGTTTGCTATTTCCAGGAAACTTGAGACACTAGTCCTCCAGGATCACCTAAATCCAATCTGAGACACTGAAACATTTCAAAGTTGAGTCCCTAATCTCTGAGAGGGCCTAGTTCTGATTCATCCTTATTCCATTCAGTGTCCCACCCAAAATTAGGGATATTCACTGGATCCCCTCGCCATTTTCCTTGAGAGACAAGAGTGCTATAGCCCTAAAGCTTTTTGACCTTTCTCTTGAAAACTGACCTATGTCCCTAGAGAGAAAAGTAGCCCCAGATACTGAGATTATATTCCTGAGCTGTTATCCTTTTGTGGGCAGTGGCATGGTGACTTTTTTGCTATCTTGTCAGCTATCTGTTGCCTTTGAGAATATTTTTAAAGATATTATGTCCAGGTTTCCTAGCTGTCTTAGGTAGAATCACTGATTATCGGTACTTAGTCTGTTACTAGGTCAAATGTATTCTTTCTTCCTAAAAAGTGTATTTAAAAGTCATTTAAAGGATTTTTAATGGGTGGGCAAAGAGGTTCATTTGCTTCACTTACCTTCTTGATTTTTGTGATTTACAATTATCTCTGTATCAACATATAGGACAACCCCTAGCACACAATGGGTACCCATGAAAGCATGCTGCATGACTAACAATGTCTAAACAATGCCTGACACAAAAATGTTAAATTCTTGTCTCACTTTCCAAAAAAGTCATTTTGTATCCTAATTTCTTGTTTGATCATCATAATCTCCTCGGTATTAAGCATGTCCTTGCCACATGAAAGATGGCATTTGGTGAACCTGGGAATGTCCACGTCCCCTTTGCGTTTCCTAGATAGGGAAATTTATGAGGATGCTAGGTAGGTGGTAATAATTAAATTAGACAGTCTGGGGGGCGCCTGGCTGGCTCAGTCGGGTAAGCCTCCAACTTCAGCTAAGGTCATGATCTTGTGGTTCGTGAGTTCAAGCCCTATATCGGGCTCTGTGCTGACAGCTCAGAGCCTGGATCCTGCTTCAGATTCTCTGTCTCCCTCTGTCTCTGCCCCTCCCCAGCTCACGCTGTGTCTGCATCTCAAAAATAAACAAACATTAAAAATATGTTAAAAAAATTAGAGAGTTTTGTTTTGTTTTGTTTTGTTTTTGCCTCTTCCCTCCCTTCAGTGACTATATCTCAATCAGAAAGGCTAGGGATCACATGCAGGCATTCCCAGATTTGAGTTTATGGAAGCTGTAATTATAGTTTTTAGAAGGGAAAAATCTCTCACCAAAAACACTGAACTGATTAGAACAGCAACTAGAAGACATGCTTTAAGGAAGAGAGTTCCTTTCTCAAGCCAGGGTGTTGATTAATGCCTCTAATGCTCAGTGGGTTTATACGATCTTTGGTGTGCAGAGCTGGAGAATGAGAGAGGAAAGCCTCCAACCTTCCCTGCTTGCTCCAGGTTCACTGAATGAAACTGTATAACCTATTGCATCTATGCCAGTTCTACTTCTCTGAGCGTTAAACACGAAGTGTCTCACGGGGCGCCTGGGTGGCTCAGTCGGTTGAGCGTCCCACTTTGGCTCAGGTCGTGATCTCGTGGTTTGTGAGCTCGAGCCCCGCCTCAGGCTCTGTACTGATGGCTCAGAGCATGGAGCCTGCTTCTGATTCTCTCTCTCTCTCTCTCTCTCTCTCAAATAAATGAACATTAAAAATGTTTTTTAAAAAAACACCAAGTGCCTCGTGCTTGTGTTGAACCACTTCCTGTATATGTGCCTATTTCCCCAACAAGATGGGAAGCTACTAGACAGAGACATCAAGTCTTACATTGCTTTCGAGTCCCTTCCTAATACCAAGCACTGTGGTGGCATCTATCAATCAATATGTGCTTCCAACTAATGTCCATCTACTCATCCAGTAGCTAAACATACATCAGTGACTCCAATCTTCCACTCTCTTTTACTAATTATTTCAACAACATATACTATTTGTCAAACACTGGTGATAGAATGATGAATAATATTTGAGGAGCTCTCAGACAAGGGTAACAGGTTCTAGATTTTCTTGTTGGTGTACTTCCGTTAGGAAAAAGAATGCATTCGAGCATGGACCTTCAGTACGTGAGTTTTATTTGTATATTATATACAAGCATATAAGTTATAAATCAGCAAGCTTTACCTCTTATTAAAGATACAAAGCTCCCTCAATCTGATTAAAATGAAATTAACAATAATAATAATATATTTTAGAGTGATGTGATTGAATCTGCTTTCTTATTTTTATTTTTTATTTCACTTATTTTATTTTATTTTTTAATTTAAATTTTAGTTAACATATAGTGCAATATTGGTTTCAGGAATAGAATTTAGGGATTCATCACTTACATACAACACCCAGTGCTCCTTATAACAAGTGACCTTCCAAAACCCACTACCCATCTAACCCATTCCCCAACCAAGTCCCTCCAAGATAAAATCATCCTTTGTCTAAGGATATCCTCTCACCATCACTATTTAACATAGTACTGGAAGTCTTGGCCTCAGCAATCAGACGACAAAACTAAATAAGAGGCATCCAAATAGGCAAGGAAGACGTCAAACTGTCACTCTTTGCAGAGGACATGATACTCTATACAGAAAACCTGAAAGACTCCACCAAAAAATTGCTAGAACGAATACACGAATTCAGCAATGTCACAGCATATAAAATCAATGTGCAGAAATCTGAATGCTTCCTTATTTTTTAAAAGCTGGTTTCATTTTGTATCATGGCACAGCTAAGGTCTGATTTAAGTTCAATTTCCATACTTGTTTTAATGATACTCATAACTCATCAAGATCCCTCCTTAAGATTCATCTTCCCAATCAAAGGACTACAATGTTGGCTACAAAATGATACGCATTTTCAATCCCGCCTCCAATTTTGCAAGGAATTTTGATAAAATTGGATGAGTGGGGCACCTGGGTGACTCGGTTAAGCATCTGACTTCAGCTCAGGTCATGATCTCACGGTTCGTGAGGTGGAGCCCCACATCAGGCTCTGTGCTGACAGCACAGATCTTCTGCCCCCAATCTCTCTCTGCCCCTCCCCCACTGGTTCTCCATCTCTCTCTCTCTCTCTCTCTCTCTCTCTCTCTCAAAAATAAACAAATAAATAAATAAGGCGTTACTAGTAAAAGTTCATCTTTCCTGATCTCAATCTGCAGTTCTTGCAAACTCACCAGAAGATGTTCTATGTTTTTATATTTGCTCGGGAGTAGTGGGTGGGTTTAAAATTCACTGAATCCCTTTATTTTGAAGATTTTAAAACAGATCAGGAAATACTGGTTTCAAGCTTAAGTGCATAGATAAAGAGTCTTTTGTTTTTTGTTTTTTTTTTTGTTTTTTTCAGTGAGTGTCACGCTTTATATATACTCAGGGCAAAAAATCACATACTGATGGTAATATCTCTAAACACCTATTTTCAAAATGTCCACCCCCCGCAAAAAGCATGAGTTCTGTTGAAAAAGGGAGTTATTTTCTCAGTTATTCTTAAATCTTCATCTTTGTGACCAAGGGATAGATTGAACATGTCTTACTTTTGGTTTTTAGGACTAGGTGAGTGGTATTCCACTGACAGACTCTTATCACAGGAACATCAGTAAACACAGCACATTTGCCCTCCTTAAAGGAAAAATACACAATTCTTCTTTATCTTTGCTGGCCCGTGGTTTGCCCCGAGATGACCAGCGAGCCTGTGTCACCATCACATCATGAAACGCTGGAAATATTCTCATTTCAATTTAATACATTCCATAAGGCCATTTACCTGGGCACCTATTAATAGCAAAAATGTCCCAGCATGCTGGAAATTGACAACCACTCTATTTTTGCAACTCCCGTTATCCGGATATAAAAATATAAATAACAATTCTAATTTCTTCTTTGGTCCCCAGTGAGTTATCTTGCACATTACCTCGGGCACATACTTGGGGAAACTTTAGTCTAGGGGGTCAAAGCAACGTGTATTTGTGGGGCACCTGGGTGGCTCAGTTGGTTAAGTCTCCAACTTCAGCTCAGGTCATGATCTCACGGTTCACGGGTTCGAGCCCTGCATCAGGCTCTGTGCTGACAGCTCAGAGCCTGCAGCCTGCTTCAGATTCTGTCTCCCCCTCTCTCTGCCCCTCCCTCACTCATGCTCTGTCTCTCTCTCAAACAATAAACACTAAAAAAAAAAAATTTAAGCCAACTTGTATCTGTACAACAATCTACGAGGCATTATGACAGTTGATCCTTGGAATACGCCACAAGTAGAAATACTATCTTTTTTATCTTACAGATGAAGACTCCTGAATAAACTATCCATTGTTATTTAAAGTTGGAACTGAAGCCTGCAGCTTTTGCCCCCAAACCTAAACTTTCCACTATGATATTTTGCTCCAGGGCCCACTTCTTCAATTATATGCTGGAGTGGGACTAAGCCAGAGAGACAAGGAGGTCACAACACTCAACTTCAGGGTAGGAAGAAAAAAATGCATTCAATGATCTTTCTTCAAAAACTCCATTCAAGCAAGCTCCTTGAAATAAACATAATATATACCCAGTTGGTACTAACCTTCCATTTTGGAGACATTTTAAAGCACTCAACAACATTATTATTTTCCGCCTAAGGAAATAATTTGGAAGAAAGAAAAAAGCATTATAAAGCGTTCATTATGGTGCTAGATATCATTGGGGAAACGGCACGCACGGAAGCCTTCAACAGTCTGGAAATGATGCAGAAAATACATGTGCTTGATTCAGCCATGATAATTCTAAAAAACGACTATTGCATAGGGCCACGAAAAGTATGCTTTCATATTTTGACTGAAGCCAGTGGTTCTCAAACTAAATGTATTTCAGAATCTCCTGTGAAATGTTTAAATATACTCTTTCCCAGGCCCCATCCTGGACCTACTGAATCAGACTTTCTATGGCCAGTCCTATGGTTGGAACCTGCGTTGCTAAAGCTGCATTGATCCAGATTGAGACTCGCTGATCAATCCTAGGATCGCACAATGTAAAAATTAACTGTGGTGAAAGATAAGACTGAAAGAAGATAGGAAAAAATAAAATCGGTTTCGGTCACTGAACTATCCAAAATATAACCATTTATTTTTACTGGTCTAATAGATATTGTACAATAAAAAAGCGCGATTTGTTAACATGAACACACGCTATAAAATCTCTTTCCCTATACTTACTGTAAAGAAATATGTCTTCTCTGCACTGTTGGTGGGAATGCAAATTGGTGCAGCCGCTCTGGAAAGCGGTGTGGAGGTTCCTCAGAAAATTAAAAATAGACCTACCCTATGACCCAGCAATAGCACTGCTAGGAATTGACCCAAGGGATACAGGAGTGCTGATGCATAGGGGCACTTGTACCCCAATGTTTGTAGCAGCACTCTCAACAATAGCCAAATTATGGAAAGAGCCTAAATGTCCACCAACTGATGAATGCATAAAGAAATTGTGGTTTATACACACGATGGAGTACTACATGGCAATGAGAAAGAACGAAATATGGCCCTTTGTAGCAACGTGGATGGAACTGGAGAGTGTGATGCTAAGTGAAATAAGCCATACAGAGAAAGACAGATGCCATATGTTTTCACTCTTATGTGGATCCTGAGAAACTTAACAGAAACCCATGGGGGAGGGGAAGGAAAAAAAAAAAAAAAGAGGTTAGAGTGGGAGAGAGCCAAAGCATAAGAGACTCTTAAAAACTGAGAACAAACTGAGGGTTGATGGGGGGTGGGAGGGAGGGGAGGGTGGGTGATGGGTATTGAGGAGGGCACCTTTTGGGATGAGCACTGGGTGTTGTATGGAAACCAATTTGACAATAAATCTCATATATTGAAAAAAAAAAAGAAATGTCTTCTCTTAATCCTCACCCCTTACGTGCTTGCCTTTCACCATAAATCTGAAGAAAATCAGTAATCCGCTGCCTCTGTTTGAAGAGTTTTCTTCAGACAAGATTTGGTTCTTTCCATAATTTGGTTACTGTTCAAAGTGTTGCTGTAAACATTGGGGTACATGTGCCCCTTTGCATCAGCATTTTTGTATCCTTTGGATAAATTCCTAGTAGTGCAATTGCTGGGTCATAGGGTAGTTCTATTTTTAATTTTTTGAGGAACCTCCACCCTGTTTTCCAGAGCGGCTGCATGAGAGAGCATTCCCACCGACAGTGCAAGAGGGTTCCTCTTTCTCCACATCCTTGCCAACATCTGCTGTTTCCTGAGTTCTTAATTGTAGCCACTCTGACCGCTGTGAGGTGGTAACTCAGTGCGCTTTTGATTAGTATTTCCCTGATGATGACTGATGGGGAGCCTCTTCTCATGTGTCTGTTGGCCATGTGGATGTCTCCTTTGGAAGAGCGTCTACTCGTGTCTTCTTAAGATTGGGCCATGATGAACACTATGTTCCTCTACCTTATGCTACCTTATGTAGCAGGAGAAAGGCCATGGGATGTTGCTTTGCTGCGATTCTAGGTACCAAGTCTCCTTGCTGGTAGAATTAGCGGGAAACGGGAGAATACACCACACGACTGTGAGTCTAACTGTATGCTGGAGATCATGGGCACACCTCCTGCTGGGAGGTGGCACACGAATTAACGAAGTAATGCTTTGTAATGACTGGAAGGCTCGGGATTGGCATAAACAACCTACAACCAAGCAACCACATGGAAGCCAATCACCTGAAACTCTAGCAACTACTCCTGAAAACCCGTTATGATGTACCTAAGACATACTATGAGATTTGCTTTCTGTTAGTTTTGAGTGGTACCACCCGGCAATATGGTTCCTGATGATAGAGCCGATGTGGTACCTCAGGCCACTTTAATATTAATATCAACATTCCCATTCACTGCCTTCCATTATGCAGCATACATTGCAGATGCCCCCAAATACCTCTTTGTCTTCTGAATAATTTCTCTTTATTGATGCATAACGTTGAATGTTTACTTCCTAAGTCCAGTGTAATTAACGTGCAGGGTTTGTTACATTAGTTTCAGGTGTACAATACAGTGATTCAACAATTCTATGCGTTAGTCCGTGCGCATCACGATAAATGTACTCTTAACCCCCTTCACTGATGTCACCCACCCCCCCACCCCAAAATACCTCTTTATTTTGGTGTGACTTGATGACCAGTCTCTAGCTAAAAGGGACCAATCGATTGAACCCCAACAAATCGCTCCATTAGCGCCCACCATCAAGTCCCTGGAACTTCTCTAGTTCCTATCCTTTCCAAGACCTGTTTGTTCTCTTAGATTTTTTTTTTCTTTAATTTTGTGAGCTGCCCCCGTATTTTTGTGAGCTAAATGTTGCACTCAGTCTTCACCCAACGCTCCTTCTGGTTGGGGAGGTTGGAAAGCTGAAACTACGTCTCTGGGGCTCCCTCGCAGCAAGGGTTCTGTATGCAAATTTGTTCCACCCCTTAGATGTGCCCCAGTGAGTTTCAGGAAGCAAATCGTCCTTCTCTCTCTGGGCTGTTTCTTCCGACCAGCAAGGGTGTGGAGATGTGAGGTCTCTCTGGAGCAGCACCCCATGCCCATGCTTCAACACTCTGCACGTTCAGCAAAAGTGCCACAGCAGCTGGGTGGGGCAGCGGGGGTGGCCTCTTCATAGCTTGGCTGCAGTGGTGACCTCGAAGCGGATCACTCCCCCTGGGTTGATCTGTATTGTATTGTTCTGCAGTTATTCCTGGAATTTTAGCCAGGAATCTTCTCCCTCAGCCCTTCCGTCAATTTTTTTTAGCACATAATTCTCTATGTTGAGTCCCTTTCTGATTAAGGTACCTATAGAAGGTGTTTTTTTTTAAGTTTATTTACTTTTTGAGAGACAGAGACCGAGCATGAGCAGGCGAGGGGCAGAGAGAGAGGGAGACACAGAATCCGAAGCAGGCTCCAGGCTCCGAGCTGTCGGCACAGAGCCCGACGTGGGGCTCGAACCCACGAACCGTGAGATCACGACCTGAGTCGAAGTCGGACGCTTAACTGACTGAGCCCCCCAGGCGCCCCTAGAAGGATTTTTTTGGCCTAGCTCATACACTTCCAACAAATCGCATTTTTGCTTATACTTGCCAAAGTCAGTTTCTGTTGCTTCCAATCAAAGAACCCTCCTTACAGGTGTCTGGGGTAACACTAGCAGAAGCTGAGAGGCTATAATCGAAAGAATTTGATACCTGTTTAGGAGTCAAGAGATCAAAGTTTGACCATTTAGTAGCATATGACCTTAGACATATCACCCACATTTCAGAGCCTCAGTTTCCTAAAGCAAGGATAATTAACACTCACTCCATAGGATAATTGTGAGGATTAAATCTGGTAAAGTAAAAAGATGTTCCCTGATAGGCAACTGACCACTGTTGGCTGTGTCTGCTGTGGCTTAGTGAACACAATTGGCAATTATCTGGAAATCTTAAGGAATTTATCAGATAAAAAAATGAACAGCTGGATAGCACCTGGACCTCTGATGACGTTCTCAAGCCATTGAATTAATTAACCCTGGAGCCCCGCTGTTTAACCCACGTTTTGCTTGCTTTCCCATAACTTGAAGCTGATGTTAACAGATAACTCTTAGGCGAGGCTCTCCAGAAAAGAGGCTCTACAATGGTGGTCAATTGGGAGGTACCCTCAGGATTCACAGCCATGAAAAAGCGATGACAACAGACAGGGCAGGAGAAGAAGATGAAGTGCAATGTCATTCCAAAAGTGTTCTCACACACCTCCATGGGGAACCCTTGAGCCAGGATGGACCATTAGAGCTACCCCAAATGTAGGCAAGGGGGCCGAGCCTTTATATTCCTACTTTATGACTCTTGCATTGGCCAGTCATTGGGTATGACTCCCAGAAAAGGTTCCATGGCCTTGAGCCAGGCAGTTCTATTCAGCCAAGAGCAACTCTTAAGGAGGAGCTCAGCTGTGTGCCATGAGCGGCCAACACTGACAGCCACTGGAGTCAGGAATCTGTTAGTCCTAAAGGGAGATGGCCAGACCACCCACCATATATACTCAATCTCCATCTCAAGTTACTATGTAAACAGATGGACTCCCACGACAGTGGTACATGATAGTCAGATCTGCTTCCTATGGTTCCAAAACCATAAATATGCTGAATCAGGAAATGACATTGCCAATCAGATATCTCTGGCAGGCAGAATATTATGCAAAAGTCGTATAATCTATATTTATCATGCTTTAAATAATTCTGAAAAGTACCCTCAAGAGTCTCTTAGTTGTCGAGATTTTTGCATATACATTTTCCATCAGCATAATTGATTAAGCTGTAAGTGTCTCTATAAAATTAAATACAGTCTTTTGTTATCTAAGTATATTTAAGCCCCTGGCAACAGGTAGATCAGAAATGTATGCAGCCCAACATTTATTCAATTCCAAGGAAGATAACTAGTTCTAATAAAGGCTTCATCTGGGTAATCAGTCTGTGTTCATTAGCACATGATAATCTCAGTTTTGTAACTTCTGCACATGCGTTATTTCACTTAGTCTTCCCAGAAACTGTGACATGAACAGGGTGAAAAGTATTAGCTCCAATTTAGAGATGAAACTACATATGAAGAGAAATGAAATGGCTCTCTGAAAGACATGCATCCAGGAAATGGTGGAGTCAGGGCAAAATGTGGGTCATCTGTCTCAGAACCCAGTATAGCAAACACACCCTAAGGTAACCCCCAATGGGTCATGCTTTTATACAATCCCCTCCCCCTCCAGTTCTGATGGAAACTGTGACTTGCTCAGAATATAACAAGGGTAATGGGATGTCACTCCCCTGATTATGGCAAAGATGGTCAAAGTCACTTTTGTGGTTACGTTTTGTTATATAAGACTTTGTAACTGGAGACAGGCATTCCTAGTGGTCTTGAAAAAACACACCGCCATGTTGTAAAAGCTTATCTGGAACTCCACATGGCAGGGAACTACGGGAAGCCTCTGGGACCTGAGGGTGGCCTCTAGCCAACAGCCACCAAAATGCTGGGGCCCTCATCTGCATTCTGCCAACAATCTGAACAAGCTTGGAAACAGGTCCTTTCCCATCCGAGCCCCCAGATGAGAACACAGCCCAGCTGACAGGCACACTGCTGCCTTGTAAGATCCTGAGCAAACAGTCTCTGGGTTCCCATTTATACCCAAAACATGCCCAGACTCCCAACCCACAGAAGCTGTGAAATAATAAATGTGTACTGTTTTAAGCTGCTCAGTTTGGGGTAATTTGTCATCTAACAATAGAAAACTTTCACAACAGTATGGTATACTGGCATAAAGACAGACACACAGATCAACAGAACAGAATAAAGAGCCCAGAGAAAAAAACCCTATGCATATGTGGTCAATTAATGTACGACAAAGGAGCCAAGAATATACGATGGGGAAAGTCTCTTCAATAAATGGTGTTGAGAAAACTAGGCAGCTACCTGCAAAAGAACAAAGCTGGACCACTATCTTATGCCATATGCAAAATTTAACTCAAAATGGATTAAAGACTTGAACTTAAGACCTGAAACCCTAAGACTCCTAGAAGAAAACATAGGTGGTAACCTCCTTGCCGTAGGTCTTGGTGACGATTTTTTTTTTTTTTACTCTGGCACCGAAAGCAAAAGTAAACAAGTGAGACTACATCAAACCAATGTGTGATGTACAGCTACTAATGCACAGTAAAGGAAATACTGAGATCTTTGTCCGTTGAACTTTTTACTTTTTGAGTTTGTGATGCAAAGGTCCCCTGATTACGGACTTCATTGCTCCCTGCTCTGTGGACGTGTAATCCACACGTTAGCAAAGACTGGTGTGAATTCCATACTTGTACGAGCTCAGTGGTCTTCCAGTTCACACCAGCAGCCCTGAGAAGTCATCGACCCTGGATCTGGAGACAGTTCTTCAAAACTCAGTCATGAAATTCACCATGAGCTATAGACGCCACTGGAAAACCCCCTTTCGCTTTAGTTTAAAGCTGCCCCGTGTGGTGAAAACTTAGGTATCAGGTTTAAATAGGAGGAATTTGTTGAGGAGGGAGGCTCACCTTCTTTTGGCGATGGTTTGGGTCAGCTGTGGCTTGTCGTCCGTTGGGTCTCTGAGTTCGTAGCAGAGTTTCATGCCAACTTGCAAGAGGGTTAAATAGAATTTCACGGGACACCGTCCACCCACTTGGGAGGGAGTTGTGTATCCAGAATTCCTTCGTGTACACAGTCTCCGGGCTGGAGTGCCTGGGTTGGCGTGGAGTCCGGTGTCCTGGCAGCTCACACTTAGGATGAGAAGGAATTGGAAGAGAAAATGTGTTTTGGACGAAGACGGTAATACGTCCTCCAGGGGTTGGAACCATCACAGCACAGGCTGTCACCTGATGGGGTCATCTGGTCTGCAGCCACACAATCCTTTGAACTGTAGCCCTCATATTCATCATGACGATTGGAAGGGCCTCGGGCCACGGGAGGCCTGCTTTTTTGTTTCAATTGGCTTCATCTCCTAACGGAGATGTGGACTGGAACAGGCTGCCTAGATTCGTCTTTGCAGCCCTCTTTATGAACGTTGATGTCACTTCTGCCATAACTTCGAGAGGAGAGCAATCAGCCCACATGCTTGGGAGGTCATTACCAAATTCTTTCACTGACATAGTCTGAAACTCCGACCCTAGTTGATAAGTTCCCCAATATATAAATGTTTTTCTCCCTCTAGCCCTCGATTTTCGAAATCAGTGATGGCTTTGGTCTGAACGTGCGTGTGCCCCAAATTCATATGTTGGGATCCTAATGCCCAAGGTGATGGTGTTGGGGGGGGGGCATTTGGGAGGTATTTAGGTCGTGAAGGTGGACGCTGATGAGTGGGATTCATGCCTTTATTAAAGAGCCCAAGAGAGTTCTCCTGCCCTTCCTACCATGTGAAAACGCAACAAGAAGTCTGTGACTCAGAAGAGAGCCCTCACCCAGCCCTGCTGGTGCCCTGATCTTGGACTTCCAGGCTCCAGAACTGTGAGGTAAATTTCTTTTGTTTAAAGTCTGCCAGTCTGTAGTTCTTCCTGGTAACAGCCCAAACAAACTGAGACAATGATAGCCTAAGAAATGTAATTTTAAAACATTAAGATCTGGTGGAATCTTCCATTCTTCTATGTTCTTAGGACCATACAATTCCCACAAGGGACTTGATACTATCTCCAATTGAATGTTTAAATTTCACACGGCTTCGTCTCATTTGCAAGTCACAAGGCATAGAGTCGTCCTTAGACTCCCCTCATGTCAAAAAAAAATGCTTCCTAATGCAGGACTTACATGCCCAGACACATCATAATCAAACTGCCAAAGGAAAGTCTTGAAAACAGCCAGGGGAAAATGACACACTGCTTACATGACTATTTTTCTCCTCTAATGTTCTTCAAAATACGTATGATGGCGGGGTGCCTGGGTGGCTCAGTCGGTTAAGCATCTGACTTTGGCTCAGGTCACAATCTTGCAGTTCATGAGTTCAAGCCCCGCATCAGGCTCTGTGCTGACAGCTCAGAGCCTGGCGCCTGCTTCGGATTCTGTGTGTGTGTGTATGTGTGTGTGTGTCTGCCCCTTCCCCACCTGCACTCTGTCTCTCTCTCTCTCAAAAATAAATAAACATTTAAAAATGTTAAAGTATGTATGATGGCTATAAGCAAAAATGATGGCATCATCTAATGGGATTTTCAATGCACATAGTACATGAACTACATACAACTACAACATAGAGGAAGAAAGGGCACGGAGCCTCCAAGGTGGGTAGATTTCTATATTCCACTAGAAATGGTAGAACATCAATTCTAAGTAGACCGAGAAGTTGAGTACGTATATTGTAATCTTTTGAATAGTCACTGAGAAAAAAACACACAACAGATATTATTGTCTTCATCTCTTCAGGCTCCCATAACAAAACACCATAGACTAGGGGGGCTTAAACAACCATAAGTGATTTCCCACAGTTCTGGAGACTAGAAGTCAGAGGTCAGGGTGTCTGCAGGGTGGGTGTCTGGTGAGAGCCCTCTCTCTAGGTTGTAGACAGTGGCCTTCTTCTATGCCCTCAGGTGGCCTTTCCTCAGTGGTACAGGTGGAGAGAGGGAGAGAGAGAGAGAAAGAGAGAGAGAGAGGAAGCTCTCTGGTATCTCCTCCCCTAAGGACATTAATCCTATCATAAGGGTTCCATTCTCGTGACCTCATCAAACACTAATGACCTCCCAAAGGCCCCATCTCCAGATACCATCACATTAGGGTTTAGGGCTCCAACATATGAATTCAGGGGGAACATAATTCTTCCACTGCAGACGAAGTCAAAAGCTCCATAGACGAATTGAAATGGAATCCTGAAAAATACTCACATAATTCAAAAGAAGGCAGGAAATAGAAAACAGAAGAACAAAAGCAAAGGGAACAGGTGATAATATGGCAGAACGAAATCCAAATAATTACATTAAATGAAGCTATGACCCCCATTTTAGTGACGAGGAAGCAATGACTCAGAGAAGCACGGGCTACAACTTGACCAAGGGTGCACAGATACAAGGGGCAGAACCAACACTCCAGCTCAGCTCTGCCCAGGCCCCCCAAACCCTCCCTCCTCTACTGCTCTGAGCTTCGAAAATCACAGCCCACCCTCCGGGTAGCCATGAATCGCAGGCCTGCACACAGAAGATGCTGGTGCCCGGGGTCAGAAGACAGAAGTCGGTGCCCGGGGTCAGAAGACAGCCTTGCTGCTCCGAAAACCCAAATCCCTGGGCTTCTGCAACCCAGCTCACGTCCCAGAGCTTGAGTGGAGCAAGAGCAACTCCCACACCCCTAAAGGCCAGACTTTGGAAGGAGGAGGAGGAGGGAGGAACGAGCCCCAGGAGCGCACTGCAGATAAAGCAGCCCCCAAAAGTCCCAGGCCAGAGCTGGAATGCCATCAGACTAGCAGCTGCGTCTCCTGGCAGTTCTAAGGCTGGTCTATGTGTGTGACTCTGTACAGTTTCACAGACGTGGTCTTTTCCAAGTACAAAGCTCTCTTTTAAACACCCTCATCCCAAGCCCTGCAATTCCAACTGTTGCCCTGGGATGTCTTCTCATCCCTTCAGGGTGGCAGGAGGAAAGGTCCCAAGCTCCTGGACTTTCTCCAAAGTGCTGGACCGAGCTCCGTCCAAGGAAAAGAGTCGCCGGGAGAAGGTCCAGACCTTTGAAGGACTCCCTCTCGACCCTCTCCTTGGCACAGTCCAACCAGAGTTGGCCACGCACATCTACCACCAAAACCAGAGCAAGAACCTTCCCAGCAGTGGCTCTCCACCCCAACATCCCCAGAGAGCAGCTTCCTGCCAGTCCGTCTCTGAGCCACGACAAGAAACCGCAAACAGTCCTTTCGTATAATAGTGATACTGATACAGCTTCCATTTGTCAAACATCTAACTGCCAAGCAGGTAGCTTTTTTTTTTTTTCAACGTTTATTTATTTTTGGGACAGAGAGAGACAGAGCATGAACGGGGGAGGGGCAGAGAGAGGGAGACACAGAATCGGAAACAGGCTCCAGGCTCCGAGCCATCAGCCCAGAGCCTGACGCGGGGCTCGAACTCACGGACCGCGAGATCGTGACCTGGCTGAAGTCGGACGCTTAACCGACTGCGCCACCCAGGCGCCCCAAGCAGGTAGCTTTTATCATCCTTGTTGTAATCCTAATGATGGCTAACGTTTTCAAAACGCTCATTTTGGGCCGGGCCCTATACTAAGTCCTTGCAATGCATTATTTCATTCTCTCTTTGCATCAAACCCGTGAGTGGGTATTAATAATACCCGTGAGTGGGTATTAATATCCCCATCTCCCAAGGAGACAAGGAGGCTCAAAGAGGATCATCCGCCCAACAAGAAGGGGGAGTAGCCAGGACTGAAAACTGGTTCCGCCTCACTCCAAAGATCACACTTCTTCCCACAGTGGTATAAATTTGAAAGGGCAGTGGTCGGGGGGGCCCCTGGGTGGCTCCGTCCGTGGGGCATCCAGCTCTTGATTTCAGCCCAGGATCACGGGATCGAACCCCACGTCAGGCTCCACGCCGAGCACGGAGCCTGAAGCTTCCCTCTCTCCCTCTTTCTCTCTCTGCCCTTCCCCCACTCACGTGTGTGCTCTCTCTCTCTTCCTAAAATAAAAACAAATTTTAAAAAAAGAGCAATGAGGGGCGCCTGGGTGGCGCAGTCGGTTAAGCGTCCGACTTCAGCCAGGTCACGATCTCGCGGTCCGTGAGTTCGAGCCCCGCGTCAGGCTCTGGGCTGATGATGGCCCAGAGCCTGGAGCCTGCTTCCGATTCTGTGTCTCCCTCTCTCTCTGCCCCTCCCCCGTTCATGCTCTGTCTCTCTCTGTCCCAAAAATAAATAAACGTTGAAAAAAAAAATTTAAAAAAATTAAAAAAAAAAAAAAAGAGCAATGATAGGTTGCAATATTTCATATTAGTAAATACCAGCGTTACCAGGATCCTCCAGTAAAGTCAGGTCGTAAGGAGGACCAAACCTCGATGAAGGAACTCTACCTTCTCTTAATGTCGATACCCTAGTTGAATTACAGGACCAGCTGTGCTGGCCACAGCTTTCATTTGTCCATTCCAGGAGTAAACGAGCATCTATCGTACAGGGCACTGGTAGATAGCGCAGCGAGTCAAGCAAGCACCACCCCTTTGCCAAAGTTTGCGATCCGGCGGGAGAAACAGACAAACGATAAATTAGAGTACAGGGTGATAATTCAGAAGATACAGGAAGCACATGGAGATACACCTGACACAGCCCTGGAGCGTGCGGGAGGGAGGATCTCCCAGAATGAGCAGCGCCTAAGTCAAGAGCTAAGTGTGGCTGAAAAAAGCCAGACACAAGTCTGAGAGGAGTACTCTTAGCAAAGAGGAAAGCACACGGGAAGGCCCAGAGGCAAGAGGGAACGTGGAAGAAGTTCTTGGAGCACAGGGTCTGGCAAGCAGAGCAGTGAGAAATGAGAGGAAACCGGGCCAGGTCGTGCAGGGCCTTAGGAAGGATTTTGGACTCCATCCCGGGAGCAAGAGGGAGCCATCGAAGACGCTTGGTCAGGACCATGACATGAGCAGATTTTCATCTCAGACAGACGTCTCTGAGTTCAGTAGCGAGGAGACCACAAGGGATCAGGACCACGGGCAGACACAGTAGCTGGGGACTGCGGCGATCATCCAGTCGCAAGACTGCGGTGGCCTGAGACAGCAAGGCCCTGGGGACGGAGACAATGGAGGGAACTGGATCAGGAGATCAGAGGACAAGGTGCCAGACAGACGCAGGGACCCAGAAGATGCGGAAGAAGAAGGCAAGAATCGAAGCCAAAGACCAAGTTCTGGAAGGAACCGAGCCGGGGTTTGCCAGCTCTTCTCACTCTCGCCGACAGAGGAAGAGTGAGCGGGGCCGGGGGCAGGCAGATCGGCCTTCCTCCTGCTGGAGTAAGGTGCCTGTGAGACTCCCAAGTGGGAGGACGTTGCTTGCACAGAAAAGAAGGTCCGGTGCTCAGGAGGACAACCTTGACTGGCGTTGAGGCCCAGAGGCGTTATGCGCAGACAGGGAAACGGTCACTGAAACCATGGACGTGGGTGAGCTCACTGAGAAGGGCTTGTACTGGGAAAAGAAGAAGGAGGCATGAGGCAGAATCCTGAAGAAAAACAAAAACAACAACAGGGAGTGAGGCAAGTGCTGAGCGACAGGAGCTCTGTGCTGACAGCTCGGAGCCTGGAGCCTGCTTTGGATTCCGTGTGTCCGAGCCTGCTTGGGATTGTCTCCCTCTCTCTGCCTCTCCCCTGCACACACACACACACACACACACACACTCTCTCTCTCTCTCTCTGTCCCTCCCCCGCTCATGCTCTCTCTCTCTCTCTCAAAAATAAATAAGCATTAAAAAAAATATTTTAAAGATTATTCATTGGATATATGGTGACAAAAAGGTCATCGAATACAGAACAGGATCCAGAAGACCAGAACCTTCCCTCCCTCCCACATCAAGGAACCAATAGCGTTAAGAAAGGAAATTAATGGCCAGAGTACGTTACTCACGTGCCCTTAGCAAAGGCGGCACGGGGCACTGGGAAGAGCAGGGGTCCTGAAGCCACGCTGACGTGGGGTGGCATTCCAGCCCTGCCACCCCCCAGCTGTGTGGCTGCAGTTTGTCACACCACCTCCCAGAGCCCCGAGGGGCCGATCGCCACGTGTTAAATGGGGTTAACAAGAACTGACCTCAGAGGACTGGGGGACGATCGAAAAAGATCATGCACATAGATTACCTGGCACATAGTAGGAGGTCAGTAGGTGGGGAACTATTTCACTCTATCCGCACATTTGCCCTGTAATTGACAGTCCATAATGTTTTACAGATATTCCCCTGCGGGGACATGCGCTGCAAAGGGTAACACTTCCCCTGCGGGTCTACAGCAGGTAGTTTCATGGAGCCAGCCCTCAAAGGGGAGGAGGCCCTCCTAGAGGTTCTCTGTGTTTATTCCAGGCCCCACAGTGGGGCTGGATCTTTCCAGAGGGCAGAGTCTGGACAGAGAGGAGAGTGGAAAATGAGGCGTTGCTCTGAGGTCCGGGCCTGGGAGAGCTGGGGCCGCTCGGGACGTGCTAAGTGGGACCAGAACAGAAGCAGGAAGAGACGGAGGGCAGACCTACAGCCGTCGGCAAGTCTGACCAGAGATGCCTGTTAGCACAGGTCTGGGAGCCCCTGGGGGTGGAGCTGGGGACAAGGGCAAGAGAAGGGCAGACAGACCAGAGGGCGGAGTTCAGGAGGTGCCCCCGAAACAAGAAGGAAGGAAGGATGGTGACACCGAAGGAGCTGAAACAGCATTTGAGGAATCCAATAAGGGCGGCAGGAAGGAAAGGCCCAAGTTCAAAGCCAGCTCCAAAGTTACAAGAACTTTCTTAGGCCAAGCCAGGGGCACCTGTCTGCTGTGTAGTTTCTTTGTATCTTTGGAACAGCTTTATTGAGATGTAATTCACATATTACACAATTCACCCAAAGCGCACAATTCAGTGGTCTTTCGTATTTTCACGGAGTTCTGGTTTTTAGTAGATTCACAGAGTTGTGTGACGACACCACACTCAAGGGAAGAATATCTTTTTTGGGCGCCTGGGTTGGCTCAGTTGGTTAAGCACCTGACTCTTGATCTGGCTCAGGTCATGGTCCCAGGGTTGTGGGATCAAGCCCTACATCGGGCTCCATACTCAGCTCAAGATTCTCTCTCTCCCTCTGCCTCTCCCCCAGCTCACGCATTCTCTCTCTCTCTCTCCCTTTCCCTCTCTCTCTCTCCCTAAAAAGAGAAAAAGAAAAAAGGAAAAAAAAAAAGAATCTCCTTTTCATCTCCTTGAAAGGAAGCCCTGTACTTTTAGCCATCCCCTCTGCACACGTATCTTCCCCGGACCTAGGCAGCTGTTAAGCTAGTCTCCGTCTCCACGGATGCTTTGCCCATTCTGGAGATTTCGTACAAATGAAATCATACTACAGGCGGTCTTCCGTAAACTGGCTTCTTTCGCTCAGCGTAGTCTCAATGTTTATCCACATTTCAGCGTGCACCCAGGAGGTCCTTTCTTTTTCTGCTAGAGGATACTCCCTTATACGGATAGCTACGAGGCATTTTATCCATTCACCCACCGGACGGGCACCATCATCTCCTGCCTGAGCTGCTGCCCCACATCCTCACTGGTGTCCCTGCATCCAGTCTGGCCTTCCACACCACTTAGAATCCACAAGGGCCTCCCCGTTGCCTTGGGTGTTCATCCAAACGCTCAACATAGCAAGGGAAGCCCTTTGTGACCTAGACCCTGATCACAACCTCCTCAACTCGATATCCAGCTTGGTCCCCTTCCTCCTGAACTTCTAGAGGTTCCTCAAAAACCCCATGTTCTCACATCCCTCCAAAACTTTGCAGGAACGTCTCCCTCTGGAAGCTCCTTGAGAAAAGACATCTTCGGTTTTCTTATTAATCCATTCCCAACGTCTAGAAGAGTGACTGGCATAAAGCAGTTGTTGAATAAATATTTGTGGCCGCAAATGTTTTCTCTCAAGTGAGTAAGCAGCCTCCAAGATGGCTTCCCGAAACTCGGGTCTTCCCGTTCCCCTCCCCCTGAGTGTGATTTAGTGGCTGTATCTGGCAACTTACTTCTAAGTAACTGAACGTGACAGAAGCGATGTGGTATCACTTCCAATAGGAGGCTCTACAAAGACTTTGGCTTCCGTTAGCAGCCCTGTCATCCTCTTTCACTCTCCGGGATCACTTCTGTTAGAAGGAAGAAGCCGCCATATTGTGAACAGCCCTGCAAAGACTCCGTGACACCAAGGCACTCGGTCCGGCAACCTGTGAGGGAAGGAAGCCTGCCAACCACCTTGTACAGGAGCTCGTAAGCCAACTTTTCACCCCCGTTGTCTGGAACTGAGACCTCAGGCCTGACTGACAGCTTGAATGCAACTTCACGAAAGGCTCCGAGTCACAAATAACCAGCTAAGCCACAGCTGGATTTCAGGCACACAGAAACTGCGAGATGTTTAAGTTATGCAAAAGGAGACAACAGTTTGAAGGTTTCTCAGCCTCTAGAGGTAGTGCTACAGGCAACACTGAAACTTAGAAATTGACAGAGATCACATCCGGGACCTTTCCTGGGAAACATGGCTTAAAGATAAGGCCAAGTGTGTGAGCAATTCTGGAGCTGACTACAGCCCCTACCTCATGGGACACCTTGACCCAGAGGCACCCAGCAGGCACCTCCCCGAGTCTTACTCCACAGACACTGTGAGGTACGAGGTGTTGTCTTAAAATACAAAGGGCTGGTGCACCTGGGTGGCCCAGATGGTTGAGTGTCTTGACTTTGGCTCAGATCATGATCTTGCAGTTCACAAGTTCGAACCCCGTGTCGGGCTCTGTGACGACAGCTCAGAGCCTGGAGCCTGCTTCGGATTCTGTGTCTTCCTCTCTCTCCCCCTCTCTGTCCCTCCCCCTCTCATGCTCAGTCTCTCTCTCTCTCTCTCAAAACTAAATAAGAACATTTAAAAAATTTTTAAATAAAAAAAAGGGCTAAGTCTGGGGGTAATATGTTACACAGCAGTGGATCACTAATACGTTGAGCTCCTCGATAGACTGTCATTTGAGAGAAATAAAGTTTGCTGACAAAGGAAGCTAAAAAGCTTCTTTAGGAAAGTCTGAGTCCACAGAAGTACACCTTCCTCCCACCGGTGGGTTCAAATACATTGACTCTCTTTAGGTCAAGGCTCCAGAGGAGAGAGGCAGTCAGTGAGACAGAGAGTTGTTCCAGATGGACTCCTATGGTCTTTCGTCCTGAGAGATTAAGTGTGACTTTTCCCAGCCGGTTGGCCCCTCATTTCCTCCCCCTGCTCCTCTCTGTTCTCTTCCAGATGAGATGGTCGGGATCCTCAGTCCCTCTCACGGCCAGACAGTGGATTTGAAGTCTTCTTTCTCCTTCTCTGACTCTGTCTCCCAGCCCCCACCAGACCAGCGATCATACCCAAGTGAACCAGCTCGGGCCAAGTTCTTTAAATGGCGGTTTCCCAGTTGCAAACTCAGAGACGAGCTCCTCTGACCAGCCTTCTCTTCACTCCGCCCTGGGGACTTGATCGTAGGCACACTGATTACGTGCACCTTTAAAGAACCTCACAGGGATGGGCAGAGAGAGAAGGAAGGGTGAAGGGTATGTGAGGGCTCTTGCCTTGAAAAGCCTCGATCCCGCAGAACTTTTTCCACCACACTTCCTTCAACCACCTGAACTGCCAAATGACCCCCTCTTTTTACTATCCCGGATCCAGTCTGATTTCTGTCACTCGCACCCCAAGAGCTCCGAGCGACGCCGAAGCCAAGGCTCTCCCTTCACCTTCCCCCACAGCCCCGTGTTTTCCAACCACTCTGGAAAGCAGCCCCGATGCCTCAAGAAGCAGGCAGCCCAAGCCGTCCAAGGAAAGACAAAAATAACTGAGGTGCAACCAAATGTTCCCCAAGTCCCTGAAGATGCCCTGGCTTTCAGATGCAGCCGAGGACGGTCAGGACAGTGGCTGCGGATACACCAGCCTCCTGGGGGCTGAGGCAGACCAGCCCCAAACATGCCCAGTCATCCAGGAGGCTGCTTTGTCCTTTTCCTCCCTCAGCCTGGACCCTCAGAGGTGACAGCATCCACTCTGCAGCCTGGGGGACCATCACACAAGCACTCTGTCCTCAAAAGGACAGCAGCTGGGCCGCTCTCTGAGCTGCTCCCCAGGCCTGGGAGAAACCGAATTCCCCGGCCCTGACCTCAAGGCCATTCATTCTATGTTCCCTCTGGCAGCCCAGGAGCCAAGCAGGGGCTGGGTGTGCAGAACAGACAGGTGGATGAGGGAAAGGCAGGGAGTTAAGAGGTGAGGTTCACGGGGGGCAGGGCGCATAAGGAGGAAGGACCCAGGAGGGTTTCCTTCCCATCCTCCACTCACCCCAGATTTCTGGAGAGTAGATTTCAGTATCACGTTGGATTCAGATCTTGGTGGCTTGACTTCACCTGTCCAAATCCAGGTTCCCTCACAAGTAAAACGAAGATGACGCTCCTCCCTCGCTGGGTTGTTACAGGCCTAAATTTGGAATTGTACACAAAGGGGGCCCCTGGGTGGCACAGTGGGTTCAGCGTCCGCCCTCGGCTCAGGTCGTGATCTCGCAGTTCGTGAGTTCGAGCCCCACCTCAGGCTCTGTGCTGACAGCTCAGAACCTGGAGCCTGCTTCGGATTCTGTGTCTCCCTCTCACTGCCCCTCCCCCACTCATGCTCTGCCTCTCTCTCTCTCTCTCTCTCTCTCTCAAAAATAAATAAATAAATAAATAAATAAATAAATAAAGTTTAAAACAAATTAAAAAGAAATTGTAAGCAAAGTGTTCACCACGGCAGCTGGCACATTATAACCTACCAAACATACTGGCTCTCGTTGGCCGTCGTTGCCCGTTCTCTGTGATCGTACATGGGCAGAGACCATTACAATCGTCATCCCCATTGCTTCCAACCTGTGTCACATGCGTTTTCTCCCTCAGCTCTCCATCAGCCCCTTGAAGGAGATTTTATTGCTATGACTGTCCCCACTTTACCAGGGACGAAACCGAGAGGAGAAGACAGAAATGGAGACAGGCAGGGGCAAGGAAGCACATCTCTGATTGGCCTTTTCCTCCCTGGCCGACCTCTGATTGGCTTCTACCCACTCAGAAGTGGGTCCAGGAAAGCAAACCACACCCTCAAAGAACTCAGGCTGTGCGTGCCAATATCCTCTTTCCAATCCTAGGAGAAATACGCACGGAAACACAAACCCAGAGGGAGGGAGAACAGACCCTGGAGTCAGAAGCTCTGGGCTCACATACCGGTCATGCCCCTTACACACCTGATTTTCTCAGATCAGTTTTCTCATCTGCGGAATGGGGGAAACATTAATACTACCAGCTGGCCATCTTCTGAGGATCAAATGAGACACAGAGGTGAAATAGCATTCTAACCGTAGAAGGGTACCCGTCTGTATCATTATTGCAAAGGGCATCTTGAAGGCTTTCTTTCCTCCAGCCTCCATTGCTTGTTACAAACTTTCCTATTACAGATTTCTCTATTCTTATGATTTTTACAGTATTCTACACCCCTACCGAGGGGCTGACCACATTGCATTGTTATTATCTATTTATCTGTTAGTTTTATTACCTTTTGCCATCTGAGCTCTCCCCATGAGACCAGGTGTTCCAGGAGGCCAGGGCTGTGCCTTGTCACCATAATGACCAGGCTAGCCCAGGGACTAGCACACAGTAGGTACTCAATACGTGCTCGCTGCATAAGGAAATGAATGCACCTCTGTAGCCAGCAAGATGGAGTCACTCACGTCAAGCAGCGACGTAAGCAGCCAAGGGTGGTGAGCTAGGGATGGGAATGGTCACCAAAACCAGCACAGACAGGCAGCCGTAAGGACTGTCAATCGGTAGGGCCGAGCGAACCTGGAAGAACAAGGAGCTGATGATCGCCACAACCACAAGTCTAGAAGGGCTAAAGACTGATTAAACTCCTTTTCAAAGCGACGACTTTTGCAGCATACGGTCAGACCCTCCAGACGCTGACTCCCCCACGTCTTACTGCATAAGAAGGGCCACTGTGGTGGAAGGTTCTGCCCGCCTGATTTCTGATCCTAAAAGAGACCTTCCAGTTTGTTCTTAATAAGCAGTGAGCACTGAGGGCTGACCAAGACTGGGCCAAGTCCACAGGCCAACAGCGAGTTCACAGACTGCATTTCGGTTGGTTAACTTCCCGACCTTGTTGCTTATGGTCTGATGTGTGACTGTATTCGCTCTATGTGACTCCAAGCTAAACACGTGGTGACATGTCATCAAGCTTGGAGTCCCAAGCCTGTTATAATTGCGCAAACCTTACTTTATGAGGGAATAGAGTGAACATTGTTGAAAGACACAACTTGTGTGCGCCCCTTTATAGCATGCCCACGACGGTCTCCGATTCCTCTAATCTAACATCAGTCCAGAGAGGTGAGAGGAGCTCCAAGAGAGAACCAAAACAGAAATATCCGCGCTCTTGGCCCATTCGTCTCTTTCCCACTTCATTGGGTCACGCAAGCTCAGAACAAGAATAATGCAGAACAGGGACGCCTGGATGGCTCAGTCGGTTAAGCATCCGACTCTTGGTTTCGGCTCAGGTCATGATCACACAGTTCGTGAGTTCGGGGCCCACATCAGACTCTGTGCTGACAGTGCAGAGTCTGCTTGGGATTCTCTCACCTCTCTCTCTCTCTCTCTCTCTCTCTGCCCCTCCCCACCTCTCTCTCTCTCTCTCTCTCTCAAAATAAATAAACTTTAAAAAAAAGAATAATGCAGAACAAACTTTGAAACTAGTGTTTAAAAGGATGCCCTGAACTTTTAGAGACCAAGAAGAAAATACAACCCAGGAGTCTAGAGCTAGGAGAAGCTGGCAAAGTTTCGATTCATGGAAATAACCAGAAGTAAGGGATTGGAAAGCTACCATGGGATCCAATCCACAAGGCCAGAGGGCAGAGCTCTGGCGCTGAAATTGGCCACAGGGTCATACCATGCTACAGACCTGTCATCACAAAGCCAGCGTGGTGTGACTGCCAGTGCTGAGCTAGCCAGCCAGCGGTCACAGTAACTTCAACCAGGATGAAAAGAAATCTGGAGTGTAGATTCTAGCCAGGAACTTCGGCCAAGTATTTTATCTAGCCAAAGTGACTATCCTACAGTGCGTCTTAAAAACACACTCAAAGGCAAAACTGACTTTTTAAAAAATGGTGGGTAGCCATTTGGAAAAAAATAAAATTAGATCCATACCGCACCCCACCCACAAAAATAAACTCCAAATGGATCAGAGATCTAAATGTAAGAAAAGAAAGAAAGAGAAAGAAAACTAGGAAAAAAGACAGATGAGTGCCATCATACCCTGGGAGTAGGTAAAGATTTTCTAATGATGACTCGAAATCCAGATGTAATAAAAGAAAAGATTGATCAGCTTAAACACAGAAAAAAATTCTTTTAACTTTGGCAAGACAAAAACACCATAAGCGAAGTCAAAATGCAACCGACAACGTGGGAGAAAATACGTGCATACTTCATCACAGATAAAGAATAACTTCTCTAATGCACACTGTTGAAAACGGGCAGAGGGAGAGACCAAAAGCCTAACAGAAAAAATGGGCAAGCCTGAATAGACAGTTCACAAAGAAATATAGAAAAATGTCCCTCAAACATTTGAAAAGATACGCAACCTTGCTCACGATTGAGAAAATCCAAATTAAAACCATAACGCGATAACCATGTCGCTCCTGCGGGAATGGCAAAATGAAAAAGAGTAATGACACATACTTTTGGTGAGGCTTGCTGGGGAAGTCATCGAGAAGACGTGACCGCCAGCTGACCTATGAGCTGGACCCGGGCGATCAGGGGTCTCCTCACCCCCTCCCCTGTCCTTGGGATGCGGAGTCCGCTTGCTTTTCTTGCACCCGGAGGCTGCAGCTCCAAGGACAGACACAGCCTTGAGCCGGTGATGTGGTGCTGAAACACCTGCACAGTATACCTGTCTGAACCCAGTTAGGGCCTCTTTACAAACTTTTAAGACTCAGCGGTTGGATGTGGGGACCCACTCTCCTTGCTGCCTGCTCAGGACATCTCTCCTATGGAAGTTCCTTCTGCTTCTGAAAGCCACCACCCACCCCTCTTCCTTCCGAGGGGTCTGCCTCTCCCTTCAGTCTCCCCCTGCCCTCAGCACTGGAAGTTACAAACTAACAAGGCTTGGAGGAAACACACATGAAATGCACATACCCGCAAGCTCCTGGTGAGAAGCCAAACCCTCACAGCCCTGCGCAGGCGATCTGGGCAAAGTCTGACAAAATCACCTATGCATTCACCTTTTGACCCACTATCTCTGGTCTAAGGATGTGCCCTGAAGATACACTTGCAACACTTCCACGGGCACAAATTGTTCACTGCAGCCGAATGTTGGAAACAACCTAATATGCACCCCTAGAAGATCTGTGGAAACTGCAGGATGTGCACACAGTGGAGTGTGGTGCGGCTGTAATGTAACAATAAAATAAGAATGGAGTGATTTCCAGAAATACAGTTAAGTGAAAAAAAGAAAGAAGAAGAAGAAAGAAAGAAAAGGAAAGGAAAGCGTAAAAGATGGCCCGCAGCATTTCATGTCAGAAAGAGGGGAGATTTAAAAACAAACACACATATCTGCTAACTTGAGCAAAACGTATCACTGGAAGGATAAATCAGAATCAACCAACATCCCACGTTAGTTACATGCAAGGGCGGGTGGGATTCTGTGTAGTTTCGACTTTCCCAACTGTGTTGTGTTTCCCAAACCCAAGGGAAAAATCAAGAAGGTCAGGGGATAAAAAGTAAAAGGGAGTATGGGGTGTGGGGATGGCTCAGTTAATTGTCTGTTGCTGATTTTGGCTCAGATCATGATCTCCCTGGTTCGTGGGTTCGAGACCCACCTCCAGCTCTGTGCTGACACCGAGAAGCCTGCGTAGGACTGTCTTTCTCTTTCTCTGCCTCTCACCCTCTGTGAATGCCTCCTCTCTCTCTCTCTCTCTCTCTCTCTCTCTCAAAATAAATAAATAAACCTTAAAAGAAAAAGTAAAATGGACTACAAACAAATAAATGAACCTAACTGTATTTCGAATGAATAATATAACCAAATTTAAGAAAGGCAAAAAAGAGAGAGAGAGAGAGAGAGAGACTGAGAACTGGGATATTTCTCACACACAGTAGTTGGATTAAATATCCTCAAAGCTAAAGACTAAAAGAACTGTCCACAAATACCAAACTTCAGGTGGGGGGTTTGTTTTTAACAGCGGTGTGGTTTGGCCATTCTCCAGTGATATAATATATATTCTTGGATTGAATAAATGAGATTCGGTCTGCTCATGGTCAGAAAAAGAGAGTTTCCAATATGGTGTTGAGCTGGAATTGGAGGCCTACGTGTCAACTTATCGTTTTCATGAAGAGGAAGAGAGACAGAGACAGAGAGACAGATATATGCATATGCAGATACATACACAGAGAGTGATATATATATATACATATCGCAACTGCATATTTTTAAATATATTTTATAAATTATATTTAAAAAGCAAGGAACTGTATAGTTTGGGAATTGCTGGGTTAAACCTAACAAATTTCCTTACTGCAAGGTTCCACGGGGTCTTTAATTCCCTAATGCGACCGAAAGGCCAGCAAGACAATGTAATATCCCCTGGTTTCCAAAACTATCTGACCGCGGAACCCTCTCATGGGGTAGGACACAGGACGAGGGCTCATTCTAGAGATTGGAAGCTGAGCAGAGTGGGGTTAGAGGTTCCGTGCCTTTCTAGCTGGCAGATGTGGGCAAGCTCCCTGCATCTACCAAAACTAGGGGGAACGTGATGAAATCCTCCGGGGTGCGGTGAACATTAAAAGCTCACTCTCAGGCGCCTTATTAGTTTTCTCTTTCTCTTCTGTCCCCGATCCCCTTCTCTTTCCCTCCCTGCTTTCCTCCAGCTCTCCCATCCCATCGCCTTTGCAGCCAGCTTCCCAGCAGAGCCCCTGTTAGCACCGTGCAGAGAGTACAAATGAGGTGGCCTGCCAGCCCGAGAGCAATTAGCTTTGTGGAACCATGGCCTTTTCTTTCCTTCCTTTGAAACTGGCTCTGCCTGAGCTCAGCACCTGGGTGACAAGTTGGATTTGATTTAAACCAAAGAAAGTAGAAAAAAAAAAAAAAAAGAAGAAGTGGAAGGCAATTAGCATGGCTTGCAGAAAAATTATAAGCTCCTCATTGTGATCTTCAGGAGGCGAGAATCGTGGCAAGGGGAGGGCAGAAGGACCCCCTCATCCTTTGGCCTTACAGAGAGGCTGTTTTCCTCAAGGAGGCGAAAAGCTTCTTTCTCTTGGTTTAGTTCAGTCTTGGCTGGCAAGATCTGGGTCACGGGTTGCAGACTGAGCAAGCAGCTCCGATTGCTTGGGAAACCCTCAACCAATTTTAAATGCATTTAAAGTGAGCCAAACCCAGAGGAACCTGTGCGTTCAGACAGTTGGAGAAGGGAGGGTCGACATTAGTCCACTGCGATTTCTCATCGTTTTATATCCTCCAGTGGGTAATCACTCAGCCCCGCCTGCAGCTTCAGCCTCGAAGCTCAGCAATTCCCCACGTGGGGATGAGAAGTGACTGACGCGCCCCCTGGCAGCAAGACAAAGGGAGGCCAGGCAGGGTGGTTTAGGTGACCAAGGCCAAGGGCATCTGTTCCATCCGTGGGAGTCGCAGCCGTGTTCCTCCTCCTTCCGTCCTGCCACTGCTCACAATGGTAATGAGAATGGGTGCTGTCTATGAGTCAACACCACGCTAAGCATGTAGTGTGTATATTTATTAACTCTCCCATTGAACCCTCAAAAGGACCCTGCAAAAGACATTCGTTTCATTAACAATAGGTATGTACCTACCAAACACATTCTACACGCCAGAAGCTGTGCAGAAACTGAGGCCCAGAATGGTTCCATGACATGCTCAAGGTCACCCATCCAAGGAAGGGGTCAAACTCTTCTTGGAAGTCTCCAGAAGGGAAAGTAGGATTCTAGTTTGGAATTTCCCTGAAAACGGACTTCCAGGACTGATTTCCTATGAGGAAGAATGTTCCCAAGTTAGAGCTGTCCTGTGATAAAGTAGAGGCGGGAGGATAGAACTGTCCGAGCAGGAAGACACAAAGGGTGACGGCAGAGTTGGAGAGGGGGTTTCGGTACCCTGGAGGGGGGTGTTCTACACCGTCCTGACTGCTTGGGCCGGAACAGATTGGCCATGCCGCCATGTCAGTACCTAGGAGTCCTTTCCACATAGAGACTGTCTGCAGAACTAAGGTTAGCACCCCAAACCTCGGGTTCCTGGTCCAGGGGTCTGCCCTCCACCCACTTCTCCTAAAGAAGCCTAGCACGGCGATGTCATCAGCGATGGGAGGCGGCCGAGTGGCCCGGCTGAGAGAACTGACATGGGGAACGAGGATGCCCTTAAACACACGGGAAGTTGCCCAATCTCACGCATAATAAGAGAAATACACACACACACACACACACACACACACACAGGTCAACAAGCTGTTCCACTGATGAGGCTGAATAGGAAACCCTCCATCCTGCTGGTGTCATGTATATCAGCGTGAGCCTTGGGGAAGACGGTTTGACGATGTCAGTCAAAATCACAAATTCACACAGCCTCTAATCCGCGATCCTACTTCTGGGAATTTATCCTGCGGCTATACTGGCATTGTGCAGAATAACATGTACCTGAATTTAATCATTGCAAGCAGGGCCCGGAAGGACCAGAGAATAGAAAGGTTCTAAATGTCCACCGGTAGGGAACTGGGGGAAATACCATGGCTCCTCCACGATGGTTACTGTGCAGCCACAGGGGGACACAATGAGGACACTGGGGATTGCTCTGGAAAGAAGTTATGTCGTTAAGGTGAAAATTCCTGGAAAGTGGAGAACGCAATAGCATTTACCAAATTAGCTTTCGGTAACAAGGAAGAAAAGATTGTATGTTCCTGTATCTTACATTTGCATAAACCCTAGAAGGGAACTAATAAATATGATGGTGATCGTCTGGAGGTGGGGAAACTAGGTGGCTGGGGGGGGGGGGTTGGCAATGACAGTTTTCACTACTTTTTCTTTTATATTGTTTGAAAAATCAATACAAAAAGGAAAGCTAGTTTGGCGTCTCACAGACCTGGGTTTAAATTCTAACTACATAGACTGTTATACGTAACACATGTTATATGTAACATGTTCTTTCTCTTATAAATAAATAGTAGCATTTTTTTAAAGGTCACATGGGGCACCTGGGTGGTTCAGTCTGTTGAGCATCAGACTCTTGATCTCGGCTCAGGTCACGATCTCACAGTTCATGAGTTCAAGCCCCATGTCAGGCTCAGCACTGGCAGCAGGGAGCCTGCTTGGGATTCTCTCTCTCCCTCTCTCACTCTGTCCCGCCCCTGCTCTCACTCTCTCTGTCTCTCAAAATAAATAAATAAATGTAAAAAAAGATATTTAAAAAGTCACATCTAAGCCACATGGGGATTTTCTAGGTTGTGGATTGTTTTATTTTGTGTGTTCTTTTTTTTTATATATATATGGTGGAGAAAACACAGGTGAACATCGGATAGACTTAATTCCTCCAAATGTCAGTTTCCTCAAAGGAGCATGACGATATCTATTTGGGGGAGCGAGGGGTGAAGGTTAAGTGAGATAATGCCAAAGGCATTTAGCACATGGTCTGGTGCATAATAGTGCACCACACATAACTACAGATTTTTGTTCTTGTTATGAGAACTTCCAAGATCTACTCTAAAGTAGACGGTTTTTAAAATTTTTTTTAATGTTTATTTATTTCTGAGACAGAGAGGGACAGAGCGTGAATGGGGGAGGGGCAAAGAGAGAGGGAGACACAGAATCAGAAGCAGGCTGCAGGCTCCGAGCTGTCAGCACAGAGCCCGACGCGGGGCTTGAACTCACAGATTGCGAGATCATGACCTGAGCCGAAGTCGGAGGCTTAACCGACTGAACCCCCCCCACCCCGGGCGCCCTTCCACAGATTCATTTTTAAAAATGGACAGATTCGATAGACGTGGTTTTCTCCTGCTCACCATCTCCTTGGGGAACCGCTCCTCACCAAACTGCGGTCCTTGGATTTTGGGGGACACCTGATGGAAGCCTGTCCAACCAGACGACTTCAGTTCTCAGCCTAGAGGGATCATTCAGAGCTGGCATAGGACCTAACGATGGTAATTAGGGACAATCCTGGGACTCTGACCAAAGCTCTCATCTCCAAAACGAACCATCTCTTTCAAATGAGTTTACCTCACTGGTAGACTGGAAGTTTGGAATGACTACTGGGAAAAACCAAAGTGGATGGTCCCAGGAGCGTTCCGGGGACAGCCCAAAGCATTTGCCACCCGGGCTTCATTTATGCCAGCCAGCACCAGCCAGAGGCTGCCCATCAAACTCCCATGACAGTCCAGAAATGCCAATGAGTTAACACCTTAACCAAGGAGAGAAGAAGCCAAGGATAAATGTCATAGTTCTGAGGAAAATTCTCAGGCAGACAACTCTGAGATGCTTTCTTAACACTCCTCGGAAAGTCTGGGTCAGAGTCAAGCCCCAGTTGCCCATAGCAGTGATTTTGACAACATACCTATATTAGGGTCCTCCCGGGAAACCCATTTATAATGAGAGAGATTTATTTTAAGGAATTGGCTCGTGTATTGTGAGACCTGGCAGGTCAAAAATCCGTAGAGCAGGGCAGAAGCCTAGAGATTCAAGTAAGAGATGTGGCTGCAACCTTGAGTCTGAAATCCACAGGCTGGAAACTCAAACAGGTTTTTTTCTGTGCTGCAACCTGAAGGTAGAGTTTCCTCTTCTTCGGGAAAACTCATATTTTGCACTCAGGGCCTTCAACTGATTGGATGAGGCCCACCCACGTTATGGAAGTCAGTATGCTTTTTTTCAAAGTCTACTGATTTGAACATCAATCACGCGTAAAGAATACCTTTACAGCAACACCTGGACTAGAGTTTGGCCAAACAACTGGGCACCGTAGCCCAGCCAAGTTGACACATAAAGTTGGCCATCACAACACTCTTAGATTGGCTTTTCTCTTCCACTCGTTCTCCCCACTCCTCGCTTCTGTTCCCTGCAATTACTTCCCACATAAACAACCTGCGTGCAAGGCCTCGTCTCAGGCTCTGCTTTCAGGGGAGCCCAAGACGTATCCCATAGAACACGACTGGCCATCTTGCCTGGCTCCGATTCTTCATAACTTTCACTATTTAACCATTTCACACTTCTTTCCAATTTCTTTCAAAAGCACGTTGTGTAAATGTCACGTAACTATGAATAATATAAAGCGGCCTTATTTAAGCTAGGGCTACCGTTTACAAATACTGTGACTAGGAAAGAGGTGATGCCTACAGGTTGTTACAGTCAGAAAAGGTTTTAAGAAGGAGCTAAACTTTTTATCTGGCGCTTGGAAGGTGTGGGAGATTCAGATGGGTGGGGAAGGGAGGGACGGTGCTTCCAGAAGGAACCATTGTCCAGAGACAATACCTGGCATTCAGAGAGCGTGTACTACGTGCCGATCATTCTTCTCAGCCCTGTTCTTGGATGACTTCATCTAATCATCATAATAACCTTGTGACATATGTATATTATTTATACTTTATAGACGAGGAGACAGACATAGAGAGGTTTAAGGGGCTTGCCCAGGGTCTGATGGAGCTGGAATTCAGACTCAGCATCCAACACCTGGTCCCACACTGGAAACCACTATACTCCACCCTTCTCACTAGGCTACAATGCATCTCTCTTGAGCTGAGAGGAGGAGCTAGGTTTTTAGTTTTGTTTTAATTGTGGTAAAATACACATCACATAAAATTTACCATCTTAACCATTCCTAAGTGTAAAGTTCAGTCATGTCAAGTATATTGACATTGTTCTATCTATAGAATCTTCGGAAAATGTTCAAGTTGCGAAACTGAAACTCCATACCCCTTAAACGCCAAACTCTCATTTCCCCCTCCCCTAAGAAGTCCCCGGCAACCCCCGTTCTATTTTCTGTCTCTACGAGTTTGATCGCTCTTGGACGTCTCCTAGTAGTGGCATCGTGCGGTATTTATCCTTTTGTGTCTGCTTTTTTTTCCACATAGCACAGCATCTTCAAGTTTCATCCATGTTGGAGCATGTGTGAGAATTTCCTTCCTTTGTAAGGCTGAGTAACATTCTGTTGTACATATACAGTAAATTTTGTTTATCTTTTTATCAGCCAGTGAACCTGTGAGTGGAAACCTTTTGGCTATTGTGAACAATGCCACCACGAACACGGACACCCAACTATCTGTCAGAGACCCTCTCTCGATTCTTTTGGCTGTATGCCCAGAAGTGCTAAATCATACGATAATTCTACTTCTAATTTTTTGAGGATCCACCATCCTGTTTGAGGAAACACCATCGCTGTTTTCCCTAGCGACGGTGCCATTTTACATTCCCACCTGCGGTGCGCAAGGCTTCCCACGTGTCCGTATCCTCAGAGGAGCTAGGTTTGGACCCTTCTGAATGACCGCCGCTCAGGTGACAGGACGGTACAGTTGACACGTTCGAGATTTCTCCAACAAAAAGGGAGAGAAGCCATGAAAGATAAATGAGTTCACGGAGACAGTGGAGGGAGGAGAGCAGGGGGTGAGGACTAAGCCTTGGGGGACGGCCCAGTTGGGTGGCACATTAATTCACCAATGGTGGCTGCTGATTGTTTTTAAAAAGCTCATTCTCTAAGTTAAACGTTCCCCTGCAACTCCCGGATTTGCTCAGCAAACTCCTCTGCAGAAAATAAATACTAACTTATCTCTGATGGAGTTGGTTGGCCAAAATCAAAATTAGAGACCCCAGGGATGGTTAACATCTATATTATTTGTCATATATGTAATCCTTATAACAACCCTGTGAGGTAGAGATTGGCATTTGTACTATGGTCCTTGAGGTGGGAGGCAAAGCAATGAGTGCCTCCGGGGAAGGGACAGGCTGTCCTGACCCTGGTGCATACCCCTACCCAGGTGGGGGCATTAGAAGGGAAGGATCAGACGTGGGGCACTGAGAATGATGTGTTTGCCAGTTGGCAGGAACACTGTGCATTTAAAGGATATGCATAAAGATCAGTGGTTGTCAGGGCTTTGGGGAGAGGGAGGGATGAGTAGGAGGAGAACAGGGAATTTTTAGGGCAGAGAAACTATTCTGTATGATACTGTGACGGTAGATACAAGGCATTGCACATTTGCCAAAACCCATGGAATGAACGACATGAAGAGTGAACCCTAATGCACCTTAGTTAGTAATAACTAACTTAGTCTTGGAGGTAGAGGAGCCCAGACCCAAGCTCAGACCTTCTGCTACTAGAGTCTGTCCTCCTTCTGTGACTTCACCCCACTTCTCTAGAGAAATACGGTCTCCTTTGATATTTAAATTTTTTTTCTGACTTCTGAAGCTTCTAGTTCTCCAACCATTCAAGAGAAGCCGACGACAGCGCACGCGTGCGGGCACGTGCCCGTCTGGTAACATTTGAGTCTCCTTCTGCAAAATGTTATGGTCTTCCGGTATCTCAAGTGCCACGTTTAGTATGGGGCAGGGCTAGCCCTATGCAGAATCACACCAGGAAACACAGCGGGACGACCAAAACTAGGGCGAGGACTAGGACGATGAATCACATGGAGATACCCAGGACTTTATGTCCTTAAGGAGAATGATCTTTCTGTTTGGGGAGGAAGAATACGATGGACTCCGTCATTCAATAAACATTTATTGAGACCTTGGGACGTGGATGAGTAAGACATAGCTGTTGCCCTCAAACAGATCACCGTCTCAAGGGTGGGGTAGGTAAGGAGAGTTAGCATATAATTGTACGCAGGGGTAATGCTCAAAACATCTTGCAACCGGAAGAGCACGGAAGCCAACCATACGAATGGATGCTCAACCGCCCAGAACACATGCCCGCTATACATAAGCCACCTGGACATACCCCTATGTATTCGTCGGTTCAGGCTGCCCTAACAAAAGACCATAGACTGGGTGGCTTAAACAATAGAAACTTATTTTCTCTCAGTTCTGGAGGTTGGAAAGTCCAAGATTAAGATCTGGTTCTGGTGAGAGCAGTGTACCTGGCGTATAGATGGATGACTTCACACTCTGTCCTCACGTGGTGGGAAGAGAGAGACGTCTGGTGTCTCTTCCTCTTCTTACAAGGGTACCAGCCCCATCACAGTAGGGTCCCACCCTTATGACCTCAGTCAACCTAAAGACCCTATGTCCAAACACGGTCTCATTAGGGGTCAGGGCTTCAACGTGTGAATTTGGCAGGAGATACAACAGTCCGTAGCTCCATGTGCGCCCCGATAGCACGACCGGGCTGTAACTGCTCTGAAGGAGCTGATCGTGGGGTGCTTGGAGATAAGGTCTTGTAGGAGGGGAGACTGGAGCCAGCTTTTGAAGGACGAATAGAAGTGGACTAAGAGGAGAAAAGCAGAGGAAGGGCTTTCCAGAAAGTTGGACAAGTCGGTGCAAAGCAAGTTGCTGTGACAGGGCAGAGTACATTTAGAAAATGACAAAGTATGATCAGGCTGGAGTAAGAATCAGGTCCGAGGGAGCAAAGGAGAGTGAAAACCAGCCCCCGTGTGCCATGTTAGGGAGCGTGAGTATGATCAGAAGGCATTTAGCAGACCACAGAGAATCATTAAGTATGATTTCTTATTTAATTCAATAATGTCCACACAGGACAATGATTTCCTATTTACATATCCTGGAATAAATAATACAGTTTTATCTCGTCTTTTGTTCTATTTTCTTTATTAGTAATATTCTCTGTATTACAAAAGTAGTACAGGTTTACTCATTCCCTTTTAAGATCTAGGACGTGATGCATAAATAGTATTGTGTTCAGGTGGTTTTATAAATAAAAAAAAATTTTTTTAATGTTTATTTTTGAAAGAGAGAGACAGAGCATAAGTGGGAAGGGGCAGAGAGGGGGGAGACACAGAATCTGAAGCAGGCTCCAGGCTCCGAGCTATCAGCACAGAGCCCGACGCGGGGTTCGAATTCACAGACCACGAGATCATGAACTGAGCCGAAGCCGGACGCTTAACCGACTGAGCCACCCAGGCGCCCCTCGTAACATTTTTATAAGCAAATCTCTGCTCAGAAAGAATCCAGAGCTGAATCCCAATAAACAGCAAAGAGCAAAAAGGTCAAGCTGGCTGGTTAAGGGGGATAGAGGGGACAAGTGTCCCATGCTGTCAACCTCCCCTCCCCCTCACATGCTGAGACTTCTCAGAGGGACTCAAGGGCACCACACTGTAACATTTTTAAAAAGTCACTACCCTCAGGATGACTCAGTCAGGTGCCCAACTTCAGCTCAGGTCATGATCTCAGGATTCGTGAGTTCAAGCCCCGCGTCAGGCTCTGTGCTGACAGCTCAGGGCCTGGAGCCTGCTTCGGATTCTGTGTCTCCCTCTCTGCCCCTCCCCCGTTCATGCTCTGTCTCTCCCCCCCCCTCAAAAATAAACATATAAAAACTTTTAATAAAAAAATATAAAATAAAAAGTCACCACCCTCCAAAAATGGATTTGCGCTTCTATAGAAAGAAGCTGATTTCTTCAAATAATAACAATATTTCTTAACGACTAGTAGATGGCTCACCGACTATCAACCAGAGCTCCCTAAGGGAAGTTGTTTCTTTTCGCATCACAACGACTCTATAAAGTTAGGTGACATTGGTCTCTCCGTTACACAGATGAGGAGCTTGAGGTCTGATGAGGTAAAGTAATTTGCCTGGGACCGCACAGCTAGCAGGTGGAGAAGCCAGGAGGTGAAGGAAAGTGATCTCCCCAATACCCCTGCCATCTCTTGGTTCTAATATTTGGTCTTTGACCCTGGTTCCTGGCACCGAGCTCCTAAATTCCTTGGAATTTCCTAGGTGATAGGAGTGTCTTTTGTTTAATGAGTCGACTCTTGGAGGGGGGGCTCCGGGCTAGCTTCAGGATGGGGCTGGTCACCGGAAAGACCAAGCTGCAATTAGAAAACTTGGAAGGGGGGAGAGGCTAGAGATCGCATTAATGCTCAGTCGCGCCTACGTGCTGAACCACGTGGATTCTGCGTCTCCTTCTCTCTCTGCCCCTCCCCGTCTCATGCTCTGTCTCTCACCGCCTCTCAAAAGTAAATAAAAAACATTTACAAATATGTCTTAAAATAAAAACGAGAAAAATTAGCATTGATTTGTTACCATTAGTAAGTTATTTTCACACCATCTTTTTTGGATTCAGTGCAAACCGGCCGCTCCGAGAGAGGTTCAGCGCCTTGCCCCAGGCCCCACAACTAGGAAGGGACCCAGAGCATGGCTTTAAACTAAGTCTTTAGCCCCAGGGACCAGGCTCAGCAGCCCGAAGGGGACCTACTGCACCCAGCTCTCCCCAACCCCGGCGGTCCTCTGAATTTTCCTCTACTTGCAGGTTGTGGGTGGCCCTTTAAAATATTCCTCAAGACCATATTTCATTCTTTCTCATTGCCACGTAGTATTCCATTGTGTATATAAACCACAACTTCTTTATCCATTCATCAGTTGATGGACATTTAGGCTCTTTCCATAATTTGGCTATCGTTGAGAGTGCTGCTATAAACATTGGGGTACAAGTGCCCCTCTGCATCAGCACTCCTGTATCCCTTGGGTCAATTCCTAGCAGTAATGAAATATGGCCTTTTGTAGCAACGTGGATGGAACTGGAGAGTGTTACGCTAAGTGAAATAAGCCATGCAGAGAAGGACAGGTTCCATATGTTTTCACTCCTATGTGGATCCTGAGAAATGTAGTGGAAGGCCATGAGGGAGGGGAAGGAAAAAAATGGTTAGAGAGGGAGGGAGCCAACACATAAGAGACCCCTAAAAGCTGAGAACAAACTGAGGGTGGAAGGGGGGTGGGGGGGAGGGGAAAGTGGGTGATGGGCATTGAGGAGGGCACCTGTTGGGATGTGCACTGGGTGTTGTATGGAAACCAATTTGACAATAAATTTCATATTAAAAAAAATAAAAAATAAAAATAAAATAAAATAAAATAAAATATTCCTCAAGGGCAGAAAGAAACTCTTCATCCTGCTGCTGCTTTTCCAGGCCAGGCCTCCACCAGGACTCGAAATGCTCAGGCCCCAAGCAAGCTCTCGATGCCAGAACCTCTCACAAAAGGTGAAGCAGACGTGCAAAAAGAAAAATCTCAGGCCTCGGCAGTGTTCACGCCATAAATACCGTTCTAGGTCCCGGGGACACAGCGGTGAACAACGCAGACGAAAGCTTATGTTCTAGCGAAGACTATGTTCTACAGAGGAACAAACAGACGACAAAAGCAGGTGGTTGCTAAATGCTCTGAAGATAAAGCAGAATGAAGAGCCGGAGGGTGGAATTGTAGAAGAGAGGGCACAGCGGGAGCACATTTCAGCAGATTGGAATGAGCGAGACAGCGAACCAGACCCAGAGCGGGCGAAGAGTGTGCCAGCCCAGCGAGCCAAGAAGGCACGAAGGGAGCTTCTGAGTGCATGCAGGGAACACCGTGGAGGCCAGCGCCGCACCAGGAACCTGTAAGAGGGTCGTCGGCGGGGGGGGGGGGTGGGGGGGGGGGGAGGGGGGCATAGCACCCTCTGACTTCTCTTTTATTTTTTTGAAGTGTATTTTTATTAATTTTGAGAGAGACAGAGAGAGAGCACAAGCAGGGGAGGGGCAGAGAGAGAGGGGAGAGACAGAATCCCAAGAAGGCTCCAGGCTACCAGCGCAGAGCCCGCTGCGGGGCTCGAACTCATGAACCGTGCAATCATGACCTGAGCCAAAACCGACAGTTGGACGCTTAACCGACTGAGCCACCCAGGTGCCCCTATCTGACTTCTCTTTTATTTATTTATTTTTTTAATGTTTATTTATTTTTGCGAGAGAGAGAGAGAGAGAGAGAAAGAGCAGGGGAGGGGCAGAGAGAGAGGGAGACACGGAATACAAGGCAGGCTCCAGGCTCCGAGCTGCCAGCACAGAGATCATGACCGTGAGATCATGGCCTGAGCTGAAGTCAGACGCTTAACTGAGTCAGGTGCCCCCTGACTTGTCTTTTAAAAAAACCATCCTAGCTGGTGGAAACAACCCAAATGTCCCTCCATGCATGAATGGAGAAACAAAATGTGGCAAATCCGTGCAGTGGAATATTGCTCAGCCAGAAACGGGAAGGAAGTACTGATACACACACACACACACACACACACACTCACACACCATGGGATTTCATCTATATGGAAGAGCCGGAACAGGCAAACCCACAGAAGCAGAAAGCAGACTAGTGGTTGCCAGGGTCTGGGGGAGAGCGGATGGGGAAGGGCCCCTTAATGGGGATACAGAGTTTCTTCCTTTGGGGTGATGCTTTGTTCCGCGACTACATAGTGACGGGGGCCTCGCAATATTGCGAACGTCAGTTTCACACTCCCCGTATTTTATCACAATTTTAAAATGAAACATAAAAAGCCCGTCCTGGTTTGTGTGTGCAGAGAAGGCCTGGGAAAAGAACAAAAAAGAGACCAGTAGGAAAGTTCACCCCGGCCCTGCCTTGGGCGTTGGCACATTCTTTCCCTTCTCAGAGCCTCAGATCCTTCATCCGTGAAAATGAAGTTCCATAGGCTTCACCACCCTGGGCTTGCTGAGAGGCTTGGAATACTTTTGAGGTGACCCAGCGCTCAGTCCTCGGACCTTTCCTCTTTCTGACTCAGACTCATGGCCCTGGGAATCTCATCCAGTCTCATGGCTTTAAATTTTCCCCCCAGCTTCCCTCCAGCCAGATGTCTTCCCCGAACTCCAGCTGGCTAACTCAGCGTCAGCAGTTGGGTTTCTAACCTCCAGCTTCACACGTCCAGACTGTTGATCTCTGCCCCTCCCCTCACTCCCCATCTTGTCAAAGAAAACTGCATCCTTCAGACGAAGGCCAAAAATCTAGGCATCCTTGACCTATTTCTCTCTCTCTCTCGCCCCCATCCAGTCAATAACCACAGCCGACTCTGCCTTCAGAATATACCGAGAACCTAACCCTTTCTGGTCCAAGCCACCGTCACGTCCAGACGGCATTATTGCAGTAGCTTTCTGGTCCCCCAGCTTCTGCCTTTGGCCCCCTTCAATCTGTTCTAACCACGGCAGCTCGAGATCCTATTCAAAAAAGAGTGATATCGTGTCAACCCTTCAACAGCGTCACATTGCACTCAGAACAAAAGGCGAATTCCTCACCCTGGCCAACAAAGCTTTATGTGATGAGTGCCTCTCAGCTCTCTGGCCTCACCACCTGCCGCTCTCCCTGACCTGTCTGTGCCTCAGCGGCCCCCTTGCTGTTCCTTGAACAATCGAAAAATGTTCCCACTAAGACCCTTGCCCTTGTTCTTGCCGCCTGGCTCGTCTCCCAGAGACCCGTGTAACTCCAGCCCTCACCTCACCCGTGTCTACACTCGGAGGGGACCCCCAACAGAGGGTGGCCAGGGAAAGTACAGGACGCCTTATCAAATGTGCATTTTAGATAAAGGAGTACATTTTTAGCATAAGTATGTCCCACGCAGTATTTAAGACGCTTTTGCACAGGGCACACTGAAACTTTAAAATTGTCTGTTGTTCCTCGGAGATGCCTATCGAAACCAGGTGTCCTGTGTTTTTATTTGCTAAATCTGGCTCTGGCAACCCTAACTGAAGTTGTAAGCATCACCCTAATACTAGCAAACCTCTTTCCGGGTCTTTATTTTTCTCCCCAGCATTTATCACCATGTAACACATCCTATGTGTTATTTATTTTGCTTATTGTCTGTCTATCCTCGTTAGAACTATGCTGTCTGATACAGTAGCCAGTGGCCACAGGTGGCTGTTGAGCATTTGAAGTGAGGCCAGGATTTGGGTGGCTCGGTGGGTTGAGCATCTGACTTTAGCTCAGGTCATGATTTCATGGTTCATGAGTTCAAGCCCTACATCGGACTCTGTGCTGACAGCTCAGAGCCTGGAACCTGCATTGGATTCGGGGTCTCTCTCTCTGCCCTTCCCCTACTTATGCTCACTCTCTTTCTCTCTCTGTCTCAAAAATAAATGAACATCTGGGGCGCCTGGGTGGCGCAGTTGGTTAAGTGTCCGACTTCAGCCAGGTCACGATCTCGCGGTCCGTGAGTTCGAGCCCCGCGTCGGGCTCTGGGCTGATGGCTCGGAGCCTGGAGCCTGTTCCCGATTCTGTGTCTCCCTCTCTCTCTGTCCCTCCCCCGTTCATGCTCTGTCTCTCTCTATCCCAAAAATAAATAAACGTTGAAAAAAAAATTAAAAAAAAAAATAAATGAACATTAAAAAAAAATTGAAACGAGGCCAGAACTGCCGATTAACTGGACATTTTATTTTATTTTAATTAATTTCAATTTAAAAATGGATACTCAACTTAGTTACCAGATATAGTTATTTAAGTGTGTTTGGAAAATTTTGCATAAGGGAATATACTTTTCAACTGCAGATTTTGTGAAATCAAAATACAGATCATGTATTGCCAAGGAAATGTTAGCATTCGAATTGAAATGTGCCGTAACCATAAATTAGCCATCGGATTTTGATGACTTAGGAAAAAAAGAATGCAAAATACCTCCTTAATAAATGTTTACATTGATTATATGTTGAATGATAATGTTTAGGGTCCACTGGATTAATTAATACACTATTAATTAATTAATACACTTGGAATTAACCTCATCTATTTCTCTTTGCTTTTATTATATGTGGCTACTGGAAATTTTTGCATTCCCTATGTGGCTCACATTGTTTCTTTCGGAAGGCACCGCACTGGAGTATAGGCTCCTTCAGGACTGGGTTCCCCTGGAAACAGAGCCAGACTTGGGAGCCTATGGTTTATTCTAGAATGTGATACCGCAGCAGAAGCGAGGAAGTGGGAATAATGATACAAAGAAGAAAGAAATCAATGCGTGCATTATCAAGATCACTGTAGGTAACAGGGACTTCACCGCATGGAGACTTCCTGAAAAGTTACGTAATGCTGCCCAGAATCATCTCCTGGGAGACAGGAAGCTGCAGCCTTTGTCTCCCAGCTCCCAACCCCACAGTTGGGGACTGCTCCTGGGGGTGTTAACTCTTCCACACTTTGGGGCTGCACTTGTTCATGGAACAAAGGAGTTCCCACTGCACTGGGGGGGAAAAGCCCCCAGAAACCCCAGTTTTAGTCACAGGAGGACGCCAGCCATCTGAAGCCACGCTGAGCTTGCAAGAGACCATCCACCATATCTATAACTAAAATCAGAGGTCGGCCAAGGGGCCATGATGGGCACAAGGGCACTGTCTTGTTCAGCTTTTAATCTCCAAAACCTAGAGCAGTACCTGGAACATAGTATATGTTCAATAAATAGTTTGGGTTGGGGTGGGGGGGGGGGAGAGCGAAAACATCTCCATTCAAGAAAACATTTATGGAAGGGCGCCTGGGTGGCTCAGTCAGTTGAGCGTCCGGCTTCAGCTCAGGTCATGATCTCATGGTTGTGAGTTCCAGCCCTGCATCAGGCTCTCTGCTGTCAGCACCGAGCCTCTTCAGAACCTTTGTCTCCTGCTCTGTCTGCCCCTACCCCTGTTCTTGCACAGGCATGTACACTCTCTCTGCCTCTCAAAAATAAATAAACATGTTCTTAAGAAAAAGAAAACGCGGGGCGCCTGGGTGGCTCAGTCGGTTAAGCGGCCGACTTCGGCTCAGGTCATGATCTCGCAGTCTGTGAGTTCGAGCCCCGCGTCGGGCTCTGTGCTGACAGCTCAGAGCCCGGAGCCTGTTTCAGATTCTGTGTCTCCCTCTCTCTGACCCTCCCCCGTTCATGCTCTGTCTCTCTCTGTCTCAAAAAAATAAAATAAACGTTAAAAAAAAATTAAAAAAAAAAAGAAAAAGAAAACGTGTATTGAATGGTTGCTATGCGCTCAGTGTACAAATGTTCAATAAATAATAGTTCTTCTCACTATTTTCTGTTTGATTACCATTAAAATTCCTGGCCTCAGATTTCACTAGTTTTTCCAATCAAGAATTATTCTTCCTGATGCCCTTTTTTTTTTTCTAATTTTTTTTAACATTTATTTATTTTTGAGAGAGAGAGAGACAGAGCATGAACAGGGGAGGGGCACAGAGAGAGGGAGACACAGAATCTGAAACAGGCTCCAGGCTCTGAGCTGTCAGCACAGAGCCCGACGCGGGGCTCGAACCCACGAAGTATGAGATCATGACCTGAGCCGAAGTCGGACGCTTAACCGACTGAGCCACCCAGGCGTCCCTTCTTCCTGATGCTTAATAAACAATTCTATCAAACACTTGAACTTTCTCCTGGATGTCATGGCAATGAATCTTTCCTGCCCCTCCCTCCACAAGACCTAAGACGGCAGACAGGGTTGAGAACTTGGCACGGGAGTCTCTTCAGCAAGACAATCCATCTGCAACGTCAGCTGCCGGTCCCCGGGGGAAGCAAGACAGCTTGGGGTGTTTATTCACAGCCCCACAAAATGCACTCAGCACATGTAGCTCTCTCTCCTCGGTCGCACCTGCGACAGGCACACCTCACCTTAATGTGCTTTGCCTTCACAGATGCTGCACCTTTTTTACAAATTAAAGGTTTGTGGCAACTTTACGTCAAACAAGTCTGTTGGTGCCTTCTTCCAACAGTATGTGCTCACTTTATGTCTGTGTCCCATTTGGGTAATTCTTGCAACATTCAAACCTTTTCATCATTATTGTACTTTTTATGGTGATCAGTGATCCATGATCCGTGACTATGTCTCACTGAAAACACATGACGGTTAGCATTTTTTTTAACCATAAAGTACTTTTTAATTAAGGTATGGACGTTAATTTTTTAGACATAAAAAATGTGCCACTGCACACTTAATAGACTACAGTATAGCGTAAACAAGTTTTACATGCCCTAGGAAACAAAAAACAAAATTTATTTGATTCGCTTTATTGCGTTATTTACTTTCTTGCAATAGTCTGGAATTAAACCCACATATCTCCAAAGTATGCCTGTCTATTTCTTTGTGCACACAGCAAGTGCTAATAAATGCTTAACGGGCACCATCCAAGCTCCCACGGAAAGGATCCAGGACTGCTGAAAATCTCTGCCTACCACCACCCCAGCACCCACAAGGGACCAGCCCCTGGGAAAATGCCTACATTGTCAAGTTCCCAGAAACCCGTAGTACTGCCCTTGCTTATAGGCATAAAAAGGGTAATTTGCTATTTGTATCGAACACCCTTCCTTAGATGTTAATTTATCTCTTTAACTGAGGCCATGCAGTTTCCGCCTCTAATTGAGACCCTTAATTATCCACACCTCTTACTACTGTTTACCGCATCGATTCCCTGCAAGACTGACCTTCTAGATGTAATTACAGAAAAGCTATTCCTTCAGCTTCTTAGTGAGGCAGTACCTTTGATTTCCTGGAGGGCACTTACATTCTCACATCAGGTGAAACCCAAGGGTAAGTGAGTGATTCTTTTTTTTTTGAAGCTCATATTCATTTTTGAGAGAGAGAGAGAGAGAGAGAGAGAGCACAAGCAGGGAAGGGGCAGAGATAGGGAGACACAGAATCCGAAGCAGACTCCAGGCTCTGAGCTGTCAGCACAGAGCCCGATGCGGGGCTCGAACCCACGAACCACAAGATCATGACCTGAGCCAAAGTCAGCCGCTTAAGCACCTGAGCCACCCAGGCGCCTCCTAAGTGAGCGATTCTGACTCTCCTTACCTGGGGGATAAAGAGAGAGGGAAAGAGGAGGAGACTCAACTAAAGGAAAAACAAAGTGTAAAAAAAAAAAAAAAAAAGCAATTCCACAATGGAGATCTGTTAAGCAAAATTATCTCAACACATGGCTTTAATACCTGGAGGCCGGGACCAAGCTAAGGCCAGATGTTCACCGAATCCTGTATCATTTTCCGCTTCCTAGGCACCTGGAAAGACCACAGGTCCCAGTAAGCGCTGCAGATAAGCTGATGCCCATGTGACCAGTTCAGGCCAAGGAACGAAAATCCCATCAATGCGTCACACTCCATTTCCCCATAGTGGAAGTCATGGGTTAAGACGGTGTCCTACAAAATGGGGCAGCCTCCTTCAGGGGACCACGGCAGAGAGGACAGCTGCCCTGAAGAGCCACACCAGACTTTGCATGAGTCAGAGACTGGGGTCCGGGGTTGATTGGCTTCTGCAGCTTAAGCCTGGCCTTTCCAGAACAAAACTGATTTTCTATTATTTCCCAGTCCATATTTAAAGGGTGTCATAAAATATTAAGGAAGCTTTAGTTGAATGAGACATTTTAAAATTATACAGCCTGGGAAAATGAGTTACAGAATAGGGAAGTTACCGCATTCATTTCTGCGCTTGACCTAAGCCTCAGTTTTCTCCTCAATAAAATGGGCGTAAAAAATAACACCTATCTCAGGGAATTGCCGTGAGGCTCTTAAAAAATAATTCATTTAACAAACATACAGTCCTTACGATGGCCACTCACTGTTCTATCTCCTTACAAGTGTTAACATATTCAATCTTTGTATTAGTTTCTCAGGGTGTGGTAATAAATGATCCCAAACTAGGTATATTACAACATTTAGCAATTTATTCTTTCACAGTTCTGGAACCTAGAAGTCAGAAACCAAGGTGTCACTGGGGCCATGCTCCCTCCAAAGGCTCTAAGGAAGAATGTAGGGCTCAAGAAATGAGATTGGAGTAGGAGTGAGACTTGCTTTGCATTGTATGCCTCTCTGTGCTGTTTGAATTTCTTTTACAAGGCACATACATTACCTTTCTCCTTTTTAACACCGACGACAACATGAGTTTTGAAAATGAACTATCGTGGGGCGCCTGGGTGGCTCAGTTCGTTAAGCAGCTGACTTCGGCTCAGGTCATGATCTCACGTCTCGTGGCTGTGAGCCCCTCGTCGGGATCTGTGTTGATGGCTCCGAGCCTGGAGCCTGCTTCGGATTCTATGTCTCCCACTCTCTCTGCCCCTGCCCTGCTCTCTCTCTCTCTCTCTCTCTCTCTCAAAAATAAATAAATAAACATTAAAAAAAATTTTTTTAAAAACATAAAATAAAACTATCTCTAACAGTGAAAAGATGGACTGTGTCCCAGGAGAAGGGAATGTCAGGAGTCAGGGAGTAGTTGGGAGGGTGTATGAGTTTACTTTGGTTTATTTCATTGTGGGGAGAAGACACAAGGCATTCCTTAGCCCTGAGCTCCTCCCACCTACATGGAAAGTCTGTCTAACTAGATGGGCATCAACTGCCATGTTTTCTGTCTCCTTTGCTGTCTGTTTATCGTGATGTTGTTTCTACAGATTTTGGAAATGACATGTGATTAGAGGTTGTCGATAGTTTCCCAATGTCGTCCTCCCCTTACTGTCCAAGAATCTCCCCGGCCACAAAAGACCCACACGCTGTCTATCGCCTCTTACCCAGGGGTGGCTAAGTGTCGCCTCCGTAAGGCGTTTTTGGTCGATTCAGACCAGCAGCAGGAGCCCCACAAGTTATCACTCTCCTCGGCACCCTGGGAGAGTCGGGGCTCCTCACTGAGGCAACAGCTGCACGTTGGTTCTACTTTCAATATGGCGCCCTCATTGGATGCCAGTGGCCAGACTGACACCATGGCTCTGTCCAGCTGATGGCAAATTTCAGCAGGGCAAAGGCGGACCAGAAGGAAGACTGTGTGCACAGGGTAAAGGGCATGGGCTGCAGGGCCAGAGAGGATAGACTTGGGTTTCCACAGACTCCAGACAAGTTACTCCACCTCTGTTACCCCGTCTTCAAACAGTGGTCCACACAGTCCCTCTGGTCATGGAGGCTCAATGTGCTCGCGCTCATAGAGCACTTAGCACAGCACCTCCCCCACCGCGGGCCATCAGTGCTGGAGGCCATGTTGCTACTGCTGCTGACTACATCGCGTTTGGGCTGGTCCTCCCCTGTTCACTCCTCCCACAGCCCCGCGTCTGTTCCCGTGACGCTGTTCCAGCACTGGCGTTAGCCATGGAAAAAGGAAGCTGTAGGTGGTTATAATGGTGATTACTGTCAATGCTGATGTTTCAAGCTCCAAACTATAGCTTTCCTGATGAGGGAGAAGGTCCCCTGGACGGTGTGGGGTGGTGAAGTCAGCACCACCTGCACACAGAGAAGACCTGGGTCCTAATTCCAGATCAGCCACCTGCTAGTGGGGTGGCCTTCAGCACATTGTTTAATAATTCTGAGCCTCGGTCTCCTTATCTGGAAAACGGGCATAATCATCGCCAATCCATCCAATGAATTTTTGTGAAGTTTTCTTAGGTGCTAAGTACTGTGCTCAGTGCTGGGGATGCAAGGACAGAGAGAACTCGTCCCTAACTCAAAGAGATCACCGTCTGGAGTTCTCTGCTCCAGAGAACAGAAATGAAGGGCACGGGCTTTGGAATTGGACAGACCTGGGTTCAAATGTCAACTCTGAACTCACTGGCTGTGTGATCCCAGGCAAGTTAATCACTTTTGCTGGTCCTTTAGCGCCCTCTTCTTAAAATGAAGATGGGAACAGCAACACCTACGTCATGGGTGGTTTTGAGACCTCGAGTTACATCATGATGTAAGGTGCTTAGTCCAACGCTGACGGCCAGTAGGCGCCCGGGAAGGGCTAGCTACGGTGACAAAGTGCGCTCGAGTGTGGCCAGAGCCGAGCGGGGAGTCTGTGCTGCTTCCAGTGGATAATCGTCCAGGGAGCCAGGGGTGTGGGAGTCGGGAGAGGCTTCCTGGAGACTGTAATGTCTGGACAGAACCTTGAAAAATAAGTAGATGTCTGCCAAAAGGGAAGGGAGAACCAAGAAACCCAATCAGGGAGCTACGGGAACTTCAGGATGCGAGGAAGACAGGGTACAGGGCAGGGTGGTGGGAGGGTGGAGGCTTGGCAATGACAATGGGGACAAATGATGGCCAGAGTCAGGAACCAGAGCACTGAGGGTCTTAAATGAAATTCCACAGAGCCCTGGCTTGATTCTCAGGGGACTGGGGAGCCATTGAGGACTCTTGAGAGCAGAGGATGACGCCGTTAGATTACCATAGAAAGGACGGATATCCACGGAAAGGTTCTAAGGACAGCAGGGTGCTGGATGGTCTGGAGCGGGGCAGGCCTGGAGCCTGGGAGCTCGGTGAGGAGATGTCATCACAGCCCCGGGGAGAGGAGAGGGAGAGAGAAGGGGGACTGCACCGGGGCAGAGCAGTGATTGCGGAAAGGGGCCATCCAGTGCACCCTCCCAGATAAGCTGTGTTTGCTGTCACCTGTCCCCATCCCTGTGCCCTTCCGGTGTCTCCCTTTCCTTCCCTTCAACACCCCCGCACCCCTTCTCTCACTGCCTCCCTCCCCTCCTCCCTTTCTCTCTCTCCCTCTCTCTGTCTCAGAGCTTTGTTTGGAGGAGGCAACTGGAAAACCCAGCTTTGGTTTAATCCAGACGCGCAACATCTCAGGGGGCGGGAGCCAGAGAGAAAAAAGGGGACACGGAGATTCACTCTCATTCCAGTTTTTCTTTTTAACTTTTTTTAAATGTTTATTCATTCTGGAGAGAGAGAGAGAGAGAGAGAGAGAGAGAGAGGGAACAGGGGAGGGGCAGAGAGAGAGAGGGAGACACAGAATCCGCAACAGCCCGACGCAGGGCTTGAACCCACGAACCATGAGATCATGACCTGAGCTGAAGTCAGACGCTTAACCGACCGAGCCGCCCAGGCTCCCGACCCGTTCCAAATTTTCTGAAAAGCAATTCCCTTTTGGCAGCAGGACAAACTCCATGGGAGTCAGAGATGACACCGTCCCTACGCGGGGGTGCTCACCACCTGCGCAGGGGAACGCATAAGCACCAGGAATTCTAGGACGGTGCAAAAAGTCTCACAGCGGAAGTCTGCTCAAAATCCTGCGGGACCATGATCCTAACGACCGATTTACTGAGCTTATCCTAAGTTTCGGGAACGGTGCTCAGCCCGTTTCATAAACTACCCCATCAACGCCTCAGAAAACACCGCCCGTCTTGTTTGCCACGGCGACCTCGCAGCTTAGCACGATGCCTGGCACGCAGGGGACACTCAAGAAGCATTCCGCTGAGAATAGCAGCCCCGTGGGGTCTCGGAATCACCTCCAGCTCACAGATAAGGAGACGGAGGCTCAGAGAAGTGAGATCCCAGGTCCACGTTCACAGAGAATGTAGCAGAGCTGGGATTTGGCCCGGGTCTGGCTCAGCCTGTGACCTCGAAGGCAGTGCCCTGGGGCTGATTATAGGAAAAGAAGCAATGCATGGTCTTGGGGAAGGATGGGGTTGAGAAAGGCTTTCCAAGGGAGGTGATTCTCAAGCAGGCCCTTGAAGAAGGAGCTTGCCAGGGGGACAAGCAGAGGAGGAGCATCTGGGAGGACGGGGTCGGGGCTCGGGGGGGCAGTGGGGGAACCCAGTGCCGTGTGGCTGAACATCAGCTCATCTGGAGAAGAGACAGCAGCAGGTAGGGCTGGGAATGCAGGGGCAGCGAGACGATCACCGGGGAGACTCAGAGGCCCATTCCCCTTCCACTTCCCTCTGTGGCTCTGATCTGGAAGATTCCTCTGAACGGTGCAGGCGGTGGTTACGCCTGTGTTTGATTTATTTTATAGCTGGGGTTCCGGAACTCTTGTCTTGGCTGCAACGTATAATGTGGAATTTCCCTCCCGAGCAATTCTTCATCGTTGGCAACCCACCGGAGCGTGATTTTGGCACACTTGGGTGATGTGGCGGGGTCTCAGCTGGTACGAGCCCGGGACGCCCCGTGTTGCTGCCCCAAAGGCTCAGCCAAGGTGCGGGGGCTCCTGCCAGAGGGGTCAAACCTGCCACCCTCCTCAGCGGTGGCACCAGGAACACATCTTTGTTTTTCCCACGTTGCCTTTAACTCCTCCACCGAGAGGAGGGGGAGAGCTGGGATACCGAGTGTTTTTGTTTGTATCTGTGTTTCCATGACTCGTGATGTGACTTCATCTCTCCTGGGACACGTATCGCTTTCTACCTACAGGTCATGAAAAGGCACAGGCTTCTGAATCAAAACCGAGTTGGATTCTAGTCTCAGACGTCCCAGATTGATTTACTCTAGGACCTTGAGGAGGGGAGCGTCTTAACCTTCCCTAAGTACTGGTTTCCTCGTCCGCAAAATGGAAGCGATAGTCATATGTACCTTAGAGGGATTTTATAAGGTTTTAGCAATTACCGGGTAAAGCACCATGGGTGGCCCATTGTAGGTGCTATGGGCTCAATGTTTGTGTCTCCTCCAAATTTATATGCTGAACCCCTAACCCCCAGTGTGATGATGTTCGGAGGTGGGGCCTTTGGAGGTGATTAGGGTTAGATGGGGTCAGGAGGGTGGGGCCTTGGTCTAATGGGATTAGTGTCCTTCAAGAACAAACAGGGTCCACCCTCCATCTTCCCGGCTTGCAGAGTAACTTCCACGTGCTAGATGCCCCATAAATGTTCGCGGAAGAATTCGGCAGTTGGCAAACGTGTGAGTAAATGGATGAGCGGGCGAGTGGGCGAGAGGCAGAGAAGTGGCCCATGGGATCCACTGGCTGGAGCATCAGATTCTCTTTCCCCCACCTCTCCCAGGGTACGAATATAGATCGACCTGGAGGCTGACCCTCACAAGCCCCTCCTGGCTCTCTAGAAGCCTTGTGGGCTGGCCTGGCCTGGGTACTGCCGTGGCTCCTTGCCCCAGAGCCAACCACAAGGCCCTGAAGCTCCCTGTCTACAAAGAAGGTCCCCGGGTCAGCTGTGAAGAGAGAAGGGCCCCCAACCCCGGTGTGAACAGAGAAGGGGCCCCCTCCTCAGGTGTGAACAGAGAAGGGCCCCACCCCAGGTGTGAACAGAGAAGGGGCCCCCTCCTCAGGTGTGAACAGAGAAGGGCCCCACCCCAGGTGTGAACAGAGAAGGGGCCCCCTCCTCAGGTGTGAACAGAGAAGGACCTCCACCTCAGGTGTGAACAGAGAAGGGCCCCACCCCAGGTGTGAACAGAGAAGGGGCCCCCTCCTCAGGTGTGAACAGAGAAGGGCCCCACCCCAAGTGTGAACAGAGAAGGGGCCCCCTCCTCAGGTGTGAACAGAGAAGGGCCCCACCCCAGGTGTGAACAGAGAAGGGGCCCCCTCCTCAGGTGTGAACAGAGAAGGGCCCCACCCCAAGTGTGAACAGAGAAGGGGCCCCCTCCTCAGGTGTGAACAGAGAAGGGCCCCACCCCAAGTGTGAACAGAGAAGGGGCCCCCTCCTCAGGTGTGAACAGAGAAGGGCTCCACCCCAAGTGTGAACAGAGAAGGGGCCCCCTCCTCAGGTGTGAACAGAGAAGGGCCCCACCCCAGGTGTGAACAGAGAAGGGGCCCCCTCCTCAGGTGTGAACAGAGAAGGGCCCCACCCCAAGTGTGAACAGAGAAGGGGCCCCCTCCTCAGGTGTGAACAGAGAAGGGCCCCACCCCAAGTGTGAACAGAGAAGGGGCCCCCTCCTCAGGTGTGAACAGAGAAGGGCCCCACCCCAAGTGTGAACAGAGAAGGGGCCCCCTCCTCAGGTGTGAACAGAGAAGGGCCCCACCCCAAGTGTGAACAGAGAAGGGGCCCCCTCCTCAGGTGTGAACAGAGAAGGACCCCCTCCTCAGGTGTGAACAGAGAAGGACCTCCACCTCAGATGTGAACAGAGAAGGGCCCCACCCCAAGTGTGAACAGAGAAGGGGCCCCCTCCTCAGGTGTGAACAGAGAAGGGCTCCACCCCAAGTGTGAACAGAGAAGGACCCCCTCCTCAGGTGTGAACAGAGAAGGACCTCCACCTCAGATGTGAACAGAGAAGGGCCCCACCCCAAGTGTGAACAGAGAAGGGGCCCCCTCCTCAGGTGTGAACAGAGAAGGGCTCCACCCCAAGTGTGAACAGAGAAGGACCCCCTCCTCAGGTGTGAACAGAGAAGGATCTCCACCTCAGATGTGAACAGAGAAGGGCTCCACCCCAAGTGTGAACAGAGAAGGACCCCCTCCTCAGGTGTGAACAGAGAAGGACCTCCACCTCAGAGGTGAACAGAGAAGGGTCCCCACCCCAGGTGTGAACAGAGAAGGGCCCCCTCCTCAGGTGTGAACACAGAAGGGCCCCACCCCAAGTGTGAACAGAGAAGGGGCCCCCTCCTCAGGTGTGAACAGAGAAGGGCTCCACCCCAAGTGTGAACAGAGAAGGGGCCCCCTCCTCAGGTGTGAACAGAGAAGGGCTCCACCCCAAGTGTGAACAGAGAAGGACCCCCTCCTCAGGTGTGAACAGAGAAGGATCTCCACCTCAGATGTGAACAGAGAAGGGCTCCACCCCAAGTGTGAACAGAGAAGGACCCCCTCCTCAGGTGTGAACAGAGAAGGACCTCCACCTCAGAGGTGAACAGAGAAGGGTCCCCACCCCAGGTGTGAACAGAGAAGGGGCCCCCTCCTCAGGTGTGAACACAGAAGGGCCCCACCCCAAGTGTGAACAGAGAAGGGGCCCCCTCCTCAGGTGTGAACAGAGAAGGGCTCCACCCCAAGTGTGAACAGAGAAGGACCCCCTCCTCAGGTGTGAACAGAGAAGGATCTCCACCTCAGAGGTGAACAGAGAAGGGTCCCCACCCCAGGTGTGAACAGAGAAGTTCCCCCTCCTCAGGTGTGAACAGAGAAAGGTCCCCACCCCAGGTGTGAACAGAGAAAGCTCCACATGTCAGCTGTAAACAGAGAAGGGCCCCACCCCAGGTGTGAACAGAGAAGGGCCCCCCTCCTCAGGTGTGAACAGAGAAGGATCTCCACCCCAAGTGTGAACAGAGAAGGGGCCCCCTCCTCAGGTGTGAACAGAGAAGGGCTCCACCCCAAGTGTGAACAGAGAAGGACCCCCTCCTCAGGTGTGAACAGAAAAGGATCTCCACCTCAGATGTGAACAGAGAAGGGCCCCACCCCAAGTGTGAACAGAGAAGGGGCCCCCTCCTCAGGTGTGAACAGAGAAGGGCCCCACCCCAAGTGTGAACAGAGAAGGGGCCCCCTCCTCAGGTGTGAACAGAGAAGGGCTCCACCCCAAGTGTGAACAGAGAAGGACCCCCTCCTCAGGTGTGAACAGAGAAGGATCTCCACCTCAGATGTGAACAGAGAAGGGCCCCACCCCAAGTGTGAACAGAGAAGGGGCCCCCTCCTCAGGTGTGAACAGAGAAGGGCCCCACCCCAAGTGTGAACAGAGAAGGGGCCCCCTCCTCAGGTGTGAACAGAGAAGGATCTCCACCTCAGATGTGAACAGAGAAGGGCCCCACCCCAAGTGTGAACAGAGAAGGGGCCCCCTCCTCAGGTGTGAACAGAGAAGGGCCCCACCCCAAGTGTGAACAGAGAAGAGGCCCCCTCCTCAGGTGTGAACAGAGAAGGGCTCCACCCCAAGTGTGAACAGAGAAGGGGCCCCCTCCTCAGGTGTGAACAGAGAAGGGCTCCACCCCAAGTGTGAACAGAGAAGGACCCCCTCCTCAGGTGTGAACAGAGAAGGATCTCCACCTCAGAGGTGAACAGAGAAGGGTCCCCACCCCAGGTGTGAACAGAGAAGTTCCCCCTCCTCAGGTGTGAACAGAGAAAGGTCCCCACCCCAGGTGTGAACAGAGAAAGCTCCACATGTCAGCTGTAAACAGAGAAGGGCCCCACCCCAGGTGTGAACAGAGAAGGGGCCCCCTCCTCAGGTGTGAACAGAGAAGGGCTCCACCCCAAGTGTGAACAGAGAAGGACCCCCTCCTCAGGTGTGAACAGAGAAGGATCTCCACCTCAGATGTGAACAGAGAAGGGCCCCACCCCAGGTGTGAACAGAGAAGGGGCCCCCTCCTCAGGTGTGAACAGAGAAGGGCTCCACCCCAAGTGTGAACAGAGAAGGGGCCCCCTCCTCAGGTGTGAACAGAGAAGGATCTCCACCTCAGATGTGAACAGAGAAGGGCCCCACCCCAAGTGTGAACAGAGAAGGGGCCCCCTCCTCAGGTGTGAACAGAGAAGGGCTCCACCCCAAGTGTGAACAGAGAAGGACCCCCTCCTCAGGTGTGAACAGAGAAGGATCTCCACCTCAGATGTGAACAGAGAAGGGCCCCACCCCAAGTGTGAACAGAGAAGGGGCCCCCTCCTCAGGTGTGAACAGAGAAGGGCTCCACCCCAAGTGTGAACAGAGAAGGACCCCCTCCTCAGGTGTGAACAGAGAAGGATCTCCACCTCAGATGTGAACAGAGAAGGGCCCCACCCCAAGTGTGAACAGAGAAGGGGCCCCCTCCTCAGGTGTGAACAGAGAAGGATCTCCACCTCAGATGTGAACAGAGAAGGGCCCCACCCCAAGTGTGAACAGAGAAGGGGCCCCCTCCTCAGGTGTGAACAGAGAAGGGCTCCACCCCAAGTGTGAACAGAGAAGGGGCCCCCTCCTCAGGTGTGAACAGAGAAGGGCTCCACCCCAAGTGTGAACAGAGAAGGACCCCACCCCAAGTGTGAACAGAGAAGGGGCCCCCTCCTCAGGTGTGAACAGAGAAGGGCTCCACCCCAAGTGTGAACAGAGAAGGGGCCCCCTCCTCAGGTGTGAACACAGAAGGGCCCCACCCCAAGTGTGAACAGAGAAGGGGCCCCCTCCTCAGGTGTGAACAGAGAAGGGCTCCACCCCAAGTGTGAACAGAGAAGGGGCCCCCTCCTCAGGTGTGAACACAGAAGGGCCCCACCCCAAGTGTGAACAGAGAAGGGGTCCCCTCCTCAGGTGTGAACAGAGAAGGGCTCCACCCCAAGTGTGAACAGAGAAGGACCCCCTCCTCAGGTGTGAACAGAAAAGGATCTCCACCTCAGAGGTGAACAGAGAAGGGTCCCCACCCCAGGTGTGAACAGAGAAGTTCCCCCTCCTCAGGTGTGAACAGAGAAAGGTCCCCACCCCAGGTGTGAACAGAGAAAGATCCACATGTCAGCTGTAAACAGAGAAGGGCCCCACCCCAGGTGTGAACAGAGAAGGGGCCCCCTCCTCAGGTGTGAACAGAGAAGGATCCCCACCTCAGATGTGAACAGAGAAGGGTCCCACCCCACGAGTGAACAGAGAAGGGGCCCCCACCCCAGGTGTGAACAGAGAAGTTCCCCCTCCTCAGGTGTGAACAGAGAAGGGCCCCCACCCTGGGTGTGAACAGAGAAGTTCCCCCTCCTCAGGTGTGAACAGAGAAAGGTCCCCACCCCAGGTGTGAACAGAGAAAGCTCCACATGTCAGCTGTAAACAGAGAAGGGCCCCACCCCAGGTGTGAACAGAAAAGGGGCCCTCTCCTCAGGTGTGAACAGAGAAGGGCCCCACCCCAGGTGTGAAGACAGAATATCCCCACCCCAGGTGTGAACAGAAGGGTGCCTACCCCAGGCCTGCCAGGATGGGCTCTCCCTAGAACACAAAATTTGCTTAAAGAAAGCCCAGAGTTCACCGTATTCACCATTTTAGTTCTAAAGAGGCCCTCGGGTTCCCCAGCCCAGCCCCCACCCCCCACCCCAACAGTTAGAATGCTGGCATTGGGTCAGTGGCCTTTGTTGCCCTGTCCCCAGATATCACCTCCTTAGCCCCCTTTCCCTCACCTCCTCCTCCCCAAGTCTGCACAAAAACACCATTTGTGGGAGCTAGGCTCCCAACCTTGGCACAGAGCCACGAAGTGAAGTAATTGTGCAATTAGAACTTAATTGCTGGATTTAATTTCGGTTTTTTTTTTTTCTTTTTGTCTCAATTGTTGAAAAAGTGCAGTTCCCGCCTTCGAATGTCTGATGAGTTCCTTCTGTCTGCCCCAGGAAGGGATGGGGTTGGGGGAGGGAGAGGCAGAGACGGCCCGGTGGGTTTTGCGTCTCGAAGAGAATTTACAAAGTTAACCTTCCCCAGGGGCTGGACGCCAAGAAAGAAGGAGAAATCTAACTCCAAGACTTGGTGGCAAAGGACGTTGTCCCTTAAGGCCAAATTTTCAGTGACCTTCGATGACAGCGGCGTCTGAGCCTGGCAGACGTGTGGCCCGTCGCTGCCACCCCTCACAGAGGATCTCCGGGGAGCGAGGCACCTTGCGCTGTCCCATCTACATCCTCCCGACCACCCTACCACCTACCACCAGAGGGTCACGGTCCGTCCCGTGGGGAGACATGAGGAAGCCGAGACTCACTGGGCTTCAGCACCTTGCCCAAGGTCACACAGCTGGCGCTGGAACGTGAAAGCAGCACCCCACTTCCAGCAAAGGGCCCGGCAAGTTCTCCGGGACCCGGGGGCCACTCCGGAAAAGATGGTGATCTGCATGGATCTGGAAAATGAGAGGGCGGGCTCACTCTCCCTCCTTCCTGCTCAAGAGCAGGGAGGCCCTACGACCCACAGCCTGCACACCCCCCTGCTCAGTGGCGCCACACATCACAGGCCTCTGTAACCCACCCAAACTGCATCATTCCTAGGGCAGCTCCCGCCCGAACACCTTCCTCCCAGGCCCAAGACTGGCTTCCATCACAACGCGCAGCTGCTGGACCCCTTAGCAGGTTCCCGGAACCGGGGTGTTCCTGACAGCAAGAGCTCTAGGAAGGCGCATTTATCTGCACACCCGGCTCAGGGTTCCTAAGGCAGAACCTCTGTGTCACTTATCACGGTGCCATCATGAAGGCCAGGTCATTCGGGGATCCGCTACACGAAACGCGCTCGTCAGAAATCACAGCACTCACGTGGCCCCTTTTGCTCCTGTCACAGTTTTAATGGAAAGTGTCACGCCCTGGCCATATTCTCCGATAGCCTCCGACAGGGCCAAGTCCTCAGATGTTTCCGCAAACCACGGCCCCCTGGCCAAATCCGTTCCCCTGCCTGGTTTTGAGCGGCCTCAGGCTAAGAGTGGGTTTTGCATTTTTCAATGAGTAGGAGACAGCAGAGGAACCGATAAACAGAAAAGAAAAATAGTATTCATGACATAGGAAATCATATGAGATTCCAATTTCAGTGTCAATAAAGTTTTATTGGAACACAGCCACGCTCGTTCATTTGCATATTATACGTGGGGTAGTTGTGATAGAGACTATATGGCCTGCAAAGCTTGAAGTATTTCCTGTCTGGCCCTTAACAGGGAAAGTTTGTCACCCCTAGTCTAGATCCTTATAGCACTTTGGTACCCAGACTATACCTTCGTTCCCAACCCATGTGACAGATACCTCCACAAGCCTGGGCTCCTCTCCCCCATTACATGGGACTCTGAGCTCCTGCCCATCCACACTAATGCCCCGCCACAGGGCCCAGCAGTTCTGATAGGACACTCACTGGCCCACACGTGTGGGCCACTGTCAGCAGTGAGAATGGCCCAGTGACGGAGTGTAAGCTTTGACTTTCGACTACTGGCTTCTCCATTTACCCGCTTGGGTCTCACTCAGCTCCCTCCTGTGACCAGGGAGGGAGTAGTAATCAAGCCCACGGCACCGGGCAGATGTAAGGATTAAATCAAGGATTTGGTTACAGGGCTTAGCACAGTGCCTGCCACACGGTGAACATTCAATAAATGTTGAGCTGTGGCTGATGTGTTACAGAGACGAGAATGTGATCCCCAAACCTTTCTCGGGAGCGTTTCTCAGAGTGACTGGCCCGTCTCATGTCTCCAGTTCTCTTGCCCACCTTACCTCCTTCTTTCCTCCCACCACCCAATTCGTGGGTTTTCCCTAAATATTTCTAACCGCTGTCTATGTGTCCCTTGCTGCGACTTAAAATGTTTTACAACTCAATTATCCTGGCTGTAAAATGGGCACAGGGCTTCCTCCCAATCTACCTGACAGAGCTGCTGAGCAAAGGAGAGAGGGCAGAGGGTTTAGAAAAACATTTGTGGGGGCGCCTGGGTGGCTCTATCAGTTAAGCGTCCAACTTTGGCTCAGGTCACGATCTCACGATTTGTGAGTTCGAGCCCCGCGTCGGGCTCTCTGCTGTCAGCGCGGAGCCCGTGTCAGATCCTCTCTCTCTCGGTCCCTCCCCACCCTCGCACGTGCACACGTGCTCTCTCTCAAAAATAAACGCTAAGAAAAAAAAGAAAATTAAAAACAAAGAAATATTTTGTGAAGTGCAGGGCCCCCTGCAGATGTTCCTTGTGATTCTTAGTATCTTGGGAGGAAAGGAGACCCGAGCTGTGAGTTGAATTGTGTCCCCCTCACAAAATATATAATCAAGTCCTAACCCCCAGTACCTGTGAACGTGACCTTATTTGGAAACTGAGTCTTTGTGGATGAGGTCCTACTAAATTAGGGTGCTGTAACCGGTGTCCTCAAAAGAGGAGGGAAATTGGGACACAGAGACAGAGAGAAGAATGCCTTATGACAAGGGGGATGGTCACAGGAGTGATGCCAAGCCAGGGAACGGCCAGGACGGCCGGCAACCATCAGAAGCGAGAGAAAGACGGGAAGGATTCTTCCCTAGAGCCTTCAGAGGGAGCACAGCCCTGCTGACTCTCATGCTCAGCTTGTAGCTTCCGGAACTTTGATACGGTGCATTTCTGCGTGAGCCTCCAAGATCGTGGCTGTTATGGTGGCCCGAGGAAACTCGTATGAGTACGACGAACCTCTTACCGGTGAAGCCCCCAGAGCTACCCTCCGTCGGTTTACTCCGGCCAGGCCCCCTCCTGGCAGGGTTCCCCATTATGCCAGCCCCCAGACCATGACGAACACAAGGTAGTGTGCCACACCAGGACCTCAGCACGGCAGATGCCGGGGGCACAGCTGCTGACGTCGAAAGGCACCGTGCCAGCGCTCTGTGATCGAGCCAGGCCTTCCTCGCTGGTGGCCTTTGTTTGCTTGCGAAGGAGAGGGATGGAAAAGAGCCCATTTAAAAACGGGGCTGGGCTTCTGCATGACGCTTAGCGCTCATCAAGCCCTAATAAAAGTGAAAAATTACCTCTGGTGTCCCCAGAGCCAGAATTCATCTGTTATTAATGAAACCCACCCCAAAATAGGGCTCGGAGAAATGAGCCTCAGACAGATTTTTTTTTTTTAAACAGTGAAAGAGAGTGTCCACCCATGACCTCTGGGCTCATATCGGGAGGTGTGCTTATCCACCTTCTTGCCTATACCATTCCATCCCTCTGTCTGAGAAGGTCGCTCCCCAGGCCCAGATCTAATCCAGCTCAAATGCTGCCTCCTCCTCCATGAAGCTTTCCGGGATGTACTCCAACCAGGGCTGGCTTCCTAGATCTGTGATCTGTGCTGTCACACAGCCCCCTGAGCTCGCAAGGACCCACGGTTGAGTTAATGCCCTGCTGTCACGGTCTTGAAACTCCTAATCATTTTCAAACAAGCGGCCTTAGATTTCCATTTTGCACTGGGTCCCACAAATTCCGTAGCTGGTCCGAAGTCCTACCTTCTCCAGTCAACCAGGCAGAGCAATCTCTCCTCCCTCTGGACCCTCGAGATACCCACCGACCCATAAATCTCGCCATTATTCACTCAAGGAATAGCATCAAGCACCAGCTGGGCAATGTGACTCAGCAGCCAAGAGGGCAATTCCAGCCCGCGTCACACTCCAGGGTGAGGCAGACAAATCGAACACAAGAAGGGCAGGGGCGCCTTGGTGGCTCAGTCGATTAAACATCCGACTTCAGCTCAGGTCATGAATGATCTCAGGTCCGTGAGTTCGAGCCCGGCATCGGGCTCTGTGCTGACAGCTCAGAGCCTGGAGCCTGCTTTGGATTCTGTGTCTCCCTCTCTCTCTGCCCCTCCCCCACTCATTCTCTCTCTCTCTCTCTCTCTCTCTCTCTCTCTCCCTCAAAAATAAATATTTTAAAAATTAAAAAAAAAAAACCACAATAAGGGCAGATTCAAAATCCTCTTACTTTCTCAAAGTGAGCTTCAATTTCTACGTATGTGTAGATTCTATATACTCGTCACTTCTGCCCTAATAATACTTCAACGGCTCCTGCAATAAAGACCAAAAAATCCCTAAGTCGGCCTGTGGGACGTGACATACCCCCCACACCCCACCCCCATCTCCTTCTGTCCTGGCCGGGCGTCCCCGGACTTCTCATACTCGGTGTGAGTCTGTTAAGGCTGCCACAGACCGGGTGACTTACACAACTGAAACCGATTCGCTCACATCTCTGGAGGCCGGAGTCCAAGATCGAGGAGGTCAAGGTGGGAGTCTCCTGAGGCTTCTCCCCTGGGCTTGTCGATGGCCGTCTTCTGCCTCTGTCTTCCTGTGGTCTTGGCTCTGGGCACACGCATCCCTGGTGTCTGAGCCTCTTTTGGTGAGGACCCCAGTCATATTGGATTAGGACCCCACCCTTGTGACTCATTTAGCCTTAATTACCTCCTTAAAGTCCCCACCTCCAAATGCCATCATACGGGGGGTTAGGGTTTCGACACACGAATGGGGAGTGTGGGGACACAATTCAGCCCAGAATATACTCCCTGTGTCACAGGCACATGAAGTTTTCTCCGCTCAAAATGCTCTTTATTTCATAAGCTCCTGTGTGTCTATCAGGTCTCAGTGCCAACATCGCCGCCTCCCAGAAGCCCTCCCAGGTTGCCCTGGATCCTCCACCATCTCACCCCACCCAGCACCCCAGCCTGCACTCCACCTTCACGTGATTATCGATTCGCCTGCGCCTCCTCCATCAGACTGTGAGTCCTGCTGCAGCCTGAACTCACGCTTCTCCCTCCTGTTGGATCTCCAGTCCCCAGCCCTGCTCTGGGAATATCGAAGGCGCCTGACTAATAGATGCTGAACTTACCTTGACAAGAGAAACCATGAGCTCCTGATGAGAACAAGACCCCCCTGCAGCCCCTCAAGACACTTGACAATTAGTGAACACGCCATTAGGTAAACGGTCAGCCACAGGGAACGCGTCAGCTCTGCTCCCATGTCTCCCAGATTCCGCCCCAGATCCTAGATTTTAGTAACTATAACCCAAACATACCAGCTTGATGTAAGATCTAGTTCTTATCTTGTGATGGTCAAGTGTTAAATATTAACAGCCATCATTCACAAGGAGAATTTTTATGTGCCAGGAATTAACATATATGTGTTATACATGTCATTTCATTTAAATTTTATCAGAATTCTGGGAGTGCCTGGGTAGCCCCATCAGTCGAGCCTCCGTCTGGCTTCGGCTCAGGTCCTGATCTCGCGGTTCGTGGGTTCAAGCCCCGCGTCGGGCTCTGTGCTGACGGCTCGGAGCCTGAAGCCTGCTTTGGACTCTGTGCCTCCCTCTCTCTCTGCCCCTCCTCTGCTCTCTCTCTCTCTCAAAAATAAATAATGAGCATTAAAAAATTAAATTTTATCATAATTCTGTAAGATATTTATAACCTATTTTTAGGTAAGAATTTGAGGTTTAAAGAGAATATCAATAAGAACTCTTTTTGGTGTAAGTGACAGAACATCCAGTTCAAACTGGCTTAAAAGAAAGAGGAAATTACTGGGTCTCATAACTGAAAAGACCAGAGGTGGACGAGAAGGGCTTCGGGCTCTGTGTGATCCAGGAGCTCATAAAGGTCATGAGGATGCTGGCCCCATTTCTCTCTGCTTCTTCAGGCCTTTCCTTCCTCTGTGCTTTAATCTTCAGCTTCAGAACTTCTTGATCACGAATCTTTACTCGTTAACTGTTTTCCGGGGAAAAACACATAGTCTTTGCAAGGAGGCCCAACAAAGCGGTCTCTTTGCGTCTCATTGGACCACACTGTGATGAAGTTAAGGATCCTGAAATGAAGATTTTCCTGGCTCATCTGGGTGAGCCCTGAGTGTCATGACAAGTGTCCTCACAAGAGAGAGGCAGTGGGAGATTAGACACACCCAGAACGGGAGGCAATGTGACCATGGAGACAAGATTAGATTTATGGCCAAAGAATGCCAGGCAGCCACCAGAAGCTGGAAGAGGCAAGGAATGGATTCTCCCCTAGAGTCTTGGGGTTTGGCCCAGCAATGTTGATTTCGGACTTCGGACCTCCGGAGTTGAGACAGGATACATTTCTGTTGTTTTAAGCTATGATGCTCTGATCGTTTGATATAGCAGTAATAGGAAACGAATACACCCACACACCTGACACCCACACACTTCTGGGCAAGGGCACACAGGACACGTTCATGTCACCATACAACCTCAGCTGGGCACATGGTAGCTTCTGGATGTTGCTAGGGCCCCTCCCGGGACTTCGCGTTTGGCTTTGCAAGCAAGGGGGCCTCCGAGGAACAGGGTTGCTCTGGCCAGGTGCTGGGCCAGACTGCAGAGGGGCATGGGTTGAAAGAGGACACCTGGAGGGAGAGCCTCTCTCTGAGCCGCGTGACAGGTGATGCGGTGGGGGTGGGGAGAGGGGGTCTGCTCGGGTTCTGGATACCTTCTGAAGGTCGAACCGGTGGGCTTTGCAGATGGGATGAATGTGGCATGTGAGACGCGGGACGAAGTCAAGGATGACCGCACGGTTTTGGTCGGAGCAGCTGAGAGGATGGTATTGGCTGTGAACGGAGAGAAGGAAGCATAATACCCAGTATCGCGCGGTGTCCCCACAGCCCCATAACACAGGAAAGCCCTCTGGATTCTGAGTCCCCGGAGCGCGTCCATAATTTAAAAAGAGGTGGAATCATCTCTGTCTTGATTTTTTTTTCTCTTTCTTTCTTTTTCTTTTCTTTTCTTTTCTTTTTTTTTTTTTTTTTTTTTTTTTTTTGCCTTTGCTGTTCCCTGTAGACCTTTCTCTTCCCTGCAGCTGCTGTTTTCCCCAGGAAACACCTGTTTCTCCCCACCCCACAGGTGATGCTCTCACCTCCCAGGATGCCTTCCCTTCGCCCCGGCTTGGTCTCTGTGCTGCCTTTTAAGGACCCAACTTGTGTTGCAAGTTGTCCCCTGGTCTCCCTGCGGATTGAGGCAGAGGGGCTTTTGAGGAGACTTCCCAGCTGATTAAGTGGCTTGGTCCCCACCCCCAGCCCCACCCCCCCTGCTCCTCCCACAGATTTACGAGGAAGGGGTGTGGGGGGCGTTGGGGATGAGCTGAAAGCTTGAAGCCTGAAATGCCAAAATCTGCACTGTCTCTAAGGTGGTGTTCGGGAACAGGAATCCGACAGCCACAAACCGAAACCCCTCGTACATGCTGTGTATATGTGTACTTGTGTGTGGATATGCGTGCGTGTGCCCATGCATGTGGAGGCGGGGCGAGGTAAGGGTCTAGTGTCATTACGAGTTCTAGAGCCTAAACCACATTCTCCAGGGGAAGTCACAACATACAACTAATGAATCTGTTGTCTGGTCTGGGTGAAAGCATTTATTTGCTCTGTTGAAACCTCTCCTGAACTAAATGATAATCATAATCTCAACAATGATAGCTGCAGCCTCTGCAGTTGGTAGGTGCCCCTGTTACCATTTTACGGATGAGAAAACTGAGGCTGAGGTCATCTTCCCCGAGTCACCTGCTGGCTCTTTCCCAGCTCCGGTCCTCTGCACTTGACTATTTCCCCTGCCTGGCTTTCCTCCCACCGCCTGGCTCTCCCCAACCCGGGCTCTTCGGCAGCTGTGTCCTCATCCTTCTCACCCTTCATGGCTCTGCTCAAATGTCGCTTCCTCCAGGAAGCCTCCCCTGACCATTCTCTACAGTAGACCCACCCCCCACCACTCCTGGTTTCTATCCAGTCACTCCATGTTCTTCTCAAAACTTGACGTGATCTAAGTTGTTATTGTTCATTTATCTACCAGATTAGAGTATGCCTTTCTCCCCTGGAAAATAAGCTCCCTCCTCCTGGAAGGTGGGCATCTACTCTGTCTTTTTCACTCCCACGGCCCAGAAGCTAGAGCAGGACTCAGTAAACAAAACTCTGGCCGGGTCCTCAATTTTACTGCACCGGTCCCAGCATTTTGTGCCTTCCTCTGCATCACTGTTCACTGCACGGGTGTGATTCTTATATCCACACTGGCAACATTCGTCGGCTCCTTCACTGTGCAGTGGGTGCCATTGAGGGCCAGGTGTTTGAGGAGCTACAGATGAGCAAAGGGGCCTCTGTGGCATGAGAATGAGCCAGATCCCCCAGGTCACAAATTAGGCACAGAAACAGTTTGTCCACAAAAGATAAACCGTGGCTTGTAAATCAATGACGCCAACTAATTACAAAATGAAAAAAGAAAATACCCAGCACAGCAAATGACACCGAATATTAAAAGTTCAGGCTACTCATTCCATTCTCATTTTATTCAACAAAAATGACACGGCACACCTACTATGCACCATCACGAGTCAGGAATATAATGTCGAGCAAAACCAAAAACATGTATAAAATCAGAAACGGAGCAAGGAGGAAACACATTTTCTTTGGAGGATGAAAGAGGAAGCTCATGGCCTGGGAGGCGGTCGGGGAGGCGGTCGGGGAGGCCTTCCCTGAGGAGATGAACCTTCACCGGGAAACTGAAGAATGAGTAGGAATTGGGGAAGGGAATGTCCTTTGACTGGAGGGAGTATAGAAAGTTCCAGCAACTTGGGGGGCCTGGCTGACTCGGTCGGTTGAGGGTCTGACTTCAGCTCAGGCCATGATCTCATGGTTCCTGAGTTCGAGCCCCGCGTTGGGCTGTCGGCTGTCAGCACGGAGCCCGCTTCGGATCTTCTGCCTCCCTCCCTCTCTCCCCTTGCCCCCCTCGTGCTCTCTCTCTATCTCAAATAGAAAAAAAAAATCAATTAAATAAATAAATAGAGAAATAAATAAATAAAAGAAAGTTCCAGCAACCAGATAAAGCCAGCACGGCAGAATAAGAGATTGGGGGTACACGGACAAAAACTCGCCAGGTACGCTGTTTGGGCTGAACGGGTCCGTTACAATACCGAAATACGCAGCATTTGAAAAATCCAGCCGCTGCCTCAGCCCCCTGAGCACTCCTCAAGGGGCCTGGCTCCTCCTCCCCCAGAGCCCCTGGGGCCTCCCCAGGATCCCGCAGCTAAAGTGTCAATCCTGCCTAACCAGGTTACAAGGTTTAATCCTGGAGGTACTGGAAAACCCGGAAGGGTGCTGTGAGCAGGACTCTGGCCGGGTCCTCAATTTCACTGCACCGGTCCCAGCATTTTGTGCCTTCCTCTGCGTCACTGTTCACTGCACAGTGGGCCCCGTGGTAAGCGCGTTCCTGATCCGGACGGGAATGTTCCAGTGCTCTGAGCACCGAGCTCCTGCCGCTGTCCTGCAGAGAAGGCACCAGGTGCAGGCCAAGGTGACCTCGGGAGACCCAGCAGAGAGCATTTCGGTTTCTCGGAGATAAAGTGACCTGGGGCAGAGTGTTCGCTCCAAAAATAGAGACAAGGGGACCGATTTGAGAGGCGCTTAGGGGGTAAACGCAACAATACAAACCGGGGGAGAGGAAAGTCTCGAGGAGGACTCCGAGATGCCTGGATGGAGAGAGGGAATACCAGAGGGGCTGACCTTGGGGTCACTTACTCCAAAGACATTTTTCTCCCGGGGAACAAAGGATGCTATAGCGTCAAAGGCTAATGTCCTGATGAAACGGTCTTCCAAAAAAATTACATTTTAGGTAAGCTTCTCAGCCTTTAAATGTCCAGGAGAAGTTTTTGCCCGGATGATGGACGTGTTCTATAATCTGTACTGTCTGATGTGGCAGGAGAGTCACATGTGGCTGCCGAGCAGCTGAAATTTCACCTAATTTATTCTGGTTTTGGCTGGTGGCTACCATATGGGACGCCGCAGCTCTAGATGAAACGACCAATTCATGGGAAATATGGAGGGTATACTCGAGCACGTGAACATGCAAGTAGCAAAGTCCACACGGGAGAGGCTCTCCGGGGCCCAAGCAAAAACTGGTTTCTTCTGCAAATAAATTGCAAGGGTTAAAAAAGAGAGAGGCAGAGGGGAAATCTGTACATTAAAGGATACTTCAATGACATATTAACCAATCACAATGCGTGGGTCTTGTCTAGATCTGACTCAAACGGAAGAATTGTAAATAAAAGTACATTGACGGGGGCCCCCGCATGGCTCAGTGGGTTAAGTGTCTGACTTCCGTTCAGGTCACGATCTCCGGGTTTGTGAGTTCGAGCCCTGCGTCGGGCTCTGTGCTGACAGCTCAGAGCCTGGAGCCTGCTTCGGATTCTGTGTCTCCCTCTCTCTCTGACCCTCCCCGGCTCGTGCTCTGTCTCTCTCTCTCTCTCTCTCTCTCTCTCTCAAAAATACATAAACATTAAAAAAATACATTTACCAGGGGCGCCTGGGTGGCTCAGTCGGTTAAGCGTCTGACTTCGGCTCAGGTCATGATCTCACGGTTCGTGAGTTCAAGCCCCGCGTCAGGCTCTGTGCTGATGGCTCAGAGCCTGGAGCCTGTTTCCGATTCTGTGTCTCCCTCTCTCTCTGACCCTCCCACGTTCATGCTCTGTCTCTCTCTGTCTCAAAAATAAATAAACGTTAAAAAAAATTTTTTTAAATACATTTACTAAATAATTAAATATTTGAACACCATCCATACAATCGTTGATATTTTAAAAATCATTTTTAATGTCATAATGGCCTTGTGGTTATGTTTCTTATGTTTCAGAGATACATACTAAAATGCTATATTTATGGATCATGTAATACGACGCCCAGTATTGGCTTTAAAATAAGGGAGGGGAGGGGCGCCTGGCAGGCTCAGTCAGTTGAACGTCGGACTCTTCGTGTCGGCTCAGGTCACGATCTCACAGTTGGTGACATCAAGGCCCTCATTGGGCTCCAAGCTGTCAGTGCAGAATCCTGCTTGGGATTCTCTCTCTTCCTCCTTCTCTGCCCCTCCACTGTTCACACACACACTCTCTCTCTGTCTCTCTCAAAATAAATAAACTTAAAAAAAAAAAAAGAATTTAAAATAAGGGAGGGGAAATGGATAGCAGTGGGAATAAGACAGGATTATCCTGAGTTCATGCTGTTTCGGGAGACCATTGTGTCATTTTTGCCTATGTTAGGACTTTCCCCATGATTAGAACGTTAAAAATTATATTAAGCAACATGAACCTGCTCCCAAATAAAAGCTATTTTGGGCATAATCTTGCCAGGTCACCTGGGTCCCCTATGGATGTGCTATCATCATATCCCGTGTCCCTTCCCACAGCAACAGGACAGCATTTGAGTGACACCTCTCCTCCCCGACTTGCCAAACTTCTTTCCGGTATTGTAGAAGCAAAAGAAACCTTAAAGGAAGATGCTCACTTATTTTCACCCCTTAAAAATCAGTCTCCAAAGGAGGAGCATTCCTCACTCTTTCCAAATGATTGCCCTCTGCCTCAGGATTATTTCCAACTCCACCTAAAAACATCTTGACCTACAGCCTCCCTCCTCCCTCCTCTCTTCTCCCTTCCCCCTCCCCCCACCAGCTCTGCATCCCCAGGGGCTGCACCACTTTGACCTCCCCTGGCAGTGCTGCCCTCCCTCTTGCCTCTTGCACGCGTGGTCTGCGCGTCTGGAACACCCCGTGACGTGATCGGCCCAAGAGGCAGAGCAGGTGCAAAGGCGGAGGGAGGGTCGAGCGCAGAACAGCAACTTGGGTTCCAGGAAATTTAATAAGTAGCGTTACAAAACCGAGAGCCATCCTGGGCAGCGTAGCAGGGGACATCTTTCACAGGCGGCTGCCCTTTCTCTGCAGTGATTCTGGGCCATATGTCTGTAAGTACTAATTAGGATTCTAACATTCACAGACACCGAGTATCAGTGGCTTCAACAAGACAAGAGCTGGTTTCTCACTCAGCAGGAGGTTTTCGGGGAAGGTGGGTTTCTCTGCCCCAGGATTGGGTCCAGCGAACCAACCAACTAAGTCTGATGCACAGTTTGGTAAAGGCTTCTCTGAAGTCCTGCACGAAGGACACACACCTGTTTGGGGAACCCATCCGTCTGGGCTCACAGTTGGATCTCGGCGTTTAGCACATTGCCGTCACATCCTGGCAGACCCCTGGGAGGTGCCGTGCTTTGCACACAACCGAGATTCAATAAATATTAGCTTAATTGATTTAAATATGTGCGCCTGCAAATATACGTGTATGTGTGTGTAAACGTGTTTAGGCAGAGATCTCTGCCAAAACAACATATGGGAAAATGTGTCATCTCTGTAAGAATAGAAAACAAGGGAAGTGCCAGCCGAAAACTGCTCCATTGTTCAAATAATTCTTTCTCCAGTTCACCTTGGAGAAGAAACTGTCCATATCTGAACAGGACATTTTCAGGGCTTCTGTCGGCAGCCGTCATGAAAGAGGGTCACACCCTCTCCTCCCGTTCTCTTCCCATCCTTCTTTTTTTTTTAATTTTTTTTTTCAACGTTTACTTATTTTTGGGACAGAGAGAGACAGAGCATGAATGGGGGAGGGGCAGAGAGAGAGGGAGACACAGAATCGGAAACAGGCTCCAGGCTCTGAGCCATCAGCCCAGAGCCCGACGCGAGGCTCGAACTCACGGACCGCAAGAAGTCGGACGCTTAACCGACTGCGCCACCCAGGCGCCCCTCTTCCCATCCTTCTGACCATCCTTTTCACATCTTCTTTGTGAACCGTCTTCGTCTGCCTGTTTCTCAAATAGTGATGCTCCTGGGGGCTCTTGTCACCCTGCCACACGCTCTCCCTGGTAGGCTCGGCCACTCCCGTGGCCCTGTTTGCCATCTATGTGCCCACATCTCCCCAGTAGATACGAGGAACCCAGATCGTTCCCAGAGCTCCCGTCCTGAACATACAGCTGCCCGTGGTGGTGGTCATTTCCACAACGCCTCACCGTGGTTCCGTCCTTGGGGAGACCTGCTTTGACCCCTGGCCCCTTATCGGCCCCCTCAGCTGCTTGTCTCTGGGGTTCCCTGGCCCTTGCAAGACAGCTCAAGCTCTGGTACTTTCCGGGCATCCACTCGGCTTGTGGGAACTCACGTTTTCTGGACACCAGAAAGCCTCTTCTGCCCTCTTCCCCAGCCCTACTCAAAGAGGTGGAGGGGCTGGATGGGTCAGGCTGTTCCATGAGCAGGTGTTCAAGAGGGGAAGAAGATTCCAGGCCCATCACCTCACAGCCCCTCCTAGCGCTATGAGTACCTCCACACTGACCTGGGGACCCCATGCCCCACACTCCATGGGGTGCTGTAGAAAGAGCTCAGGCTCCGCAGCCTGCCTGGCAATAATGGCATTCACCAGGCCACCTACCAGACACGGGGCTGGGGCAAGTTACTTCACTTCTCTGTGCCTCAGTTTCCCTATCTGTAGAGTAAGACAGTAACGGTAACTGCCATAGGGGGCTGTAGTGCAGATTAAACAAGTCAGTAACTGTAAAGCGTCTAGAACCATGCCTGGCCCATAGCAAACATTTCAATTGTCTCCGTTAAGTACGTTAAAAAAAAAAATTACAGGAATTTGTTGAATGGACAAAGGAATGAAATGGAAGAATGAACGTAGCCAAACCGACCTGGGTTCTAATCACAGCACTGCCCTGTATTTGCTTTACTGGGAGTGTCTAAGAGGCCAGGGCCTAGGAATTCAAATAGACCACGAGTGTATTACCGATAAAGCGAAAGAGCCCAGAGACATTAAACAACTTACCCGTCACCACACAGATAGTATATCTTGAGCCCAACTCTGCTCTCAGACTTTCTCTCTTTTCTTTACAATGATTTAAATATAGTTTTAAAAAGGAACATACGTCCGGGGCGCCTGGGTGGCTCAGTCGGTTGAGTGTCTGACTTCGGCTCAGGTCATCATCAGGTTTGTGAGTTGGAGCCCCTCGTCCGGCTCTGTGCTGACAGCTCGGAGCCTGGAGCCTGCTTCGGATTCTGTGTCTCCCCCTCTCTCTGCCCCTCCCCTGCTCATGCTCTGTCTCTCCCTGTCTCTTAACAATAAAAAAAAAAAAAACGTTAAAAAATTAAAAATAAATAAAAAAGAACATATGTCCATGATTTTAAAAAGTTAAATATACCAGGGGCACCTGGGTGGCTCCGTCGGTTAAGTATCCAACTTCAGCTCAGGTCGTGATCTCACGACTCATGAGTTCTAGTCCCACATCAGGCTCTGTGCTGATACCTCAGAGCCTGGAGCCTGTGCTTTGGATTCTGTGTCTTCTCTCTCTCTGCCCCTCCCCTGCTCACGCTCTGTCTCTCTCAAAAATAAATAGACATTAAAAAAATTTTTGTAAGTTAAATGCTCCAGAAGTATGTATAGTAAAATCAAATTCCTGCTCCTCTCCCTGAGTCTCTGTCCCTGAGTGTGGAAGCCCCAGCCGGAGACGATAACAATTTGTACATTTAGGAGCTTGTCACATGTCATTATAGAGCCGTCGTGTTGCTTTTAAAGGCCACAGAGTGTTTCACTGTAAGAGTGCCTGGCATCTCATTTAACCTGTCCTCTGTAGATACATATGTAAGTTATTTCTGATCTTGTACTACCCATAATGTCCTTACGCACACGTCCCTGAGCAAAGGCGTGAATGTGTGTGCAGGATGAATGCTGAGCAGTGGTGTCCCTGGTCAGGGGTTAGCGCATTTTCCTTTTTGAGAGAGCTCACTAAATGGCTTTGCCAAGAGGCTGTGCCTTCCAACACCAGTGATGGCGAGTGCTGGTATCTCCCCTTAACGGCAGGTTCGCAGACATCTTTATTTTGCCCAGTTTAACAGGTGAACATGATCTGTCACAGAAGTTGTAATTTGTGGTGTTTTTCCCCCCAACGGTGAGGGTGAGCACCCTCCATATTTTAAAGGCCACTGTTACTTAGTTTTCTCTGAACTCAGAGCTCTGTTCATGCCTTTCTCTTCTGAGTTGCTAGTCTTTGTTTATTTTTCAGAGAGCGAGAGTGGGTGGGGCAGGGGCAGAGAGAGAGGGAGAGAGAGAGTCCCAAGCAGACTCCCCACTGCCAGCACAGAGCCAGAGGCAGGGCTCGAACCTGTGAAACGTGAGATCATGACCAGAGCACTTAACTGACTGAGCCACCTGGTGCCCCTAGAAATGTTTGATTTCATGAAACGATTTATGCCAAGCTTCTCTTCTTATGTGGAGTCTGAACTTTCGTGTCAGGTTTAAAAAGACAAAGTCCTGGGCTGGGCGGCGGGCGACAGGGGCGGGGGACTCGGGCGGAGCCCCCGCGGCCGGGTTAGAGAGGGCCGGGCCCGGAACGACCGGTTACGCGCGCTGCCCTGGCGTCCCCCCCAGATGTCACGAGCCGGGGGCCTCGTCATACTCCGGACGGTGAGCGGCCGAGCGCGCCGGGCCCCGAGGCCGCCCCCGACCCGCCGGGACGGGCTCCAGATTTTGGCTACGGGAAGGGGGAGATGCACTACGCAAGGCCCGCCAGGAGCCCAGGAGGCACATTTTGGAGATCGATCAGCTTGAAGATCTTGCAGAGGCCGATCCGTTCTCCTTCAGAGAGTTTCTGAAAACCCAGAACCCGGGCCTGTCGGGAGAAGACACCGCCAACAACAGGATTTATTCAAAGGAACCCGCAAGGCACCTGCCGGGACTGGGCCGCAGCTCCCCAACCCCCCAGACCGTGGGGTACGGCCAGGCATAGCAGCAGCCGTCTTTCGAGGACCCTACAGGGGCTGGTGACCTTCTGGACGAGGACGAGGGGTGGATCGGGGCCTACTCGCCGGCCAGTGTGGAGCACGTACGGCTCCTCCTCCTCCTCCACCCCGTGGGAGCTGGTGGGGCCCGAGACCCTGCCCCCGTGGATGCTGAGCGACCCTGACTCCCGCGCCTGCCTCTCTCTCCGGCGGGGAGCCCCGGCGCACACTTCGCGGCTCCCGGAGAGTCTCTGGGGGACAGGCGCCCGCGGACGCTGCAGAGACGCCACGAAGCGCTGAAAGCTGAAAATCCTAGGCCGAGAGGAAAGCCGCCTGAGGTCCAGAGCTTCTCCGAAACTCAAGCAGAAACGGGGAGGACGCTGGAGCGGAAGCCGGAAGCGAAAACGATAAAGGCGGAAAGTGACGGCCGAGATCCGGAGTCAGTGGTCCCGCAGGGGCAGCAGCACCTGGCGCCGATGACAAAACGGGCCGTAAGGGCGGGAGGTCCCATCCTGAAACCGAAGCGGGACAGAAGCTCGCTGCAGGCCTAGGTCTCGAACTTCAAGCGCGAGAAGGCGGCCTTGCGGTCGGGCCAGGGCGCCGCGCCTGCAGGGGGCGAGGCAGAACACCCACGTGGCCTCGCGGAACCTTCGCGTCCGCAGGAACAACGCCCACTCCTCCATCAGGCAGCTGGTTTCTGGAGCTGAAGCGTTGAATCGTGTTGCCGAAATCCTTCAATCCTTGGACAGAATTTCCGAAATGCAAGATGAGGAAGAGGAGTCTTGAGAGCCGTGAGGTGCCTCCAGGTCGCAGCCCTGCTTCCGCCCGGCCGCCGCCGCTCGCTGGGCTTGAAAATGCCTTTGTGTCTTTAAGTACGGGGTCCTCGGCCGTAGCCAAAGTATTGATCGTGCCGCTGATTTCATGGCCTAAACAGCGCTGGCAGCCAGGGGCAGCGAGGAGCCCCCCGCGTGTGAGAGCTGCACCCGGTTTCTATGCGCCCCTTCCTGGTGAGCTCCTGCTACTTGACGGACTAGTGCTCCTTCGGAAGACGTTTCGGTGAAAGCTGGTGGTGTTTTGAAGTGACTAAACATGAACACGACCGTTCCGTAGTAAGTGTTTTCCGTCGTCATTCCAGAATGTTAATCGTAAGGTAAGTTCAGTCGATCGTCCTCGATTCCGTAAGGAGAGGGGGTAGGTGAGCCGCAGCTCCGTGCTCGCCTGCCAAGGCCCTAGTGCCTCCTTGACCTCACTTGGTGCCCCGGCTGGCTCAGAGTCCACTCCTGGGGCCTCGGGGTCAGGGGCGGCTCGTACAGTTGGAGACCTGAGCCGGGATGCCCCGAGTGGGGGCGCTGCTGTCCCTCCGCGGGGTCCCAGGTCACGTGGGCGCGCCACTGTGTGGAACCATCTCAAGGCATCTGTGGGCCTTCAGACTTGAAAGGCTGCTTTGGCTGGAGGGTTTTGATGCACGTTGCAAGTGGCATCTCGTACAATCAAGTTTGGAATTCAGGGATTTAGAGTGTGTGCGCAGGCTTCCTGGGTCAGCACGAGGTCTCCCAGGGTGCTTTTCCAGCTGCTTTCCAATGTAGGGGAGGCACCACACGCACCATACCCCTTTTTGGCCACTTTTCTCTAGATGTTTTTTTTTTTTTTTTAATAGATCTCCTCTCTTCTGTTCAAATGGACAGCTTTCCTATTTAATAAATTGTAAAACTCAAACACACACACACACACAAAGTCCTTCCCCATTTGGATACTATTTAAATAAAATCTCCCACGTCTTTTTAAAAATACTTTTACAGTGGGGTTTTAAAAAATGTAGATATTTTCTCCACCTGGAGTTTATCTCGGTAGAAGTAACTAAGAATGGACCTGAACTTTGTTTTAGATGGCTACCACTTGTCTAAACCTAACACCACTTATTAAATCACCTCCTTTTCTCCCACTGATCTGAAATGTCCTCTTAATGATGACCTAAATTTCTGCGTATATTTGGATATATTTCTGGCTGTTTCACACGGTTTCATGGGTCTGTGTTCTACTCACACACCATTTACCAAACTGCTTCATTTATTTTAGCTTTATAAGGTAGTTTAATATCTTTCAGACCTAGACCACCTTTCATTATTCAGAATTTGACTATTCTCATCTTTGTCTTTTCCCGTAGAATATCAGCATATTTAATTCCGGGGGGGGGGAGCGGGGAATCCTATTTTTAATTGGAATTATGTTAAACTTAGAGATTAATTTAGAGACAGTTGGCATATACTAGTGTGGGTCTTCCTCTTATGGGGGCGTCTTTTCATTTATTCACATGTTTGTGTCTATTCCTTAATAATATCTTCAAATTTTATTCATATACATCGTACACATAACTTGATAACTATGATGCGTGAGATCTGTTTGCAGCTATTGTGATGGACTTCTTTGTTTCATTATATTTCTTCTATTACATTGACAGATACTCTGTTACCCCAACACGTAACTGAATTCTATTGTTGGCGATGTTTTCTAACTGAATAACCTGGATGTCGTTGAGTAGAGTACTCCTTGTTCCTGTTCACTTCTTCCTTCTTTCTAATTGCATCTACGATGCCTTGTGCCCATTGTCTAGTAGTGACAAGCATCATGGATATGTCATGTTCCTAACTTTAAGGAGACTGCTTTCTGGGGTTTCATGGGTAAGCACACAGGGTGCGTGTGTGTGTGTGTGTGTGTGTGTGTGTGTGTGTGTTCCCATTCCCCTACATTGCCCTGTGTGTGCCCCATTGTTTTTATAGCTGGGATTGGGAGAAGGGTGGCCCTAGAAAACAGAGGACGAGCAGAACAGATTAGAAAATGAGCCAGGCAGGTGGGGTCTGTGGCTCCGGCCTGGGTACCCTCAGAGATGGCCCCTCCTCTGTCCTCATCCCTTGAGGTCTCTGACATCGCCCCCCGCACCCCCCCCCCATGACTTCCCCGGCCCTGGATCGTGTCCCCATCACAGAGTTCACCCGAACTCAGAGTCTAGTCCCAGCCCTGCCTCCTGTCCTCCTGAGCCTCACCTTCCCATCCGCAGAGTGACCTAATACCACGTCGTCAGCTGGGCACGGAAGGCACTTTTGTGAACAGCGATGCAACCAGGACGCCTTTCGGCAGCTGGTGGTCCTGCGGCCACACACACTGTACTCACGATGGTGACGTCAGCGCTCCAGCCAGTGGAAGCTGAACAGACTCGTGTGCATGGAGAGGTAGGGGCTACCCAACACGCTCCGACGGCGACCGTGAACCTCCCCGGTTCTGAGCCCTGGCTCTCAGCCCCCAGAGCAGAGGCCTGCTCTTCCCGGGAAAGGAAAATAAATGGCTTTGGCGTTTCTGACCGGCACCCTGGGGCCTTTGAGGGCAGCACTGCTTTATTCCAGCTCAAGCTGCTCAAGAAGAGCCTTGACAGCCACAGGCAAACCCTCCTGCAGCCAAGGTCAAGGCCTGTCTGTGCGCCACGCCAGCTGGGCAGCTCCAGACCACGAGAGGGTTTCTGCGGGGCAAAACCGGTCCCTTAAAATCTAGGCAGTGGGGCGCCTGGGTGGCTCAGTCGGCTAAGCGTTTGACTCTTGGTCTCAGCTCAGGTCACGATCTCACAGTTTCATGAGTTCAAGTCCTGCGTCGGGCTCTGTGCTGTCTCCTCTCTCTCTCTCTCTCTCTCTCTCTGCCCCTCCCTGCTCTCTCTCTCTCAAAAATAAATAAACATTTAAAATACTTTTAAAAACTTAAAATAAACGCTTTAAAAAATCTTAGCAGGAGCTTCAATTCAGGTCATGATCTCACAGTTCGTGGGTTCGAGCCCTGTGTGAGGCTCTGTGCTGACAGCTCAGAGCCTGGAGCCTGCTTAGGATTCTATGTCTCCCTCTCTCTCTGCCCCTCCCCTGCTCATGCTCTGTTTCTCTCTGTCTCTCAAAAATAAACATTGAAAACAAATGTTTAAAAAAATCTAAGCAGCCTCTTCTAACCTCCAAAAACGCTTTTTAAAATGTAATAACACACAACAAATTGGGAGAGAAAAAAAAGATGCCTGCCACCATTATGAATATAAAGGATGCTGTCCTTGAGCAAACTGATAACACGATCGTTAAGATCATCCATGGGTAAATGAACAAGGACATGAACAATTTCCAGGAGAAAAAGCTGGAAAACATACGAGTGTGTTTTTCTACTTTCTTTTTTACTTATTCCTAGTTTGTCGGTGTTCTGCAAAGACCTGTGATATTATTTTGGCGATCAGAAAAGAATTGCTTTATTAATCTAGACAGCTTTTTCAAGAAAGGCCTCAAGCTTCTTCCTTGCTGTCATGTTCTACGACGAATAGCACCCGACGTGCACTTAGGCATCAGAAGCCGACAGACATTTGGCACGTACGTTAGAAGCCCCCCTGGGCTCAGACGGGAGGGCCGGGAGTGGGGCCATGAGAGGAAGTAGCAGACCCAGAAACGTGCAGGAAGAGGATGCAGGTTTCGGTCCAGGGTCTTCTGTCAGATGTCCCGGGTTTAGGTACCAGCTTGGCTACCTAGCAACCATGTGACCTCGATCCACACACTCACAGCTGGAGTCGCTCACATTGATGTAAACTGGGGGCGATCGTACCTTTAAGGGTTGTCGTGAGGAGTCACCGAGATGACGGACAGAAAGGACTCAGCACTGTGCCCTGCACGTGGTAAGCATTCAGTAAATGTAAGACCACAATTTGCATAGTCACTGTGATGGAAAAGGTTCATTCCAGGGGTGCCTGGGTGGCTCAGATGGGTAAGCGTCTGACTCTTGATTTTGGCTCAGGTCATGAGCTCACGGTCCGTGGGTTTGAGCCCCTCGTCCGGCCCTATGCTGACAGGGCAGAGCCTGCGTGGGATTCTCTCTCTCCCTCTCTCTGCCTCTCCCCACTCTCTCTCTCTCTTTCTCTCTCTCTCTCTCTCGTGCGCACACTCTCTCGAAAATAAATAAACAATAAAAAAGAAAAGAAAAGAAAAAGACTCCTTCTGGAGCAGGAATGAGCAATCAGATGTGATTTTAGTCCTAGTACAGAGTTTACGGTGTGGCCTTGGGTGAGTCACATCACTCCTGGGTCCCAGATGGTCTCCAAAGCCTCTTCCAACCCAGACATTCTGAGTCTTATGCTTAGACTGTCCCCGTTGACCTTCTGGGGGCTCAGCGAGGTCACAGCTCACTCTCCTAGTGACCACCCTCACCCAGGGGGACCCGGTAACATGGCACCTTGCAGACACGCTGTGGCTTGGAGCCCAGACTCTGAGGGTAGGAGGCTCTCCACCTCCAGGCTGCCCTCCCTTCCCCAAGGAAGTGACTTCTTGTTTGGGCCTCTTCACCATTTCCATGGAGACAGGGGACAAAGCAAGAGGGCATTGAAAAGCCTTCCTTCAGGAAAAGGCTCCTCCCCTCCCCGGGGAACCCCCACTCCAGTGACGCACTTTCCTAGATCCACAGAAACCAAAAGGATTTCCCATCCCAGCAACCTCCGGGCCATTCTGGGGAAAGGAAACGGGACCAGGCTACCCATTTCCTGGGTAGGGGACACCCTACCGAGCCAGTCCCCACCAAGTGTCGCCCTGCTACACCCAGGCAGCTTCTGTCTGGGCCGCAGATTCCTCCTCTCCTACGGTTCCTGCTCGTTCCTTCCATACAGGAGGAATTTGCCATAATCCCTGCTGTGGGACCCGAGCCCTCAAGCAGCAGAGGACAAAACCTCACAAAGAAGGCCTGAAATGAATCGTCTCTTCTCTGGGTGGAGCTCAGACCCGTGCCACACACCCAGCTGGACAAGTCAGGACTCGCTTCTGTGATGGTGCTTCCAACAACACCCCATCCTGACTCAGGGGCAGTGCCCGCGTTAGGCCAGCCCCCATGTCGGCAAAGTTGTCTTGTTGGATGCTCTCCTTTTTTTTAATAGTTTCTTCATATTTATTTATTTTTGAGAGAGAGCCCGTGCACGAGCGGGGGAAGGGACAGAGAGATTGGGGGCAGAGGATCCAAAGCGGGCCCCGCACTGACAGCACAGAGCCCGACGCGGGGCTCGAACTCACAAACCGCGAGATCATGACCTGAGCCGAAGTTGGCCGCTTAACCCCCCGAACTACCCAGGGCGGCCCTGGATGTTTTTCTTGCTCCTCCCCTCGGCACGGCTGGGCCCTCCCTTAGTGCCCAGCCCCCTCACGTGTCCAGGGCCACTGCATTACCGTGGGGACAGTGTGGGCATGGGAATCTTGGGTACAAACACCAGTTCGGTAACCGGCTGTCTGAGTGATGTTAGGCAAGTCATTTAATCATTTGAGTCTCCATTTACTCGTCTGTGCGATGGGAAGGAGGAAACCTACATCGCGGAGTTTCGCGTATTCAGCCAACGCCTCCTGAGCACTTACTCAAGTCCCGAGCGTTATTTCAGGTAGAAACTTGCTGGAGCAAAACCGTCTTGAATTCTGGAGAACTAACAGAGGTGACACTTGAAAGGAACCTTATAGACATCCATCACTCGAGTAGATGGTGTCAACACCAACACTCCTTCAGGGAACAGCTGTGAAACCTGGATAAAAATGCCAAAACAGGGGCGCCTGGGTGGCTCAGTCGGTTGAGCGTCCGACTTCGGCTCAGGTCATGATCTCACGGTTCGTGGGTTCGAGCCCCGCATCGGGCTCTGTGCTGACAGCTCGGAGCCTGCAGCCTGCTTCGGATTCTGTGGCTCCGTCTCTCTCTGCCCCTCCCCTGCTCATGCTCTGTCTCTCTCTGCCTCTCAAAAATAAATAAATGTAAAAAAAAATTTTTTTTTAAAAATACCAAAACAATTGTTTGAAAGCCCGGTACGACGGCTCGTGGGTGAAGATACGTAAGAGAACACGTAAGGTCTGTTTCCTGCGTTTTGTCTCCAGAGATTCTGACTCAGTAGGTCAGGCTCGGGCTCACGGCTTGGCTTTTCTAACAAGTTCGCCCATGATGCCAATGCCATTAGTTCAAGACCACTCTGAATGACGCTGGCAGAGGAGAGGCACCTGGAAGGTGAGAGGTCACGACGGGACACACCCACGGTAGGCCTGATACTCTCTTGCTTTTCCCCTGGAGGCAACTGCCAATTTTGAAGCCCCGGGGAGGGCTTGAAAGGAGGACCAAATAGAAGGCAGAGGATGACGGCACCAGGGTCGTGGCACTTAGGAAACAAAAAACTTGGAGTTCAGGGCTACCATGGGAGCCAACATCTTGCAGAAAAACTAACTGCGGAGAAGGGGGTCCGATGTCTTTCCCTGAAGACATTTTCCAAATGCAGTTCCCTCCTATCCGTGCCACATGCCTCCGGCCGCCCGTCTGGTGCTCTGAGGCTCCACCCCCTCAGGGTTCACGTTCACACATGCACACCTGTGAGGTACAGGGGACTTAATGCCTCATGGGAGGAGGGGCGCCTGGGTGGCTCAGTCCATTAAGTGTCCGACTTCCGCTCAGGTCATGATCTCGCAGTTCGTGAGTTCGAGCCCCGCGTGGGGCTCTGTGCTGACAGCTCGGAGCCCGGAGCCTGCTTCGGATTCTGGGTCTCCCTCTCTCTCTGCTCCTCCCCCGCTCACACTCTGTCTTTCAAAAATAAAACAAAACATTAAAAAAAAATTATGATGCCTCATGGGATGAAACTTTGGCCACACCGTAAGATAGAAGCCCCTGGAGAAATTCCGCCCCTGGGAAGGGTCTTGAGATACAGCCTACGTGGTTTGTTGAGGGCACGGTCCTGTGAACTGAGCCAACACTTTTGCTTAGATCCTGCAGTATATACGTGAGGAACATGATGCCGTCTCGCTTTACAAGTGGGAAAACTGAGGCCCAGGGAATATGAGGAAACTTCCCAAAGCCCCAAAAAGCTAGCAAGCAGCAGAGTTGGTTCCAGAATGTAAGCGTTACATTAATGATAAAGGAACTTTATTACCACGTGTCAGGCACTGTGCTGAAAACTTCGCAAGCACATCCATCGAAACCCTTACAGCAATCTTAGGAGGTAATTATTAGATCCCCCCCCCCTTTTAGACAGGCCAAAACCAAAATGCAGAGGGACATAATGAGGTCGCAACTAAAACAAAGCAGAGCTGATCTTTCTGGGTAACAGCCTTATTGAGATGTAACTCAAACACCTTATAATTCATCTATGTAAATGTACAATTTAATGGTTTTTAAATATATTCACAGAGTTATGCAACCACAATTATGTTTAGAATATTTTCATCACCAGAGCTGGGATTTGAACTCACATCCGTCTAATTCCAAAGCTCATGCCCTTAATCATCACGTGCTATTGGCACCAAAACCCCGGGTCCAAGCTACATCCGTGATACAGCCTGTATGGACGGGAAGCAACCACTCCGAAGCCTGGGCACTTTCCACCATGAGACCCTGCCACTCCACTTTGGATGCAGAAATCCCTGAGGGGGATGCAGATGGGGTGCAAGGACTATCCAAGCCCCAAAGGCTGAAATGAAACCAAACCCAGTGTCTCACCCATGTTTGTAAATGTCATGCTGAGCTAGCGCTCTCCACAGAGAGGGCTCCATCCAGGCTGATTGAGCTGAAGCCACAATTGGAGAGAAGTTGGTCACAAGGACGAGGGGCCCAGTCTTGAAGTGTTCATTGGTGGTAGGACAGAGATCCTGAAGGGATGTGCAAGGGCCCCCTGGGTGGCTCCGTCGGTTAAGCATCCGACTCTTGGTTTCAGCTCAAGTCGTGATCTCGCGGTTTGTAAGATGGACCCCCACGTCGGGCTCTGTGCTGAGAACGTGGAACTTGCTTGGCATTCTCTCTCTTCCTCTCTCTCTGCTCCTCGCCTGCTCACTCTCTCTGTATCTCAAATAAATAAACTAGAAGAAGAAGAAGAAGAAGAAGAAGAAGAAGAAGAAGAAGAAGAAAGAGGAGGGATGTGCAGAGTGAATAAAATACTGCATCTTGGGCATTCATTCATGCATTTATTCAGTATGCACTTACTGAGCACCTACTATGTATTAAGTACTGGATTAGGCATTGGGGTGGCAGAGATACCTGCCTTCAAGTTGTTCACAGTCAGCGGGAGGGACTGAGAACAATATATTATAAGGCATTTAGCTATTCATTCCATAAATGAATGTTGAATACCTAACGATGTGTCAGACCCCGTTCTAGGTGCTCGCACCATCGCCAACCATCCCCCAACGCCATTGTCCTTTCCTTCCCCGGTAAGGCTACGTTTCCCAGCCTCCTGGCAGCGTGTGGCCACGTGACCAGGTGCCGGCCAATAGGAAGCAAGACGGCCAGTGGTACAGGAAGTAATGTCCTAACCACTTCCAGGGTAGGACTTTAAAGGGCGGTGTCGTGGCCCTGCTCCCTCAGTCCCTTCCTCCATGCCACCCCTGAGTGTGAGCATGGCTGCAAGTGGACGGGAACAGCCCAGGGCTGACAGAGCCGTGAGAGGGAAGCGGCCCGCACCCCCGCGCCACGTCAGCCTTGAACTGCTAACACCTGAGCGGAGCACGTCTCTTGCTTGAGCCACGAATACACTGGTGTCTGCGACAGAAGTCAACCTCACATTCTATCACAGAGCAAACACGGCCTCCGCTCCACAAGGCGGCGTGTAAAAGGGAAAAATAAAGAGCCTCTGTCTCCAAAGAGCAGAGGGAAGCCACGTGATTAGCCAGAGGGAACCGGGATCCGCCCACTTTCCAGCAAGGAAACCGACAGAGCTTCCCAGGGAGAAGAGAGGCTACGTGCATCTGGACTTTGCCGTCCATGTAGTCCTGACTCTTCTCAGGACTGGCGGGGAAGTGTAGGGCCCCCAGAACATGGTACCACAATATATTTGTGAGTGTGTGCTCGCGTGTGTGCGTGGCGGCGGGGAGGGGAAGGGGACAAGAAGCACGTGCCCAGGGCTCCCGGGGAAGGACGGGGAGGCTCCCGCTGACACATGCTCTCTGGGCTCCTGGTGTAAGTCCACGGCGTCTCTCGCTGGTTTGGGGGAAAATGAGAAGGCCGGGGAATGAAAAGCCCTGGGACTACTGAACAGTTCCGCAGAGGACACGCTTACAGAGACGAAGTAACTTGCAGGTGGCTGTTTGCCTCAGAGACCTCCAGAAGCTAAAGAATAGATTCATTTATGCTTACGGTTCCCGGGGGCAAAGGCCAGACTGCACTTATTCAAGGGTCTCCTTGATCTGGGCTTGGTACGGCCCCCGGTATGTTTCTGTACAATAGGCTCTTCATAGGTTCCCAAATACCATCGTGCTGCCAACCCCCACTCCCCCCCAGCCCCACTGACTATAATGAGCCCCATCTCATCTCCACGTGACTAAGTCACCCCTCCACTGGCAAAACCCTCCCGTGGTTTCCTATGGCACTTGTAGGAAAATCCACACCCCTTGCCTAGCCCGCTTATCTGCCCATCCTCAGGCCCTTCCACGTCCCTTCTCTCCACACCTGCTACACACCCAACACTCAGTCCTCCCTCAGGGCCTTTGCACGTAGAATTCCCTCTGTCTCAAAGCCTGTTCCTCCAAACCCTTGCAAGGCTGCCTCTCTCTTCAGGCCTGTGCTGATCATGCAACTTAAAGTAGACCCAACCGCCCTAGGCATCGTGCATGATTGACTCTGTCGACCTGTTTGACTTCCCTTTAGTACTCATTTCATCCCAGTTTTCCTGTTCATTACCCATTTCATTTGTATCTGTTATCTGGGCCCCTCCCACTTAGTAAACAACAACTCCACGAGTGCAGCCTGGTCTGCCTTATTCTGCATTCCTTGTGAGTCCCTAGCACCCGTGTTCGTGTCCCCAAAGCGAGGATATATTTGCTGAGCAAATGACAGAGAGGCTCAGTTCAGGTGGAATCGTTCACAAAGACTTCACGATTCCCTGAGCTGGAAATAATCGTCTTTCTCTAAATGGCAAAGCCGTGTTCTCTGCCTCTCCTAAGGTCCTCAGCACCGTCTGCCCGTGCTGCGGATATTTAGAGTTTTTCTCTCCCCTACTGGTCCTTTTAGGCTCCTTGATCTGGCGGTACGCCTAATGCATCTCGGTACCCCCGCCTTCTCCCGGCCCTTAGCGAAGTGCATTGCACACTCAGTGCTCCATCAATGCTCCGTCAGGGCTGAGTGAGTGGTGTCGACTGTCGTCACGGACAGCTAAGAATAATTTGGAATTCCATGTCTCTGCATACCAAGCGCCGTGCTCATCACTCGATTCAAAATGACTAGGAATTGATGTGAATATGATTTCCAAAGATGAATATTGCAGGGCCGTAGAATTGAGTAAACACGGGGCTTCACTGGCGGGTCGTTCTGATGGTAATTTTCTCCCCGCGTTCAGCATAATTGGACGGCTGCATCTGGGTTTTTTGGCACTAACTCTCTTCAAAAGAAGAGTGAATGCAGGGAAAGTGGAAATTAAACGCGACGATCTCATCAGGGGGATGGAAAAATGACAAATGTCACAGGTCTCTCTCTAGGGAAGCAATGCGGAAGAGGGGCTCTTTTTGGTACTGATTTCAGGTGGAGTCAGAGAGGTTTCAAGGGCTGTGACTCTGTTTCCTGGCTTGCAGGTTTCCACCGGCAGCCTTGAGGCTGTGTTCGCTGGTCTGCATTTTGCTAGAACGTTCCATAATGCTTTCTCAATATATATGCATGGAGATCTCACCAACTGTGACCTAGCCAGGGATGGATTTGGGGAATGTTTCTGTTTTACCAGATGTTGTGAACACAACCCGCTTACCTCTGAAGTCTCAATTGCCACTTTCCCCTGACGCCCACGGGCATGGCCCTGCCAGACCCCATCACAGGGTTCCAAACATAGCATCTGGGTTTACAGCCGTTTGCACCTGTGGCTTCTACTGCCTGGGGATGCTCTCCACGTACCACCACTTTCCACGTCCATCCACCAGGCAACTCCATACCAAAGGTTAACTCCAGCCCCGCCCCCGCTCAGTGAGACCTTCCCAGAGCGATCTGTCTCTCCTTTGTGCCTTCGCTGATGTTGTTTCTGCCTTCATCATGTGAGTTGTCTGTGTCTCTCTGCCTCCCGACCAGATTCTGAGGTCTCAGTGGCAAGGGCTGAGTCTTAGCTATCTTTCTAGCCCTCATGCCGAGCAGAGTTCTGACACAAAGTAGATGCTCAATAAATGTGTATAGCCACAGAATATAGGACACAAGTCAAAGTCCCGACTGCCACCCGGGATAGCAGAGTTGTTCGGTGCATGGGCCTTCCACCAGACTTCCTGGGTTCAAATCCTGGATCTTGACTGGCCTCGATCTGTGATCTTGACCTTGACCTTGACCAAGTTACGTGAAATCATTTCCTCATCCCTAAATTAGAGATGATGATGATAGTAATAGCAATAGTCCCCACCTCATAGGGATGCTTCTGGAATGAGATATTAATACAGCATGTGATATTCACCATGCCTGACCCCTGGTGCCTTTGCTGTTGTGGACTGTAAGTCATGTACCCATTGTCAGTCATTTCTACTCATCTCCTCAGTAACAAACACAATGGCTGAGGGACTTGGATGATATAGTATGATATGTAAAATTGCTTTTCAGGAGGAAAAATATTATACAAGCAAGCTCAATCCCCATGTCACGATAAATCACGATGAGCCGTCCATTCCTGTCCCCTAATTCTGCCCTCCTTGTCTTCTTTACTTGGAAATTGGTGTGAATAAGTTGCTCTCTCCAAATAAGTCTGAGGACATGGAAATATTAGCTTATGTGAATGAAAAATAAAATGAGAATTTCTAAAATGAGGCCAAATATGCTAGGAACAGTTGTTCATCTAACCCCGTGGGCTAAGGTTGGGATAATCTGCCTTTGGTGCCTAGTGCTATTATTAATACCATACTCCATGCTTCTTGTCCTTTGAACTTTCACCTCTAGTGACCCTCTACCACAGCATACAGAGGAGGGGAGAGTAGGGATGTGTTTCTTCCACTTCTGATCCAAATAACACTTGTACATGTTTTGCTGTATCTGCTACATGGTTTTTTTCTTCAAACTGACTCACTTTTTAAATTTAAGTAAGTTTATTGGCAAAGAGAACTTACTATAGAAAAATGGAAAGTATATGCCGTACGTAAAAAGTAAGAACAACAAACAACAAGAGTACAATGAAAATGAAAACATCGTTGCTGAATTCCAGCCAAACATCATTGCCTGCTTAGAGCTCTTGGCCTGCCGTCTTCCTCACTCTTTGCTCAAGAAGATTAGGAAGAGTCAGAAAAGCGTTACACCTAACTAACGCCAAACCGAAACTTTCTCCATACTGTTACGAGAAGGAATGAAGGGGGGAAAAACGCGACCTTCCCCACTTTGTGTTTTCAGGTTAGTTAATTCCATATTAGCGTGCCGCCTAAAATCAGCACAGCCGTTCTAAAGGCAGGTTTTACTGGTGGTACCCAGGCCGCCCTGTGGAAACGGTGCCTACCCACTGGGAAGCCATTCTCGTGCACTAACGGGCACTGAACATCAACCACGGACAGCCCAGCCTGAACGCAGTCTCAGCCCCTTCTCCCTCACTACACAAATCTGTCAGCAGCGCCTATGGATTCTGCCCCGTCAGATCTCTTGAATCCCTCCCTCATCGCCATTGGCAGCATCATCTTCCTGGTTGAGGTCTTCGTCCACTCCCCTTGGGTGAGTACAACATCCTTCTCCAGCATCTCTCTGTCTCCTAGGGCCTGTCCACTCTTGGCCCACCTGCCATGTGCCTGCCCAATCAAGGGCCTCATAAATGTTCACTGAATGTATGAGCCTGTATCTTTTTCTTAAGTTTATTTATTTATTTTGAGAGCAGAGGAGTGGGCAGAGGGAGAGAGAGCGGATCCCAAGCAGTCTCCCCACTGTCAACACAGAGCTCAATGTGGGACTCGAACCCCTGCACTGAGAGATCATGACCTAAGCCGAAATCGGACACTTAACTGATTGAGCCACCCGGGCACCCCTGAGCCTATTGACGGCTGAAACTCTGGAAACCAGAAATGCAGTGATCCATGAAGTAAAGCTGGGAGCTCCCTGGAGGGGGGGGGGACCTGTGGGGGGGAAGGTGAAACACCCTTCCCAAGAAGAGGAAGAGCCCCTGCCTCCTTGACCTTGATGGTCACTCAGGGAACTCCTCCTGCTCAACGTCCTTCACATGCTATGTTCTTCAGGGCTTTGAGTTGTATCTGCGCCTCTCGCCCACGAGACCGTGACTCCTTGAGAGTGGCAACCACGTCTTAGTCTGTACAACCCCAGTGCCGCACACATCGGAGGAGTGCCCGACGAACGCTGGGTGGAGTGAATTGCTGAAGTCAGTGGGTAGTGATTTCACCTCACCTGTCCCCAGTCAGGGCCTCCTCTGCCAAAGCCAACCATATCCTTGCCACACATCCAAGGCCTGAATGTATCCTTGTGTGGCGTGAAAGCAGGATCGTTTGTTTCTTGTTGGGAGATCTTGTCGGCCTCTATTCTATGGAGGCACAACTTAAAAAAAAGTCTTGGCAGAAAACAAATCCAGCTGGAAAGCGACGTGGAGAGAGGTGAGGCAAGAATCCTAAAGGGGGCTCCTCCAACAACCTCGTACCTGCAGCTCCCAAATCTCTGTGTGATGGTAACTGCGGGTCACTACCACTTTCCCCTGCCAATGGTACAATGAAATCACCTCTGTCAGTGACTGCTGGCCTCTGGGGACCTTACAGAGGGCAAGCCATTCATTCAAAAGTGGGCTTAGCACAGGTCCTGTGCTCCCACGATTTCGTGAGTCAATGTATGTCAAGGTTGTAAAATGAAGGCATTAGCAATCCCAGTTTTGCAGCTGCAGGATTGAGGCTCAGAGGAGTCAAATACCTTGCCAAAGGCCACACAGCAATTGGCACAGCCAACTTTCACAGCACCCGTAACCAGTGTCCCTAACCATTACACGCACCGCCCATGCTCTGCCCAGACCACCAGCCTTCCCAACGCGGATCTCTCTTTTCCTGGCAAGAGGTCAACATATCGCTCTCAGGCCGTAGTCTTCAGAGAGAAGGATGCTGTAACAGCCAGTGGATGGGAAACCACCCCTCAGTCCATAAACATGTAACAGAGAAGACGTAAGGATTTCCCATTAGATACTCTGTACCACTGCCGAGGAGTAATAAAAACAGGGAGCATTTATTGAGCACTTAGGTACTACTCTGTTCTCAACAATTTCATGACACGGGTCTTGGTATCATGCCCATTGTGCAGATGAGGAACCTGAGACACACAGGCATAAAGCAGCTTGCCCAAAGTCACAGAAGGGGTAAGTGGAAGAGCTAGGATTCCACTAACTGAGCAAATCTCTGCTGACTGCCTTCCACGTGCAGGTGCTACTCTAGGGACTGGGGAAAGCCAAGAACAGAGCGGTCAGAAACCTCTTAGATCTGTGCTCTGTATCTTATCCATCCACACACCCGGGATGAGGAGGACAATGGTGAAGGTGACTACGTCTACTACTATTTACTGAGCACCTACTATGTGGCAGGCCTCGACCCGCTCAACTATAAAGTCAGGCCGGTACTGTCTACCTCCCAGCCTAAAGCAGGGGCATATTGTCTCATTTAATTCTCCGAAACCCTCCTGAAGTCTCACGACAACGTCCACGTTGTCCATTTCGCCCATTTCGCCATTGACCAAAGCAAGGCTGAGTCAAGGTCAGTCACCTGCCCCTCCCTGACCATTGAATCCAAATGCGCCCCTTGCTACAGGGCCAACCTCAAGTTCCATCTTCCCTAAGAGAACTTCTTTGACCCAGCCCGGCCTCCTCTGGCTCTTCTAGATTCTTACAACGGCAGTTATCTGAGCAATCGGGAGAGAGGCGTCTGAAACCAGAGAAACATAAAAACGTATTAGGTAATGCTTGTAAGTGCTGGCACCAGATTGAGGCCATAGCTAGGCTCCTTCTCACAGTCCCCCTGCCCTCGCCAGTTGGAGGCGGCCTCGGGATTTCAGAGCTGCCCTCAGTACCCCCTTTCTTTTTGAAAGATAATTGAGCTTTTATCAATTGAGCTTTTATCTGGGTGGATGTGCAGAGCCAAATTCAGGTGGTATTACTCTCCTGGAAAGGTAACTGCGCTACGTGACGTTGTTCATTACCAAAGAGGAATTCGATGAGGCCATCGCCAAGAACTCGCTTTTCGTGACAATCGATGCTGGGCTGCTCTCATCCAGACGGTTAACATGGGGAGGCCAGGATGAGTTACAGGAGCACCGTGCAGTCCATCCACGGGATGGGGGGACTGGGACTGCCAAGTCTTTGCACACGACGCTCCTTCTGCCCAGGCTCTGATGCCTGTCCTTCTAAGCTTCGCCTGGAAGACTCCTATGAAACCCTCAAAACCCATATTAAGGATCAACCCCCCTGTGAATTCTCCTTGACTCTCAGAGGCAGATTCAGACCCCCCCTTCCTCTGTGTTCCCAACGTACCTTATTCATATGCTCGTTGGAGCATATTCTGTATTACGTATGATATTAACATTTATGTACACAGATACATATTTATATCTCTTTTTAAGCTGTGAACTCTACAGGGAGTTGGACCCTTTCCCCCTGTAGTAAACTTCTCCGTCAAGGCCTGGCTCAAATGCCTCCTCCTCTGTGAAGCCCTCCTTGATTAGCGCCTCCCTCCACATAGCACTTTGTGCAATTCTCCACCATAGCATTTGAACCTGTGTGTGTGTGTGTGTGTGTGTGTGTGTGTGTGTGTGTTCATGTATACAATCCGGTGCTCCCTCGAGGTTGTGCGCTCCTCAAGGGCTTGACTGTTTCATGATTTTTTTTCTGCATCCCTGAATCTTCACCCAATTCCTGGCATGTGGTGAGTTCTCATTATTTGTATGAGGCTAATAAATCCTGAGGCCCGTGTGGCTTGTTTCTGGGTGCCATTAGATCGGAAGGACCGTGGTCCAGCAAGCAATATAATGAAGAGGGAATTGTGTTCTTTGCCCCAGTATCTTGAAGAACACAGAAGGAGTGCAATATGTAATTCACAGGGACGCTTCCCAAACTCCTTTCCACCGCACCCCACCCCATTCTCTTATACTCTGGGACAGCTCTGGAACCTGTCACTGTCAACCCCTCTCTCCTTCTTTCCCACAGGTGCGCGCGCGCGCGCGCGCACACACACACACACACACACACACACACATGAGCATGATGTCTAATGCCAGCCTTAGCAGCCGGTTGTCCCTCTTCACACCCCGTTCCCCCTCCCGCTCCACTCTCCTCTCCCAGTCTTTGTTAAACACCAGTTTAGCTCACCTGCCTGCTTTGTGTTTCCTTTCCACTTTAAGCGAGAGTCCGTTCCCCTTCTCTGCCCATGTCTTTGAGATTCTGCCTCTCTCTGTCCATTCTCCCGTGTTTGTACCCTCCCCCAGTCTAGAGGAACCAGGCTGGCAAAACCTGGTTTCCACAGGAGGGGAAAAAACTCAACATGAGCAGTGGCTGGGGGGCCGAGCAGGGTGCCAGACGCAGGAAGCATCCACATGTTAAGGAATGTTGTCTGGGCCGCGTTGAATGGATGGGGACGTGGATGTATAGGTTAATCTCATGTATCTACTCAATAAATAGCCATAGTGGACCTACTGTAAAACAGTCATAGGCACCGGGAAACAGACCTTGATAGGAGAAGCAAGCTGGAAATCCTATGTGATAAGGTACGCTCATCAAACTATCCCTTTACTGAGAAAGGGGTCACGGTATACACCCCTACCCTCTAGGATGAGTTATTCTGTTTCAACGTTTATTTATTTTTGGGACAGAGAGAGACAGAGCGTGAACGGGGGAGGGGCAGAGAGAGGGAGACACAGAATCGGAAACAGGCTCCAGGCTCTGAGCCATCAGCCCAGAGCCCGACGCGGGGCTCGAACTCACGGACCGCGAGATCGTGACCTGGCTGAAGTCGGACGCTTAGCCGACTGCGCCACCCAGGCGCCCCGAGTTATTCTGTTTCAAGCAAAACTCCCTGGGCTGAAAACCTCCATCCCTATTTGTTACATGCGAAACTGACCCCAGGGAAGTAAAAAATGAATTACCCAAGATCTTTCAACGAGAAAACAGAGGCTCCTCAGCCTTTTCCCTTTACCTCAGGTTGCAGTGAAGAGACTGTTTTGATTGGAAATCCGTGGAATCTTGGGCCCTTTAACTTCTCAGGGTAGTTATTTTAGGATTTGATGTGAGCCAAAAGGCCAATGATGAGTCACAGTGTGAATATATTAATATAATTATTATAACAAGACAACAATGATAGCTACTATTCACTAAGCATTTACTGCCCTCTACAATGCATGATCTCATTTAATTCTTTCAAGAATCCCTCAAGACAGATAGATATTAAGACCAGGAGACTGAAATTGCAGAGCTTAACTTGTCCAAGGTCCACAAGGTCAGCTCCAGAGTGAAGATGCAGATACAAGACACTGCGTGCTCTTGGCTACAATGGTCAAGTTCTCTCCATCAGCCAAGACCCTCAGTGCCGCTCAGAGCCGTCTCCAGGATGCTGGGAACCAGGGTGAGCTTTCTGGTCTATATTTAGCTTCCTTCTCCACCCCTTATCCCCAGTTCCTACACACACACACACACACACACACACACACGCACACGCACACGCACATGCACACACACACGTGGTAAAGGTGGTAACTTAGAGAGGTAGTTGGTGGGAGAAGAAAAGACGGTCTACCAGCTGGGGATAAAGGAACCGCAAAGCCCACATACCGGAAGATGGATGTGGTCTAAATAACCTCAGCACCCTGAACAGCTCCTCCTTCCAAGCCCAGGGATGTGCTGGCTGGTGCCCTGTAAAGCCTGCCGCAGGCAGGCTCGAGAGCCTGGGGAACAGCTCCAGGGCCCCTCCCCCTCCATTCTCAACTGGCCTCCACTTTTCCCCACTTTCTACCCAGAGCCCAGCCTCTGGGTTGAGACTTCATCCAGCTGCCTCCTTCAGCCATTGCTTTGGAATGCTGCCTTTCAGCCAGAGCTGGAGAGAGAGAGAGAGAGAGAGAGCAGGGCCTCTGGGCAGGCGAATCAGCTCACCTCCCTTAAAGGGATGTCCTTTAAGTATCCATTCAGCACCGATTTAAAGAGAAGGGGTGGGTTGGCAAGAAGGCCTGCTGGTGGCTGGTCCAGCCTGTCCTCCGTTTATCACGGCAGTTTGGCTCCCACCCTTGCAAAGCCCAAGCCCCACGACTGACTCAGTCACGGTCTCCTTGGAGGGCAGTTGGCAGTCTGAGCGGCTTTTTTGGAGATCACCCACATATGCATGTTGTCAAAGTACTTCTTACAACCCTGCGCTGTATTCTTGGAACGAGCGCTGGGGTCATTGTTTCCTCACCTTTGTCTCTCTCCAACATTGGCTGGTTACGTTTCAGGGCCTGCCCAGAGGATCCCTCCTGCCTTTGGATCTCTCTAAGCTCCAAACTGGGCCCCTAAGCGAATTCTGCTCACCCCATGCTGAGAACAGACGTCTGGAGTCCCCACCCAGGTGCAGGAATCCTGGCTCCAGCAGAGAAGGAGTTCAAACGGGATTCTTTTCACAGGGTTAACATTTCAGCAGCATCTTACAATCAATGTTAGCCATTTAATGTGGCGGCATTTCTGATTGTGTACCCAAAAGCCATTAGTAAATCAGAGAAGCACTTGCAATCAATGGTGTCTTGGAAATATCTGTAGCTTTAACTGACAGACACACACACACAACACACACACACACACACACACACACACACACACACTTCTTTTGTTTTCCTACCGCACTTTGTGTCTACCTCTTTTATAACTCTTGTCAGGGTGCATCATCATTGTTTGTGTGTGTGTATCTCACCCACTAGACAGTGAGGTCCTCAAGGGCAAAGTCTGTCTAATTCATTTTTATACTCCAATGCCAGCACTGTGTCCAGCACCTCATAGGCACTGAATTCGATTTGTTTGAATTGATGTGTAAGAGAGTGAATTCAGATGGCTCGTCTAGGGGGCACGCATCAGTCTTGGGACTGGAGGGTCTTTTTTTTTTTTCACTGATTAGAATAGGTGGCCATGCCTCTCTCTAGGGGGGGCCAATGCCCCTGTCGTGGAGCGACACGGCCCAAGCACAGAATGGGTCCTTAGAGAAACTTCCAACCCTGGGCTAGTGCTACCACAAAGGGTCCCTTCTCCCAGGCCTTGGAGCCCCCTGCCCGGGCCAGGCATCAAGCTCAGGGTAAAGAAATCCAGTGTGTGACTCACACTGGAAACCTGGAAGGAACAGATCTGTATCATGGAGGACTTGCTGGCCACTGTGTCATCGGTTATTTAGCATCAAGTTTTCAGAAAGATCTTCGGGGACTTCACTCCAGCCAGATGACCTCATGCTGAGCGAGATTTATGGCCTCTTGAGGGAGGAGTAAGGCTATGAGGTAACAGAGGGAAGAGAGCCCTATAATTATGCATGAAACCATATCATCCCCCTGCTCCTTTATGAATCAGGCCAACAATGAGACACTGCAATTGCCATTTTGGAAAGAAAAAAAAAAGAGGGCACCTGAGTGGCTCAGTCGGTTAAGCTGTGCTGACAGCTCAGAGCCTGGAGTCTGCTTCAGATTTTGTGTCTCCCTCTGTCTCTGCCCCTTCCCTTCTCTCTCTCTCTCTCTCTCTCTCTCTCTCTCAAAAATGAATAAACATTAAACAATTTTTAAGAAAAAAAGATATGACAAAATCCACCTGCCAATTTGTCTCTTCTTAATAATTGCAATATTCACCAACATTGCATTTGTATTTTTGTGCATCAGATACAGCAATATGTAGCAGGCACTCATTGAATTTTTGTGGACAATTTGAGCGAATGTTCTTTTACACACATTATCTCCTTTAAAGCACACAACAGCTCTTTGGGGTGGACACCAATGTATGAGTTTGCTCGGGCCGCCATAACAAAGCACCACAGGCTGAGTGGACTTATGTCACAGACATTTATTTCCTCACAACTTTGGAAGCTGGAAGTCTGAGATCGAGGCATCAGTAGGCTTGCTTTGATCCAAGGGCTCTCTCCTTGGCTTGTAGATGCCATCTTCTCCCTGTGTCCTCACACGGCCTTCCCTCTGTGTCTGTGTCCTAAGCTCCTCTTCTGAGGACACGGTCATATGGGATTAGAGCTCGCCCTCATGACCTCCTTAATGATGTGAAGAACGAAGGCAAAAGGAAATGTAGATAAAATTAAATTTGCTTATATAACCTGCAGCCCATTGACAAATACTGGAGACAGGCAGAGAATGACTCTCCTGCAGGAACTCCTAATCTTAATGTTAACGCTTTGGTAGAGGGAAAAACAACCTTCGCTTGATGATAGCTAAGCCTCCAAGATGCTGTCAGTCCTCTCTACATGAAAACCCTTTTGGAAATGTCGTCTTTACCTCTCCCAGCCCCCCCGCCAAAGTGTATAATCAATGGTGCCTCAAAATCCCAGGGCAGCTCTTTCTGCCCATGGGTCCTGGCCCCTGTGCTTTAATAAGACCACCTTTTTGCACCAGACGTGTCTCAAGAATTCCTTCTTGACCGTTGGCTCTGGACCCCAGCACTTCAAACCACATCACGAGGACCACAACAACCTGCTAGTACAAGACTTCAGTAAGTACCTGGGTGTTTTCACAAGTGTCTCAACTGGTGTCCACATTCATCATGGTTCCCTCCCCTTCTCTCCAGGTTGGAGTGACCAGGTCAGTTTGGATTAGATTGTGAAACACCTTGACTGTAAATATGAAGGAGGTGACCTCTTATCTTATGTCAGCAGGGATGTCTTGGCAGTTTTTAAGAAGGGCCAAATTGTTTTTTTCAGGAACATACCACCCAGGAAGGGAGGAGACGGATTGGGGGACAATAGTCTAATCAGAAAGACCAATAATGACACTGTTGACCAAGTCCTGGTCACCGTTTTTCAAACTAAGTTCTACAGAGTCTATGCATTCCATGGAGGTGCCTCAGAGGTCACCTGAGGCCCAGGAAGCATTGTGTGGAAGAGAAGAGGGGACCTGAGTTTCAAAGAGCAGCTGGACCCATGATTACTTTCTTTGTAAATAGTACACATTAGCTCAATAACGAAAATTGCAAACCTCTGATCTACATGAAACACAATGAGACCATAAATAAGAAGGGAAGAGGAAGAAGGGTGAAGGAGGAGGAGTCTCTCTCTCGAGGAGAGATAACTGGTTCTCCACAGACAGATCACAAGGAAGAAGAGAGAAGCCATTTTTCAGATGGCTGACCCACACATCCTGCCAGTTCCAGTCTCACCCAGGGTGGGTCTACTTCCAAACTCACTCACGTGGTTGTTGATAGATTTCAGATCCCCGAGGCTGTCAGAATGAGAGACTCAGCTTCTTGCTGGCCATTGGGCGAGGCTGCCAATGGTACATCACCTCTCCACAAACAGCTCATAACATGGCAGCCGGCTCCGTTGATGATCAAGTGAGAAGGGCAGAGAGCAAGACTGAAGTCACAATCATGTGTAACCTAACCATGGAAATGACATCTAGTCACTTCTGTTAGACACCGGTCACTGGGTCCAGCCCCCCACTCCAGGCGAGGGGTTAAACTCCAGGTTTAACCTAGGGATCTTGGAGAGCCATTTTAGAAGAGCCCACTATACTCAGGGATAAAGACTTAACAGAGTACCCCCTGTTGCCCCCTTACTGCCCCCTCAGTTCTCGCTGCCCCCTCAATTACTCCTTCCCAAGGGGGGAGAAGTGATGTCCCTTAACTAGTGAGTTTGGGGAACATGACTGGGATATGTGGGTCAACCATCTGAAAAATGGCTTCTCTCTTCTTCCTTGGGATCCATCCGTCTGTGGAGAACCGGTTCCGCTATGCCGCTGACCATGACAGCAGCTGAGCCGTAAAGGCTGTCTCCCCTAGGAGAGAGCTTCCCTTCCCTAGAGCCACTGGGGAGAACTCCCTCAGTCTGGGTCCAGAAGTAGGCAACCCACTTTGGCTGCATACCTATGCCACAATCTCCAGCCTCAGCTTCATCCAAAACGAAGTTGGTGTTTTTGTCACCATTGGCCTGATAATTCCGGTTCTCTCCATTAGCTTAGAACTCTGGCAAGGAAGAGAGGTGCCCCTCTCAAACCCCACTGCCATTCTTGAAAGAGTTGGGGTCTGGAACCCACCTAACCTGAGCAGGGCAGGCTGCACGGTCACATGAACGCAGGCGCTCAGCAGGGTCCTGCCCTTGGTTTAACACTCTGCTGTCACCGTCTTGAATTTCTTCACAATTTTTAAACAGAGGTCCCACATCTTCATTTTGCACTAAGCCCCACAAATCATCTGGTTGATCCTGAACCTGAGTTTGATCCTGCTTTTGCCGCTAGCCTCCAGGTCTTGGACACGTGACCAACCCCCTCTAGATTTCTCACTTGCAAAAAGGGGCTGAATACCCAATATCTAGCACTAGGGTTGTTGGGAGTCTCAGGTGAGGCGGCATAGGTGTGAATGGTAGAACTACCCCTGGATGTTTAACCTCCAGCAAATTAACTAGCCACCTCTGCCCAACGCAGATCCTGACCGGAACAGCTAAACAAACATGGCAGGAGGAAGGAATAGAAGACCCATTCTGGTCCCAGAGAGAAAGCATCAGTCTGAGATTCTGACACGGAAGCCAGTGCACCCTGCAAAGGCCCTTCCATGTATCCCAGCAACTCCATGAGCAGTTCCCACAATGCACTGTTGACACAGCCACTCAGGAGCCTCTAGGGAGCCAAGGCCACGATGGGACATGAGGTCTCCAGGAGACCCAGACCTCATGGAAAGGTCATCTGCTGTAAAAGAACCAGTACCCTGAACGTTCACTTTCCAAACAAAGAGGAAATGTGTGCAGACATCAGGCCATCAACTTACACAACTCGAGAAAACACTAATCGTTAATGTATTTCATTGAGAAATACCAGAGAGAGAGAGAGAGAGAGAGAGAGAGATGCTTTTTTTGTTACTTGACTAATTTACTGCATTTCATGTTTAAATTGAAGTATCTACTTATACAATTATGAACCATTCTGACTCAAAGAAAGTTCACCAAAATAATTTGCTTATGTAACATTGTCTTCCGATATACCTGCTATTTTCATTTCATTCTGTGTTTTTATTCTGCCCGAGTCGAAAGATCTAATTATATTTTTAAAGTGTCCCATTAAACCAAAATAACGATCCTGCTACAATAACCATCATGAGCTAGTTGGTCCTGACTTGTATCACATTTTGAAATGTCATGCTTTTTTTAATGGTTGTTTTCCCAAGAGGGTTTATAGCTTTTTGCAATTAGGCAGCCTTGTAAAGCATGGTTTTAGATGATTTCAATGTTTCAAACCAACTGAGCATTTCAAACACCCATTTCCTTTGCCTTTTTAAAATTAATAATAATGCCTTTCACGTATCTTGGTTCTTTATAATTGACAAAGTGCAATCACATTTATTGTTTTATTTGCTTCTACTTTCCAGCCCTAGGTTACGTGCTAGAAGAGGGCTTGGGTCACCAACAAAGCAAGAGACTAGAGCTCACATGAATGTAAAAGGAATTTACTGGCAGGATAGCAGGTGGTTCAAGGATCCACATGCAGGCTGGGGGCAGGGAATGTGGCTCCAACATCAGAACCATGGAAATCTGGGCAGCTGAGAACACTGCCAAGAGCCTGTCATCATTGTCTGGTTCAAGTGCAACCACCAGGACTGCCAACATCTCTCTCTCGCTCGCTCGCTCGCTCTCTCGTTATATCTGTGAGATGTTTCCATGTGGTTGCCGGTGATAATAGTTCATAGTTTCTTTGTTTTCACTGCAGTATCACACTCTCTTGTATAATTTTACCAAAACGTCTCGCTCATTCTATTTTTTTATGGATTGTTTCTAGTTTTTGATTATGAAGAACACTACTGCTGTGATAATGGCTTGCACCTGTCTTTTGGTGGACGTGTGCATTAATTTTTCTTAGATGTCGCAATTCCAGAGGAATTGCTGGGCCGTCAGGTAGGCACAGGCTTCACTGTGTAGATACTCAGTGATGGGCTTTTGAGTCTCCTGCACCCAGTGTGAATATTACCTCCTATCCCTGCCCCTCTGTATCATTCCCTACACATGCAAGATCCTGGGGGTGTTCGATCATTCCAGCCCAGACCTCTTGCCCTCACCTCACAGGCCTAGGGCAGAGAACAATGTCCTTGTCAGCTTCCATAGGATGTCCTTCATTCACATCCTGGGATGTCTTCTCAAACAAGGTGGGGGAAATGAACAAGATGTTCTCGTGCCCATGAATCTGTGATGTCATACTCAGTCAGTGAGATGTCCCCATACATATGCTTCCAGGACAGGAGACAAGCCCAATCCATGGCTCTGAGGGTCTGGGCCACATGCCAAGGAGCTTCAATGAGGGGAGGCAAGACGGAAAGTTCTGGGGCACAGTGAGAGCTGAGATAGGAAAGGAGCTGGTGGCCTAGGGTCGCACCTGCGGTTCACACCTTCATGTTTTGTGTCATTTAAACATAAAAACACGTTTGCAAATAAACGTTCACATGTAATGCTAATAACCTACTCCTGACCCCAAGATGCCACTGAGTATAAAAATCTACCACTGATTCAAGGCACTTGGTCAGGAATAAAGAATTGGATTGTGAGCTTCCGTTGATGGCATAAAACCGTTCAAAGGAGGGAATATTAACAGTTTCTACAGATGAGACAGTAAGTCATACAAAACGGATCAAAAGGTCTGTGGCTCAGGCTGAAGTGAGGTGGGCTTGGGACCCTGACAACTCAGCCTCCCTCTCCTTCTCCTTGCCTTTCCCACCGTGGTTCCCAAGGCAGCTTTTCGGAACCCTGGAAACTCCTTTGGGCGTGATGAAGAGGGCTGTGTTTTGGAGTGAAGCGCCTCTGTGGCATCGAGCAAGTAGCTTTACCTCTGAACTTCAGCTTCTTCATGTGGGGATAATGAAACATACTTCTTATGAGGATCGGAATAAGGGCACGCAAACCACCAGGCACGATGCCTGGCCTGTCTTAGGCAAGTGGAGAGAGCTGAATTTGCTTCCATTTCTCCATGACCAACAGAAGGCAGAAGTGGATTCTGGTTTGTTGAACCATCTGTTGGATGAAGCATGTGAGAAAAACCAAAAATGAGGTGGGCAGTACAGGGAAAGAATAGCATGACAACACTTTGCCTAGCTTCCATTCATGACTGACACCAGCTGCTGAGGTCTTGGGATGGGGGGCGGTCCATAAATAATAACCCTTTTCTTCTCCTCCTGACTGTAGAACCAGTGGAGGGAGGTGGGACACAGAGAGATGGAGAGCAGACGGTCATCTTTACGACCCATGAAACTGATGGCAGGTCATGGCGTTATACTCCTGGCCAAAAGGATTTGCTAACACTTTGCCCCTCTAGACCTAGAGACAGTCCAGCCCAGGGAGAGTTTGGGCCGAGCAGTCACATGAGCGAGAGCCTGGAATGTCGCTCTCAAGGAGGGCCTTCTGGTAACAAATGAAGCAAGGGGAGAAAAATCACCTTCTTGCAATCACACACACACACACACATACACACACACACACACACACACACCCGCCCCCATATGTGCCTGATTCTGAATCCCTAAGGCAGTGGCAAACCCTATAATCATTTAAGAATGATTTTAGGGGCCTGCTTTCAGTTCTTTTCAATCCCCCAGTCTGCATGTTCTCAGATTCTGTCATTTCCTTTCCTTCGAATGGCACTTCCTTCAAGTCTTTGCCCAAGTGATGCGTTGTCTATGAAGCCCACTTAAAATGACAGCCTCCCACAGAATAGGAGAAAGAACATTTGCAAATTACATATATGATATGGACTCAATATCCACAATACACGAAGAACTCCTAAAACTCAACAACAAATTTAATTTGCCCATTTAAAAATGGGCAAAGGACTTGAATAGATATTTCTCCAAAGAAGATTTGCAATATGCATGTGAAAAGATGCTCGATATCACTAATCACCAGAAAAATGCAAATCAGGGGCGCCTGGGTGGCTCAGTTGGTTGAGTGTCCGAACTCAGCTCAAGTCATGATCTCATAGTTCATGAGTTTGAGCCTTGTGTTGGGGTCTGTGCTGACAGCTCAGAGCCTGGAGACGCTTCGGGTTCTGTGTTTCTGTCTCTCTGCCCCTCCCTGACTCAGGACCTCTCATTCTCTCTCTCTCTCTCTCTCTCTCTCTCTCTCTCTCTCTCTCTCAAAAATAAATAAACATTAAAAAACAATTTAAAAAAAGAAAAATGCAAATCAGCCCCACAAGGAGATACCACGTCACACCCATTAAAATGTCTACAAAAAGAAAACACACAGAACACAAGACAACAAGTGTTGGTAGGATGTGGAGACACGAATCCTTGTGCGTTGCTGATGGAATACGTGAAAAGATGCAGTTGTTGGGGGAAACAGCATAGCCGTTCCCCAAAAGTCGAGTGTAGAATTACCATATGATTCACTTCTACTTCCGGGTGTGTACCCAAAAGAATTGAAAGCAGGAACGCAAGTGGGCGTATATTTGCACACCTGTGTTCACAGCAGCCTGATTCGGAAGAGCCAAAAGGTGGAAGGGACCCAAATGCCCGCTGGCTGACGAGGGATAATCGAAATGTGGTCTATCCATACAACAGAATATTGCTCAGCCTTAAGAAGGAATGACATTCCAACACATGCCATACTATGGATGAATTCTGAGGACATCACGTTAAGCGACAAAATCCAGCCTTGGAAGAATAATTTTTACAGGATTGTCCTTACATGAAGTACCTAGAGGAGTCACAGTGATAGAGACAGAAAGTCGAACGGTGGTTGCCGGGCCCTGGGGGCAGGGCGAAGGGGGAAGTTAGTGTTCAGTGGGGACGGAGTTTCAAGCTGGGAAGATGAACAAGTTCTGGAAATTCATGGTGGGGATGGCTGCACAATGATGTGAATACACTTAATGCTGCTGGACTGGACGCTTAAAAAGGGTTCAAGTGAGGGCCACCTGGCTGGCTCAGCACGCGACTCTTGATCCTGGGGTTGTGAGTTCGAGCCCCACGTTGGGGGTAGAGATTACTTAAAATTAATGAATAAATGCATAAATAAACTTTAAAAAATGGCTAAGCGGTAAATTGTGTTATGTATATTCTACCACAATAAAGAGAAAGATGGCAGCCTTGGTTCCACCCTGTCCCCGTCCTCCTGATGCTCCCTGACCCTGAGCTGCTGGGTTTTTTCTGCTTCATGGGCCCGATCCCCTCTGATACATTATGTAATTTACCAATTTTCCATGCATATGTTTCACCACTCTCGTGTAAGCTCCACAGGGACAGGGATTGTTGTCTCTTTTATTTTCTTGTTCACTGAGATTTGATATTGGTGCTCAGTAAACACTTGTTGAGTGCATGAACCTTGGTGATGCTCAGTAAATCCTTGATGGGTCCATGAGTCAGTGGAGGGATGGATGGATAAAATGAATCTGTCGCCTGGCTTACCGGGTACCACTTTCCAGTTGGAAATCATTAGAGACACCATCAAAGCCTATTCTACACTGGAGTAAAGAGAGGCACAGACAGGAGTAATGACTTTTCCAGAAGACTGACTCAGACACCACATTCAGAGAAAATAACAAATCCAGTAGGAAAGGAACAGCAGTGCTCTGTCTCAGGAGAATAGGAGGTTCCCCTCCATATCTTTTTTTTTGTTTTTGTTTTTTGTTTTTTTAGCATTTGCCCTCAGGGAAAAACTTGTTCAGCTTATAGTTAAAAAAAAAAAAGGCTTCATGTTTCTAGCAATGTCACTGCTGGATTTCATCCGCCTTTTTCTAACTGAAACCTAGTTAGTATCTAACAGAAAGGAAGAACAAAAGATTGAAGTGAGGGAGAGTGAAGGATTGGGTGAGCGGTTTAACACAAAACATGTTTTCTTAGTGACTTAAAAAAAAAATACCTTGAAGTTCCAGATGAATGTCACGAAGGCACCTATATGATTTCCCAGGGCTCTCTGGAGACTGATTTATTCCTGGCTTTAATAGCCTCAGGCTATCACTCTGCTTAAATAACCTTCTCTGTGGGGCCATAGCTTTATCATCTGGACAGAGTAGGGGGTACGGGGACGGGAAACGGGTTAGATGCAGGGCAATCCTACTGTGTGCCTAGTTGGTGTGCTGGAGATGGAAAATGGCAAAGAATTCTAAAGACGCTTCTATACCCATGTTTATAGCCTGTGTTTGGCTTTTGGGGGACTAATGAAGAAAGAGGGACAGAAGCCTCTCGAAGGCATCCCTTGTGACTATCCCTTGTGGCAGAAGAGGCTTGATGAGACAAAGGCACCATCAGAGTTGCATCTGGAGTTTGTGACTTTGGGGGCTCTGGGGGACATCAGGATGGGCAGGGGCTCTGTTCTGGTACCTGGTGGTGGGAACAGTGGCAGGACCTGGCACCTGATGGGAGGCTTTAAGGGCAGAAGACGGCCACAAGAGGCCTCAAGTGAACGAGCCTGTTTAAAGCCCACAAGAGAGCCCCTTGGGGATCCCAGAAATAACCGGCTCAGAATCCACCGGGACGGAGGTGAGATCCTGCCTGGGCAAGTGAGGACAACCAGCCTGTGAAATCTGAGACTTGACTGCACACGGGGTGAAAAGTAGAGAAGTTCTAGATGCAAATTAATTAACTTTTAAAAGCAAACTAATGAAAAGCTATTTAAAAAACGAAATCACACCATGTCCGTTCAATGTGGAGCGCACATAGATACTCCAGACAATCTGAAGTCTGAAGTACATTCATTTGACGTAGGAAGTGGGGGGTGAAACAAACCGACTTTGGGATTATAGTTCACTTGAAAGACATAATGGGCATCTGGGTTTATTTCAGGATTCAGCAAATTTGGGTCTACATGGTGGAAATAATAATCCTGCTCTTCTCGGCACTGGTCAGGTGCCATGTGGAGAATATACCTCTAAGAGCCATGTTTTAGGAAGACATGAACAAAATACTGTGAAGTCAGGCAAGGACAAGTGGGTGGGGGGAAGGATCTAGAAATCCATTACCTGAGAAATTAAAGATATGGAACTCTTTGGGAAGGATCATCAGAGCTGTATTTGAGTGTCAGAAAAGCTGCTGGATGGGAAAAGAGGTGGAGCTGGCCCGGTAATGTTCCAGAAGGTCGAATTTGAACCATAGAGAGGAAAGTCATAAGGACAGAGGTCTTGGCCATATTTAAGAAAGGACTTTCTCTCTGATTGCTTCTTCCAAAGAAGGTGGCCTGAGCTGGAAGCTGAGTCCTTTGGGTTTGTGTGGGGTAGGGTCCATTAGCTGTGGGAGTCTGGGGCAGACCCACACCAAGGCTGCCAGGGAGAATTGTGCCGAGGCCACAGGCACGGATGAGGAAGTCTGAAGAGGGGCCAAGCCTCGGGAGCCAGACAGAGAGATGGAGAGCTAGCGGTATTGGCCTAACCTCAGCTGGCCGTCACCCATCGGTGGCTCCGTGGAATATGTGCGGAGCCATTATCTTGAGGAGTCCAAGTTATAATAGAGCTGGTCTCTGGCAAAGCCATCTTGTCAGGAAATGTTCTGATCCTGGAGGTGTTCCACAAACGCCTGGTGACCATCCACGCTTTCTTGGGCTCAGTTTTGTTTTTAAATTTTCATCGTGGTAACATACACGGGACATAACATTTACCCTCCTAAATTTTCTTATGTTGCACCCTTTTTAAGTTTACATTTCAGGGACATTAAGTACACTCACCTTGTTGGGCAACCGTCCCCACCACACCATCCATCTCCAGGACTCTTCCCGTCGTCTTGAAAAATTGAAACTCTGTCCCCCTTAACCACTAACTCCCCATTCCCTCCCCCCTTCCCTGGCAACCACCCTTCTGTTTTTTTGTGTCGCAGTGAATTTGACTGTTGGGGGCACCTCACATAAGTGGAATCATACAGTATTTGTCTCTCTGCGACTGGCTTATTTCACTGTGTATAATGTCTTCAAGGTTCGTTCATGCTGTAGCACGTGTCAACATTTCCTTCCTTTTTCTTGGCTGAATGATACATGTATATACCACATTTTGTTTATCCATTCGCCCACCAATGGACACTTGGATCAGTTGGATTAGATCAATTTTGTGCCAGGTCCTCTGGTAGGCACTGAAGTCAATACGTTAACTGATCTCAGGGTTGCCTTGGGAGTGGGGAAAGGGCGGGGGCAGGGGAGTGACAATGTGGCAGATTTGTAAGCCGATTTGAATAGTACCCTTTGAATAATAACAGTATAAAAAGTCTGTGCAGGATATAGTGGGTGCACAGTGAAAAGGAGACATGAGTTCTGGGGGTGGTGCAGAGAGGGAGGACAGATTATTTTGTAAAGAGGCTCCGTCTGAGCTGCAGAGATCAATAATGCCAGAGAGCCTTTCTCGAAAAGTTTCTGTCTGGACTACCTTGCAGCCAGTGACTCCCAAAAAGCTGAATCAGCTGCAGCTAACTCCTCGGCAGAGCTTTTAAATAATATTGATCCCAGTCCCAAACCCAGAAATTCTCATTGATGAATCTAGAGTGGAGGACAGGAGTTTGTATGTTAAACAGTCCCTCTTGGTGATTCTGATGTACCAACAGGCTTGGCAGGCATTGGGGAAACATCAAAGGTTATAAGGTTAGGTTTGCATTTATTTTTTTCCCCCAGATGTTTATTTATTTCTGAGACAGAGAGAGAGTGTGAGCAGAAGAGAGGCAGAGAGAGAATCCCAAGCAGGCTCCACACTGTCAGCACCAGAGCCCCACACGGGAATCAAACCCACGAACCGTGGGATCATGACCTGAGCTAAAATCAAGAGTCGGACGCTTAACCGACTGAGCCACGCAGGCGCCCCTAGGTTGGCATTTCAGATAAGCCTCTCTGACGTCACTGTGGAGGGGGCAAGGACAAGGAGCCCAGAAGATCCCAGGGCAGAGAAACTAGTTGCAGACCTTTTGTACAACATTCCATGGACTAGAGATGCTGACGCTGGGCATACCTGATGTCTTCACCCTTCCGTTCATTCAAACCCACCTGCTCTTTGTCACCTGGACTGGACTATGCTGAAAATCCCTTCCATTTCTAAGATTCTATTTCCTATTGATTATATTTAAAGATGCTTTGATCAGTAGTAGAATGAGGCGGTGAGTGCTGGACCTCAGCTGTAAAAGGCCTTGCAGCTTCCCTTCTTGCTCATCTCAAGACCCTGATCCTACGTCAACAAACCTGCGGTGACCTGCCAGACAAGGTACAACTGCAAAACCCAGAGATAATTAAAAAAAAAAAATTTTTTTTTGATGTTTATTTTTGAGAGAGAGAAAGAGACGGAGTGTGAGTGGGGAAGGGACAGAGAGAGAAGGACACACAGAATCCAAGGCAGGCTCCAGGCTCTGAGCTGTCAGCACAGAGCCTGACGCAGGGCTCGAACCCAGGAACCATGAGATCATGACCTGAGCTGAAGTCAGACGCTGAACTGACTGAGCCACCCAGGCGCCCTCAGGGATGAGCCTTTTTGACTGACCTGGGAGATGCCCACCAGTATACGAGTGAACCAGCTGAGGTCAGAGGAAAACTGCCCAGCAGATTTTAGCCGAATTGCCAATCTACAGAATTAAGGGGCTGAATGGTCTGGTCATTGCTTAAGCCACGAAGTTTCGGAGTGCTTTTTCATGCAGCAAAAGTAACTAATACACTGTCTTTGACCCTAAGGCCTTTACATATGCTCTTCTCTTTGCTTAAAACACTTTTGGGGTGCCTGGGTGACTCAGTCAGTTAAGCGGCCGACTTCGGCTCAGGTCATGATTTCGCGGTCCGTGAGTTCGAGCCCCGCGTCGGGCTCTGTGCTGACAGCTCAGAGCCTGGAGCCCGTTTCAGATTCTGTGTCTCCCTCTCTCTCTGCCCCTCCCCCGTTCACGCTCTGTCTCTCTCTGTCTCAAAAATAAATAAACGTTAAAAAAAATTTAATAAGAAAAAAAAAACACTTTTCCCTCTTTCTTTGCCTAGTTCATTCTCATTCATCTCTGCTCAGAAGAGTTTTCCCTGATCTGGATTACGTTAAATCCCTCCACTTTGGGTTTGCACTGCATTTTGTACCTCTCCAGTAGCTCTATAATAGTCGTAATCTTGCATTTATCCGTGCGTATTATTGAATTGCAGTGTTGCTTTCTCCCCGTCTAGACTATAAGCTTCATGAGTCCAGGCACAGGGTCTGTTTTGCTCACCAGTACATTCTAGCACCTAGTACAGTTCCCAGTACAAAGGAGGTGTTCACCTGACCTTGGTTATAAGAAGACCACGCCACAGCCCTGGGCGAAACAAACCTTTGGGGGTTCTTCTTTCAAACAATAACCCTCGCGCCAGTCCACTCCTCCCACTCTCATGGGAATTAAAAACTAGGCACGCCACTGTATGAGAATGTGCTTTGTAATTTTAAAAGGACTGTACAATTGTCAGTTCTTAATTGTTAGTGTTATTATTCTGGGGTAGCAACAGCTGGCTTTGGGGGAATCCTCTCTCTTTCTCATCCCCTGAAATGGCCCCAGGCAGTTTCCTAGCAGCTATGATTGCGCCTGGGTAAGCAATTTACAGGCTGAAAATCTTTCCTAGAGTTAAAAGTTGGATGTGTAAATATCTCTGTGGCTGCAACCTAGCAAATAAACTCCAGGCTGGTTAATTGCAGAACTTGGTGGTAATGATACCAATGCTGAGTTCAATTAAGGACTATTTACAAAACCACCGGGGGAGGATTTTCCACTTTTTCCTGAAACAGTAGGCACCGACTATAGCGACCCGGTATTTTACTATAAATCTATGGCTCAGATACACCATAAACTCCTTAGATACGGAGTCTGCGTTCCATGACCTATTTTGATCCCCGGAGCTCAGTCTGCAGCAAGAGAGCATGAAGGTAACAGTGAATTGGCCCGAGACAGAGTCTCTGTGTCTGCAGCAACTTTTCTGAGCCTCAGTTTCTTCATCTGCAAAATGTACATGTTAATAGGCTTGCCTCATAAATTTATTTTGAGATTAAATGAGATAATCATTGGAAAGTGCTGTTAGAATCTTGAGAACTCTATGCCAGTGCCAGACATAGAGAAACTACTCAATACATTTTAGCTACTGGTTGTTATCAACGCTCATACTGTTACTAATACACATGATTGTTTCTGCTCAGCACAGTGTATCAGTGTGAGAAGCCTGCTCTGAAACCCTCCTTGCCCGACTTTGCTTGCTTAGGAAGCGAGCGGGTTTTCTCACATAGCTAAAGAGGGGTGCTGTTTCATAAAGCGTGCAAGCACTCGTTCATGAGATGTGGGTTGAGCACACACTTAACTGCAGGATGTACAGAGGCCAATGAGAGAGTCTCTGCCCTCGGGTCTGCAAGAGAGAGATAAAGGATACTGCAGTAAAGGCCCCACCAGCACTGATCCCTGGACATTCTAGGAACATAGAGGAGAGACCGACCCCAACCCTAAAAGGTCAGGGAAGGCTCGTTCTGGGTCACCTCCCAAGAGGAATAGAAGGTGAAGTCCTTATTAATTTCACCCAAAACGGAAGAGAACCTTACTTCCTTAACGGATTGTTGCAATGACCCATTTATCTGCCCCTTTTATCACAAAGCTCCATTATAGCTGGAAATGGAGCTTTTAAAATTAATAACCTAACGACGGAAAGCATTTTCCCTGATGCTTAGCATCTCTGGAGGAAATGCATTGGGTGTTCGTCTTACAGCACCCTTCCCGGTTTAGCTTTTGCAAAGAGGGTTTTGTTGTTGTTGTTGTTGTTGTTGTTGTTGTTGTTGTTGTTGTTTTTGGTTTAACAATGTGATGAGAAAGACCTCACTGCATCTCACGCTCTTGTGATCTGGGCACAAGGAGTGCCTCCAGGATTGACAGTGACTAGATACAGTCCAGTAAACCAGGTTTTTAGGAAGACATACCTCCCTGGGCATTAGGAAATCTGGATTCTGTCCCTGACCATGCTGGCCAGGCATGCGTGGCCCTGGTGCATCACAACTTTTCTGTGAATTGGTGAGTTTGACTTGGGAAGGTATGGCAGGCATTTCCAACCAGGTGAGGAACCACTGCTCAAAAGCCACTTACTTATATGTGCCCCCCCCACTCCTTCCCCTTCTCCTTCAACTGAAAAAACAAACAAAAATCCCCCCTCCCCCCGGAATCCGCTCTGGAGACATTACTATCCATCTCTCTTTCCTTCATTACTCAATGGCTTGAAAAAAGAATAACTTTTAAAATGCTGATACACACTGACAATAAGACCCTGGATATTCACTATGTTCCAGCACTTTCGTGTGAGTCAATTCATTTAATCCTAACACTTCATGATACGTGTGCTTTCATTATCCCAGTTTTGTGGGGAACTGAGGCTTAACGATTTAAGCTACCAGGCAACAATCACAGGGGTGGTAGGTGAGCCAGATTGAAATCGAGGCTAAAGACCACGTGCAGGTTCTTAAACACCTGCTGGTGTTGTGGGTTTATGTGTCCTCAGCCCACCTTCCGTTCTTTCTTTACCTCCTCTCCCCACTCCCCAGAATGTTTTCTTCTTTGCACCAAGGATCTCCAGGTGGCCCAAAGTGGAGTGGCCAAGTGTTAGGTTTGAATGCCCCGTATCCATTTCTCCCTAAAAGCACTTGGTTTCCTGTAGAATGGCCCCTTCCTCATTGACTCTTGTCATGTGCGGCTGAAACCAGGACCCTTGCCTTCTCCTGGCTAAGGGACAGGGGAGCGAGGCAGGCTAGAATCTGAATCATAAGCAGCAAGGTCGAGGAGGCTGGAAGAGTTTGGAATTCCGTTCAGTCCAGCTAAGCACATGCCAACAAATAAGGTAATCAAGATAAAAAAAAAATTTTTTTTAATGCAATATGTTTTAAAAGAAAAATTAATGTAAAAAGTCCAGGACGAATATCAAACTTTTATTTATTTTCTAATGTTTATTTATTTATTTTGAGACAGAGAGACAGAGAGGGAGCAGGGAAAGGGCAGAGAGAGAGAGGGAGAGAGAGAATCCCAAGCCGGCTCTACGCGGAGCCCAACGTGGGGATCGAACCCATAGACTGTGAGATCATGACCTGAGCCAAAATCAAGAGTCAGACACTTACCCGACTGAGCCACGCACACGCCCCTCAAACTTTTAAATAAAGACAGGGTCGGGGCGCCTGGGTGGCGCAGTCGGTTAAGCGTCCGACTTCAGCCAGGTCACGATCTCGCGGTCCGTGAGTTCGAGCCCCGCGTCGGGCTCTGGGCTGATGGCTCAGAGCCTGGAGCCTGTTTCAGATTCTGTGTCTCCCTCTCTCTCTGCCCCTTCCCCGTTCATGCTCTGTCTCTCTCTGTCCCAAAAATAAATAAATGTTGAAAAAAAAAATTAAATAAAGACAGGGTCAGTATGACTGAATTTGCCTTTGGCCTCGGGGTTCAGTATGGCCTGCCGCGGCACTGCTGGGCATCCCCCTTTCGTGGGGGCCCACCCAGGCTTGTCCCCCAGCCCTTCACACCTGCTTCACAGTCTCTCCTCCACTAACCCCGATGGATACTCAAGGGTGTTGGGGCTCTGCGTCTGCTCCTGTGGTTCTCGGCATGAAAGGCCGTTTCTCCCACCCTCCTCGCCGACGAACCCGCCTCACCTCCACCTCCTTCTCTACATATCAGTTTCTCCAACCACAAAATGGGGATGACAAACAGTACCTAAGCCCTAGCCTTGTCGCGAGCATTAAATGAGCGCCCATACCTACACAACCCCTGGCTCAAGTGGCCACATCAACATCAGCATCATTCCACAGCCCGGCAATGTGCTGACGTATCTCCCACCACCCAACGGGCGGGGTTGCTGCTTCACGTTGGCTAGATGCAAAAATTCACGCCTGGTTCCCCATCTACATTTCCGACCACCCAAATCTCACCCGCAGACTCCTCCTCCGGCTGCTCAGGAGATTTCAATGTTCTGTGGGGTTCTTGCTCAAACCTCCCTTCTTTCTATCTACACCCTCTCGAGATGCCTTAGATGTCCACAGCTTCAAGTGTGCCCTTTTGTCTGTGATTCGTCTGGGACATCCAGATCTTGAGGCCCCAATTCCCAAATGCTTAGATGCCTCACCTGTGTGTACATAGCACTACGAATATTACTGGTACAAGCGACAACGGAAGGAAGGCTAACTCGTGCTCCAAACAGAGCCAAGCCCTTTACACGGATTTCTTCATTTCAGCCTCTCAAAAACGCCGTTTTACGGAGGAAAAACAAAACAAGAAAAAAAACCCAAACAGCACAACAAAATAGAAGCCGAGAGAAGGGAAGAAAGTTGCTCAAGGTCACAAGCTAGGGGACTGGAGGAACCCCGGTCTGAACCCTGGCAATGTGTCTCCACAATTGGGAACAGGTGCTCCTGCTGAAGAAGATTGTCCAAAGTTGCACCTTCTGAGCAGCATCGTGACTCGAGGGAAAGACGATAGAGCGGGGGGCCTCAACTAGAGAACACTTTGCAATGCCTGGAGACATTTTTGTTGTCACAGCTGGGGTGTGGCTACTGACATCCAGCGGGGAGAGCCCGGGGATGTTGCGAGACATCCTGCAAAGCACAAGGAGCCCCCACAACAAGGAATTACCTGGTCCAGCGGGGAAACCGTGCATTGGAGAAGTTGGTCTCCAGCAAGATTGTGAGAAGCTAGTAAGGGGTGTTAGCTGTTTGGGTGCTTGATCGCCAACTGTGAAGGTCCCTGTGCCTCCCCTCTTCCCGCCCCCCCCCACCCCCATGCCCACTGCCTTCTCCCTCCTTGCCAGCCCAGCAAAGCTGCAGACTCTTACCCACCCACTGGCCTTCCCAGCACAGAGCACAAACAGGAACTCATTACCTTCCACCTCAAAACCTTCCCCTCCCGTGCTCTTTATCATGTGTAAAAATGCCGCCCTCCCCGTTGCTGCTCCTCCTCCTCCCCCTCCTCCCAGGTAAGCCTCATTGCTCCCCCTGGCCCCCATGTTCTCGCCCCCCACCGCCCCCCACTCTCCTTCCCACCATCAGTCACCAAGCTGGGTCTGTTCCGGCTCCGAAGTCTGTCCTACTCATCCTCTCCTTTGCCACTTTACTAACCTACTTTGGGCCAAAATAACTCTTCCTTCCTGCCATTTCTTTTCCATTTGGAGGCTGAAGTCACTTTGTATTCATCTGCATTTGAATGAATTCTTTTCGCCCAGAGCAGACATGTCAGGAGGAATTAGACCAGGGGACCTTAAGAGCCCACCTAAGATCCAGTCTGGGAATCCAGGATCAACTCCCCGTGGAACTGGAGTCCTGTCCTTGCCCCCGCTCTGCTCCGACGGACAAGGTGGCCCTCCTCTGGTCCAGGCCTCATCTCCACCCCCCCCCCCCCCCCCCCCCCGTCCCTGCTCATCCTGTTTCTGTTCCATCAGTACACCCGCCCTCCCTCTTCAGCCTCTCCCACTCTCCTGGGACCTTCCCATCAAGCACAGATGCTCACTTACCCTCTTTAAAGAATCTTCCACCCCTCACCTCCCACTAGCTAGACAGCCTTGTTTCTGAAAAGAGTTGTCTACACTTGCCATCTCCCACTGCAACCTGGCTTCCAATCCCTCCACCCCATTGAAACAGCCCTGGCAAGAGTTGTCAGCCTTCCGACTGTCGAATGAGACGCATACCTGCTTTCCTATCCTTATGTGACTGAACTCTCTGGGGCACTTGAGTGTTGGCCGTTCCTAACGTTTAGAAGGAATGTCTTCCCTTACCCTTGGTTTTCTTCTCACCCCCTTTCTAGGCCCCTCCCTCTCAGTCTTCTTTGTGGGCACATCTTCCTCTGCTGCCTAGGGTGTCCCTCGGAGATCAGTCTCCATCCCAGGATTTTCTCATGCTGCACAATCCCCACGCGTGAATTCACCAATTGCACCAATAGCTTTAGCCGCCAGGAGACGCACTACAGGGTGGTGGTTAAAGCCTGGACTCCCAAGTTCCTCTGTGCGCTGTGTGGCCTTGAGCCACTTACTGAACACTCCTGTGCCTCAGTGTCCTCAAATGGAAAATGGTACAAGGCTTTTCAATCTCATTGCTTTCCATGCCTGAACACGTACCCCTCAGGCCATTACCCAAATATATTATGTGCCCACCCTCATGCTCCATGTTTCCTCAGGCACATAGAGGGTGCCTGGTCCATCGATTATCTGTGAATAAATGAATGGATGCTGTCCTGGATTGGGATCACCCAGAAACAAACATGGGGATAAGGAATTTGGTGCAGTTGGTTTACGTGGGAGGCGACTGATCCAAGAAGAAGGAATGAGTGAGAAAGAGACAGGGAAGAGACAGACGGCGTAAAGAGGGAATTAGCAAGAGGGGGCAAGTGGACCCAATTCCATGGGGGAATCCCCTGAAAGTACTTAGCTGAAAGTCTGTGAACTAGAAAGCAGGCTCTCACCAGACGCCAGATCTGTTTGGGCCTATCTTAGACTTCCCAGCCTCCAAAATTGTGACAAGTCAATTTGTGTTGTTCCTAAGTTGGTCATCTTGTCTATAGTATCCTTTTATAGCAGCCCAAACTAAGACACCCCCCCCCATGCTGATTTAGGAACCCTTCCCCATACTCTGTACAGCTCCCATGACACCCTGTGCATCTGTGCATACCTCTGTGAGAGTAATCCTTTCGCTGCTTTCTAAATAGAACGTCCTGGTCTGTTTTTCTTGGAGAGCAAGAATAGTTGATCTTTGCAGATCTCGTGCCCGGAAAGTTTTTGAACACGCTAAGGGCACTTAACCAATGTCTTTTAATGAATTCGACTTCACCTTGCTCGGGGCCCCACTCACAGTAAGTGGTCAATCAATGTAGGCCCCTTTCCTTTCCCTCCACGTCAAAGAGCTTGCCATCCGATTTAGGAGAGCGCTCACTGAGCAAGCATATAATGTGATAAATATGTTCCTTAAATGAACAGAAGTGCTGGGGGGAGCGCAAAGGAGGGAGCAATTAACTGGGACTGTACCAACGAGACTGCAGTGACGTCATCTGACAGTCTTAATTACTTAGAGTGTTAACTTTCCAGGACCATTAATAGAGTTCCCATTACACTGGGCTTTCTCATCTGAGAGCCTCTCCGCCAAAGCGGAAGACACAGGGAACCAAGGGACAGAATGAACCGGTCACCCTAATCTTGTTTGCCCCTTTCATTCGTTTGACATGGCTTTGTTGAGGGTCTCCTACGGGCCAGCACTCTTCTTGGCGTGGGCATACAGGACTGACGGAGACAGGCAGCAGCCTGCTCTGATGGAGCACACCCACGCAGGGGGAGACAGATAAATAAGCAGCCAACCAGGATAAATTAAGGATAAATTAAGTAGTGATAGGGGCTATGAAGCTGTGGAACAGGGCGTGTGATGTGCAGGAGAGACAGGGGTGGAAGTAGGTGCCCGACACAAGTAGATCAAATGGCCGGGGAAAGCCCCCTTTGAGGAGCTGACTTCTGAGCTGTGTGCTGAGTGCCAAGAACAGCCAAGTGGAGATGCTCCCAGGCAGAGGGAACAGCAGCTGCAAAGGGCCTGGGGCAGGACCCTGGAGTCCTGCTGCCAAGCCCAGAGGCCGTCTCACCACTTCTGACCCCCGAAAAAGAGTTGCAGAAAAGAGATCAACTTGAGTCTAAAGCTGATGTCTGGTCCTGACGTGGAGTAGAGGGGTGGATACCCAACTTTCGGTTCCCAACAGGTTCATTTCAAGCTTCCGTTTTCACTCACGGGCATGTTGTTCCCTCTTCAAAGTCTGGTTGGGTTTCAAAGGAATTTGAACCGCTCACAGCAAAACCACCAAGCTGCATCCTCCAGGTAGAAACCCCCAAATGTGGCATTTCTGTGGGAAACCACAGTGAATCGCTCCTACTGGCCGCCTACTCCCGGCCTGACCGGACAGATATTTACTTTGGTTTTCAAACTTTGCGAAGCCTCTTCAGACTTTTAAAGAAACCCCCACAATGTCCTGACTGTTGGGTTAAGAGCAAAATCCCAAATTCTGGGAGGCTTGTGAGTTTCAGATTTCACCAGAAGGGGGTCTGCCACAGCCAGTAACCTTTTCCTCTGCTAAGAGCAGTTTCTGAAATCCTGCAAAGAAAAATAATCACTTGGTGATTAGGAAGAAAATGAAATTCTAAGGCTTTGTAAGTGGGCACAGACCCCATGAGTCGAAACCCTCCTTTCTCAGATGTCTCTCATGGTCGTAAGAGCGATCAGGGCTATCATTTATTTGAGCATTCACAACGTGTGGGTCCCTGTCTAAACATTTGGTTCCCAACTTTAACCTGGGGGGCGGGGGTAGTATTTCCGCCTCATTGCACATCTGAGGAAACGGAGGCTCAGAGAAGTTATGTGACTTACCCAGGGTGACACAGCAAGAAATTAAAAAGCAACGTCTAGATCCCAACAGGCATCAGAGTCTGAAGTCCAGACTGTTGTTGTCCCGACTGTTCCTATACTATCCTGACAGAGGAAATTCCTGCCCCCCTGCCGCTGGACAAAACTGGGGAGATTAGCATAGGGGAAGCTGTACAAAGGGGGCAGCCAGGTAAAGTCACATCTTTTATTGAAAATAGGGGAACCGGCCAGGAGGTGGCAAGTTCATCCTCTGCAGAACGGGAGAGGCCCAGGCTCTCTTCTGGTGTCTGGGGTGGGGACTGGGGACTCCGAAAGGCCCCCGCCAAGGCCAAGGTTTTATCTGGGCGCATCCCGGCCCCTCCACCCCTGGACGCGGAGCCGGCGGCAGGCGGGGCGCGCGGGGCGTGCGGCAGAGCGGGAGGACCCCCGAGCCCGGGCCCCCCGCGCGCCCGGGTCCCCCGCGCGCCCGGGTCCGCCGCGCCCCCCGCCGGCCGCCGGCGGGCCAAGGGTTAAGCGAGGCGGGAGCCCCCGGCGCGGAGCGACCGCCGGGCCCGGAATGCTTAGTCAGGATTCCGATTTCCTGTCGAAGTGCTGGGATTTCCTGCAGCCCGCGCCCGCCGCCGCCGAGCGGGAGCGTCCGAGCCGCCCGCGCCGCCGCGGCCTCCTCCCCTCGGCACATGGTCGCCCGCCCCTTCCTGCGCCGCGCTCGGCTCCCGCGCCTCGCCGCCGCCGCCGCCGCCGCTGCCGCCGCCGCCCTCCCTCCGTCCCCAGGGCCGCCCGCGCCCGGCCGAGGGGTGCGGCGCGCGCGAGCCATGGAATAATGCCCAGCGGCCCGCCCGGTCCCGGTGAGTTGCGGGGCGCCCTGGGTCGCCCGCGCCCCCTGCCCGGTCCCCGCGCCGAGAGGCGCCGGCGCGGGGCGCGGGGCGCGGGGCGGGCTCCCGGCTGCGCCCCCCGGCGGGGGTCCGCGGGCGGGCGCGGGGAGGGAGGGCGCCGGCCCCGGGCTCCGGGGGGCCGCTTTGGGGTCGGGTGGGGGGCGCCGGCGCGGGGCGGGGGGGCGGCCGGTGGCTGCGCGCGCCCTCCCGGGGAGGCGCCCGGGCCCGCCGGCCGGGCGCCCTCGCGGCATTGTCTCCGTGCGCGGCGGAGGAAAGTTCCCCGCCGTTCCTGGAAGGGCGGCCGGGCCCGGCGTGGTCGGCCTCCCCCCCGGCCCCGGCCCCGGCCCCGGCCCCGGCTTGGACGCGGCGCTGCCGGGCAGGCCCCGGGCCACACTGGCTTTTAAAGCGAGCCGAGACGACCCGCAAGGGGAAACAGACGTCCCCGTTCGGGGCTCGGGGTTTGTTCACGGGGAGACTGGGAAGTGGCTTGTGTTGTTCCCGCTCGTACCATTTTGGGACCTGCTGCGTTTTCTGAGCGCGACGTGAAGTTTCAAGGAAAAAAAAAAAAGAAAAGAAAAGAAACTCGCTGGCGTCTGGTATCCTGCGGTTTTCGTACATCCCGAGAGGAGAGTTCTTCTCGGGCATTCCTAGAGCGGTTTCCTTCAGTAATTTCTCCTTTCACTAGCGCAGGGGGATGGTTGGAGAGCCAACTCCAGACCATCCCGTCGTTAGCGTTCTTCGCTTGCACCGATCCGAAGGAACAAGAACTTTCTTCCACTTTTCCCCGTAGACTCCATCAGGTTGTCTCGGCAGCAGAAATTGATTCTGGGATGACAGCCGGGCACGGGTCGCTGCGGAGTGTGGGGGTTGGAAAACAGCACCGAGGGTCGAGGCTAGTTTTCCCTCTGTTGCGCCCGTCACCCCAAGGCCTTGCTGTTTTGTAATTGGAGGCGGACTGTTTAGCCAGAAGATGCAGGGACTTCTGGAAAACCGCGCATCTCTGCAGTTGAGGAAGAAAAAGGATCTTCCATAACCACTGTTTCAGTCCCCTGGTTGTTGTGCATATGAGGCTGGGAGAAGTGACATAGCCCACCCAAGGTCGCTTGGCCAGTCTTAGGACTCCAAGTCCAGTGCTCCTTTAAACTATGGCACGTTCTGGTCTGGCAGCCACGAAACGCTTGGAAATATGTCCTATTTGCATTATAACCTTTGTTTCAGTGCCTTCCCCGTGTTCTGCCTTATCTATTACTGCTGTTATTTTTGAGATACGTGGTTATCTCAAACTGTGTATTTTGAGATAGTGAGTTAAAAAAAATTCCCTAACCCCGACTGTTCAGCTACCACATGGATTTGAAACATAAAATGGGTGGCTTATTATATAGGGAATTACTTCTCTCTCTCTCCCATTCTTTGGTGAAAAATAGAAACTCCGGAGTCCAAAAAAGGGTGGCATCTTAGCACAAAATGTACCCTCTGATGTTCTCCCGACTTGATTTTCAGCCCTCCTGCATCTTGTGAGCTAAGCAGCCCATCTATTTTTCTCTTTAGGAGAGCTCCGAATGGCTGGTTTTCATTTTTAGTATGTGATAATGTCGGAGAGAAAGGACTTGTTCGCAGGCTTGCCATTTGGTGAAGGAAATTGAAATTCTCTCCACCTCTCACCAGCCACAGTGAGCCAGATTTCCAAAGTCAGTCAGAGCCCTGCAGGCCCAAAAATGAATGTGTGCCTTCAGATGGGGCCCTCCCTCGCCCCTCGTGAGGACCCACCTCCCAGCTGGCATTTTTCTCCACACCGCACCCACGGGGCTGACGTCTAAAGGAGAAAGGAAGCCCGTGTTACCTGGAACGGTGTTGTTCTGCATTTTCGCTCTGGGTTCTCAGTTGTGTTTGACTCATCTCTCCCTTTCTTGTTTCCTCCTCATACTTCTCTCCCAGCCCCCGTAGCAGGCACGGGCTCGAAAAGAAGTCTTTTCTGTAGGATGCACAAATGAGCCCCCGCATAAGCAGTAGGGACGTTGACAGCTAACATTTATTGAGCACATGCTACATGCCCTGGTCATGTCACCTGCTGAGAAGTCCGGAGAAGGAGAGGGGGCCCCTTCGGGAGCCCTGCCGAGAAAGGATGGCACTTTTCAGATTCATCCTTCATTCACCAGTTCATGCTGAGTGGCTTCCCCGCGGGAGGTACCAGTCCCGCAGAGATGAATAGGACCCTGTGTTCAAGGCCTTCGGTTTCCAGCCCCATCCTTCAGTGGCAGCTTCACGCTTGCTCTTGTGGTCAGTCAAGTCCACAAGCCTGTACTGAGCACCTGCTCCAGGCTGGCACCCTGCGAAGTCCCGAGGGGAGGGTATGGTGCAGAACAAGTTGGGCCCCGCCCCGCCCGCCTGGAGCTTGCATTCCAGAGGTGGGGCTGGGCCAGACCAAGAAGCCCAAATGAAAGGCTGTGATTCTTGTTATCAAGGAAACACACAAGAGATAGAAATCTTGACCGAAGTGAAGTGGGGGTGGGCCTGGTTTTGCTGGGGAAAAAGGCTTCTGTGAGACTGGGCACTTGAGAAGGGACTAGCCAGGCAGAGAGGTTGCAGGGGAGGGTTTCAGAGGGAGGCAGGTTCTTTTAGTTTTTAATTTTTTTTTTTTTTTTTTTTTTTTTACTGTTTACTTATTTATTTTTGAGAGAGAGACGGAGCACAAGCAGGGGAGGGGCAGAGAGGGAGGGAGGGAGACACAGAATTGGAAACAGGCTCCAGGCCCCGAGCTGTCAGCACAGAGTCCAGTGCGGGGCTTGAACCCACGAACTTTGAGATCGTGACCTGAGCCGAAGTTGGATGCTCAGCTGACCGAGTCACCCAAGTGCCCCTTGAGGGAGGCAGTTTCTAAGCCAGGCTGGGGAGTCCCCCTCCAAACCAAGTATGGAGGGAAGTATGGCTAAGCTTGGACTCCGGAATGGGATCTGATTGACATTTTTAAATTTTTTGAGAGAGCAAGCACGAGCGGGGACGGAGCAGAGGCAGGAAGAGAGAATCTTCAGCAGACTCCACACTGAGGGCTCAAACTCAGGGCTCAAACTCAGGAACCGTGAGATCATGAGCCGAGCCAAAATCAAGGGTCGGGTGATCAACCGACTGAGCCACCCAGGCGCCCCTGGATTGACATTTTTTTTTTAATGCTTTTATTTATTTTTGAGATAGAGACAGCGCCCGAGCAGGGAAGGGGCAGAGAGAGAGAGAGAGAGAGGGAGACACAGAATCCGAAGCAGGCTCCGGGCTCCGAGCTGTCAGCACAGAGCCCGACGCGGGGCTCGAACTCACAGAGTGTGAGATCATGACCTGGATTGAAGTCAGATGCTTAACCGACTGAGCCACCCAGGCGTCCCTACCCTAATTGACATTTTTAAGAGATTACTTTTACTGCTTTACAAAGAGTTGATGACAGCAGAGTGGAAGCAGGGAGACCAGTTACGGGGCCACTGCGTGAATCCAGAAAACGTAGCGGCTGAGACCACTGGCAGTGGAGGGAAGGGGGGGGGTGACCTGGTTATAACCTGCAGGTAGAACTGATGAGATTTGGTGATGGATCAAATGGGGGTGAGGCCGGGGAGGGACTTGAGGATGACCCCTGGGTTACGGCATGGACAGCTGGGTGTCCTTTGGGGAGACGGGGAAGAATAAAGGCAGAACGTGTTCTGGAGAGAACCAGGTTCCATATTGACCACGCTAAGTTGGAGAGGTGTCTGGGAGGTGTCCAGGTGGAGACTTCACGCAGGCACACGGGCCTGTGACTTCAGACCTCAGAGGGTGCCCGTGGGCTAGAGACGCTGATGTGGAAATGAGCAGGTTGCAGTCGAGCCACCAAAGCCCTTGCCCGCACGCGCCCTACGTACTGTTTCATTTTTCTGCGGGTCTGCTTATGTTCTTTCCCTCTCTCAGGCTAACTCCTACTCATCTTTGAAAATATCCCCGTGTCTTTATCTCCTAGAGGATACTGCTGGTGGCTCCCCCTGACCCCCAGATCCCTGTGTTTACTTTCATGAAAGGGTTTTGTCAAAGTTACCTTTTTATAGTATCTCAGGGTTATGGAAAATGCGGTACGGGCCCTGCCCTGTGCTAAGTGCTCAACACGTGCTAGTTTCTATTCTTATTATTACTGACGGGAGAGTGACGGATGGGCATATAAATAAAAATTACGTTATAAGGGCTAAGTATAATGATAAGCGGTGTGTTAGTTTCCTCTTCCCGCTGTAATGACCACAAACCTAGCGGATTGAATAACACAAATTTATTCTCTTATAGAGCCGGAGGTCAGAAGTCTGAAATGAGTCTCATTGGGCCCAAATCATGGTGTTGGCAGGGCTCTGTTCCTTCTGGAGGCTCTAGGGAAGCTTCCTTCCAGAAGGAACAGGGTAGGCTCAAGAATAGAAGGCTCTAGAGAAGAATCTGTTTCATTGCCTTTTCCAGCTTCTAGATGCCTCCCACATACGTTGGTCCAAGGTTTCCCTCCTCCGTCTTCAAAGCCAACAATGATGATCTGAGTCCTTCTCATGCTGCCATCTCTCTGGGTCTTCCTCCTGGCTCCCTGTTCCTTTTTTTTGTTTTGTTTTTTTTCTTTTTTAAGTTTATTTATTTATTTTGGGAGGGAGAGAGCATGAGCAGGGGAGGGGCAGAGAGAGAGAGGGAAAGAGAGAGGATCCCAAGCATGCCCTGCACTCGAACCCATGAACCATGAGGTCGTGGCCTGAGCCGAAACCAAGAGTCAGATGCTTAACTGAGCCACCCAAGTGCTCCGCCCCTGTTCCACTTCTAAGGATGCTTTTGAACATACCAGGCCACCTGTATAATCTAGAATCTCTCCCTCCTTTAAGTTCCAGTGATCAACAACCTTAATCCCGTCTTCCCCCTTGACTCCCTATTGCCATGTACCCTGTGTAAGCTAACGAATTCACAGGTCCTGGAGATTAGGAAGTGAACGTCTTTGGGGGCTGGTAAGGGAAGGTGTTATGGGAGCCCGGGGATCAGGCTCCACTCGTATCTTCCCTGTCCTCTCAGATACTCTTTCCTTCATGAGAGCTTTCCTTCTTGCCCAGCTGTCCGTGAGGATGTGGGGTTGAGGATTCACGTCACCGTGCCTTTCTTTGGGCTGCAGGCCAGATTGGTCACTCTCCACTCAGGGACGCTAACTTTTCTCACGCTGCCCCAAGGATAAATTAAATCCAACCCCTGAAGACCCTCTGCTCACCCACCTACCCTGTATCTACTCTCAGAAAGGACTGGGGACCGTGAGGGTGGGCGATGGCCGATTTCCCAGCCCAGGGTGAATCCCAACACTGTGTATGCCTTTTTATGCAGCTGAAACCTTGTTTCCAGAGCCAGTGCACGTGTCCCCAGCCAGCCCTGTTCCCAAAGCAGGCCGCAAGAGCGGTCCGGAGAGAGCACGCGGTTCGATCAGGACAAATGCATCCGAACCGTTAGGGGGACAAAGGAACTCGAGGGCCTGCCCGTGTGTGTGGCAGGTGGCCCTGTCTTCTGAGAGGAAGGGAAATACACCAGGATGTGTTCTGGATCCACATGGCGGTGAGGGGCTAATTAAGACCAGACTTCTAACATCCTCTTGGTTATTTGGGGAAAATGGGCTCCTGTCCCGGATCCTCCCCCCAAAACAGCTTCCCAAGATCTTCAGAGTTTTGGAGAGCCTCAGGGGTTCTGCCGGCCACGGCAGGCTGGGCTGCAAGGAGGCAGAGGTCGCTCGCCGCCTGAGCTTCCCCTGCCAGCTCCTTGAGTCCCCATCGCTTGGAAATGCCACGAACTAACTCATCCTGTAATATTTTTGGCATTTCCTCTTCCTTTACCGCTTTAAGTCAGGAAACGCGAAAAGCACAGAGTTAGAAAAACAGAAGAGTGAGCGAGCAGTGTTTTGGGATCCCTCCACGGGAGCCTGGATCCACTTGGGACAAAGAAGAGCGAGCTGTTCCCCCACGGGTGGCGGGAGGTTCTAGAGGACCCCCGCTGGGTGCAGAGCCTCCGTGGGCAGGGCAGGAAGGAGAGGGGCAGGACCACGCCCGCTGTGGCTTCTGGGGAATGGCTTGCATTTTCCTCATCAAGGCTTCTGCCTTTTGTGAACCCCTGCCTGTGTGCAACACAGCCATGTCCTGGCTTGGTACCAAAATAATTATCTTTTCGAGTAGAAACGCAGAAAGAGGGCTCCAGTGAACATCCGTGATATATGCAACTTGCCCTCAAGTAGTTCAGAGACAGATTAGAGGTATTGTGAAACTTAGTACCGGGGAGTGAAAAAGAAGGAAAAAGCAAAGAACTGCTAAGTGCAGGGGGGCTTGGGTAGAGGGCAGGTGAGTGTTCTTTGCACCATTCTTATTCTTCTTTATTTATTTACTAAGACATTTTTTTTTTTTTTGATGTTTATTTTTGAGAGAGAGAGAGAGACAGAATGTGAGCAGGGAGGGTCAAGGGTCAGAGAGAGAGGGAGACCCGGAATCTGAAGCAGGCTCCAGGCTCCGAGCTGTCAGCACAGAGCCCGACGCGGGGCTCGAACCCACGAACCGTGAGATCCTGACCTGAGCCAAAGTTGGACGCTTAACCTGACTGAGCCACCCAGGCGCCCCTGCACTATTCTTATTCCTGAAATTATTTCCAAGTAGAAAGGTTTTTGCAAATTGGAGGGGAAAAAAAAAAAAAAAAGAAAGAGTGCTCAACCATTCCTTTGTAACTGTGACCTTGATAGATACAGAGGGGCTCCGCAGCACGATCAGCAGACGGGAAGCCGGAAGATTCTGAGGCCTGCTCCCGCCCCTGCCTTTCCTCCTGCTCTAGCACTTTCTGTCCTGATAGTGTCAGAGGATGTCGGAGAAGCATCCCTTGCAAGGATCCCATAAACGGGAGCGTCACGACAGCCATGTTGCGTGAAGCACGTTTGTGCATATGGTTGCCTCACCTGCTGACCGGGCATCGTGAAGGGAGGGGCTCGTTATTCCCCTCAGCCCCTCGTGCCTGGCACAGGCAGTTGGCGGGCACCGGCCAGGGAGTCTGAGGCAGGTGCACCGACTTTGGTGGTTCACAGCATTGTCGCGTCTGTTGAATTTTCTCATTGTCGAGACTTTATTCTTTTTTTTTTTTTTTTAATTTTTTTTAACGTTTATTTATTTTTGAGACAGAGAGAGACAGAGCATGAACGGGGGAGGGTCAGAGAGAGAGGAAGACACAGAATCCGAAACAGGCTCCAGGCTCTGAGCTGTCAGCACGGAGCCCGACGCGGGGCTCGAACTCACGGACCGCGAGATCATGACCTGAGCCGAAGTCGGATGCTTAACTGAGCCACCCAGGAGCCCCGAGACTTTATTCTTAATGACCCTACATTTTACTTGTAGACATTCTCGTCGGTTCTCTTTCAGATCATCCCGGCCTTTAGTCCTTTTGTCTTGTTCTTTCATTAGGGCGTACGTTCCTTACTTCACATCTGTGTTTTAAATGTCCTGACATTCTCTTTCAAGTTGCCCCGGTAGGTTCATTCTAAAGGAGCCAGTTCCTATTCCTGCATCTTCCGGTTTGGGGGTGCGTGGTGGTTCGTACTCCCGAGCTCTCACCTCTCCCGGGGAGAAGCATCTCTGCGGAGCGGCTTTATGCTTCAGCTGAGGCTCCAAGGGTTTCCTGGATCCTGGTAGCTGCAGGACCTCAGATGTTCAACAGGAGACCAAGGGAGCCTTTTTCTCCCCCACCCGGACCCCGAGGCAGACACACACTTTCTTGCCATTCCTCTGCACTGAAGGGAGAAATAGTTCAGGGCCTCCTTCAGAGGAGGCTGGGGTCCCTGTGGGATCCTGGCTTTGTCGAAGGGGCTCAGCTCTCCTGGCATTCTATAGATGCCAAGTGGAGACCAGCTTAATATATTCAGTCTTCTGATTTTTTAAAAAAAATTTTTTAATGTTTATTTACTTTTTGAGAAAGAGAGAGAGAGAGCAAGAGAGAGAGAGCACACTAGTAGGGGAGGGGCAGAGAGAGGGAGACACAGAATCCGAAGCAGGCTCCAGGCTCGCAGCTGTCAGCACAGAGCCCGACGCGGGGCTCGAACTCACGGACCGCGAGATCATGACCTGAGCCGAAGTCGGACACTTAACCGACTGAGCCACCCAGGCACCCTATTCAGTCTTCTTTTTAGGTTAGAGAGAGGAAGAACATTTTTACAAGGTTAAAAATTGCCATTTTGAGGAAAGCAAACCAGAATCCTGATATGAACAGTAGCAACAAAAAGATTTGATTCAGATCAGCAAGAACTTACTGAGCACCTCCAGTGTGTTTGCCCTGCAGGACGGGGTGGGGACGCATAGGAGCTGGGTCTTCTCCCAAATGTTTATTAATTTATTTTGAGAGAGAAGAGAGAGAGAGAGAGGCAGAGGGAGAGAGGCAGAATCCCAGGCAGACACCCCGCTCAGAGCAGAGCCCGATGTGGGGCTCGATCTCACCACTGTGAGGTCATGACCTGAGCCGAAATCAAGAGTCAGACCCTTAACTGACTGAGCCCCCCAGGCACCAGGGGCTGGGTCTTAAAATGCTTTGTTCTGCCTCATAACCCCCAGTACAGAGCAGACAGCAAATGTGTAGGAAGAAAGGGAGCAAGCAAGAAAGGCAGTTGATGCAGTTGAAGAAGTCAAATGCTGATGCAGGAGACAGAGTAAGATCATGAGAAGTAGCACTGAACTGAGACTCAGAGTCCTGAGTTCTAGTCCAAGCACTGATATTGACTAGTTATGTGACCTTTATGAGCCACTGCTTATCCTGGAATCTCCCTTTCTCATCTGCATAAAGGCGATAGCTCCTGGCCGGGTTACAGTGAGATCAAGGGTGGAGAGGTGGGGGCATCTTTCTCGTCTTCAAGGCCTGGGGGGCAGCGTGTCCCCCAAGGGCACTTTGCTTTGGAGGCTCCCCCACCTCGCCTCATAACCGCTGTGGGCACTGGGTTCTCTGGGGAAGAGTGGCGAGCATTTCAGATCCTCAAAGCTCGTTCAAGCTAAGAGGTTGTTCTTTGGTGTATGGTCAGTGGTTGGGCCTTGGGGAGCTGAGCTGGCCCGTGTCTCACGTGGTGTCCTTTCCCCTAGAAGCCCCGCCCCCCACCATCCCAGGGGACTCTACAAATGACGGTCAAGGTGCAGCTGAGAGAGGATGAGTTTGTGCAATGCAATGCCTTCAGAACCTTTGACCCCTGTTCTCTGAGACGACTCCTCTGGATGGTGGAGTCCGTGGTCTCTCTGGGATCTGTCCGCTGGCCAGGTCTCTCTTTCATGCCTGAGGTGATTTGGCGGGTGGAGGGTAGGGACGTTTGTCACCGCCTAGCGCGAAAACCACTGGACTTGGAATCAATAATGATAGCTAATGTTTGCTGTGTATGAATACATGTCAAGTGCTGTTCTGAATAGTTTTCCTCCATGAGCTCATTTAATCCTCATAATAATCCAATGAAGTAGGCAGTGGTGGGTTTTTTGGGGGGAGGGGTGGGGGACACTGTTTTTAATCCCTATTTTATACACGAGGGAACTGAGATACCAAGACGCTAACTTCCCCAAAGTCCTATAGCTGGTGGGCGACAGGATTTTAAGCGAGGGGGTCTGGGTTCAGTGCCCACGCTCTCGACTGTGATGCAACACCTCCTCGGAAGACTTGAATTTGAATTCCACGCCCTAATTCCTCATGTGGCCTTGGGAGAGTCTGCCCTTGGCCTTTCAAAGCTTTTCGGTTCCTCTTCTGTAAATTTTGAAAAGTACGCAGGTTTTTTGAAACAGCGTAAAATAAAACCATACATACAGAAAGTGGCCGAGTGCTTGGTGCCTAATGGGTACGAAACAGAAGTGAGCAGGTTCCAAATGGTATAAGAATTCTCATTTACGTGGTCACCAGAGGAGGACACACGAATGAACTGATTCCACGTAGAGTCTTGTCTTCGTTGCACAGCGTTCCCAGCACATCCTGTGCCCTGTGCGGGCACCTGGGGCACAAAGATGAAAAATCAAAAGTTCACATGGTAGAATTTCTGCTGGTTGATGAGAAGAGAAAGAAAAGTAACCATTTATGATTGTGGACCACGTCTGTCCACCCCATACAAAAGTCACAAGGGAATAGCCCCAAGCGTGGAGAGGGGAGACAGTCACCCTAGCAGGGGTAGTCAGATGAACTGAACCATCGGAGCTCTCTCTTCCTGGGTGGGCGGGGCTTCAGTTAACAGAGTTGGGAAGGGTATTGAAGGCCGAGACGAGCTGGGCTGAAGTCTTTGTGGTAGGAATGTGCTGGCTATTTAATTTTTTTTTTTTTGGAGGTCTAGGGAAAACATTCGTTCAAGGAGAAAGGTAAAAACCCCCTTCAAATAAAACCGGAATGCAGTCATTCTCCTCCCTACTGTCACACAACTCCTGATCTAGAAAAGCCAACTGCAGTGTTGTTTATAGACCTTCCCATAAAAGCCTTTTGCAAGTTTCCTCTCCTAGGACGGTTACTTCCTTGGACCTAAAATAGAATCACAGAAGGGTGGGGATGTGGGGCATCCGCAGCTTACGCTGTGTCTTCACGGTGCACTTGGAGGTGAGCGGGTGAGAAGGTGCCGCAGACGCTCTTGGTTGCTTATCCAAAACCCTTTCCTCTTCTTCCTTTTGCACACAGAACGTTGATCTTCGGAAGTTGATCTTCTAGGGGCTTGAGGGAGGTCAGCCCCCGCCCCAGGGGTGAATCACTGGGTCCTGTCCCCCTTGGCAGTGATCTGCCCAGGCATGGGCATGTGACCCAGCCCCGACTATGAAATATGAAGAGAAATTTCTGGGGTCGGGGCGGCAGTGGGGGGGTGGGGAGCGATGAGAAAGATTTTGCTCCATCTTAAAAGGAGACATTTATGGGGCGCCTGGGTGGCTCAGTCAGCTGGGCGTCCGACTTCGGCTCAGGTCATGATCTCGCGGTCCGTGAGTTAGAGCCCCGCGTCGGGCTCCGGGCTGATGGCTCAGAGCCTGGAGCCTGCTTCCGATTCTGTGTCTCCCTCTCTCTCTGCCCCTCCCCCGTTCATGCTCTGTCTCTCTCTGTCTCAAAAATAAATAAACGTTAAAAAAAAAAATTAAAAAAAAAAAAGGAGACATTTAGGAAGAAGTAGGCTCTCCTGCTATGGAACATGGTGGGGTTGGCATGTGATACCTGGAACCGTGGCAGCCATCTTGGGACCACGAGGGGCCTTGCTTAGGGAGAACATGTTGAGCTTGTCAGAACAGAAGGGCGGAAGGAACAAGACACACTGGAAACCCCAACGTTAGACCATTTTGAGTTGGGTTTTCTGTTTCTTGTAGCCCCCAAAATATCTGTATCAATACACAATGGGATAGCCACCTTACATGAGCTCTAGATGATTCTTGGTCCATCAAATCATATACATTTACACCTTCACGGTCTCACTGTGGTTTTCCACCTGAATTGCCCTTTCCCTTAACTTCTCCACCTACCCCCAAATCGGACTTTAAAAAAAAGTATGGTGGGGCGCCTGGGTGGCTCGGTCGGTGAAGCGTCCAGCTTCGGCTCAGGTCACAGTCTCGTGGTCCGTGAGTTCGAGCCCCGCGTCGGGCTCTGGACTGACAGCTCAGAGCCTGGAGCCTGCTTCCGATTCTGTGTCTCCCTCTCTCTCTGCCCCTCCCCTGTTCATGCTCTGTCTCTCTCTGTCTCAAAAATAAATAAAGGTTAAAAAAAAAATTAAAAAAAAAAAAGTATGGTTCCAATGCACCTTCTCTGAGAAGCCGTTCCCAATCTTTCCCGTCCTAGTCGTTTTATTCTTTGGGTGCCCCTAACATCTGTAGCCCCTCCCTCTCTCCCTATCCCCCCCTTTCATTCTTTATCAAGTGTCCACTGAGTAGCCAGCTGTAGTGTTGCCCACTAGGGTTGTGCAGACGGGCAGCCGTGCTCGGAAACTTATGAGCCAGTGTGTTTTGTGGGCTCCTGCGGGAAAACAAGGTATCATCGGGTGCTTGTGAAGAGGCGCCTGACCCCACCTTGCAGGGAGGGTCAGAGAAGACTTGTTGCAGGGCGTAATCCTTGAGTTGAATATGCATGGGGACTGCAATGGCTTGGGGACTGATGGATGCGGGGGCTGGGGGGAAGGGTCTGCTGTTGACGACACTCAGCTTTCTGGCTTGTTTGCGAGGCTGAGTCACGTCTGTGTCGCAAGACCGCAGCCTCCTCCGGCCTCTGGTCCTTCCAGTCTGTGCGTCCCCTTACGTGCCCGGTTCAGGCTGCAGTGGGGACAGGGGAGGAAGAAGCAAGCCCGCTGCCCTCTTCCTTCTCTTCTCCTCCCACACCTTCAGCTCCTCGGTTCCTGTTCTGACGGATCAGGAAGCAAGAGCTGTGATGCGGTTTCCCTGAGGGCCCTGCCTCCTAGGTCTGAGCCTGGAGAAGAGAGAAGACTTTCTTAGGGTCTCTCGCCCCTCACCTTTCTCTCTTGCCTCTCTCCCAACCCAGCCCAACTCTGAATCCCAGTGTCTGTGGTGCAGCCCCCCCTTCCTGCCTCAGGCCAGGCTTCTCGGCCATCTCTCCGGAATCACCCAGCCGGTTCCTAGCCCACTGCCCTCCCCTTACTGCCCTCCAAGCTGATGCCAGATCCGGGTCAAGCTCCAGCCTGAGCGGACACGAGAGGAAGAAAGCAGCCTGGACTTTGCAGCCGCTCAGACCTGGGGTCAGCCCTGGCGCTCTTCCTCGCTGAGTGCCCTTGACAAGCCACTTACCTTGCTGAGCCTGCATTTCTCCACCTGTGAAATGGGCATGTGCTGCCTTAATGAGCGATGGCTGAGTGAGAAAGTGTAGTGCAGGGCCCGCCTGAGCACACGCTCTTGCACACGGCATGAATTTCTCTCTCCTACAGTTGTGTTCATCTCGGGGAGGCCGTTGTGCCCACCCCGCGGTAGACCAGATGTTCTCCAGTCCTGTTGGTTGCATGAACGATTCCTTCATTGTCTTTTACCTTGGGCTTTGACAACCTCTTTTCTGATAAGTTGGAGAAACTCTGTCAGGTCCTGTAAGGGCCAGAAGGAGAGGGGCCCTGACACTCCGTGTGTGTGTGTGTGTGTGTGTGTGTGTGTGTGTGTGTGTGTGTGTGTGGAGGGGGGTTCACGTGGAGGAGGAAGCGGAAGTCGACTTGGGTGCAGGCTTCCTGACTCCACGCCCTGAGTCTGAGTCTTTCCATAGGCTGCTCTGTGCCTTGCAGGGCCGTCAGGAGCCACCTCCTGGGGCCGGTTGCCAGAGTTCAGGAATGTGTCATCCTGAAAAAAGGGTGAGGCCGTCCACGCAGCTATGGTAGACAACTAGCAAATTCAAGAGTTTGCATACGTGGGGCCGCGTGAATTAGTAGACACACGTTTTCCAGGAAGAGTCTTAACGGACATAGGGTGTCTACGTGGGGGGGTATTCCCATCCTGGAGGAGTTGGGAGTTGGTTGGGGTAAATTGAGTTCAGTGATGATATTTTAAGCTTCCACTTTGAAGGCAGTCACAGTGCTGAGCATTTGCAGATGGGAATCGTGTTGGAGCTGAAACAGAAAGGCTGCGGAGGGTAATCACGTCATCAAACACAAAGCTTCTGCGGCGTAGACGACTGGGTAAGAGCTTGGATCCCGGACTGAGGTTGAGTCATCATTCGGCCTTTCACTGGCCGACCCTGGAGCCTGCTCACCTTGGGCAGGTTCTGAGCCTCTCGGAGCCTCAGCTTTGCACTTGGCCCGTGGAGAGAATAATACTTCCACTTTACAGGGTGGTGGGGGCGCTCTCTGTGCGGTGAGAATGGCCTGCGTGTGTTAACTGGGAGCAGAAGCAGGCCTCGTCCTGCTGCTGCTGATTGTTAGGGATTGAGTCGTATTCTCCAAAAGGGATATGTGGAGTCCTAGCCATCGGGACTTCATTAGAAAATGAGGTCCCTTCGAGGTAACCAAGTGAAAAGGTGAAGTCGTCAGGGTGGGGCCCGATCCCGTGTGGCTCGTGTCCTTATAAACAGGGGAACTTGGGACACGCAGGCAGGCGCGCGTGGAGAGGAGCCGAAGCGAAGACACGGGGAGAAGGCGGCTGCCATGTGACAGCAGGGATGCGCCTGGAAGACGACGAGCGCCCAAGACTGCCAAGCAGCGCGGACCAGGAGGAGGCAAGAAAAGATTCTCCCCGGAGGCATCGGAGACAGTGCTGGCCTGCTGACACCTTGATGTCAGACTCCTGGTGTCCAGAACTGTGACAGAGGCACCTCGTATGTATGTCGCAACGGCAGCCCCAGAAACCTAAGACTGACCAGAGCGACGGTTGCAGGTGGCGGTAGATAGGCCTGTGGCCAATGCTGGCGTGACTACACCTTCCACTTGTACGTTCTAGCCGTGCCTGCAAACGGCGCTTGTGGAGAACTTCCCAGACGTCCCACTGGGAGCAGGAGGTTCGGGGCCTGTGCTCACGGCCCGAGAAGGCCGAGAGGGACGCTAGGGGGCCAGTCCTCCAGAAGCGTGGTGATGCTCCCCCTGCCACGTGACCGTATTGAGAAGCACGTCCGCAGAGCAGGCAAGGGGCGAGGGGGCTTTGTGGCCGAGGGCGGACACTTGCACAGAGCGGTGGCCACAGCCAGCGTGAGCCAGGGATCGGAGAAGGGTGCCGGGTGTGGGATGGGGAAAGCGTGGCCGCCGGGGACTCGGGAAGCAGCAGCACCTTGAGCCTGGAGAAGTGAGCGGGGACAAGATGGGGAAGGAGGGTGGCCCTAATCCCTTCTCCCCGCTGGTCTCTGAGCTCCGGGAGGCCAGTGCGTTTTGTCCTCTGTCGTAAGAGCGGTGCACAGCCGAGTGCCCACCGTCTGGTAGGGGCTCTGGAAATGCTCTTGGGAGTCCCTTTCATCACCTGCTGAGAGCGGAGTGGGACGGCCCGTGTGGGTTCTGATCGCAGCGTGTCACCGGGAGGATTCAGTTGTTCAAAAGCCCCCGAGCCCGCAAGGTGGCCCTGGGCCTTCTGAGGGCAGGACCGTTAGGGAGAGGTGGAGAGGCCGGCTGTCTGAGTGGGCGTGCTGAAGGGCCCTCGGGCAGTGGGTGGTCTCCAGGCCTTGTCTACACGGTCAGACGCGTGGGCGACTGCATCAGGAGACTGTGTGCCTGGTGGCCAACGAGCCGGCGCCCCAGTGGGCTGGGAGACCCAGGCTGATGGGGAAGCGTATCGAGAAATTCGTGTTGGCTAGGTTCTGCCCATATAGACCAGAGAACGGACGGCCCTAGTCGCGTGTGAGAGCTTTGTACCCCTGCTCTCACATCCCAGCTCAGCTCACTGTTACCTTTTGTTTTTTATCCTCAAGGCCTTTTACACTTTTTTAAGTAGAATTTTAAATTATATTTCTGTAACGCCTTTTCTGAGGTTTAATTCATATAATTCACGTACCGTGTAATTCACCCACTCACAGTGCAGAATTCAGTGGTTTTTCGTATAGTCCCAGAGTTGTGCAGCCCTCAACCGTCAATTTTAGGACCTTTTTGTCACCTCGTCCATACTCCCCGTTGGTAGTAAACCACCATTTCCCCCAACCCTTCACCCCCAGCCACAGGCAATCACTAATCTACTTTATGTACATTTCTGCACCCCCTGCTGAGTAGAAACATATAACACGTACTCGGAACAAAATCCAGAAAGAACAGGAAAGAGTAGAGAGGAAGATGGTGATCTCCAGCCACCAAGAGATGACCTCTATGCAGAGGGACTCACAGCTACATGGTTTCTGCAGACGGTGACAGAATCTTATACAATAATCTGGGTTTTTTTCACTTAATATATTGGGAGTCTCCACATGAATAAATTTGTATGTTATCATTTTTAACGGCCTCTGGCATACCGTAATTCACTTCATCGATTCTTTACTGGTAGACATTTAGGTTGTTTCTGATTCTTGCATTTATGTCCTTGTCCACGTATTTACTTACGACAAATTCCTAGAGGTGGAATTGCTGAGTCCAAGGGTACACACGTTTTAAAGTGTCATACGTATTGCCAAGCTGTGTTTCAGAAAGTTTACCAATTTAGATTTCTTAGAGCACTTTCTTGAGAACGCACTTTTTTTTTTTTAGTTTATTTATTTATTTTAGAGAGAGAACGAGAGTGAGCAGGGGAGGGGCAGAGACGGAGGGAGAGAGAGAGAGAGAATCCCAAGCTGTCTCTGCACTGCCAGGGTGGGGTCTGACACGGGGCTCGAACCCACGCACAGTAAGATCATGATCTGAACCAAAGTCAATAGTCGGACACCTAACCAATGAGCCACCCAGGCGCCCCAAGAGAGTGCACATTTCTTGAATCCCATGTCAGCCATGAGCATGATCAACTGTATTAATCTTTGCACAGTTGATAGACTAAAGATAAAAGTTGTTTTCATTTGCATTTAAAAAAATTTTTTTAAGTTTTATTTGAGACAGAGACAGCATGAGTTGGGGAGGGGCAGAGAGAGAGGGAGACACAGAATCCCAAGCAGGCTCTGAGCTGCCAGCACAGAGCCCAAAGTGGGGCTCGAACCCATGAAGCCATGAGAGTAAGACCTGAGCTGAAACCCAGAGTTGGACGCTGAACAGACTGAGCCACCTAGGTAGCTTTCAGATTTTTGCATTAAAAAAAATTTTTTTTTTTGAGGGAGAGAGAGAGAACCGGAGCTGGGGAGGGGCAGAGAGAGAGGGAGACACAGAATCCGAAGCAGGCTCCAGGCTCCAAGTTGCCAGCACAGAGCCTGATGGTGGGACTCGAACTCACAAACTGCGAGATCATGACCTGAGCCAAAGTGGGACGCTTAACCGACTGAGCCCCTTTATTTGCATTTTTTTTTAATTTTTTTTTTTTAATGTTTATTTATTTTGGACACAGAGAGAGACAGAGCGTGAATGGGGGAGGGGCAGAGAGAGAGGGAGACACAGAATCGGAAACAGGCTCCAGGCTCCGAGCCATCAGCCCAGAGCCCGACGCGGGGCTCGAACTCACGGACCGCGAGATCGTGACCTGAGCTGAAGTCGGACGCTTAACCGACTGCGCCACCCAGGCGCCCCAGCATTTTTAAATTTAACACTGAGGTTGAACATATTTTCATCTCTTAGCCCTTGGCTTTCTTAATTTATGAATCATCTGTATGTAGCTTTCGCTCATATTTTTATTTTTTTTTTTGTAGCAGTGCTTTATATGTTAAAGTGATCAACCACTGCTTCATTTCCGATTTTAGTATATGTGTCACCAAAGCGAGCAGCCTAATCACTTCAGTACCTTTTCTAATGTATATATTTGTCCCAGAGATACTCTGACTCATTTGGTGATAACTAGTAGCTTTTTTGTTGCTATGATTCGATATTATAGAGAAAAACAGTTTTTGAGAGCCAGAGTCACGAGTTGCATTCCAGCGTTCACTCCAATAGGGTCTGTGTCTTTGGGAACATCACTTTCCCTCCCTGGGAAACTCAGTTTTCTCGTCTGTATAATGAGAGGGTTGGCTAATGAGATGAAAGTGAAGAAAAGGAAATTGTATGATCCTATGATAATTGTAGCACTCTTGGTCCTCATATTTCATACCGTTGAGTTTTAGATATTATGCAGTGTTTCTTTTTTTTTTAAAGTTTTTTTTTTTTTTTAACGTTTATTTATTTTTGAGACAGAGAGAGACAGAGCATGAACGGGGGAGGGGCAGAGAGAGAGGGAGAGAGGGAGATAACAGAATCCGAAGCAGGCTCCAGGCTCTGAGCCATCAGCCCAGAGCCCGACGCGGGGCTCGAACTCACGGACCATGAGATCATGACCCGAGCCGAAGTCGGACGCCCAACCGACTGAGCCACCCAGGCGCCCCTATGCAGTGTTTCTTTAATCAGAATGTCGTAAATTAAACAGAGAGTGGCGTGGGTATGGGCTGTAAGAACTGTTACGGACATAAGCCAGTTGGTGACTTCGTTTTATTTAATACTGTACTTTTACATAGACTTGACTTTGCCCTCAACCTTGACCTCAAGCTGCTTGCTTAACCTTGAGGTCCTCGATTGCCTCAGCAGCAAGTGTGGAAGGTGATGCAGGTGGGTATTGAGGTCATTTCCAGCTCTGCCTTTATTATAATAAAGGAGGGGCGCCTGGGTGGCTCAGTCGGTTGGTTAAACGGCTGGCTCCCTTTTGAGGTCAGCTCAGTTCATGATCTTGTAGTTCGTGAGATTGAGCCCCTGGTCTGGCTGCGTGCTGACTGTGTAGAGCCTGCTTGGGATTCACTCCCTCCCTCTCTTCTCTGCTCCTCTCCCCTGTCCTCTCAAAATAAATAAACTTTAAAAAAAAAAAAAAAGAGAGAGAAAGAATCAGCTGTGAAGAAACAAGGCTTCAGCCTGCCTGCTGACCTGCCCGAGGTCCCGGAATAAGCAGCTGACAACTGGATCTGAACCCAGCACCTGTGCCTTCAAGCCTCTGGCTCTTTCCCTGGCTCAGGCCCCTTTGCGGGCGGTAAACCAGGATGAGCCATGACCACTGTGGGGGCACAGAGCCTACCTCAGCGTGCTGTTTGCCGTTGATCTTTGGGAGAGAGTTTTGGGGAAGGAGGAAGGAAGAAGATGATGGAAGGTGTCTGGACTTGTAAAGACAATGAAGTGACGCTTAGCAGAGGGAGCTGAGGGGGAGGAGCAGAGGAGCCCAAGGTAAGTGAGAAGGCGGAGGGCAGGAGCCAGGAAATACCGTATGGTCAAATCTAGACGCTGCCTTTGTATCCAGGAGTTCGGAAGCCAGACCCCATCTGGAAAGTGCTAGAGCAGATTGTCTTGACTGTTCTGTGGAGTCATATAGTTGTCCACTCCTGAACTCCTATAAGGCCGTCTCCGATGGTCCAACTCTGTGTTCCTTCAGTGTCATTTCTCACACTTCTCCTTCCTCCGCCCCCTTCTCCTCGTCTACCTCCCTCTCCTCCCTCCTCCCCCCTGCAGCTTCTGTGGGAGATGTGTCCATACCCCTCACCCTCCCTCCCTGTGTCAGGCCCCCACGCCTTTGCTCAGGTGGGGCCCTCTACCTTGAGTGCCCGTGACATCGGTCCGTTCCATGAGCCCCTTCTCCTGAACCCGAGTGTCTCCCCTTCCAGGAAGCCATTCTGACCAGCCTAATTCCCAGGAGAATTGATCATCTTGTCTGTACAGACTTTTGTCAAGGCATCTGAAGCATTTTAATGCCTGGTTTTGTTTACACCTCTGTCTCCCTTACTATTTTGTGGCTTCTGGAGAGCAGATACTGTTCTGCTGTTACTGTATTTGGTACCCACAGGATCTAGTGTAGGATCTGGCTCAGTTCAGTTGAAGATGTTTTTTTTTTTTTCTTTTTTGATAAATTAATGAAACCTTGGACAGTTCAATTCAGTAGACACTTACTTCACACCAAGGGGACTGGGATGGTGTATTGGTATTAGCAGCAGTAAGACATTGATTGCCACAGAGGGAGAGTCATAATTTGGTATTAAAAGGAACGAATGACATTATCCTTTGAGCCCCATCTAATGTTCTAGATACATTTTATACACTTTTTAAAAAAATTTTTTTTAATGTTTATTTTTGAGAGGGCAGGGGAGGGGCAGAGAGAGAGAGGGAGACACAGAATCTGAAGCAGGCTCCAGGCTCTGAGCTGTCAGCACAGAGCCCGATGCGGGGCTTGAACCCATGAACCGTGAGATCATGACCTGAGCTGAAGTCGGATGCTTAACTGACTGAGCCCCGCAGGGGCCCCCATTTTATATACTTTTTTTTTTTAATTTTTTTTAACGCTTATTTGTTTTTGAGACAGAGAGAGACAGAGCATGAACTGGGGAGGGTGAGAGAGAGGGAGACACAGAATCCGAAACAGGCTCCAGGCTCTGAGCTGTCAGCACAGAGCCCGACGCGGGGCTCGAACTCACAGGCCGCAAGCTCATGACCTGAGCCGAAGTCGGCGGCTTAACGGACTAAGCCACCCAGGCGCCCCTATATACTTTTCTTAAGTTAATGTCCCAGTAATCCTGAACCAACCCAATGATGCTGGTATTATCAGCTCTGTTTTGCAGATGAGGAAACTAAGACTCAGAGAAGCTTAGACACATGCCCGCAGCCGCCCAGCTGTGACGTGGTTGAGTGGGTCGCCCAGTTAGGAAGCTTCCTGAAGCATAGAACAAGGTGGGCTTAATTGAAACAAGAAAGTACATTGACTCATATAATTGTAAGTCCACAAGGTGGCCAATCCTTCTCCCCACAAGACACACACAGTCCCCTTGAATTAAGATAATTCGAGGAGAATTTCATAAACGATTTTTTAAGTGAGATAAAGCTGACATGAAATTAATTATTAACCATTTTAAAGAATGTAATTCAGTGGCATTTAGTACATTCGCCATGTTGTTCCATCATCGTGTCATCATCCAAAAGGAGACCCTGTACCCATTAAATAGTCACTCCCCATCTCCGCCTCCCCCCCTCCCCCCAAACCCTTGGCAACCATTGTTTTCTATCTCTCTGGAATTAGCTGTTTGGGATGTCGCATACAGAGGTACCCTTTTGCGTCTGGCTTCTTACACTTCGCATGATGTGAAGTTCGTTCATGTAGCATATTGCAGTACTCTGTTCCTTGTTATGGCTAAATAATGTTTCACTGTACGGATAGATCATAGTTGTTTATGCGTCCATCCATTGAGAGACATTTGGGTTGTTCCCACCCCTGGCTATTGTAAATAGTGCCGCTGTGAACCTTCATGTACAAGTAGTTGTTGGAAAAGCTGTTTTTAATTCTTTGGGGTATATGTCTAGGGGTGGAATTGAGTCGTCGGGTGGCTCTAGGTTTAACCTTGTGAGGACCTGCCAAACTTTTCCAAAGTGGCCGAATCATTTTACATCCCTATCAGCAGTGAATGAGAGTTCTGATTTCTCTACCTCCTAAGACTTGTTATTTTATGTTTTGTGTTTGCTTTTTATTATGGCTGAGCCAGTGGGTATATTAATGGTACGTTAATGTGGTTTCAGTTTGCTTTTCCCTAATGACAGATGCTTTTGAGCATCTATTCCTATGCTTGTGGGCCACATAAAGGGATCTTTAAGAAGGCGTGAGCAGGTGGATGCCTGGGTGGCTCAGTCGGTTAAGCGTCCAACTCCTGATTTAGGCTCAGGTCATGATCCCAAGGTTGGTGAGTTCCAGCCCCATGTCAGGCTCCATGCTGACAGGGTGGATGGAGCCTGTTTGGAATTCTCTCCCTCCCTCTGCCCCTCCCCTGCTCTCTCTTTCTCTCTCTTTCTCTCAAAATAAATAAGCTTAAGAAAAGAAAAAGTCCTGAGCAGGTGTAGCGAGGCTCCAGGGGTAGTGTAGTGCCTAGGGCAGGTGGCCTTGGGACTCCTGTGGGATGCCTGGCTTGAGAGATGGGGAGAGAACCCTAACTGGAGCCTGGGGACAGCGAGGGCAATGGGGAGAGGGCCTGACCAGAGCTGAGGCTTGGGTTTAGGGGGGTAGCCAGTTCACGGTGACCCCCAGAGAGGCAGTGGGGTGGGAGGGACTGGTATTCTAGTACTACGCCCAGCCCCTGCTCTGGTCTCCAGCTGGGGCTCCCTGTTGGCTAAAACCATCCTGCAGCCCGAGGGGTACGGAGCCCTTACATTAGTCCCTAGAAGTCCATTTTGGGTGCAGTGGGGGAGAGTGGAATGTGAGGGGCACATGGTGAAGTAGGATCCAGAATTCGCTTCTATTCCAGAAACTCCGGCTCCCATTTCCTGGAGTTCTTTGAGTCTGTTCTTCGCATGTGGGTTTCTCCCCAAGGCTGGTCGTGAGACCGGCCGCAGCTGTTTTGAGCTTCGTCTGTACTGTGACATCCAGAGGAAGAGACAAAACACCTTTTCCAAGACCTCTTCCAGATGATCAAGGAAGAGCTTTCCCAGAAACCTCCAGCTTCAGGTCTCATTGACCCCACTTGGGTCCCCTACCCCTTCAAACTAATAACTAGCAAATTGCTGGGATGGTTTTAAATCAGTTGGGCCCACGTGTGCGGGAACATGTGCTGCTGGAGAGAAGGGGAATCCCAAATGAATGCAGGAAGGAGGAAGGTACTGGGTAGAAACCCTCAGGGCCCTTTCTGGGGAATTCCTTGGAATGTGACTGACTAAAGCCCTCGCTCTGTCTGCTTTGCCACTAACTAGGCCAGAGGCCAGAACAGAAGCACAAACCAAGGCCTCCTGGAAGCATGAACTTAATGTGGGGCTGATGGGGCCAGGCAGCAGCCGTTTCTAGCTGGTGCTGGCATGCTCACACCCCCTCGGGAGGGTCTCCTGGCCCCCGTCGTCCCTCCTGTGGCCCACCTCCATAATAACCATTCCAGGGAGCGAGGCCTGACTCCATCAGAGCCAGAGGCCTGAGTCCAACCAGAAGTTGGGGAAATGGGGCCTTTTTGCAGATTTTGCCACAGAAGGCAGAATTTAAAAAACCCACCTGGGGGCGCCTGGGTGGCTCAGTCGGTTAAATGTCTGGCTCTTGATTTCAGCTCAGGTCATGACCTCACGGTTACTGCTTTCGAGCCCCGCAGGGGGCTGTGCACTGACAGCCTGGAGCCTGCTTGGGATTCTCTGTCTCTCCTTTCTCTGGCCCTCCCCTGCTCACGCTTTTTCTCTCTCTCTCTCAAAATAAATAAACTTAATTAAAAAAAAAAACCCACCTATTGTGTGATTCCACTTACATGAAATACCCAGAATAGGCAAATCTGTAGACATAAGTCACACACGGCCAGGAGTGGGCTGAGGGTAGAATAGGAGATAAGTGCTGATGGATAGGGGGTTTCTTTTGGGGGGGGGGGTGGAGTTTAGGTCACATGACTGTTTCCCTAGCGTGTAAAAGGAATCCCGTTTCCCATTTTGACCGCTCATACAGAAGTCTTTCTGATGTTTCCTTGTGTGTGTGTGTGTGTGTGTGTGTGTGTGTGTGTGTGTGTTTAAGTTTATTTTAAAGGGAGAGAGCGTAAGCAGGGGCGGGGCAGAGAGGAAGGGGGACAGGGGATCTAAAGCAGGCTGTGCCCTGACAGCAGTGAGCCCCATGCGGGGCTTGAACTCACGAACCATGAGGTCATACATTGAGCTGAAGTCTGACGCTTGCCCTTCCACACCACCCCCCACCCCGGTTGTTTTATCTCATTTTGGACGTCTATTCAGTCAATAGGTATTTACTAAGCACCTGTAAAGCATGGTGCATCATCATGTCAGGTGATTTTTTGTTTTTTTCGGTCATGTCAGGTGATTCTGTTATTGTGTGCGGGCTTCCCCACAAACTACCTCTGCCTTCGGGAATGAGATGAAACTTATGAGTCAGGCTCCTCTCTGTAGCCTCACCTGCGCTTCCTTTGTTCTGCCAGACCGTCCTCTCCCTCCTTCAAAGCCATCTTCTTCCAGTAAGCCTTCCTTGATTGAACCTGCCCCTCTGTAACCATTCAGCCGATAGTGCTGTGTGCCTGCTACTCCTCAAGCCCCTTAACCAGGAGGGCTTTACAAATCAAGACCAAAGATTTAGAGGAAGGTAAGTCATGGTCCCCGTCCTGGAGGAACTTCTAGTACTGAGTGTGGTCATGGAGCAAAGTTAGCCTTTGTAAGTACGTGCAGGTTTTAAGTATGTTCTTGCAGTTCTGTTTGTGTGGCATTTGGTTCTTATTTTCCAGTCTTGGGTAAACTGACGGAGATTGTAAGTCACTAGAGAGAAAGTGTCAGCCCATCAAAAAGTATTTATTGTGTTATTATGCTGTGCCCATTATTCATCCAACAGATACATCATTCATTTGTCCTTGAGGGCTAGAAATTGGAACCCTTGTGCACTATTGGTGGGATCATAAAATGTTTTCTGTGGAAAACAGTCTGCTGGTTCTTCAGAGATTGAAAATGGAATGGCTGTACGATCCGCCAATTCCAAGACTAGGCATATATCCAAAAGAATTAAGAGCAGGATCTCAAAGAGATATTTGCACACCCATACTTACTATTCAATACAGCCAAGAGGTGGGAGCCACCCAAATGTTCATCCGTGGATGAGTAGTGGCACCCACACAATGGAATATCAGCCAGCCTTAAAAAGAAAGGAACTTTGGACACCTGCTACACCACGGATGAACCTGGAGGACATTATGCTAAGTGAGATAAGCCAGTTACAAAAAGAATAATGCTGTACGATTCTGCTTACGTGACGTATCTAAAGTGGCCAAACTCCTACAGACGGAAAGTGGAATGGTGGCTGCCGGGGGCTGGGGGAAGGAGACATGGGAATTGTTGTCTAATGGGGATAGAGTTTCAGATTTGCAAGATGAAAAATTCCTGGAGATCTGTCGTACAACAATGATTAAGTGGATATACTTAACACTACTGAACTGTACAGTTAAAAGTGGTTAAGATGGTAAATTCTGTGTTATGTAGGTTTTTAAAAAAATGTTTGTTTATTTTTGAGAGAGAGCGCATGAGCAGGGGAGGAGCAGAGAGTGAGAGGGACAGAGGGTCCGCAGCGGGCTCTGCGCTGACAGCAGAGAGCCCAACATGGAGCTCGAACTCAACAGACCATGAGATCACGACCTGCGTGAGATCATGATCTTGGCGGTTCGTGAGTTTGAGCCCCGCATGGGGCTCTGTGCTGACAGCTCGGAGCCTGGAGCCTGCTTCGGATTCTGTGTCTCCCTCTCGCTCTGCTCCTCCCCATGCTCACACTCTGTCTCTCTCTCAAAAATAAATAAACATTAAAAGAAGCAAAAAAGTCTCTCTTCCTGTTCTTTTTTTTTCCCCTGTCTGGTTCCCCCATTCCTCCCCCAGAACCTGATGCTCCTCCCCCTCCCACCCCATGCAGCCACTCTGTGTCCTATCATCTGAATCGTTTCTGTGCTTTGCACCCACGTCCGTTTTCACAGGTGCTAACAACTGCTGATTGACTTTTTTGCCTTACACAGCAGGAAGGTGCCCAGCTTGGGTTGGCATGTCATGGCATCCGTTGAACTGTTGTAGGAGTGAACGAATGAATGGCAGAATGGAAGGTAGAGTCGAATATTTATTTCACACTTTTCCAGCATAATGGGCAGTCATCGGATCTTGTCACCTGTGGACTGACAAGTGAGGAATTCACTTCCTTTACCTAGTAGACGTGCAGTTATGCATGGAGTCTGAGCCACACACAGATGGGAGGCTGAGGGCTGGAACCTCACGCAGGGGCAGGCGCACCCGGCTGGATTCTTCGGATAGTCTGAAGGAGATTATTCAGGCCGCTCGTTCCTCAGATTTACCGCCTTCCGAGGACAGTTCTGGGCTTTCCATTAGATGAGATCCGAACAGGTCCTAGATATACTTTCTCTCCTTTGATTCTGAGATACCCTCGGTTGTGACACACATCCCTCAACATCATCTCGGGGTCGGAGGAGACAGAACCTCTGCCATGTTAAGTTGTGTTAATAGTAAGACACGTGTGGGAGCGAGGGGACACTATGGCTGTCACAGGGATGGAAGGAATAAGGTGATTACAAGGACTATTGCTAAGTTGGGTGCTGGGTGGTTGATGCTGATAGGACCTCCTCAGGGGAGTCAGGAGTGCACTTGCACGTGGGTCGGGAGGCTGGTCTAACCAGCTTGTCATAGGTCTTTTTTTAGTCCCCGCATGGGGGAGAAATCCATACAGTGGAGACCTCTCTCCTAAGGCTGCCACTGCTCCGAAGGGCAAGTGGGATTTAGGGGAAAGAAGAATGTTCTGGAATCAGGCAGAGCTAGATTCCGCTTCCAGGCTGTGAAAATTCCAACAAGATGCTCCTCGTGTGTTAGCCTCAGTTCCCTTCCCTGTAAAATGGAGCCGTGACAATACCTGTCTCCTGGGGGTGTTATGAAGATGAAAGAAGTTATTGCTTGTGTCGTGTCTGATGCACGTAGGAAACGCCGATATTATTAGCTATGTTATTTTTTCAGTCCCTGTGTAATCTCTTGCCTGCGCCGTAAGCTGGGGACCACAGTGACAGCTGTGCTTCTCACTACTCGGGGCTGCGGGGAGATTCAGCGTAACTGGAGGTGGCAGAAGGTCTGGTGCCCACACAGGGCCTGCGTGGTACCTAGTGAGCACTTAGCAGTGGGGCTCCCTGCGGGGGAGGGGTGAATACCTTCCCTTGCAAAATCCTTTCCATCCTCCAGCTGGGTGAGGCTGGGACCCTGAGGTGCTGCCCCTGGAAGGTGACTCTCAGGCCTTGACTGTGGACAGTGGACAACAGTGTGATGACTGTGTCCGTGGTGCTGGCCTTGCTGAGAGGCTGCTGAGTCGGGACTCTGGGCGCCCTTTCTAGTTGTAGGCGGTTATGATGGTGGCACTTGTCCGTCCCACATCTGCTCTGCTGGCGCTCCCCACATCCTTGTCTGAGGGCCACCCCCGCGAGTATTAGTTCCCTGGCACTTCCGGCCTGCCCCTTGGCGCCTGAGAGCAAGCCCTTGGGCAGAAAGTCTCAGATGTTGCTTACAGTAGGATGCACTTGGCCTTTAATGGACTTGTCAACATCAATGCAGCGTGCGTGGTCACATGATAGTCTGCTGCCACCATTTTCTAGAAGTGGCAGAAGTGACGTTTATGGGGGCGACTGAGTGGCTCAAGTCGGTTAAGCATCTGACATCGGCTTAGGTCATGATCTCAAGGTTTGTGAGTTCAAGCCTTGCATCTGCTGTCAGCACAGAGCCTGCTTCAGATCCTCTGTCTCTCTGTCTCTCTGCCCATTCCCCGCTGGTTCTATCTCAAAATAAATAAAAATAAACTTAAAAAAAAAAAAGGAAGTGAAGTTTATTGTCCCAAGTCACACAGCAATTAGGTGGCAGCACCTGTGCTGGAACAGAAGTCTTCCTGCTCCTGAGTCTGTCTTCTCTCCCCTGCTTGAAGTCCCCCCCAGTGCTGGGCTGCCCGCAGCGCCCTGCCCCTACACAGCGTGCAGGGGTGCAGCCATCCAGACGGCTCCGTGCTCCACAGGCTCCCTGAGAGTAAACACGCAGTTGTTTGAAAGGACCTCGATCGCACTCTTAAGACAGCTGGTAGCACGACAAAACCCCAGCACCCACACATTCCGCGCTTGCTGTTCTTCCCGGGGGACCCTGAAGGCAGTGTGTCCTTTGGTTTAGGCACAGGCTGAGGTCAGCCTGCTTTTGCCAGGGTGGGGAGTGGGTCATGTGGCAAGTGAGTGAGCCTAGCGGGCCGCCCAGTGCTTCCAAGGGGACTTAGTGGTTCTCTCCTTGGCTCACTGAAGCTGTGTGTCTGGTGTTCATTTATTTTCAGATTGACAGAGTTTTCGGGATGCAACTTTTTAAACTGGTGAGGATTGTTACTGATTGTGATGTGTAGGCTCCCAAGGCACCCAGTACTTTGCCTTTCTCTCATCACACCTGGGGTTATTTGATTAATGTGTCATTCTCTTAAACAAGGGCTCTAAGCAGAGACCATGGCTGTTGCTAACCGTCATTATCTCCTTGACATTTAGCGTAACACCTGTTTTTTCAGTAAGTGAGTAGATGAGTGGATGGATGCATTTCTCCAACGGATGAGTGTCATTACAGAAAGCTCTGGCCAGTGGGAAAGAGTATCCGGTAGGCACCTAATAACATGTGTGAGGCAGGTGCTGTGACATTGTGTGAGACTGCTTAGGAGCGGTCATAGCATCTCTTGTTTCTGTCCCTGTCCCACCCGCCCCCGACTGGACGGTGAGCCCAGCCAGCCCCGACTTGGCCTCCTCACTTACATAGGATGTAAGATCCCTGGTCAGAGTCATCATGAATTTATAATCCCACAAGATAGTGATTCTATCTACTCTTTTGGATCGTGGGTCCTTCACTGACCTCTTCTTTGGAGAGGAGAGACCCACGCCATCTCTGACTGTTGTCTTAGCCAGCGAGTGAGGCAGAGGGAGGGCGTCCAGGCTGAGGTTCGTAGGTGTTAGCACCTCAGTCTTCCTTGGCTTTCTTGGGGGTGGACTTCCATAGAGTCTCATCTGCTTCCTTCTATATCATACTTGATTGGATAGTCCTGGGCAGAGAGAGTCATTAGGAGCGGCCCATCCCAACCACTGGCTGGCGGGCAGTGGGAGGACAGATGAAGAGAAACAGCAAAGGGGCCAGAGTTACATGGCATTGGTATGGAATGCCCATGGCCGACTCAAGACGACCTCAGCATTCACCAGTTCACTGTTCAACAATCGCTGGAGAAGAGGTTTGACTTACCTATTTTAAACAATCAGGAAATAATAATGGGGTATAGTCAGTCTCAATTTATACGGTTTCTGTAGCATAGTGAGGAAAACCCTGAGCTTTTGAGGTCAAGCCATTCCAGGTTTGAATCCTGAATCGGCCACCTCCAAGTAGCCGTGTGACCACATGTTACCTAACTTCTGTGAGCCTCAGTTTTCTTATCTGTAAAATGCAGGCGATCTCAGTTCCTTGCAGGATTAGGGTGAGGATTGAGTGAGGGGCCAACGTGCTGTGCCGGGAGGGGTCTGGCGCGTAGAAAGTGCCCAGTAGGGGTCACTGTTGCTGCTATTACCTGCTGTGAGAGTTCAAGATGGCTGGATTGTTGAGGAAGGCTCTTGGAAGAGAGGGAATTTCAAATGGGACTGGACAAATTGGGCTTCCAATAGATAAGAGGAAGATTGACATAAATAATATGTATTCAGGCTATTTTCTCTAGCTCCTTGATTTTCTAACTTACAACTTCCACAGACCAGGAAAGACTCACATCAGTAAATAGGCAAAGTGTTTGCCATGATGTTATGGGAAAAAAAGACATTGTCCCAGCTGTAGCCAGCTGCGGATGACTCAAAGTTCATCATATCCTCTCTCAAAGGATACACATCCCAACATCCGTGAAGTCGCTTCTGTTGAATAAAACTCAACACCGATTTGGGACCTGGCCGTAAAGAGGGGTTTATGTACCAAGTGACACGCGGGAATCGCTGTCCCGAATGACATACCGTAAGTCACAGGATAGAATTTCAATAGAAGAAGCAGAAACACGGGTGGATAAAAGACGTGATGCTCGCTGGCGATGAATTCTGGTTCACGCCCTCAATCTCCCGTCACTGGTGGCCACGGGAAATGAGAGGTTGTGAAGAAGGGCATGGGGTTGGTACCACACGTTCGCTTACTCTGACATGTAAGTATTGAGCGCCTATTTACAGGTGCTGTGTGTCTCCTCCTTGTATCTTTGAGCCCAACCCGGAAGGCACTGCAGGCCAGTGCGGATTTGCCTGGAAGGCTTCCTACCCTCAGCCTCAGGTCACACCCTGGCTGTGCGGGGCCAAGAGGTGGGAGTTGTGCCGAAATGCTCCAGTTCCCCTACCCCAGCATGGTGGTCTTGTGCCGTGTTCTCCACCTGTGTCACAGGGGCCCCCGTGGGACTGAGCTCCAGGTGCCTGAGCGGGAACCTGCATGGCTTTGGACAAGTTCCTTAACCTCGGAGTTTCACCTTCTTGTAGGCTGGCCGTAAGGATCAAGTGAGACCGTAATATCACTACCACCACTGTTCGTTCCTATTTATTCACCAGATGCTGGGAACTGAGCATTTTGCTCAGTGCTTTAACTGCATTTCCTCACTGATTCTCATGGCGACTGTGTGACATAGGGACTTTAATGACCCCGATTTTAAAAGGAAACCATCGGGGCACCTGGGTGGCTCAGTCAGTCAGTCAAGCGTCCGACTTCAGTTCAGGTCACTATCTCACGGTTTGTGGGTTCGAGCCCCGCGTCGGGCTCTGTGCTGCCAGTGCAGAGCCTGCTTGGGATTCTCTCTCTCCCTCTCTCTCTCTGCCCCTCCCCTCCTCAAACATAAATAAATAAACGCTTTAAAATAAATAAATAAATAAGTAAGTAAGTAAAAGAAAACTGTAGTATGAGAAGTTAAGTAACTCTTCAAAGAGCCATATTCTGGATTCTAACACAGATGCATTTGTTTTAAGGGCCAACTTTTAATAATAAGCGAAGCTGTTACAGTATAGCATCCAGCAAAGAAGCTGCTGCTATTTATTATTATTATTATTATTATTATTATTATTAGCAAATGCCTAGCAAATACTAGGCTCTGTCTATTCATTGAATTATAAAATAATGAATAAATGAATGTGTATTGCTTGACATCATGAACTCTCTTTTGCCCTCGGCTCTGACTTCAGGCAGTAAGAACAGTCTCGGGCACATAGTAGGTACAAAAGCAGATAGTTGTTGAATGACTGGTGGAATGAACGAATGCAAAGGGGAATTTTTTAAAATTACTGGTAGTTCCCTGGTTCCGAGGAAATCGTTAGTTGAAAGGCATTGTTTCATTCTTACAAAAACCAATCCCAGAAAGGAAATAGCCTTAAAGTGCCAACAGTATTTATCTCTCGGTGTTAGGATGACACCAGATTTTACTTTTGTGCCTTAGTATTTTTCGTGATGGACCTGGATTACTTTTACCAATAGAAAACATCTCTGTTTGAGAAGCAAACGAAACAGCCTCAGAACGTAAACAGGTCTAAAAGCCGCGTGGGCGAGATACTGACCTACACGCAGCTGCTAACCTGCCCTGAGTGGTTTCCAAGTGGGGGCAGCAGGATGTCAGCTGACTTGGGGGCCACACCTCACACAGCTCTGTCACACGCCATCTCTCTGGAGTTTCACACCAGCCTAGCGACGTGGGCTGGGTGCGGACTAGTGGCCTCGTGTCACAGACAAGGGGCCTGAGAGCCACAGAGGCTCACTGACCAGGATGAGGCTCTGCTCGGGTAGAGCTGGACTGGAATTTGGGGAGATTGGACTTGAAGCCCAGTGGCCACCTGCTATAGCCCAGCAGCCTCTCCTGAAGACCCATCGAAGGACATGGGACAAGGGTGGAGGTGGGTCGGTGGACCGAGGGCTCATGTGGTCTGTCTTTGAGCATCTGTGAGAGACCCTTTTGGGGAAGAGAAGCCTGGCTTGGACTTTTCGAGTCCGAAAACCTGGGTTGGAATCCCAGTTCTGCCACACACTGTGTTGGACACATCATTTCACATCTCGGAGCCTCAACTTTCTCACCTGTAAAGGTGGCCCAGTGCTGTCTACCTTCCAGGATTATTGTGAGGGTCACATTGGCACCGAGTAGGTGTTCTGTAAGTAGGTATTCTTTGCCGGTCGCCTCTGTTGTCCATGTGCATGACCTTCATTTTTTCCAACCCGTGTTGATACTTGACAGGGTCCATAAATTAGCATTCCCATTTGTATTAGTCGGTTTAAAAAAACCCCAGCAACTCAGAACTGCAGCGACTGGCTCGACAACAGATCTTCGTATTCAAGCTCATGGCTCTGTGACTTGTCTGATCTAGGCTGGGCTCAGCTTGCTCAGGGTGGCCTTCTGGTTGGGTTCAGATCTGCTCTGCGTGTTACCAATCTGGGGTCCAGACTGAGAGGTAGTAGCTAACGGCGTCTGGGGAGATGTAGTCCTCCCACGGCACATCACAGGGGTGTAGGAGGCATGGACCTGGGACCACACACTGCCTGCCACTTGCATCCATCCACATGCCATTGCTTAAATAAGGCCGTGGTCCAGTCCAGGGTCCGGTGGGGAGGAGGAATAAACACCCCCGACCCTAGTGGGAAGTGGTACAAAGTCACATGACCAAGGGCACACATGTGTAACAGATTCAGGGTGGGAATGAAGAAGTAGGAGCAGTGACTCAGTCGTACAGTGTTGCAGCCTCCACACTCGGGGGTGGGGGGGGGGAGCGAGGAAAGCAAAGGAACAGCAGGTTGAGGACTGGGCTGGGAGGGGCACTGATGACTCATGCAAGTAACAGGGCCTGAGTTGTGTGCAGTGAGGTTGGGATTGGGAGGGGAGCAGTCCACGAAGGTCTCCGATTTGGAGGAAAAGCAGGTTATTTCCTCTTACTCGTATACCACTCTGTTTTGGGAACTATAGCTTTCGTAGTAGGTTTTGAAATCGGGAAATAGGAGTCCTCCAACATTGCCCTTCTTTTTAAGGATCGCTTTGGCTTTCCCGAACACATGGCATTTCGGGTAAGACTGGCAATTCTCCATCCAATTTAAATGTCTAATTCAAGGTTCAGGAAGATTCAGTCAATCATTATTGGCATTTTAGCTTGAAGGAAGTGGCTTGATCATTTATTCCACAAATATCTATTAATATTGTGGTGAGCACTGTGTAATTGGTGCTGGGGACACATCGATGAGGAAATCCTAACACACTCTTTTTTTTTTTTCATTCTTTTAAAATGTTTATTATTTATTTTTCTTTTTTTTTAATTTTTTTACATGAAATTTATTACCAAATTGGCTTCCATGCAATGTTTGTTTATTTTTGAGAGAGAGACAGAGTGTGAGCGGGCAGGTAGAAAGAGAGGGAGACACAGAATCGGAAGCAGGCTCCAGGCTCTGAGCTGTCAGCCCAGAGCCCGACGCGGGGCTTGAACCCACGAACTGTGAGATTACGACGCAGGCCGAAGTCGGACGCTTAACCAACTGAGCCACCCAGGTGTCCCCCCGCCCCCGCCAACACACTCTTTATGCTCATATAGCTTATAATTGAATCCAATCAACAGATGTTAGTCAGTATTCACACTAATGAATGCATAATTATGAATGAAAACTGAAATACGTTCCATGATCTAATCTGGAGGAGCAAGAAGAATTTCCCTGAAGAAGTAAGGTTTCAGGAAGTACAGGAGTTAACTAGGCAAAGATGGTAAGTGAGGAAGCCTTGCAGACAGAGGGAGTAGCATGAGCAAAAGACCTGGAATGGAAGGACCTTGGCACGTCCCAGAATCTGAAAGAACATTTCTCTATAGCAGTGAGTTTGAGTGGACAAGATGAGGCCAGAGACACGGACAAGAGGGAGCCCATGTTACATGATTTCGGTTTTATCCTAAAGCACTAAGGAACCATTGAAGAATGTTAAGCTGGGGTGGAGAGCTGGGGGGTGATGTAATCAGACTGGTGTTTAAAATTTTTCATTCTGCTCCTCAGTCAATCATAAGGCATAGAGCTTATTTGGATCTGGATTTTAAAAAACAATTGTTTGAAAAAACCATTTTGACATTTATGGGACTATTAGAAATCTGAAAATTGGGTATTTGGTGAGGACAAGGAATTAAATAATTTTTTTTAGGTATGGTGATGGTATTTCAATGATATTTGCATAAAAGACCTGGTCTTGCAGATGCATGCTGTTCTATTTGTGACTGAAATGGTGAGATTATTTGCTTGGAAATAATAGCGTGGGGAGAGGAAGGATCGGTTGTGAGTTGATGGTGGTCGGGGCTGGGTGGTAGGTGCACGGCTGTTCAGGATATTCTCTGTTTTTGTGTCTACAAAAGTCTCTACAGTAAAAGGTTAAAAAAAAAAACCCATGGAGATGATTCTGGCTTCAGTGTGGGGGGGGGACCAGATTGCAGGGGGAGAAGTGGGGATGAGAGGAGACCAGGAAGGAGGCAGTTGTAGGCACCCAGGTGGGAATGGTGGAGGCTTGGTCCCGGGCTGTGTTGTGAGCGATGGGGAGAGAGAGAGAGAGACAGAGAGAGACAGAGAGAGACAGAGAGAGAGAGAGAGAGAGAGACAGGCCGAGAGATCTTTAGGAAGTAAATGAGACAGGACTGGAGATGGATTAGGAGGACGGTGGGTCAAGAGTGTCCCCAGGTCCTGGCCCCAGTGGAGGTGCCACTCTGAGCTAGGGATCCCTGGAGAAGGACCCAGCAGGTGTCTTGGCTCATCTTGTTTTCACTCCCTACCTCTATTTCTCCTCCATTCTGCAAATATTGAAGCTGTTCCCTTACGTAACACCTTTTATCCCAGACTTCCTGTGCTCTGTGCACTCAGCAATTAAGCTTTGGTATGCATGCATTAATTAAAATCCTCTCGCAGGTTCAGAGGGGCTGTCCTGAAATATGTATATTCATATGGCTGTACCTCCTCCCTGGGCTGGTTCCCTGGGCTGGGGGAACACCTCCACGTTCCCCGTGGGCACAGAGCTGCTTGGGTCTGTCGCACCTGTGAGCACGCTTTGATTTCATGTTTAGAGAAATTAATGACTTGTAAATTGCTCTCCGCTGTAGAGCTAGAAATAGAACACACGAAGGCTCCCTGAGCATTCGCACAGATCCAAGGATGGCGATACCAGCTCCAAAGTGGATCGCCGAAACAGTGGTTTGCTGGCTCTTTTCCTTCCCGTTCCTGGACGGCCACTCGGTGGTGTAGGAACATTCCTAACAAGGATGCCAGCCTCCAAATGAAATTGCGTGTTGGTCTGAGACCATGTCTTCTGCCCGGTCCCGCTGGATGACGCTTGTCCCCTTTTCTCCTGCCCCCGTCCAGGTAATTTTCTGATGTGACGGCTGAGACATGAGATCTTCAGCCTCCAGGCTCTCCAGTTTTTCGTCGAGAGATTCGCTATGGAATCGGTGAGTGGCCTCAGCCCATCCTGTCTAGAGCACACAGCCTGGGAAATGTGGAGGGATTCTTGGGGCGGGGGTTGAAATGCGAAATTTGATCAAACTGCAGACGAGAATCTGACAGAGACGCGGTGGGTGTGAATATTAGTGGCAAACAAATGTGTGGCGTTTGTAAGGCGGTAGGCTTTTCAGAGTGCTTGCTGCCACATCACCTGTGTCCTTTGTGCAGAAGGAAATGTCAGGGTGGTGGTACCGGATGAAGTCAGGAATAGTAACAAGGATGACACTTGTCAGGGATAGGTGCTATTTTCAGCCGAGCGACTCTTAGAAACATCGTTCAGGCCACCCAGTAATCCCACTAGGTAGGAATTGCTACATTCATTTTACAGGTAAAGAATGTGCCCAGCTGGATTTGAAGTCAGTTTTTCCTGGTTCCAGGTCTCCTGCCTTTTTCCTCTCTGCCATGTTGCCTCTTGGTGGAGGTATGATTTGCCCCATTTTGCAGCTGGAAATACTGAGGCCTGGTGTAGGGGCATGCAATGGAATCCGAGGCATCTGGCCTCAGTAGGTGGAAGTTTGTGTTAAAGGATGATAAAAAATTAGAGTGGACAAGAAGAGGCAGAGAAGAGTCATAGAGTCTGAGAATCTTAAAGTTGCCAGGGTCACGTGATGCAAGATGGGTCTGCTGTGACTGGTGTTTCCCAGAAACCAGCTTGGTGTGGTGGAAAGAGCATGGGTGCTGGAGGGAGTGGTGGAATTCTGGCTTTGCCACCAACTTGCTGTGTGACCTCAGGCAAATCACTGACCTTCTCTGTTTCTTTCATCTCTGAAAGGGAAATCATCATATTTATGTTTTATATTTTTGCACGCAGGTTAGAAAAAACTAGACAATAACGTGACTTGCGTACAGGAGGCACATATAGAGCGTCGTAATTATTTCAATTTTTAGGATAAAAATAGTTTTTTTAAAAATTTTTTTTTTTTTTCAACGTTTCTTTATTTTTGGGACAGAGAGAGACAGAGCATGAACGGGGGAGGGGCAGAGAGAGAGGGAGACACAGAATCGGAAACAGGCTCCAGGCTCCGAGCCATCAGCCCAGAGCCCGACGCGGGGCTCGAACTCACGGACCGCGAGATCGTGACCTGGCTGAAGTCGGACGCTTAACCGACTGCGCCACCCAGGCGCCCCAAAAATAGTTTTTAAGTATAAGACAAGCAAAAGTGTCCTGAACGGATGAGAGAGACTGGAGGCAGGGAGACCAACCTGAGGGGCTGCAGTGTGATCCCAACATGAATTGACAAGGAACTGTTCCTACCTTCCAGGGTCAATGAGGCTTTGTATGCTTATGTTCACAGTTTATCTGTTGGGGGGGGGGGGATACACAAAGTCATGTTTCATTTTGTTTTGTTTTTAAGTCAAGAGTCCAACACAAAAGTGATAGTTCTGCAGGGGTCTTTTCAGGTGATATTAATTATAATTGCAAGGATTATTGAGGATTAGGTTTTGCTATGAATCCCGTAAAATCTAAATGAACATTGGCTTAAAGAAGATATTAGGGGGGCGCCTGGGTGGCGCAGTTGGTTAAGCGTCCGACTTCAGCCAGGTCACGATCTCACGGTCTGTGAGTTCGAGCCCCGCGTCAGGCTCTGGGCTGACGGCTCGGAGCCTGGAGCCTGTTTCCGATTCTGTGTCTCCCTCTCTCTCTGCCCCTCCCCCATTCATACTCTGTCTCTGTCTGTCCCAAAAATAAATAAAAACGTTGAAAAAAAAAATAAAAAAAAAAAAAAAAAAAAAAGAAGATATTAGGTATATTTCTCCCTTACCTGAAAGTTCAGACACAAGACGTGCAGAGCTGCTATGGCAGTCTGCGTGCCAGCCGGGCATTTTCTCTTTTTTCTCTGCCATGTGGGCCTTCATTCCCAAGTCACCTCATGGTCCATTGTAACTGCTGCTGCTCAGGACATCATATCTGTCAGCAGGAAGAAGGCAAGAGAAGAAGAAAGGCAGGCTCTCTCCATTTAAGGATGCTTCTGGGTAATGCATCTGCTGCTTCTACTTATATTCTGTTGGCTGGAATTTAGGCTCTGCACAGCTGCAAGGAAGGCTGGGAAATGTGGTCTTTATTCTACGAGACCACGTGCTTGCCAAAATGGAGAGTTGTTCTTTGTACATAAAGAAGAGAACCTTAGAGGACAAACCTTTCTTTGCCAAGCAAAGAGTTACGGAAAGATTGCTTTTAAGAGGAGAGGCTCGGGGGAGCCTGGGTGGCTCAGTCGGTTAAGGGTCTGACTCTTGATTTCGGCTCAGGTCACGATCTCCCGGCTTGTGAGTTCGAGCCCCTCGTCGGGTTCTGCACTGACAGTGCGGAGCCTGCTTGGGATTCTCTGTCTCCCTCTCTCTCTCTGCCCCTCCCCTGCTCACTCAACTCACTCACTCACTAAATAAATAAATAAGTAGAAGGAAGGAAGGAAGGAAAGAAGGAAGAGTGAAAGAGACAGAGAAAGAAAGAGGAGAGGCTCTGTGGCCAGATTGCTGGTGTTTGAACCCTGGATCCATGGATCCCTGGATCCGTAGTTAACGTGACCTTGGGAAAGCCACTTAACCTTTCAGGGCTTCAGTGAAATGATACTTTGTGCATCTTTATAAGGGTGGCTTCGAGCGAGCGTTAGAGGAGTTAAGGCACCTGGAACAGTGCCTGGAACGTTCGTAATTGCTGTCGAAGCGTTAGCTATTCCTGCTCCTGTCGCTTCTGCTGTTAACACTACGGCTTCTGTTACCGCCATTACTCCTCTCCTGTTACCACCACTGCTTTCACAGTCACTGATCCTGCTGCTCCTACTGTTGCAACCCCCTGTCCTGACTCCCTCTCCTGTTACTTCTGCTGCCCTGGCTGCTGCTGGTACCGTGGCCATCACTACTTCCACGACTTCGAGCGTTAGCGCTGTACCTCTGTGGTTGGCCAGGCACCGCACCCACGTTCTAAACACAGCGCGGCAAGCCTCGTTTTCCCAATGTGAAGCAAAGAGTCAGCAAGGATAGGTAACTCAGGAGGTGTCCTGCAGCTGGCAGGGGCGCGGCTTACCCCTGGGTGGTGAGGGTAGCGGCGGGAAGGGAGCCGGAGGCCTGCTCCTGAGGTCCCGCGGATGTTCCGTTTCCCCGCCTTGGGTGCTGGTGACACAGGTGTAAAGATTCCTTCGATGGCACACCTATGACACAGGTAATGAAAAAAAAAATTTTTTTTAATGTGATTGTTTATTTTAGAGAGAGAGCAGGGGAGGGACAGAGAAGGACGGAGAGAGAGAATCCCAAGCAGGCTCTGTGCTGTCAGCGCAGAGCCCGATGCAGGGCCTGAACCCACGAACCATGGGATCGTGACCTGAGCCGAAACCAAGAGTCGGACGCTTAACCGACGGAGCCACCCAGGTGCCCCTGTGACACAAATAATTATATGTATTTATGTTATACTTCAATAGAAGCACATCATGGGGCACACAGAGCGTGAGCGAAACCCACACCTGCCTGGTTGGCTCTCTTAACTTTAAGCTGCTACCTTTGTTTCTTTTTGTTCGTGTGTTGACTCTTTTGGATGATGTGCGGCTCCACTGCTTATTATCTAGGTGCCAGGGGCCTGGGCCAGAGCGCTTGGGGATACAAAGGAGCAAGCAGCAGGCATGGCCAGTTCTCGTGGGGCTTTCTGTTCAGAAGCAAAGCAAAGGGCTAAATGCCATACAGATCAACTGCCCCAGGGTTAGGCTCTGCGTGTGACCCCCCTGGGGCCACAGGAGGGCGTGCAAACTGGTCCAGCCACACACAGGGTCTGTGTCTGCTGAGATAACGTAGGTGTCCCCCTCAACCGCCTCCTCCGACAGGCAGGAGAGATCCAGCATCTGGGGGTGAGCCGATCACGTGAGGGCGACATCCTGTAACAGAAAGCTGGTTCCTCCCTTGCCTGTTAACCACCACTGAGAAGGGGTCAGCTCTGCTTTTTTTGTGTTTGTCACTCTGACGATTGCTATGCTACACTTGGTGTCTGTGGAGCAGAGGAGAGTCGGAGCTGGGAGTTCAGGAGACAAGAACGGGGATCCCACAGGAGCAGAGATTCTCTACATGCATTGAGGCCTACGTCCAGCGACCTCATACTTGGTCTGGTGGGTTATTAATGTGAACGCATGTGTGAACGAATGGCTGAAATCGCACCTCGCCACGGTGTTATTGCCACTCCTGGGAAAGCTCAGGTCCAGGGGAGTGAAGAGTAACGTGGTTCCTTTTTCTCACCCCACATACCACCAGGAGAGCAGTTGGAAGCAGAACTGAATTCTGAGCCAGCAGTAGAAATCAGGGTTTTCCTCCGGATGTGGAAAGTAACCAGCCGAAACTTGAGACCCTCTGTTAGGAGGTTTACCAAGCCCCAGAGAAACCTTCGTGACCTCCCCCACCCCCGCCTGCCTTTGCTTCTCCAAAGGGTCAAGGCAGACGCCCCGTTGTTATCATGCTGCCAGCTGTCAACCCAAATTGAATTTCCCTGAGCCTGGTTGATGTCCCTTTTTGGCCACAGGGCAGGGGTCAGGAATGAAGGCTGTGCATGGACGGGAAATGTGTCCCTCGGGCTGAACGCAGAAGCGTTGACCTCTCAACTCTGAGCTGCATTTCTAACATTGTTGGGAGGGTTGGAAAGCCTTACGATTTCTGGATGTGAAAGAAAAAGAAATGTGTTTTGGAAAAACGGCATTCGAGTTCCACTGTGAAAGCCCTTTCAGTATCATTGAGGCTGCTCACAAGTCACCGGGTTATTGCATGGCATTGGCCATTCCTTGGTTAGATACCTAAAGGGAAGAAGGTTTCACCTGGATGAGGGTTTGGGAAATTGTGTTTCTGATCTTGATGGTCTCCCTCCCTCTCTTCACCCCCCACCCCGGTTCGAATATATTAAACAGCTACAGTGTGCCAGGCCCCCTGCTGAATCCCTGGGAAACAGACGAATAAGATCCCCTGGAAAGCCTCCCTGAGCTTCTCATTCACTTAAAAAAAATTCATTCTGCAATGTTTATTGAGCACCTAATTTGCTCTGGTCTCTTGTCAAGATTAAAGATACAGTTCCTTCTCCGACCGCGCTTGTACTTTATTAGTTTCTTCACTTGCTCACTCAAACACATTGTCAGCACCCTACTACGTGCCAGGGAGTTGGCTCCAGTTCCTGGGACCCCGAGATGAACAAAATATCGCTTCTGTCTTGCTAGAGCTGGAAGGCCAGGCAGTGTTGAATTCATCTCTAGGGCTGCTCTAACAACATACTCCAAACTTGGTGATTAAGACAAGAGAAGTTTATTGTGTTGCAAAAAAAAAAAAAAAAAGAAGAAAGAAAGAAAGAAATTTATGGACACCGATCACCTTGGAATAAGGGCCTGCCCTACTCAGGTGTGACCTCATCTTAATTTATGTCTTAATTGCATCTGCAAAGACCGAGTTTTTAAGTAAACTCACATTCATGGATACAGGCTCCAGGACATCAACATTTGGAGGGGGGGTGGGGTACACAATTCAGCATGTCTCAATTATATACAATGATGCAAAGCCCCTACCAGAGCCTCTGGAGTGAGTGTGATCATCTTCCCTTCCTTCCTTCACTTTCTCTCTGCATCTAGAAGGTACACACCCACGAGGTCAGAGACTGTGGCTCTGAGCGAGCGATTCTGGATTTTGTGCCAGGGAAGTGAAGTGGACATTTTCATGGCGCACTTACAGAGAGCGTCTGGTGTGGTCTGAGTGATGGGCAGGGCTCTTTCCCGCCACTGTCATTTGTTTTTGTTTCTTGGGGTGGTTGATTGAGGGTGTCATGGGGACGCCTGCCTTGACCGGAAGGCCTGGCTTGGTGGGTAGAACTGTGGCCTTCTATCCTGGTTCAGCTCTTGCTGGTTTTGTGAACCTGGGTGCATTTGTTCACCTTTCTCTGTTTCAGGCAACCTGTCTGTACCTCACCCTAGGGGTCTTGTGAGGACCAGGGGGGATCGGATCTATAAAGCGTTCACAAGAGCACCTGGCCCATCGTAGCTATTTGGTGCTCATTGGTGAGGACTGTGCCAAGGAATATGGCCCATCCAGGAGAGACGGCTTGCCCAGCTCATTCTCACATTCCCCTCGATGGAGACTTTTGTTCAGTACTTACTTATTAAAAAAATTTAAAAAAAAAATTTTTTTTTCATGTTTATTTATGTATTTTGAGAGAGAGAAAGAGCTCAAGTAGGGAAGGGGCAGAGAGAGAAAGAGAAAGAGAAAAAGAGAGAGTGAGAGAAAGAGAAAGAGAAAAATCTCAAGCAGGCTCCACACTGTCAGTGCAGAGCCTGACTCAGGACTCAAACTTGTAAGCTGTGAGATCTTGACCTGAGCCGAAATCAAGAGTCAGGAGCTTAACCGACTGAGCCACCCAGGCGCCCCCTTTGGTTCACTATTTAATGCCACTCACCGTCAGAACATTTCCGCGTAACCTTTCCTAAGGAAAGGCTTTTGGAGATACAGAAAATATCCCCGCCTCCACCCCAGCACGAAGATGTGTATTTAAAATGGTAAACAGTTGTAAACAAGATAAAAGCCTGCCCTACAAGGACGATTCAACAAATTAGAACAAAATGATAAAAAAAAAAAATTAGGGTAAAATACTGAAAAACAATGTAGTCATTAAAAAAGAAGATTATGATCACTTTTCTAAAGTTATGAAATGTTTGTAATCTAAATGTTACGTAAAAAAAAAAAAAAGTTAAGTTTTAGGGCACCTGGGTGGCTCGGTCCATTAAGCGTCTGACTCTTGATTTCAGCTCAGGTTATGATCCCTTGGTTTGTGAGTTTGGGCCCCACGTTGGGCTTTGTGCTGACAGCACAGAGCCTGCTGGGTTTCTCTGTCTCCCTCTCTCTCTCTCCCTCTCCCCTGCTCTGTCTCTCTCTCTGTCTCTCTCTCTCAAAGTAAATAAACCAACATTAAAAAAAAAATTTTTAAGGAAATAATTATTTTTTTAAAAGTTTAATTTTTTGAGGCAGTGAGTTAATTTCTCTGTCCTTCAGTTTTCTCATCTGTAAGATGGAGACAGGTCACAGTACCTTCCTGACCTAGGACTGAGGATTAAGTGGGACAATACACAGGAAGCACGTGATGGGCCCCTGGCACGTATTAGGTGCCCGCCAACTGCTAGTTGTTGTCTTTTATTTATCATTTGGTTTAAATCCTGTGCAAAATGTTCTTAGTAAAATATTTCGAATCAGTAACACAGATGAAACGCACGCATTGTCTCTTTCAGATACTTGGTCAAAGGGGCTGCGTCCTATCACTCAGCAAATGGGGAGCAGACCCTGTGTCAAGCACTCTTAGCCCACAGTGCGGTAGGTCTCTGTCCAGGGGTGTGATCAGAATCCCTTTCGAGGGCTTTTAAAAGAATACAGATGCTTGGGGATGCCGACTTAATAGATGTGTGGTAGACCCCAGGCATCTGCAGTCTTAAAAAAAGTTCCACGGGTGATTTTGATGCTTAGGATTGAGATAAGGCACAATCACTCCCGTCGAGAAGTTTGCAAACCAGATGGGAAGATGGGAACAGCGGGTGCATTAAGAGATACAGCATGATATAAGGATGATACAAGTTCTACAGAATGGGGCTCCCAACCCTGGCTCCCCTGCAGAACCCTGTAAAGATAAAGCCCCCCACATGTATGGGATCAGAACCTCCCAGGGTGAAGCCTTTCCAGGAATTCTGATGGTCAGCCCGGTGCAGTGCTGTTGGCGAGGATTCTGAGTGGTAGAATAAGTCAAGGGAACCCAGAGGCTCCCTTTCGCCCTGGGGTTGTCACAGAAGCTCCCTCTGTGGAGGTGTCAGGCTTTTGACAATGCCTCTCAGTGTCTCATCTTCGCGTCTCCCTCCCTCTGCCTCCAGCACTTGCCTGTGGCACATTGCGTAGATTGTGAATCAGGGTTCTTCCAAAGACATTGTCTCTAAGCCATGGGGCTGATATGTTTCTTCTCGTTGGTGTTGATAAATGCTTTAACACACACACACACACACACACACACACACACACACACACACAAATGTATTATTTACTTATTTAAAGCAGTTTTAATTGTGCTGAAATACACATGACCTAAAATTTACCATCTTAATGATTTTTTTAAGTGGTATTAAATATATTCATGTTTTTGGGCAACCGTCACCACTATGCATCTCCAGAACTTTTCTCATCTTGCAAAACTGAACCTCTGTCCCCATTAACAATTCGTCACGTCCCCCTTGCTCTAGCCCCTGGCAGTCAACCAGTCTGTTTTCTCTCTTCATGAATTGGACGACTCCAGGTGCCCCATAAAAGGGGAGTCATATAGCATCGGTCTTTTTGTGACTGGCTTATCTTACCACAGTGTCTTCAAGATTCATCCATGTCGTAGCACACGTCAGAATTTGCTTCCTTTTTAAGGTTGGCTGATATCCCGTCGTTACGGATGTACCACAGTTTGCTTCTCCATTCTTCCACTGATGGACACGTAGATTGCTTCCATCTCTTGACTATTGTGAATAATGCAGCTGTAAATATAGGTGCACAAATATCACTTCAAGACCCTGCTTTCCGGTTTTTTTGGTATATACCCAGAAGTAGAGCTGCTCGATCATACGGTATTTTTATGTTTCTTTGTCTTTTCTTTTCTTTTTTGAGGAACCCCCCCTACCATCTTCCGTAGCGGCTGCACCATTTTAGATTCCCCCCAACGGTGCACAAGGATTCCGATTTCTCCACATCCTCGCCTACACTTGTTATTTTCTGTTTTTGTGATAGTAGCCATCCTAATGGGTTTGCTGGTGAGTGCTTTTAGCAAGGACAAATCACTGTCAGCTTCATATTTCATTCATGTTATGTGGGCCAATTAAGCAATTCCCAAGCATTTATTTATGCTCTAGGCACTGAGTATACACACCTAAATAATACATGCATGATTCTTGCCTTCGAGGCTCTCGGAGTGTGTCAGGGGAAATAGATAGATGGCAGGTCATTTCTGGCCAATACGGAAGGTATAATACTGTTTCCTTAGGTAGCATATGAAGCCTTGAATATAGTTAAAAATGGTAGGAAATGATGACTGAATTTAGTGGCTTGGTGCAAAACACGTGAGGTACATTATTCAAGTGGATTTAGGGGTCTAGATGTTTGGGCTGTTCAGCAGAACTTTCTATAATGATGGATGTTCTGTGTGGTGTCCATTAGCCACATGTGACTGTTGAGCACTTAAAATGTGCTTAGTGCAACTGAGAAATGGAATTTTTAAAGTTTACTTAACCTTTTTTTTTTTTAAGTTTATTTATTTTGAGAGAGAGAGAGAGAATGCACAAGCATGTGCTCAAGCAGGGAAGGGGCAGAGAGAGAGGGAGACAGACAATCCCAAGCAGGCTCTGCAATGTCGACACAACGCCCCCCCCCCCCCACTCGGGGCTCGGGCTCAGTCTCCATCTCAAGAACCAGGAGATCATGACCAGAGCCAAAATCAAGAGTCGGACGCTTAACGGACTGAGCCAGCCAGGTGCCCCCAAAGCGTAATTAGTCTTAATGAATTGAAATTGAAATTGAAATTAGCCGTAAGTGGCTAACGGCTAGTGTGCTGGACCGCACAGTAATGGAGATTCTCACGTGGTTCTCAAACTGGAACAAGCACGTGCGTTACCTGGGGATCCGGTTAAAGAGCAAACTCCCTCTGCTGTTTCTGATTCCTTCAGTTTGTAGTGAGGCCAAGCACTCCGCATGTTAAGCAACCACCACAGGTGATTCTGATGCAGGTGCAGCCTGAGAAAAGACGAGTCTTGCAGTTTTGAAACTTTTGTATCTGCAGAATATTTTCTTCATGTGCATGCTAAGAGAGGGCTTAGTGTATAAACCAGATGGGAGCAGAGCCGCTGTGGCACAGGCAGGACCGCAAGCTTGGAGCTCCGTGCACATGGGGGACCATGCCCCCCTTCCCCCCGCACCTCCCCGAGGAGGCTTCTTGTCCAGCACAGCCTCACCTCTTCATGAATCTGCGACTCTGGGAGATGCAGGGTAGGATTGGGTTTTCCAATAGCCATATGCATGCCAGAACCAATTTTTTAAAAGTTTTACTTATTTATTTTGAGAGAGACAGAGACCGGGCGAGTAGGGGGAAGGGCGGAGAGAGAATCCCAGGCAGGCTCTGCACTGTCAGCTCAGAGCCCGACACGGGGCCCGAACCCACGAAACCGTGAGATCATGACCTGAGCTGAAACCAAGAGTCAGGTGCTTAACCGACCGAGCCACCCAGGCGCCACCCAGAACCAGTTTAAAACCAGTAGGTCCCCCGGAAACACAAGTGGAAGAAACACAATGTTTAGTTCAGGCTACCGCAGACTGAGGGGCTTCCACAACAAACGTTTATTTCTCACGCTTATGGCGGCTGGGAAGTGCAAGATCAAGGTGCTGGCAGATTCCAAGTCCAGTGAGAGCCCACCCCCTGGCTCACAGATGACTGACTGTCTTTCCGCTGTGTCCTCACATGCTGTCTGGGGTCCCTTTGATAAGGACACAAATGCCAATCATGAGGGCTCCACCCTTATGACCTAATCACCTCCCAGAGGTCCTGCCTGCTGGCGGTTAGGGTCTCAGCATATGAATCTGGAGGGACACAAACATTCAGCCCATAGCACACAATTGATACACGAGTGGGCCATTTCCTTCCTTGCCCTGGACATTAACATCTTGGCATCCCATGAAGAATTGCAGAGCAGTGATTATGAGCACTGAGTCTGACCTGTATGTGAATGCCAGTGACACCCTCAGAACTTTACTGGGTGGTCCTAGGCAAGTTTCTCCGTCTGCAAAGTGGGTATAACGATATCTGCCACATAAGTGACTATAGTTGGCCCCCCCCTTCTTTTTTTGAGAGAGAGAGGGGACAAGTGAGCGAAGGGGCAGAGAGAGAGAGAGAGAATCCCACAAGAGAGAGAGGGAGAGAGAAGTGGGGCTCACCTGAAGCGGGACTCGAGCTCACCCCATGGGGGACTCAGACTTACAAATCGTGAGATCATGACCTGAGCCAAAGTCAGATGCTTAACTTACTGAGCCACCCAGGTGTCCGGCTGACCCGTGAACAATAGAGGGGTTCGAGGCGCTGACTCCTCCCTCATGACTCTCCCCACAGCTTAACTACTAATAGCCTACTGTTAGCCGGAAGCCTTACTGCTGACATAAATCGTTGATTAGTATGTATTTGGTATGTTACATGTATTCTTACAGTCAAGTAAGCTGGAGAAAAAAATGTTGAAGAAAATCATAAGGAAGAGAAAATGCATTTACAGTGCTGTACAGCATTCGTCGGAAAAAAACCCACACAGTTCAAACCTGTGTTGTTCCAGGATCAGCTATGCATGCAAAACCCAGCAGTTGGCACTTACCACTCATTAGTATAACAACAATAACAGCAATAATAATAGCTGACACTGAACATTTAACATGAGCCAGGCGATTTACTCTCTTAAGCACTTGCTACTTATTAGCTCATTTAATCCCACAACAGCCCTGTGAGGCAGATACTATTATTTCTGTTGTAAAGACCGGCTGACACTCGTGGAGGTTTGGGAAGTTGGCTGAGGACATGCTGCTGCGAAATGGCAGAGGTGGAGGTCAGTTACAGGGAGTCTGGCCCCAGAGCCTGGAATGTCTACCATTCGCTATGTCCCTATATCATCCCTAGGTCCTCAGGAAAGCTGTTTAAGAGGAGACCCCTCCTCGAGTCTCAAAGCTTCAGAATTGCTCTGCGGGTCGGCTCAGCTCCCGGGAGGCATTTGCCCCAGCTGGCCACTCCCTCCGTCTAAAAACTCTGTTTTCTTTGGACTTGCATGGCACCAAGCCCGTTTGAATTTCTTCTTGGGACCCTGCCCCTTTTCGCAGCCTCTCAGCGGGGCGTCCCTGGCTCCAACCGACCTCACGGTGTTTTTGGTGACCCTGTGTGTGCTGACTAATTATACACTTCCAAACTCTGTGTCCGCTGAGCCTCTCCTCTGAGTTCCAGACTTGATTATCCCAAACACCTGATTAATATCTCCATTTGGAAGTCTAGCAGGCACCTCAAGATTAAGCTGGCCAACATGGGTTATTCTTTCCACCGCTCCTGCGTGGGATCACGCTTTGCCCCGGCTTAACACCAGTGGCCCCGATGCCCCCTGCCCGTTTTACTTAAAATGAAATCCAGTTTCGTTAGCATGGCCCACAAAGGCTCCATTTCCTCAACAGCATTCTGTTGTCAGAGGCTGCAAGCACTGGCTGTCTCAGGACTCTGCCTTGCGCTGTTTCTCTGACTCTAGGACCACTCTCCCTGCACCTCCTGGCCCCCAAACCCCTGCTCTTTGTAAGAGTGACAAGTCTTGTCCTAGAGTCTCAGCTTAAATGCTACTTCCTCAGATCTTTCCTCACCACTGCATTCCCTCTGGCTGCACCCTGCATGTTTTCTTCTAGCACGGTAACAATCTGGAATCATTTGTTTACTTGTGTGTGTCTGCCCCGCCCCTCACCAAGACCACCAGCTCCCAGCAGACAGTGGTGATGGCTGCTTATCCACTAATGTTATCCCAGGGCCTGGCATAGAGCCTGGCACATAGTAGATGTTCAGTAAATACAAATTGGTGAAATCATATCAATGGCCCGTAAGCTTGATCATCAACATAAAATGCCATTTCTAGGCTTGTTACTTGAAGAACCCTTTCGCAGCTGAGGTGGTCTTCGTATGTGTATACAGTGATCGAGAATTGGATGGGACCCGGCCTTTTGTACGGACCTTGGTCTCTATTCGCACATTTTTTTCTTTCCCGGGTCATCCATAATGTTACAACTTAACAAAGATCATCTTAGAGAAAGCAGCAGCCTTGGATACTCAAGTGATTCGGTTTTGGTTTAAAAGGAAGCTAGGAGCTAATGCATTTTGCAGATATGAATAGAGAACAATTTTCTCCATTTAAAAGAAAAAAAAAGATAGGTAACACTTTGTGTGGGTTCCCAGAGTGCCAGAAACTCCCAAAAGGGCTTCTCTGCAAATATTTGGGGTTTGGTGCTCATAAACAACACAGGTTTTCCTGAAAATTGATACGCACAGCAAGAACGCACCGTAGCTTGCAAAGTGGAAACGTGCTCGCCAGGCTTGGGCGAAGTGTGGAGTTAGTGTTTTTGGCCCAGCGGCAGAACCGCGGGCGGAGGCATGCCAGTTCCTGCAGACCGGTTATTAACACGACTGGCTGCAGGGACCGTGAGCCCCGCCGTGCGCTTCATCACTGCTGCCGTTTCATCAGCTGCAGGATGATTGACTCTTAGATGCCCGAGCCACAGACCGTGGCCCGGGTGAGTCTACTTCTAGCTGCTTCTCCCAGGGGGAGGTCCAGCGGTCAGAAGTATCCAAATGGCAAGGTTGGTCAGGAGAGGAGATTGGCGATGGGTTTTTCGCAGGTAATTCTGCCAAGTTTGGACCTGTGGTTGTGTGTCCTTCGTGTGCCAGGCCCTGGACTCAGACCCGTGGCAGGCGTGGCGGCTGAGGCTGCTGTCCGAATTCCCTCGTGCCCGCTCCATCCTACCCAAGCCCGGTAATGGGGCGCGGGCAGGCCGTGCCTTCGATCACAAGGGAATCTATAGCTATCATCTTGGTTTTGGGTGACAGGGACCCAATTCAGACCGGCTGACACAGTAAAGGGATTTACTTGCTCACATTGAGAGAGGACATCAGGGCTAAAACCTGGCCCCAGAAGTGGTTGGCTTCAAAGGTTTGGTTTCTCTTTTTCCCCCCCGCATCACCACTGAATGTCACCCTTCCTCCCTCACATCCCAGCAGTGCGTTCTCCTGTGCTGGCTTCCTCCTTGAGTTCTGCATGCTGCAGTTTCCGGGAGCTGGCCTACAGTCGCTAGCCTAACAACCCCAGTAAATAGAGCTTTTCTTCCCAGAAGTTCTAGCAAAATCTCTGAATCGATTCCCATTGGTCCAACTTGGGTCACGTGTCCACCTCACCTGACCATCCAGAGCTGGGGGAGGGGTGTACAGTCAGCACCATGGGAACAGGGAAGGAGCGGCTTCCCCGAGGGAAACTTGGAGTACAGTCATCAGAAGAAGGGGGTACTGGGTCCCAGGGAGGCAAACACGGAAGTGCCCACATCACTAACCAAGTTAAGTGGAGATGGAGAGAGCCAGTGAGTTCTGGCCGGCTTCCTTAGAGGGGTGTGCAGGAGTCTGCGTTCTGCTTTGGCTCTTTTATTTATTGTTTGTTTAATTTATTTTTTTTTAATGTTTATTTTTGAGAGAGAGACAGAGCATGAGCAGGGAGGGGCAGAGAGAGGGAGACCCAGAATCCGAAGCAGGCTCCAGGCTCCAAGCTGTCAGCACAGAGCCCGACGCGGGGCTCGAACCCACGAGCTGTGAGATCCTGACCTGAGCCGAAGTGGGATGTTTAACCGACTGGGCCACCCAGGCGCCCCCGCTTTGGCTCTTTCCAATGACCCTCCAGCACAGCAACGTCTGGCTCACCTCGGGGATCCCTCCAGGCCATCATTTGTGTGCGCTGAGAGTCAGCCTTGTGTTCCCCATCCTCTCCTCTAACCTCCTTTGTGCAGCTCATCCCATCGGATCACAGGCAGAGTTCAGACCTTGAGCCCCGCCTTTGACTACCAGTCTCTTCTGAAATGTGGGTCTGGGTCTCTGCCCCTGGCGTCTGGCACAGCAGCCGCGCAGATCTCGTACTCTTTCTGCGAGAGCATCCTCCACCCGGCAGGCCAGAGTTTGATGGGTTGAGAGGTGGATCCGAGGGTCAGGAGCCAGGGCGGTGACACTGTGGAGGCCCCTGCCTGTGGTTCCCTTGTCCTCAGATAAGTATAAACCTTTGCCCACCCTCGCCCCGCTCCCTAGGGGGGCCTGCCCCTGCTGCACCACATCTCTGTGCTCACCTCTCTTTGTCTGCCCTCCAGCCAGACTCGGGTTCTGTTGGTTCCCTCCAGACCTCTATTTTCTCCATTCCTGGATGCCGCCCTTGGCAGGGAGACCCCCCCCCGGGGCGCCTCTCCCCTCTTCCCCCTTTTTCTAGTGAGTTCTTGCTCATCCAAGTCTCAGCTCAAAGGGCTCTTCCCTGGGGAAGCCTTACCTGACACCTCCTTCCAACCTGGCTAGCTTTGTCACAGTGTACCTCCTGTGCGACTCCCCATGTTCTTTGTGTGTGTGTGTGTGTCGGGGGGCGGGGAGTGTATATGACCATCTGGCTTTTATTCATGTCAGTCTTTCTCACTAGGCTATAACTGCCACGAGGGTGGGGACATCACAGTTTTACTTACCATTATCTGTAGGGTCACAGTGCCTAGCACAGAGTGGGCGCTTAGTAAATGTTTGTTGAGTGAATGGGTGACTGGGCACTGGGGAGCCACTGAGGGATGTGACATGTGAGAAGATGTCTTGCCCGAATTCCTCCACGCTCCACCCTCTCTGAAGCCCACATCTTCTGACTCCCATCGTCCCGCTTTCCCGCCTCTGCCCAGCAGTGGGGCTCTCTGAGTAGCAGGAGAGGGAAGGTGACAATTATCACAGGGGATGAAGGGTTGTCTGCAGACCAGGTCATAAATTACATAGCAACACTGACAGCTTTGATGTTGGCCCTGACAGTTGTGATCACCCCTTCCTTCTAGCAGGTCTTAGGCACGTGTGTTTCTTTTAGTCAGGGAAGGCCTTTCCTGCTGGTAACTCGAGGTCATTCCATTTCACCTCGGGGTGTCCCATCTATCTGGTTTGGGTCTTGGATCGCTCTTGGATTGAACGCCATGATCTTATTTGGGGATAAAGCAACTGATAGAAACTGGAAGGAGCACGTGTAATCTTAGAGGGCTCTGGCTCCCCCTTGCCAGGAGTTCAAATGAAAGTTCAGATGAGTTTGACCGGTACACAGAGGGCAGTCTTCACAGGAAGCCATAAGCAGGGCAGGTGGCCAGTCCTGGAGAGGAGCCAGGGGACCTGGGTCCTTCTGTGGTCCCCAGACTGATGGGGAGATCCTCCAGGTAAATCCTTCTACCTCTCTGTCAGAAGTGTTCCATACAGTTGGACATCTTTCAGTCATAAGCTGTGGAACAGAAAGAAAAGCCCACAGCTGGGGCTGGCTTCAGGCACTGTTGGATCCAGGGACACCATTAAGGTTGTCTGACTTGCTCCCTTCATCTTAGTGTGATTTATACGTAACCGTTAATAAGAGACTCTCCTGACGCCTCCTTGCTATGTGACCTTGGGCAAGCCACTAGCCCCTGTGAGCCTCAGTTTCCTCCTGCAGTGAGGATTCAATGAGCCAGTCCATGAAAGCAGTTAGCACAGTGCCCAGCACATAGTAGGTCTTCTTGGTTCTGCGCCCCTTTTCTGCTGGCTTCAAAATCCACAGACAGGCTTTATTCCTGTTGGACCCTAGTGATTCGGGGCTCAGAGCCTCCTGGCTTCTTGTGTATCGTAAAGAGAGTGTCCCTTTCCCAAAGGTAGTCAGTGATACGGGTGTGGGTCTCAGGCTCACTGGCAACAGGCCCGTGCTACTGGCCAGAAAGGGGTCCTCCTGGTGGCAGGAGCTCATGGAGACCCTCAAAGGAGAGGCCAGAGGAGCCAGCAGCCTATCTGCCAGGTTGGGCAAGGATGGAGTGGGCACCAGGCTAGGGGTGGCATGTTATTCCCAGGGGAAGACTGAGTAAAGAGCCTTGCTAACCCTTGTTTTGTGAAGGGGGATGCCAACAGAGAAGGTGAGAGTTAATGTGTATTGACCACATACAACATGCTCCTCCGTGCCTTTGCACATGCTGTTCCCTCTGCCGGGGATGCCATGCCACCCCTGCACACTCCCATTTCAGTCCCCAAGACCCTGCTCTTCTGCAAAGCGCCCCCTGGCCATAGCAGCCACCACCACTGCCCGCCTCCAGCCCCTCTCCCCTGTCACTGCTTCTCCATTTGGGAACAAGCTCTGGGGGGTGGTAGCAGCGTGTCCTGGGAATGCAAAAGGAAATAAATCACAGTGGCTACGTCAGAATTACTTTGGTCCTTCCTCTGTCTGAGGGCTATTCGTTCACGTATTCCACAAGTATTTAAATTAAGCATCTTCTCCTTTGCCAGACATTGCTCTAGTGACTGGGGATTCAGTAGGTAGCGGAAGAGACAATAAAGTCAATAAATAACATTAATGAAGAAGTTAATTTCTGGTGGCGTATAATTTAAGAAAATCAGCGATCGGGGAGCAGGGTGGGAGGAGGGAGGCTGTGGAGTATGGCACGAAGGATGGAAAGAAGCAAAGAGGAAGAGGTCTGGGTCCGGGAACGTCCAAGTGAGGGGACAGCAGGTGAGAGACCCTTAGAGTGGCACATTCCAAGAGTGACCACCGGATGCAAGGCCGCAGTGTGGGAAAGGAGGAGGAAGGTTTGAAAAGTCAGGTCATGGAGATGGGCAGGGGCTGGGTCAGGTAAGGCGTTGAGACCACGTAAGGGGCTTAGATTTTATCCTAAGTGCTTTGGGAAGGCATTGTTGCAGCTCCTTGTCTGACCTTGGGTCCGCGATCCTCATGGAACCCTGCGCCATCAATATGGTAGCTGCTAGCCGCATGGGGCTACCCAGCACTTGAAATGTGGTTGAACAGAATTGAGACGTCCCTTGCCTGTAAGATAGGCCAGATTTCAAAGACTCTGAATGGAAAAAAAAAAAGAATATCAACTGTGTCATTAATAATTTTTCTATTGATTACATGATAAAATAATATTTTGGACGTGTTGGGTTAAGTAATGTTTATTATTAAAACGAAATTCACCTCGGGGCGTCTGGGTGGCTCAGTGGGTTAAGCATCTGACTCTTGATGTTGCCTCAGGCCATGATCTCACGTTCGTGAGTTCAAGCCCTGCGTTGGGCTCTGCACTGACCGTGCAGAGCCTGCTTGAGATTCTCCCTTTCCCTCTCTCTCTCTCTCAAAATAAATAAACTTTAAAAAATTGAATTTCATCCCTTTTGACTTGTAACGTCGTGATCAAAAATCTAAAATTATACGCATGGCCTGTGCTGTACTGTATTTCTTTTTTTTCTTGTATTTCTGTTGAACAGCTGTACCCTAGAAGCACCCTTAGCCATTGCTTCTACCTGCCTGGACTCTGATTACCTCTTGACCTGTCCGCATCCCTCTTTGAGGACTGACTGTATCTGGTCAGCGGTCCTTTTCCAGGCGTGGAGTCCTCAGGAACAGCGTTGGTGCTCTGTTTGGATCTCCTTGGCACCCATGGGTTCCCATGTGCTGAGCGCCCAGGACTGTGCCTTTCGAGGCTCCCTCTGCATTCCAGAAGTGCTCAGCGTTAACTCTCTGGGAGCAACCCTCAGCCCATGAAGGACAAGAGTTGGGGAATAAATGCTCCAGTTCCCTTGCCCCACACGCACACAGCTCTGAAGTTCTGTGGCCTTTCCCAGAAGTCTCCATGGGATCGGACATTGTTGCCCATGGTGATAACCTGCTCTTTAACGTACCCATACTGGCTCTCTTCCCTTCCTCATCTTATCTCGCCATTCATCTGCCTGGGTGCATTTTCTTTCAGTCTTCGTGTTGGGCTCTGATCATGGGGTAATCCAGCCTGAGACCTGGGGTGCCCAACACATAGGTGTTTGACAGGAGGAGAGGAATCGTCTCTCCAGCACATCACTGATGACGGCCATAGGGGGTGGGGGGTGGGTGGCAGGGGAGTGGGCTTCCTGGCTGGTCTTCTCCAGCTTCTGGACTTCTGAGCCAGAGGACAAGGGGCAAGGCTGGTTGCCAGGCCTGGGGCGTGGTGTCAGGCCGGTTCCGGGTGCCTCCGGCTGCCACACCCGGAGGGACAGTTGAATCAGCGGCTGAGTCAGTGAGGACAGAGCAGCCCAGAGAGTGCTGTCCTCCTTTGCCAGTCTGGCAGTGGGACCCAGGACGGCCTTACAGTTGCAAGGCGGGGAGGAATGTCCAACGCATGCCATGAAGTGTAGAGTATGAGAGTGACTTCTTTTTTCTCCCACTCCTGACCCCGGGCAGCTTTCCAGTTCTCCGATACCAACTGCGTGTCCCCCAACTCCGTTCAGTTCTGACGCTAGCCACCTGGGTTTAGCCCAGGCCCCACCAATTGAGGGCTCAGTCCCACGAGACTGTCCCCGCTTCAGATGCCAGCAGCAAGCCCCAGGGCGACTTCTGACTGACGGGCTGTAAATTTGGGAGTTTCCATGGCCCCTTAAGCAGGTTCTATAATTTGGTAGAATGGCTCACTGAACTTCCTTACTATTTCCAGTTTATTATAAAAGATACAACTTAGGAACAGCCAAATGGAAGAGGTGTGCATCGGGGCAGGTATTGGGGTTGGGGGGTGCACAGAGCTTCCAGGCCCTCTCGGGGCTCCCTGCCTTCACAGCCCATTGATACGTTCGCCAGCCCAGAAGCTTCCTGATCCCCATAGTGTAGGGGTTTTTAGGGAGATTTCATGACACAGGCACGATTGACTAAATCCTTGGCCATTGGCGATTGAATGGTCTCCGTGCCCTCGTCCTGGGCTGGAGATCTTTCTGGTGATCATCCTGAAGCTGTTTCGCCTCCTACCCGCGAGTCATCTCTTCAGCGTACAAAAGACGGGCAGTCTGCAGGTTGCAAGGGTGCTAGGGGCTCTGTGCCAACGACTAGAGACCGAGACCAGATGTATTTTCATGATCCCACTGTGGGCCATGGTATTAACGAGATCAGGTAAGGACACGTGTGAACACCTTGGCTGGCAAGCTGCCTGGATCGCGGCGTGGTGCCTGTTGACATGTGTATAAGAAGGAGGGAGGGCGGGAGGTGATAGATCTCGCCGTGTAGAACCGCTGGGATGTGTCTGCTCTTCAGCGGGTGTGCAGAGCACCTACTGTGTGCTCTTGTTGGAGCCTGGTTGAGCCTTCTCAGCATTAAACCCCGCAGCTTAGAAGCTCTCCCTGGCTGGCGCCTGGGTGGCGCAGTCGGTTAAGCATCCGACTTCAGCCAGGTCACGATCTCGCGGTCCGTGAGTTCGAGCCCCGCGTCGGGCTCTGGGCTGATGGCTCAGAGCCTGGAGTCTGTTTCTGATTCTGGGTCTCCCTCTCTCTCTGTCCCTCCCCCGTTCATGCTCTGTCTCTCTCTGTCCCAAAAATAAATAAATGTTGAAAAAAAATTAAAAAAAAAAAAAAAAAAAGAAGCTCTCCCTGGCTTTTAGGGCAGAGACCAACTCCTCGGCCTGCCATCCAAGGCCTGCCTTGGCGGGCCTGCCTCCCCGTCTGGCCTCAGCTGCCCGGCAGGCAGCCTCACTCTCATGCAGTGAGCTCTTTGCACCACCGCACGTCTGCTGTGCTTGTCAGGCCTTCACACACCTGTGCCTGCTGGCCCCTCTGCTGGGACACCCTTTGCCAGCCATCCCGCTAGCCAACTTCTCCAGGAGGCATCGCAGCACCACCGCCTCCAGGCAGTCCCTCCTGATTCTCTCTTTACCATTGCCCTGTTGCTTTTCCGTGTCCCCTGTGCCTGTTTCTCCTAGCGCATCAGCCATTCAACAGATACATATTGGGCACTTACCAAGTTGAAAGGACTGCACGGTCAGCTCCCTGCTGGCATCTACCAGCATTGATGAATTGCCGGATGCCGTGCTAGGCGCCCTACTTGTACAGTCTCATTCAGTCCTCACGGCCGCCCTGTGCGGTAGGCCCTGGTATGAACCCCGTTTCTCAGAAGTGGAAGGGAGGACCCAAGAGGCGAACAGAGACAGTAAATAGCGGAGCAGGATGCATAACCCAAGCAGTCAGACCCCAGGGCTCTTGTGCTTTGCTGGGAAACAATATCGTTTTTTATTGTCGTGCGTTATACTGCAATTGTCTGTTTACTCTGCCTCCCCGGATCAGTCCGGGTCCCAGCAGGAAGCAGATGGCACACTCAAAATAGGATAATTCGAGCAGAGTTTCATAAAGGACTCATTGGAGAAGTGTGGGCGGGGGGGGTAGGGAAGCCGCCAGGGATGGCGGGGCACTCCAGGCGCCTCTGAAGGGGCGGGGGGAGGGCTCTGGGAAGCGGTGGGCACAGAGGCTTGTGCAGAAGACCCTCAGCCAGCATCTGAGAGGGTGGGAGTCTGCAGAGGAGGGGAACACCGCCTCCCCGCATGTTCTGCTCCCTGCATTCCCTTCCAGAAATCCCATTGGCTAAACCCAAGTGGAGGCCGGAGGGCCAAGAGGCCCTGTGATGTGTTCAGAGCAGATCAGGCCCCTAGAGTCCAGAGGAAGACAGGGAAGGGTCGGGAGGGGGCCTGGTGGACCCGAGGGCCAGCTCGGCCCTGATCCTACATGCACCCAAGACACCTCACACAGAAGCCATGAGGCTAGGTGCTTGGCATGTGTAAATAGTGAGTGCCTGGTCTTTAGTGAAAAAGGCTGTTTCCAAACTGTCTGCCTCTCAATCATGTGTGGACCCAGGAGTTTGAGTGGGTATGTATGGGTCTGTCCACATTCTTTCTTTTTTTTTTTTTTTAATGTGTTTTAACAAGCTTATTTATTTATTGGGGCACCGGGGTGTCTCAGTCAATTAAGGGTACAACTGTTGATTTCCACGCAGGTCATGATATCACCGTTTGTGAGTTTGAGCCCCATGTCAGGCGTGGGGCCTGCTTGGGATTCTCTGTTTTTACTCTGCACCCTCAAAATACAAAAAAAAAAATTGTTTATTTTTGAGAGAAAGAGAGAGAACACATGCATAGGCAAGCACAGGGGAGGGACAGAGAGAGAGGGAGACAGAGAATCTGAAGCAGGCTCCGTGCTGTCCGCGCTGAGCCCATCACAGGGCTCGATCTCACGAACCCCAAGATCGTGACCTGAGCCGGAGCCAGGAGTTGGGCGCTTAACTGACTGAGCCACCCAGGTGCCCCTGTCCATGTTGTTTCTGAGTGTATGTGTGTGTGTATGTGTGTGTCTGTCTGTGTTATCTCTGAGGTTGGTGATGGGGAAGCAGAAGTCCTCCCACCCCAGACATCGGATTTTTTTCAGTGGCTCTCAGGAAACTTTTCACACTTCTTGCCCCATTTGAACTTGGATATGCGAGTGGAAAACAAGAATTTTTTTTTTTTTTAATTGAAGAAGCCAGTGAAGGCCACGCTGATCTCACACAGGCTGCGCAGTCACAGACGCTGAGAGACGTGGGCCCGGGCGGTCAGCCTTCGCCTGGATTCCTGCGGCAAGGGCGAGGAGGAGCCGGCCCGGTATGAGTCCGCTGAGACTGGCTGTGTGGACCGTGGGAGGCGCTGGCACCCAGGGCACAGTGCCCGGCCACGTTTCCACACCTCGTGGCCAGGAGGCCCCCCTCCATGCTTCCACGTTGAACCCTCTGAAGAAGAGCTCCCGGCCAGAGAGAGGGCGAGAACAACCTGAGTTGCTGCAGGATGTGCATCTGGGGGCCCACACTTGCTGGGCACAAGGACCCAAAAGGGAATGTGAATCCAAATGGATCAGAATTCTTCACCCCCACCCCCCACGTTTCTATTTGCTGTGTGAATGTTTGTGTCTCTGAAGAGGAAGGAGGAGGGGGTGTATGCCCCCCCCCAAAGGACATCAGATCAAGAGGAAATTCATGTCGTCCCCTTTGTTTCTCAGACACCTCTGCAGGGGTGAGGCTGTACGCACCTGATGGTGAAAGCCAGTACTGGCTTTGAAGTCCCACAGACCTGCCTGTTAGGACACGGGCCAAGTATTTGACTTCTCTGCACCTCAGTTTCCTCGTCTATAAAACGGGGATCATCTGACATCACGGGATTGTGTAAGAATTGAGGGAGATATAATGGAGGCAGAGCTCTGAGTCATGGTGGGTGGGTAGTAATGGGCCTTCCCATCCTTTTCCCTCTGTCTTGTTGGTAGAACCATTAGCTGGCTCTTTCTGTTACACTTTTCAAAATCCTCTCCAGCGACACCAGAAAGAGGTGAGGTCTTGCTTGCTTGCTTCTGTTACTTGCCTTCCTCCTCCTCCTCGGCTTCCCCTCTGCCACCCCAGCTATAACCAGAGCCCGCGGGGCCTCTCTCCTCAGCTTCTCTAGGACCCCTGGCCATGGTCCAGGGAGTGTGCATAGGGCTTAAGGACCACAGCATCCAAGGGTTTAGAACCCTGAGGCTGAATGCTAGTCAGTAACCATAAACCATCCTTGACATTGCCTAGGTCCTTTCTGTCTGTTGATCCTCAGGTATCTACCAGGGAAGGTCTGTAGCTGAGAGGAGGTAGGGGCAGTAAAAATGTAAGCAGGGGAGGTAAGGCAGCCAGTCTTGGGTTCAAGGAGGCTAAGGTCCCAAAGCTGACTCTGCTTAGGGGACAGATCCTTGAGGGAGGCCTCGGATAATTCTTTGCAGCAGAAGCCTCTTGTACATTTTGCCTTGAAGGTAGTCCCAGATGCCGTGCAGATGGGGCTGTGAACAGTTATGCCTGTCTTCTTAAGGGATAAATCTCTGTGGCTCTGTTACCCTCTTAGTATGAACAGAAGCCAAGATGCCTTTGGCTTCTGCTGTTTTCCAGGGCTGGGTGGGGTGGGGGTGGGGGCGGTTGGTGGGCACCTCCCCTGGAAGCCGTCCACCGTGGCTCGGATGAGGATTCAGACTCAGGTCGGCTTGACTTTAACATCTGTGCTGGTCCCCCAGCAAGAACCAGGCGACACTGAAGCTGATCCGTTGAGTTGGATAAAACCTGCCCTTTATTAAAGTCAGCAGATACGTGTGGTTGTTAAAAAACAATTATGCTGAAATAACATCGCCACAACGGACCAGAAGCTTGACCCAAACTAGAGCCTTTTGCATTCTGAAGAGCAGACTGCATTAAGTGGGACCGTGATTCCCAAACTTGGCAGTCTTGGGGGCGGTAATAGGGAGGCCCTGCGGTTTGAACACAAGGACGCAACTACTGCCCAGACCAAATCCATCCGGGATCCATGGCGCACCTGTGTCTCTTCTGACGGGTGGTTTCCAACCATGGTGTGGGTGAAAGAGAAGTGGTCCTGGAGTCAGAACTGGATTCAAGCACATAGGCAAATGCTTAGTAGCTACCTGCTGGTGGGTAGGTTTCATAACCTCCATACAGCGATGTTCTCTTTACCGGGTTGGGTTGAGGATGACGTGAGAAATATTTGAAAGCCCTGCGGCACTTGCCTGCTCCGTTAAAAGTGTAAACATATTCATTTCCTTCCTACTTACACTGTCAAGCTTCTCCTCACTTGTGTTGGTTGATGTTGTCCTATTATGAATGTACATGCATGGCTTCCTGATCATGGGACCATTTTCTGGCCAGAGACTTGGCCCCTTTTAGGATCAGAGAATGTGAAAGACAGCCTGAGCCAGGGGTGTGTGTGTGTGTGTGTGTGTGTGTGTGTGTGTGTGCGTGCACCTGCTCACGCATGTATTTATGTATGTATTTATATTCCATCATATTCCTCAGAGAATAGGGCAAATTATAAAATATATGAACCAATGGAAGGATATATTCATAAAATGCGTACAATTCAGGACCGTAGGTAGGCTGGAGTATGAAGGCCAAGAATGGAAGTGTAGTTGTGTATGTACCGCAGGATCCTAGAGAGTTGTTACTTTGAAACCGCACACTTCTTCCTGAGCCTTTATACATGCATGTACTTTATATATGCTGTAACATTATTCTGTGAACATTATTATATGTGTCCTTTGATGAACATATCCATGCATTTCTGTTGGTATATACCTAGGAGAGAAATTTCTGGCTCATATTATTCTTTGATTTTAATTGGCATCATCAGAGCAAATAATAATACCTTTTTCGCGGAAAAAAAACAAAGATTCACACCTGAAGTAAAATGTCAGTTCTTTGGATTGAATGAACATTTACGGGATACACACGTTGTATTCTCACATATATTAGCTTATTTAATATTCACAACAGCCTCTGAAGGCACTGTCATTAGCCCCATTGTAAGGATGAGGGAAGTTGAATCTTTTTTCCCCGTACCATACATGTAAATGGTAGTGTCTGGACTTGATTCTAGGTCTTTTTTTTTAAATGTATTTATTTTATTAGAAAGAGAGAGAGAGAGAGAGAGAGAGAGAAAGAAAATCTTAAGCAGACTCTGTGCTCAGTGTGGAACCCAATGCGGGACTCGCCTCCATGACCCTGGGATCATGACCTGAGCTGAAATCAAGAGTTAGGGGCACCTGGGTGGCTCAGTCGGTTAAGCATCTGACTTTGGCTCAGGTCGTGATCTCATGATTTGTGAGTTTGAGCCCCGCGTCGAGCGCCATGCTGACAGCTCAGAGCCTGGAGCCTGCTTCAGATTCTGTCTCCATCTCTCTGCCCCTCCCCTGCTCGCACTCTTTCTCCCTCTCTCTCTCTCAAATATAAAATAAAACATTAAAAAAATTTTAATTTTAAAAAGAGTTGGACACTCAACTGATGGAGCCTCCCAGGCACCCCACGATTCCAGGTCCTTTGCTCCTAATCTGTGCTTGGCCATTGCTGCTTTCCTTAACAAATTTGCGTTTTCTGCAAAGCCTTTGAGCACCAAATATTTTTTTTTTATTTTGTGTTATTTTTGCTGGTCTGATTGAGAACCCTTCTAAAAGACCTGCGTCTGGCATGGTGCCTAGAATACAGCATCACTTCTCAAAACTCCTCACGATTACAAAGGTTCATCATTTTGAATATCACTTTTTATTGAGGCTGGCGTCAGGTGAGCAGAATGGTTTGCCCTCATTAGCAAGCACATGATGTAGACTTTCTTTTTTGTGGGGGTGTTAGCAAATTTCTACAGTTGTGGGTCTTTTCTCCCCCTTCTTTGTTGCCCCTTCTCACTATCCCCAGCATAACCGCTCTGTTCAGTTTGCTGAAAACCTAAAACCCAGCCCACCAGACTTGTAGAATTGGGTAAACAATAGGAGAAAACAAGGTCCAAGTGGGAGCTAACGGGGTGTTCCTGTGATTGTCATGCATGAGTTTTGGTGCATGAGTTTTTGTAGACATGAATTTGGCTCCCTGGTTATCCATGTGGTTTGCTCCCTGATTCCTGTGTTCTGGATTGTGTGTGTGTGTGTGTGTGTGTGTGTGTGTGTGTCTGTCCATCCACATGCATATACCCTTTCCTCTTAGAAAAGGAAAAAGTAGGCAGCTCCTGGATGGCTCAGTCGGTTAAGCATCCGACTTCGGCTCAGGTCATGATCTCAAGGCTTGTGAGTTCGAGCCCCACGTCAGGCTCTGTGCTGACAGCTCAGAGCCTGGAGCCTGCTTTGGATTCTGTGTCTCCCTCTCTCTCTCTTCCTCCCCCTCTCTCAAAAATCAATAAATGTTAAAGAAAAAAAGAAGAAGAAGAAAGAAAAGGAAAAAGTAGGGTAAAATATTCCACCCAGGTCTGGAGAAAGAACTAATAAGTTTTAATCTGAATTCTCAGTCTTCTCACTTATTTGCAGATATACACAGACACACTGCCTATAACACAAAATAACAAAATAAAAGTAGAATTTTTTTACCCTCGTAAAGAATATTCGAGTTACAGCTCTAGCTATCCACAGTGTGTACAAAAGCAGATAGATTAAGCTGCTGAAAAAAACAGTGTGGAAAAATGTCTCCTTCCTTCAAATGTATCATCCTCACTTATGTCATTGCAGCTTGAATTCTTAAGAACCCTAATGAGAAAGAAGGACAAACCAAAGAAAACCCATTCTTGACCCAACAATACTATACCAACCTGCTGCTGGGTTATAAATAATATGTCGACTAGTAAATATCAAATCTGTCTTATGTAAACAAATAAACCAACAACAAAAATGTGATCCCGTGTCCACTGTGAAAGGCCACCACCATTTATCTTTCTGGCAGGCAAAATAATCCTGGAATTTTAAATGCTTACTCTGGAAAGATTGAGCGGAACGTTGATTTGAAAGCAAAGAAGTCTTTGAGCTCTATCATCTTACTGCCTATTTGGAATCTGTCCTGTCTCTTCTCTCTTAACCAAATTGTGCAAAGGTTATGTAAATAAATTTCCTTCTTCAGAAATCCATCCTGTGGGAGCCTCTTGGCTCCTCTGTGGCTATATTTTCTGAAGCAATTCCTGAGATGAAACGTAGGCTCTTAGGATATGTAAAACCTGTACTCAGTAAATTGAGATCTGTCTTTTCAGTGATTCTATAACTTCATAAAGGAGGCCATGGTGGCTGTCTTCAGAATAATTCAATAGAACCTCTATGCCTCTGAATATGGAATCTAAAAGAGGGCAAGGTGGGGAAAATGGCTCTAGTAGGATACTTCTAATTTGGCCACTTCTAAGATGAGCTATTTTTTATATTGTTAGTTGGCTCAGCATGTTCACAGGCTCATTGTTTAAGTCAAGACTAGATCCCAGCTGCATATAAACAAAAATCCAAATAACATTAGCAGTTAGGGTTTTTTTTCCTTCTTTCTCTCAGACCAGAGAGGTCTAGAGATAGTCCAAAGCCAGATGGTGCCTGTATGGTTATCAGGGATCCAAGCTGTTTTCCATCTCTGGTTGTGCCATCCTTCATTTACCTCATGTTCCAAAATAGTTGCTGGGGCGTCAGCCATCACATCCTCACTACAGGCAGCAGGATGGAGGAAGAGGGGAGGAGCACTAGCCGAATTCCTCCACTAGCCGAATTGACTCTTTTTAAGGTACTTTCCCGGAAGTCCTACATAGCACTTCAGTGCCCATCTCACTGGCTAGACTTAGGCACACAGCCATACCAACTGTCCTAAATCGAATGGGGCTCTGTTACTGAAGACAGGGAGACCAAATAGAGGGGACACGCGTAACCAGTAGTCCTTGCCACGTCCAAGCCATGCCAATGGCAAGGTACTGTTTGTGCGAAGAGCATGGCGTAATACCGAGGGCTTGAACTTTGAGATCAGATGGACTTGTATTTGAATCTTAGTTCCTGTGCTCACTAGTTGCAAAGCCACTTCTCTGAGCCTCAATTTTCTATCCGCTGAACAGGAGGAGAGTAACAGCTCCGTTGTAGAGTTTGCTGTGAGCTTTGAACAAAATCATGGCTGTAAATTGTCTTGTACATAGGAGATACTGAATGGTAGCCATTATAGCTGTTACTCTTTTTCTTAATTTTTTTTTTTTTTATGTGAGTATCGTTGACACACAATGCTATACTAGATTCAGGTCTACAACAACAGTGACCCAACTTCTCTGCATACTATGCTGTGCTCACAGGTACAGCCTCCATCCGCCACCACACCATATAGTTGTTATTATTAATGGAGAATTAGATGTACCTTCCTCCTCCATCGTAAAACCTACCAGTCATTTCGATTGTGTTCACAAAGTTGTAGAACTATCAGCCCGATATAATTCTACTCCCTAAAGGGAACCCTGTATCAGTTGGCAGCCAGTCCTTCCTCCCCTCCCCCAGCCCCTGTCAGCCATGAGCTTTCTGTGTCAGTCGATTTGCGAATTCTGGACAGTTTATGTAAACTGAGTCGTAATTTGTGGCCTTTTGTGTTTTTACTAGCACAATGTGTTTTCAGGTTCCACCCGTGTTGTAGCACATATGAGTACTTTATTCCTTTTTGGTGACTGAATAATATTCTATTATATGGATATACCACATTTTATTTATCCATTCATGGACATTTGGGTTGTTTCCATTACTATGAATAATACTCCTATGAGCATTCATGTACAAGTCTTTGTATGGATGTGTTGGGTGTGTCTTCATTTCTTTTGAATAAACACATACGAGTAATGAGTAACACTGTGTTTAACTTTTGAGTAACTACTGGATTGTTTTCCAAAGCTGCTACATCATTTTACATTCCCACTAGGAATGTATGAGGTTCCAGATTCTCCACACCCTCTCCAACACTTGTTACTTTACATCTTTTTCATTATAGCCATGCTAGTCCGAGTGGTAACTCATTGTGGTTTTTGATTTGCATTACCCTAATAACTCATAATATGGAACATCTCTTCATGTTCTTGGATCTTTTTTGGAGAAATGTCTATTCAAGCGCTTTGCCTATTTCAAAAATTAGTCACTTGTCTTTTTATTGTTGAATTGTAAGAGGTGACATCTTTTGGATACTAGACCCGTAGCAGATACATGATTTGCAAGTATTTTCTCCCATTTGGCTATGTGTATCCTCTAACTTACTCTTTTATAACTATCCTCTGAGGTGGATATTGTTACTCCCATTTTATAGACAGGAAACTGAGGCTCTGAGGCAGTGAATCACTTGTCCAAGGCAACACATCTTCTAACTCTGAAGATGGTACTGGAATCCAGGAAGAGATTAGTCAGGACTCCTCTAGTTTTATTGGGAGAAAGCCATCTCAGACCAGCTTCTGTTAAAACGGAAGTGTAGTTGCTTACATCCCTGGGAACTTCGAGGGCTGAACTGGCATCAGGCATGGTATAGATTAGGCAGGTCTGGTGATTCAAATGATGTCATCAGGACTCTCTCTCGCGCTCGCTCTCTCTCTCTCTCTCTCTCTCTCTCTCTGTCCTTCCCTCCCTCCATCTCTTGCTGTCCTTTGGCTAGCCTCATTCTTGAGCAAGCTCTCTCTTGTGTGGCAAAGATGGTCACAAGTAGCAGAAGGCTTACTAAGTCCTTTGAGCTAGAGCTCCTCGAGAAAAGGTAGGTCGCTCTTTACCCCAGCACCCGTATCAGCCCATCATAAAGCTCCCTGATTGGCCTTGCTGGAGTTGATTGCCGATTGGTGGGAACGCCCGTTAGTGCTGCTTTCAGGAGTCTGGCATACTCTGATTGGACAGCCGGGGCCCCGCCCTCTGGTTGAGCACGCGGAGACCTGTGATTGACAATCTCTGGAGAATCACGTGGAGCCAGGGAGGGGGTGGTTCCTAAAAGAAGGGGCTATGTAGGGCAGACGGAGAATACAGCCGATGTCCTACAGGGTCTGTCTGAACTGTTAAATTCAGGATGCTGAAATTAGTTGGGGGTAAATGAAAGTTAATTCCCAAAGGCAGATACGAAGGAAAAAATCAGTTTGCTCATAAAATAAAAATGAAAGACACTGAAAAGAATCATCTTCAGATCCAATCAACAGTGCGTTCTCCGCTGTCCCCTTAAACATAGCAATTTTATAAAGTAGTTTGTATGAGAACCTCTAAATCTCTACGGCCAGAGCAGTGAGACAAATGTTTCAAAAAATAGAAAGTAAAATAAAAAGCAGGGAACAGAAGCTAGATGTGTCTGTCAGAAGGTTTGCTAGCAATTGCAGAGGTTTTTTGTTTTTTTTGTGTGTGTGTTTTTTTTAATTAGAGCCCCTAGTGTGATGTGGAATGTTCACATTTGAGAAGGATGTTAACCAAATAGCATATGCTAAGAAGAAAGCTCTGCGGTGGGTGGGCAATTTTCCTTTTTCAAATAGAGCGATGCCCTACATTTGACATAATTAGGAAAAAATTCTGTTATAATACAGCTCATTGTCATGCGGGTTTACATTCCTTGCAGGTGAAATCGTACTTTTGAAAACCAACGACTGGATACTGTGATAGATTCCCATAATATAGGATGCCTCTAACAGGGGCCCCCAACCCAGAACTGATGACCTCCAGAGTGTTCTTGGCTTTGTAAGGGGATCTTGAGGGAGAGGCCGGAGGCCTAAGCCTCGTGCTGTTTGTGGTAGGTTGTAACCCCAAACAAAAAGGGATTCATCACATCAGAGGACGTTATTGTCCTAAGAGCTGAGAACTTCTGCCCCAGGCTCCTAGTTTTAACTACAAGGAAAAGGAGGCCAAAGGAAGTGGAATGATCTGGAAAAGGAGCTGGCCACCCTGGCATTCTGTGTTCCTTCTCAGTGCCAAAGTCATACATAGCTGTCATTCATCAACGTTTTCTTCTTGAGGATGATTGGCAGCTTTAAAAAGAGTCCATAGAAATAGGTCTAACCAGGGGCGCCTGGGTGGCTCAGTCAGTTAAGTGTCCCAGCTCGGCTCAGGTCTGATCTCACCGTTCGTGGGTTCAAGCCCCGCGTCAGGCTCTGTGCTCGGAGCCTGGAGCCTGCTTCGGATCCTGTGTCTCCCTCTCTCTCTACCCTTCCCCCGCTTGCACTCTGTCTCTCAAAAATTAATAAACGTTAAAAAAAATTTTTTTTTTTAAATAGGTCTGACTGGGCTTTGGGCAAATCAGAGAGATAGCCATACATGAAATGATGTTTTTGAACTTTATATTCATAGGTCACATATTTGAAATACATATTTATTTCTGTTGGAATTCTTTGAACATTTCATCAGTTGCACTGAAAACTTGTGCCTGGGCCTTAGTACGAGGACAGGGGCTGTCTTGTCTATCTTCCTGGCTCCCAGAGTCTAGCATAGGAACTGCTTAGGATACAAGTAATGATTTTTGTAGCTAACATTTATTGATCATTTTCTATATGCCAGGCACTGTGCTAAGCATCTCGAATGGATTCTCTCAGTTGGACCTCCCAACAACCTTAGGAGAGAAAGATCTTCTCATGATCCTCCTTTTTAAAAAAAAAAAAATTTTTTTAATGTTTATTTACTTTTGAGACAGAGACAGAGTGTGAGTGGGGGAGGGGCAGAGAGAAAGGGAGACACAGAATCCAAAGCAGGCTCCAGGCTCTGAGCTGACAGCACAGAGCCCAACGTGGGGCTCCAACCCAGGAACCGTGAGATCATGACCTGAGCTGAAGTCAGACACTTAATGACTGAGCCACCCAGGTGCCCCTGATCCTCCTTTCAAAGGTAAAGAAATTGACATTAAGTGATTTGCCTCAGGCTAACAGTCCCTGTGACGTGGCAGAGCTGGGACTTGAACTCCGGAAATCTGAATCCATGTCACTTACTGTTGACCATCGGAAAGGCTATAGTTCTGTTTAGTAACTGTGGGATAGAACTGAACTGATGGGCTCCAACAGAATATCTCTGCATCCATTGGGGAATGTCTTCAGGGACTCAGGACACGATGGTGTCATCTCTGAAAATGCCCAAGGGGGAAAGGATGTGTCAATCAGAGCAGAAATTGATTTGGTCAAAGCAGAAGTTTCATCTACGCTCCGCAGGGTCTGCAGGGCTGCTGGAGGAGAGGGTTGTTTAAAACAAAAAAACAAAAAAACACCACTCCCCAGTGTTGTCACAAAACATCCCTCTCCTCATTTCTCATGACTTCTTAACCTCTTATAAAGGGGCTCTTGAGGAAGGGAGGATAGGATGGGAGGAGGTAGAAGGTCCCTCCAGTGATCCTGATTGCCCATGAGCTCCCCAGTTTACCTGGCTTTGGAGAGAAGAAAGAGACAAGAAAATAAAAACAGAAGGAGTACCACTCTGGTCCCACCATGCACTCACAATCTTCTTGCTCAGAATTAGGGGTATCAGTTAACTGATCTCGTGCTAGATTTTATACAGTTACAGTGTTGAAATAGTAGGTGAACGTCTATACCCATTCCTTGACACTGTGATGCAGAGGCCAGCAGAATCTGTTCTTACACGGGGGCTTCATCTATTTTTCCAAAGACACGGTCTTTAAACCCTTCTTTGAAATGTAACTGGAAAAGGGGGAGGAGTAGGGAATGCCTTGGGAACCAAGATACCTGGGATCTGGCCCTGGTTCCCCACAAATCTTCCAGGGAACTGGCTCTGATAGTTTGTGATGAGGTTCAGTGATGTGGGCGACTCCGAGAACCAGTATTCCTCTTTCCAGTTCTCCTCTCCCGATTCCTCTGACACCCTTTCTCCTGTAAATTCTCATTCGTTCATTCATTCATTCATTCATTTATTCTTTTCTTCATCTATTCAATGAGTATCTCTCAAGCATCTGGGGCTCTGGGACTGTATCAATGAATGGAAAACCTTCTGCTCTCAAGGAGCTCACGGTCTAGTTGGAGAAATACAAATATTTGAAAGGTGGTGCCATGGAAAAGGGTCGTAAGAGAGGCAAGTTCTCAGCCTTGAGAGAGCACAGAAGTGGACATGAGTGTGATGAAGTCTAAACAGAAAACAAAACACATTCGTCAAAAGAGAGAAAGAACGAAAGAAAGGAAAGGAAAGGAAAGGAAAGGAAAGGAAGGAAGGAAGGAAGGAAGGAAGGAAGGAAAGAAAGAAAGAAAGAAAGAAAGAAAGAAAGAAAGAAAGAAAGAAAGAAAGAAAGAAACCTGGATGTTCTGTAAGTTCTTCTTATTTTTCAGTCTCATGTTTCTTATTCAGAAATAAACTAAGAGTTAAAAATCTCTGACTCCGGTAGACCACAAGTTTTTAGGAACCCCATATAACAATACAATTTTTCTCCACTGGAGGTTGTTTTGCTCGCATTAGAAATGATGTAGTCCAGGGGAGCCTGGGTGGCTCAGGTCGGTTAAGCATCTGACTTTGGCTCAGGTAATAATCTCTCGGTTTGTGAGTTCGAGCCATGCATCAGGCTCTGTGCTGACAACTCAGAGCCTGGAGCCTGCTTTGGATTCTGTGTCTCTCTCACTCTGTGCCCCTCCCCTGCTCATGCTCTCTCTCTCTAAGGAAGGAAGGGAGGGAGGGAGGGAGGAAGGAAGGAGGGAAAGAAAGAAAGAAAGAAAGAAAGAAAGAAAGAAAGAAAGAAAGAAAGAAAGAAAGAGAAAGAAATGATGTAGTCCGTAAAAGGGAGCTAGTTCAATCCCAGACACATTTATTGGGGGCCCCAGGGGACCTGTACCGGGCAGTGCCTTCTGTGGGGGGGAAGTCTGCAGGGTTTATGTTTCCATTGGCTGTGAACAGTAGTTCTCCACTGATTGACCCTCGACCTTGAGCAGCTTGTGTCCATGGGGGAGTTCTCTCAGCAGAAAGCATGGTAGCTCACTAGGCTACACGGGAGATTGCAGGAGACGGTGCTCGTAAAATGCCAAGCCTGGGCCTCCAGGAACCTCAGGGATGTAGGTGATGACACAGAGAAGGATAGATTCAGTCTCCCAGCGCCCTCAGGGATTGACAGGCTGAGAATTTTGTAGTGCAAGAAAGTCCGTAGGAAGATCTGAGTTCTGAGCTGAGCCCTGCCACTTGTCACTGGGGAGATGCTCAGTGTCTCCACGTGTAGCAAGTCTGAAGTCCCTGTGCACAGAGCCAGCATCCATCCCCCGTTGCTTATCCAGAGTGAGAAAGGCTATATTGCAGACATCCACTGGAAGATTAGCCTCAGCTGCAGAAATGGACAAGGGGAGTGCCCTCCAGACCAACTCAAAGCTTGCGTTTGAGTTGGTTTGTGATGAGTTCCCCAGGAAAAAGAAAGATAACCACGTATGGGAGAGAAAATTATCCTGGGGCTGTGGACCCACGTTCTTGGATGAGCTTGTGATGCAAGGTGGCCAATTACATGGACTGTGAAGTCAGACTGGTCAGTCTTGCTCCCCCACTTGCCAAGGTGACCTCAGGCTTCCCCCTTGTATAAAATGGGGGAGAATACAAGTACCTGCTTTATATGGTCGCTGCTGTTTGGCGAGGTCACGCCTGCAATGACTCAGAATAGTGCAGGGCATATAATAAGCACAGCCATTGTTAGTGGATACTATTATCGTTTCACAGGACAGACAGAAATATATTCCCGGGTTCATTTAGTTGATACTTGTACCGTGAGTCTTCAGGTTCCAGCGCTCTGCCTGATTTTCTTCTCTCCATCAGAAGGAACAGTCAGGAAACAGGGAGGTAGAGAGAGTAGATTTTGTCTCCACATAAACCATGTTCTTTCTCCTCTTGACTTTCTGAGAACGCTCAAGTGGTTTACTTGGAGTATTTAAATTAAGTACATTTGGGACTAGAATAGGCTTTTTATTTTTTTCATTGCATGAAATTGCATGAATGCACTTGGGAAGCACTCATACAAGACACATGACAAAAGCAGTCTTTATTTAGCTTAGGGAGAATACGGCAACATGAGCCTAGCAGTAAAACACATGAAATGCATCCCTCCTTCCATGTGCCCCCCTCCCCTCATTCCACAGTGCTTTCCTCTCTTCTGGCACTTCATTAAGATGATAGAAAACGAATTCATAAGTTATCAGGTAAAATAAGGAAATAAGAATCCGTTCTCGGTTGCCTGGACTGGGAAAAATAACAGTAGCGCTATGCGAGCTACAGTCAAGAGACTGACTTTGCAGGCTGTGGCAAAAGCATTGCATTCAGTATGCCAGGCTCAGGAATATTAACTTGCAGTGAGATTTCGTTTGTGTCAGTTTCCATTATAATACTCCCACGTCAGGGCTGTTATATGAATGAATTCAGATGCTGCATACGTAACCACTGGTACAGTGCCTGGCCCAGGATAGGAGTTCAGAAAGTGCTAGTCTATACCTCGGTAGCCATAACTTTCTCTCCAGTAAATCTGGGATAATTATACTTACTTTATAAAGTTGTCATGAAGTTTAAAGGTAGGACACGTGGGCCCAAACTTCTAATTCAGTTCACTTAGCAAAGTGTCTGGTACATAGCAAGTCTCCATTTCTTTTTTATTTTGGGGGGAAGGAATGTCAGAATTTATATCTCCAGATAAGGTTTTCAATATTCCCGTATGATCCGAAAAGTATTGTCTGCTATATTATCTAAGATAAGCACTGTCTGTTCATGAGCACTTTATGTGGCTTAGCTCACTGAATCCTCAGAGCACTAAAACATGGGTATTATCCCTGCCTCCCATCTTTCAGATGTGAAAACTGAGACCCAGAAAATTGAATTACTTCAATAAGTTCTTGTAGCTGCTACGTGGCAGAGATATGAGTCCACGTCTTTCTCAGCTAGAACTCATGCTCCTGCAAAATAAATGCCCTGTTCTATCCTCTAGAAGTTGCCTTGCTTAGAATGTCCTTCTTTACAGGAACTATGTTCCATGAAAATGAAGCTTTTATTTTATGGCCCTAACTCATTTCTGATCCTGATTAGTATTCATTCTATTGGACTCTAGATCCTGTCTGTTTACTTCCAAAGTCCAAAACCATCACTAATGGATGTGACTTCACAAAGGACACTTACAAGAATAAGCTAGGTCTCTGAAGATGATTCTCAAATCTGAGATCTCATACTTTGGAATTGCTATGTGGCTTTCCCCCCACCTCCTTTTTCCTCCTCCAGGTGACTGACTAATTTAGAGATCTGAGTCCCGGAATGAAAAGAGATGTATTTTTAGTCATACTTCACATAAAAAGGGAGTTCAAAGGGAACTAACATTGGTTGATTATTCACTATGTGTCAACCACTTTATCCACATTCTCTCATTTTATTTCACCTAACAACCTGTAGTGTAGTTTTATTATTGCACTAATTTTGCATTTGAGAAGACGAGGCTGATAACCAACAGAATAGAGATTCCAGCCTTGGTCCACGTAACACAGAGCATATTCTCTTCCTACACTATTGCTCCTGTCCCATGAAGGCATTGGAAGCCTTTGATGAATGCTGTAAATTCCATCCCGTCGGGTTGGGATGTTGACTGGCACTCTCGATCAGAGCACTAACAGCTCTTCTTAGTTTCTGACGCTCAGGGAGCACCCAAACTCCCCACCCCTACTCTCCCTTCCCTGGTATGTTGTTGGCCATCTTGCACATATACCCCCTTGGTTGTTAGTTGGTAGGCCGGAGTGAAGCCTGTACTTGGAAATAGAAGTCTGCCAGTTCCCTGATGACATTGGGGGCGATAATGCCATCGCTGTCCATGAAGATAGGCCACAGCTCTTCTTATTGCGTCTTTGCAAGGAGACAGAAAGCATGCTGCAAGGACCACTGTCTTACCCCAGTCAGCAGGGCTCAGAGTAAGAAACTGCATGAGGAGTGTGAACACGCCCTGATGGGGATGATGATAACGACAAAGACAAGTGCTTTACACAAAGCCAGGCATGCGTGAGTATACATATGCGTGTGTGTGTTTCCTGGCTCTCAAACAGGATGATGTGTATTTCCGAGCAGCTCCACACAAAGAAATCCAGCGTTTTAAGTTTTGCTTACATCAGACCCTTTTTGCTTTCAGATCTCCAGGAATGGTTTTCAAGGTATTCGAGAAAATGAGAGGTGCAGATGGCCTGCACTGGGCCACGGTTTCAAATTTAAAGAGGATTATGGCCCATGAACCCCAGAAATGGTGGGTAGAGGTGTGAACCTTTGAAATTCTAATTGCAGACCAGTCTGAGGAGGTATATACTTACCGGGGCACAATATCTCATTGTTCACTATTCCTTTCCTGGCCAGAGGAGATGGGGAGGAGGAGCCGTATAACATAATCTGCAAGTAAAGCTGAGACAACTGACGGTAGCATTTTGAGCTCTCCTGTGAATTCAGTCACGAAAGAAATCCCTGGCTGTTTACCATTGCAGCTAGCTTAGCTTCTTGTAATAAACTTGATTCGTTCCATTGTCAGGCCAAGGGTATACACAGACTCAGCTCCAGCTGGGAGGGATCTCTGTGATCATTGTGGCACCCTCACCCTTTATTTTACAAGTGATGGCACTAAGGCCCAAGGTGACAGTATCAGTTATTAGGAGAGAAAGCTCAGGAATCCAGGGCTCTGGCAACTGAGGCAATTATTGACCGACTCTCGGTCTTTTAATAACAGCTCGTGTTTATCAAGCGTTTGTATACATCACACATTTAGAATGGAAGGAGCAACCCAGCCCAGAGGAAGCGACAGGCATTAGGTCACTTGCAATACAGAGGAGAATAGAATCAATACAAAGTCAAAGTCAAAACTGACTTCCAGCCTCGAGGAAGACCTTCTTGGAGTGAATGGAAATCTTAGTGTTGGGTTTTCTACTCAACTGGTCTGTGGGGTAGCAGAGGTTTGTAAAGTTTATTTATTTATTTTGAGAGAGACAGAGACAGTGCAAGTGGGGAAGGGGCAGAGAGAGAGGGAGAGCGACAGTCCCAGGCAGGCTCCGCATTGTCAGCACAGAGCCTGACACGGGGCTCGAACTCACGAAACTGTGAGATCATGACCTGAGCCAAAACTAAGCTTCGGATGCTTAACGGATTCCCACCCAGGTGCCCTCTCATTTATTATTATTTAACAGCCTCATGGAGTAAAAATTGGTTCATCTTCATGTGAGGCAACTAAAGGCCTAGATCCCATAGCCAACAGGGTATCTCTGGAACTCAGCCTCTCTTCTCTTTCCTTTTCTGCCCAAGATGTCACCACGTCACAGAGGCCTTCTCTCATCATTCCTTATACCCTGGTGCCTCCATCACTTTATTTTATGTGCACTCCACTCCTATCACATATTTGTTGGTTGTCTGTTTGCCTACCAGAAGGTAAGCTCATGAGAGCAGGGACACTGTCATTATGGAATCTCCAGGACATGTAGTAGGCCATTAGTAACTATTTGCTGACAGTGGGGTGATGCCCTGGCATATGACACTAGGCTACTTCTCTGTGCCAGGACCAATGCTAGATAAGGTATCTGCCTTGGGCACGCCATTGTAGTTGTGGGTAAGGACCAGGGACTACTTAACCATACAAGATGGCAGAAACCCAATCTTAGGGGAGGCCACAGGGCCAACCTTCCGCCCTAAGGGGGCGCATTTGGAGATGACTTTCTAAGGCTGCTCCTGTTGAGTCCAATTACAGGAACCGATCCGTGGGAAGCTTCCCAAGGGCCTGGCTTCCTTCTTTTTTTTTTAAACCAATTTTATCCGCAATCAGTGGTGAGAAATTAAATGGATTCTTTGGCCTAAGTAGATTGAGCTAGTTAAAATAGCCATCTGCCGGGACCAGGGAATGAGCAATCTGTTGGTGCTTTCTCCGCTGAAATTTGGCATCTGCTGAGCGTTGTACGCCATTTGAACCTCCGGAAATGCCTTTTGCACTCCTGACCCTCATGTGTCCTGCGGGTTAAAAAAAAAAAAACAACTATAGTGCAAATGGAAGATTATAAAATTGTACAAAAGCAAAAATCCTTTCATTTGTCTTAGCATTTCAGCAACCCAAGCAAACCGCACAGAACTCGCCTTCCAACGGCGGGGAGCACCCTGCACGGAGACCTTGGGCGGGAGCCCAGCGAGAGCGCGGCTGCAAGCCGGGGCGCCGGGCGGCTCCTCGCTTCGGGCCGACCCTGCGCCCGCACCCTTGTCGCTCGGCCTGCGGCCCTCGCAGCAGGGGGCGGCTCTCGCGGCCTCGCTTCCTGCACCCACTCGGGACTAAAAAAGAACGCGCGCAACTTTTTTTGGTCCCTCTTCTCGCAGAACGCTGGCGTAACGAGCTTGCTGAAGTAACCGCTCCGGGGGCGGCGCCGGGAAGCTGGCTTCCGGGGCTCCGCAAGCCCCGCGGCCCCCCACCCTGGCGCCCGCATCGGAACGCGGCCCGGGAGGCGGCGCGCCGGCGGGGGCGGGGACGGAGGCGGAGACGGCGCGCGGGTGGAGGCGGGGCGCGGGCGGCCGGGGGCGGGGCGGGGGGGCGGTGGCGCGTGCGCAGAGCACTTCCTTGTTTGTCCCCGTGACTGTAGCGGGAGCGCCGCCTGCCCGCCGCCAGCCCGCCCGCCCGCCCGCGGGAGTGTGCGCTCAGTCAGTCCGTGTCCTCGCCGCCGCCTGTCAGAGCGTCTCAGGAGGCAGCGCCGGCCGGCCCGAGCCCCCTCGTAGCGCCGCGCCCCCTCCCCCGCCGCCGGCATGAGCACAGGGAGGCGGGTCCCAGAGAGCCCTCAGCCTCGCGCGCGGCTCGGAGTTTGAAGGGCCCCGCGCCGAGCGCCGCCGCCGCCCGCTCCGCCCGCTCTTTCTCCCGCCGCCGCCGGGCACGGGAGCCGCGCCAGGCCGGGCGCCGGGTGGCGGGCTGCGCGGGGCGTTCATGAGCCGCCGGGCGGCCCGCGGCCCCGGGAGCCTGCGCCGTGACTCACTCCCCGCCCCCGCTTGTGTCTCGCCCCCCCGGCAGGATGCCGGACCAGATCTCCGTCTCCGAGTTCATCGCCGAGACCACCGAGGACTACAACTCGCCCACCACGTCCAGCTTCACCACGCGGCTGCACAACTGCAGGAACACCGTCACGCTGCTGGAGGAGGTAGGTCGAGGCCGGCGCGCCCCACCGGGGACCCCGGCCCGCCGGCCGGGAAGCCTCGCTGGCCCCGCTCGCAGTCGGATCGGTTTGATTTCTGAGCAGGGAGGAAGGGGATGTTGGGGGCCGGGGCAGCCGCCACACCCCCTCCGGACCCCCCCCCCACCCCCACTCCAGGTGAAGAGGAGAGTTAAAGATGTGCAGCCCCCTGCCCCATTTTTCGGGGCGCCCACCCCTCGGGGCTGAAGATGGGAGGGGGCTGGAGGTGGGGAGAGGACTGAGCGAGCTCCTGACACCTCTAGAAAAAAGAAGAGGGAAGTCCTCTCCCTGTCTTGGATCCTTCATGGGTGCCATACAGTCTGCTAGGCGCTTTCCGCATCCTTCTGACCCTGTCGTAACCCGCGAAGTGGGTGGTGTCAGGCAAGAGGGCAGAGGGAGGCCAAGCAACGTGGCCAAGGTCACCAGCAAGGGACTGGGAGATGGTCAGTGGATGCCCCTGTCCAGGGCACGGCTCAGCCAGGCAGGCTTAGCTGCACAGGCAAGGGCCGGTGGAAAAACCCCAAAGGAATGAGGGGAAACTCAGGCTGAGATTGCCTCCACCCCAGGATTCCAACCCATTCAATCTCCTAAACCCTGGGTGGAAAGAGAGATCTGTGCAGACAGGTCCCCACTGGGCTCCCTTCACCCGAGGGTTTGGTTTTGCCAAGGCTGCTGCGCCAGCAGGACTTGCCCGCAGGGCACTCATAAGCTGCGAAGGGAGACCTGAGGCTGCCGGGAAGAGCTGGCCAGAACGGGAGAAAGGGGGGCCCCGAGACTGCAGAAGAACAGCTCAGCTTATCTAGACCCTCCAGGGAGGCATTGTGGGTGTCCTGGGCAGGGCCAAGGACAGAGCCATTTCCCTTAAAATTGAAGTGAATGAGTGATAGGGCACAGTGGGTAGGTAGGGAGGAACCCGCAAGCCCAAGAGCCGCAGAAGCCTCTGAACCTCAATAAAAATAGGGCATTTGTCCTGGAACTCTGCACCATCTGCAAGTGCCATAAAGCACCACTCCCCTCCAACCAGCCAAGCCTATTTCAACAGGAAAAGACAGCATTGGGGGAACCTAGGAAGGCAGATCGTTTTCCTGGGGTGGATTATCTTGTGGTTGGTTTATTTGAGGTTTGGGGAACTCTCTGATATAAGCTTACCACAGCCAGCCCTTCTGTCATATTTAGAAGCTTGGGCTAATGTGGGCAAACTGCCCTTGTACAGGCTTTGCTACTTTGAAAAGGTTTGCTACTTTGAAAAGGCCAGGTTAAGTTCAGAACTGGCGCTCTGAAGCACAAGGTCCTAAATTTTAGAAGGAAAGAGATTTCTTTCCGTGCTGGGTCCTCTCGTGCCTGCCTGGTGCAGTGAGTTAGTCTGAACGTTTGATGCCAGTCAAGGATGCTTCTAGAGTTCTCTGTGAAGTGAATGTTGGGTCATTGAACTGAATTTCGAAATTTATTGGGAGAAATAATACCACCTACCTAAGTTTGTTTGAAAGCTAGACAGAGGTAAATGGATTTTACTTTTTTTTTTTTTTTTGGCTTTGTGACTTGTCAGCAGTCTGTTGCACTAGCCTGACGTTTAGTGTCTGGGAATAAACGGAGTTGCAGGGCATTCAACCCCATGATGGGTCTGTCCTTCATTTAATTGTGATAAATTGGAACATGCTGATACAGGGGCATTTTGCATCCTTTATGCCTTTTGAAGGATGGGACATCGATCAGACTGAGTGGTTATTTTCCTTCTAGATAAATTTTTCAGTGTCTTCTAATAGAGCAGTGAGTTATTTTAAGTTTCCATTTCTGCACATTCAGATAGCGTTACTGTATTCTGTTTGTGTGGGGTGTGATAAGGGAAGTAGTTGACAATGCTGTTTGGGGGGGGGTGTACCCATGTATGTTGCAGCAATAGGAGAGGATAGGGTTAATGTGAATTATATGCAGCTGCTCTTGATGTTAGTGTGAGGTAAGGTAACTACGTTTAAAAGTGAATACAACAAACACTTTTTTTTTTTTTTTTTTTTTTAACGAATACTGTTCTGCAAGGTCAGGTAGAAAAATAGATCTAATCATAATACAAATGCGGTCACCATGCATTTCAGAAGGAATCCGAATCAGGCTAGAAGTTCAAAAGTGTCATGTGAGAGTACGCTGGTAATACCCACGTTCTCCAAAATATGACAGTAAATGTTTCAGTCAGAATGCCACAATCGTTTTGTAATTCTTTTGCCGAACTTCACTATGGTGCCGGTCAGGAAGTCATTGCCCCCATCTGCGTCTTTTAACTCTTGAATCACATGTCATGAAGTGGGACTCGTGAGGAACTGCCGTTTGCATAAATGTGAAATATACCTGGTGTTAGTTTCTTACTGATAAGCAGCACAGTTGAATTTTTATTTTTTCCCCTAAGTTTGCATATCAGGAAGGGGCACATTATTGCAAATGTCTTTAAAGGATCAGAATTCAGTTCTTAAAAAATATGGGGCATAAGGCTATTACTCTGAAAATGTAAGAGAAAGTTTTGGGGGCAAACCACAAAATCTTGTTGACGTATGCTTCAAAGTGAGATAGTTGGAAACTTTAAGAGTGCTGTTTGTGTTCCTTTGTGGTTATTCTTAGGAATAGGACTTTTGGGTACTTTTTTGGTGATGTGGAAACTTAGGAATAGAATTCATTTGGGCAGTTTGGAATTCTTTTTTAAAAATGTCGTTCTAGTTCTTAAATGCCTTCCTGTTTATTTACAATTTTTTTTTTTTGCTCTTTAGGTTTCTAATCAACCTACAGAAGTCTCAACTAAAAAACTATAGCTCCCTAAGCTTGGAACCCTAAATTAACCCACATTCCCCCTTTTGGTATGTCCTGTTGGCAAAGCCTGTGCTGGGCTTTACAGATATTGGTGCTTTTATTTAAATCTCTCTGTGATGAGCCCTCTAGGAAATGGGTCAGAAATGCGTAGTGAAAAGAGGCGAAGAGTTTGCTCCCTCACCTTTGGGGGGCAAAGGGTCCCACTTGACCGTGGGAGTTAACGGAACACAATGCGTGTCTGCCTTTGGGAGGCAGGCATGGATTAGCTGCCCGGGTTTCATCCTGATGTCTGAGTGTTTTCCAGGCAAAAAGACAGTGTTTTGCTTATTCAGCAGAGCACAGTGACGTGTGCCATTTTACTCGTGACCATTTGGAAATTATGAGTAAATTACTAGGAGAAGACAGTTTTGCTGAGAAAGGAAGGGAAGCCGGCATTCCAGGACCACTGTGGGGGGAGACAGTAAGAGACGCTCTCCATTTAAAGGCTTAGACTGGTCAATACTTAGTGCTTGGTGAAAGGGAGATTCGACATGATAAATGAAGGTCCTCTTGGTTATTTAATATTGGGGCAGCACTTTATCTTTTGTGATGATGGAGGGGACATGTTCTGCCCATTTATTGAACTTTTCGGCCTCATTTGAGTTTTATGGAAGAGGGACACTTGTGTCCCATTTTACAGAGAAGAAAATTAAGGCCTAGAGAGATGAAGTGATTTGTCCCCAAGGTCAAATGGCTAGTAAGTAAATAGAGTTAGGAAATCCTTAAACAATTATGACATAAGATAGATGTTCTAAATATCTGCAAAGATATAGTTCATTGGCTTTGTAGAGAATGTACGAGGCTTCACTTTCATTGTACCTTCTGATTTTGATCTTCTGAAACTGAGGTGCCTAAGTTCCTAAGTGGCTTAGTTTTTTTTCCTGTTCACATTCCAGGGAGTTCTTAATAGTAATACTTAAATACATTACTTTTTTTTTTTTCCCCTGTGCTTTTAGAGACTTGGGTATGGTTTTTCAGATTCAGATGTGGTAACTTATTTGGGCGTAGTCTGGGAACAGCATTCACTCAAAGCATTTCTGGGGAGCACAAATCATTTTGCTCAGTCTAGCTGAGATATTGGAGTTGTCTGGATTGTGTTATGGAGAAACTAATGGTCTTTGAGAAAGAGGTAAATAAGGTTGTCATTCTTAATCGAGTAGGAGGGGGCAGTTCACGGGTGGGGGAAATGATATAGGATGTTCACCCCAGCAATGCAAGCTGAATCACTCAAAGTACCATCCATTCAGTACACAGGTTGTCCGGTGCCCAGCAGTGTGTTAGGCCCTAGGGATACTAAGGTGATCATCCCTGCCCTCATGAAGTGCATAGTCTAAAAGTTTTCTTATGGGGCCTGACAAATGTGGGTCTTGCACTAGAAGTTAGCTTGTTTTAACACACGAGATGTGTTTAGTTCTTTCTGAAGCCACAGAAATGTTTGAAGAAATGAGTGAAGGTGTGGAACGTAGATCCATTATCCAAGCTTCTTCCATAGTGACTATAGTTACCAGTTATTAGCGTTCCTACTACGTGGGAACCCCATGCATACTATTACTTAATGCTTACATGTGCCCTGCTGTTATCATTGACCCCATCTTCCAACAGTGACTCTTTTGCCCAAGGGCACACACACAGTAAGTAGTGGATTTGGGCACAAATCCTGCTTCTGTAGCACCCCCTCGCGTGCTAGTCAGATGTCATCTGTGTGTGTTTCTTTGCTCTCCAGGAAACTTTTGGTTTTTTATCCATGTTCATTTGGGCATCATCTACTTTGTGGATGACGAGAGGTCATTAGTCTTTGATAAATGCTTTTAGGTCCTCCAGTGTTATCCGTGGGGTCTCACACATAGGGCCTCTGTGGCCAGGCCTTGAAGTCTGACCTTATTCATCAGCTCCAAGTGCTAGAATGAAGTTGCTTTACTTCTCGTAAATTTTGAAAGCCGATAAACTTAGCATCAAGTGTTAGTTTATACAGCAGCTGCTAAAGTTGGTTGTGGTCTTTTTTTTTTTTTTTAATGTTTATTTATTCTTGAGACAGAGACAGAGCATGAGCAGGGGAGGAGCAGAGAGAGAGGGAGACACAGAATCTGAGGCAGGCTCCAGGCTCTGAGCTGTCAGCACAGAGCCCGATGCGGGGCTTGAACTCATAAGCTGTGAGATCATGACCTGAGCCGAAGTTGGACGCTTAACCAACTGAGCCACCCAGGTGTCCAAGTTGGTTGTGGTCTTTTTTTTTTTTTTATTTTTTTTTTTCAACTTTTATTTATTTTTGGGACAGAGAGAGACAGAGCATGAACGGGGGAGGGGCAGAGAGAGAGGGAGACACAGAATCGGAAACAGGCTCCAGGCTCTGAGCCATCAGCCCAGAGCCTGACGCGGGGCTCGAACTCACGGACCGCGAGATCGTGACCTGGCTGAAGTCGGACGCTTAACCGACTGCGCCACCCAGGCGCCCCGGTTGTGGTCTTAAAGAAAGGTAAATCTCAGGCAGAGTTTAGATAAAATCAGGGTTGGTCCTGTGCATTGATTGAGGTTAAAAAAATATATATATGTGTATGTATATAATATATATTTGTACGATTTATATAAATATTATACATACATATATAATATGTATAATACATATATTATATGCTTTTTTTTTTTTTCTGATCTCTTGAGGATAAAACCACAAAAACTGAGTTAATCTTCTCTTGATGTTGCTATCTTACACAAAATTCCGGGCTCGGTGGTCCAGCCTTCTGATCCTGTTCAGGGGTACTGAGGGTGAGTTTTCTTTGGACATAAGCAGCAAAGGTCAGTGAGCAAGGAATACATTTATTTTCTTGCAGAAGCCAAGAGAGCCCAAAACTTGCTTTATGTACCAGAACTCGTGCTTTTTCTAAAATAAGGCTCAAACTGTTAGCCACGTGTTCCAAACTAATGCTGTTTGCCTTTCATGTACATCTTTAGAGTTTAAACACATTTTCCATGTGTACGGTCTACTAAAACCCCTTTGTGGTAGCATCCTTATCATTCTTTTACATGTGAGTAAAGTAAGGCTCAGTGAGGTAAGTTACCTGACCAAAGTGACACTTGTAGTAGTTGATAGACTTGGGCTCCGAATGCAGGATCACTGCCTTTGTTTCTTCTGTACTTCACTGTCTTTTGTGCCTCTTGTTTGATGGTTGGTTTGTTTTGTTTTTTGTCTTTCAGAGCCCATAAAAAAGACATCTACCGATTTTTATTCCCACTTGATAGCTAGTGCCAGAGATCAAGGGTTTGGGGTAGAGAAGAAAAAAGGGAAAGACCGTTCCTTTTCTCTGTTCTTCAAAGATCTCTTGTTGGATCTCTCTGGAAATCTCTGCCATTTGTAGGTAGAGATGGGGCTACCCGTAGCACCCCCCTGACTCAGCAGAAGTGGAAAGGACCCGGAGGCTTCCAGCTCCCCCTGGAATACTTGGTCTGGATCTGTTGACCACTTTGTCTTTGCCTGCAAGCAGCCCAGAGCTCCGGCCAAAGACCCGCTGCCCTTGGTTGGGGTTGCTGTAGGAGTCTGGCCGCCTGCCCCTGGCTTCTTGGTCATCGTAGCCCTGCCTGTTTGCTGGGTGCTGCGAAACACTAGACATCAGAGCGTCATGGAGCTTGGAGCAAGTCCAGTCTGGGACTTCCCAGCCTAGGACCCTGATCTCTGAGGGGCCCAGGAAAGTGGTGAAGGGAAGTCTAATAATCACTTGGCAGTTTTTCAGAAAAATTAATAGATGCCTTAATAACGTGGTTCAGCCTACCTCTTGTGCCAACTGTCTTTTTTTTTTTTTTTTTTTAATTTTTCCATCTTAACCACTTTTTTTAAGTTCATTTATTTAGATGGGGGAGGGAGGGTCAGAGAGAGGGAGACAGAGAATCCCAAGCAGGCTCTGTGTTGTCAGTGCTGAGCTTGACACGGGTCTCAAACCCACGGACCCTAAGATCATGACCTGAGCAGAAATCAAGAGTCAGATCTTCAAATGACTAAGCCACCTGGGCGCCCCAACTATCTTTGATTTGGGCTGAAATGTATCAGTTCAGTGGTGTGGTACTGATTATCTTCTGCTGACCAGTGCTTGGATTGCTTGTTAGAGATTCCTAATATTGCGAAGCAAAATATGATCTCATTTCTGTGATTGGTTTGCTAGAAGAACCTTCGAGTTTTGTAACCCCATTGGAGAAAGCTCGCGAGGGATGAGGACCCACTTAGGCCTAGTTTAGTCCCGCTGTGGAGACTGAAGCCTAAAATGGGAAGAAATTGAGCAGAGATTTGAATTCAGATCTCCCACCTTCCAGCCTGGGCCCTTTGCAGTGTGCTTTCCAAAAGGGCTATGGAAGCTGTTTGTGCATGGTGGTGGCTGTGTCTCTAGACCTTGCTTCCAGGTCAGAGGAGTGGAGAGTAAACCTGAATTTAGAAACCTGGTCTTGCTAGCCAGTCTGCTGGTGTAAATTTTGGTCTCACAAGATACACTGTAAGGCTACAGCAGCCCTCCCTGATGCTGGGTTAAGCAACTTTCATCAGAAGCTTTTTGGTCCTGGATGTTCCAGCATTATCCAGACTTTTGTCTTTATGTCTGTGAGTCAGGGGAGCCGCCAGAGAGGTGGTTTCCATTTATGTAACCTAGTCATTTGGTGACTAGAGCCAGACCTTGGCCTTAGCCATTCCCACATGAGTAAGTGATGCAGTGGAGACCACTTTGCGTCTGAGCCTCCGTTTCCTCATTTGATGAATAAATGGCGTTGTTTTGAGTGTTCAAGGACAAGTCACTCCTTACGTGACTGCATTACTGGTAATATATGGCCTGATGGATGTCAGGGTCTGACCATTTAGTCAGTCTTCTGTAGGGCAGGGAGGAAGGAGGTGAGAGGCATATCTTGCTAGGGAGGTGGGCAGAGTTCTCTCCACTCTGCACCAGTGGCATCCCTTGGGTTCCCTTACCTGGGTTCCTTGCAGCCCTGTTCTCTTATAGTCCATGTCCAGCAGGCTCCTGAACCTTACAGTGTCTTAGTTTCCTCCTGGGGAACAGTACCTACCTCTCAGTGAGTCTGTGCATGTAAAGTGCTCAGAACAGGGCCTGCCATGATAGGTGCTCTAGAAATAATTGTTCTTACTGTCCTCCTGCTGTTGCTGGTTATTATTGTTGGATTAGACCCTTGAATGTGTACCTGAGAGGACAAGATGTGGTCGACCAATTTCAGGAGGGTGGGCGAAGAGGTCAGACGGCAGGGCCAGCCGTGTGCCTTCTGGGACCTGGGTGGTGGAAGTGTAGATGAGGCCAGAAGGAGGACTGGGGCAGCACCAGCACTGTGACTGTTGGGGATCATGGTCAAAGCCAGTTTGACCTGAAACAGACTGACAGCTCAGTTTTCCTCTGTCCTCTGCTCTTGGTGGTGCTTGTCTGAAGGGAACCACTGACCAGTGCTGCCTTCTCTGACCCAGGCCCACCCCGTGGGCTCTGCTGGTGCAGGCACCCCATCTGTGCTCCCTTTGTCACTGCTGGTTCTATCCCCCCCCCCCCCACACACACACCGTGTCCCTCCATTGGTGCATCTAAGCGATGACCGTGCTGCCCCCTTTGATTTGGGCTGGGACTCTGGGGTAATGAGCCACTTTCTCTGTTATACAGTAAAGCAAGTATTTGATTTTGGTCATTTGTGGGGAGGTGCTGGGGGAAGCATTTATGCCTTGGCCCTGGTGGCAGCTCTGTTGTGTGCTTTACTGATTACAGCCCGAAGCACGGAGACCACAAAGAATTCTATTTTGGTTTGGAGGCAGGCGCCTTAAAGGGAAAAGGACTTAGCCTCAAATTTACATTTCTGTGTGTCTCATCACTTCTTTTCAGTGTCAGTAAAATGAGTTTTAATTATTTGTGGGGCAGGGGTTTGGTCAGTCCTGGGCACTTGACCCCACTTGGTCTTCATGGAATCTGAGAGTTCCAGTAGGCTCTTCCAGCTCAGAGCACATTCTGAGCAATGCTGTGTCGTGATGCTGTTTGTGGTCACTTACGTAAGAACTGAATTTTAATGCTGGGGCTATGGTGTAATTTTCCCCAGAGAACTGGAATATATGTCCCCTTGATAAGAGCGCCCAATGTAGCCACCCAGAAACTGGAAAAACAAAACCAGAACCTCATGCACCAGCAAGGTGAAGCCCAAAAGACGATTGCATTTTGTACCAACTAGTAAAGAAAGCAGAGGTGGCTAAGTCAAGCTAGATCGTCCCTTTCGCTGCCACATGTGCTCTGGGTGGGTAAGAGTATAAGCTCTTCCAAGCCCTTTTATTATTAATACAATCTGGATACCTTGTGTTTCCATAGCATTGTGCTCAGGGGCGAGGGCAAGGATGGCCGTGTCCCCAGTGCCCAGCATAGCACCTGACCTGATGACTGTATTATGAAATCAACTTGACAGAGTTGGAAAAGGGCTTTAGAGACCATCTGGTTCAATTCCTCTTTTCTGTGGATGATGAAGATAGGCTCTTTTGTTGTAAGTGACAGATTCCACCTCCCCCCAACAAAACAAAATACGGCTAGTTCAAGCAAAATGAGGATTTGCTTTAGGGCTGTTTCCTGGACATGAGGGGCAAGAATGGTAGGCAGTGTGGATATTTTCTTCGGGACAAATGGCAGAGGACAGCAGCCCTGGCCCTACCTGCTCCCTCCCTCTAGTGCCTCCCACCCCCATGTCAGCTGAGTCATCGTGCCTGATTCACGTGTCTGCGAGGAAGGATTGGATTGGCCCAGCTTGGGTCAGGACACCAACACTAGCTTTGGCTAGGTTGCTGGGGTTACCTGATGGGTGGGCCTGAGCCCTGGCCTTCCTCAAGGACCCGGTGTGATGCTGATCCTCAGAGAAGGGAAGAGGGTCTGTATACCCAGACCACACATCAAAGTCTGGACTAGGGTCCGGATCTTTTAGCCCCACGTCTTCGTCCTTTATTGGCGTGAGAGCAAAATGGGGACCACGGTACCTCACAGGGTTATGGAGAGAACCAGTGGGGAAGGTAAGGCAGCTACATGCCTGGCACCCAGTGGCACTTGGAAGATGTTTACTTCTCTGCCCTTCCCTCTGCAAGTCTCACCTCTCCTTGACCCTTCTGCAGTGTATTCATTCGGGACATTTTGAAGGGCTGTGGTTAGAGTACTGTGCTGCCTAGTTGTAGCTTTCCTGATGTGGTCAAGAAAGACCAACATTCCACCCAGGGTGTGGGCAGAGAAGAAACACCCCATTGCTGGTTAAATCCACAGTGATGACATGGGTGCTCAAAAAATAATCCTTCATAGATACCCAGGATGGATGTAAGACCGCAGGGCAGCTAGGTTCTGTTGGGGAGACTTTCTGGTTTGATTGGCCTGCTCCTGGCGTTAAGTAACAGAATTGCATAAAGGTCTGATGTGGCTGACAGCTTTCCTTCCATTAAGTGGCTTCTTCACTGACCAGTTACACACAAGATAAAATTTGAGCATCTGCATTGTTTTGAAATGTGGGGAGTCTTCCTTTAAGTTTCATTAATCTTTTTTTTTATGAAGCCCGTTTCCTTTTCTTTGTAATGTTTATTCACATTAATAGCACTTACATAAAATTAGATACTCCTTATTTCCACAAAGTGCAAATCAAAATAAGCGTTCACTGCTGGCCCAGCAGCTGCTGTTGCTTTAATAATGGTAATATTTTTCATAGCAGAGCAAGCGAACGCACTGCCTCCCAGTAAATAAAATGGTGCCAAGTCAGATAACGCCGGTACCCTCCCAAGGTGTCTGCATTTTGTGTTTAAGAGTTTGAACAAATTCAGAATCTGCGAACACTACATTTGAAGCCGCTTCTCAGTGCTCAGTGCTGTGCTGGACACCATACACGCATCACCTTGCTCCGTTTCATCCTTCCACTAACTCTGCGGGCGTGGGTGCTGTTGCCCCATTTTACAGTTGATGAGCTGAGCTTAGAAAGGAGTCAGCCCAATCCAGGCTCTTTCTGCCTCCAACGCATCCTTAAGAAAAATGCTTTCTGTTGTGAATGGAATGCTAATGAGCTAGAACCGTCAGGAAATAGGTGTCAGCTGAAGCAGGAAATATTTAGGTTAGAGTTGAGTAAGAACTTCCTGACATGGTAAATACCAACTGGATGGCCACGGAAATAGAATTTTTTCCCGGAAACTGATTTTAGGACAGTCTCGTCGTTGATTGGCTAATGAACTAAATTTTGTACTTCGGTTCATACATGTTTTTACTTTTAGTACATTGTAAGTACCTTGGGGCCAGGGATCCCCTCCCCCCCCCTTTTTTAACTTAGTTGGCACTCAGAAATTTGACTAAAGTAAGATTATATTAAAACCATTCAATTTATAATAGTTGAGGGCAGATCTGGTGAAGATTTTCCAAATACTGCTGCCTACCTCTGTACTTTAGTTGTATGCCTGCTGATTGCATAGAGCAATTGGAAAAACCCTCCATTACCAGATTTCCTGAAGGTTGTGCCACGTATTTATGGCACATCTGGATGCTGAGCCGAATTCGTGGTCTGTCATTTTGGTGTCTGCAACCTTCAGTCTTTCACTGGGTTAGTGATTTCAGTAAGAGATTGCTCTCACTTTCCGAGTCTCAGCTCTATACTGGGTACCTTACGTGCATTCTTTTTAACCTTCATGTTGTCCAACTAGTGCATGATGGAGCAAGGAGACAAACCTAAGTCTGTAGGTCTCTATAGCTCTCACCTTCTCTTTGCCAGCCAACCTCACTTTGTTGTGATTCAGCTGCGAAGTGCGAGGGAATGGCATTGGGTCAGGTTGGCATTTACTTTCTTCGTGGAAACAAACACACACAAACAAGACCCGCTTCTGCTAGTGGAAAAGGAAAGCATTTTCCACTCCGTATTTGTTTCCTTTGAGTGGGAGGTGTTTAAATTTAGGTAATTTATATCCCTCCTAGGGGGCAGCCAATTCATGATGTGGTATCAGAGGGATTAATGAGAGAATTGGTATTTTCAAAAAGAGTTGACCTCTCTGATTTTTCTTTATGAGTGGCAAGTAGTGAATCATGATTTAATGAGCAATTGTGCTTTGGGTTTACTCTCCAGTATTTTTGTACTCTTAACGATTTTCCAAATGCTTTCTTATGTGTTGTCTCATTTCATCTACGCAACACTTTGTTAGGCAACAAAACCCCGTTTTCCTCATTTGTGACAGGTGAAAACTAAGGCTCAAAAAGTTAAAATGATTTGTCAGTGGTCACAAGACTGAAAGCATCCTGAGGCTGAGGTCAGTTACCAGCCTCATGTTTCTGAAGGAGACAGACTTACATTGTAAGAGATGTTTTGTTAAGTAATTTTTAACTTAATACCTTTTGAGTAAAAACCATATATTTTATTATTTGCATTGTTAGATTATTAGATCCCCCCTGAGTGCACACACACACGTCTTTTGTAGTTCTTTTTTTTTTCCCTTTAGTAGCTCAGTCCTTCAAGTAGATTTTTACTTTGTTTCTGTTTTAGTTTGTTTGTTTTTTACTTTTACACCTGTACAGAAGTAGGGAGGCTGGTGGGAACCTCCACATAACTGTCTTCGTAGCTGTTATCTGTTTCACCATGATCTGCTCTTGGTCAGTGTTTTCATCTCTACCCCCACCCCCGAATTGTTAAATTAGTCCTAGATACGTTTTATTTGTAAGTATCCTAAAAGATAAGGGGTAGGAGGCTGAGGGGGAGAACCACATTACCATTATTATCACATCTGCAAAAAAGATAATTTTCTCAAGATCATTAAATATTCAGTATTCATAGTGACTCCCCCCCCCCCCCCCCCGCTTTTAAATAGTTTGGTCAAATCAAGATCCAAATGAAATGTATACGTTGAAATTGGTGTATATTTAAAATTTCTTTTAATCTGTGAGTAACCCCTCTTTTTTTCCCTTGCAATGTTTTGTTACAGAAATGAGTTGTTTGTCCTGTAGAGCTTCCTGTAGTCTGGATAATGTTGATTGTATCTCTGTCGTGTCATCTAACATGTGCTACAATCTATTGTTGACATACTTCTGTTGCTAATAGTTTTATCATAGTGAAGAATAAAAGGAATGCATTCCCTTTGTAGAAAACTAGGGAAAGCATACAAGTTTATTTATTTATTTATTTATTAAAGTTTAAAAGTCACCTGTAACCTCATCACCTAGATTTGGCCGCTGCTATCATTTCAGCTATATCCAGCTAATTTTCACTGAACACGTCGTGAGCATTTTCCTGTATCATTGAAAAGTCTTCAGTAACACTTGCTAAGGCATGTCATTGTATTAATGCTGTTTCCCTCCTTCCCTTAAGTTGCCCCAAATGAGGAGTTTGTGTGTTTTAAACAGTTGGCTCAGCAGTTGCCTCAAAGAGGACCCGCTGTTGAAAAGAAAGCAGTGAATATTTGTATGTGTCTGTCGTTATCTGCACGGGTGTTGACAGAGTCCTAGAAGTACAACTGCTGGGTCAAAGCCAGGTCTGTTCGTGAGTTTCTGAAGCAGTCGTCGTGCTGCCACGTTCCCCACGGAAGGTGGTCTGTGTCACGTCACACCCTTAGGCCTGGGCAGAGTCTGTAAAAGAGCTTTTCCCCACACAGGGACAGCTTTGAGTGAGGCCTTGACCTAAGCGTTTCTCCGAAGGAGACAGTCGGGCTTGGGATGTGCTCTTGCCCTCATCTGTGTGTTGGTGTGCTAGAAGTTACCGTGAGCAGTGGAGAGAAATAGCCCGTGTGGGTGTTCGCAGGCTGTCTGCTTAGAGGAGCGGCCGACTGAGAGCCACTGCCATCTCAGTGTCATGGGGAAGGGGCAGCTCTGCCTTGCCAGCCCGCCAGCCCCTTCGTGGCGGCTTCTCTGCCCTGTCCAGCCTCTCTGCCGAAGTTCTCTCTTACCCGGAAATGAGTTCATGGGTTCGGGAATAGAGAGCCAGCATTCACCGTGGAAAGAGGGGCGCGGGTGGAAGAGCGGACTGCTCCTGACCAGGCTGCCGCCCAGCCACAGGTCTCCTGTCTCCTTTGCCACGACCACAGTTTGACTTCCCTTTACTAACCCCAGGGAACTTTGCTCCAGCTGAAAAACTTTTTTGGACTAGTAAGTATCTTTTGCAGACCTGCTGTTGCCACATCATTCACCCATGGTTGTGAGCTAATTGGGTTGTTTTCTGCATAACACTTGGCTGGGAAGTGGCGGGGGGGGGGGGCTCTTCTAGAAGTGAGGTGAACCTGCTGGGGCTCTGGGGTTAGGGCTTTGAGAGCAGCCTGAGGGAAGGAGACTCAAGAGGAGGAGAAGGTGCCAAAAGCCACGTTAACTCATCTTTTCTGAGAGCTGGCACGTGGTTTTTCCAAAGGCAGGTTGTATTTCAAGTGTCGTTGAGACGGCCCTTGGCAAGGGAGCCGCATCACTTTGTCATGTGCATTTGGTACCTTACGGGTTCCTAAGGCAGTTTTCCTGGGCTAACCTGGGAAGTCAACCATGAATGTTTTCCTGGGGTGGTGTTTTCTCAGTTCCAAAGGTTTCAGAGAGTCCCGGTCCTAAGTCTGAGGTTGCCTCTGAACGTGTGGGGCCTCTCCCTCCCTGGGGCTTGAGAGAAGTGGCTTTCAGGGGCATTTTTCTCAGCGGGATTTCAGCATAGAGTGGACTTCCTCAAGTCCAGGTCTACTCTGGTAGAATTTGCTGGGTTCCCTGCCGAGTAATTTACACGTGGTATCTTATAGAAGCTTCAGAGCATCAGGAAAGTAAACAGTATTAACTTCATCTTTTCAGTTGAGAACATTGAGCCTAGAGAGATACAGTGACTTGACCCGGGTGTGTGGTCAGTGGGGAAGCTGGAATTTGTGAAGCCCAGGGTGTTTCCACGATTGGTGTCATTGTCTCTGCCCTCTTGATACCTTTCTTCATCCTCCTGCCCGTTTGAGGCTTCTGGCTTCCTCTTAGGTCCCAGGATTCCCCCCGCCCCGTGATCACCCTGGCCGAGGACCTGCATCTTCTTTTCCAAAGTCTGCTTTTAGGTAACTCCCCTGGATGAAAACGTCAGGGCTGATTCACCTAAAGGCATTGATGTGATAAGGCGCCATAGCAGCTCCACCCTCCCAGAGCTGTTTGTACTTCTAACAGTGCGGGATGCCCTGACCCGTCAGGAGGGGGGCTTTCAGTCGCTGTTGGGAGGTAGTTTTAGGTGGTGAGCAGGGGATCCTCTCATACCCAGCAGTGTAGCTGGCTCTCTCTCCCCACATCTGAGTCTAGTGAACTGTTAGAAACAGCGCCAAGTTAAAGACTCTGCATTATTTAATCTTTGCATCAGCCTCCGGAGGTGGATTCTCAGGTCCCCGTTCTACAGATGGTAGAAACAGAGACTCGGAGAGGTGCCAGGTTCTCCACTGCTCTGCTTGCATTTCTTACCCAGGACCTCACACTGCTGCTTGGTCAAGTCTGCTTGCGGTGCCAGACGCTGTGGGCGCCTCACCCGGGCTTGCTCTTGCAAGTGTGAGTAATGGACAGGAGCCTGCCATGGTGACACTTTCATTATCTGTCTGTTCTGGGGAGCAGGGTGGCCTTCCTGGTGCCTCGTGCCTACCCAGGCGTGCTGTGGGTGGTGGGCAGGCTTTTACTCTGGAGCTGTCAGTTGAGAGCTTAGTGTCGATTTCACTTCCTGCCATAACGCATCATGTCACTTGACATGGTGACTTAGCTTGATCTGTTAGCAACCCCCCCCCCCCCACAACCATGTGACATTACTAAAGCAAATTTGGTTTTAAAAGAACCCTATTCTGAAACAGCGCCCTTCCCTGTCCCTCCCCCGCCTCCCCAAAAAAAAAAAAAAAAAAACCCCAAAACTAGTATTTTACCTAAAGCCTTCTGGAAGTGTTTCAGCATCCATTCAGGTCACTGAGCTGTCCTAAGCATTCAGGAGCCATTATAATATTATAGTAGCCACAGTTTATTAAGCTGCTCTTTGGAGGCCAGTACTGTGCTAAGTTCCATAGGTAAATCTTTCTAATTCTTAAAGCAGCTTTGCAAGAGTGTCTGCATTTTATAGGGAGGAATTAGGTGCGACCCATGACTGCCCTGATGGCACAGGTAGTCTGTGGTAGAGTTCATGTTCAGACGAGGCCTGTTGGGCCCTTACTGTCACACTACTGCCTGAGGCATTATAGCCCGCTCAAAGAAATTGAGCCTGGAATGAAAAATTCGAAATTCGTTGTTTAAAAATACGTATATGTTTTATGGGTTGAATATAAGAGTACGAATACCAAAAATATCATTTATCAGATATCTAATTTCTGCTCGTGCCCTTTCTCCCAGAAACACCATTGTATGAAGGGAGAGAGAGAGATTTGCTCCATACCCAGCATAAATTGTTACCCAGGGTGAGTTAATTTGCGTTGATTTCTGAAGCAGTAGTGGTTTCTTCCTGAGGGTCTGATGTCCTTTGACTCCCTTGTAGGATAAGTTGCTGTGTTGTTCTGTCTTCTGCCTCTGAGGGAAGACGGGGTAGCTTTTCATTTCCTGGGAAGTTTCCCCTTTGCCTCGCAGCCACTCATTTTTTCCTCAGGACTGTATGATGCTTGGAAAACAGCCCATTGTTTGGGGGTCACTCCCTTCTCCAACCATTCTGCTCAGCCTTTTCTTCATGTAGGACCCTCCGTGTTGAGATGCTGGTTCCAAAGCTGTTGTGTTACTGTTGAGGACAGGACTTTCTTTTATCTGTTTGTCAGATTCCACAGCCTGGGAGCCCATAGAATGAGCCCTATTTGAATGAATGCACACCCACACACACATACTGGAGGGACCATGAAGATTTTAGGCCAAGGTGACCCTGGCTCTGTGTGCGGAAGAATTGAGGATAAGGAGAGTCTGGGAGAAGTATTGTCTGTAGGACTGATCGGGAGGGGAGCTGGGAGGAATTTCAGGACTTGTTGAGTTTACTGGAAATCATGTAACCTAGGCACTTTAGAGCCAAAAGTAGACTTAGAGATCATGGAGGTCAACCACCTCATTTTCCAGATCATTGAGATTTCTCGTCAGCCTGGAGTTTGTAGCCGTTGCCTCCTTCAGGGCACAGAACCATACAGATCTCTTTAAGTTAGTGCTTTTATTGATTTAAACACTTACTGATCATCTTGTTGCATTTTAAGTCATTGATTTTGTTTTGTGTTTGAACCCAGAGATGGTTTTGTCAGGAAGGAAGAACAATTTTAAAAATTCTAGGAATTAATGAAATAGAACAGTTTATACCAGTGGGAGAGAATTGCCCAGTGCTGAGCCTTGTGATGATGGCCCCGCCTCCCACCTCGGCTCCTCCCTTCTCCCACTTCCCGGTCTTGGTTGTTAGGTTCCCTGTGGCCCCCTCGCTCTACTCAAGATCTCTTGTAAATTTGCCGGCTCTTAGAACTTGTTCTCTGCCAAGACCTAAATTATCTGTCCACGTCTTTTCCACAGCACAATCCTCTAACAGCTGAACGGGTTCCCAGCGTCTAACGTTTGTGCAGCACCTTACGGTTTACAAAGACTTTCTGGGTATGTTCTTTTACTTTATGAGGTAGCAATGAAGAAACAGTGGCTCAGAGAAGTTAACTTGCTTAAAAGCTCACAGAGGGGTGAGTGCTGGTTAAATAATGATTCCTGGTGAGGTGACTCTAGTGCTTCTGGCTTTTTCCTTGACAAAGACCTTATTTTTCTTTAAAAGCCTCCCTGATGAAGGGTTACTCTGTATTTGTTAAGCTTACCTAGAATTCCTTGAACTTCAGGATTCATTTCCCACACTCTCCTCTGGGGGGAGAATCCATGCTCCTTAAGTTCTTGGCTGTTGTGTCCCCTGCCCCCCTCACCGTGAGTTTGATTGTCAGGCCAGCAGCCCCAGTTCTGGACCCGGCACCCAGCAGTGAGAGCCCCAAGCAAGCAGTAGGAGCCCTAGCGGGGGGAGGTTGTCAAACAGGTCCGTGATCTGTTGGAGCTGCAGACTGGCCCGAGCAGCAGAAATGAAAGAAATTCCACACAGGTGTGTGCAGGACCAGCCAGAGTCACCGAGGGTATTGCAGACTGTTTGCTGGGGTGGCTGTGGGCACCAAAGCTATTTGGGAGTTGATGGGGTAACGGTCTTGGAGGACGGTCCCCCTCTTTATCTGCTGCACACACATCTTCTGTTGCAGCTGCTGGCTACTCTTTGTGGACCTTTCCTGTATGCAGAGTACTTTAACTGAGCAGCTCATTTCTAATCAAATGCTTGCTGTTAATCACATGCCATTCTAACTTAACTGCGTCCATTTGTTTCAACCTCACCCCCACCATATGAGGTCGGTACTGTTCAATGTCTGCCACTTACTGACTGTGCTGTTTTGGGCAAGATGCTTGATGTCTCTGTGCCTGAGCCACCTGCTGCCAACATCACCTGTGAATATGTGCTTTCTTCCCAACTGTAGCATGTGTTCTGTCCTGTTGCTTGGTGTTCTATTGCATGGGGCTGTTGTGAGGGGAAGTGAGCCGATGCAAGTGAAAGATCAGGAGCTCCTTGATAGCCTGCGCCCCCCCGCCCCCCAGTGCCTCAGTGTGTGACCCCGGGGCAAGCCACTGCACCGCTCTGAGCCTAGCTCTTTATCTGTCAAATGGGTATAAGAGACATTGAAAGGATGGTTGAGGCTGAAAGGAAATAATGGCTGTTGGGCGTCTTATGTGCTGCATTGGCACACGGTAAATGCTCAGTATAAGTGGTAGCTGTAAACCCTAGGGCCATCCCCATGGGGAAGCCGTCCTCACCCTTTTATGTGTAGATTAGATAATAGGCTCAAGGGGTCCTGTTAGCAAGGCTGGCCAGTGTCCTAACAGAGGACAGAATGTTTTGGTGAAAGGGAAAGTTTTCAGGTTGGGAGTAGAGGAAAGGTAAAAGGTTAATTCAAGAAAAAAAGGTGTTACAAAAGCTCTTTGCAAAGCTGTGGGTAAGATTCTGCTAGCCTTTAGTACTTAAATTTTCATGGGGTGGAAGGAGACTACCTACCTACTACCTCTGTGCAACCCAGCTTTTATTTCCTTTTTTTTTTTTTTTTTTTTTTAAAGACTCTGCACCCAGCATGGGCCTCAAACTCACGATCCTGAGATCAGGAGTCACATGCTCTACTGACTGAGCCAGGCAGGTGCCCCCAGCTTTTATTTCCTGATAGGAATATAGTTCTGTCTTAGTTCAAACTTCTAAAAATACCATAGACTGGGTGGCTTATAAACAAGAGAAATTTGTTTCTTGTCGTTCTGGAAGCTTGAAGCTGAAGGTCAGTGTGCCAGTATGGTCAGTCTCTTGTGAGGCCCTCACACAGTGGAAGGGACAAAGAATTTCTATGAGATCCCTTTTATATGACACTAATCCCGTTCATGAGGGTTCCATCCTCGTGACATAATTATGTCCCAAAGGCCTCACCTAACACCACCACTCTGGGAGATTAGGGTTTCAGCATACGAATTCGGGCCGGGGGGTGGGATGCAAATACTCAGTCCATTGCAATAACATTTTTGTTTTTTGGTTTTATTAATTATTGTGGATATGTTAGGATTTGATTATTTGGGGAGGACTAGCAGGCGTAATTAGCATTCAGAATTTATAATGGCGTTTCTCTTTGAAGTATATTCATTTTTGATACACTGTGGAGACATTTCTGAAAAAGTGGTATGTTGCATTATTACCTAGGAATCGGGCCAAGTGGTTGATAGAGGAAATGAACCCAAATGTCAGTTAATATAGGCGTTGCACTAATTGGTATTTTTTTTAAGAAGATTTTTTAAAGTTTATTTATTTAGAGAGTGAATACACGAGCAGGGAGAGGTGGGGAGGGAGGCGGAGAGAGTCCCAAGCAGCTCCACGCTGTCAGCACAGAGCGTGACGTGGGGCTCAAATTTATGAACCATGAGATCATGACCTGAGCCTCATTCAAGAGTCGGATGCTTAACTGGCTGAGCCACCCAGGTGCCCTTGCCAGTTGATATTTCTAGACTGTTTGCAGCATGTACCATTCATTTGGAGTTAATATGATCATTGTTGTAAGTAGGTGCTCAAACTTTATAAAATGTAATTTAGCTTGGAAAACACATGAACATCTTGTGAAATATTTTGGAATCCATTTCATCCTTTTACCAGCCTGTGTTTTTATTTTCTGTCAATTGGCCAGGCCTTTCCTTATTTGCTAATACAAGTTCTGGCGTGAGTTTGTCTGACTGCTCAGCGTTTGTCATTGCCCCTGTTACAAAGGTTCTCCAAGGATGGTCTGGGGTCTGTGGTGGTCTCAAGACCTCTCAGGGACTCTGTGGGGTCAAAACTATTTTCATAACAATACTAGGGCATTATTTATTTGCGTTTTTCATTTTATTCTGTCAGAAATGTATAGTAGAATTTTCTAGAGGCTATGTGATGTGTGGCAGTGTCATCCTGCAACAGCGAGTTAAATGTGTTTTGAGTTTGGAAAGTATCCTGTTTTAATTTCTGTTACAGCCAATATCAATAGACACAACCTACTTTAAAAGAGTGCCAAACCTCTTTGGGATCTTTTAATTTTTTAAGGATGTAAAGGGGGCTGAGACCCAAAAGTTTGAGAACCATCACCTGTTGAGCAGGCCATCTCGTGGTTCACTGGCCAGCCAGTGGAGGAGCCTTGCAGGTGTCTGCCCTGGTCTGAGATGCCCACCCTGGGCATAGAGCATCAGGGCTGTTTTCTCCCAGCAGGGAGAACACTGGACATGGCAGTCACCTTGACTTACGTGTCTTGTCTAGACACGTGTAAAGGAAAGAAAACCCAGAGGGCCTTTTATTTCTGTAAATGCAGTGGTTTCCACTTGTCTTCCTTGAGGCATGGTGTCTTTTTTGTGATAGGTGTAATTTCAGTTAGCACATAAAGAACTTGAAAACAAAGGACTAGGGTGTAGTGGAGTTGGATCCCTTCTAGCAGCTGTTTTGCAAAGGTTGTTTCCAGAATGAAAATAAATTAGCAATTGTGGAGTTAGCAATTTTCTTTGGAAACTTAGCGATACATCCATGAGATGAAATGTTGGCCGTTGCAGTTTTCTGGTGGTTTTGTTAGAGAACTTCAGAATTCCTGTATTGTGTGACTCTGTCATGGTCTGCAGGATAGAATTTCAGTAGCACCAACTGCTCTTCCAGACCTCTTCTCTTTTTTCCTCCTTCCCCTCAGTGGTTTCATCCCTTCCCCCCTTTTTTTTCTGGTGTGAAATTCTTCCTTCTTTTGACACATTAGAGGTGTAGACCACAGAGCAGTGTTAAGTATCAGCCTCCATCTGATAAGAAAAAAGAAGGGTTCCGGATCTCTACCTTGCCCTTCTGTCTCAGACAGCTTGCGATCCTTCTTGGTGAAGCCTTGGATATGCAGCCCTGTGCCCTAGGCAACCATCAGGGTACCCAGCACCCTCCATTTTTGCTGCTCATTTACAGGCCTGTCTTTGTCTAGACAAAAACTAGACTAAAATGTACAGGATAAACATGTCTTGCTGGGTTTTTATTTATACTGGTTACTCAGTGCCTATTTAAAGAGCATGTGTAGCTCACTGAATATTTGCTGAATGAATATATATAAGTCATTCAATGGCCTCTTTGTCCAGGTGGTGTCAGCCTGAGACCAGGGATCCCCCTTAGAGTGATACATTTCTTCAGCAGCTGGAACCTCAGACAAAGAGACTGCTGGTACAGGACTCCACCTCTCTGCTCTTGTTCCAAGCAATTTTGCTCTGGCCCCAGACTTGCATGCTTCACTCAGCCAGATAAGGTCCCTGCAGGTGTTGAGCTCATCCTTCTTGGTGAAGGCAGTGTAGTGATGTGTGTTGTTAATGTGATGTGCCCCATGGAGCTTTGACCATTTTACCCTGAGAAACTATCACTATATTCCTCCCAGCTACATTCAGAACTCCTCTCAAGGAGGATACTAGGATATATTCTTCTCCATCTAGTTACTGTGCACAAGTACATATTAGTGCTCTATTTACATGACTGGTCTGGTTGGCATACCCTTGTTTTGGGTTATTTCCAAGCAGTTTGAGCAGGGTGCCCATAGCAACGTGTATTTTTGTTTCTGTTTACCTGAGTTCCTTTTTACAAGTTCTCCCAGCCCATCACGGGTCATACAGACAAATGGACCATGACACATCCAGAATGAATGGATGTGCATGTATGATACCTAAGAGCATTGGCCTACATCCAGCATTCACCTTTTTCTTATTAGCACATTAATGCTAGGACATTGACCTGATTTGGCACCTTGGGGAGACCTTGACCCTGAAGACAAGAGCTAGGACATAAGGAGAAGTCTGTAGTGGCTCTTGTTTCTGGATGATTCAAGTAGGAAGGAGACATGAGGATATTTTTGCATTAATGTAGTTCTTTCCTACTTATGAGGACCAGCTGCAGGGAGTCCCTATCCCTGTGTTCTTCCTTTTATTACTCTTTTCTTTCTCATCCTGGCTGTACTGTGTGTAATTGTCATCATTGTTAACTGATGAGTAAATTCTAGGACCTGTGCAGACTCATAGCTTTACTGTAAGTATTAGAGCTGGACCTTAAACTCTTCTTCTTTGACCTCCAAGCTTTGTTCTCTTTCCATTGCCCAGGACTGAAAGTCAGGAGGGAGAGCAGACCACCGTGATGCCCTCCACCCAGGGCAGGGAGGGGCTGCTTGGGTGTGGGGAATGCTCTGACCCCTGACTCATCTCCCCGGAGCTGGTTTATTGCCTTGTGTTTAGTTGCTAGTGGCTCCTATGGGGTTGACTTTTCTGGAAGAATGTTAACTGTTTTTGTTTGTATGTTTGTTTCTTTTTAAGAGCTAGTGATTTCATGTTAGAAGCATTATGGACTTTCCTTTTTCTGGTGCCGAATTGTGTACCTTGATTAACAGATACGCTGTGCATTTTGTGTTTGCGTTGGCTGTTAAGAAAACCCAGCATCTCTGATAACATTTTTCAAGCTTCCCACAAGGTATTTGTCAAGCCCTTTGCAGTAAGAGGGAAGCTCCCCCATCACAGTCCATTTATTGCATTATTAATTTTGGTTGAGTGCTATTTAATTATTGATGTTTTATTGAAGGGTGGTTTGGCCAACAGAAGCAAGCAGCCTGACTGGGAAGGGATCCTCTTGTCCCCGTTGCCTGGCCCAAACCATCGGCACACTGTCCTGTGCAAGCCCAGCAGCTGCATCTACTAGAAGTTCTGTCTTGGCTGAAGCCCTCCAGCTGCTTTCTTACGGTGCACTGGGAGGAGATTTTTGCCTCTAACGGGAGCTGTTGGATGGAGAAATAGTTCCTCTTCAGTGTTTTCTAGTGGCTTCATTTGGGGTTTGACATTATTCCAGCCGAGTAACATCTGGTTTGGTTGTGGAGTAAAATTTCCCTTTCTGGCACTCTAGCATCTTTTACTGGGGATGCACATAGGTGCTTTTGGTCCGATAACGGATACGGCAGTGAGGACTGTCAGGAAGTTGTCTGCCCTTGGTTGGCTTTGCCGTGCTCCACCCAGATCATGAGGCTGTTGCGTGTTTCCTGAATCTTTCTGTTGCATCACGTGAAAGATGCTGACATCATCCATCCTGCCTCACTCTTTATTATTTCTCTTAAATACCTTATCAGGTGCACTGGAGACATTCGTCACATATCGGCTCCTTTAGTTTGTCATGTCTTTGTACAGCTTGCTTTGCGTGTGTCTCAGACTTTAACATGCACACGAATCACCTGGGGAGCTTGTTCGACGGCTTCTTCTCATTTAGTAGGTTTGGGGAAAGGCCCCGTGTTCTGCATTCCTTACAGCCCGTCAAGTGATGCTGCTGCTGCCGGTCCACAGACCACACTGTGAATAGCAAGGATGCAAACAGACGGTCCTTATGTGTGTGGTGTGATGCACAGGCACACGCAGGCCCTTGTGATTGTTTCGTGTGAGGCAAGAATCATTGCCTTGGATGGGTGGATCATTCCATTCTTTCAGCAAACATTTATCTTGGGTCATATGAGTGGGAGGCATGATTGTTTTTAGAGGGCTGCTTCTGAGGCTTCCTTTTGCAGTATTTTAATCCCAGGTGTCCATGTCTGGTGGGCAGTGATTGCACGGCATTTGGAGTCGATAGTTTCCATTGCACGCGGCTTGTCCCCATTCTGGGCCTCCCTTCCCCTTATCTGTCTTGGAAATCTCATTTCCTGGTGGTCATACTTCATAATCATTAAAGTGCCTGGACTTTGCACTTGCTTTTAACATCCTGAAAACTTACTGCAAATCATGGGCTGAGACCAACTGGGCAGCACCATAAAAGAAATATTTCCCTAACAATTTTAATAACCTCTTGTTTGGGCTCATACTTGTGAGTAGTTACTCCTGGTGTGTTCACAGGGCTTTCTCATGAGCTGGGGTTCCCAGCTGACCTGTGATGTCTCTCCCTGGCCACAGTGCCCTAGGAGTCACCAGTGGGGTGGGACGGAGAACACATCCCTAGCTGCAGGGACTGCTGGACCCCCTTCACCCCCCCAGTCGGGCCCAGAATCCACTGCTCAGCTCTTTCTGTGTCTTTTTTCACTTGGGTGGTTGTGTACTCTCCAGACACTTGACTTCTGGCTTTAGATCACAGTATTTCCATATGCACTGTACACGGATAGGACCCTTGCTGTCTTTTGCTTTGTCGGCTGTCAGAAGTAGGTGTGACCAGCCATGGTTTGAATCTGATGCCCCTGGGTTTGGGTCTTGGCTGTGTATCTCACGATTGGTCAGTTTGCTACGCTCCCTATGCCTCAGTTTCTTTGAGCCTTAGTTTATCTGCAAAACAGAGCTCCTACATGGACCTTGTTGTGTGATACCAAGGATGAAATGAATTAACTGTGTGAATGCCTGGTGGAGGGTCTGCTTCATGACAGGTGTCTGTTTAATCGTCCTTCTGGTGTGAAGATGGTCAGTGTCTCCACATGAAAAGGAAGGGAACCAGCCTGAGACCACACTGCAGGGCAGATAATGCTCACATTAGGGGAGGGAGCAGGGGATATGCTCCGGTCCCCAGTTCACTCTGAGGGGAGGAGAGGATAAATCGGCCCTCCTTATGTTTCTTGTGTCAGTGACAGAGCAGTGACAAAGAATTTTGGAAATGAGAGGGAGCACAGGAAGCTAGTGAAGGAAAAGGAGAGAGGCTTGATATTCTGAAAGGGAAGTGTGCACGTCCGATGCGTACTCGGATAATCTGAAGGGAAGATTTCTTAGTGACAGAGGTACTTTGTCAGTAAGGTGATTGTTCCTAATCACGTTGCTGTTTTGTATCAGTGAACGGAGAGCTGTTGGCATCTGAGAGAGATGCCCAGTTTTTCCAGAGTCTGAAGGGGGGTCTTTGTTGATGCTTGGTATGAAAAGTACTCTGTGATGTGGTACAGGGCCGTCAAGAATGTGAAAGCAACAGGCAGTCGCTATACACATGAAGTATAATAGATCTTTCATTCATTTTGTGTTCTGTTGGCTCTGAATTATCAAATAAAAGTTTATTTTGGTCATATGCCATAGCTAGAAGTAATTTTTAAGCCATCAGAGTGGTTTGCTTTATGGCCTGAAGTTCTGCTCAAATTTGGTGACTCATGCTCTAGTTTAAAGTAAAAAACGGACCATATATGTCGTTTCCTGAACTCTTGCTGAATCTGAGTAGAGTGCAGGCAGAGCATCAGGGAGGCTGGGGTTTGTGAATGAATGAAGAGCTGGGGCTCTGTGATAGCATTTCATCACGTGCTTGGCTTTTTCCATTACCCAAGAAGCGTGCTTGATACACCCGGTTTTTTATTACCTGGAAATGAAGGTGTAACTCTTTACGTGTGGGCCTCAGTAGCTTTCCCTGTTCACGGGTAACGTCCATTCTCCTTAGCAGAGGGCTCCTTGCTGCCCTCCTTTCCCGCTGCCTGAAGGAGCAGAAGCATCTGGAAAGCTTATTGCTGTTTCATACCCTTTGCCTTCTTACCAGGTGAGCACCTGTTCGTCTTTCCGGACAGAGCTCAGATGTCACCGTCCAGAAGAGACCTTCCCTAACCGTTGTTCCCTCTTCCCCACCCTTGTGCACACGAGATCCCTACCTGTAGGCTCAGCTTCTTTGGGACAGCACCTTGCTCATCACACAAAGGGTCCTCCAGAAATACTGCCGAATGAATGAACACATCCAGTAGTCCATTTCAGTGCATGTAACTCTTTGTGCTTCAGGATGGGAAATGCCCTGCCATGACTTTATTTATTTATTTTTTTTAACTTTTTCTTTTTTTGTAGCCTTCCCTGTTTGGTACAGAAGTAAAGAAGAATGTGAAAACCACCTATAACTGCATCATCTAAATATGCTCAAAGTTAGCGTTTTGGTGTAGAACCCTTTGGAGAATAACCTTTTAGGTAATCCAGCCAGCTTGGAAGGGGTAAGAGTACTTAGGAAGTGAGGATGGGCAGGAGGAGAACCTAAAGTGGAGGCCTCCTGTCATTTCATTTCACTTTCAGCCTTGAGAGCCACTTGGCCAAACAGAACACAACATGGTTTGGCCTCCAACCAAAAGTTTAGCACGAAAGATTGAACTGTTTTGTTTTGTTTTGTTTATTTAAAAAAATTTTTTTTAACATTTATTTTATTTTTGAGAGCGAGAGAGAGAGCATGAGCCAGGGAGGGGCAGAGAGAGGGGAGACAACAGAATCCGAAGCAGGCTCCAGGCTCTGAGCTGTCCACACGGAGCCCGACGCGGGGCTCGAACCCCCGAACAGTGAGATCATGACCCGAACTGAAGTCGGACGCTTAACCGACTGAACCACCTGGGCACCCCAAGATTGAACAATTTTGTACTAGAATCTTTGTGAATGTTGTTATTACTAGTTTTTTCTGTAATGTGAATACATATTTTTTTGGATATTTTATTGGATGTTTATTTTTATTGGATATTTTATTATTTCCCCTTTTTAAAAAACATTTCTCTCTAACCGCTACAGATTTCTTAGATCTTTAAAATTTTTTTTTTTCAACGTTTTTTATTTATTTTTGGGACAGAGAGAGACAGAGCATGAACGGGGGAGGGGCAGAGAGAGAGGGAGACACAGAATCGGAAACAGGCTCCAGGCTCCGAGCCATCAGCCCAGAGCCTGACGCGGGGCTCGAACTCACGGACCGTGAGATCGTGACCTGGCTGAAGTCGGACGCTTAACCGACTGCGCCACCCAGGCGCCCCAGATTTCTTAGATCTTTATATAAAACTGCTTTTTAAAGTATTTGTTATAAAAGTGAAATGAAAATTGTACCTGCCACACTGTATGTGCCTTCAAGTTAAGTTATAGATAGTCATTGGCATGCTAATAGGCTTCTCCTTCCAGATGGGGATATTAATGAAGATCACCCATTCAATTCAAAGAAGTGATAAAGAAAGTAGAAAGTCGGGGCGCCTGGGTGGCTCAGTCATTTGGGCCTCTGACTTCGGCTCAGATCATGATCTCCTGGCTCATGAGTTTGAACCCTGTGTCAGGTTCTGTGCTGACAGCTTGCAGCCTGGAGCCTGCTTTTCAGATTCTGTGTCTCCTCTCTGCCCTTCCCTCGCTTGCTCTCTCTCACTTTCTCTCAAAAATATAATAGACATTAAAAAAAAAGAGGAAGTAGAAAGTAAATTAGGGGAGGGGTGCCTGTGTGGCTCAGTCGGTTAAGCATCAGACCCTTGATACTCGCTCAGGTCATGATCTCATGGTTTGTGGGTTCGAGCCCCACGTCAGGCTCTGCACTGATAGCACAGAGCCTGCTTGGGATTCTCTCTCTCTCTTTCTCTTTCTCTGCTGCTCCCCACTTGCTCTCTTGCTCTCAAAAATAAACATTAAAAAAAATAGGGTGGGGTTAACTAGAGAAGTAGGCTTTTTATTCTACGCTCAGCCATTTAGAAAGAGAAACTGTTTTCCTTTTAATAAGAGAAAGGAAAGTTCTTATTGCATTCTGGAATACTTCAAACGCACTGCTCTTGATGTTGGATTCCATTTTGGCTTCGGAATTGCAAAGTTTTTTAATTGTTGGAGCAAAATTAGTTGTTCTTTGTATTATTTTTTATGTGACAGTGTACAAGTAACAATAACAGAAACTAAAGTACCATTCCGCAATCACAGAAACTAACTAAAAGTGGTTATTTAATTTGAAATGGGATTGAGTATTCAAAAAGTGCAGGTGGTATGGATGGGTTTTTTGGCAAACTTGGGTTTGCTTTCTCAGTAGGGAATGAGAGAGCTGGAGTGTCTCATTATACCCACTGCCAGTTGGGATGCGGGTGTCGACCTGCCTTGGTGCAAGTGTCAGTGTCCTCAGTGAAAGTAACGGAACGGTACAGAGCAGAAGCAGGAGGTCTCACATGTCCAGTTGTTTCCTCAAAGTTGAACGAAATATTCCTGATTTCCATTCTGAAATTTTTACTCCATGACCCAAAATGCAGTGAATGGAGAAGCCTCAAACAGAGGCTTTTCCACTTGGATTTGAAATCGTAGCTAGCAGTATCTTGTGTTCTCTGTGTGAACCCTATGATTTCATGTATCCTGTCACACTATCTGGAATTGGTGTTTCTGAGAAAGCAAACCCAGACCTCAGTCTTCTCCCTTTCTGGCTTTGTAGATTCTGATCCCTCCCTGCACTCGATGTGCGTAACGTGTGTGTGTGCACACGCGCCTAGATACGTTGCGTATTGGATCGTGGGTGTGTGTGTGTGTTTGTAAAAAGCTTTGCTTGGAAGAAAAAATAAAATGCTTTGCTTGTACTTCGTATTGTTAATAACAGTGATTAGCTACACAATCTTGAGGGTTTGGTACCTCTTGACTAGATACCAGTCACTGTGCTGAACTATTTATCTAATACCTTCCTTGTAATACCTTTACAAATGAAGAAACAGGCTCAGAAATTAAGTAACTGCTCTCCCCAAAAAAGGCAGGAAGTAAGGTTGGATCTCCTGTCTGCCTCAGTGTAAGTTGTTGTCAAGGAGGTTCCTGGCCGGTTGAGTACGGGAATCACTGGGTGGCTTTGAATGCTGTGTGAGTGTGTTTTGCTTACCATCCGGGCTCATTTTCCTCAGCTGGTACCCAGGGGGTGAAGTAAGCTGACCAAGTTGACATAGTAAGGAGTGCTCAGAGCCACTGTCCTTTCCTCTCCACAGGCTGCCTCCCTGGAGTCCTTGCTCTGGGTTTGCCAGTTCGTCATGGCTCAGAGGGGTGGGTCTGAGAGCAAGATGACATTGCGGTGTCAGCTGACCTAGGATGTGTGGTCCAGGTGGGGATAGGGACCTTCCTTGCCTTCTCCCTGAAAATAGCCACAGCCGTCTTCTGCCTTAACTAAAACATCCCTCCCCTCCTCCTTAACCCTGGAACCCCCCACACTGACAGTTTGGTTAGCTGCCATCGCATGTGTGCCCACTAGGTTCTGGGCCCTTTATATCTTGTCTGGCCTTTACATTCGTCTGCTGGGAAGTCATGTCTCCCACATCTTGCAGCTAGGAAAAGTGAGTATTGGCGAGACTTGTCTGGCCGAGGTCATAGCTAAAAAAAGTGGCAGAGGCAAATTTTGAACCCTGATCTTTCTGCTGCCAAAGCTCGTTTTGGGCTGCTGCAGGGGAAACACGTGAAGGTCCAAGTGGAAGTAGGTCTGTCTGCACCTTCAGGAGCACCCCCCTCCCACCCCCATAGCTTGTACAAAATTGGATTCAACATATTATTCTTCATGGTTTCATGTGTACTCCTCGATCTGGGGTACTTTTTGGGCTCAGAATGGATGTACGTAAAGGCAGGCAGAATTCCCAGAAGGTGACAAAAAATAAACCATGGATTTATTTGATGGAGCCCTGTACTCCTCCCTCTCTCCCTTACAGACATATATACACCGTTACCGTGGGAATGGAAACAGTGATCCATCATAAAGCCTACCCACAAGACAGATTCTTTTTGGCAATATAAATCGTAAACGCTCAGGAAGGCCTCACATCACACTAAGTTCGTTTTATTTGATTCTGACATCATTTGAGCACCTCCTGTGTGCCTAGTCTGTGGTGGATGCTGGGGAGAAGGTGACAGAATGAATTGGACGTGGTGTTTGCTCTGGCGGTGTTCACAGGTGAATGAGGACTGGGGGAGGGTGCAGAGTGAACTGTAACACGGCCCAGACCGTGATCAGTGCTGTGGTGATGGCATTGCTCCGGGAGGACACAGCTAGTTCCACCTGGAGGGATGTTGGAAGGTTCTCTCTGACCTACACCATGAAGGAGAGATGAATAGAACATTCCAGATGGAAGATACCTTTGAGCAAAGGCCCGAGGTGGGCAAGTACAGGGTGATATGAAACTTCCATTATTAGATGGGTGGTAGGGGTCAGCATCCCCTTGGCAGTGGTATTGGCTTTATTTCATGCCTGTTCAGTTTGATTTGATGAAGCAATCAATCTCTGTTTCTGTCTCTCTGTCTCTGTCTCTCTTTCTCTTTCTCTTTTAAATGCCTTTTATGTTTTATGTTCTGTTGGGATGTGTGTGGGAGAGATTCATTTCCAGCTGAGTCCAGCTGCAATGAAAATGTCCTATTTGACAAATTGTGGAATTAGATTACAGCCATCTCTCCCTGAAAGCTAGGGCACTCGCTGTAACATTAAACATCCCTCCCTCTGGGGGCAGGGCAGGAGAAAATTGGTGATTTAGGGCTGCTGGGTGTGTTGACTTGGAAATTATTTGAAAAAATAGGGCTGTGTTGCTCCGGTTGATTAATAAGTAAGACTCATCACTAAGCCATGGGGATTTCCTCCAAGGAGAATTTAGGATGACACTATCTCCAACCACCCCATGGAGAAGTATAGCATTGTCATCGATGGCCAGAAGGAATTACTGGAAGAATCAACACATCTGTGTGACTTTATTTTGTCCCTGTTTCTTCTCTTTTTTCTTAAAACGGAAAGGACTCTTAACTTTTTACAGTTGGAAAGCACCTGGAGTTTTTTAGTTAGCTACACATTCCGTGTGATCCAGTAACGTATTTGCTCGGAAGATTGGAGTCAGCATGTCAGTGTCACCGTGGAACTAGAATGAGTTGCGTGGCCATCCACCCGGCCACTTTCTACGTTTGTAAGATGACACATTTAGACCTGCCGACTTCAGAGGGCCTCTTACATGGTAGCCCCTTGGAAGTGGAGTGAATCTGTCCAGGTCCTGGGTCCTTGCTCTGCCCTTGGTTGGTGTAGTAGCCATGCAAGTTCGCACAGTCTTAAGCGCAGGGAGCCGAGTGATGGAGACCAGCGTGTATCAGAGAGGGACATCATTTTTTCTAGAAGTGGTGCAGGGAGCTGCTGTCCCCCAGAGAAGAATCAGGGACGGTGGGAGTGGACGATGCCAGCCTCCGGATAGTTGGGGAGCTCACACGCCCTATGTAGAGAGTTCATTGTGAGGAAGGGGCACCCACCTCTGGGTCTGAATTGGAATGAGGTGCCTCAGCAGCAGAGGCCCCCTGGGGGCAATTTAAGCAGATACCGTATTCCAACTGTGCGAAGTCTGGTCAAGGAAAGTATTGGCCTAAATTTCCAGCTAGTCTAGAGGCCTTGCCTCTTCCAGCTGTAAGACTCTCTTCTGAGCCATGACTAATTAATTTGGTTTTTACAGCGTTTTGCCTCACTGCTCATCTCCCTCTTGGAAATAGTTTGGTGTGGTGTTGTGTGTTCAAGGTGTTGCTTGTGCCCTGGGCCTACCACGGAAGGCATGTGCTCAGAACTTCTTACTTTTATTTGGCAAAATGACATGTATTTCTTTTTCCTCACATGGCCTGAAAATTAACGCAGGTTTGTTGCAACCAGGATGACGAAGGTTAGGTCACCTGTGCTTTCACGACTTTGGAAACCATCGGCCACCATGTTCTGTGGCACTGTGGTTGAGAGCACAGGTTCTGGTCTGACGGTCCTGGTTTTGAATGTCTGCTGGATCCTACATACCACGGGTGTGAACTCAGGCACGGTCTGTTCTGTTTCCCTGTGGCCCGGTCCGTTCCCTCTTTGTAGTAGTACCAGTCTCTGAGGATCGTTTTGACAGTAGATGAGCAACGCATGTGCGGTTCTTAACTTACCACAGCGGCTGGCACACAGTTTAAGTGCTCAGTGAATGGTCACCAGTTGCAGCAGTGGTGGTAGAAAAGAAGCAGTAAACCGAGAGAGAAAGAGAGAGAGAGAGGGAAGGAGGGAGGGAGGGTTGTGCAGTGGAATCCTACTAAATAGTATGTCTTAAAACCTGCCATTTCCCCATAACATTATATTGAGCATTTCTCTACGTCATTGGTCTCCCAAACCGTCGTTTTTTATAACGGCTTTATTGACATATTCATATACCACACTTCATCCATTTAAAGTATACAGAACAATGGTTTTTAGAATACTGACAGAGTTGTATAATTTCAGAACATTTTATCACCCCCAAGAAGCCCTATACTCATGAGCATCACTCCCCATTTTCTTCCAACCCTGCCCCCCACCCCCCCTTCCACCAGCCCTCAACTAGCCTACTTTTTGTCTCTGGATTTGCTTTTTCTGGACATTTCCAAACTCCTTTTACTGGCTGCATAGTATTGTATTATGTGGATGTACCTTAATGTAACAACCATTCTATTGCTGTTGGACGTTATTTATTTATTTATTTATTTATTTATTTATTTATTTATTTTTTGAAGATTTTATTTTGAAGTAATCTCAACACCCAACGTGAGGCTCAAACTCAAAACCCCAAGATCAAGAGTCTCACGCTCCACCAACTGAGCCAGCCAGGCACCCCCATTGCTATTGGACTTTTTACGTTACTTCCTTTGTTACAGGGAATGTTCAGGCTAGGCCCCTTTCACCAGGTCAGTAGAGTCGCCTGGGAGTCATATACTTACAGTTAGGTAGCATGGACGCTTCAACTGTACTTAGGGCCACAGCCTGTGCTGTGAGATGCTCCTGGAGCCACTGAGGGAGACTAAGCCCAAGCCTCACTACCACACCACTCTGAGGTCACGCCATGGCTGTTCAGGGGACAGCAGCAGCAGTCCGTGACAGAGGAGAGAGGGAACATGTGATGAGCCATAGGTATCCATCCATTTGTTTCCCATCAGAATCGTGGTACCATGACACGGGGCGGGGCTAAGGTGGGGCGGTAGGTGCAGTGGTCTGCTGTGCCTGCCAGTAGCAGGCTCAAGTTCAGATGACTTGGGAGAGGAAGTGATCTTGAAGAAACAGGTCACCGTTTCAACAATCAGTGGGATTGTTTTCACGTCTCAGGGCTAGGGAACATGCTGTGGAGAGATGCACCAAGTTCATGCTTTGCTGTTAAATGTCGGGATTCTCATAGAACCTGTTTCTGTGCATTTGCCGGGTTTACAACACTTGTAACTTGTTCGGGTTTACAACACTTACATCCAGTTGTTAGTTCTCGTGTTTTCTCTACCCTTGCTGGCCTCCAAATGTTGATTCAGTTTGATTAGCGGTGAGTAGGCTGTTCGACCATCTTTTGGGGTAGATGGAAATGAAAGCTCTTGCAGCAAGAGCTCAGCAGTGTTGCACCGACCGACTACCTTTCACATACATTAGCGTGTGTTCACGGTTTGTATCGAAACCCTGTATTTTATTTGGGGTGGAAAGTTGCTCGAGGCTCTTCCTCTGCTCTGCACTTAAATAGGGGATCCTAGTGCAGTGTTGACTGTTTTATAAAATGAAAGAATGAAGTAGGATTCTCAGGCTTTGCAAGCAGGCACAAGGGTAGTATCTGGTAATTCTGACAATTGGCCTTGAAAGCAAACTCGATTGCAGACCGTGTCATGCGTTAACTAGCATGTTGGGGCTCTCCTCTCTCCTCAGCCCCCGGTAGAGCAAAGGACGTGCTCCGGTAGGTTGGCGGTGAGGCTCTGCACCGGTCATAGGCCACCACCTCCGCAAGCCTTCTGTGATGCACCACCTAGAAATAGAGGTGGAGTCCAGAAGACCCAGGTTCCTGTCCCAGCTCTGCCGTGCAGATTATCTTAACTGTGTCCATGTTGTCACTTGTGAGTTGAGGATAACAGTAGCGCCTCCGTGAAAGGAGTGCTGGGAAGATGGAGTGAGAAGATCCCGTGTCAGGTGTACAACATGGCGCGGCTTCCGGCATATATGGTGCTCGGGAACTGGAGGTGTGGCCCCCGTCGCTGACAGTAGGATTTGGAGTCACTTCCGTCTCACTGAGCCTCAGCTTCGTCATGTACGGTACGAGTGCCTTCCGTAAGGGGTCGTAACGTAAAAACTACACAGTTACAGAACACGAAGCAGAATGAAGAGTCATAGCCACCGATAACACCAAGTGCCCCATACAAGTGGGGAGCGACGCTCATTCTTTTCCGTCAGTGTCTCGCCCACTCTTTGCAAAACTGCCGTAGAGATCGATATTTTGCACTGACTAGGTGAGACGGTGCTGGAAAAGAATGAGCGTCGCTCCCCACTTGTATGGGGCACTTGGCTCCCCATTTGTATGGGGCACTTGGTGTCATCGGCGGTTATGACCCTTCATTCTGCTTCGTGTTCTGTGACTGAGTAGTTACTTAAGTATGGCCGCTTGGAGACACTGAGCTTTCATCTTTGCCCAGAACGCCTTGTTCCACGCGGTAGCTCATCAACAAAGGGTCATGCAGACGGGTGTGTGCAGTCTTACGGAGCACACAGTTTGAGAGCCAGCATCTCTGAATATGCTCATAGGGAGAGCAGGATGGGAGCAAATGGCACAGTTGTCTCTCTTTTCACAAGAAAGCTCGAGGTGTGGCTGCCCAGATTCACACGAGGTAAGCACAGAGCAGCGTGCTCCCTTTGCTCTCTTTGAAGCTGGCCTCAGTACCGTATTATCTGTATTATCTGAGCCACCGTTTAGACATTCTATTTGCGTTGGGAATACTTTGTAAGAAAAGAGTTCTCCCGTGTGTCAGAATTCTCCTCCCAGTTAAAATTTGGTCCCCAGAAAGAGTGAGATGTAAACTGGTCTGAGTTTTCAGAAAAGGAAAGGTTGAAAGCCCACGCGTTGATTTCGACCCCTGCTGTTCTCCCACATCTTCCTTCCCACCCTAAAATATCACTGAAATTCCGGGCCTGGGGCAACGAGAATGTCCGGGTGAGGGAAGGACACATTCCCCTCTGGAGGGGCCTGGGCGCGGGGCTGCCCCCCCAATGGCGGCGGGGCTGGGCTTTGGGAGGCTTGTGGTCCCCGCTGTCAGCCCGTGTTGGACGGGCTCCCTCACCTTCGCTTTGCAGAGCTGCCTGTGTGAGGAGGCCTCTTCCGCTCTTGCACTCCATGCCCACGTTCGGCTGCCTCTAGCTAAGGAAGCAAGTTGCCACTAACCAGAAGCTATCTGTTTTTCAAAGTAGCGCTTTACAAACGGAGTGGTTAGCACGAGAGCCATGTGAGTGTTTGTGACGAGAATCTTCAGCAGCTGGATAAAAGGCGAAGTTTTAAGTTCCTGCCCTGTTCATCCATAAAATCAGGGGCCTCTGTTTTAACTGTTGCTATGAATTATGCTGCCAGTATTGGTGCAGCGCTAACTCGGATATAGTTAATTCTCTTTGAACCCATCTGAGTCATTCAGGGCATGTGCAGTCAGCTCCTGTTGTCTGATGTCCTTGCTTCATCCAAGCGATTCCCCGAGTCACTGCATCTTGTTTCCTCTTCTGTAGAACAAAGGGATCAGACTTTGAAGCCTTTTCACCGGAGTTTTAAAGAATTTCTTTTCTGCAAGGGGCGCCAGCTCTCTCTAGTTGAGTGTGGGATTCAAACTTTTTAACCCCTACCTGTTCCCAGGACAGACCTAAGTCTCTCCGCCATTGCCAGAGCAGGGTTTGCTGATCCCTGGTGCTTACTTCCTAATCTCATTCTGGAAAAAGAGAAGCCAGCCTCATATTTCTGTAAGTACAGGAGAAGTGAACAGCCTGAGGAGAAGTGAGTAGGACTGAGTGGGATTCATACAGGACCTGGAGGGCCCCGCCCAGACTGGCCAGATCTTCCTGATAACACTGCCAGCCCTTTGCAGAAAGTTGAATTCTGCTGACTTGTGGATTGACCCTGAGGGTTTAGTTACTTGGCATCTAATGGAGTGGGCAGGGCAGGAGAGGGATGGCTCCTGGCGGAATGAGGGGTGTGGAGCTGTAAGGAAGTTATAGGCGGCTCTGGGAGCCCTGGACAAGAGGGGAGAAGCTCTCCCCTATTGGCCTCTCTGTGTTTCTGGGTCTTTATTTATCCAGATTAAGTTGCTTTGTGCCTGTTACTCTGTTAAGCCGTGGGATCTAAAGATGGGCGCATGCACTGAAGGACCCCACAGACCAGAGGGGAGGTACCTCACGTTCACTGCACGTCTGCAGAGCGTGCGGCATCGCATAGGTGTTTTACATAACAGTGTCTGCTTAACGCTGACACAGCGCGATGACCCGTTCACAGTGGTGTCTGTGAGGGGCTACGGGAACACAGACGAGGGAGGGAAGCATTCTGGCTGGAGAGGGGGAGTAGAGCACGTGAACAGCAGAGGGAAGTTAGAGGGGTCAAACATGACTTTTTATGAGGTGGGAATCTCATAATCTCATTTCTGCTACAGATGGCATTTGAATGGCATTCACTTCCTTATCCAGCAGTACAGGGACTAACAAGTAGAAACCTGTGCTTTAGAAGACACGTATTTGTCTGGGAGAGTGAGGACAACTGAATACTGCCTCCTCCGTGTCTCTTGGTATTGGTTATGGCTTCTAAAGGCTCATTCGTGTATGCTGTCTTGCTTCTCTATACCAGCACTTAAAAACACCCAAGAGTTTTCACTCCTCTTTCTCAACCCACATCCCTAAATAAGTGCCCATAGTGTCATCTTTATGCTTCTGTTTGCTTCAGCACTGGGAAACGTGCTCTGCAGCTCATGGCGATGAGCCAGAACAATCTGGGTACTGCCCTCATGAAGATTAGTTGGTTCTTGGTGCTTAAAGAGCCACTGAGTTCTCTTCCATCTTTGCGTAGTTGTCCTTAGTGACTGGGGTTGGGCTCTCTCCTTAGCGGCAGGTGCACTGATACTCCCTTCGTGTTGCCCATTCTGCTCTTGGATTCCACAAATGCCTATTGTGTTCACGAAGCCTGGGAGGAAGCAGTCCTGTGTCTAGGTCATGAGAAAGCCCAATCTTTCTGAAGCTTTCTGTCTGCCTGGCCTGGAAATGACTTCTCCCCACTTCTCTGCAACACAGGTCTTTGGATCTCTTTTGTCCTTATCACATCCTACCCTTCATTAGTTATTTATATGTTCATCTTGTCTCTCCTACCAGATTGTAAACTCACCTTGGCAAGGACTATGTGTTCTATACATTCTCCACAGACCCTAGCATGAGGATTTGCCATAATCTCTCAATAAATATTTGCTGAACTGCATCCAGACAGCATTATTTATTTTGAGCTGAGTCCTCATCAGAGTACAATGGGAATTGTTTTTAGAAAGGTCAATAATACTTTCCCGTCTCCAGTTCCTTGCCCCCAGTTCTGTATTTAGTGAGTTATTTATTTAACCTGTGTGTTCCTTCTGCATCCTGAAGAATAGGGGAGCCTAAAGATTAGGAGACAAGGTAAAACGAGGCTGTTTGGGATAAGATTAGTATATCCCTTCTACGGGAGACTGTAGGACCTCAGGATGAATTCAGATTAGAGTAACTCCATAACGTATTTGCATCCGAGCAGAGAGGGACCCATGATTCGTTACAACACTTTCTTTCATTTTTTTTTTTTTTTTTTAAACCACGGATGGCGTGGAATTCATCTGCAGAGAGACTTCTTGTTGGAACTAGAGCATGAGTTTCTTTCTCTCAGGTCCTTATGCAGTTTGTCACAGCACATGCCTACCTGGTCACTCAGGCTTCCTGAGTTGTTTCATTGAATTTTTTTTTCTTTTGTGTGTTTTGCTCACTGCCTCTCTTTTCTTCCCCACGCTTCATTCTTCTCAATGGAAAATTCTAGAGATTAGGGACTGTGTCAGCAGTAGCATCGTCAGTATGGTATTTATGGTTTGCTCTCCCAGCTCAGGACTCTTTGCTGCACATTTTCAAAGCAAGTTTACTTCAATAAAGAAAACAAGTCAGTTAGTTAGCGTCTCTTGTCTAACCACCTGTTATGAGCCAAGCACTTGGACCTACATTGTTTCATTTTATCATAGAAAATTATAGCAGGGAGAAAATTGTTAAGAACCTTGCATCTCATGCTAGGGAATGAGTTCTCTGGGGGTTTCTGTGATGCCCTGGGATGGGAGGATGGCCGTTGTAAGTGTGGTGTGCCTGTCTGGAGTATCAGTGTTACTTAAAGAGGGGGGCAGGGAGGGGGATGGGTAAACGTAGGCAAGTTAAATGACCAGCAGTCAACATATATTTAAGCAATCATAACTAGAAGTGTATACAAATATCAAGGAAATCCCAGAGAAGAAAGCAAAATATACATGAGTATTGGTGCTAAAAACAGATTTTATGAAGATCATATACTTAGAATGAATGTTTGAGGATGCCCCCTGTGACTTCTAAGGGGTACTTTCTGGAGGAGGTGGAGAGAGACCCCAGTCTAGTGGTTCCATGTCTCTTCTTGAGGACATAAAAACAGGTCCCAGTGTTTACGTCCCTGTTGGCAGAGGTGGGTCTTGAACTCCCGGTTCATTGGTTGCCATGCCGCCTGCTTCTCCTTGCCTTTCACGAGCCTTGGTGTTCGACCAGATACCTGTATATAAGCTCAGATGGTTGCACGGAGCCGAACTTGAAAGTCAGCAGTGCTCACAGAGGTGGCCAAGTACCGTAGTGGGTTATAAATGCCAGGTCTCGCTCTTTGCAGTCACCTGTCTCTGTGGCCACTGGTGCCTATGCTGTATTCCACTATAATCTGTGCATTTTTGCAGGAAATTGACTACTTTTTGGAAGATTTAGTTACCTGCTCTTCTAAAACAAAATGGCTTAACGTGCCCAAGGTCAAATTTATGTATTAGAATCACAGAATTTAAAAATTGAGAAGGTTCTTAGTTCTTCTAGGCCAACATATTTGTTTTATATGAGATAGGATAAAAAGGTTTCCTTAAATTACTAGTTTTCTCTCTTTGAAGTTAGACAGGTGACTAGTCTGTTCGTTGTTGACCCGTTTTATCGTTTTGATACCTTTACCTGAATGGAGGTTGGGTGTATTGCTCTCCCTGATGAAGTGAACTAGGGCAGTGGTGTTGATGTCTGCAGGCCTGATCGGTGTCTCCGGGTAGATAATTTTACTCCTCTCCGTAGATAAATTCCACTTTCAGAGTGGCCTACTAGAAACTGTGAGAAGCTATGAATTTTCTCCACTGTTTTATTACCTGACTCTGAAAGGAAAGATACTTGTCCTGGGAATGTTTTGGAAAGCTTAGAACTAGATTGGTTATAATTTTCTTTTCAACTCTTCCTGCCTCCTGTAGCTTTGGCCTTCTCAGTGTCTGAATTCTAAATCTAGGAATGAGGACTTGCTTGTGGTCACAGATCCTAGAAGCAGGTGACGTATGTCCATGGATATTCCATTCTGGCAGTGACACCAGCCTGCCTGGTGGGCATGATAAATTTGGTTTCCGCATTAAAATATGTTGACTCTTCTGTTTATAAAAGTAATATCTCCTAATTGTAAAAATATTTTTTAAATTGCATACCACAATTTTGGAAATTCTAGTAGTATTACCTAGACAGGAGTATGTTAAAGTTTACTTTTCTGTATATTATATGGTAATAGTTGGGATTATATGTAGCACATGTAAATAATTCAGGAATGAAGCCCCTCTTGTGCTGTGTCCTATATCCAACCTTATGTTCTGCATTTTTCACTTAGGAAGTTTTCTCCTAATTAACAGTTTTACCCTCTGTTTTAGTGGTGGCATGATATTCCATTTTATGGATTTACCTACTTTACTATTCATGTTCTTGTCACTGATGCTGGTTTTCCATTTTACTGTGGTAATAATACACACCTTGCTCTGCTCCTCTTTCTGATGATTCCTATAGGAAGGGATTTCAGTTGCTCAGTTTAAGGCTTTTTGGTACATTGCCAGATGCTTTCCAGAAATGTTACGTCACTTAATGTTCCCGCCTGTGGGGTATGAGTGTGTCCCCTCCTTCTGGGCAGTGTAGGTTCTGGCTCCCCATTCTTGGGGTGCACACATTCGCTCCGCTCTGGGCAGCCTGGGTGTCTCCACACCCCTGCATGGAGGGCAGCACGCTGTTCGTTCAGGGCCTGGGGGCCAGTCCTCATCCCTCTTAGAACTGGCTTCTTCTCCCTATTTGCTTTGTAGTCTTCATTCACTAATAGCATCATCTGTCTGAGTGCCGACGAGTTTTCTCAGCATACTTTTTCTTTTCCTTTTTCTTTTAAGCACAGAAATGGCTCTGTTAAAATTAGCAGCAGCTGGGGTTGCTTCTGGCTGCATGCTCCCATGTGACAGTAACTTAGATGAGGGAGCCGGTCTGTCCTGGTGCCACCGTGCCCTTGCCACCTTTGCCTTGCTCACCGAGGTGCCCCGCCTGGCACAGCCTCTCCTCCAAGTCACCGCAGTGGTTGTTACGCAGGAAGTGAGGTTGTAACAACACTGCAGAGGACGGAGGGTCGTGCTGCTGGTAGGAGGGGCTCCTCTTGAGTTCTGATTAACTATCCTCATTTTCTTGCAGTTTCCATTCCGATTCAGCAGACGCCCCAGCTCTATTCTCTCGGGTGCTAGAGCTGTCTTCCCTCCCAGCTGGCCTGAAGCCAGCCCAGGTGGCTGTGGAGGCCCCACTGCTCCAACCTGCCCTTCTGTGTTTCCACGGACCTGCTCTCTCTCCTTTGGGTTGGACTCAGAGTCTTATATCCAAGTTTTGGGGAAAAAAGTTTTCTTCAAGTATTTGGCCCTTATTTGAAGTTACGCAGACACAGACCGAACCCCAGCTCTCTCACAGGTCTGTTTTAAGACCTTGGGAAAGGGGCCTGACTTTCTCCTGCTGGCCCGTGGAAGGGAACAGCCATGCCCCTCCCTGGGCTGGGGGAGGCCGCCCGGGGTGGCCTGTCGCAAGTACACAGAGGAATCTGTGAACACGTGCCACTTCCCTCAGTGGCTTGGCCTCTTGGATGAGGCCGAAGTGGGGGTACCTGGCATGTCGCAGTTCTCTGCACGCCTCCCTCTCCCTGCCCCTCTCACCCCTGCCGCAGGCAGGTGCCCCTCCTCAGAGAAGCCCCGTGTGTTCCATGGAGCCCATCAACTATCAGTGCTCTCCCTTCTTGCCTTGTCATGGGACACTATCAGTGAGGCTTTCTGCACACCCATTTGCAAACAGTTTCCTGTTCCTTATTTTAGCTGTTTTTGTAAAAGTAGCTAGTGGTGCGGCAACCATGTCTTCACTAGTCCTTCCTTCCTCAGCCTCCCCCTCCCCGCCCCCTATTCCCCAGCATGAGCAGGTCTTCCTTGTTTCTGTGTCCTTGGGCGACCCGTTACTTCTCCCATCTCGTGTTTGTGTCTTCAGCCAGCACGACCAGGTTAGCAGTCGTCGCTAGTAGACCGAGAGGTGATCCGTAAAGGGTGGTGGGTAAGGTCTCAGGAGCAGGTACACGACTCCCTGGCTGGCTCACTGATTTATTCATCACTTCTATGCATTTGCATCGTGACCAGAACTTCTGTGTTCCAGACGCTTTTAGCACCAGTGGCAACAAGGTGGCAACCCAGCCCCAGGGCTCAGAAGCTCATAATGAAGTTAGGTTTTAAGTGCAGTCAACTGTGGGTGGTGTTACGATAGCACCTGTATGGGCTGGTGAAGGCATAAATGATGGGCTTGACTGTTCCGTTTGGGGGAGGAGGCTATAAAAGCCTTCGTGTAGGGTGTGGGCTCATCCTGAATCACACAGAGGTCCAACTGCTTCACTCCTTACTTTAAGTTACTCCATGGTGGAATCCTTGAAACTCGGGGGCAACTTAGTGAATCCTAGAGTTCAGCCCTCTTCCTACAGTAACTGAAACCCTGACAGTGTATTTTGATTTATCAGGGAGATTTTTTTCCTCTGCAAGGGCCATTCCCTCTTGCTAGATTTTGGCTGAGAAGGAGGGTATTGTGACCATTTTGGCTGTATGCTGTTAGCACGTAGTGATGTGTAGGGGTGGGGGAGTAAAGAATAAAATGTGCCTGCACTTGCTTGGGTACTAATCTTCTGAATTCTACATGAGAAGAAACCCACAGTTTGTGCACATTTTTCAAGATCGATTTTTTTCTCTTTAACATATTTATGGTACTTTTCCTAAAATGTTAAAGTATAGACGACTATGGAGATTTAAAAGAAAAAGTGAGAAATGTGAAATTAAAGGCAAAATAGGATTAAATTTCAAGGTATGTAATGTACCAGATGATGGTAGGGCCTGGAATATTCAGTAGGGTATCCTGGCAAAAGGTGAGGAAATGTTGGTCTTTGTTATCTTTTGACCCTTCTTAATGAATAGCCATGTTGGAGACCACTCACCTGTCCGTTTCACTGTTTGCCATTAGTTGTTCATTGGCCTGTAATAGTTGGGATAAGGTTGATCTGCATATTACACAGTGGGAAAAAAGAGACTTCCATATGATCATTTATTTCTCTCTCACCTAAAAAGAGTTTGGACATAGGCCTGGAATCAGGGGTTCAGGCTTCTTTTTCAACCCCACCTTCCTCAGCACATGGATTTTGTCCACAAGGTCACATCTTAGCTCAAGATAGAAGCTTGGAGCTCCGGCTGTCACTTCTGAGTTGTAGATACTAAGAAAGACAAAATTGAGCCCTCAAATGAATCCATCCTCTTCCATAACCCACACAACACTACAACATACTGGCTAATCTGGCTGCAAGAAAGATTGGGAAATGGATTCTTTTATGCCCAGTGGCAAAATATCCTGCTAAAAACTGGGACCCTGATACTCTGGAGAAGAGGAGAATGTGTGTTGGGGCAGACAGGCAGCAGTGTCTGTCTCAAGGCTTCATCAGAAGGGCCTTGAGGTGGAGAGGAGACAAAGGTCAGTGCAGTAGAGAACTGGAGGAAGTCAGGGTTGAATGTTCCCCACGTGGACAGTGACATTGCCAAGAATGATGTTGGGATGCAGTCAGATGGCCGAGTCATTGAAAGATTAGTGACCTGGAGCCCAGGAGGAAGAGGTGGTTGCATGAACCTCAAAGGAGGAGACTGTTGAAAACTCCATTCTGGTAGGCCAGCTGTTGGCAAGAGGCATGTCTCTCTGTCCCGCTGGACTTGGGAAGTGGGAGCCCTGCTGCTGGACCCGTTTCCTTGTGGACTTCATGGGAACATGGGACTGGGGAGCACAGGGTGACCTGTCAGTGAGCTTGACTTCACCTAGAGTGGCCTCTCCTCATAGAGAAAGGAGAGGAAGAGCCTCTTGCTTGAGCTCTGCTCACCTTGTAGGATTCATCTTCCCACTTGTATGCAGCTGTCTCCATTATGAACATGATTTGTGGGCAGTTTGGTTTTGAGACTTGCCGCCCTGCCTTAAACCCCAGTTCCTGGCTCTTACCTCATGCGACCCAGTTTGACTTTTCTGTTTCCAGATCTCAACTCAGATCCCGGACAAGGCATGATAATTATTTTACATGATCTGTCTTGCTTATATGCAAAGGGAGTAGCCATCTTGTGGATTATTCACAGGCATTTTTTGGTTTTTATTGCTGCTTTTTTAAAATCCTGGAATGACCTCCTTGGGCCTCTAGCATGATTAGGGGCTGCTCAGCGCTTCCCTATAAAACTCTCTACCTGTCCAGCTGAGATATAATATTCTTTCCATTTGTGTTGTGCTTTATGGTTTATAGACATTCTTCACACATTTGCTCCTCTGATCCTCATAAAGAAACTGTGTTGGAGGTAGACGTAACTTATTACTTGTTTCCAGTCAGAAGCCTAGTCTCAGAGGTCACCCAGCCAGCTTGTGGAAGACCTGGGTTTGAACCCAGGTGGTCTGTCTCTCGTTCTCAAGTGTACGAGTTCAGAGTAAGCAAGAGGATGTTAGTTCTTGGCCTGAACAGAATCTGCTTAGTTGATCTGCTGTGGCTGAAAAATTTGTCTGCATATCTGACCACATCTAAACCAGCCTTTGATTGTTCACGTTTAGTATCATCTGTGGCCCAGCTCCCTTTGGTTGGCAGTGTGCAGAGCACATTTCCAGTGTTGAGACTGTTTTGCTCTATGCAATTCCATTCTGATTGGATCGGTTTGCGCAGGTCCCAGCCTCACCGATGTCACAGCAAGCGTGGTATGCTGTAGCTCAGAAAGCTGGCCTGGCCCTGGTTCTGTGCAGGCCTGTGTGTGTGTGGTTCCTCGCATGGGTATTAGCTCTGTTACCCTGGGCATACCGCTTAATATTTGCAGCCCTCCGCCTTGCCATTGCACAATTAGGGTAGAAACAGGTAGTTGCCAGGCCATTGTTTACCCCTGCCAACCTCAGTTGTCATCTGTAAACTGGGGATCATGATTGCCACTGCAGAGTATTGCAAAGATTAAATAAATTAGAGCTCAGCACCAGGCCTGGCAATATAGCTGGAGCTTCGCAAATGTTCCATCTCCTTGCCCTTTCTCTTCCACTTTATCTTTTGAAAGTGTTTGGAGAGCCTCCTAAAAAGTGACACGGAGGGGCACCTGGGAGGCTCAGTCGGTGAAGCATCTGACTTCAGCTCAGGTCATGATTGCACAGTCCGTGAGTTCGAGCTCCGTGTCGGGCTCTGTGCTGACAGCTCGGAGCCTGAAGCCTGCTTTAGATTCTGTGTCTCCCTCTCTCTGTATTCCTCCCCCGCTTCCACTCGGTGTGTGTATGTGTGTGTCTCTCTCTCTTTCTCTCTCTCTCTCTCTCTCAAAAATAAAAAACGTTAAAAAAAATTTTTTTAAGGGACACGCAGGTTAAAAAAATCAAGTCAAGGTTGTCACAGTCTGAACGCCTTGCACACTCAGTACAGCGAGTGCGTGGAGTTTGAGTGTGGGGAGCAAACTTACCTGTTTGACCCGGAGACATCGCTTTGCAAATGACTCTTTTCTGAACACTGGCCTTTTCTGACCAATTTGAGACGCCATTGAGGGTGACTCACTCTAGCCCTTCATTGATGATGCTCATTTATAGGCAGTACTTTTATTTCCAAATGGACTTCCTGTCACACTGCCTTAGGGGTTGGTGGGCTGCCTGCCAACCTAGGGGTGGACCGCAGAAAGCGAGTGCGAGGGAAGCCAGCAGTCCGCGGGGCTGTGCTGAAGTGGGTGCGGCGAAGAGGTGGCGGTAAGTGCAGAGGGAGCCGTCGTCCCTTTGGCGGATCCCTGCCCCCTGCCCTCTATGGGGAATATTAAATGTCCAGAGCTGATAGCGTTGAGTCTCGAGTTGTTTATTTTACTCAGAAAGTAGATGGTGTTTAAGGTAAAGATTCATAGCTTTGGATATTTTGGGGCCTATGGTTTTAGGCAGTGATGTTAATTTTTTTTTCTCTAACTGAAACCTCTGGTCTTCTGCGAGGACCTATGTGTTCTGCCACCTCACAGAGGTTCCTGTTTTCAAATGGCAGCCCCATCAGTTGGGCAATATAACTGTAACTTGAGAAGACCACAGGCCACGGCTACTCTGCAGATAACCTGCAGTAAATTGCCATGAAGGTGTTACTTTGAAACCGGGTTCTTCTCCAGGCCGGTGGGGCAGAGGAAAATAGCAATTTCCTTTCTAAGGCAAGGGGATTTGGAAGGAGGGTTAAATGTATATGTGATCTCATTGAGAGCAGGGCAGCAAAGGTGAAGAAAGGCAGAGGACCTTTTAACATTTTTCGTTTTAAGGTTACTTCATTTCATTTTTGTTGAAGGAGGCAATGGATGGGTGTGAAGGCTGGATTTTATTATGGGGACCCACCAGATTTACTTAGAATTGATCTGGAGGCTGCCTCCATTGTCAGCTTGGCACCTGCATGGTACTCAGCCCTGCCCCCCACCTCAGTTCGCTTCTTTGTAAGTTGGTGATTCTCATTCCAGGTCCATCCAATTTTAACTTGAAAGAAAGGCCTTTTTCAAATAGATGGAATATGCTAGTGCTTCCCAAACGTTGGTGTGCATCAGAATCACCTGCAAGTCCTATTAGAACACTCTGCGGGCCCCCACCCCCAGAGCTTCTGAGTCAGGAGGTCTGGGATAGGGCCTGAGAACTAGCATTTCCAACAAGCACCCAGGTGATGCTCACATTGTTGGTCCAGGCACCACTCTGAGGGCCACAGAAGTAAGCAAAGCAGAAATTCAAGAGCTTATTCCACTTGGGAAGCAGTCACTGTATTAGGCTCACCAGACTATTTAGGAGGATTGACTCTTAAAGCCTAGAAACTGCAAAGAGCTGAATGTTTAAAAATGTTTTTATTTATTTTGAGAGAAAGTGCACACGCAAACCAGGGAGGGACAGAGAGAGGGAATCCCTAGCAAGCTCCGTGCTGTCTGCGCAGAGCCTGGCGTGGGTCTTGTGCTCACAAACCGGGAGATTATGACCTGAACTGAATTCAAGAGTCAGGCGCACAACCAGCTGGGCTACCCAGGAGCCCCAGAGCTAAATGTTCAAAAATATAAAACGGAGGAAGGAAAGGAGAGGGGAAAGGAAAAGGAAGAAAGAAAATGAATTCTGTGGGAGAGGCCACATTTCTCTTATCTGTATCCTCATTTTGCGGATTTGTCCATATATTTTTATAATGGCCTAGGAGTTTCTTGGTTTTTCCCCCTTTATGGTTTTGGCAGAACTCGTATATCTGCACCTGTGACTATAATTTTTTCAGAACAACTTTTTATTCTGGAAAACGTCCAAATATAGGAAAGACAGAGGGGATGATGAGCCCCCTTGTATTCGGCACCCAACTTCAGCAGTAACCAATTATTTTTTTTTTTTTTTTTTTTTTTTTTTTTTTTTTTTTTTTTTTTTTTTTAAATTTTTTTAACGTTTATTTATTTTTGAGACAGAGAGAGACAGAGCATGAACGGGGGAGGGGCAGAGAGAGAGGGAGACACAGAATCGGAAACAGGCTCCAGGCTCTGAGCCATCAGCCCAGAGCCTGACGCGGGGCTCGAACCCACGGACCGCGAGATCGTGACCTGAGCCGAAGCCGGACGCTCAACCGACTGAGCCACCCAGGCGCCCCTAGCAGTAACCAATTATTTATGGCCACTCTTGTTTCATTACTGTCCCACCAGTTTAGTTTCCTGGGTGGGATATTCCCCACCAGATTATTCTGCATGTCCCAGGCACACCATTTCACTGATGGTGTAGTTCAGGTTGTATCTCTAAAAGATAAGGGCTCTTTTGGGGCGCCTGGGTGGCGCAGTCAGTTAAGCGTCCGACTTCAGCCAGGTCACGATCTCACGGTCCGTGAGTTCGAGCCCCGCGTCGGGCTCTGGGCTGATGGCTCAGAGCCTGGAACCTGTTTCCGATTCTGTGTCTCCCTCTCTCTCTGCCCCTCGCCCATTCATGCTCTGTCTCTCTCTGTCCCAAAAAAAATAAATGTTGAAAAAAAAAAAAAAAAGATAAGGGCTCTTTTAATAAAAAAAAAAAAAAAATCATGGGGCAACTGGGTGGCTCAGTCGGTTAAGCACCCAATTCTTGATTTCAGCTCAGGTCATGATCTCTCAGTTGGTGAGATTGAGCCCTGCCTCTGGTTCTGGGTTCTGTGCTGACAGCGCAGAGCCTGCTTGGGATTTCCACCCCCCTTCCTCTTTCTCTTCTCTCTCCTTCTCTCTCTCCTCTCTCTCCTCCTCTCTCCCTCTCTCTCCCTCTCTCTCCCTCTCTCTCCCCCTCTCTCCCTCTCTCTCTCCCCCTCTCCCACTCATGCCCCCCTCAAAGTAAATAAAAAAATCTTTAAAAACCCACAATATTATTTTCACACTTAAAAACTTAATTCCCTAATACCATTAAATATTCAGTGTTTATATTTCTTCATTGGTCTCGAATGTTGGTTTGTTCAGGTCTGCATTCAAATAAGAGCCCTACAGTCTGTTTAGATTGATGTGTCCTTTGCCCACCCCCACCCCCACCTTTTTCCCCTTAATTTATTTGCTAAAGCAGCTATTCATTTGTCTCATACAGTTTCCCAATATTCTTTGCTGGGATTTTTGCTGATTGCATCCCTGTGGTGTTTAATGGGTTCCACTGCTCCTAGAATGTCCTGAAAACAGAGTAGGAGGTCTGATTTGGAATCAGCTTCAAGTTTGTCTTTGTCGGGAGGGGGGGGAGGGGTGGGGCGAAAGTGTTGCCTTCCTGAGGACCTGATGTTGTTTACTTGCATCTAGAGGCTAAAGTGCCTGGTGTGTTCCTTCTCATTCCCTCCCTTCCTCTCTCAGATGCTATAACTGACCTGTCATTTCAGGTGTGAGAGAGGCCAGGTTTTTTAATCTAATGTGTCTTTTGGGTTAGCAACTTTCAGGAGGAACAAAATACAGGGAAGTGTGAGAGACATCATCTGATCATTTCACTTTAGGTGAGTGCTGTTCCGATATGCTGTTTTCTTACCCCACGGTGTTAGTTTTACTGTCTGTAATCTTCTGTTTAATTAACAAAGACTTTATTCTTACTTTGGATTCATACTGGCATTCCATACCTGTGATAGCTACTTGCTTGGAGTGACTCCCAGTTTGTTTCGGGTACACTGGTCCAGAACTGCAAACTAGTTATTGCCGTGACACGTATGCCCAGGATAGTGCTTTTGGGTAGACAAGGGATGTAGCAGGAATCTGGAACGTACAGATTGAGTTGCTGGCTAAGGATACATGCACATGGGCACATGGGCACATTTAGGCAGTATCATTCGACTGTGTGGCTGTCCGGGACCAACCAAGTTCATATCTTTATGTTTATGAAATAAAGGTAAAAACAGACCAATTCAACCTACACCAAAGTCAAAAAGAGCAAGGCATATTTCACTGTAGAATTTGAGTTAGACATTGATGTACAGATGTCATGTTATACTAGAGTGAATACCATTGCTTTCCGAATATAATAAAGTATTGTTATTTCAAAGAAGGAGCTTTAATGATCACTTAATCAAGTCCCTGAGGCCCTGAGAGAAGAAGGGACTTCCTCAAGATCTGTCGTTGAATTAAGGTGCCACACTATACAGTGGCAAAACTGGATTGGCCAAGGTGTCTCCAGTAATTAACATCTATGGATTCTTGCCAAGGAAAAGAAGCCGTTTCTTTTTCCACAAGGACTGAAAAGGTCCTGGTACCTACTCAGAGTCACGGAGGTCTAGCAGCAGAGGCCAGTGTCCTTAAGTCATCTGAACTTGACCCATGCCATTTGAAGGGTAATGCATTTTGGCAAGTGGTGTTAGCATCCCAGAACATTTGAAGACAGAATAACAACCCTTTATAGCCCCCAGAAGCATAGAAAGAGAAGTTTGTCCACTTTGCTGGGCCTGTCTCTTCATATGTAAACTTAGGGGATTGGGCCAGTTGTTCACGCTTTTCTGTCCTGGCCCAGCTCCGTGACCTACAATACCCTGTTTAACCTCTCTGGAGTAGTTTTCTCATGCACAGAGTTAGGAGACTGGACTGACTTTTTCCTCTGCCTACATTCTGGAACTCTTGTTTAATTCTTGCACTCATGTGAGCGCACACACACACACACGCGCACACAACCAAGAAAGAAGGTAAAAGTGTCTGGGAAGCTGAGTGTTTGTAAGCTTATGCTTCCCCTTGTTAGTTCTCGATCTTTGGCTTCAGGGTTCCTTGTAAGTAACTGATACCCAGTTTAGAGGTAAAAAATCAAAACTGCAAAAATGGCTGTGAGCTAGAACATTTGTTTTTGTTGTAGTTTTTCAGTATCAGTGTGAGAAAATTAATTTCACAAACCATGAGAAAGGGAAGAAACATTTGCTGGAACTGGAGGAGGCCCAGTAAGTCCATTCTCCCCTGCGTATGTTTGGGGCTACGTCATAAAATGAGGCTAATGGAAGCCAGGTAGGCCACCTTCGTTCCTGGTGCAGCCCATGCTGGTCGGCCTGGCTTCTGTCTGTGGGCCGGTGGGTGGGTGTCCTGGTGCTGAGCTGCAGGAATGGAAGACTCGCTCCCTGGGCAGAAAGGGACCGGCTCACCCCCAAGAGGGAGGTGCGAGGGCGTGACCGAGCCCTGTGGTGCTCAGCGTCTCCTCTCTCCTTGCCGGTTACTTTGTCTCCCGCGGGGTCAAGTGAGTGTGGGAGCGGGAGAAAGGCAGGGCGTTACACCAGAGGGTACTCTTGCAAGGAAGGAGATATCTGCCCGGAATGGGAATGAAGGTGGCCCTCATACTTCTTCTAGGGATCCACCTCGGTCACCTGGTTTCCATCCTGTTCGCAGATCTGTATTTTCCTAGCGTGGTAATTTTAAGCCCCTAGGGAGCAAGGTGTTCATGAGGCTGCCTGAGCTAGAGTAATGTCTACCTTTTCTTTTTTTTTTTTTTAAACATTCATTTATTTTTGAGAGACAGAGAGACAGAGCGCAAGGGGGTGGGGGGGGCAGAGAGAAGGAGACACAGAATCCGCAGCAGGCTCCAGGCTCCGAGCTGTCAGCCCAGAGCCCGATGTAGGGCCCGAACCCACAAACCGCGAGATCATGACCTGAGCTGAAGTCGGACGCCCAACCGACTGAGCCACCCAGGCGCCCCAAGTAACGCCTACCTTTTATTGGGCACTTTCTTTGTACCAGCCACCGTGCTGAGCACTTTGGACTTGTTTTCATCTAATCATCACTCCACAACAAGTTAATAGGTGCCACTGTTAACTCCACTTTGTAGATGAGGAAACTAAGGCTTAGCAAGGCTAAGCCGATGCCTGAGGTTTATATAACTGGTGCAGATTAAGAAAGTCATGGGGCTCCTGGGTGGCTCAGCCAGTTAAGTGTCCGACTCTTGATCTCACCTCAGGTCATGATCTTGCAGTTCATGGGATTGAGCCCTCCCTTGGGCTCTGTGGTGGTGACACGGAACCTGCTTGGGAGTCTCTGTGTCTCTCTCTGCCCCTTGCTCACTCTCTTGCATGCTCTCTCTCTCTCAAAAATAAGTAAACATTAAAAGAAAATCACTGGAAAAAAACCCTTTGGATACTACTCCTGAAATCATTATTGCACAATACGCTAACTTGGATGTAAATTAAAAAATAAATAAAAATCAAAAAAAAAAAAAAAAAAGAGACAGACATGTCATTTTCTTCCATCCTAACTCTGTATGACATGCTTATGTTGTGTTCTCTAATTCTGATACGGAGTAGCCCCAGGAAGGTGGCTGGAATGGCGTAGGGCTTAGGCAAAAACTTGAGCACCGTGGCTAAGAAGAGAAGAGTCAGAAGAGCAGGTCTGAGGTCATCCTGGTAGGCGAGGAACCCGTGCTTTCTGGGTAGGCCATGACGTACAGATAGATACAGGCACAGACTTATACTTGATACTCACTGCCACTTACTGGTGGCATTGCCAGGTGCCAGCACCCGTGCCGGGTGTTTTATATGTACTGGTCTCTTGGAAACGTGAATGCAGCGATATCTTTTAAAGGGACCGGTGAGTGTTTTACAGGGTCCCTTTTGTCTGCCCTTAAATCTCTATCCATGTATACACGGGACCTCCTAGACCAAAACACCGCTTCACGATCCACCTAAGACGACTTGTATCCTTAGGACTGGAAAGGTCCCCACACAGAGGATGTTCAGGTTCAAAGTCAGGGCCTCTGGGAGCTGGTGCAGCTTGTAGTGTTGCTTTTTTTTGCATTTATCTTTGAGAGAGCATGAGCAGAAGGGGGGCAGAGAAAGGATGACACAGACTCCGAAGCAGGCTCCAGGCTCTGAGCTATTCGCACAGACCCCAATGCGGAGCTCAAACTCACGAACTGTGAGATCATGACTTCGTGGAGAAGTCTTAAACTTAAGTGACTGAGCCACCGAGGTGCCCTGCGGTATTGCTTTTTAAACCAGAAGACCAAATATTTTCTTTTTCTTCCTCCTTTTAATGATGTCATCTTCTGTTTATGTCATCTTCTGTTATGCGGTTTCCTTTTGGTCTCAGTCGTATTCACGCTCCCTTTCAAAGGCACCATCCGTGTCCCGGGCCAGGGGCTCGGCTTCAGGGATCTGCAGTGATGGTGGCCAACTCCCTTAGACGTCACTTCAATCTTTACAGTGGATGGTATTCATTTTGAGTGACGTAAGGGGAATAATAAGCAAGGATGTACTTGCACATAGACGTTCCAGGCTCGGTTCAGATCACTTCCATTAGAGGATATATAAATAATAGCAAATCCTTTGGGGCCATGTTTAAGTTACTACTGTTTTAAAAACTTCCCATTGTTAGCTGGAGTTGTTTGTTTTATACATTGAAAATAGAATTTTAATCTAATTTGACTTACGATAGCCTGGCCTCATAGCATTGCTTTCTGGAATTGTAAGTAACCTTTAACAGATATTGCTTATTTTGCCCTTTTAAAATAATGGTTTAACAAATGAAAAATGCACATGCATTGAAAAAAGACTTGGAAGAGAGAGAACACAGGGTCCATAGAGATTGGCTCTAAGATAGAACTGGCCATTGCTATCTTAGCAATGTTAGGTTGTCTGCACATTCCAAAGTTTCCATCTAAATGGATATTTTTCCTTAATTTTACAAAATATGACCATTGGGAAAACAGAAGCAAGAGAATTTGAAAAATCACCCCCGACCCCAGCACTCTGTTCACCACCGCTGGCATTTTGGTGTCCTGCACTCGTCTCTGAGTAGCAAATGTGTTTCATTCCCCAAATCTGCAGTTTTCCCCCTTTGCACAGGTTCCCAACAGCCTGCCCAAGGCTGTGTCTTCACAGAAGGACTCTCCTCCCCAACAGTAGCAGCCCCTGCTGAGTCTAACCGATAAGCCACCTTCACAATGAACCCAAACAGGAACCTTAGGGAGGAAACGCTGTCCCCCTACAGTTAGTCTGTAGCCCCAAATGAGAACAGTGTGTTCTGTAGTAAAATGTAATCTACGCGCTGTGTTGACATTGCGTGAAATTTGTTTATTTATAGTAAAGCTCATATGTATCTGGGATAGTTTCTGCATTGAGCCCATTAAGAAAATTTTGAGTGTGGGCAGAATTTAAACAGATTATTTCCTTATTTCCTCTAACGGGCATGCAGCTGCTCTGTTTAACCTCCCCGTTCATAGAAAGTTTTCAGAGACGTGTTTTTTTTAAACCAAGGAATATGTGATTTGGTGATGGAATCTATAAATAAAGTGACCCATTTTTAACTAGATTGCTGGTGTGCTTTTCAGCAGGACTTTGTGGTTTAGCTAATGAAATCTTTTCACAGATGATCCTCTGAACCTCGTGTCTAGTTCTATCACTGCCGCTTTTATGACTTAATTGCCTTTGTGGTTTAATTCACTTCATGACACATTCATCACCATGAAGTTGTACACTCTTCACCCCCCTCTGTCCTAGTATTTGCTTGATGACTCTTGGGGTCAAGGAGAGGTCAAGAGGTGGTTTTGTGCTATTAAAAATAAGTGGTTGTTTGCATAGGCTAATCCGTCTTGTTTAATTAAAACGGTCTTTGAAATTTTAATTAGTGCATTGAATCTGCTTCCTCTTGATAATTTTCTGTTCCATAATACTATCGGTTGAGCCTATAATAAGTTATTTCTCTTACTTGTAGAGAATTAGAGTTTATAAAGTCCTTTCGTATTTATTCTTCCACGTAATCATTCCAACATTCTCCTCCCCCCAAACCCCGATATGACAGATATTATTATCCTCAGATTTTTTGCAGGTGGGGAAACTGAGGTAGAGAAATTATAGGGAGAGTATGCTGAGTCCTTACGGCTATTAGATGGCAGGCCCGGGATGCTCCCACTATAGAAAGCGGACAGTTGGGATATTACAATTTAGGAAAAAGCTCCTGTTTCATTGTTGTCTGGGAGCCTTGGGGTGGCCCTCGTGTTAACACCTTGCAAGTATGTCGGGAGGCCCCTGTGGAGTACTGGAGTGTGAGATTTTCAGCTACACCAAGGAAGTTGACTTGGTCACGTCTTCCATTCTTGTGGTTCTGGCCATGAGTTCATGTGGCAGCACAGCTTCACATCGACGGGTGTTAAAGTCGGCTTTTGGAGGAACCAGAATCTGTTCTTTTTTAAAAAAAAATTTTTTTTTCCTTGCATTTATTTACTTTTGAGAGACAGACACAGCATGAGCAGGGGAGGGGCAGAGAGAGAGGGAGACACAGAATCCGAAGCAGGCTCCAGGCTCTGAGTTGTCAGCACAGAGCCCGACACAGGGCTCGAACCCATGAACCCCTTGAGATCATGACCTGAGCTGAAGTGGGACGCTTAACCCACTGAGCCAACCAGGCACCCAGCAGAATCTGTTCTTACTTGCTTCCTCTAGAGGCAGTGTCTGTTGATGTAGAGTTTTTCCACTTCACCCCCCCCCCCCCTTGTGACTGTGGTGTCCACACTTTGCAGATGCATCCAAGTGTAGGTCTTCCTGACCATGCCACTCGACTACACAGAAGGAGAGACTCATACCCCGGGCACAGCCCCTGTGGCTCCTGGCTGAGCTCCTGTTCCTCTCCACCCCTCCACGGGAGAGACGTTACGTACACATAGGTATAGTGCTCAGCGATTTAAATGTTTCCCTTCCAATTCTCATTTCATCTTCTACCGGCCTTGTGAGGTAGGAGGAACAGAGGTGAGCACCTGCATCGTCCAGCTCCCATGCTCTAATCTGCCAACGAGGAGACCACAAGACTCGGAAACAAAAACGCGAGGCCAAAGTCACAAAGCGATGATGCTGGACCTGAAGCCAGGTATTTCTGGCTTCAAAATGCCTGCTCCCTCTACTATAGTAAGCTGCCTTTCCAAAAGTACAAAATAGATTTTTTTAAAGCTTTAGGATTAAAATAACACCTGAGAGACATCATGTTTGCGCAGTAAGCCGCTTCCTCCCTCAAAAGTTGTCTCCAGTTTCTGACATAGAATTAATTTAAGAAATGTTCACAATTTAAATTTATAACTCAGTTTGCTCCCGGCATATGCATTCTCAAATTTAGAATGCTATCACAAACCCTTTAGTTATTACCGAAATATTATAAACACCTACAACTATCCATCCTAATGAGGAGATTTGCCAGTCACAGCTTCAAAATTCTGTTCCACGCTTAAAAGATATTCCATAAGCTAAGATGGTCACAATTACCTACTTTCAAAATAAGATAATAGTGTTTCCCTTGGTTGGATTATAAAAACAGATTCTTGACTCCAAATCCAGCTAACCAACCCCATGTTAGGATCAAAATGAGAAGTCTGAATATAGGCAGACTCGAGGGATGCAGTGAACTACCCAGTAAACGAAATGTGAATCAAAGAGAATAAAATCAAGTGGTACATTTATAACTCTCAGTGTCTGCATGCAAATATAACCCCCCTTCAGAGCGAGGTACACATGGTCTTTTAAAAATTATTGTGGATCATAAGCAAAAAATTAGCAAGTGCAAGATCTTTTGATAAAACAATCAGATTTAGTCACATTTAATTAACATCATCAGGGAAGAAAGGGAGGAAGAAAATCCCAAATACGGGTAATTCAGAGGTCATTTTTTGTGGTCTTTTCAGCAATAGATTTAGTTTTTTCACCATCTGCGCTATGTTTTTGACAGACATAAAAAATAATTTCACCTCCCTCAATACGTGTCAGCTAACGGGGAGCGAGTACGCAGAAAGGGGAGCAACCACAGGTAGTCAAAGGAAAGGACCGGTTGGAGCTTTAAATTTTAACCCACACCGTGCAGCTTACATGCAGGTAATCACATTTTTAGTACTCGATCAACAAGCACGTACTGAAGCACCTACCATGCATCAAGGAGTTAAAAGCACTGGACACCAGAGCTCCAGACCAAGGGAGCGTGGAGTCAGGGCCCCTGAACGAGGGCGGCTGGGCACAGTGAACGATGTGTTTCTAGTTTTGTTTCTCTCTGGGGTCACTGCCCTGAAAGGCTTACGTGTTTAACTGGAGGAGAAAAAGCACCGTGGAGAGAAAACATCGAGATGGAGAATAGAAATGTTAAGTGGCATGCTTGACGCGTCAGGAGCACTAACACATTTATGTGGCTCGTTGGGATTTACTTCACGAGCGGACCCTAAGTATATGTAGGAGATAGCTTCCCAGCCCCCTCCCTTTCATCTTTACATCTGCTCATTTAATTTCCAGCAAAGAGCTGGGTCTGTTCCGCGCCTGTGCCCTAAGGTTATTGGCCTCCATCCCCACACGTCTCGTGTAAAAAGTTTAAGAAGCTGATGAAGGACTGGCTCTGGCTCAGACCTTTGACCAGTTGATCCCGTGAACCCTCAAGGGGGCTTTGTACGAATGACGATGGCTACGGGTTTTCTCTTTGTTTCAGAATTGATTTTGTTGCTTAAAAAAGGACATTTATCAAAGGCTGAAGGGATTGTCAATGTGGGGAGAGGGGCATTAAAAAGGAAGCCATTATCCAAATGACTGGTGGAGGGGGAGTCGCTTAGGATGTACGTTTACACTGACGTGTATAAACAGAAGGTAATTGAATGCCTGGCTAAATAATCCTACCTGCATAAGAGCTAAAGCACAGGAAGTGCCTGCTCTTTGCTAGATTCCCTGCAGGACTAAGGCCTTCTTGGTTTTTTTTTATTAAAATTTTTTTTAAGTTTTTTTATTTATTTTGAAAGAGAGAGAGAGAGCATGAGTGGAGTAGGAGGAGTGAGAGGGAGAGAGAATTCCAAGCAGACTTCGCGCTACCAGCCCACAAACTGCAAGATCGTGACCTGAGCTGAGATCAAGAGTCGGACAGTGAGCCACTGAGGCCTTCTAGACCTAACTCCTGACTCCTCCCAAGAGCCCCACAGGTTGGAATTACCATTGCTGCCCTTCGAGGGAGAAACCTAAGGCTTAAGGAAGTTAACTCTTGTTGAAGCTTTCATAGTCAACCAGTCCATGGCTGAGTGGAATCTAGAACCAGGTGTTTCGGACCTCAGAGTCCCAGTTGATTGTGACAAGTCATAGCTTCCTCTGATGATGTTAGGACTGTAAGCAAAGGACCTTGTGGGAATGATGTCTGGAGAGAAGTGCCGAGTATGATGGAGGAGACCTGCGTGAATCCAGGGAACCCAGATAGCTAATAAAGCGCGTTGTGGTAGTGGCAGAGGGGCTGCTGGATGTGAGGTTCTTGGTAGGATCCCTCCTAGAGTGTCCTGGGGGGGCAGTGAAATGCTGACAGACAAGTCCATTTGAACAGTGGAGTTTCGAGGTTGCTTAAGCCGCAGATCACTTGCTAATTGTGCCTCGAGGCTAGTGTAACCTATCTGGTCTTTGGTGTCTTCACTAATGAAATGGGGGTGATTGATTATACGAATGAATGAAATAATCCATCATTACGAGGTGCCCACAACGTAGCAGGAATTTTTTAAGCACCATGTGTAGGACAGTGAAAAATAGATCAGGGGTGGGGGTGGGGGCGCCTGGGTGACTCAGTCAGTTAAGCATCCAACTCTCGATTTTGGCTCAGATCATCATCTCACAGTTTGTGGGTTCGAGCCCTGTGTCGGGTGGGCTCTGGACCGACGATGTGAAGCCTGCTTGGGATTCTCTCTCTGCCCCTCCCCTGCTCGTTCTGTCTCTCTTTCTCTCTCAAATAAACTTTAAACACACACATACACAGATCAAGGAGTGCACTCATTGAGCTTATTTTCCAAGGGGGACAGATAGTCAAGAAATCAGCAAATACAGTTTGTCAGGTGGTGGTGAAGTGCCATGAAGAAAGAATGAAGAGAGAGGTACAAGAGCATGAGGGTAGGTAGGCTTCAAGAGCAAACACGGAGTTAGCCGCATAGATGTGAAGGCAGGGCAATGCAAAGGTAGTGAGAAGCATACCTGGCATGTTCCAGAAGCAGTGAGGTCTTGTGGCCAAGGAAGAAGTGGAAGGAGAGGTTGGAAGGGGGGGTCCTATGGCCATTGTAAGGACTTTGCCTTTTATTCTGACTGAATAGGGAGCCTCTGGAGAATCTTGAGTAGAACAACAAAATCTGAATTGACTTTCCTTTAAAAAGAGCCCCTCTGTGGGACACCTGGGTGGCCCAGTCAGTTAGGCATCTGACCCTTGATCTCAGCTTAGGTCATGATTTCACACTTTGTGGTATCGAGCCCTGCATCAGCTCTGGAGTCTGCTAGGGATTCTCTCTCTCCCTCTCTCTCTGCCCCTCCCCGACTCCTGCTCTCTCTCAAAATAAACAAATAGGGGCAGCTAGGTGGCTCAGTCGATTGAACTGTTGAGTGTCGACTTTGGCTTAGGTCATGATCTCGTGGTTCGTGAGTTGGAGCCCCACATCGGGCTCGCTCCTGTCAGCCTGTCAATGTAGAGTCCGCTTCAGATCCTGTCCGCCATCACTGCCCCTCCCCCACGTGCACTCTCAAAAACTTAAAAAAAGAAAAAAAAAAAAAAAAGAGTCCCTCTGCTCCTGGCTGGCTCAGTTGGTGGAGCATGAGATCTTGATCTCAGGGTTGTGAGTTCGAGCCCCACTTTGGGTGTAGAGATTACTTAAAAAATAACATCTTTTAAAAAAATTGTTAAAATGGTCCCTCTGGCTACTGTGGAAGATAGACTGTGAGGGTACTGAAAACATGCAAACATTTGACAAGTGGAGACCAAGCTAAGATTGTCAGTTACAGCCCCTGGGGTGAGCAGGTGTCTAGAAGACCATTGGTTATAAAAGTGTAAATTGCATGTCACGCTTCAGGAAGGGCTGAGTGGTGAAAGTTGCTTTTGCCCCGCCCCATCATTACATGAGACTGTTGGGCATGATCACATTCACTGATTAAAATGGTTTTTATTCATCTAATCTATTAGCACTATACTTAGTATTGATATTAGTCTGAAAGCAGAGGTGATATTTCTTTTTAGGGTGAATGGATCAGATTTGACACTTGTTTCTACTTGGAACTGGAACAGAAAAATAATAATGCAAGATGTTCTTTTCTTTTTTAAAAAAAATTTTTTAATGTTTATTTATTTTAGAGACAGAGCACAAGCAGGGGAGGGGCAGAGAGAGCCGGAGACAGAATCTGAAGCAGGCTGCAGGCTCTGAGCCGTCAGCACAGAGCCAGACACGGGGCTCGAACCCATGAACCATGAGATCATGACCTGAGCCAAGGTCGGACACCCAATCGACTGAGCCACCAGGCGCCCCACAAGGTGTTCTTTTCTAAACACCATAAAGGATTAAAGTATATTTGGTTTTATCATAAAGTATATACATTCAGTGTATAAGAATCAGTTTCTTTTTTTTTTTTTTAATTTTTTAAAGTTTATTTTTCGAGAGAGAGAGAGAGAGCAGGGGAGGGGCAGAGAGAGAGGGAGAGAGAATCCCAAGAAGGCTCCACATTGTCAGCACAGAGCCCAATGTGGGGCTCAAACTCACGAACCACGACATCATGACCTGAGCTGAAACCAAGAGATGGGCACTTAACTGAGTCACCCAGGTGCCCCTAAGAATCATTTTCTTAGCAAAAAAGGGAGACTTTTTCCTAAATCAGTGGTTCTCAGGGGGTAAAGGTCATTTTGCTTCAGCCCCCTACTTAGGGACATTCAGCAATGTCTGAAGATGGTTTTTTTTTTTTTTTTTTTTGCCCTTGTCCATAAACTTTGTTTTTTAATTAATAGATTTGCTTTTGATTTTTTTTTTCAATGTTCATTTATGTTTGAGAGAGAAAGCATGCACAAGTGGGGGAAGGGCAGAAAGAGAAGGGGGCAGATCGGAAGCAGGCTTCAGGCTCTTGAGCTGTCAGTGCAGAGCCAGACGTGGGGCTCAAACTCACGAACTGTGAGATCATAACCTGAGCCAAAGTCGGACACTTTACCAGCTGAGCCATCCAGTCGTGCTTAGATTGGTTTTTTTAAAGAACAGCTTTAGGTTTACAGAAAAATTGAGCTGAAGGTATGAAGAGTTTTTGTATAGTCCCTCACCGCCCCTGTCCCCCAGCCCCCCAATTAGAAACACCATGCCACTAGTGTGGTACACTTACCATAGTTAACGTGCCAACATTAATACGTTAGTATTAGCTGTAGTCCACAGTTTCCATTAGAGTTCACGCTTTGTATCGTGCCTTCTATGGGTTTCGACAAATGTATGCTACGTATCCAGCGTTACTGTAGGTACACGGTGTATGCTGTGGTTTTGCTGCCCTGAAAATCCCCTATGCTCTACCTATGTATCCTTCCCCCTCCTTCTAGACCCGTGGGAACCACTGATCTATTATTCACTGTCTCCACAGTTTTGCCCGTCTCAGAACGTCAGTGTGTCAGATTGCACAGTATGTATGTAGCCTTTTCAGAGCGGCTTCTTTCACTTAGCATAATGTGCATTCACGGTTCCTCCATGTCTTTTCCTAGCTTTACTGGCTCATTTCTTTTTAGCCCTGAATAACGTTTCATTGTCCGGATGCATAAAGATGTGTACCACAGTGTGTTTATCCGTTCTCTGGAGGAAGGACGTGTTGGTCGCTCCTTTGGAGAGGTTTTGGATTGTTAACCTGAGAAGAAGCCAGGATGCTGCTAGATACCCCCACAGGACACCCGCACAACACAGAATTACCCAAGTCAGTATCGCAAGGGTGGAGAAAGCTCTGTTCAAAATACATGCTAAATAGGATGAGACAGAGTATTTTAATCACACACTTTCAGTTTTGCTGTGCTTGAGGGTAGTTTGAGAACCTCAACCTTATAGCAACCCCAGACACGAAAGTTCCATCTTGTAGATGAAGAAACAAACAGGCTAAGAAATGTTAGTAACAAGCCTTCTGTCATTCTGCTAGTAAGTGGCCAAAGCCAGGGTTTCAGACCCGCAGCTTCTGTCCCTGAGCCCGAGTAGGACACTCACCCTCCCCCCTCCCCTTCCAGGTGTTATTTCAGTCTTTCCTCCTGTATTATTTAGGGATTCTTTTGGTTGTGTTTTTAACCAAAACAATCGTCCTTTTTTCCCTTGGTGACTTGAATGTCTTGTAATCTTTTCAGTTCAGTGGACGTTCTTGGAGTACATGCTAGGTCACCCTGTGCTGCAGGAGCAGCAGAGCTGAGGAAACCACGGTCCTCAGGGGCCTTTCAATCTGGTTGTCTTCTGGTTCCTTCTCTCTTCAGCCTCCTCTCCCCTTCGATGCGGCTGCCCCAGAAGGTAGAGATACGGTGACACATGTCCTCTGATGACCCAGCCCTTCCTAGTCCCAGAACCGAAAACCTGTTTGCTCCAGAGAGCCATTTACTTAATGAAGTCATGAAACTTTAGGCACCCACACCCCCTGCACCCCAGCTGGTGTCTGTCTCAGGTCTTGGCTGCCATCTCTGGCCTTCCTCCTGTGGCCGTGAATCCGCTTCCCTGGCACGCGGCAGCTGATCTGGATAAAGAAGTTGGTTGTTCTTTTCAGTGCCCATTAGAGGCCTGCCCTCTCGATCTGTTCTTCCTGTTTGCTGTGAAAAACAGCTGCCAGCGTTGGTTTAAAAGCCAGCATTTTTATTTGTTTGGGATTTTTGCCTATTCATTTTTAGCATTTCTCTCATCTCTTGCAGCCGTGGAGATAGCTGTTCATTGTGGCACATACTCTGTGGGGAAAACGAACACCACCCCCCACCCCACTCCCACCCCCGCCCCCAACACACTACACAAACACACATCCCATAAAATATTTGCTTGTTTGTTTTTTAGCAAGCCAGGCTGGTTTCCGTTCCGTTTATTTAATCTTCAGAGAATTTTCTTAAATATAAGGCTGGTGTGATGCCTTTTTTTTATTGGCTAAGGTCAAAAAAAGGTGTACGTGGTTTTTCAGATCTTTGTGCAAATGAGTGAGCACCAGTCTGTGCACGCGTGGACATATTCTCTATAATGTTAGACAGCAGCCATGGCCAGATCATTTGTCTACATGCCTTTTCTCTCCTTTTGGAACATCAACTCCTGGAGCACAGAGATCGCAAGTAATTATTTGAGTACCTGCCCCTACCTGGGAGCAGGCTCTGGGCTCTGGGTGTTGGGAACCCTCTGCCTTCATGGAGGTTGCAGTCCGTCATTATGTGCCTGACTAGGTCATTCTGTTTCTGCGAATTTTTTCCTAATTTCTTTTCATCATGGATGTGTGATGTAGATTTAATTGAATAAAGACAGAAACTGAACAAGAAAAAAACATGGTGCAAATGCGCCCGCCCTGGACAGGCTCCCGTAAATAGCAATGACCATTCAGTATAGCAGGTGCTTGCCCTTCATTCAGCAACTATTGAGTGCCAGCTGTATGCTGGGCACCGTTCTCGGAACTCAGGCCACAGCTGTGAATACAGTAGACCAAAGTGAAAGTCCTTGCCTTCTTAGAGTGTCATTCTAGAACACAGTTTATATTCATCTCTGCTCAACTATGGAAATGTGTACAAGATGCTACTAGATAATAGGGTAGGAGCAGTGGTGTACGTGGATTAAAGTCACACCAGAATTGCTCTCGTTTTGCAGAGCACGCTCTTGTTTGTGGGTAGAATAAAGGGAGCCACTGTGTTCATTATACATATTGAAAGAGTGAGGTTTTGTCTGAGAGTATAAGCTTTGGTACTTGGTCATTTCATAGTTAGGAGGTAGAGGAAGGTAGCCTAAGTACTTATGCAAGCCACTTATCATTAAGATAGTCTGGATAAAATACAGGGTACTATTTCTTGTCATGTCCTGTGTGGATGCTGGTTCCCCATACACTCATCTGAACTAATGGGCTCTTTGGCATCATTTCCTCAAATGCATCATAGGGAATGAATTTCTCTACTAAGAACCCCCATGATAGCTTTGTCAGACAGGGTTTTGATTTAGCAATCACACGATGTGCTTCCCAGCTACAGGATGGCAAGGGGGGAGGGTCCCTGTCGGTCCTTAAGTGCAAGCAGCCCCCTCTTAGAGATGAATCATCGCTCTCTTACCAATGCTCTTCTGCTGAGACCTTGCCTGAACCGGAGGTAAAGGGCTGCATGGTGTCTCTTCCCTGTCTTGGCCAAGGGGGTCAACCATGGGGTGGGCTTATATTTTATATATTCAGCTGTTTAAAAAGGGGATAAATAAAGCAGGAAAAGATGTTCGTTATAGAAATTATAGCAAGATTTTCCTATAGAACGGTCAAGCCCGAGTTGCCTCAACTTCATTATCTGTTCTAGAAATTGAGAACTTGACATACTAGCCTGAGAAATGGTGTCCGACTGTGGTTCTCTACCTTGTCTTCACATGAGAATCATGCTGGGAACTTAAAAAATCCCAGGCCACTCCCCAGACCAATAAAAGCAGAAACTTAGGGGAGGGCTTGGGTGGTCCTGGGTGAATCCTTTGCGTTGCCCACACTGAGAATTTCTGCAATATGGTCGTACCAGCCACACAAGGCATTTTACCTTTTAAAAATTAGGAAATAGGGGTAACGTAAAAATTGTATCCTTTCCTTAAAAGGAGAAACATATGACAGGAGGAGTTCATGTAGATGTCCTTACTTGGTTTGATTTTAAACTCTCGCATTTAATTAAAGCTGAAAGTTACATCTGATGTTCACCTGCTTCATGCCCTGATCAGTAGGAAATTCTGGGAACTCATAACTCTTTTTGTATTGACTTTGCAGTGTGTGTGTGTGTGTGTGTGTGTGTGTGTGTGTGTGTGTGTGAATTTTTCTCTTTCTTATTTGGCCACAAAACTGTATGTGTTTTAGCTTGTTTATTTTTCATTCCTTGTTTTGGCTAAAATTGTTTTTCAAGGAACTGACTGACTCCTCATCTGATTAACTTCCCTTCTGCGTATGTGGCTCATTTCACACTCCACCCTGTCCTTCGATGGCTTTCTATTCCATCACAGAGGTTCGTATGGAAAAATATCCACCTAGTCTATTTATGATGTGTGTTTCTCTAAAACACATTATTTCTGATCTTGAAGCGTAATGTTTTTAAGTATGTTTAAAATTTTTAAAATGTTTTTATTTTTGAGAGAGAGAGCGTGTGCATGCATGGGGAGGGACAGAGCGAGAAGGAGACACAGACTCCGAAGCAGGTTCCGGTCCCTGAGCTGTCAGCACAGAGCCCGACTAGGGCCCAAACCCACGAACCGCAAGACCATGACCTGAGGTGAAGTCGGACGCTCAGTTGACAGAGCCTCCCAGGAGCCACTAAATATGTTTTTTAATAGGAACTTGTTCTCTGAAATGCTTTTGCTGCTGATGCTGTGGTTCCTTCTGGTTTCGAACTTTTTAAATTCTGCTCTGGAAAGGTCCTGCTACGTTTCCATCTTCTTGATTACCATCTCTTTAAATCCTCAGTCCCTCGGCTTTCCCCCCCATTGTTGAAGTGCAACGGGTTGTCTGTCTTTGTCTTGTCACAATTTATGGGGAGTGACAGCAGTGTGCACTTTAATAATATAGCAACCAAGCCCATGTATCATTGTTTTCTGGCAAATGTCCTGCCTGGATATGCATCCTTAACGAGGAGTATGGATGGTGTTATGACAGATGATGCTGGCCCTCAGCAAAGCAGGCAGCAAACGTGACTTGTCAGTGATGTCCGGTTACCAGCACTGCTGAGTCCGTTAGTGACCTACTTTTATGTCATCAGTCTCCACGCATACACGTGGCGCTAAGGCAACGTTCTCATTGCCAGCACCTCCAAATGTTGCGAAGACAACTAACCGGTTTTTCAGTGTCCCTGGGCCCCGTGGAGTGTGGAGTAGACTCATCTGTGCACAGCACAGTGCACAGCTTGCCCTTGAACGGTTCACAACCTCTGTCATTGCCGCCGCATCCGTTCCTGTTCTCTCCCAGCTCTGCGCAGATGCACAGGCGCACAGATGTAGCCTGGTGGGCACCCAGCCTACCCCAACCCCTTTTCAGTCTCTCCTTTTAATCTTCATTTACCTTCCCCCACCTCCAACAGCTCTCTGGGTTATAAAACCATTCACTTCACCAATAAAGATTTTTATTTATTTGTTTCTAAAGTTCATAGCCTGTACCAGGCACTCTGCCGGGTGCTGAGGCACAGCTGAGTATAAGACACACATGGTTCCTACCTCCCTAACACCCACTGTCTGGTGGGGGAGACAGACAAAGAAGCAGGAACTTACAATCACGTGTGGTAAGTGCTGTGATGGGGATGGGGTTGGGGCTGGGGGTCCTGCGAATCCAGGGCAGAGGACCGCCTAACCTACTGGTTCAAAGGAGGATTTCCAGAGGGAGTGACACCTCAGTTAGGACCTGAAGAATAGAGGTGGGGGACAACCTTCCACTTTCGAGAAGTCTGGCTTGTTAACAGCTGGAGTATGACGGGGAGACAGGGTGGAACAAGGGCTGGAAAGACAGCAGGGCCTTACCCTGAGATCAACGGAAAGCCTTTAGGGTTTGCAGCAAGGGATTGGCATGATTTGCCTTTGAGAAGGACCTCTCCGACTGCAGGGTGGAGACTGGCCTGGACCAGGGCAAGCGTAAATGAAGGGTGACCAGTTGTTAGACTGTGGAAGATGACCCAGTGAGAGCTGTTAGTGGCCTGGCCCAGCCAGGAGAGAAGGCTGGAGAAGGGGCCTAAGGAATATTTAACCCACCTCCGCTTTCTAGGGACACAAATGATGCTTGGCCCCTGAAAATGAGGGCTTGTCCCACACCTGGATCTCCATCTTTTAGCTTCCTACTAAGCAAGACATCTTCATGGATACAGCCACTCTTAACAGGTTCCCTGTCCCTTTCTGGGTTTCCAGATTCTAGGGCCAAACACTGGATTGGTTGTGCAATGGCCATAATCATCACCTGGCTCTTCTGTTATCTCTGTAGAACCCTAGAGTCCAGAAAGTTAGAGCAGAGTGATTCTTTAAGGTTCGTCTTGTCCAGTCCTCCACATTTTAGCAGTGACTAGTTGATGGCCCAAACGAGGGAAATGACTCGCTCAAACCCCCTCAGAGCATTGGGATTGGAACCGGATGTTTCTGTTCCTGGGTAGGTGATTCTTTGGGCTTAAACAACTGCTTCCTGGACTGGTTTGACTCTGTGAGTGTGTTACTCAGCGCGTTTTGCATCTCCCACTCTTCCTCAGCTGCAGTGGACTCCTGAAAATGTGTGGCAGGTAAATAAATCAAGGTTGGTCTTGGGTGTGCCCTTCTTTTAAGGCCCTGGGCTTGCCCTGAAGGAACAGTGTGTTATCTTCTAGCTCTGCCTTTTCTGTCATGTTTACTGCTTGTTTTGTCACTGACAGCAGTGAACTCTGATCCTAGATTCCCCTTTCTTGAGCCATTGGTGGGTGGCAGGGATCACAAGGACTCTGGGGACTTCTTTCGGGTTTGATTGTGGTGACAGGCGGTCCTGCTCCATCTCTGTCCTTTACAGCCCGGCCGCCAGGAGCCTGGCCTTGGGAATCAGACTCGGCTTGAATCCTAGCTCTGCCACTTGCCCACTGGGCAAGGTTCTCATCAGTGAAATAGGGACAGGCAGACTGCAGATTTTAAAAAGTAATAAATGGGAAGAAGTCCAGTACAGGGCCCTTCACATGGCTGATGCTCAATAAATGGTGGCTTTGTTTACGCTAGATTATTGTTCTCTGTCCCCTCATTGCAGTTGGCCAAACTGTAGATTTAATCACCACATACCTGTTGACCACCAGTTGCCCTGTGTTGATTCCCTGATGAGATTTCAGGAGGGTGGGCTCTTTGTTTCCACCCTTCTGAGTGATAGATTGTAAACTCTTGTCTCTCTCACCCTCCCTGAACCTTGTCAGTTAAAGCTGCCAGACTCTGGAAACAGTGAAAAACCAGTGGGCAGTGAGGGTCTTCAGCCTGTGGGACAAGTGGCCAAAGCAGGGGAACAGAGGTTAGTGTTCCCTGCTTTGGAAGCTAGCTTAAATTTTTCTTTTCTTTGAAACTTTTTGTGCAGTCGCTCTTGTGCTCTGAAGAAACACAGAAATGACTGCAAAGAAAGGGCAAGGTGGTCCAGAGCCATCCTCCTCAGATGTGGGATTAGAAAGTGGTGGGAGGTTAATATTTGAGGCCAGAACAGGGAAATGTAATGAGTGGTGAGCTTCCAGATTCTGCTTAGTGGGATAACCACATGGTCTTAGTGAAAGAAAAGAGGAAAGTGACGGTGGAAATAACAATTTCAGTAATGCCTGCTTACCGTTCTCCGTAAGACCTCTGCCCTAGAGTGAGCACGACATGGCTGTCGAGGAAGGTTTTCACAGAGCTAAGCGAAAATCTTCACAAACAAAGAGCCTATTTTATTACAGAGAAGCATCCAAAGACAAACATCAACTTGGTCTGGTATTCAGTCAGGTGAATCTCTGCTTGTGAGTAGCGCCGTCCTCAGAGTGGGGAGAGTCTTGTCCTTTGAGAGGTCAGTACCCTGAGTAAGACTGCATACAGAAGAGAAGGCTGGGTTTTGACAGGTCTGAGGTTCTTCTGAGCAGGCTTTCCTGGGAAAGCCCTGGGCTGGGGTTTCAGAGGTGAGTAAGGTAGCCATTTGGCTCATTACAGAAGAATCCAGCAGTCCCTTTGATGGGCGCTATTTTGCGAACTACAAGGAAGGGCTTTGGGAGCAAAGATGGGACTGATACAAAATTTTTTTTCCGTTTAATAAGCCCAGCTCCTGAACTCAATATATTTAATTTTACAGTGTAGTACAGCCAGGACCTGGTCCAAAAATCTTCCTGAAATCTCCGTGAAACCTAGTTAAGGACTGATTATCACAAATCTTCTTGTGCCATAGCTTTGTGATATTTTTAGGAGCCATTCTGAAGACCAGTGGCAGCACAGATTATAGCCCCACGTCACGCCCCCCCCCCTCCCGTCAGCTGGGATGCAGCTTATTACCAAAGCCCACCAGTTCCCGGTCTCAGGCTTTCCAGGCACCAGCGTGTGTAATTAACAGCTGCGTTCATTGTGCATTTACCTTTTGCTGGATGTTTTGTATACATTATCTCATTTAAATCCCAGGGTAACCTTAGGGCAAGTATGGTCATTTCTGTTTCATAGTTGAGGACAGCGCGGCTAAGGGTTTTTACGGAGCTTGCCTAGGGTTACCACCCATAAGTCTCAGCACTTACAGAGCCTGGGGCTTATGAAGTCCAGCTCTGTGTGATTCAGGAACCACTGCTTTTCCTGCAGTAGTTCCTGGGTAATCACCCTAGTGCAGTCTTTGCAGAAAAAGGAGTTAACTTCAGGGCTTCACATCCATGTGGGAGAAAATTTAGGACATTTTTATTACTGCCTTCTCTGCTGTATGCTAGGCCCTATCCACATTCCCACAGATTGGGTCTTGTTTGTCTTCTTGACTTCTAGATAAGCTAATTTTAAAAAAACATTTTTTTTAATGTTTACTTTTGAGAGAGAGGGAGAGGGAGACACAGAATCCGAAGCAGGTTCCAGGCTCTGAGCTGTCAGCACAGAGCCTGATGTGGGGAACAGTGAGATCATGACCTGAGCTGAAGTCAGACACCTAACCAACTGAGCCACACAGGCGCCCCCCCCTCCCAGATATGCTAATTTTAAAAGATTTTTTTTTTATCTTTATTTATTTTTGAGAGAGGCAGAGTGAGAGCGGGGGAGGGACAGAAAGAGAGGGAGACACAGGATCTGAAGCAGGCTCCAGGCTCTCTCTGAACTGTCAGCACAGAGCCCGATGTGGGGCTCGAACCCATGAACTGTGAGATCATGACCTGAGACGAAGTCAGATGCATAACCGACAGAGCCACCCAGGAGCCCCCAGATAGGCTAATTTTAAAAAAAGAAGGCATCTCATCATCTTTTTAATAGCTTCCGTTCTCTTCCAAGTTAAACCAAAGAGTCACTTGTCATTTGCCTCAGTAATTGGACTGTGACTTTAGGGGCACCTAGGTGGCTCAGTCTGTTAAGCATCCGACTCTTATTTCTACTCAGGTCATGATCTTGCGGTTGGTGAGATTGAGCCCCGCATTGGGCTCTGTGCTGACAGCACGGGGCCTGCTTGGGATTCTCTGTGTCAGCCCTCCCCCTGCTTGAACTCACTCTCAAAATAAAATATTTTTTAAAAAATCGGACTGTGACTTTAAACGGCTGCTAGAGTTGGCCTTTTGCTGGTTTGACTCACCTTAAAGTGGTTCTCCATTCTCATTGGCCATGTGAGGACATGTGACTCTTGATGCCCCACCACCCCCAGCAAAGCGGAGGCCCAGGTAGGAGATCAGAGAGCCTGGGTCTGTGGGAAGGTCACTGTGCGCTGGACAGTTTAGTCACTTGGAACACATTGTCTCGTGGACTCTCCCAACAGTCTCAGGAGGGCCCTATTGCTGCCCCCAGGGTGTAGGCGCACCTGATATGTAGCGGGTGTGGGTTTCAGACCCAGCTCTGTCCTGCTCCTGTAGTTCCTTCCATATCACAGGGAAAGGCCAAGGTGGCTTGAGAAGGCGGGCTTCACGGGATGCAGAGGACCCAACTGAGGCAGCAGGGAGCTCCCCGTTATTTCTCCCTCTCAGAACCTGTCACCAGGTGCCACTTACAAACTCATACTATGAAACTCTTAGGAGTTGTAAGTCCCAGAACTCCTAGCAGTGGACAAAAGGCCATGCATTTCAGTTATTGGGTGGAAAAACCCTCTGTGGTTGACCGAGAGAAAACTTACAACAACTGACATTTCCTCACACCGAGTATTGCTTGTGTTGTCCCATGTCCTCATCGGCAACAGGCGGATGTTAATACCTGTTGTGGGAGAGAGAACTGAGATAGTGAAGTATTAGCAGAGAGCCCTGCACTGATGGTGGGGCTCCCGTTGTGTTAGTGGGTACGGCACAGCCTCATCCAGCTAGCTCATCATTGTCTCAACACCTAGGCCCGTGGCAAGGCACATGCACGTTCAGTAAACGTTGAGTTACTTATTTTCCGCCTTCACTTACTCCCCAGATATTTGAGCACCTAGTGTTGTGTCTTAGGGAGGCCATGGGCACTTAACACACCAAGGGCATTTATAGCCTTGTGAGATACACGATCATTTACCAACATAATCCAAGGAAAGTCTCCTAGTGATGAGTGGTAGTCAGGTGGTGACCTTTGAGGTTATAGAGTATAAAGCTGATTTTGAAATCCTTCCCCAGCTCTGTGGTTGATTTATGCAGGGGTGGGAATGTCCTTACTACTTCTGGCTTTGCTGTCAGAATTGGACCTTGTGTGCATTCTAAGCCGGGCTGGACCTGAACATGTCTTGTCACTGCTCTGTGACTGAAGGATGATCTAATGTGTATTGTGAGGCCATTTGGTTTCAAGAAATGATAGTTTGCTGAGGAACACGGGATGGGTATGGGAAATTAGGAAAGAGCTAGAAATTAGAGCTCTGCTGCAGCTGACTAAATCCACTCTTACCTGGTGGGCAGCCGCTCGTGGTTTGAAAGGGTTTGGTAAATCCCTCAGTTTCTTGTCCTCATGTGGAGTCTGGCTACTTTTCCTCAGTTTTTAATACTTGCCAAGTACTGTGAGCAACAGAATTCCAGACTGAGCTGCTAACTGCATGAAGATTGCATGGCTGCTGCTGAAAACAATAGGATGGTAAAACCATTGTTACGTACGTCCTCTCTTCTGGTCCCACAGGAGTCCTGTAAGAGTGTCTCATCTCTGCTTTATACGTAATAAAGCTGAAGCACAGAGAGGTTTTGTGACATGCCTGGAGTCACACAGTAAAAACGCTGTTGGACTATTTGAACCCAAGTCTTAAAACTCCCAAGTTCAGAGCTTGCTTTGTTGTTTTTCATCATGTAATGTTTCCATATTGAGGTACCAGAAATCCTCGGTCAGTACCATTGCTTTTGAGTTGGTGCGCTTGTGCACACAGGGTACATGACACAGTTTTAGGTGGTGAAGAATCTGGACCAGGAATGGAATTCTGCAGTGATCAACTTCTGAAAAGTTCTGTGGCTGTTTTTGATTTAGAGCCTGGAACAGCAAACCATTTTCCCTGCAGCCCAGCTTAGAGGACCCTGCTCTGCAAAACCTCCATCGTGGATGGGGACAGGTAGTTGTTTGCCCCGTGAGTGTTGTATTCACGTTCCTGTTACACAGCTAATTACTGCACCTTAACTACCTGACTACCTACCTATCCAGGCAGCCCATAAGCTCCCCAGAGACCTAGAAAGAGTCCCGTTCACCATTGTAGCCCCAGAGCCTGGCTTGTTTTGGCCCTGCATACACATTAAATGTATGAACACATGCATGCTTAATCCAGGCTCTGTTTTTGCTCTTCTCACCCTACCCCCATTATCTGTTTTTTATGGATTTCTTTAAGTTTCTTTATTTTTGACACAGACAGGGAGTACGAGCAGGGGAGGGGATGAGAGAGAGAGAGAGAGAGAGAGAGAGAGAGAGAATCCCAAGCAGGCTCCTTGCTGTCAGCGCAGAGCCCAACATGGGGCTCAATCTCATGAACCATGAGATTATGACCTGAGCCAAAATCAAGAGTCGGACGCTTAACTGACGGGGCCACCCTGGTGCCCCTGCATTTTTTTTTTTTAATAGAATCTGGAAGGAGAAGGAAGTGTAAGGGTGGCAGATAAAATTAAAATTTTTAGTTTGGCTTCTCGCCAGTAGCTTTTGGGAAAGCGTTTTAAGGAAATGGAGTCTCACTTGGGGCTTGAGGATGGTCCGGTCCATTCCAGTGAATAAACAAGCATTGACTGCAGCTACGGTTTATGTGGAATGCTTGCACGTTCTTTCCTCAGTGTCCCCTTGTAGCCAGTGGAATGTAACAAGTGACATTCTAGGGGGCCCAAGAGTGACCAGGCTTTTCCACAGTTGGGAGAACTTTAACATGGTGGCTTGGGATCTCATGAGTTCATTTATGTCTGGAAATGTAAGTGGGGTAAGATTTACTGCTAAGTAAATGGGGGCTTCAGCCACGTTTTTCAAGGCGTGAATGGAACTTATTCATTTGTTCACTCCACTGATAGACACCATTCAAAGTGTTTTTGCTGTGTAGCAGGAGACAACTTTCTGCAGACCTTTTCCTTAGGATGGTACGTCTTAGGTCACAGACATGTGGAGGCAGAGGTGAGGGGGCAGATGAACAAGAAACTGTTTCGGGGGTGCCTGGGTGGCTCAGTCGGTTAAGCATCTGACTTTAGTTCAGGTCATGATCTCACGGTTCATGAGCTCGAGCCCTGCGTCAGGCTGTGTGCTGGCAGCTCAGAGCCTGGAGCCTGTTTCGGTTTCTGTGTCTCCCTCTCTCTCTCTGCCCCTCCCCCACTCACACTCTGTCTCTCTCTCTCTCTCTCCCCCTCAAGAATAAATAAACATTAAAAAAAATAAAAATTGAAAAACTAAAAAAAAAGAAACTGTTGGACCTAGGTCTTATATAATTTTTTTTCTCTGGAATTAATTCGCTTGGAATATATACTTTAGCAACTAACCGTCTGTTTTTGGCTCCAGCCTTCCTCTTTGGGTGTCAATCCTGGTTTCATCTCTGAGTTTTTTCAATAGGAGAATTTGACATTCACATTCTAAGAGTGCTCTGTAATGTTTCCATTTACATACTAGTTTCCCTCGTTTTTTGGCTGCAGGGGTATATGAATACATACAAGAATCTGAGGTTCATTTTTAGCTGCAGCAGAGGCAAGCCCCAGGGGAAAAGTCAGGATAACTGGATTCCTGAAATGGTAACTTGGCAACTTATCTTTTCTGGTTCTGAGCCTACAAAATGTTCTTTAGTTTTAGAACATAAGTAGCTCGTATCTGTAAAGGTCTTCGTTAAAATGCTGCGTTGAATGCATCAAAGGCCCTTATAATCCTTACCCCTTTAACCCGAGGTACCTGTCATCGGCTTGAAAGCAGGCCAGAGCAAGGGGGGACAGTATATATGGTAAGGTATTAAAATTGGTCATGCCTTCCTGGCACAAGGAAAGAGAAGCAATGTCTTGTGTGTTAAAATGCGAGGTTTTGTGGTGATTCAGAGCACCTGCAAGGAAATAGTCCCGAGGTAAAGATTAGCGGGGTTTGGGATTGGTGGGAGGGATTCGACATTTGAAAGGCCTCCTAAATGTGACCATTTATGCGACAGCCTGGGAAGAATGACCACCACTGGAACGAGGGGTAGCCAGAAGGGCTTAGGTGATTCTTTATGAAGTCAGGCATGGATCCCCAAGCGGACTGGCTAGACGAGGACGTCATAAAACCCTGGTTCAGGTATGCTTCTATTTTTATGAAGCATGGCTTGAAGCATGGTTTCTGTGGTTAAACCCTGGGGAAATAAAGGGAGGTACAGCTCTCTAGGTGAAGGAGGTTAATGCCTGTTTGTTGAACGGATGTACAGACCAGACTCCTGAATGCCCTTTCCCCCCTCAATCTCCGAGCAAACGTGTCATTGCTGGCTGAGCTCTGTAAAGGCACGACTACAGGTAGGACTCTTCAGCCCCAAATGAAATATTTCCTGATAAGCTTTGGCAGAGAGGTCTTACCTGTCAGAGGCCCTTGATGCTTTCTAAGATATCCTTTTATTAACAGTTGTTTTAACAGGGGATGTTTTTCTATAGCAGCTGTTGCAAAACAATGGAAATATTCCGATGAGTAAATTTTGAAGTACCAAATTGAGGAATGATGCCTTTGAAGTCAGATAACAGAACCAAAAGGTTAAAAATACATTAAAAGTTCCAGTTTTATTTAAAAAAAAAAAAAAAAAAAAAAGAGCCTTAGATGAAAAGTCTCAAGCAGTTTCCAGCTTAGTTGAAGAGATAAGCTTTCCGCATTTGCATTAATTAGGAGAGCCATGTGGTGCTGACTGAGGGATCTGTATGGCTGTGGCTCAGCAAAGGGAGAAGGGTTCCATGGAGACTTGATGTAGGAGGACTGGAACAGCTTGGGATGCTTTTCTCCTGCTCGCTGCTTGATTGACTATGCGTGGAGCATTCCAGGGAGAGGGACCTAGGCCAGAGGAGGGTCGTCGCAGGGACCCAGTGGGGCAACAGAGTGCATAGGTGAAATTTTAGAGAAACGTCAGATCGGTTTATCAAACCTTCCCTGGGTCCCTCCTGTGGGCTAGGCTGAGTGCAAAGGGCTAGGGGTACAGAGTTGACAAAACCCAGGCATGGGTGGCCCTATGGGAGCTTACTATAGTAAAGGACACAGTAATAATGCTCTGTAAATTCTGACACAGTTATGGCCCCTAACATAATCTAGCTCTGCTAGTGTGCACACCAACCATGTGACATTGGCCTTATTCCTAGATTGCGATGAGGAAGTCAAGTGCCTATGGTTTGGGTTATTTGCCGCCAGTGCTGGGCTTCAGTCCCTGGCCCTCAGAGTTTATATCCTCATCACCACATCGCACTGTGTTTCCCCCGGGCTAGAAAAAGTAGCCTAACGAGGCCTCCCCTGCAAATCAGCTGACTGCCCTCCTCAAAGATAGATGGGCAGGTAGATAGGTAGAGAGATTAGAAAGACAGATTGACTAGACAAGACGCTCACAGTATCAGAGGAGGGTACGACTGAATGCGTGCTGGCTGCCTCTACGTTGGCACTTGGTCCATTGGTCCAAGGTCTTCCTGATCAGCAGTGACGTCACTTAACTGCCTTATGTCATTATCCTCCACCAACCCTCAGGTGGTCCTTCCATCCCTCTGTACTTCCAGGCCTGTGCCTGATATGTGCCTGTCCAGGCACAGGCCTTGGGCAGGGAATGTGCAGAGGGGTGTGAGGCTCAACCCCTGACCTGGAGGTGTATGCAATCTGTTTTGTCTGGTTAGAATCAAATAATTCTGCTTCACGGCCTCCGGTTTTCTTCTCCTTCCACATTCCTCCCGGTTCCTCTGCTTTGTTCCCCTGGCAGCATTATGGGGTACACTCCCTGCCCTGCCGAGAGGAGTTCCTTTGGGCTCCCCGTAGGCTGGCCCTCAGGGAACCCTCCCTCAAGGTGTGCTCCCTTCCCTTTTCACCCACCTGGCCCTTCTTCCATCTGAGGTTCCTCCCTTTGGCGTGAAGGCCTGCGCTCTCCTGAGCGTGTCCTCCAGGGTCAGTCTTGCTTCCCTGTCATTTCGTAAGGATGAGCACATGGACAGTGAAGGCACCTGCTCACCCGGGCATCCATTTAGACAGCCGAACGCTGCCGCGTTAGTAAGTTCAGTAAATGCGTCGGCTGCTCTGCATCTTGAACCCCCACCGCAGTCTTGGTGTAAATATAGATCGGCACGAAGGTGATGGTGGCCGCTCAGCGTGCACTTACTGGGCAGGCACGTTCTGAGAGCTTGGTATGCTTTACCTCCCAGAAGCCTGCAGTGGCCCACGTTGTACAGAGGAGGAAACTGAGGCACACAGGGGTAAGGACCTCACTCGAGCGGGATTAAAGCCTCCCGAGCTGGGGCCTCCCGACAGACACCCTCTGTAACCACAGTGCCATGGGTGCATGAAGGAATTCTCCCACCTGCTGTGACTCTAGATTTTGTGAATGGTGTTTTTTTTTTTTTTTTTCATGTCAGACCAAGCCTTGGGCTTTAAACTGTGAGTGGAAATAGAATCTCATGAAACGGGGAGATAAACATCAGCAAAATGAATGCCAATTTTGTTTTTAGTTAATTGAGAGTAATTTTGTCAATTCATTTCATAGCAGCTTTTTATTATGGCCCATTTTCACTAAAGCTCCTCGTTATTGTCGAACAAGCGGTGCTGTGGTCCCGCGGGCCACCCAGCTTCCCGAAACCTGCTGCAGGACGCGGGGCAGATCACGGTGCTTCTCCAGCCGTTTTCCTCATGTGGGAAACAGAGATAGTGATTCTTCCTGGCAGATTGCTTGTGAGGCTTGAGGGAGACAACACATGTTCCCTCCCAGCTGCATCCCTGCCACTCCTAGGTGCTCTGGAACTGAGAACCTAAAAAGAATAGATATTTCAGGGGTGCCTGGGTGGCTCCGTCAGTTGAGCACCCGACTTCAGCTCAGGTCATGATCTCACAGTCCGTGAGTTCAAGCCCCATGTCGGGCTCTGTGCTGACAACTCAGAGCCTGGAGCCTGCTCCCGATTCTGTGTCTCCCTGCCTTTCTGCTCCCCCCTTGCTCACATTCTGTCTCTGTCTTAAAAATAAATAAAGATTAAAAAAATATTTTTTTTAATAAAAAAACATATTTCAGAAATCTGTCATTAGTAGGTGCTGCTTTTCTAATTTAGGACAGGCACCAAGGTATTTATTATATCTGTGCCACTAAGGCCTTAGCTACTTGTTTTTGGTTTGTTTTTAATCAACATGTGGAGCACTGTCGGTGCTTTGCTCAGCAGGGATAAAACATAATAATAAAGTTCTAGCAGAAACCAGAGGCAGTGAACCTTCCACTGTGATACGCATAAAAAAATATTTCGTGTTTTTAAAGGAAGTGTGGCTGTTGCCTGTAACCCAAAAACGGGTATCAGCTTCTCTTCCAACTGAATTTGAAAGCCACATTGACACTGACCACGGGTGCCTTCCCAGAGCTTTCAGGAAAACAAAACCAACTTGTTATGTTTGTTTCATTTTCCAAAGATAGCCAGAGTCTCCATTGGCGGGGTACTTCAGCTGCTGCACATACGAGGACTCTTCCATTTTAGTAATTAAAACGAATTTCTCTTAAAGATTGCTCTTGAGTAATTACGATTATAATTACATTTTTCCTTGGTTTTGTTTAGACCACCAAAAATGATTCTAGTGATAAGATCATTTTGTTTTGGCCAACATACATAAAATTCTCTTCATGACATTCCATGTTTACCAGTGCTCAAAGGTTGGCACCAAGGTTTCCCTTCCCCTTCCCCTTCCCCTTCCCCTTCCCTTTCCCCTTCCCCTTCCCGTCTTTCCCTTTTGTTTCTTTCTCTCTTTCTTTCTTTTTCTTTTTTCTTTTCTTTCTTTCTTTCCCTCCCTCCATTTACTCCTTTTACCTTCACTCCTTTTCTTTTTTCCTCTTTCTTTTCCTTCCTTACTTCCACTTAATGGTTAAAAACTCCTTGAAAATTGCATTTTTATTTGTGTTTCTTTCTGGAAGAAAGTCCACAAGGTAGACTGTTTAAAGTATGTCCTAGTATTTATTTTGCCGATCCTTTCTTTTCTTCCTGTGAGAAAGTGAGTGTGGGTTGCCAGGCCTTCCTTTTCTCATTGGTCTAGTGTTCTTGAAGTTATTCACTGCAAATTTGTAGTTCAGGAAGACTCAGGTGTTGAGGAACCACTGGAACCATCATTGTTAGCGACTGGTCTTTACTTTCAGGGCCTTAAATAGAGTGTCCTATCTCACAGACATTAGGCCCAAGTGTTGTGGGCAGGCACCTACTTAGGATGAGTGTGAAGAGGAGGGAGTAGAAAGGAACGAGCAGGGGCGCCTGGGTGGCTCAGTCAGTTGAGCGTCTGACTTCGGCTCAGGTCATGATCTCACGGCTCGTGAGTTCAAGCCCCACGTCAGGCTCTGTGCTGACAGCTCAGAGCCTGCTTCAGATTCTGTGTCTCCCTCTCTCTCTGCCCCTAACCCGCTCGCATTCTCTCTCTGTCTCTCTCAAAAATAAATAAACATTAAAAGGAATGAGCAGTTTCATTACCTCCTAAGGAGATGGGAGTCCGCGTGCGGTCGCTGTGGTTCATTGTCCGTGATTCCCAGATGTAACTAGAGGAAGCCCTTGGTCTTGCTGAGTGGTGGCACTCGTCTTCACAAATCCCTGCTGTCCCCTGGCTCATTCGTTTTCTTCTCAGCCCAGACCCCTCAGTGCTTGCTGTTCGTACAGCACAGCTCGCTGTACCCTGCTTAAAATCTTTCTTGGGCTCCCTCATCACCTTTCCAGGAACAGTGTAGTTACCATAATTTGGCTCCTGTTTTGACCTTTCTGGCCTTCCGTGGAGCCTCACCCTTGTGGGCTGAATCACAGTGGACGTAATCCCTTGAATCCATTTATATATACAATTTATGGGGTCTGGCTATTTTTAGAATGCTTTTTTGCCAGTGTTCTTTTTCCTACCCCCATTGCCACAGTGTTTGAGATCTGGGATTATGATTATGAGTTTCTTAGTTTTGTGTACAGAATTTTCTTTAAAGGTACTCTTTAAGGTGCCCCGAACTTTCCAGAAACGCTGCACATCTGATTGGCCACTTCTGTCCCTTTCCGAGGATGGGTCCTGTCTTTGAGGACTAATGCCCTCCCTGCCTGTGAGTTTAGGGAGGATGTAGTGATGCTGAGAGCCGTCCCAGTCATATCCTCAGTCCCTTACGAAGTGCATCCATACAGTTGTGGGCTCTCCAGATGAGTTCCTCCTGGTTTCTGGTGATTTCTTACATCAGAGGGGTCTGTCTGCCTATCCTGAAGCTCCTCAAACCAGTGTGTTCATGAAAACTTTGCCTTGCATCCAGACATGGACTTTGCTTCCTACGTGGCACATTTTTAAAAATATGTTTAAATGTTTATTTTTGAGAGAGAGAGAGAGAGAGAGAGAGAGAGAGAGAGAGAGAGAGAGAGAGAGAGAGAACGCACACGTGCAGACAGGGGAGGGGCAGAGAGAGAGGGGGGGATACAGAACCTGAAGCAGGCTCCAGGTTCTGAGCTGTCCGTACAGAGCCTGATGCGGAGCTCGAGCTCACAAACTGTGAGATCATGACCTGAGCCGAAGTCAAGACGCTTAACCAATTGAACCACCCAGGCGCCCCCATTTCTCTGGGAGTGTATCATGGCTTTTCTATTTAGGCAGCTACTGACACAGTATTCTGGTTTCCCATGAAATGGGCTCTGAATTCTTCTGCCTGGTTTTAAGGCCCCTCCTACCTGCCCCTTCCTTCTGCATCCAGGCTCACCTGTGACTTGCTGTTCTTATAGAGCTGTCTCCTGTCTCCATTCCCAAACACTATCCGCTCACTCCTCCTGGCCTTTACTTGGTTTCCCCCCTCTTCTGCAGCCCCTACCACCGGCCATCTGTGAGAGCTACTCCAGAGCCCGGTGTTTGCATCATGGTCCTGACGACTCCAGCCTGCCTGGATATGGTTTCCCTCCCTCCTGTGGTAGTCACTGCAGAGCTCACAAACTAGTGTCCGGCCGGCCACACCCAGCCCATAGCCGTTCTCTGTGTTCAACTACATTTGGCCCAGCTGCTGTCGTTTAAATTTCAAGAAACTGCACAGAGATACTGGGTTTCTGGCTTGTTTTGGAAAATCAATTTGATAACTCTCTTAACCTAGTAGCTACTTTTTGTAAATGGTGATTATTGTTCCCATGTTGCCACAGTCCTACCCTGTCCTTGTTGTAACAGACCTTATTATGGTCTGATAATATCTCTTACTAACATTATCTTCCTGGCTCCGATAAGCATCTGCATTTGCTATCCCTTGGTTTCTAGTCTGTATCATCCTCTACCCCTACACTCTTTCTGTTCTCAAAATCCTTGTGTGATTTTTGTGAGACTAGGGATGGCAGCTTTATATGTGTGCATATATGTGTGTGTGTGTGTGTGTGTGTGTGTGTGTATACATGATTTACATTTTTAATGTTTTGATATTTAAAAAAATTTTTTTAAGTTTGTTTATTTTGGAGATAGAGAGCACGTGAGCAGGGAAGGGACAGAGAGAGAAAGAGACACAGAATCTGAAGCAGGCTCCAGGCTCTGAGCTGTCAGCACACAGCCCAACGTGAGGCTCGAACTCATGAACCGTGAGATCATGACCTGAGCCGAAGTCGGCCGATTAACCAACTGAGCCACCTAGCCGCCCCGGTTTTGATATTTTAACTTGAATGCCATGGTTGATGTACACGTGACAGAACATTTTTTTTCTTATTTAATATACCCTACCTGGCATTAGCAGCATTTGAAAATCTTAGTGCCTTAATACCATCATGAACAAATTCCATGCCACATACCTCTGCATCTCTGGAGGTAGGCAGGACAGAGCACAGAGCCAGGGAGGGTGATTCCCAACTGGAAGGGAGAGTGCTAGAGAGAGAGAGGGAGGGAGACCTGTTTTTTCATCTTTCAGTCTCCATTCCAGCATCAGCTGCTCCAGGAAGTTCTCTGGTCCAATTTAGATGTGTCCCTGTTGTTTCCCCAGAGCACTTATTGAGCACTTCCTGTTCTCATATTAAGTGCCTCTGCATACTTTATTTCATTTGATCATTGTAACTGTCTCGTTCAGGTAGCAACTCTTCTCCCGTTCAACAGAGACGGAATCTGAGGCAGGAAGTTAAATAAGTTCCCTAACACGTGGTTTGCATCCAGATTTGTCTCGATTCCAAACCTGAGACTCCAGCCACCTCGCAAACTTGCCCTCCTGTGGCATACCCCTCTGTACTCATGTGATTGATGGTATGCTTTTGCGTCCCTCCCTGTTCCCTGTGAACTTACTGAGGTCAGGGGATGTGTTTACTTATTTCTGTACTCTTGGCACCTGAAACAAAATCGGCAAACAGGAAGTGTTTGATAAAGGAAGTCAGTGCGAATGCGTTTCATTTTTTCCCCAGCTTATTTGTAGATCTTTTCACCTCTTTCTGTTTTAATTCTCATGTGGTCCTATTTGAGAGTAGGGTTTTTTTTCTCTTTAAGTCGCCATTTGTATTATACAACAGGGAAGGGCACTTAAAATATTTAGCCTTTCAAATTGCCAAAGGGGATCTTATTAGGTGTTCGTAATTACACTCACAAGTCAGGATGGATAATGGATATCCATGTGGAGTGCAGATGGCAGAGGTTTTATTGCAGTTGGTAGATCTTCAGCAGCTTCAGATGAGATTTTTAAAATGTTTTGATTCCATTGTTTTTGCAAGTAGACTGATAATAATTAAGCCATTTTTCAAAAAGGAAGGATAAATATACAAATACCAAATGAAGTTTATAGTTTTTACTGAGACATCCAAAATATGGAGTTGCATATCATTTTGCTTCTGTGTCTCCTTTTTTCCTTATTTGGTGCAATAAGTAGATAAGTGATTACTTGCCTGATAGATTATTGAACCTCTGTAACACTATATAATTTCAGAACCTTCCATACTTCTGCTTTGATAGTGTGATCAAAGCAAATTGGATTACAATCAACCAGTGCGGCCAAATGTGGAACATGTGGAAGACACAAGAGTCTCTGAGAGGAAAATGAGCTAACGTGTGCCATGATTGTGATCTTGATTCCTGGGTCACCCAAGTATCATTGCATAGAGGAGTCTGAGAACAGAATGAATGAAGTTGCTTTTTAAAAAAAGAAATTTTTTTAACTTTTGATAAATATTCGAGTCTAAAAAACAGAACCAGTACATTAATTATAGCATCATAGTCCTCAGGCTTTGAGATAGAAGCCTCTGTTCTGAGAAAGCTCTGGCATAATTAAGAAATTTTCAGTTAAGAAGTCAAGAACCATACGAGGTCTCCCCTCCCCGGAAAGTGAAGTTTTAAATCCAGTTAATAAGTATACATCAGTCTTTCCATGGAAAAAAATCCGGCAACAGTGATGGCGTTGACCATACAGAGATTTGTACCAACTTTGAAGCAGAAGGAAAGCCTTAAACGATAGGGAATCCTTGTTTCTGGCGGTCTAGTACCACTAGCTGCCTTTTACTGAGTGCCAGGCTTACCTCTAACAGCCCTCTGGGCTGCATATCATTCCCAGTTTTACTACAGGAGAATTGAGTCATTGAGATGAAATAACCTGTCCATTGTCTTATGCCTCAGGTTGTCTGACCCCAAACCTCTGTTTCCCTGTCCAGCAATGCCACCAGGATGATGCATGTTCTGTGTGTACACACATACACAGGTAGTCTAAACCTATTTGTTATTTGGAAAAATAACATGTTGGTTGTTATGTTATTTGGAAAAAGCGAATCTGTAAAGACATATATTCGTTCAGCCATTCTTAGACCAACCAGTGACTGTTCTACTGCGTGTGTTCTGGGTTACTTTAAGTGGAATGATGCTGTTAATGCCTAAGAACAGTAGACTGACATTCACATTTCCTTGTTTGTTTGTAAATTTCAGTAAAAATTGAAATGTGGTTGAGTTCTCAATGTAGAAAATTAAATTCACTTTTGATACTCATCCCAGTTCCTGATAAACAATTGTCCTGAATTTTAGGTAACTGGATAATTTTTATTATTTCATTACAAATTTTCTTTCTTAAACAGAGTCTCTGATGAGTATTTATGTACCTCTTTCCCACTTTTCCATTGTCTTTTATTGGTTTGGATAAATGTGCAGCTCAAAGCTGGAAGAGTTCATTGGCGTGACTAAATTACATCCCATGAGTCATGCTCCAAGAACGTTCTAGTCCTGATATTCATGGTGCTGACATGATTGGCCCCTGTGACTGAAGACCGTATGTGGAGAACTCCTTCCAGTGCTAGTGCTGATTTGTGAAGACTTAACTGTCAAAAATGCCGTAACCGGGGTGCCTGGCTGGCTCAGTCAGTAGAGCATGCGACTCTTGATCCTGGAGTTGTGAGTTCGAGCCCCATGTTGGGTGCGGAAACCTACTTTAAACAAAATGCCATAACCGTTATCACAATTAGACTCTATCCACATTAACATGCCCAGAGTTTCAGGGAAATATAATCACAATGAATACGTAGTACACTATTTTTCTAAATTTGTATTCTAGGCCAGAGATCAGTTCCCAGTTTTATGAAGATGCAGTCTTTTGGTATCCGTGGATGAGAAATAAAGTAGAAAAGGGACAAGGAGGGGTTTCCTGGGTGTCTCAGTCAGTTACACCTCTGACTTCAGCTCAGGTCATGATCTCATGGTTTGTGGCTTTGAGCCAGCCCGTGTCAGACTCTGTGCTGACAGCTCAGAGCCTGGAGCCTGCTTGGGATTCTGTGTCTCCCTCTCTCTCTGCCCCTCCCCCGCTTGCATGGCTTGCTGGCGCGCGCGCTCTCTCTCTCTCTCTCTCTCTCTCTCTCAAAAAGAAATAAACATTTTTAAAAAAGAAAAGGGACAAGGTATTAGAGCACTGGTAAAATAATCTTCATTCAAATCCAGCTGTGCTACCCACTGGTGTTGCAACCTTCGTTTAAGGCCCCACGATCCCTCTGAACCATGCTTTCCTTATCAGCAAAGTGAAGGCAGTAACCTCAGCCCTGCCCGTCTCTTGTTGATGACCACGTAAAATAAGGAGCACACGGGTGGCAGGTCGAGGTATTCTGTAACCACAGAAAGGTACTGAACTGAGACCCAGACTCAGGTTTCTAATCTGGTACACAGCCAGACTTTACTCAAAGTTAGGCCCCATTTTCTTTGTTGGCCTCATGTTTGATGGAAGACGGGCAGAGGGTTCCACGCACAGTAGTAGGGTCACTCTTGGAAACGGATGCCCCAGACGGCTCCATGGACTAGCTCCCCACTTAACACCAGACGCCCATCCTCTCTTTCACTTCTCTTGTTTTTTTTCTCTCTCCACTACTTCATTTCTCACTCTTTCCGATCTGTCTTATAGAAATTAGTGAATATTTTTAGAGATGAGAGACCCAGAGATCATCTAGTCAAATCTGTTTATTTTTAAGCTGAGTGAACCAAGGCCGAGAGGTTAGCACACTGCTCAAGAGCACACAGCTAATACACAGCCAAGCTGGTGAACCCCATGTGCTCAGTTTCGAAAGCAGATCTGTTTTCACCACACCGTGCTGCCTTTAAAATTTCGTTCCCATGGAATGGGGCACCCCCTTTTAAAAATATGGTTACATATCTCTGCAGAAGTGGGTTTCTAACACCAGCCACTAGCATTCAGTGTGGTGTGAGCCGTGTCTTCATAATTCCTGGTTTCCATGGTCAAGGCTCCGTGTGAAACAGCTGACCCATCTTGCAGAGAAGCAGATTGTGGCAGAAGGTATGGGTAACTTCAAACCCCTAACACTGGCTGTGAGATTAGACCTTACATGAGAAAAGAGGAGTTTCCTTTGCCTCCCCCGTGTATTTACAGGCTAAAGCAACCACAAAGTTCAGAGGAAAGTGTAGGATTTGTGTACTTCTGTTCATTTTTTTTTTTCCTCTCTCACATTCTCATTGAGAACAAAGTGCTTGAGGTTTGGGGGGTTTACCTGAGAAGCAGAGAGACTAAGTCAGAAACCTGGATCTGTTGTCCTTAGGAGCTGTGTGAACTTCTAGAACTCCCCTCACTTCAGCTTTCTCATCTGCGAAACGGGTTTGAGGGTTCCTGATTTGTTTGTCTTCACTGAATTCCGGTTCTGCCCCCAGCATGGTTACTGGGTAGGGTCAGAGGACGCTGGGTAGCCCAGAAGGAATAGTGGTTTCTCCTGCAGTCCCCCTGCATTAGATTTAGAATTAACAAGGGTATTCAGTGCCTGCGGATTAAATACCCAAGGAATTATTTTGGGTATTTTTGTCCTTTGTCTTGAATATGTGTATTCCTCAGCTAGAGAAATTGGTGGCATGTATTGAAAAGAAAGAAAAGACAAAAGAAATGCTGATTTGCATGGAAGGCATTTGCAAAGAAAGAAGAATGTTTTCTCATTGGCAGATATTGTCTTCATGTGTTTCTAATGAAACAGAAGCCAATGGGTCTCTGGTTTATTTCTTTGTTTCCACTGTGATGTTGTTGATGTCAGCAAAAAATGTGGTTTGTTTTTTGGAGAGGGTCATGTTTTCTTTTTCCATTTAGCATAGGAATGGTGGATCCTATCTGCCATACCCCTCTAAAATAATAAAATATGTCTAGAATATGGGATGTGACTACAGCTTTCCGTGGTCAGTTAGATCCAGTCTCAGGATCTGGACTCTGAAAATTCTTTTGGAAATGCTCATGTAACCATAGTGACAGACGTGCATAACACTGCCTAATAATTACTTTCTATGCTCGTTCCCTTCGTACTGTCTACTTGGTATCATGTGGAATGGAGGGCCCATACTTTTAGGATGTGAGTGCTAATTTACATATGTTAACATGGCCCTTTGATTTTTTTCAATGCAGGGAAAGTAAACGTTGAGCCTCAGTGAGAACCGGTCTTCTCAGAATCTCTTCCTTCCCTCGCTCAGAATTCATTGTTTGCCCAGCTGAGCTCCACCCCGATGGGGCCAGCTTCCTGCCCCCCTGACACCTCTGTGGATGCCATTTGTAGTTGGAGAGCTTACCTGCCGATTTCAGTGAGATGGGCCCACGAACGCCCACAGCTCTCAGTCAGTAGACACATCATGAGCCAAAGAAGACATTTATGTAATCTGGGGACAAATTTGGAAACTCCTGTGAGAAATCTCACAGAAACCCTTTCCAAATGTGAGCTAATGGCTGCCTTTTGTGGTGTTTTCTAAAGCATTTGAAAACCATTTCTGTATCTGTACTTCCTTTATTTCCACCCATCAGACTTTCCTTTCTGGTGCCATGTTGTCAGTTTGAGTACTGTGACACCAATTTTGGATATCTGTCATGAGAACACATGTTGCTTGCTTTGTGTGCATCTTTTTGGTTTTAAAATGATTTTGTTTTTGCTTACTTTTTTTAAATGTTTTATTTATTTTTGAGAGAGACAGAGCACATGTGGGGGAGGGGCAGAGAGAGAGGGAGACACAGAATCCGAAGCAGGATCCAGGCTCCGAGCTGTCCTCACAGAGCCCGACGCAGGGCTCGAACCCACTAACCATGAGATCATGACCTGAATCGAAGTCGGATGCTTAACTAGCTGAGCCACCCAGGTGCCCCTTTGCTTCATTTTTAAAGATGGGATTGTCTAAACATTTTTCCGTGTGGCAAAAATGGAATTGATGCTGTGAATTTGTTTTTGCTGTGTTGAATTGAATTTTCTGGGTCTTTGACCTCGACTGAACTTCGCTTTATCTTTTTTGTTGTCTTAAACTCACTGGACAGAGAGCACTTGTGGGGTATATGGTCATCAGTGTGCTTCCCTTGCTGCCTGTAGACATGACCTCACTACCTCCTTACATCCTTGCTTCAGAGCGGTTGTCATCCGGGAGGTGAATGGCCAGGCTGCGCGAGACAGAGACCGTTTACTTCCTCTTGCGCCCTGATCCTGCGTGGCAGCAGCTTCCTCAGTCTTATTCAGGTTCCCGTGGCTGGTGGTCCTCAGCCCCAGCAGGTATCATGGCTCCTCCCTCTTGGAGCTTCTGATCCGGACAGGCTGGTATGGGCCCCCGGGTCTGCACAGAAAACACTCACGGGCGGGCGAGTCTGGTGTGAAAGGGTGCAGGCGGGGCTTGGAGGGCAGGCCCCCCTCCCCCCCCCCCCCCACCCCGTGCACCAGCTAGGCCTCACAACGACGAAACATGGGTGAGGAGTTGGGAATGTTCCCTCCACCCTGGGACTGGCCTCCATCAGCAACGGGCAGGGGGCCTTCTACCCCCGGGCTCGGGCTCATTTCGTTCCCCGCCTCTGACACTGCCGCTCCTGGCGCCACCCACGAGCCGCCCTCCCCATCCTTGTGCTTCTGCCCTTCGCCTTCTCTTGACTCCATTTCAGCCTCATGGAGGAGAGTCACGCGTGCCGCCACAGAGCTTTTTCGTGAGCGCGTGTTTCCGCTGTTGGCTCACCCAGACAAGTGCCGTATTCTTTGTTTTCCTCAGTTCGGGTTGGGCCTGCCACCCTGTTTGGTAAGAGGTCAGGTCAGGTGCTCACCCCAGACGTTCACAGCTGTGCCGGGTGTGGTCCCAGGAGGCCCAGTGGGGGGTCTGTCCAGGACTCATGCTGTCTTTTTTGTCATTTTCAGAGCCTCCTGTCGGTAACATGACCATCAGGTGTCTTTGCCAGCTCACCCTTTGTATTTCATGATTGGGTGTAGCAGAAGAGACCCTAAATTTTGAATTAAGATTTAAGAGTTAAAATCTTTCTGGGCTCAGCTTCCTCCTTTATAAAATGGGGGCTAACGCAGCTTTTCTCCCAGTAATAAAGTGGAATGTATGTGAAATTGCTTTATAAACTATTACATAGAAAGAAGAGACTGTTGTTACAGCTGTAACAGTATAGTACCCCACCTTTTTATCCTGATGACTCCCTCCTCCCCCACCCTGCTTTATTGAGATATAATTGACATATAACACTGGGTAAGTTGAAGGTTTACAACACGGTGATTTTATATATGTGTATAATGTTTGTCACAATAAGGTTAGTTAACACATCCATCACCTCACCTAGAAGTGTGGGGGGGGGTGAAAACTTTTAAGTTCTGCTCTTTTAGCAACTTTCAAATAGGCAATTCCATATTCTTAACTATAGACACCACACTGTACATTATGTCCATAGAACTTTGTTATCTTACAACTGAGAGTTTATGGCCTCTGTCCCCCCCAAGCCCTCCCCCCCCCCATTTTTTTTTTTTTTAAATATATGGGAACTGGGCTCTGGGAGTATGCTATGTCTAGGACACCATACCTTATTAATAGCAATGCCAGACCTAGAAGCCAGGCCCTCAGGGTTCTTTTTGTATCTTTTTTTCAGCACAGAGCATCGATTCATTCATAGAAGGTCTTGAGGCTGGATCTTTTTCTTTTCTTCAGAGCGGCCTGCTTGTTTTTTGGAACTTATCTCTTTCCTTGATCACTCTATCTTAGAATCTGTTCCCGGAGCCTCTGATGAACCTCAGACATTATCAGGACATTGACTTCTGTAAAAAATGTAGCCAGTATCACCTTTTAGCTTGATTGTAAGTACCTGTGTCCCTTTCCAGTTCTTTTGTTCTAGAACTATTACCTAAAATTATTTATATTCCATATATATATGGAATGGTTCTTTTAGTAACTGTTCTATTTCTCAGAGTGAGCACTTAGCTCGGTGCATGCCCATGTTTCCAAAGTGCTTTCTGGCTCCTGTGCTGGCCACGAGGAGAGCTTTTGCACACAAGCGAGCCAGGATGTCTCAGGGGAACTGGTAATTGAGAGAGGGGTATTGACCTTGTGGTCATCAGTCTGAATGTGCCTAAGTGAGTAGCAGCCCAAAGCCATTACTGCTGCCTTCCAGGAATCTTTAATAAATGAATTAGTGGGCTTTCTGGGCTCTTGATGACCTGTAGAAAGCCTCATACAGGCTTCATTTGTTCACCCATTTATTTTCTTCCGTTGGGGCCTGAAATACAACCCCCTATGTGGAAATCTCCCAGCTATGGGTTTCAGAGCTCTTGGAACAGGAGGAGCAGTTGCCATTTGTGACTGTCTTCTGAGCGCTAGGAGCTTCGTACACTCGCTAATTTCATTCTCTCTCAAACTGTAGAGGTGGTTATAATTATACCTTCGTATTTCACAGACGAAGCCACGGAGTCTAAGTTAACAACAACAACAAAAAAACAGCTTAAGATCACCCAGCTACAAAGTACACAGTATTTTAATATGGACCTATAGTGTGAAGAATCTGTTCTACTACGTCCCTCTTCCAAGTGAAGGGCAGGGAACTATGGAGAAAAGGGAGGTTCACTGGCCGTTTCCACCCTTAAGTGTGGGGGAAAGAAGAATCACACTAGGCCAACGAGGAGGACTTTAAGAGCTCCATCTGACTCCTTCGGTTCCTTTCAGCAAATATCTGCTCTGTGCCTGGTACTGTGCTGAGGGGAAGAAGTGTGTTGCCATTCACTTCTCTTGGTCCCAAGGATATGGACTCCTGTTGATCAGACTCGATCAAGTAAAACGGTACATCATCGGGTGTTAATGCCCAAGGTACATCCCTGACAGTGAGTGCTCTGGGAGGTAGTGGGAAGAGAGAAGTTGCCGTATCAAATTGATCTTCTTTGGCGCAAGGAGGAGATTTAGCATCCCTTTTACTGTTCTCCACCTAAGAAACTTATTAGGCATACTTGAAAGGTAAATGATGGTTCAAGGTAGATTGAGGGATCCAGTGCATGGGTCTAGACCAGAAACCACAGCTTCCTGATTTCTGCAGCCTGCTTCTTTGTCAACTAGGTTTTATCTTCTCTCTGCCAAAGAACCCACCCTCCTCATTTCTGCACTGTTGGCCCATAAAACAATGATGTCACCATGAACAGATGAAGTGAAGACGCGCCCTCTGGGAAAGGAACTCAGGATGCCAGCAGGGCCCATCTTCCATGCCTCGGTGACAGGCACGTCCCTCCGTCCATCTGCAGAGTAACCACACTCTGGCACCCTCTCATAGTCAAGGCCTGCCTCTCTGACCTGGTTCTTTTCAAGGGTGGGGGTCAGTACGAGCAGGGAGGTGCGCACTAGCACGAGAAGAATGAAGCAGTGATAGGGCTGATGGTGCTATAGGTTATAGAGCTTTATATGCGAAAGGAATTTAGGCAGCATTTCCCTTTTTCAGATGCAGAAACTCAGCACCAGCACAGATAAAGGCCTGCAAGATCTCACAGCAAGTTAGAGGCTGAGCCAGGACTAGACCCCAGGTCTCTTCACTCGAAGGCTCAAGTTGTGTGCCTGCCCCTCCCTACCCACCCCCCCCCCCACGTCCCCGCTTCATCCCATGGGGGTGGTGGGGCTGACAGGATTCTGAACAAGTCTTAGGGGTCGGAATAATGAGCTCTGTGACAAGAGCACAAGTTCATAGGTTTCGTCCGTGTGACCTCCTGCACCTGCACAGGGCAGCGTGCACAACCCTGGTTGCACGTTACAGTCACCTGGGGAGCTTGAGAAACGTGTGTGGGCCCCACCACAGCCCAGTTGAAACCACTCCTTGTCCTCCTGCAAGTATGACCTGTCTCACCTAAGATTGTCATCTTGCAGTGACATTGCAAGGTTTTCTCCAAGTGCCATCGGGAACCCCAGGGGTACCAGTTAAGAAACAGACTCCGGGTCTCGTCTACTTCTCCTGAGTACAACCTTCTGGTGTCAGGAGCTGGGCTTCTGCATCTGAAGCAAGTTCCCGGTGATTCTGATGCAAAACCAGTGTTCTGGCATGGCGTATTTCCTTCTAGTCCGTCCTCCCTGGCCCCCCACCGGCCCCTCCTGACGCCTCCAACCACCCCGCTTCTGCTCCTTCCTTCTTCAGGGCCAGACCTGGAGGGGAGGAAAGCGGGCGTGACCTTGCCCTGGCAGGGCCTCTGAACTTCAAGGTTTTGTTTTTTTGGTTTTTTACATTGGTTTGGTTTTTCTCTTTCAAAAGGGAAAGAAATTTGCAATATAGTCTTTCTTTCATGTTAATTTTAAAACGATGAGTGATGATGACAACACTAAACTGAACCTTTTTTTTTTTTAAAGAAACTAGATCGATCCACTGGCCAGTAAGCAGTGGGATTGTGTCTTTCACCATTAGCTCATCCTTTTTTTGAGCTTTGTTTGTGAAGTTACCCTTTGCATCATCACTAGAAATACAGCTATCACTGGGCACTCAGCACTGACCTCAACATAGCAGAAAAAGTGTTTCCCACTTTCCTCTCAAAATACACAGGGATCCGACAACGGTGATACTAGAAAAACATAATAGCCATTATTATCAATATTCTTGAAAAGAGAAGTGACAATATTTCTCCCTTCTAAGTTTTTTCATTTCTAGCACATCTAAACCTTCACTCGACTTTGTTCTTTCTGGCTCTAGGATTTCGTATTGTACTTACTACAAAGCACACAAAATGGTTCTACTCTTGCTCTGTGCGATGCTATTCCACAGATAAAGAAAACACTTTAAATGAAGGACAAAAAAGCCCCCCTCAGGAATGCACTTCTGCAGAATGCATGTCTGCCTGACATCTTTTGACGCTTTGATTTTGAAAATTTCACATTTTTAAGGAAAAAAACTGCTTGTTTCCCCTCTTCAGATTTATCATCTTGGGTATGAGGGTTCTCTTTGTGTTTGTGGAGATGGTCTTCTGCTTGCTTTCGGTGTTTTGTCTTCATATCATTAATTTTGTGTCAGGCGGTAAGGTCAGAGTATGTGCTGAAGCATTTTAGCTTGGGGAAACCATGTTTAGAACTGTGGACTCGGGGATGTCCACTCTTCTCTTCCCAACCTTGCCACCGTAAGTGACCCTTGTAACTGTGATCTAGAACCACGAATTCAGTCCTGTCTTTACATTGCTCTGGTGTCATATAAAGGTTTTGTGGTACCTGTTCTAAAATCTGTGCAATATTGAAAAACCAGTGGATTTATTGCAGCAGGATACAGGGCACTTTATGATTTGGTTGGATTTTCTGGACATTGAGGACTGTGAAGCAAAGGTGAACGGGTCTGGGAAACAAGTGGGAAAGGGATATTTGAATTTTCAGATGACCTTTAGCAAGTTACTTAATTTTTCTAACTCTCTGTTCCTTCACTGTGAAACAAATCTAGCATCATTACTTCATCGGAAAGACTATTTAGGGACTGAGAATATTCATGTGAAGTGCTCGGCTCATAAGATTGAAGGTAGTAAGAGCAAGATGAGCTTGACAAATCTTGGTTGAATATGAGTCACCATCTGGAATCAACTCTCAGGCTTTGTAACACAGACCATTCTGTGACCAAGGGTCTGAATCTGTGCCTTGGGCAGCAGCAGTGGCCTTGTTTTGGTCGTTGTTGTTTTTCTGAAACGAATCAACTACTAGTTGTATAACGAACATTCAGGTGGGAAGGAGCCTATCCCCAAACCCTCAAGCACGCACCTGCCTCCAGTCGACCAAAACGGCGATGAACAAAGTAAAGAAGATAAAGTTAGGCCTGAAATAAATGGGCAAATAGCATCAGCTCATTCAACCTGTTAGTAACTTAGTATTTCTTGCCTTTTTTTCCCTTCCAGTGTAAAGACTTTCAGTTTTATTCCCACAGGGATTTTGTGCATCATAAAAATAAGAAAGTGGCGGGGGAGGGGGGAATGAAAACCAAACAAAGTGGCACACAGTTGTTTTAAATATGAAACAGGGGGATGGTACACTAAATTTAGTAATTCAGGAGTGGAGATAATCATGTAAAAATAGGTAGTTTCAATGGGGACCATTTTTTAATATGAAATCCAATAATGAAAGCAAGTTTAACTCCATGGATGATCAACCCAGTAGTTTCTAGTTTGTCTAGTTCCATTTAAAAAAATCTCGTGGCTTCTATCGTATTTCTGAAAGATGCAAAAATAGAAGACCAAGAAATATGGTGATGTGGGTTGGTAGGTGTTGGAAGCCTGATTTCTAAGTGAGATGAATAGCGTGAGCATCTGAGCTCTGCATGTAGAAATGGAAAAAATGCTACTGATTTTGTTCCCTCCCCTCTTTCTCCTTGAGGTGGTAAATATCCTTTTTACCAAGTCTTCAAGGTATAACTTCTTGGTAAAGAAAAACGAGTATTTTGCAGCTATGTGGCATATAACAATGAAGTGCCTTTGTGACACATCATTATCATTTGTATTATTTTTTAAAAAGAGCAGAATGAGGCTGAGCAGAAAGAGCAGAGAGAGACAACAGAGTAAACTCTGTAGCTCTGGCTTAAGCATTGTTTTTTTCTCCCAGCAACTTCTACCTGCCGGCAAAAATGACCTCCCTAAGGCTACTCTGTGTTTTGGAGGGATGTTGTTGGTTTCTTTTGTTTTTTAAACCCAGATGTCAGGACCAGATTGCCTTCTCCCAAAGAAATAGGGTGAAGATCGGGCCTAGTCCATTTAATTTTTATACATGTTTGAGTTGAAAGAATCTCTTTATTCACATAAAGTGAGATATCAAAATGGAAAGCTTTTTGACTTGTGTAAGAAACTTGTCTGTAAAACTGGTTATCCAATTAGCCTTTTTCACAAGGGAAGTTATTTCCTTATACTTGTATGTACGGAGCTGTTTCTGTGTTAAAGATCACAAAGATAGAATTGAAAGAATGTTAAAATCAGGCAGCATCCAAAGTACAAGGGACTTCAGAAATATTCTGGACAGACTGTAGATCATCCTGCATTAGTGGGTCATGGAATGAATTTAGTGTTCTCTTTACTAAAAAACCGTTTGATCTTATGGGAGAGGAAAGCCTGAGTCCAAATAGGGGAGTGACTTAGTTTAGGCTTTTTGTCTTAGATGTTTGAGAACTACTTACACTTTGAAGTAACGCCTCAAAATACCGAGTCTTGGGTACTTGGAACGCACATTTGCCCTCCTCGTCCACTCCAGAGATCAGTGATGCAACAGTTAAACATAACCCTACCCTGACATGGGTGCCGAGTCTGCTCTTACAACCAGCAGCCCCCACCTTTATGTACCTTCCTGCTCGGCCCAAGACAGTGACTCAGCTGGTAGTGACCCTGAGGCCGCCACCACCGTCTGGGTAGAGTCCTGTCTTTCCTCAGGAAAGAGATACCTCCAGTGCACAGGGGAAAGAGCCAGTTGCGTGCAGTTATCCCACCTGGAGGCTGCGAGGATCCCCACGTGTAGGTGAGACGCGGAGGGCACTTCCCTAGATGGCATGCAGGTCCTCAGCTGCACCTAGCATTCAGCACACAGATTCAACAGCCTTGTTTTCTTTCCTGCTGTTGTCCCTCCGAGCGTATGTAAACAGCCATTTGAACTGTCGCTACCTGTATTCCCAGGACATCCTGTTAGCCGTGTTTTTGTCCGCTTCCTTGCTGCTAGAGGTACACTCGAGGTCACGCAGTGGCTATTTTATTTGGAGGCCATATCACAGAAATCCGCACTGGCATTCTGTCTCTGGCTGTGTGGGTAATTCTGAAAACCTTGGATTTTACTTTCAAATTCATCCACAGCTGAACCAGGCTCTGCCTTTTTCCTAAGTCTCAAGAATGCATCCCAGACAAAAGGCCAACTTCAGTTGACCTTAATTCTCCCTCTGCGGCATTCCTTTATTTCTGTGTGTTTGAAATTCAAGGCCTGTTCTGGTTTCAAGTACACTTTTTTAAAAGTCTAAAACAGAAATGTATTATTGGACCGATAATGCCTCATGGAGGCCAATAATGGTTTTATGTACAAGCCACAGTACTTTTTTTGTTAGTGGTTTAAGTGCCTTTGACTGTTCTTTCTCCTCCTTCCCCCCTTCTCCCTCAGGTTTCTGGAATCATGCTAAGTAACTCGATATTGCTCTTGTCCTGCGTAATGTAAGCTAGCGTTGGCAAAACTGTTGGGGCAACGCTTTGGGGGAAAGTGTGGCGTTTAACAGTAGTAGAATTCCGCGGACACTGCAAATGATTCTTGAACTGCAGAATTATCAAGAAGCTTGAATGCTTCCCCCCTCTTCCCAAATTTAGTATACCAACAATAATGAATTTTTTTCAATATTTGGAGAGTAAAGATCACCCATGATCCCACTACCTTAACTGTTTTTAGTTATCACTCTTCAATCTTCGTTGCCACTTCAAATTTTACTTTTTTACTTTATCGAATAGTGCAATGATTGCCCTATAGTTTTTGTCGCCATTATTTTAAGGGCCACATAATAGCATCATCCCATAGATGTTTCTTAATTTACTAAGCCATTTCAGTGTCATTTGGTCTTTAGAGATTGCCTGCATTTTAGCTGAGACCATGAGTGCATTAATCCACTTCTTTGAGTCATTAGCCACTTGTCCCCTATCGAGTGATCTCTTTGGGATGCTTTCCCAGAAGTGAGATTCTTGGGCACAGGGGATGGAGAGCCATCTTTTGGAACTTGAGCTGCCATATTGCTGTGTCAAAGTGTTGTGCAGCCCCACTAGTCACAAAGAAGGATGGTTTTTGGAAAGACCAGTCTCATAGCTGCTCTGGCTGGCTCCCAGCTAGTGGCTTCCTGGAGGTCTCTCTCTCTCTGTCTTTCTCTCTCTCAGGCCTCTCCTTTGACAGACTCCATAGGAGATGGTTTTCCCTAAGGAGAAAATTTGTCTGAGCTCACTGCTCTTGTGAGGGAAGTGTATCCTACCCAAAGGGCATAAGAAGTCTGTTCCCCCGCCCCCCCCCAATCCCCCCTACCGACCTCATTGTTTCTGTAAGGATGGAGTACATGCAATTTATTTATCAACATCAAGTTAGATTTTTATTTTTATTGAGAAGAGTGTTCTGTCTAGATACCAGAATGGTTGAGGGCCAGGCTGTGGAATTAGGGTCTCTGGGTTTGACTTCCAGCTCCCCATGGTGGCTGTGGGTAGGGCGCTCAGCCTTTCTGTTCTAATCGTCCCCATCGAGTTAGGCTAGTGGGAGGATTTGATCTGATCCTCCGTCTAAAGTGCTTAGCATTGGGTCTTGTAAAGACTATTGGGTAAGTGTTAGCTGTCAGTATTCTGTCATGGCACACCATTTCTTTCCCTGCTCCTCAGTCCGCGAATTACTTGAGTACTATAGCTATTATGAATTCCTTTTCTTTAAATTCTAGTAGCCCCAGGAGCTGATGGGGGCTGACTGTGGGCTTTGTTTTAGCAGTGGACTCTGTGCTCTCTACTGGTTTTGCAAGGGTTTTCGCAACCAGAGTGTACGAAAGGGGCTGACTGCGCTTCTTCTCTGTTGGGAGGGTGGCTGCCTGGGTTCTGGAGCCTGTAGGAGGTGCTTAAGATACGATTGATGAGTGATACATTCTGAAAGGTCAAAGAACTGTGTCTGTTAGCTTTTCTGTTCCATTGCTTACCCCTCCACTCCTTCCCTCTATTCTCTCCTTCAGGAACTTTACTGGATTAGCCTTGGACCCTCCCATCCATCTTCATTGTCTCTAATTATCCTACTTTTTCTGGGCTTCATTCTTGAGATAATTTCATCAGGTGTATCTTTCAGTTCACTAATTTTCTTATCAGCTATGGATGATATTTAACCATTCCTTTGATACTTTTTTTTTTTTGGAAGATCTGTTTAGTATTTTTTTCACATCTGTCAGTTTTATTATTGTTTTATTATTTTGAGAGAGAGAGAGAGAGAGAGAGCGAGCATGAGCAGGGAAAAGGGACAGAGAGAGAGAAAGAGAGAATCCCAAGCAAGCTTCATGCTCACAGACGGCTCATGACCCTGGGATCATGACCTGAGCCCAAACCAAGAGTCAGACACTCAACTGACTGAGCCACAAGGCACCCCATTCTTCTCTCATTTTTATTCTTATTTTAGATCTTTGCTTTTTACAAATTGTGTAATCTGATAATTTATATAGTTCAAATTCTTAGGGAAATTTTTTTTTCTGTTTTTCACATCGGTTGGTTCTTACTCATGGTGGATTGTTTTCTTTTATGTTTTTGTGTTTGGGGAAGGTAATCTCATTATCAGGAAGCCTTTGTCGCTGGGTGGTTAGGACAGCCTAATTGGAGTCCTTATGCTCCAGAGTGGTTTTACATTTGATTCTCCTGGGCTGCTTCCAGCTCCAGAGCATTTTCTCAAATTTAATTATAAAACATTTTCTAAGACCTCAAACTTACTGGGGGCGCCTGGGTGGCTCAGTTGGGTTGAGTATCCAACTCTTGATTTCAGCTCAAGTCATGATCTCATGGCTCCTGGGATCGAGCCGTGGAATCTGGTTGGGATTGTGTCTCTCTCTCTTTCTGCCCCTCCCCAGCTAACATGTACATGCGCTCTCGAAATAAATAGATAGAAAGATAGATAGATAGATAGATAGATAGGTAGGTCTCAAACTTACTGAGAGTAGCAGGCACAGCTCACAGAGCTCCCCACCACCGCCATCTGAGATTGAGTTGCTGACATCACACCTGCCACCCCGGAATCACTTTTCAGCTCAAGAGACCTCATAACACGCAGGTGCAATCGCTCACCAGGACTTTTGTCATTTCGGAGGAGGCTTCCCTGCCACCCACAGCCTAGACACAGACAGACCAGCCTTCTTTCATCTCCCTGTGCCAGTGGGTAGAGTTTTCTTTCTTGCAGGTCGTCCATTCATTGATGTTAGAGCCCCTCAAGGAGTCCAGCTTGGGGAGGGAGTACACCTCTCCACCTCTCCTCTCTTCCTGTCTCTACATGGGTGTTGAAACCCAAGCCCCGCCAAGGTTACCAAGAAATGGCGAAGCCTCCCAGGCCCTTGGCAGAATTGGCTCACACTTTTACTGCTCTGGTCTTTTCCTCTATTCATTTCTTCCTTCCTTGCAAGTTCACTGTGGGTGCTAGTCGTACTTATCCAGAAGCCGTACTGTTAGAAGTCCTTCTTTCCTTTTTAATTTGTATTGGGGAAAGTAGAGGGAACTCCCTTCCAAATCCTGATTACTTGATTGTTCACATCTAGAAACATTTCTGAACATCTTCTGTTATTCTTCCTGTGCTGGGTACTCTGGGGAACAGTGGAGGAAACAAGACTTGACCCCTGTCACAATTCTTATTTAAAGCCACCAGTGGCTTTCTTTTGCCTTGAGAAAAGGGCCAGATCCTTGGCCCGGATCACAGTGTTCTTTGAAAGATCACCCCCCGCCTTTTTTTTTTTTAACCCTTCCCCTTACACACCAGGATTCTAGTCCCCGTAGCCCCTCCTTGCTGGTGCTTGACCCTCTTTCTTAAAATGCCCTTCCTTTCCTTTGATGCTTGGAGAACATTCACTCTCCAGAGCCAGGTGAAACACCACCTTCTCTCTCCGGGACAGTCCCCCTGCCCTCTGAAGCAAGGCTCCTAGAGGCCTTTGTGTTTAGTTATTATCTTAGGCCATCATTCGGTTCACTTGTGCTGAACCAATACGGTCACCACCTGGTGGGTTTCTGGAAGGCAAGGATTTACCTTTTATCATGTTGGTGTTCAGAGGGAAGGGCAAGCACATCGCTTAACATATACTAAGTACCTAATAAATTCCTGAATGAAATGCAGTATTTGTGTGGATGAATAGCTAAATAACAATTCAAGAACTACAGTTATTATAGTAAGAAATTCAAGAATTACAATTATTATAGTTTTAAAAAAGTGACTTAAAGAACCATTGTTTTCTAGTATCTTTTTTATTGTTTATTTTTCAGAGGCAGAGAGAGAGAGAGCATGTACGCATGAGCACAGGGTAGGGGCAGAGAGAGAGGGAGGCAGAGAATCCCAAGCAGGCTCCCCACTGTCAGCACAGAGACCAACACAGGGCTTGATCTCACGAACCGTGTGATCATAATATGAGCCAAAATCAAGAGTCAGATACTTAACTGACTGAGCCACCCAGGCACCCCCAGTATTTTTTTTTTTTTTTTTTTGAGAGATAGAGTGGGTATGCACACATGCATGGAAGCAGGAAAGAAGGGCGGGGGGGGGGGGGAGAGAGAGAGGGAGAATATCTTAAGCAGGCTCCACGCCCAGCACAGAGCCTGACTTGGGGCTCAATCTCATGACCATGAGATCATGACCTGAGCCAAAATCAAGAGTGGGACACTTAACTGACTGAGCCACCAGGCATCCCCCATTGTTTTCCAGTATTGAAGAGGGAGGAACTACATAGACTGGCCGACCAGGGGTGGTACTTGGCCCAGTTCTCCAATCACTGCTGGTCTCCCACTGGGGGTGCAAGGAGAGAGTCAAGTCAGCACTTAGGGGCAGCACGGCCTTTACTAACTAAGGAGCTGGGGGGACCTGGGCGGGCCTGGGAACCATGTCTGCCGTGTGAGGTGCTGGTGATCATGGGACTGTCTAGGCCTGCAGTGTCTTCCACAGGGAAACGTGGAAGGAGCAGGTGCAATGAGGACCTCAGCAGTTTTCTCCCATAAGTTAAGAGACCTGGTTGTTGAATCTTGCTGTCTGGCGAGCATTCCTGATTTGATTTGCCTTTAGGTTAAGCCCAGCCCCGGTATGCTCAAGTCTCATTGTCTTCTCTCCCCATACGTGGAGGGACGCTAAAGAAATGTGTGTGACTCGGTTTACCCCATACCACATCACCTCCCGGTCATGGTCAGGAATCCTCTGCCTTTTCCAGTGGTTGTGGTTTTTTCCTTCTGTCCAGTTTTAACGGGGGCTGGAATGTCACAGATGTCAGCGTCTGCAGCACAGGGGATGAGCAAGAAGGGCAGGTCTGAGAATCCTAGGGCTGCCGTGTTTCTACCTGTGCAGCCGTAAACAGGCTGCTTTAGCTTCTCTGAACCCGTTTCCTTGTATATGAAATCATGAATCATGCCTACACTGCAAGGCTGTTGAAAAAGAAAAAAAGATGGTGACCTGTGTCACACGTCTGTGTGTATGTGTATGCTTCATAGAAGACACTCAAACTGGAAGGTTATTATTCACGTGTAACGCAAATAAGCCCTAGGCTTTGGAGCAAGGCATTGCTGAACTCGGTTCTGTGATCATGCTACTTAGTAGCTCTGTGATCCATAGAGGTTAATGATGCTGCATGGGCTTCTTCTGAGATGCAAGTCAGTAACCAAGAACACCATTCTACTCAGGCCCTAGAGAACAGAGGCCCGCTTAGACTTACTCGAAAGTGGTGGTCGTGGGAGTTAGTTCCCGACCGCCTCATGATCTGTGTCGGTGATGGCTCATGTTTTGTGTTTACTTGTTTCCTTCTCCTCACACTGTCGCCTGGCCTGGACTTGCCTGGGCTTCAGAGGTCTCTTCTCTGTGGCTCAGCCAGTGTGTCTGTTCATTAATGCTTGTACACCTAGCCCATTATGGCTTCTCCTCCAGCTCATTTTCTTTTCTTTTTTCTAGTTCAAATTCCGGAGGGTCAGATCTGATTGGCCCAGCTCATGTCTCTTTTCCCCAACCATATCACGGGTTGCTGGGGAGTCCTTGGATCAGGCCACCTTCCCCGACCCAGTTAGCAATAGCTAGAGGAAAAGTGTGGTCCTTTGCTGTAAAACCTGGCGATCTCTTACCTCATCTTTTGAGTTGGGGCTTTTTGAGGGCAGGTGTTGTGGGCCACACACGTAAGCAGACACTATATGCCAAGTAAATGGGAGCCATTCGTATTAATAAACATGTTAGGTATTGGCGGGGGGCTCTTTTTCTGTGTTTCTGTGTTGTACAAAAGTGGAATTATTCTTGAGGCAAAGGGTTAAGGATAACTTTCGGTTTCAGGAGCTATTTCTTCCCTCTTGATGCAAGGCAGACCTTTGGTTGGAATGTAACAAACTCTGGGACAATGAGTCAAGACTTCCATTGGTTTGCATTTTTCATTAGCGTGTCATTCAAGGAAATCCTGGCTTTTGGGTCATGGAACAGGACTCTCTGTTTATCCTTCTGCAGAAGTAAAATATTTGAAGCATTTAATAATACCTCCGAAGATAAACTTGTATTTGAGGTCTGTTCTCCTAGAACTTTGAGGGGAGAATTTTCAATGGAGCCTATTTTAGGAATACTTTCAAAATTTTGTGATGGCCTTTACTCCAGCATGGATCATGGAACGGGAGGGGTTCTTACAGTCTAAATATTAGTTAAAGGCATTTGAGAAACTAAGATTTCCAGCCCACATTCAAAGACTGCTTTCTTCGTACTGAATAAAGAATCATTTTCCATCCCAAGTGTTTTCTGAAAAGGACAGTGAATAAACCTTCTGTAAGTTATCTGAAATCCCACATGTATTTTTTTTTTCCTTAAAGCAAAACTAGGAACATGAAGACAATCTATAAAATACATGTTTTTCTCACATGCTGGTTGTTTGCTAATGAGAAAAGTATCCCTCGTGTATATTCTCCTCGTCTGGCAGTTATTTTTATTTTTGGAGCATGTCGTCTTTTCATTTTTGCTGTCATTGTGAAGTTCATCTTTTTCCTTTTTACCTGTTCACCATACTCATTTATTCATTCTACAAGTGTTTGCCGTATACATACAATATGTAAGAATTATGGTAAGTACTGGAGGTTGGCTGTCAGTCGCCCTGGAACTAAGAAAGAACAAAAACTGAGGGAGGGAGATCCTTAACTGTAACCTCCCTCCTCCAGAATGTCCCTACCCCAAGGCCTGGCCCCCTCCACACATACCGTTTGTATGAACTCTTGAGGTGTCAGACATTCCTATTCTGTGTCAGCCATGTGGATGCCTCAGGGGTCCACCTGAGGGGTCGTCAGCCCTTGACTTAGACCCAAGTGGGTTGGACATCCATGTGCGAGGTCTTGCTGGCAGTCCTTTCTCACAGTCAGAGATGCCCTGGGTTCCCCCAAGCCTTCCCTGACCCCCATGCTCACGAAGCCCCCAATCCTGGTATTTCTCAAGCACCCCACCACTCTGCACCTCTGTTCTTGCTCTTCCTTAAACTTACCTCCTAGAGGAAAGGTTGAATTTTATGGGGTGGTTAAGTCATCCTGTTAAGTGAAAGTGGCCTGAAAGTGGGAGGATACCCTTGAAAATTGCCTAGAAAGGACCATGTTCTCGGCCAGCACATCGACTGTCATGTTTTCCTTCCAGTGCGTAGTTTGTTCTTTTGAGCACCGAAGTGGTCGGCTCGCATTTAGAGGCTGTGACGTCATGAGTGCACATATACACATATGCATACATACACGTGTTCAAACGCTAGACTCCCAAGCTGGTGAGATCCTTGGAATACACCGGCTGCAGGAACTAAGGGATCTGTCTTCCTCAGTCTCCCCCGCCCAGGTGGGGTTCATGTGAAGTACACTTTTTAACTAGTAATTCCTCTCCCACTCCCACACTTTTTTCTGAATACATATGCATACAATTGAATCAGTGTGGTTTATATTTCTGCATGACTTTCCTTGAGGAGAGGGAGACCCTAAGAGGCCTTGAATTTTCCTGAAAGCATTTTATCTTGAAGGGGTAAAAGCAGATTTGGCTTTATGTACCAAAATGTAGTTTACGTTTGTTTTAATGTGAAGCTGTTTCCCCCCACAAATCTCCAGTGCCTTGGAAAGAGGCTCATGTCCACCCTGTGGCTCTGTATGCCTCTGGCATACCTCTGTTCATAATGCAGTACATTGGTTGGGGGCAGTGGGTGGTTCAGCACATAGAGACCCCGCGGGTCCCCATAGAGGCCTAATTGGCCCATGTTTCATACATACATGGGGTCATCCCAGCATCTTTCACATCCACTGGGCTTCCAGACAAGGACCATAAGTACCATCTGGGGCCCTTCTGGAACTCCAGTTGAATCTTGATTAAGAGAAAAGCAGTGGGAGTAAGAGACACACATGGGTTTGGTCCTGGTGTTCAACTATCCTGGGTGAACTTAGGCAAGTCACTTAACCCCTCAGGATTTCCGGTTTTTGTTTTGTTTTAAAATATAGTATGACAGCTAGAATATGAAATCTCTGAGGTCTTCCCAGCTCTGCAGTCAAGTGAAATAGGAACTGTTGGCCATTAGAAGTAGGGAAATGCGGCAGAAGCATCGTTGGCAGAGAGATTAGCTGAATTGCACTGGACGCGTGAGAAGTAGAAGACTCAACACCTGGTCACACAAAGCTCATACTCTTGTGGCCCGGCAAGATGGACGACCCTTTCGAATAATCAGAGATGGTCTGTGATTTGGCAGGAAGAGCCTGTGTTAACACGATGTGTACACTGTGTCCAATTTTACTTGTTTAACCAAGTGGTCTTTACACTTATAAAGACCTTACAGACCTTCTATTGTCCCAGAAATAACAAGAAACATTAGGAATGTCTACTGAATGGGAAGAAAATAATGAATTCTTGGGTCTTTTTTTTTTTTTTATTCGCTAACTGGACAACGCATAATAAACAGCGTTGGTTGGCCTTTTTTCTTCCTTCCGAAAGGAAAAATAAAAAGGAATTGTAGTGTATTCTCTATTATTCCAAAAACATTTTGAAGACAAAGGAAGCACTTAGGTATTTTTTATAATCTTTGGGACAGTCAAGGGCCTAATAGATAAATGCAGTTAATTTGAAAGTCTCACTATTTCTTAATTCTCACACAAGAGTTAGCCAAATCTATACGGTTTGCTTGTCTTGGAATTCTTATTTGTTTCTAATCCGACCTTCTAGGATCTCTGTCTCAAATGAAGACATTGTAGAAATGCAAGTGCTTCCTACTGCCCCTTCCACTTTCCTGTCCATTTTAAGAAATTGACATGCATGGAGGTCATGCGAGGTGATGGCGGCATAGCCCGTGAACAAGTGCGCATGACAAGATAATTATGGCTCATTAGGTTTGATTTTAAGAACAGCATTCCTAATTTATGATAATTTCGCTTGAAAATTTGCTACAGTCCTAACCCAACCCATAAAAGGCACTTGTTGGACCAGAGCCCCGCTGTCTTTCGTTTTGTTTTGTCCATCTAGTCCTTCAGCATCAGCTTTAGACTTGAGAGGAAAGTCAGACTGCAGGACAGGCCCTGCATCCAGGGCCACTCGGTGGAGCCTCTCAAAGGAGGTCTGGCAAGGGTTTAAAGTGAATTTGAAGCATGTAAGCATCCACTTTGAGGTTTTCTTTCCATAGCAGTAACTCGTGAGAAATTACTTCGGTTATTAAGCTGAAATGAAAGGGGACGCATTTAAAAGAAGTGGAAAATAGAATGCTTGAAGCTTGTTGGGAACAAATAAAGACCTTGGGGAAAATCCCAAGGGAGAGTGCTCTGATATTTAGTAATCCCAAGACACAGAGGAAAAAAATCAGCGCCTGTCAGGGAATGAGTCATCACTTAATTCCTCTGAATTACAGGCAGATTGTTATTTCTTAAATCACACAGGTCATGAATTTTGTGAACCATACTGTGTGGGGAGACTTTCTTTTTCCTTCTTACTCCTAGCATTTAAAACATTAAAAAAAATTCCGTAAGTAAATATACAGATTCCCTTCTGGTATTTATTTTTGAAACTGATGGGACAGATAGCGAAAATGCTCCCTTACCACTTACCCCAAAATTGGAAAACATAAAGAAACATGAGAATTGAGACAAAGACATTTCCTAGGGTTTTTTCAAGAAGAAATCAAAAAATCGGTCAACAATCATATATTGTGTATCTACCAGGAGAACCCAAAGCCATTGCATTTGGAGTGTAAGAATTATGAGACACATGGCCATAACTTCATGGAGTTACGTTCTCAGAACTAAGAGTACTATGTATTGAATACCTGCTGTGTCCCAGGCACTTGCTGTATTTCTGACCCTTCCCATTAGATCTGTGACACAGTGAGATGAGGGTCCCGAATCTGAGAAGGATCTAGGGACTTCCCTGTACTCGCAGAGCAATTCAGAGTTAGAACTCGAAGTCAGACCTAGGTCCTCTGGGCTCTGGTATCTGCCGTGTTTCTCCAACACTCACATGAAACCGTTGGAAAGTGATAGAGGGCATACCCGAGTGCAGAAATACTTCCCTGAGACCTGAGGGTGGAGGATGGGAGTATCAGGAGGGCTGGGAAGTCTTCACTGCTGGAGTGACCATATAATTTATCCAAACAGAGTGGGGTGGCTCTGTTAGTTATGCCAGGGCCTAGAGTAAACAGGGACTGTCCCTTATACCCCACCCAGGCAGGCGCTTCATGGAGGAGACAGACTTGAAGGGGTTGGGCAGATCCACACTGACTTTTTCTGCAAGCTCCTAAGCATGCCCTAACAACTTCCATCACAGGAGACCCTGTGGCACTGGGGCCAGGCACAAGTGACTGGCACGGACCTAGCAGAGCACCTAGACTGGCACCTCCTTCTTGGGCCCTGCTATCGTTGTTCCTGGGAAAGGAGTTCACTCAACCTAAGGCATTTTATAGGGAAAGTTGAACTTCTTAATTTTTATTAAAAAATTTTTTTAATGTTTATTCGTTTTTGAGAGAGAGAGAGAGAGAGAGAGAGAGAGAATGTATGGGGGAGGGGCGGAGAGAAAGGGAGACACAGAATCCGAAGCAGGCTCCAGGCTCTGAGCTGTCAGCACAGAGCCTGATGCGGGGCTCGAACTCACAAGCCGTGAGATCACGACCTGAGCTGAAGTTGGATGCTTTAACTGAGCCACCCAGGCGCCCCCTGAATTTTTATTTTAAATCTCCCAAGTTTTAAATGTTTGGAAGCTAATTCAGAATTTACAAAAGATCATTATGCAAGCCATAGAAAATAAACTCATGCAAGTTGAATTTAGACTCTGAGCCACCCATTTGCTTTCTCTGCTCTAAATTATAACAGATTTTCTGGAATATTATGGTCCAAGTCTGTGTTACCCAAAGTATATTGTGTGGAGAACAAGTTCTGAGACGTTAGTCGGCACTTCTAAAAAAGGATGGAGATGGGAAGTACGCTTTTGAGGCCAAGTAAGTTTGGGAAATACTTTGTTAAGCAAAGTTGAAATTAAAAAAATTTTTTTTCTTCAACAGGAGTCTCATGGTATTTTAATGTATTAAATCTCTGACTCTTCAAAGGATGCAGAGTGTGGAGCATTTCCCAAACTTACTGACTCTAGATCCCTTTTGTCTCACAGTTGGGCTCACGTTTTTAGGAAGTACTGATCAAGTGAAGAGTCCTCAAACTTAAGGTTATTCTAAATATGTGAAAGCCCTGAAACCACCCTGTACTTTATCCCACTTCTGCCTGTGAAACGAAAGCCCATGGACTGAAGTCCTATATCACCAAGTCCTCCAGAGTCATGTCGTGTGACCTGTTAGCCAGACTCTACACAGTTTGACCAGGACGGAGTTTGAGCCGCTAGTCTGTTCCTGGTGGTGGGCCTTGTCATTGGAGAAGGGGAAAGCTGTCTGTTCACTTTTGAGAAGTGGGGTCATTTGGGGATCTCTGAGGTAACTAGATCGCAAGCTGTCACTCGACAATGTGCTAAGTGGCACTACGGGCAGCCAGAATGTATTTAAAAGGGGAAAAAAGCTTCCCGTGAGGGTATCCATCATAGTTCCTGCACTGGGCTCACCCAGGCTTTCCAAGAAGTGCCCACTAAACATATTGTTTTACTGAGGAACCAGCACGGATTTTTGGAAAACAGAGTTTATAAAACCATCGATCGTGAGCTTTCTTAGAGCCCTTAGTACTGCAGCTCCGTTTTCTAATTCTGATACTTGAGACGGAAACCACTTTTTAACAAATCATTCACAGGAAATTTGCCCCTTCCTTTACAGTACAGCTCAGTCCACAAAATGTCATTTAATAAAAGCTTTTGTATGTATTTATCAAAGAAGACTGAATTCTCTTTATCATTTTTGCTTTCAAGTTCTATTTTTTCTTACATATTTTCTGAAATTTACTACATGCTTCACTTCTAGGTGAATACAAATTTTGCCTTAGCAATCTTATCCCAAATATCACATGACAGGAACGCATTCATGCTTAAAAACATTTTGTATTTAGCTACCTCATAAATGTGATTGAGGTAATTCATCACGCTCCCTGAGGTCAGGGGTTGTCTCTGTATTTCTCGCTCTGGGAGATTGTTCCCACTGGATCTTTGTCAAACCAATGAATTAAGAGTGGAGATTGGGTTTTTTCCCCCAAATATTCTGTAGATGCATCCCCATTTCAAGTAAGTTTGGTATACCAAAGTCTGAATGCAGGAGCGTGATCATTTACATTACAAAAGGACTCGTTCTGATAAAATAACTACATAATGTGACACCAACTGAGGAAAGCCTCTCTGAAATGTTAATGTGCATCTTTGAAGAAATAGGATTTAATTTCAAAGGTTTGACTTGTAGCAAACTACTTCAGCTCTTGTCAACAGGAAGATTTACCTTTATGAAAACAACACCCAGCAGAACATAATCTTTCATTCATTTCTGTCTCAGAGCAAAGTCTAGTACCTCGTCCCTGCTTTCCTCAAGTAATACGCAATCAGTGGGTCCTGGTCTGTGAGCATTCCTCTGCTGATGACATTCTGTCTGAATTGGCTTCCCGAAGGAGCTTTATTTAAAAGGGTGCACTGTTGAGGACCAGCTACTGGCGGGGGGGCGGGGTGGGGGGGGAGGCATTCCACATTAGCCATTGCTCCCTTTAGCCACTATCCTGAATGGCACTCAACTGTAATTTGCAAGAGGATTATTAGTTAGATCTCTGTGACTCCCTGGTATGCGGCAGCTTTTTAGAAGTCAGAAACTTAAGACCTTTCGTCAGTGTTGTGACTTGGCGGCACGTGAATTATTAATACAGTAAAAGATGATCATTAGTGCCTGCTGGTGCTTCAGAATCATGTTTAAAAACACAACTTAAAATTGTCCTTATTAAAAGAAACTTCACTGTTTGACAACCATGCTGACAAGTAAGTCTTAAAAAGAAACACGAAAGTGAAAGAACTATTAACTTTCAGCAACAGGGAGTGTTCAGGGGACAAATGACATACCTATCAAGAGAGATGGAAGGCTGTTGTAGTGGTAACGGCTCGGCCCATGCAGAAAAAATAAGCACGAGGGTTTGGAGCATAAATATTAAGTGGGAAAAGTAGAATGCGAACTGCATGTAAAACACTGATTCTCGTTACATAGAGTTGTACACGAGCAAGGATGGGAAGTCAAGAAAAAAGATCGTGTTTTAGACTTGTGGAGTTATGTGAAATTTAAAATGTTTATTTCTCATTTGTTCAGTATTATGTCCAAAAAGAAAACCAAAATTTTCCGAGGTGTTTTGTTTTGTTGCCGGTAAAGTGTGTCCTATGTGCCTCGTGGCAGGGAACAGCAGACTTGGGAGAAATACCTATTTTTATTTGCTTTTAGCAATTTAATCTCCCTAAGGTCATGGAACACCTGTGAACAGGATAATTTTTTAAAATTAAATTTTGATTTGGGAGGCTTGAGTTTTAAAACAACATTTTATTCCCTGGGTGGGCTTAGAAAGAGTCACCTAGTCTCTCTGAGCCTTCGTTTCCTCAGAAAGGAAAGATTGTGATAATATTTGGGCAGCTGGGGGACTCAGATGCAAAGTAGTAAAAATGAAGAAAGTAAAAGGTATTGTTTTATTTTGGAATAACATTCATGCCATCTGATGCCCCCTGTTCTAAGCGAACATCATTAGGTTGGTTGCTGCTCCTTAAGAAACACCCATTGGCGTCTTTGGTAATGTCCTCTTATACACCGGACACTGGAACCATCTTCTCTGTATACGGACAGCAAGCAGCGCCCGAGCTGCATTTTGGTCAAGTCTTGCTCCACATTTCCCACATGGCCGTTCTTAAAAGAATCAACATCTAGTGTTCATTAACAGAGCAGTGGTTTCGGGCATCTCCATTGTGAAACCTTTTTCTCCCTGCATTCCACGTGCATATACATCCATACACACACATGATACATACTCTTCTGTGCTCATCCTGTATAATTATATGGCATAAAACAATGCAAACAGAAGTTCTAATATTTGTCTTCCCGCACCACAGTGGAATACGTTGTGTGCATTCTGGGGAGATCACTGATCCAAAGAGCTCGTCTGACTGGAAGGGTTTAGATCTGCATCTCCCTTTTCTTTTCCTTTGCCAGTAGCACCCCCAGCCATGTAAAAATTGTCCTTGCTAATTATATGTCTCGTGGGAACCTTGGGAAAAAAATCAGAGTAGTGTCTGCAAATTCTAGCTAACGTTGGTTGAGGGCTTCCTCTGTGCCAAGCACCGCTCTGAGCACTTAGTTTATGTAGATCTTCTCACTTAATCCGCTTAACTCTGTCCGATGGGTTACTGGTAAGGAAATTGAGGCACAGCTGGGTTAAGGAACACGCCCAGGGCACTTAGTTCATAGTGGAGCTGGGATTTGACCCAGGCAGTCTGGCTCCACATTCCGTGCTCTTAAGCATCATGTTTAAATTCCAGCATCTAGTCAGTTGTTGCATGACTCTGCATTTTAGATAAAACTGTGTGGCTCAGCATAAAAGACCACAAGCCACCAGCAGCATATTTTGAATCACCAGGTCAGGACCCAGACATACAGTTGAGTAGGGCACTGCAGCACCTCGGGACTGGTAGGAGGTTAAAAGTCTCTAACTAGCTCAGTGGTCCCTAATCTGTTCGCCAACAAAAACGCCTGTTGTGTTCTGAGGTAGGATCCTGATAAATTCTAAGAATCCTGGAAAGATGGGACTCGGGAAACGCCCTTTCCGGTCTAGGTTTCAGTTATTTTAAGGGACTCTCATTATGTCATAACATGGAAATGGTGTTTGCATGACTATTTTTTGGTCTTTAAATACCTTGTTGTACCTGTAATTATTATTTTCCCAAGAGTGGAGCTGAAATTGCTTCAAGATGGAAGCATGGCGCTTGTGGGTGGGTGTGCTGCTCCGAACTTCAGAGCTGCAACAGAAATTAGAGGTTCACAAGGTAATCGCTGTGATTACAGTTTTCTTTTGGGCCCCAGACAGGAGCTCTGGAAACACAATATTCTACTAATTTCTTAAATGTACAGTTTGCAAGGCAACATGGAAATTACTGAGAGTATGTACTGTTTCTCCCTCATTTTCTATGAGAGTTAACATTTTACCGGGTCTTTTGCAATTGCCGAGGAAAAAGGAGACATTTAATGGCTTCTGAGACACTGTTAAAAGACTTTAAAACATGGGACGCCTGGGTGGCTCAGTCTGTTGAGCCTCCAGCTTCGGCTCAGGTCATGATCTCACGGTTCGTGGGTTCGAGCCCCCACGTCAGGCTGTGCTGACAGCTCAAAGCCTGGAGCCTGCTTCGGATTCTGTGTCTCCCTCTCTCTGCCCTTTCCCCACTCGTGCTCTATCTCTCTCTGTCACAAAAATTAATGAACATTAAAAAAAATTTTAAAAAAGACTTTAAAAATTTTAATACTAAGTCAGCCTTATAATACTGTATTAGGAAATTATTTTACAAGAAAAAACCCTCCAAAGAGTAACAGTACTGGGGTAGCCACGGCTTTTAAACACCTCTGTGTACTTCTCTACGCTTTGCATTTCTAGAAAATTCCTAACTTTATAATCCACGTAATTTTACATTCTATGTAGTGTGGTACTGCATAGTATTTGCACGCAGTTCATATTAGATGCTCAGTAAGTGGCAGTCTTTTATCCTTTCTAATTGTTGCCAATTAATATGTTCTAGTGCCCATACAATAAGCCCTCCAGTTTGTGTCATGTCTTCCTTTGCCGTTTCCCTGTTGTCAGATACCGGTTATTTCTAGCCTTTTATACCGTAAAACCTGGTCACGTGTTTTCTCACGAACCGTGAGACCATGACCGGCGCCGAAATCAAGAGTCAGACGCTTAACTGACGGAGCCACCCCGGTGCCCCTACAGTTTGCCCTTGAGATCAACTGTGACCATCTCTGAAGCCTCTTCATTTGTTACTTTTATCACCTTCTCTACTTACTATTGCTGTATAAGGATAAAGGGACACTTCTATATTGTTTCACTTCCAATTTAAAAATCATTAGTGTGCTTGAAATTATTTGCGTATATTTAACTATTTTCAATTTCTTGTGTTGCCTTTTGTCTTCCTATTCTGCTAGCTTTCTACAGCAGAAGAAGAATTCCACACACTAATTACATACTACAGATGTCAACTTTGTTCCCTTTTTTGTTGTTGTAATTAGTTTTCCCTCTTAGTTCATCTTGGTTTTGTTAAAAATTGATTGCAGTCATTTTTCTTCTCCCTGATAGTGTCTGTTGTCTGTATTGGAAAATTATCAGACCTCTTCAACTAATACACAGTGTATCTTTTTTGAGGCTTAACTTTGTTAGATTTTTTTTAATAGAGTTTCCTATATTGATGTCCCAACACACACTGTTCCTGTAAGTGTGCAAAAAAAAAAAAAATATTCTGGTTTTAATTATTAAGTTATTTTAATTGAGAAACAAGTTTTTAAAAAATATCCCAGGCTTTGATATTCTGTTGTGCATTGGGTATCTCCAAAAAAGAGATAGTTAGCATTTAGTATTTTCCAGGTCTGTAGCAAATTATTTTCTCCCAAAAATACTTTCTCCCATCTCTCTAGAAACAGTTTCCTACAGATCACAGCGTGGGAGATGCCACGCTAATTCACTTGGTTGTTTTTCACCTGCTCAATTTTTTCCTGAGGCAAATGTGTAAACTAGAGTGTCTTGATCTCCTCTGCAGAAAGACACAGATCATATTTAGAGTTAGCCCTTACAGAGTAAAAAGCCTGATTTTGCCATTTACCAGTATCTTTGGCCCTGGACACTTGCTCTGACTTAAATCTGTAAAAAGGCATTAGTAATGCTTGTTTTATGTAATTGATAGAGTCTTTGAATACAAAATTCAGGATGTGCTTTTCATAACATTTTTTTTGGAGGACAAGGGATATACAAAAAAAGGACTCAGAAGTGGCTAGAATTAGAATCTGAGACCAAAGCTGTGATTTATCTTTTAATTACATAGAAATCTTAAATCCCCTAAAACCATTCACTGTTGGTGCCAGTTGTGTTACTTTAAAAAAATAAAACCGTCTTTCACTGAAAATTTAGCATGCTGAGAGAGTTGAATAGTAATGTCCCTAGGACTGGAAAATGTTTGATTTTCAGAGAATTAGAGCCCTAAGAGATACATATGGACCAGTTTTCTAGATTTACTCATGAGGAAGCTGAGAACCTGAACGGCCTGAGGGACAGAGTCAGATTTACATGTCAGGTGACCAGGGTCCTACACGGGGTTCTCTCTGCCCACGAGGAGCCTGTAGGTCTCGTGGGCACATGCAGCCCAGGGCTGGGGACTGGAAGCTGGCCTACAAGAGGGGAATGAAAATGAATACATACGTAGTATCTTAAAAGATTAACAGCTACCATTTGTTGGCAATAGAAATGTAAGAAAAAAAGTCCTTGTGATAAGTGCTCTCGTGGCACTAGGGGCTGAAGAGATTCTCAGCAGGAAGTGGGTAGAGGTTCACAGAAGAGATGGTAAAACCCAATCTTCAGGTTGAGTGTGAGTTTGCAAGATTGTTAAGAAGAAAAGGCAAAGGACAGAAGTATTATTGAGAAAGGAGAGAATTGTAGCCACTGGGTTGGCATCTCCAGAGTCAGACCCAAAAGGGCCTCGGTATATTTGAGCATCATTAATTTGGAGTGTTAGGAATTATAAAGTGAGTGGTCCAAAGACAAACAGAGCCTGCGACAGTAGTGTGGGGGGAGGCGGGAACGGGTTTTGTGCTGGGTTGGCCCTTTATTCTAGGTCTTAAAGTGAAGGTGACACCATCAGATTTGTATTTTAGAAAGGCTTCTCTGGCATCAGAGTGGTGGGTGAGGGTGGGATTGCTCGGAGACTGTTAAGGGATCTGGCTGGGGCATGATCACATCCCATGGTAAGTCAGGAGGCTTCGGGATGGGTTTAAGACCTGTCACAGAGGTAGAACTGGTGGGATGCCTGCTGGTTACAGAGAGTTGGGCCAGAGGGATGTGACCTTGAGTCTGGCATCATGATGCCATCCTTTGAGGTTTTGAGCAACTGTGGAATGGGGAGGAGGAAGCATTTCTGGAGGAAGCCTTAAGTCTGGGGTGTAGTCCTAGAGTAGGAAGTGGATTGAGTCACGACAGAAAGGCCAGAATTTACATTAGCGAAATACCCAGCCTCCTGGCTCTTCCCTTTCCAGCCTTGCTTCTTTACCTTCCATTTCCAGTACAGCCAGACTGATTTTTGTGAAGGTCACGACCGTGTTGTTCTAAAACCCAGTGGCTCTGCCTTTAACCATTGCTTTGAGAATAAAAACCAAAGTCCATACGTGGATTTTCCTTCCTGCGTGGTCTGGCCCCCATCCATCCCTTTAGCCTCCACGTGGCTTTGGCCGCCTGGTCTCACGGCTGCTCCTAAACCCCAGACGTGCCTTCTCAGAAATGCTGCTGTGCGCTCTGCTGTTTCGTGTCGTCCACGTTAAAGAAGAGAATGGTTTTGTCTGTGCCAGGTATCCCCATATCTAGTATGGACCTTGACACGTAGGAGGGGTAGGCAGCCGTGGATGGATAAACCCAGTATGTAGGTGTTCCCGTTCACCCCGTCACACTCCTCAGCGTGGCTGAAGCACCCGAGTGACCTTTCCGTGGGCCACCGCCAGATTAGAAATGCCAGGGAGGGAAGCTGTCCCTCTTTTCAAAATCAGCTCCTGTTTTCTTTGCTGACCCCAAGGATAGATGAGTCCTCCAGTTCTTCCCTTTCAAGGACTTTCCTACCAGTCACTCCCACTGGTGTTTTCCAGTCAGTCACTGATGCACCCAAATGCCCCTGGAGGCTTTCCTTCACAAGCCTGTGCATCTCTGTATGGTGTTGTGAGTTCCTAACACTAATCGTGTGCGCAGGACTCATGCCAACAACCCGTTATCGTGAAGACGATGCCCGCCGTCGGGCGTGTAGGTCCTGCTTGGCGAAGCCTGCGGAGGCCCCTTCCGGGACGTGCCTGAAGCTCAGTGGCTTCCACAGCCGCGCTGCGGTTTTGCCCGGCGCCCACAGTGCCAAGCACAGCACTCAGCGGGTGGACCGACACGAAACGGTCGGTGGGCAGCGCAGGCCTGACCTGCTCGGGGGGCACGGCCCCAGTGGGCTGCAGGCTGACTTCCCCCCACTTCACCTTTTGTCCCCCGGCCCCTCCTTAAAGAGCTACTTTGTGCGGGTTTTCAAGCACAGCACGGCCGTCAGCTCCTCTTCGGCTCCTTCACAGAGAATCCTGGAGTGGGAAGGAGACGGGTTTTGAAGTTGCCTCGCAGTCTGGTGACCGAATCCCTGGCTGGTTTTTTTTAAGGGCCCCTCCGTCCCGTGGACTCCACTGTGTCAGGTTGGAAGGTGGGAGAGCGCAGTGCTTGGGAAAACAGGCTTTAGGGATCCGGAAGGCCCAGCTTTGAATCCTGGCGATGTCCCTGACTGGCTGCGGGATCTAGAGCCATTCTGAGCTTCAGTCTCCTCATCTGTAAAGTATGGGTAACGGAAGCCGCCTTGAAGGTTACTGTGAGGACTAAGTAAGATGTTGTATATAAAACACGTTCGTGATATTTTCATCATCATCGTCATCAGCATAGGGGACAGTGGAGGCGAGAACAAGCAAATACAGGAACCTGTGGACGGGGAAGGAAAGGAAGAGAAGAAGGAAACACCTGTCTGTGCCAGGTGTCGTGTGAGGAAGGCATGAGTGTTCGAGGATGACTAACCCGAGCACGGTCACACAGCCGGGAAGTGACGCGGGGTCTCCCTGGGCTCAGTCATTGCCTGTAGCCATCGTCTCGCACTTGCTCTCAGAATGGCTCCTTCCACGACTAGGCTCTGCTGCTTCTGGGTCCACGGAGAAACACCTGGACCTGCTGACAGGTGGTTGCTAAATGCTAGGATATCTGTGGGCACCCCTGGGGGTAACTCGTGCGGATGGTGTGGGGCCGGCAAGGACTCTAGCTGTTCGGGGCAGAGAATGTGCTTCTCGGAGAAAAGCACGACTTGGCTTAGCCCTTAGAGATGGGTTAGGGTCTCTGTGCAGAACGTACGCAGTGGCTTAGCTTTTTTCTGATGACCAGTCTGACGTTAAGGGTCTTGAAGGAGATCTGCTCCCCTTTTTTTGTTCACGTGGCTGGATCCTGACATCTGTGCAGGAGGCAGAGTGGGTTACTGAAATGACTACTGAATTTGGAAGTGAGCCAGGCCTTCCCTTCCTGGGGGCGGCGGGGGGCGGGGGGGCAGCCGTTTCCCTCTCAGGGTCTGTTTTTCCCATCGGTAAGAGGAGGGGACAGTGGGGGAGGGAGTCAGGCCCTTCACCCTGCTCAGCTTCCTCTGCCCACGTTACATATTGGACTTCTCTGAGGCTGCCTTTGCAGCCTCAGAGTGGTCAACTGAGGGGAGTATGTTGCATCGAGGTCCCTGGCCTTCACGGAGAATATCTGATGATTTCATCAAAACCTCATAGATGTGATTTAACTTTTGAGAGACAGGGTGAGCCCTGGGGAGATAGGAAATGAGTATTTATACATGCCTCACCCAAGCAAAAAATAAGTACTGCTATATTTACATTAGTTAAGATGATACTTCTTCCAGTAAGGAATTAACACTTAGGTTTTTAAAATAAATAGCTCACGAGAAATAAATAGTAGCATTTTGTGTCAATCTTGTTCTAATACACCTTTAATTCTAGACCCTTTTAATATAGAGGCAGATTCACTTGATGTTATTGAACCCCTACACTGGGCCTGGCATAGTCCCTGCCCTAAAGATGTTTACACACCTAATGGGTAATTTATGCATACCCAGGCAAGTGGACTTTTGTGAGTTACAGTTTTATGCAGTACCTTTTCTTTGCATTGGAAGGTTGATAGGTTGGAAGTGTTTTCGTGCATGGAATAAATAGAGCCTCAGATTCGGGCAGGAAGTGTTGCCAAAGGTGATAGATTGAATGTTTGCTACAGATCTGAACTCTGAAGGAACTTCCAAGTGGGGTCAAACCTGAGTCATTTATAGCATCTACAGATTTTGAGCATCTGTGGGTGAATTCCTACCCCATTCCACCCTTCAGCCAGAGGTACAGTAGAGGACATTAAGTTTCTGATTGAAATCTGTATGAATATGGGAGGATCGGAATCTTAAGGCCACCTTTTATAGTCTAAAATAGCACAGATAAACACTTCTGTTTGTGGATGATATGTCAACTTTCCATTTTTTGGCTCAGTGATGCAAACCGAACTTTATTTTAAGTTGATCATTTCCCCTGTGTAGCCGCCTCATCCAGCTCATATTAATCTTGAAACTAACGATAACATCTTCACCGTCTTTACCTCTTCCTTTCGTATATGCTGCTGCCGCCGTGCCCCCTTCCCCTGTTGGCAGCTGCTCGGCGCTGCTTTCTGATTGAACCTCATCCTAACTGCTGGTGTTGTGTAGCTGGCACACAAGGTCATTCTCGACTCCCCGAGTTGACAGGGACTTCACTTCCAGCATTTGAGCTGGAAAGGAAAAACGCTGAAAAGAAAGAGAGAAGGAGCAGCAGGCCAAGCCCCTGTAGTTCTGGAGAGGAGCTTCGAGAACGGGATTTCAGCAGCTCCCAAAGCTGGTGGGTTCAGAAAGATTGCAGGTGTGGATGTAGACATGAGTAGTGGAGAGTGTGGGAACAGAAGTCCCGGGGCAGTAGGGCTGGGTCACATAGGGCGTTGCAGGCAGTGTAGGGGACCTGGATGTCATTGCAGGAACAGGGACTTCATTGACTCTTCCTTCCTCGTGTGTGTGTGTGTGTGTGTGTGTGTGTGTGTGTGTGTGTGTGTGTTCCTTCAATTCAGCAAATTCTAACTGAGCATCTTTTTTTTTAAAAATTTTTTTAACGTTTATTTATTTTTGAGAGACAGAGATAGAGCACGAGCAGGGGAGGGGCAGAGAGAGGAGGAGACATAGAATCCGAAGCAGGCTCCAGGCTCCAAGCTGTCAGCACAGAGCCCAACACGGGGCTCAAACTCATGAACTGTGAGATCGTGCCCTGAGCTGGAGTTGGACACTTAACTGACTGAACCACCCAGGTGCCTCTCACTGAGCATCTTTTTTGTACAACATACAAGTATTGTCCTTCCAGACCTCTTAGTTAGTTGAGTAGGGAGGAGACACGGGCGCCTAAACACCTGAAATACAAGGTAAAGAGTAGAATGATAGGAAGTGTGGGTAAAGCCCCAGGGTAGCAAGCATCAGTGGTCTTTGCACATCTCCCTTCATCAGTCTCATTTAAAGCAGTGCCAGGCTCTGTGTGCTCTCCCGCCAAGGGATCTGTCATTGCCATCTTGCTGTGGCAGGGAGAAGGGAGGGAAGCTCAGGTAGATGCAATGTTTGGTTGGCACACTGACCGGTGCCTGGCTCAGAGCAGTGTTCAGTGTGTGCCTAGCACAGTTACCAGATGAGTAAGTAAATGATACAAAAACCCCAGTTGGATGATCCTCAGAGCACATACTCACTCACATGGTTTGCCTGATCCCTCTTCTTTCTGGAGCTGATGGGTAGTTTCCATTGTCATTCTCCTCTGGCACCTTTGTTCACAGTGCTCTTCATTATGTCATCAGATTACTCTCGGGCTTATTCCTGAGTCACACTATAATTGCACACGTATGCACTCTAGTGTATCGGGCCTTACAGTGGGTAAATGATGAATGTATTGATAGGCTGCAAGGCTGCATTCTCTGTTCTGTTCTCTGAGGCCTTATGCCTACGTTAAGTAGGCATCCGGCCTCTCGGGTAGCCTGAGCACTTTGCTCCCGGGTCCTGCCTCCTTCCTGCAAGGTCGCCTGATTGCTCAGGAAGCTGAAGGCCTAAGCAGTCAGGTATGAACCAAAATTAGACCAACAGAGTCTTCCCTTCCTTTCCCTATTACGGGAATTACACATGAGAGCATTTGCTTTGTAGTGATTAGGGGACAAAAGCATCTATTAAGATGCGTTTTTGCAATTACGTCTGCGAATGTGACTAGAAAGTGATAAAATGGAAACAGTCCCCTCCCCCCCTTTTTCCCAAGGGAACAAAAATTCTTTTCATTGAAGAAATCACGTTACTGGTAGGACTACTTGTTCCAGAGATGTTTGGCTCTCACTGCTCCAAACGTTTCAGGAATTTCTCTGCAGAAACACCTTCAGAGGTTAGGGTAGCGATAGCCTGCTCTGCGTGAGGCTTTGCGCCAGCCACTTCCAGGTGTGCACTCGTACCCTCAGCGCTCACGTCCACGGAAGGTAGGTGTGGGCCATCCACGTCGGCGTATCCCGAACAAGCTCTGTGCTGGTCATTTTATTGATGGACCACTGTTTCTTTTTCTTTTTTTTAATGATTTTATTTTTTATTTTTTTAAATTTACATCCAAATTAGCATATAGTGCAGCAATGATTTCAGGAGTAGATTCCTTAGTGCCCCTTCCCCATTTAGCCCAGCCCCCCTCCCACAACCCCTCCAGTAACCCTCAGTTTGTTCTCCACATTTATGAGTCTCTTCTGTTTTGTTCCCCTCCCTGTTTTTATATTATTTTTGTTTCCCTTCCTTCATGTTCATCTGTTTTGCCTCTTAAAGTCCTCATATGAGTGAAGTCGTATGATTTTTGTCTTTCTCTGACTAATTTCACTTAGCATAATACCCTCCAGTTCCATCCACATAGTTGCAAATGGCAAGATTTCATTCTTTATGATTGCCGAGTAATGCTCCATTGTATATATACACCACATCTTCTTTATCCATTCATCCATCAGTGGACATTTGGGCTCTTTCCATACTTTGGCTATTGTTGATAGTGCTGCTATAAACATGGGGGTGCATGTGTCCCTTCAAAACAGCACACCCGTATCCCGTGGATAAATGCCTAGTCGTGCAATTGCTGGGTCGTAGGGTAGTTCTGTTTTCAGTTTTTTGAGGAACCTCCATACTGTTTTCCAGAGTGGCTGCACCAGCTTGCATTCCCATGATGACCACTGTTTCTTTTCTGTCATAAGTACATGCATGAGATTTAGCTCCAAAGACTTCTGCTTAATTTCAGAAAATCACATTTATCCAAAATAAGAACAGTGTTTCCTGTTTGAGTATATTGAAGAAAGTTGCAAAGACTTAGAAAGTAATTCCGAAATAGAAAATCTTAATAATAACAATAGTATCACTGTTGCTCATTTAACATAAGTATATCATATGTCAATAAGGTGTTTTTTAAGAAAGTGGACAGAATAACTGTTTTAAGGCACAAAATGAACTTGGAATGTAGAAGTTCTGTCTCTCCCAAACCGTTCCTTTTGGTGCCCTCCTTTTGGTCTTAGCTCTTACACCTTGCAACTGTCTATACACGTCACACACCCACCCATCTAAACCTGGGCTATTCAAAACCATTAGGGGAAGAATTACAGACGGCCACGTTTTCTGAGTCCAGAACTTTATTTCGTTCAGCCATCTTCAAGGCAAGCCCTGTGGTACATACTTTCCTGTTTTGTGCAACCGTGAATACTGAGGAATTCGTTTATTCAGTGATTTGTCAACTTCGTTCCGTACGCATTTTTGAGCATCTGTCACCTGCTAGGCACGGGGAATGGGCATTTAGCTATGAGCAGGTCACACAGGCCCTGCCTTCATAGAGCTTTCCTGCAGGGAGATAAATACAGTAAAAACAAACAAGTCACAAACGGGATCATTTCAGGATGTGGTAGTACTATGGAAAAGCCAGCGTGAGTGTACCAGAGAGTAATGAAGCAGGCTGAGGGGGTGTGCTGCTTTAGATTGACCATAGAAGGGCCCTCGGAGGAAGGGGCGTTTCATCTGAAGCCTGTGTAAAAAGGAAGCCAGTCAAGGGAACTGCTTAGGGAAGAGCATTCCAGGCAAAGGGGTCAGCTAGAGCAAATACCCTGAGCTGGGAGCACGTGTGGCTGGGTCCCTCTGTGTCTCTGAGAACGTCCGTTGTTGCACTGCTGTGACAGAGGGATGCTGCCTGTCCTGGAGGGGTACGAAAGGCTCCATGTCCTACCCTGAGTGGCCTCAGACTCCTCAAGAATTTTGCATTCTCATGTCCGGTTTGTGTAATGTTTCTGAATTCTTCTGGCTCCCACGTAAGGCCTCTGTCGGCATGGCTTCTCTGACAGTGTCCTTCAGATTTGCAACAGCCTGTGTCTTCTCTGTGAGTTCAGAGGACCGGACCTGTTAGGGCTGTACATGAAGTAGCCATAAAGCGTCTCCATACCCAGGTTGGAAGTGCTTCCCTACATTATAGACACTGCTCTTTAGTAATGTAGCGAATGTGAGAAATTGCAAGATTTTGGATAGGAAAGGGACTTTTCTATTGTTAGAGATCAGAATGTTCTCCTGGATTCCTTTATTTGTTAATCCATCCTCCCTCTTTCTCTCCCCCACACATGTACCCTTTTGAGTTGTTCAACCTCGGATGCATACTTAGAAATGCAGGTACATATTTTAGCATTGGGAAATACAATAATTTTATAGACCAGTTATCTGCCACTCTTCTCTTAGCCTGTATTTAATTGTACGCATGTGACATTTGAAAGGATGTCACTGCACATGTTGCTTGTCTGGCAGTTGAGGGGATGGCACTTTGTAGCACGTTTAGACGTGTGCTGTTCTGGAGGGGAGCCCTGTCTGACGCAGTGACAGTGTCCTCTGCTCTTAAACACAGGGCCTGTAAAAACGCATTTTACTTGGCTTCTTTCTGCCAGTGGCCAAATGCTAGGGTGTAAAAAGAGAAGCGTTAACCCAGATTCAACTCTGACTGTAGCTGTCAAATGCGGATGTTATTAATAACCTTTAAATTACGTGCGTGAACTTTAAACCCTGTTAGTTTATAGACGAGTTGGTAAAACTTCAACATAAATTCTGAGACTTTTCCCAAGGAGGGGGAAATAAAAAGGAAGCAGATAGTTGGTCTTATAAAATGTTAGACTGGAATCTTCCACATCCGTGTGCTCACTTGGGCTCATTAACTCTCTAACTGTGGAAGGACATTAAAGCCCACTCATTAATTCCTCTTTGAGTAGACCCATCTTTTTGCGGTCATCACTCCCCAAAGCTGAACAGATACGTTCTTTTCTTCCAAAAGCAGGATTTTTGTTCCTTTCTCAAAACCAATTAGGAAATGGTTAGATCCAGGGGGAGCATGAACACACATTTGTGCTGCCATGGATGGGTGGTGTGCTTGAAAAAGCCTAGGCTGGTTCTCTTACTTAATGTGCCACTTGGCAGGCAAACTGTTTATTTCTCTAAAACCCCAGGGTTTTTCATCTGGAAAAAAAAAAATAGATAGTAAGAATACAAAAAATAAATGGCAGCTATTATTGGGATTATTTTTTAAATGTTTTTCCCACAAAAGCAGTTCATCAGAAGATAAACCCATTAGATTTTGTGTCTTAAATATATGGTTATTTGTACTTATTTGCATTAGTTTCTTTCCCTGGAAGACTCTTAACATCCTGAATAGCTTGTAATTTCTTAACTCATTTGTCTCTGAAAACTGGCAGGTAGTTCCACTCCCACCCCCCTTAACATGAGGCTCTATTTTTATTTTATTTTTTAATTTTATTTATTTTATCCTATTTTATTTTATTTTATTTTTGTTTAAAAAAATTTTTAATACGAAATTTATTATCAAATTGGTTTCCATACAACACCCAGTGCTCATCCCAACAGGTGCCTTCCTCGATGCCCCTCACCCACTTTCCCTCCCTCCCACCCCCCAACAACCCTCAGTTTATTCTCAGTTTTTAAGGAGGCTCTATTTTTAGATGCAGTTCATCCCAGACATCACGGGAACGCAGAGCTGGGTGCTGTTGGGAGGTCAGGTTCTGTTGTGAGGACCTGAGCTCAGACTCGCGCTCTGCCGTCCAGGGCGAGTCAGACTTTCTGAGCCTCTTTGTTCCTCATCTATAAAACGAATTTGATAACAGTACTGCTTTCATGGGGTTTTGGTGAGAATGACATGAGGCAGTCCGTGGCAGCCTCAGCACCCTCTGTGCCACTCTAAGCACTTATTAAAATGTGAGTTCTCTTTCCTCTTTTCTCTACAGTACAAACCTCAACTCTGTGAAATAACTCAAACTTTGTCTCTTGTGAAACTGTCTAGTAAGACACTGTTTCATTAAGTGTGGAGTGCAGTATCATGGTGTTACAGGAGATGGTCGCAGGTACAGAATAGATGAGCATTTTATCTTTTTTTTTTTTAAGTTTATTTAGAGAGAGAGAGAGAGAGAGAGATGGGGAAGGGCAGAGAGAGAGGGAGAAGGAGAGAATCCCAAGAAGGCTCCATGCTACCAGAACAGAGCCCTGCGTGGGGCTCAGACTCAGAAACCATGAGATCATGACCTGACCCAAAACCAAAAGTTGGACACTTAACCAACTGAGCATTTTATAGAGAGAGTCACAGTGATCTTTAAAAAGGGTATCTTCTATTAATGGTGAGTGATCCTGATTTTCCACTTACTACACTTCTGGACAATGTAAAAGATGTGAATGGGCTTAAAGAAAAATATTAAATAGAAGTGCAGGTGGTAAATGGCTGTGACAAATGTGTGGAGGTGGAACATAAGCAATGGGCGTGGTGGAGGGTAGTGGTCAGACTTGGGGTCTGAAAACTCGGGGTTTTACCTCAGCGTCTCATTAGGTTTGAGATACAGTAGACGTTAGCGTGAGATGTGACTCCTGCCCCTTCTGGCTCTGTGACTTTGGACAACTTAATTAGTCTTTCCCTGTCCCTCCCTTTCTGCAAATACTTATTGAAGGCCTATTTCCTTATCTTAAAAACGTGGATGCTGCTTTCTGGGGGTTTTGTAAAGATGCAGTGCAAAGGGAGAAGATATTGGAAGCATATGTATCTTACCTACTTGGTACGTCCACCATACCAAGTTCATACCTGGTGTAGCAAGCGCTCAGTAAACTTGGGTTCTTGTGTTACTCAGGACTTGTGTTGCAAGTGGTAGAACCCCCACTTCAACCAGCTTGGGGCAAAAATATACTCAGTCTACAGGAAGGTTAGCAGTGACCTATGCCTTGGGTGCAGCTGGAAGCCAGGACTCTGATGCCACCAGGACCCTCTCCAGCTCCTGTGTCTGGTGCTCTGTGTATGTCATCGGTCCATCCGTCTGTCCAGATTCCTCACAGATCAAGGAACAGAACCACCGGTGATCACCAGGCGCCCCTCCTCAGAAGGGATCTGCACACTGAGGTCCCTGTTTCCCAAGCCCAGAAATCCTGTGAGGGCCTGGGCCCAGCGCCGGTCAGGTACCCACCCTGCCAGCCACCGGGGTCCAGAGGACTGGAGCTGAACGGAAGGGGCAGCGCCACTTGAGCCACAGGTTTAGAGTGACAGGAAAGACTGTCTTGCAGGCCAAGGGCGTTATTACCTGCATTTACCCTTTTCATCTCTTTGTACGACTTTCAGGGGTAGGAGTGTTTACCCTCTGTGGGCCTCGGTTTTCTCCTCTGAGGTTTTGAGGTTTAGATGATGTCATGGATGTGAGCGTACATTTCATGGTCTTAAATTTTATGTGCCTAAGTTCATTATTATTGCTGTCACTGCTCGTGCCCTCCAGATTTTGACACACCATCCAGGGGCTCCCAGTCTCTGGATCGTTGACCCTCAGGGAAGCAGAGAGGAAGGTTTAAAGTTGTTTTAAGAAGTTAGGTCAGCATGCCATATACATTTCTATATTGAATACAACCCTTTTTAAATTTGATTTGGAATTGAAATACACATTATGAAAAGAGTATGCATGTCCTAAGTGCACAGTCTTCCCGAACAGAGCACAATTGTGTGTCCAGTCCCTGGATTAAAAATCAACAGTCAGTCCCCTAGAACCACCCCACCCCCGCAACTTGTAGCACAAGTAGATGATGTAGATGTGTTTATACATCATCTAAGAAATCATTTAAAAGCATTACCAGCATCATGGTAGCATTTTCCATGCTGTGCTTTTTTAGTAAGCAGAATTTTAAAATACAACTGGCCTTGTGTCATAAGTTTTTTAATTTTAAAAGGAATCCTCAGGGGCACCTGTGTGGCTCAGTCGGTTAAGCATGCGACTTCGGCTCAGGTCATGATCTCACAGTTCGTGAGTTTGAGGCCCACATCAGGCTCTGTGCTGACAGCTCAGAGCCTGGAGCCTGCTTCACATTCTTTGTCTCCTTCTCTCTCTGCCCTTCCACCACTCATGCGCGCGCGCGCTCTCTCTCTCTCTCTCTCTCTCTCTCTGTCTCTGTCTCTGTCTCAAAAATAAACATTAAAAAAAAAAAGTTTAAAAGGAATCCTCAGGTCACTCTCATTGCGCCCTTTGAAATGTTTTCTTCCTGGCTGAAATTCCCATCAGGTGATAAAAATGTGTTTGGTTCTCTTGGATATGTGTCATTCACGTCTTATGCCTTTGTCCCTTCCCGGGTTGCACCTTCTTCCAGTGAAAACCAGTCTTCCCCTATCTTAAGTGGCTTGTAGTTTCTTTGCCGTGCAGAGCTTAGTGTGAAAACCGACTGACTCCCATGCTGTCAGCTTCCCCCAACACTGAGCTTCGTGGAACGACTCTTTTTATCCCCGAAACAGAACTCCTCAGATCATGGGTACTGCCGGTCTCTGAAATGGTTCCCTGTTCGTAAATATGTCCACTTGCTACCGCTGTGGCGCTCCACAGGATGAATGTCATTACGAGTGAGTTTTAATTTGCCAAATTTTCCAACATCTTCTCCCCTCGTTTTTCTCTTTTAGGCTCTAGACCAAGATAGAACAGCCTTACAGAAAGTGAAGAAGTCTGTCAAAGCAATATATAATTCCGGTCAAGGTAAGTACTTTCCAAAGCAGACGACATGAATTATATATAACGTTTACAGTTTTCTCTGTTATCTGTAAGATGTTACGTTTATAGAAGACAGTACAAAAGAAAAAATAAGGTCGAAGAAGTTCCATTTTTCCCTTTTTTCTCTGTTTCTTCTCCATCTAAACCGGTTACTGTTTCCAAAATAAAACAATGAAAGAACATTAGTTGCAGTGGGTTTTTAGACCCACTGGACATTTAAAACCTTAGCAGGTGTACAGGTAATTTAGCCACAGGTGACATGTGAGATAGGCAGCATCTGTTTGTGTAGCTGATCAGTTCGTAATTCAGGGGTCTCTGTTAAACACGTGAAGATGGTTCTTTCTGCAGCGTACCTCTACAACATTCGGAAATCGGTGTGAGTGCTGGGGAAGGGGGCGAGGCTGAACTGAGACCTGACCAGATCTGCCAACCAGAGTCTATTCTTGGCCTTGAAGTCGGACAGGTGCAGGTTTGCACCCTCACTCTGCCTCTCACTAGCAGTGTGACCTTAGGCTGGTTACTTCACGGTTTTGAACCTCCATCTTCTCTTTAAAGCAGAGATTGTGGTATTTTTGCAGGGTCGTCGAAGGGAGTTAATTAGCTAATATCTTCACCTCGGGGAAGTTCAGTAAATGCCATACATTCATATTTTATATAAATTTTATATTTTATTTATAGTCATACTCCTAATTGTCATAAAATTACGGAGTAGAAAGGAACATTGAAAAAGGAAAAACTCGACTGTCAGATGCTTTATGGGCCTCCTCTCATCAGAGCTGGGAATCGGTAGTCTCAACGAGCTGGAAATCTAATTGTCTCTTGTCTTCTTCAAAGCCCTTGGGCCTGATTGTTAACACATTCTGTATCCTGATTTCCTGACACCTCTCTAATTTCCTTATTTCCAACAAGACACAAACTTCTAATTAAGACAGATGAATAGAGAATTGTCTAGTTATATAGTGATGTTTTAACTGTTTAAATGTTTCAAATGTTTTAAATCTTGGCCTAAATTATATAACTTCTGCCTTAGCTTCATTCTGATTTACCCCCAAAATGTGGCAGCCCCTTTGTAGATATTCGCCCTCTGGGGGGAGGTGAACGGGGGGAATAACGAGGAGGTGGCCATGGGGAGCTTCTGAGGTGGTGGTAGTGTTCTCTTTCTTGATTTGGGGATGATTACGTAGCTCAGTTTAAAAAAAAAAATTTTTTTTTTTTTCAACGTTTATTTTTTTGGGACAGAGAGAGACAGAGCATGAACGGGGGAGGGGCAGAGAGAGAGGGAGACACAGAATCGGAAACAGGCTCCAGGCTCTGGGCCATCAGCCCAGAGCCTGACGCAGGGCTCGAACTCACGGACCGCGAGATCGTGACCTGGCTGAAGTCGGACGCTTAACCGACTGCGCCACCCAGGCGCCCCGCTCAATTTATTTTTTGATAATTCTTCACATGCTACACTTAAGGCTTACATACTTTTTGCATGGATGCAGGTATGTTATGCATCAGTGAAAGTGTATGGAAAATGGATACACAGGTAGGTTTATTGAAGCATTGATTGTGATCATCCGGATTTGTGGTGGAAAAACCAAAAACAAATGGGGACTTAGGATATCTATTTCATAAAATACAGTTTTTGTGAGAAAGAAACTCAGGTAGCGTAGATCACTAACTCTCACTACTTGTTAAGTAAATGACTTAACTTCCATGGATCTTAAATTGCTTCACCATAAAATGAGAAAACAATCATCTAATTTGCAGAGCCTTGTATGGATAAAATGAGGTAATCTTTAAAGCCACCAAAAAACTTCCTGCACGTGGTAGGTGCATCGCACTTGGGGAAAACGACAAGCAGATCGGTGGCATGGGTTCCTTCTCTGGGTTAATTCAGTCTTCTACAAATAACACTGGGCCCGCCCGATTTCCTAAAGAGCTTAATGAGCCAGTATCCGCCTCAGGAACCAAGTGTCAGTTCTCCGTAATGTTATGGTTTATGCTTGAGGCTCTCAGCTTGTGAGCCACCGAAGAGAGACCTCCGATTTGCAACGGAGCATTGCTACCATATTTGCTCGGCTGGGGGCTCCACGTAACTCCTTTTCTCCCCAGTGTCCTTGCTCAAGACGCGTTCCCTCTGTGTGCCATGGTGACCACAATCACATCCTTCAGCAGCTCACACAAGGGCTCTTTTTCTTGGTAGGGATGTGCTTCATCTTGTTCTTGAAAGGGCTTCCTTGGTCACAGCTGACCTGGGTATGGCGGGAGGGAGAGGCTGTCCGTGCATATGTGTAAGGTAGAGAGTTCAAGGAATATGTGCAGTCTGACTGCCACTTCCTCCAGGAGATTGTTCTCGCCTTTTGAATGGGGACCTCAGCGTTCTGAGTGTGACCGCTCCTACCCCTCGCTGGGTGAGGGATTCCCCTGCGTACTTTGCCTTATGTCTCTACCATCTAATAGAGTAGCTTCTAGTCACATAATGGCTTTTTAAATTTAAGTTCGGGGCGCCTGGGTGGCGCAGTCGGTTAAGCGTCCGACTTCAGCCAGGTCACGATCTCGCGGTCCGTGAGTTCGAGCCCCGCGTCAGGCTCTGGGCTGATGGCCCAGAGCCTGGAGCCTGTTTCCGATTCTGTGTCTCCCTCTCTCTCTGCCCCTCCCCCATTCATGCTCTGTCTCTCTCTGTCCCAAAAATAAAATAAACGTTAAAAAAAAAAAAAAATTTAAGTTCATTAAAATCAAGTAAGATTTAAAATTCAGGTCCTCCAGGCTCAGTAGCCACATTTTGAGTGCTCAATAGCCACAGTGTGACTGACAGCTACGGTATTGGACAGGGCAGACCCAGGACATTTCCATCATCACAGGAAATCGGTTTGCAGCAGGAGGAGAACATACACCCCATCGTATTGTAACTGTTGATTGGTCTGTCTGGCATTGGACTAGCGAGTGTCAACCCTGACTTTTTTTTTTTTAACTTGTTTTATTTTTTATTTTTCTTAATTTACATCCGAGTTAGTCAGCATCTAGTGCAACAATGATTTCAGGAGTAGATTCCTTAGTGCCCCTTACCCATTTAGCCCATCCCCCCTCCCACAACCCCTCCCTCAGTTTGTTCTCCATATTTATGAGTCTCTTCTCTTTTGTCCCCCTCCCTGTTTTTATATTATTTTTCCCTTCCCTCATGTTCATCTGTTTTGTCTCTTAAAGTCCTCATATGAGTGAAGTCATATGATTTTTGTCTTTCTCTGACTAATTTCACTGAGCATAATACCCTCCAGTTCCATCCACGTAGTTACAAATGACAAGATTTCATTCTTTCCGATTGCCGAGTAATACTCCATTGTATGTATGTATATGTGTGTACATATGTATGTGTGTGTATACACACACACACACACACGCACACACACCCACATATACATCTTCTTTACCCATTCATCCATCGATGGACATTTGGGCTCTTTATACTTTGGCTATTGTTGATAGTGCTGCTATAAACATGGGGGTGCCTGTGTCCCTTCGAAACAGCACACCCGTATCCCGTGGATAAATGCCTAGTAGTGCAATTGCTGGGTTGTAGGGTAGTTCTATTTTTAGTTTTTTGAGGAACCTCCAGACTGTTTTCCAGAGTGGCTGCACCAGCTTGTATTCCCATCAACCCTGACTTTTCATTAGAATCACCCAAAGAGCACTTAAAACACAAACACAGGGGTCCCTCGGGCCTACACACCAAGAGCTTTTCTAGAGTAAGGCCCAGGTATTGGGATCATAATAAAATCACTTCCCAGATGATGTGCAGCTAAAACGGAGAGCTTCTGCACTGGCCCATGAACTGCCTGAGGAGGGTTGGTGCTGTGTCTTTTATCTTCATATTTTATGTGTTTGTCACCAAATACCGTTTGTTCAACAAACATTTATTGAACACCTGTTCCATGATACCATTCTGGGGGGTGAGTATATTAGACAAATCGGACAGAATCTCTGCCTTCATGAATTTTACAGTTCAGTGGGAGAGATACCAGAAAGTACTTATAATTTAGAAACTGGAAAGCTTACAAAGAGGGACCTGATATAGTCTGACAGGGTGCTAAGGGGAACACCTCTCGGAGGAGGTGACATTCAAGGGGGTTGATGCGTACGAAGCTAAGCTGAGGTAGGTCTACCATTATCCCCATTAGATCCCATTTTATAGGTGGTGAGGCTGAAGCTTCAAGAGCCAGACTATCTTCTGCAAGGGGCCACACCTAACAGTAGTGGAACGAGGGTCTAGCTGATTCCAGCTTTGTTGTATATAGCCACCCTGTACCTGTCTTCTACCTGACATGTGGTTAGAGGTTCAGCACATGGGGAATGAATTGCTACATGTTGGCTAGATACGTCCCTGAGAAGCTTGCCATGAACGACTATTAAGTATTTAATCATGACTGTTCACAAATGACTCGATGAAATAGAACCTCCCAGCAGTGTAAATCCTGGGGTGACTTCGGTAGTTCCTGGAGAGAGGCCACGGTAGCAGTTATCATGCCCATGGCTCGGACGTGTGGGGATAAAAACTCAGACCTCACAGACTGCTGGGACCTGATAGGGTTGCCACCATCACCAGCGAGCATAGTACACTTGGGTTTCTGGTCAGCTTGTGTGGGCAGCGCTGTGACATTTAATTCTTAAAAAATAGCTAGATGAGTAAAACAGCGGTGTTGCAGATCTTTCCATGATACATGCCCAGTGGAATCCGGGCTATTCCCATCCGAGGGCTTTTGGCCTCATCCAAAGAAGCCACAGAGGCTGAACCCTGGTATCTGGTTCCCAGTGTGTTTTCATCATTTTCTTGTTTTCTCACAGTGCTTAAGTGACATGAGACCCATCTGATGTTCTTTAAAGTTTTACAAAGCATTTCTGTATTTCTGGTTTGAGATGACCAGCCACCCCCACCCCCACCTCCCCCACCAGACTGTGTGGAAGATGCTGAATATCTTGGAGGTGGTCTTGCATTTACAATGTAGTTATTATGTTTACGCAGAACCTTTATCAGTATTAATTGGAACACAGTGTAATAAAAACAGAAATTTTATTGGAAAAACAAGTTATCTCCCCAAAAGACTTTAGTTTGAAAATGGCTTTGGGGATTTGTCTCTTTCTCTTACTGTCCCTGCTGCGTATGAGGACATTTCAGAAAAAACAAAAACAAAAACAAAAAAAAAAAACTGAATTCTGTGAACTGCTTGGATCAGGGGAGAATTTTCCAAGCTATTTAACTTTCCTGTATTGTTCCTAAGTTTTGAAGTGTTGAAATTATTAATCTGTGAAGAATATTGTCATTTAGAAAGTTTGCCTTGGTGTGTGTGTCCCCCCCGCCCCCCACCTCTCCTGTCTCCTAATGTATGTTTAAAATAGCTAGTAGTTTCTTGAACAGTAGAGGTTTTAAAATATGTTGCAGGGGCACCTGGGTGGCTCAGTCCGTCACGCGTCCGACTTCGGCTCGTGTCATGATCTCGCAGTTCGTGGGGTTGAGCCCCGCATCAGGCTCTTACAGCTCGGAGCCTGGAGCCTGCTTCAGATTCTGTGTCTCCCTCCCTCTCTCTCTGCCCATCCCCCACTTGCGCACACACACTCTCTCTCTCTTACTCTCTCAGAAATATTAAATGAATAAACTTAAAAAAAAAATGTTGCAATTTTTGACAGTTTTTCCTTCCAAAGATAGAGCCTAATTCACTTCTCTGGTATGTGTGCCAGACTTATAGCTCTTTTCTAATGAATAGAATGTGATGGAAGTGATACCATGTGATTTCCTAGGCCAGTTCATAAAAGAGCTAGCTTCCATCTGGGTCTCCCCACCGGCTCCACGTTTGCCTTGGAGGAAGCCAGCCACCCTCTTGTGAGGCCACTGGAGTGACTCTGCCAGCCCCGGGCAGGCCTTCACTTGCCTGCTGACACGTCGCCTCAATCTTGGTACAAGCCCCTGGGTCAGGGCAGTAGACATTGGACTGGCCTTCACGAGACTTCTGCCCTTGCAAACGTGGGTTTAGGCGTGCAAATCCTAGGCTCAGTGGAAGTCAGTGTGGGTCTCTTGAGAAAGACGAGCTCACTGCTCATCAGTGCTGTTAAAAAAGCAAACTGAAATATACTGTACTTTCGTAAAAATGGAAGGAGGCTGTGATTCCTAGTAAGCATGGGTGCGCCTGGCTTGTCGTTCCGTCAGTGACTTTGTTGGGTTGAATTTGTTCATCTTTTTGAATGAGATGTATTATTACACATGAGTATACTTTTCCTTGGAAGTAAAGACCCCAGAATATTCCTTCTCCTAGTTCTTCTTCTATGATAAATTTTTTTTCACAAATCCAAATGTGGATTTTATTATTAAATAGTGGCTTCCTTAAAATTCATGCCAAGATATATTTGGAATACGTTTTAGCTTATTAGTAACACATTGTGCCCCCTAGAAATATATAGCATTGTTAGTCTGAAAGTTGGGACTCTTAAATTCTTTAATTTTAGCGAATAAAAAAATGACAGTGGTATGGAATTCAATTACAAGCATATGATATGGAAGCCTTATTTCCAGTGTATGGCTACGTTGTCATAAACAGTTCCATACTTGAGGGGAAAAAGGCAGTTTTCTCCCTTTTCAGCGTAGAATTATGTAGTGAGTAGTTTTATAGGAACATTTGTGTTTTCTAACGCAAAATTAATGTGTGATGTTCGCCCCAGATTTTCATTTTGTTAATTTATCTATTTTAAGAAATAGCTCAAAGCATATGATGAAATCTAAGATTTTAAAGGTAAAGTGCTAAATTCATCAGTGGATAGGAAGTGGATAGCAAGTTCATTTTAGCTTTTTTTAGCTAACATTTTGTCAAAGGTACAATGCAGAGTGAATCTAGAATTGATAATTAAGTTTGGTGTCTTACCATTGTGTCATATAATGGTATTTTTAATCCTGGAGTGTTTCTTCAGTGTGAAGAAGTTTCCTAACTAGAATAGTTAAGAGATGAAATGGATTAGAATTTTAATAGAAACGTACGGAATCATGAAATGTCAAAAGGTATACAGTAAACTTACTAGTAAAGAAGTAATTTTAAGCCCCCAGAAGTAGAAGCCTTTAGACTGAAACTGTAAATACCTTTTGGTAGTGATTTAAGGCAAGTCTGAACAAATTATTTCCGGCCTACAAGGCATTTTGTATTTGTGTGGGTCCATTATTACTCCTTAAAAGGTGAAAACAAATTGAAATAATTAGTTCCTTCAAAAGGGTCAAGGAAGGAAGCTTTTTCCTAAAGGAGGCACACTTATCCAGGAAAGTAGTACTCCTCAAAGTGTGTAGGGATAAAACTGGGGGAATTTTTTAAACTGCATTTAGAAAATTGAAGTTTCTTTCCAAAATAATCTCAGAATTCCAGGCTCTTTAAGAAGGTCCAATTTTCATATTCAAGCCGTTGCCTGAAATATTCTGTTACTTGAAATCAGAGGCAGGGGGCACGGGGCATGGAGGGCAGGTGCACACACTTCCTTCATTTTGCTGTCCTGGAAGGAGTGCTCTTAAAATGAGGTAGTTTTTTGTGATATATACGCTCATTTTATGGGAGCGTTCTTCATGAGAAATTAAGTCATTTTAAATAAAACTGGGAGTGCTTGGAGCCCCTGGGTGGTTCAGTCGGTTAAGCGTCTGACTTCAGCTCAGGTCATGATCTCACAGTTCATGAGTTCAAGCCCCGCGTCGGGCTCTGCGCTGACAGCTCAGAGCCTGGAGCCCACTTCAGAGTCTGTGTCTCCCTCTCTCTCTACCCCGCCCCCACTCACACTCTGTCTGTCTCTGTCTCTCGAAAAACGAATAAAATGTTAAAAATTAAAAAAAAAACAACAAAAAACTGGGAGTGTTCATTCCCAACGAGTGCTTCAGATTTTTTTAAAGCCTCAAGCTGAATAACAAAAATACTGTTAAAGGTAACTATAAAAACATATTCTTACCTTAATAGTCGAATTTTGTAGAATTAAGAAATTATAGCTGACGTTTGTTGCCAGATGCCTTATTATATAGGTTTATGATGTTTCTTAATTGTCTCACCTGTCCTATATGCAAGATGTTATTATCCCCACTTTGGGATGAAGTCACCTAGTTTGAATTACTTACACAGCTAGTAAGTTTACATTTAAACCTGGTTTAAATCATTTACACAGCTAGTAAGTAGCTACGAGATTTGAACCGTACGTCTTTGGTAAGTGACTGCCGCTGTGGGCTGGGGCAGTGAGGACTCCCAGGAGTGCCTCACCTGTGCAGGGGGACAGGCCAGTAAAACAGGCGGTCGTCCTAGAGCACGAAGGTACTAGATGGGTCCCTCAAAAAGAGGAGCAGCTTCTTTCACTTTAAATGCAACCTGGACCTGGCACTGACTCACCACAGTCTCGTCTTTCTCCGCCCCTCACTGCCGGTACTAGGGCCTCTGTAATTGGCATCACTTAGGAACGACTAGGGAGGCTCGCAAACCAGCGTGTTCTCTTCCATAGACGAAACTGCTTCCCGCACCCCCTTAGTGACTTATTCTCGAATGGGTCACATGGATGTGGGGTCAGATGCTGAGTCAGCCCCTGACTGGTTTGTCAGAGAATACTTCGAGCAGTTTTTTCTTCATTTCTGGAAATGGAAAAATAGTTTTTCAACCTCACCGGACGGTTCTGAAGCATCACACAGGTCATGCAGGTCCCTGACAATGGTGACCGCGATGACGACTTCATCCTCCTCAGCTTGAGGCTCTGAAATAGTAGGGGGAGTCCAAACAAAATCTGTCCTCTTCCACTCTTCCATCCACCACCGCCCAGATGTATCCAAGCTGCTTAGCTCTACCCCCATTCCCTCCCCCCCCCCACAAGCTTCGGTTTTCTCCTTTCTAAAATGGGACCATAATGGCTACTTTGTTGCACACGTTGGAAAGAACATATTAAAAATATTTAATATGATACTAGAATATATTAATCCGTGGTAGTTACAATTACAGTCAGCTGCAAAAATTTAATCAATGCTGGAAAAATTTTAGCCAGTATTGTTTCAAATTATTTATTCTTATATTCTGTCTCTTTCTTAGACTCGAGTTACTTTTGTGTTAGACCGCTTAATGTTCTCCCACAGGTCACTGAGATTTTATTTTCAATCTTTATATTCCTTGTGCTTCGGTTTAGATAATTTCTACTTTCCTGGCTTCAAGTTTATGGCTCATTTCTTCTGCAGTGTCAGTCTGCTGTTAGTCTCATCCAGCTAATTCTTATTTCAGATACCATATTTTGCTAGTTCTTGGATTTCTGTGTGGCCTTTTTTTTTTTTTGTAGAATTTCTGTCTTTCCTAGAGTTCTGTTATCTCTTCACCCATTTATCCATCTTTTCCTATAGATTCTTGACCTTACTTGTAATATTTATTTTGAACTTGTGTCCTAAATCCAGCATCTAACTTATCTGTGGTTCCATTTCTTTTGATTGTTTTTTTTTTTTTCTCTCTCTCTCTCGGTGTTTTGCTACGTTTTTCTGTTTCCTTGTGTGTCTAATAATTTCTGTTTGCATGCTAGACGTTTGAATTGTATGATGTAGAGACTCTGGATTCTTTTATCTTCTATAAAATGTGTGGTGTTTTATTCTAGTACCTGATTAGATTTCTGGTGATGACCATCACCTTGATCTTACGGTAAGTTTATCTTAGTTTTGCTTATAGTCCCAGGATATAGCCCTTAGTCCTGCAACATGGCCCATACTCTCATGGCACCGTCCATCCAGGCTTTCAGCCCAGAGTGTTTACTAAGCCCTGGCTAACTTTGTGGGATTTGAATTCCAAACTCTTTCCTTAGCAATGGGAAGTTGCTGGAATCTGCTTAACTCTTTAGATACTGTTTTCTGCTAGGCTTTTCGAAGCATTTGCAGTTCTGGGCAACCGGGGGTTGAATTTGAGGGCTTCCCTTTCTGTGACTTCTTCTTTTCTTGGATTTTCCCCCTCAATTGCCAGCTGCTGAAGCAATCTCAAACTCTGACCTCTGACACCTCAGCTGAGTAAAATGCCACTTTGTACTTGAGTTCACTTCTCCTTGCCCAACATGGACTAAAGTCTGCCTTTAGGAGAAAAGCCAGTTAAATATGGTCTTCTCTGGCATGGTTCTCTTCCTTAAAGGGTAATACCCCTTCTTTTTCTTCCTGCTTTTGCGTGCTTTCCAATGGTTTCTAGTGGTTGTTTTTGTATTTTGTCCATCATTCATAATTGTTATAGGCAGGAGCATTAGTCTGGTACAAGTTATTCCATCAAATTATCAACTGCCGATGCAGATAGATCTTTATAAAAAATAATGTATGAGTAATTCATTTATTAAGCATTGATTGAACATACAACATTCAGGGATTGACGGAACACTTGACTCGCAGAGAGGTGTTTTGGCATAGTTGGACTCAACAATATGCAGCAGTGTGTGAAAGTGACTTAGAGAGAGGTATGTCTTCAGCTCGGGTTCGTGGACCACAGATACCTAAACACAGAAAACAGGCGCTCTGTTTATTCAGTCAAAACTATTTACGAAGCACAGGAGAGGCAAGTAGGTGATTAAATGCTAGGGTAAGCAGTGATCGTCTGTACTCTTGGACTTCCAGTTTATTGTAAACTCAGTGTTTTCACCTCGTAGTCTCACTCTGAAGTTCGGTCTTAAAGTCTGCATGTAAGGGAAGTAACCCATGGAGTCAGAATAACCCTTGAAAATCCTTATATGGCCGATAAAGTACACTTAAAATTCTACCTCGGTGTTTTTACAAAGATTGGCATTCCTTTAGGAGTGTGGTATTGAAAACGCACACACTCAACCCTCCACACACAGCCTTTGAGCCCGTCACCCGCAGCTCAGGGAGAGGCTCCCCCTGCGAACACTGACCCTCCTGCCCACGGACACATACTCGTCATTGACGGGGGGGGGGGGGGGGGGTGCCCAGTGCTGTTCACATGGTTTTTGCTCTCTCTCTCTCTCTCGTTCTCCCAAATCGACTAAGTTGAGGAGTCTCCTAAATTAAAGGCACAGATGTGTCCTACTGTGATTTTCAGTCCTTGTCAGCTAATCCTTTTTACCGTTCACGTAAAGATTCAGCTTAGTGACTGCCGAGTTTTCTTTACGGACCACCTTTCTGCCTTGAGCAGACCCTCCTTGACGATTACGGCCAAGATTCTGTGGTCACTCCAGATCTTGCTGCCTCTTATTCCAAGTTGCATTTTGACCACGTTCTTGGATGGTTTATGCCTCGTCAAACGAGGGTTATGTTTTCCTGTATAATGATGTTGCAATTAAACTATAGCAAGAGTCTGGAGGAATGCCAGGGTCTCTGGTTTTATTTCTGTGTATGGTATTCCTGCTAGGGTCGCTTCCATTCTGCCTCTCTCACAGAGGCTTCCCTGGCCACGTGGAGTATCCTATGAGGCAAACCCACCTCAGCTCTTCACAGGAGGCCCCGGCTTCAGGCAGCCATGCTCCGTGATAAACTCTACAAAGCAGTCATGCATGTGTTGGATTCCATTTATGGTTTGGACATGCACATGAATTTTAAAGTGTCTCTGTCTAGGACGGGAGGGACTCTCCAGCCGGGTCTTTAGCCAGGAAGATAACTACTTATCGATTTTCCTGACGCCTGCTTAGGTATGGAAATCAAGCAAGTTGCTATCGATTCTGAAGTGTTTTTCATAAATAATCAGTGCCGTAAGACGGAGTGATTGGGGGCTGATGGAGGATGACTTTGCACGGCCAGTTTGTCACCAGCATGCAGACAACAGGATATTCTCCGATCTTCCATGTCCCTGATAATTGATCAAACGTCACACTTCTTCTTTATGGGGAATCGCAGGGGGTTTCCAGTGCATTCTGGAAAACCTGGGGCTGGTTGTTGTTGTTGTTAATGGCATTTTCTGTTTGTTTTTCTCATTGGAAAAGTATAATATATATTAACATATTTGCAAAGGAAAATTGAGATAAAAGAAGAAAATACTAATCAGCCGTATTTCTTTTTTAAACTTGTCTGTGTGTGTGTGTGTGTGCGCGCGCGTGTGTATTCTGAACCACAGACAGCACACTTAAGTGGCACCTGGCACATTTGTGTGCTGCGTGGCCCTTGTCATCTTCCTTGTCCACGCTCTGGGTGATGCCTTTTCCAGGAGCCCTGGAGTGGAGAGACGTGTATTGCTGTAGCGCTTGGGGGTGTTCTGTGCCGCCTGCACAGTGAGGAGTGGGGGGATCCCTTCTGGAAGAGCATTGGCTCCCAGACCTGAACGCTGGGGTGTGATCTCTGTTCTGGCTATAAGTAGCAGAGTAGTTCTTAGCAAGTCCGTCCATTTCTGAAGACCTCAGTTTTCTTCTCTGTGAAACCGAGATGATACCTACCTTGTCTATTAATGAAATAGTGGTGACGAAAGGACACGAAGGTTCTTTTGCAACCTAAAAGACACCATGTATACCCTATGGGGGGGGGTCACGGGGTCCAAAAAAGAATGCCATTCTCCACCCAAAACCAAACAGGCCAGCTTGCACGTTTGTTCTCTTTTGTACACGTGCTGTTGTTCTCCCTCAGACTCATTGGACTGTGCACCTGTTGAGGGCAAGAAGGTTTTAGATTCAGCTGACTCTCCTCTGTGATCCTTAACATTCTGGGGTCATCAATCCCTTTATAATATGAGAACAACAGACCTTCTCTGAATTTAAAAAAAAAATTTTTTTTGAAGGCAGAATTTTTCAGTCAATTTTAGGGGTTTTTGCAAGCCGTGGAATTGAGACCAGAACCATTGATGGTTATAAGTAGTAACATTGTATGTAGAATATGCATCTAACATATACTGTATTAACACATAAGGAAATGGTTAAGTAAAGAAATATTAGAAATTTAGGTTTTAAAATGTTTTACCATGGGGCACCTGGGTGGCTCACTTAGTTAAGCATCCGACTTCGGCTCAGGTCATGATCTCATGGTTCATGGGTTCTGGCCCCTCATCGGGCTCTGTGCTGACAGCTCAGAGCCTGGAGCCTGCTTCGGATTCTGTGTCCCCCTCTCTCTCTGCCCGCCCCCCCCCACCCTACACTCTGTCTTTCTTAAATAAATAAATAAATAAATAAATAAATAAATAAATAAATAAATGAAGGTAGGTTAAAATAAAATAATAAAATTTTTCATGAAAAGTATAGATGGTCACAAATCGTCTGGAGAGTACCAGTTTAAAGAGCAGCTGCCCAGCCAGGTCCTATACTAGCCTACTTCATCTACCAGGACAAGATCCCAGTGAGGCTTCGGTTTATCTCGAGTCATTTTACACATAATTTTTAAACCAAGAAGCTGAAGCTCAGAAGGACTAAGGCTGTAAACCGAATGACCTACATAACCTTTGTATCCCACTGTAGGTGCTTAATGAAAGTTTGTGAATTAATAGTAACATGTGGGGCCATATTTGTACATTACACCTGTTTATAAGAAAGCTTGGCTCCCTCGGAGGGTGGGCAGTTGACTAGAAGGCTGGAATAGAAGAGGAATACTTGTCTCCTTCCTAGCTTTTCTTAGGGGGCAGATCTCAAAGCATGAACATTACCCAGAAGAGCCGACAGCAAATCCAAGCGTGATGTGGATTTTATCTGGCAGTTAGGAGGCCAACGTGATGGAGCCAGAAGAGAGGGCATTGCTGCTTCTGATGCTCAAATGCCGTTTAAATGCCGAGTAATAGCCTTGTGGAACTCTGCAGGCATCTTGTCTTGGGGCTCTGTTAGTTAATGGATTTGTCAGTTGCTGCGGAAATGGGAGTCTGCATGCTAAGTTTCCAGATAACACCCTTGGGGCTGGAGCAGATTCTTGTAGAGGCTTGGCTAGAATTTTGAAAGAACAAATCCAAATTCAAAATGACCTTGAAAAATCAGAGGAATGAGTCATCCCAAGTGGCATGGAGAAAGGCAATTAAAAAAAAAAAATGTATGCAAACCGTTCTGCCTTTAACCATGTTGCCTTGGACCTTAACCTTAGTGAGTGGTGGTGGGAACAGATGAGGAAACTGAGGCCCAGGGAAGTGAAATAACTTGTTCACAATCGATTTAAATGTGTCTAAATAGTGGAGGTTGTATCTAAGGCAATACAGAGTTTGGACTCTGAGCCCAAACTCCCTCACCCCCCACCAATATAGTGTCTGTAAAATTAAAACAGGTTGTTTTCATGGGGCACCTGGGAGGCTCAGTCTGTTAAGCATCTGACTCTTGATTTCGACTCAGGTCATGATCTCATGGTTCGTGGGTTCGAGGCCTGCATTGGGCTCTGCGCTAACAGCACAGAGCCTGCTTGGGGCTCTCTCTCTCTCTCTCTCTCTCTCTCTCTCTCTCCCTCTCCCTCTCCCTCTCCCTCTCTCTCTCTCTCCCCCCCTGTCCACTCCTCCCCTGCTCACATGCATGGTCCTTCTCTCTCTCAAAAATAAACTTAAAAACAAAACAGGTTGTTTTCAGGGTCACAGGTTGAATGGTAACTGGTTGTATGGATCAGCGTGACAGAAAGAGCCGGGCCCCACTCTGACACTGAACAGGAGTGGAGGGCAGTGCTTTTAAAACTTTAACCTGCCTAGACGGTGAGCCCTGGAGAGACTGGGGGCCCCTTGGTGGTCTCTGTATCTCTGCCCACTCAAGCAGACACCAGCTTCTTTACCCCCGGGTACTTTAAGGTGCCTTGATGGGATGCTGTGCCTGTTTTCCCGGGTCTACCAGTAATCAGCTGTTCATTCTTCAGGGTGTTAGGCAGTTGTCATCTCTTGGGAACTCAGTGGCTACATCCAAGTTTTGTCCGTGTGTTCATTTATTTATCAGATACAGCGTGGGTGCCTATGAGAGGCTGTGTTAAATAAGCAATATATTTTCATACAGAGGAAAGAAAATAAAAACCATCGATGATGGATTAAGTATTTAAGTATTCAAAAGAGAATAAAACTAAACCAAATATTAGAAGGCTTAGAAACTTTAACGCTAGAACTTTTCTTCACCCTACATGAACAGATACATTGGATTGAATTCAAGCTTTCAATGTGTTGTTGTTTTTTTAATACAAACTGTTAGGAGGTTTGGGAATATAAGATAGGAAACTCAAAGGATTTCTGGGTGAAGATTGGTATGTTTGATGACATGAAATGTAAAAGTTCTGTGCGGCAAAGGACACTAAACCAAATGAGGAGACAAACGGGAGGGAATTCCAGCAACACATATTACAAAAGATTGCCGTCCCTTAGGCAAAAAATTTTCTCACAGACTGCTAGGGAGAAGGCAAGCTGTGGAAAACAACAGGCAGAAAAGGAAATGTGAATGGACAATAAAATACAAGAAGATACTCGGGCTTACTGTCACCCACTTTTTCACATCCCTGTGGTATGAATTAAAAAAGTGCAACAACATCTGTGCGCTAGTGAAGTTCTAGAGAAATCCCTCTTACGTTTGTGCGGCTGTTGGGTCTGTGCATTGTTACCACCAGCCTCTTGGGAAACACAGTAGTGTTATTTAAAATTTGAAGTGTGCACCCCGTTCCCCATCAGTTCTGCTTTTGTGACTGCCTCTTTTAAAGGGACAGCATGTAAGAACTTGTGGATAAGAATACTTATGGCAGCGTTGGTTTTCCAGTAGCAAACACTGGAAGTCCCTCGGGGATAGTTCTCCAAATCATAGTAGTGTTTATTAAGGAATATAATCACAGTTAAAATGATTAATTAGATTTAATTGTATTCGGTTTCTTGATCCTTATTCAGTAGGAAAAAAGTAAGCCATGTAGTCTTGATTTTAATATGCCATTTGGTTTTTTAAAAATGAGAAAAAGGGAGAAGACCCCCTATTGTATGTGTGTTTGTGTATTTTTTAAGCATAGAGAAAGCTTTGCTGAGATTACTAACATACCACATTATTAACTCTGCTTATTTCAAGGAGATGGGATTGGAGAAGGGGAAAGGAAATGATCATTTGTATCTTTATATATCTCTGTAGAAGTGTATGAATTATTTTTGTAATTTTAAAAACAAATGGAATTAAAATTTTTAAAGGGTGATTAGTGCTACAGAGTATGTATAGGATGGTGTAAAAGAATTTATCACTTCCCCCTCTCTGCCAGCACTATAATTTATGACATGGCTTTATTATTACAGTTATAGCTCATTGTATTTTATATGCCTGGCACGTGGCCAATACTAAGTATTTTCCGAAGGAAGGAGAGAAGACTTGCTCCGGGAGACTTCACTACATACGTTGAGCATTTTACCAAGCCGGTCGAGTGCTGGGGTCTGGGTGAACAACTGCAGATCAGGTAAAGCTGGCAGCTGGGACGTCGCAAGAGGCTGAGGAGGGAGTGAATGACAGGCTCGCCTGGGAGGTTACACTTACATTTGATCTCGCAAGAGGCAGGTTGAGGCCCAGAACTGTGAGGGGCACTGGGGAACTTCGGCTGGGCTGTGTGGCTGCAGTGGAATGATGCCTGCCTCCGAGCTGTGCTCCAGATACCTCTGAGCTCTCGAAGATGAGATGATAAACACGGTGGCACTGGACTCGTGGCAAAGAAGATAACTTCCATAGAGACACAGGAAGAGAAGCGAGGCTCTCAAGAAGGAGAGTGTGGGAAGTTAAGGAAGGGAGACTCAGTCTGGAACCAGGGATGGTTCCTCCCATATCTTAAAGACCCACCGTAGGCCAGACCCCGGAGGAGACGCACTGGAGGCGTTTCCCGTCCTGTCTGCATCATGATCCCATCGAGGTATTACTGTGGTTAAGGAAGCACAGTCTAAGATGATTATATGGATTGTCTTAGATCCACAGCTGATAAATGGAAGACCTAGGGTTTGGTCCACAGTTGTCTTGTGTATCGTGGACCCTCCAAAAAATACCACGATATTTAGATTGTACCCAATTCTCCATTAACATCAGAGCTTCAGCCTTCGGTCTCAGGGTGAATGAAAGCAATAAAAGTAAAGATATTTTTAGAGGCTTGCCACGTACTTTATAGATTCTACATCTGTCACATTTCACGTATGAAAGCTGAGACCCAGAAAAGTACCTTTTCCAAGGTCACGGATGGGCCAGCCTGGACAGAGGGAGATTCAAACCCAGGGAGACACAAACCACTTTTATGCCTCTGTCCCTCCGTCAGATGATGCCTCGGTAAACATTAGGCTGTGCTTGGTCAAGGTTGGGGGAGCTTTTGAGGATGGATCTGTTATGAATGCTTTCAAGGCCTTTACTCATTAAATAGAAATAATCCTTCGTGGTTTTACAATGTTCACTGCTGTTGGCTGCAGTTTTCCCCAAAGAGCTTTCACATTAATTATGACATCTTTACCTCTTAGCATTCAACCTCGAGGAGTATGCTGGGTATAGGTATTATCAGACCTGTTTTAAGTTTACTTATTTATTTTGAGAAAGAGAAAAGAGCACGCAGGGTAGGAACAGAGAAAGAGGGAGAGAGACTTCCAAGCAGGCTCTGTGCTGACATGGTTTAGAGTACAATGCAGGGCTTGAACCCACAAAGCGTGAGATCGTGACCTGAGCCAAAATCAAGAGTTAGATGCTGAACCTACTGAGCCCCCCAGGCGCCCCTATCAGACCTGTTTTATAGGTGAAATAAAGGCCCCTGAGAGCCTTAGTCACCTGACCAGGGTCACCTGGTAGAGCCTGGAGCTAAGGACCTAGATTTTCAGATCCCTCAGTCAGTCACTTGACGTCTGGCTCAAAAATAGCAGACGTCTGGAGTTCCAGCACTTAGCCAAGCACAATGGGTGAGAACACAGGCTCTGCAGCCCGTGCCTGTCATCACCATGCAGCCGGGTGACCTTGGGCAACCTGTTTAACTCTGAACCAGTCTCTGCGCCTGGAAAATGGGGATAATAAGAGCATGTCATTGTGAGCATCGAGTGAAGTAATGCAGGACAAAAGCACAGCTCCTGGCCCATTAAGTGATCAAAAGTTTAACCACAATTAATTATAATTGTAATTAATAATTATTAACGATTATAATCAGTCATGGTTACATTTATTGCATCTTTGTCATTATTACAGGACGGGAGGTCTGTCTTACCCTGTTTTTCTTGGTGTTTATCATTAAGCCTTTCATGTATTAGATTCCAAATAGATATTTGTAGCATGCATCATGGCAGCCTTGACTGTCTTTCCTGAGTTTGTCAGTGGAAAAGGGTGGGTTTGGAATTGGATGAGGCTAGGTTCCAATGTGGATTCCCCAGTGAGTTTCACTGTCTTATCTATAAAACACTGCCTTGAAGAAGTTTTAGGATATTCACCGTTCTGGATCTTGCCACACGGTGCGTATAAGCTGCAGCTATGGTTAACAGTGACAGAGCATCAAAGGTTGGGTTGACAGGCCAGTTGGGAAGTTTTGTGAGTTTCCCAGTTTGGTAAGGCAAACATCCCTTAGAGAAAGGCCTGTTTAATAATTGCTGTGGTTCTGAAAATTTTGAGGACGGCCTCACTGGAGAAATGTACATGACATTTCAAAGGAATATTGAATTTGGGGGCGCCTGGGTGGCTCAGTCGGCTAAGCGTCCGACTTCAGCTCTCAGGTCATGATCTCGTGGTTTATGAGTTCGAACCTATTAGGCTCTGTGCCGACAGCTCAGAGCCTGGAGCCTGCTTCCAATTCTGTGTCTCCGTCTCTCTCTGCCCCTCTTCAGCCCTCTCTCTCTCTCTCTCTCAAAAATAAACAAACATTTAAAAATATTTTAAAAAAAAGAGACTATTGAATTTTAATGTATTCTCAAGGCACTTGTAACTGCCAGCCCCAGGAACATATACTCTGAGAGCTGTCACAGACTTTAGAGTATAGTTGGAGCCTCTGTCCCCCTGGCCAGAGGACGAAAGATGGACGCCACTGCACTGGACTCCGAGGAGCAGCCTGGTGCCGTCATCCATCATTGCTGTCCTCGCCATAAACATTTATCGACCTTATCATGTACCATGCACTTGGCATGCAGTAACTCACGCTCCATAATACCGCTGTGCGGCAAATACCATTATTACCCCCATTTTAGAGCTGAGAAGATGAGACTTAGGAAGGTGAGTTACTCGACCAGAACACCACACAGGGTTGGTGACAGACCTGGAATTTGATCGTAGATATGTCTCACTTGAGGATATGGGGGAGAGTCTCCGCTCTGAGATCAAAAAAGCCTAAGATTAAATTCCCTTGTTTATCAGCTGTATGACCTTGGGCACGTTTTTGCATCTCAAAAGTGAGGATGATAACGATACTTCTCTTCCAGTCTTGTTAATACGTTGATAATGTGCATGAAGTGCTTAGTGCGGTGACAGGCATACGCTAAATACGCGACACACTACTGTTATCTGTGTTATTACTAGAATAGTAAATCACTACTTAGGTACTACTGTGGGGCTTACATGTCAGAATGTATGTAAAGGCCCTTTCGAGCTGCATGGAACATATTAAGTGATCTGTATATGTTAGTCATCTCCCCAAAGAAATGCCAGCAGTTGAAATCTTGACTAAGTGGCCCTCTCTGGTTCAGCTGGTAAAATTATTTTATTTTCTTCTTTTTTCAGAACTGAAGGGAGTCACCTGGCTCTTAGAATTATCTTACATTCTGCGACAATACCATGAATACCAGAAATCCCCTGTAGATGTTTGAAAAGCATGAATCTCTCCATAACGGCTGGATTGAATTTCTCTCTTTCCTTGTTCTTTTCTTTTATTTGGTCTCCATCCTCACTTCCTTTCCCCAGCACTCACTTTACCAGCTTCCCGAAAGTCTGCTGGCATTTAACGTAGTTTACCCTGCTTTCTGAAAGGTCCTGGTCAGGCCATTTTCTGTCTCATCAGCCCTCCCATTCAGTCACACCTGTGTCTGTGACAGTCCCTCCCCCCCCCCCCCCCCAAAGCCCTGTATTTCTCTCTTCTTCCCTACACCCCTGAATTTACCATTTGTTTCTCTGCTTGCTATACTCCGTAATAGAACCTGCCCTCTGCCTCTGCCGTTGTTCTCTCCTCCACCAGAACCCCCTGTCTCTCGACCCTCTCCCTCTGCTGAAAACCTGCTTGGTAAACCCTTAGTTTTGTACAAAGGGATGCATGTGTTTATATAATATTGCTAGTGAGTTGTCACAGATTTGGGGAAAAAAAAAAAGCATGTGAGATATATATTCTTTTGTGTGTGTGTGTGTGAGATATATATTCTTATACTGGCTACATGCCAGGTACTGTTTTAAGCACCTAACAGTTAATTGCCATTATTTCTACCCACAAGATAATTAGTATTATCCCCAGATATACCTTAATAAGTTGTGATTTTTTTTTAATGTTTATGTATTTTGAGAGTGGGGGAGGGTCAAAGAGAGAGGGAGAGAGAGACTCCCAAGCAGGCTCTGTGCTGTCAGCGCAGAGCCCGACACAGGGCTCAAACCCACGAACTATGAGATCATGACCTGAGCTGAAATCAAGAGTCAGATGCTAATCGACTGAACCACCCAGGCACCCCATAGACTGTGATTTTTAAAATGTATCTACAGTAGGAAATTTCACACATATATACAGATGTAGGATTACCATACATATACTTATGCACATAAATATAGGTATTGACTATATGGTGGTTCATTAGTGGAATTAACGAAGCACACAGGACCCATGCCCTAGCCTGGACTTACTCATCGAGTCTCACCTTTTGCCTCTCTCACGTCATTTTTGATGTTCCATCTTCCCGATAAAGCCTCCTTCTTCCCTTACAGGGTTCTGGTGAGGGTTAAATATGGTCTTGTAAAAAGCATTTTGGTAAGAGAAGGTTCTCAACAAATGCCAGTGCTCCCTTCCTGAGCCCCATCTGCCTTAGCCAAGTCTGTCTTGTTGTTTGATGAGTCCATCATCTCTGAGAGACTAAGAGCTTCTCCTAATTCTTTCTAAGCTCTGCATGCGGTTCCAAACTCAAGAGAGTGGCTGTGTCTGGGGAGGGAGGGAAGAGATTGGGATTGGGGGAGAGAGGAAACATTCTGGAATACTTTATTTCTTAAATTGGCTGGCGGGTCCATGAGTATTCTCTTCATCCTATATACTTCTGTTTTACCAGAAACACTTTCTTTGAAAGCAGTTGAAATGAACAGGCTGCTGAATTTTTGTTTGTTGTTTGTTTCTTGTTTTTGCTGGCCTCCAAAAGCAGAAGACGTCTGGTGGGATTCTCAGGGGTGAGGTAGGCTCTTTAGCTTTAGACAGAAGGAATCAGGGGTAACTCCAGTTTATGAGGAGATCAAACATGTGCATCCTGTCTGTCGAGCTGATGTGGCCTTTCTTTTGTGTTTTCCTGAGCCACTTCCCTCCATTACTTGGGCAATAACCAGAGCTGCGTTTTATCTTTTTTAATATCTCGGCCTAAAATGCTGACATCCACTGTAGGCATCATGAATTTTTGATGTGATGATTGGAAGGCTGCTGGGGCCTCATTTCATTTCACTGGACTGCTGTGACACTTGTTTCCTTTTGTGTATTGAGACTTCCTTCTTGGGACATTCCCCAGTTCAGACCTCTATTTGGTTTCATGAGTGCCCAGTGCTCCCGCACAGTTATTGAGAGTGTATTTGAGAGTGAGATGCTTTGGATTTTTATCTCCATTATTGAAAGATCCAGGAGATTTTAAGAAGGGAATGCTTCTTAAATTCCTGAAAAGAAAATCAACAAATCCAAGTCAATGGATATTTACTGAGCCCTAGCTTCTTAAGCTCAGCTCACCGAAAAATGACAACCACGGTGGTATTTGTTGGGTGGGGATGCAGAGATGAGCTAGAAGTAATCCCTGCCTCTCACAGTCGTATGGCAAGGAAAGGTCTGTACTTACACAAATATGATGTGATATGGTGGAAAATACTGCAAAAGAGGCACAGAGAGTTACTGGCAAGGGAGGATATTGCCAACTAAGGGAAGGCTCTATAAGGAGGTATTTAATTAAGCCTTTAGAGGTATGATTTTGCTAGACATGATTTTGTCAGATACTCACCGTTCATTTATTCATTCAGTAAATTGTCATGCGTCTCTTATGGGGCTCCGTACAAATCTGTGCCTCCCTGTCCTCTACCACAAAGGAAGAGAGAAGCAGGGACCTGAGTAGAGGCATCTGAAACGTGTGCACGTGGAAGTGGGGCACCTCGCCTCCACTCACGCTTCCTTGGTCAGCATGTGTCATGTTCCGTGCTTGCTTCCTTCAAGGGTGTAGAGACGTGCAGGACCGCCTTCCAGAGCCTGCAGGGGTAGGGAGTCTGGATATCTGCGGTAAGTGCTTATGTCTGCTGTAAGCATCGCAGGATGTGATGCACAATTTTACAGAACCACACTGGATGCTGTATTGATAGGGGACTGTAGGTGAACAAGAAAGAGCTGCAATAAAGAGACTTTCCTAGGGAGGTTCTGCAGTGATCAAGGCAAGAGATGATGTCAGATAAGATTGATAGCCATGGGGGTAGTGAGTTGTCAGATTTTGGTTACATTTTCAAGGTAAAGACAATAGGGTTTGCCAGTGTGTTGTATCTGGGGTATGAGAAAAAGAAAAATCAAGCATGACTAGTATGGGTTTCAACCTGAACAACTACAAGAATGTATTTGTCATTAACTGAGATATAAGGGTCTGTAGAAAAAGAAGGTCGGGGGCAGAACATTAAGGGTTTGCTGTTAGCATGTTGAGATTGAACATAGTTATGAGACATCCAGGTGGAGATATTGAATAGGCAGTTGATATAGAAGTCTATATTTCAGGGCTAGGGTCTGGGCTGGGGTATCAATTTGGGATAGAATAGAAGTTATTCAAAGCTATAAACTAGATGAGATCCCAAGAGAGTGAGCATAGAGAGAGAGAAGAAAAGCCCAGGGCTCTCCAACACTATGAGGTCAGGGGGATGAAGATCCAGCAAAGATGTTGGAGAGGAAGGAGCAGCCAAGACACAGAAGAACGGTGAAGAGAGTGTGATATTATCCTGGAAGCCCAGTAGAGAGAGTGGGAGTGGTTATTATTTATGGTACACTCACTCTTTGTACAGTTCGTATCACCTCTTCAGCACCACATTCATGTAAGATAGGGTTAGTGTCATGTTACAGATCAGGAAAGCAAAGCTCAGAGTGAGGAAATGTATTCACAAGTATCTCATTAACGCCTTGTAATTCTCCAACTAGGATAATGGTCATAAAAGTTACAAAACTGATAAGATAGCTAGCTTATAGGTGGTGAAACCAAACCTCAAACGTTGATCCATCTGATCCATGCCTTCACGACTCCACACCAAGAGATCGTGTGCAAAAAAAAAATCATTTTAAGAATGCTGTTCCTCAGATCTGAGGCTTAGACAGAATTAAAGGAAATTAAGATGAGTTGCAGAGAAGGAAACCTGTTAGAACCCGTGGATGTTTCTTCTGCATTCCAAGATTGATTTTCAAAGGAGACTTTTCTCCTTGTTCCTGCTAATCATAGTTTCTTAATGGAAATACGATGTGCTTTGAAATGGGATGATAATCTGACCCTCCCCGCCCCCTGTGGGGAGTCCATGGGCTAGCTGGGATGTAGGTGAACTGAACGCTGTGAAAGAACAAGGAGGAAACCCCGTTTACTAGAGTGAGCGAAGGCATCTAGCTCCCCGCTGACCACCTCTGGACACATTCAGTGAATAATTGATGCCGTGTCTCTTTGCCTTCCTTTTAAGAGTTTCTAATGATCAATCAGTGTTCAAAGTAACTCGTCATTGTGGCAAATAATAGCTCAGACTCCTGCCTTCTTCTTTTTTAGATCACGTACAAAATGAAGAAAACTATGCACAAGTTCTTGACAAGTTCGGAAGTAATTTTTTAAGTCGAGACAACCCAGACCTTGGCACTGCTTTCGTCAAGTTTTCTACTCTTACAAAGGAACTGTCCACACTGCTGAAAAATCTGGTAAGCCATTGCATAAGTGATTTCTAAAAATTTCAGCCAGACCAAAGTACAATAAGATCACGAAGAGAACAATTTAATAATCTTCTCCCCAGCCCCCCATCCTGGGGGTTAAACAAAATTAAAATTAAAAAAATAAAAAATGAAAAGCTTTTTAAAAGTCTCCGGTGTGGAGTCACGTGTAAAGAAAATACCATTGTAGAACTCCTAGATCCAGCTTCTAGCAGGGAAGATTTATGGAGTCAGAGAAGCTAGTTAACCTGAATTCTCTTCCCCATTCTACCATTGCCTTGGTTTGGGTTTTGTTTGAGATAATTTTTAGCGACTTTTGTTTTTTTATTAGTTGAAAGAGTGTTGATGATTTCTGTGTCAAACATACACTGGAAATCCACGTTGCAAGTGTTATACCTCACTTGTACGAAGACAAGCATGCATTTTGGTCCCTGACTTACAAATAATTAACCTCCCCAGTTCCTCACGTCATTTTAACCCCCCACCAAGAAAAAGATTTTGGGATTCAGGGGAATCCAGGGTTACAGAAGTTGATGACAAAAGGAATCCCTAAAAACCTGGGACGTGAGGGGTGTCTGGCTCCAGGAGGCAAACAGAGTTGGGGCTGGGGCGGTCTCTTTGGCGACACTGCTGTCCGGATACCCGCCCTCACACCCTGTTCACACTGAGAAGGCTCTTTCTGTGTGGCATCACCACCCAGCCCTCCTTGTACATTAAATCAAGTCTCTCTTCTCCAGAGTCCCGGGAGACAGAGGCACAGGGAGGTTGGACAGTCCCAAAGGAAAACGATGCCATACTTTCCTCGGCTCTTTCCTGAAGACGGGCAGACTCTTCCTCTCCCCCAGTCTCTCGGTATTGCACCCTGGCCTCCTTTAAGAACTCAAGATGTCTTGGCCCTGGGTTAGTTGTCTTCTATCGATAGGCTTCTGTGACCTTACGGGAGAATCTTGTCACAGATCTGTTCAATACAAACAGCTAGTTTACAGACGAATACATACTCTTCGAAAAATGAAAACTGCCATTCTATAGTGTTTTAACCTGAATATTTGACCAATCAGAGTCTCCTTTTTTTTCCTATCCTACTAGATGAATACATGTGTGTGTCTGTCTTCCTAACAGCTTAATTCTAATTTGTGGTTTATGCCATTGAGTTAGTCTCCTACAGTGACAGCTAATCTTAAAGAAAATGAAGATGGAGAATAGAAACAGGTCTTATTTCCAAAAACTTCAGGAACTTAGGACCAACATGTTCCTATACTTTGGGGTTTATTTGACAAATCCGTGATATCTCTGTAAATCTTAGAGTATTTAAATCGCTTTTATTCGGAAGATGGCCCTCATTTCTCCTTCCTCTGGGTGCTGCCTGTCTTTCCGCTGATGGCCTTGCTCAAAGGCCATGTGGTGGGAAGAAGGGAAGTGAAGCAGCACTCTGACTATGCACGTGAGTAATTACTGGTAACAGACTTGCTCAGGGAGGAAGTTCTGTTTTCCCCCGAGGTGGGTGTTTTCACAGGGGTGTCTTGCTAATAACCTTTAGTTTCCGGGACACCAAATGTATTTGGCTTCAGTCGAGACTCATCCCTTGCACGTTTCCTGGACCAGTCCATTCCTCCACTTCCCTCCACTGTGGGTTCCTTCCCCAGCGTGTGCCGGCCCCACAACACAGTGGTCACTCGTGGAACTCATGGAACATTCGTTGTCTGTATTTGTTTACCTAATACTGCGCTGACTTGCCACCATACAGAAACCACTGATATTTATTGAACGCCTTGTTGAACCTGGTAATGTGCATCGTGTGTAGATTTCTTTTCTTTTTTTTTTTTTATGTTTGTATATTTGTGAGAGAGAGAGAGGGTGGGGGGCAGAGAGAGAAGGAGGCAGAGAGAATCCCGAGCAGGCTCCGAGCTGTCAGCAGTGTCCGACGCGGGACTTGAACCCACGAACCGTGAGATCATGACCTAAACCGATATCGGGAGTCGGATGACTCAGTGACTGAGCCACCCAGGTGCCCCAGTGTGTAGGTTTCTTATTTTACATCTTACAACAATCCTATGGTTGTTATACCTTCAATCCAGATGAGGGAGTTGAGGCACATCAGTATTTAACCTGTTCAGGGACACTGTTAATAAGCAGACGTGTACCCAAACATTCTGTCTGTGAGTCCATTGTCTCTATCACCCTACTCTGTTACACTGCCTCTATCACCCTACCTTGGTGATTGTGTTTCCCTGAGTAATGCTGATCTTGCTGGCCCCCTACACAAACTCCAAGCTGCAGGCCTTCTTCCTCCCTGGCTACTCTCCCTTAAGGGGTAGAAGTCTAAGAAATATCTGATAGAAATTGCTAGAAGACCCAGTTCGCTTAATTAAAAAAATAAAAACTGACATTTTCTCTTTGAAGTTAGTGGTGGCATGCCTGATGAGGAAGCAGGTAAAAGAATCTGTTTGTACTATAGTTGGTTACTAAGGGAACGCTATTCTGACTGAATGAAAAGCCAGTCCCAGGAGTTTATACAACCTGACAACAGTTTCAGCAGCTTGCTGCTTCCCTTTTTATGTTCTGCCAGGAAAGGATAGAGCGAACCAGACAGGCTGATACCGCCAAGCCTTGGAGCAGAGAGAGGGCTCAGAGGAAGCCACGCCCCAGGAGGGAGGGGCTTCTGGCCAGCTTGCAGCCCTCCAGCCCCCACATAAGAGTTTGGGGAGCATCCTGGAGCTTGTTAGAGCTCTAGAACACCCCCTGGGAACCAGTATTTCTCAGGAGGCTCTTGAAAAGCCTATTTTCTTAAGCTAGTGGAGTCTGGAAACTTAAGCAAGAATGGATACAGTTGGAATTCAGAGAGTAAGATAAAAGAAGGTACTTTGATATTCTTAGACTTTTCTAAATTGTATCCTCAGTGCAACCAGTAAATGCCAAATGTCTCTTGTGTTCCAAGGTCTGTGGTACATATGGAAAAATGTCATTTTCTAATAAAGGTAGTACTTACAATGGGCATTTTAATAGTTTTCATTAAAACATTACTTACTTTCATATAGAGGAAAAGGAAACGGTAGATTTGGGGGTCAGGTGTAGCTTTCTGCTTTCGACTAACTCTAGTTAGAGAAAAACTCTCATCGTGTTGCCTGTAAGTAATCGGTATTGGGAGTGTATTGTGTTGAGGGGGTTCTGAAGGGTTGGTTGGTCCTGAGAAATGTGACCCGCTAAGTGATGATAACTGTCTCTTCTCTGTTGGTTTGTCTTCATCTCCCAGCTTTCAGTGACTGTGGAAGGTGGGATGGCCAGGTGGGAAGTTATGTGAAAACCCCAAGAGCCGCAGGGATGCTGGCGCTAACATCAGACAGGGCTGGGGCTGGTTTCTGTTGTCTAGCTTCTGACTCCTAACTGACCGCCACCTGAGGACCCCAAAGAGAGTTGTCACTGTGGCTCTTTACCCTGTGAGCTCGTGCCAGAGTCGACGCACCAAGTCAGGTTTAAAGTAACTCACGTTTCCTGGGCGCCTGGGTGGCTCAGTAGGTTAAGCATCTGACTCTCAGTTTTGGCTCAGGTCATGATCTCACGGTTCGCGAGTTCAAGCCCCACGTTAGGCTTCATGCTGACGGTGCAGAGCCCGCTTGGGATGCTCCCTCTCCCCTCTCTCCCTGTCCCTACCCCACCTACACTCTCTCTCTCTTTCAAAATAAGTGAATAAACTTTAAAAATAATTAAAAAAAAAAAAAAAAAAGCAACTTGCATTTCTTCCTGCCCTTCGCCTCCACGTACCAGGAGATGTTTTTTGTAAAAAAGCTGTTTCACCTCACAACAGGCCGAGAGAGGCTGTGAAGGGTGGGGGGGGATGTAGGGTCTCCATTGGACCTGCCAGCCCAGCTCCCCGCTTAGCAGGTTTACAGCCATAGGCAAATGGTTGAACTTGTAGGGCTAGTGTCCTGACCTGTACATAGCATTGCTGGTATCTGTTGTGTGGTAGTGATGGGACTTCATTGAGATCATGGAATCAGATCACCAAGCACACTACCTGACATGCGGAATTTACTTAACAAATACAAGCTTTTATTATTATTTACATCTTCTCATTTGATCTCTATGGCAACTCCCCAGGGTAAAGGCAGGTATAGAGAGTCCCATCCCATTTTACAGATAAATGCATCATATCTCCAAAAAAATAATATGCCTGGAAATAGTGGAGTTGGGGCTCGACCCCAGGTTCCCTGACATGCACTGTTTCAGCGATGTGCCCCCAGCAGCGACAGAGTGATGGCATTGCCTTTCTGTATGGGTTGTGGATACAGGTAGCCCACCTGGCTTGACTAGAACCTGTATGAATAGCCATCAACCCGTGTTTGTGTCTGTTTAGCTTGCAAAATTCTTTCTATCCGCATTTTCCCTTTCGTTTCCCCCACCAGTGAGTTATAATATACTAGAAAAAGAGTGTTAGCCAGTAGTTCACAAACTTGTGGTCTTAGGACCCCAGTCTTAAAAATGATCAAGGAGGGGCGCCTGGGTGGCTTGGTCGGTTGGGCGTCTGACTTCGGCTCAGGTCACGATCTCACAGTCCGTGAGTTCGAGCCCCGCGTCGGGCTCTGTGCTGACAGCTCAGAGCCTGGAGCCTGTTTCAGATTCTGTGTCTCCCTCTCTCTGTGCCCCTCCCCTGTTCATGCTCTGTCTCTGTCTCAAAAATAAATAAATGTTTAAAAAAAAAAAAAATGATCAAGGACACTGAAGAGTTCTTGCTAATGTGGACCATTTCTATCCATACTTACTGTATTAGAATTCAAAAGAGAAGTTTTGAAGTCTATTAATTCATTTTGTTGCAGTATGCCATTTGGGTGAAATAGACAAAAAAAATATAGCCTCACACAGGTCTGTACATTGCAAAGAGAAAGGAATACTTTACGAATTCAGGTGATCATCAGTATTCTTCTTTGATACTGTGTCAAAACTTGACAAGGGTTTGTTTCTTAAAAGTTAATAACAATGTCTGTGAATCTGAAACTGCGTGTGACAGGCTCACTTTATTCGTTTCTGAGAAAATGTTTGCCAAATACCCATGTCTCAGTACCACAGTTTGTCAGCCATTCTTTCAAGGGGAAAAATGGTGTCCCCTTAAAAAGGTAACAGACAAAACTAGCTAGTTCAGCTAGCAACTCAAAATACTGCACAAGTGCTTTTTCTCAAGGTAACTGTCATGCTCTGGTATGCCTTGAAGGTAGTTTGTGTGTACTTCCTATTATATCAAACAGAATATAAGAAAGATGTACTCAAGGACTGATACATAATCAAATTAGTAATTTTTGCTGTTTCATCATGGGCATTCTTTATTTTTTTATTTTTTTAATGTTTATTTTTTTGAGAGAGAGACAGACAGACAGAGCATGAGCAGGGGAGGGGCAGAGAGAGAGGGAGACAAAGAATCCAAAGCAGACTCCAGGCTCTGAGCTGTCAGCACGGAGCATGACTTGGGGCTTGAGCTCTTGAGCTGTGAGATCATGACCCAAGCCAAAGTTGGATGCTTAACCAACTAAGCCACCCAGCCACCCCTCATCATGGGCATTCTTAAATGAAAATAGCCTTTTTTTTTTTTTTTTTTTTTTTTTTTTTTTTTTTTTTTTTTACTGCAAGAGCATGACCATAAACAATACAGTGGCCTCGGTTGGTGTTCAGCAGTGCCATGATTCACATCAGGACACCATTGGTTTCACTTCCATTACTTTCGTGCTGTCAGTGCTAATGTCTAAACAGTGGGAAAGTCAGGTAAAATCTGTTAGTGCTATTATGAAAGTAGTATTGACCTTTGGGACTTCTAGGGGTCTGTACCATGCCTTGGGGACCCCTGGCATAAGAAATCAAAGGCTTTGCTGTGATTCTGGCCCTGGCCCTGAATAGATTAACACTGCCTAAGTTACAAATGTGAATGTCCTCACTGGGAGAATGAGGAAGAGTTACCTTCCTTACCTGCCCTATTCTTTTTTTCTTTCTTTCTTTTTTTTTTTTTTTTGAGTGTTTATTTATTTTTGAGAACAGCCACATGTGGCGGGGAGGGGGGGCGGTTGCAGAGAAAGAGGGAAGGAGAGAATCCCAAGCAGGCTCCACACTGTCAGCACGGAGCCTGATGCAGGGCTCGATCTCACAAACCATGAGATCGTGACCTGAACCGAAATTGAGAGTCGGAAGCTTGACTGAGCCACCCTAGGCGCCCCACCTGCCCTGTTCTTGTATGAGGATTATCACACCACACAGGTGAGAAACTTTGCAAGCTGCCGAGTCCTGGAATCACACACAGTGGGCTATTACCGTATTAATAAGCTACATTAATATTAAAACCGCTGAGGCATTAATAGCCACTGCAGGAGACTTTATTTATGTATCTTTTCTTACTATAAAAAGAACACATGCCTAGTGGGGAAAATTGAGAATCCAAAGAGAAAATTGCTGTTTCTTTTTTATAGTCTCCCTTCCCAGAGATAACTGTCATTGATACTTGGGGTTTATCTTCCTAGTCCTCTTTCCTGCACCTCTTCTCCTCCAAATAGATGAAATCATATGTTCTAAGCAACTTGTATTTCACTAGATTTCTCTTAATGTTGGCGTTAGAGCATTTGCACTCTCCCTCATTGGGACGGATGACAGATTCAGAAGCTTGAGAGGGTGTGCATTCCCAAAGAACCCATCATCCTTGACAGTTCAGCCTTTGTTCCCGTGGAGTCTTGTCCCGCCCCAGTGCCAGGACATCTGCCTGATGGCAGCCCAGGTGCTACGGCAGGAGGAGGACCCGGGACTTACTGTCCGGTGGGACTCCCCAAGTACGTTCCAGAAGGTCGTTTTTCTTTTGCTTCCTGTGTGCTTTTGACACCTTAAAATGAAAACAAGTTCCATAAAAGGGTGACATCCATCAAGATAACATTGCCATTTGTATATTTTTTCTGATTAAAGTCCAGGTCACCCAAAACTACCGAGGGGGTGGACCGATCCGAGAGGGAGGACAGATCCGTGGTTACCAGGGGTTAGAGAAGGGGTCAAGGGCATGACCGTAAAGGGGTAGCCTGAGGGAGTCCCTTTGTGTTGATGGAACAGTTCTCTGGCTGGGTGGTGGTGTGGTTGTGCTGACCTGTTCCTGTGGTAAAATGTCACAGAGCCATACAAAGGCATACTAAAAAAATGACTGTATGCAGAAGCCCAGGTATCAGTGACGGTTATCTCTGGGAAAGGAGAATATAAAAGAGAAACCACAATTTTCTCTTTGGATTCTCAATTTTCCCCCACCAGGCATCTGTAGACTGGTTGATAGTCTTATCCCAGTGTTGCTTCCCAGGTTTTGATAATGTCCTGTGTAAGCTGTTAACTTTGTAAGGTCTGTGTAAGTTGTTAACTTTGGGGGAAGCTCGTTGAGGGTACAGGGGCCCTCTCTGTACTGTTTTTGCAACTTAGTGCTGAGTCTGTGATTTTTTCCAAAATGGAAAGTTAAAGTATAAATCATCGAATTCTAGTCAGGGAAACAAAGTGGGGAAAAGCCTTGAATGATACAGCTACCGTTACATGAAAATTTCAATGTGAAACCAATGTGCAGAGCAAAACTCAAACCCTCTCTTCTCTGCCATGCCCTCAGATCTGTACTCCCACTTTCTTTGCCCCCACCCCCCCCTTTTTTTTTTTTTTACAGGTTTTCTAAACCAGTCTTTGTCCGTGTCTTCAGTTGCTCCTTCTAGTCAGAGTGCTTTTTGTGGTCACTGTTCCCAAAACATGAAGTGATGAGCTCTTTCCCCTCAGCAGGGAGTCTTTGTCGTGTGTGAATACGCCTAGGGAATGCTGCCTCTTAGTGGAGAGAAGCCAGTGCGATGTGGACAGGATGTATTTTGTTGATGTTTGTTAAGATGTGTGAGGCCAGATTACAAGTGCCTGGGCTTTTATGCGAAGTACTTGTCATATAATCTGGTCCATAAGCATATGCTTAGTAGAGAGTAGGATTTAAAAAAATATATTAGAAATATTTCTTTAGATGACTTAACCAATCTCTCTGAATTCATCCTTCTTCCTGTTAAAGATGCTTTTGTAACCAAAGCCAGCTCCAGACATAACAAATCACTTGTTGTTTCTGGATTATAAACTATTTCTTGCTTCCATGCCTTTATACCTTCCGTTCCTTCTCCTTTTAATGTCATTTAGTAGTTAATGTACATAGAGTAGATAAAGGCTTTCTTTACAATGCAGCTTCCTTGTTTAAAAAAAAAGGAAGAAAGGAAAGCAGGATGATCTTTTAGAGTTTTAGCTTTTTCTAAGTATTTTTTGTTATTCATCTGATTAAATACATAGAACCTAAATTATGTTCAATTTTTTCTTTTGCTTTTTCTTTTTCTTTTTTTTTTTTTTTTTAAGTCATTGGAAAGAAAGACGTAAAAGCATTGCTTGCTAAATGGTGCCAGATCTGCTCTCTGGCCAGCAGCAGGCCACCGTTCCTGGTGGCTCAGTCGGTTAAGCGTCTGATTTCGGCTCAGGTCATGATCTCCTGGTTCATGAGTTCGAGCCCCTCGTCAGGTTCTGTGCTGACAGCTTGGAGCCCGGGACCTGTTTGGATTCTGTGTCTGCCTCTCTCTCTGTTCTTCCCCTGCTCACACTCTGTCTCTCAAAAATAAATAAAGATTAAAAAAGAAGAAGAAGAAGAAGTTAAGGAGTCAACAGTAAATTGCATCCATTTAATCACCAAGCCACCAAATGGGACGGGAAAGGAGTAACTGGTGGGTTGAAATAGATTCTCAGTGGGTAAGGTAAACTATTTGAACCGTACCCCAACCCCCCCAGTGCAGCAACAGTGTTAGGAAATAGATGTAAATCCTCTTTTTAAAGGAGGTACCCAGAAGGATTCTGGTCCAGCCAGGACTGTCCATGCCTTCTCTTCCCTGAGCCTCTGGACAGTTCTGTAACTTGCGAAAGATCCTCAGTCTCTCTTTTAACAGTTAGAGGACCGTTATTGCTTCAGAGCTATTGAAGCACAAGAAAGATTTCTCCAGCTACATAGCATTTCCCGTGTGCAATCTCTAACTACAGGGTATGTGGTCGAGTTAAGGATTTGTTTAGTGTTCAATTTTTTTTCTTTTCTTCCCCCTCAACTGAGAATAGCTAAGAAATACACAGGTTGGACCTGGATTTATAGCTAATCAATTATTTCTCAGGTTCTTTGAAATACTGAAAAACGTAGAGGGCGTGAGTTTGCTCAACAGTCCATTGGTAGCCCCTGGGTACCCTGGATTATAGAATACAACTTAACAACCTTCTTTGCAGAAGAGTCATCCATAATTGGAAGGTTTTAGCATTTCATCTGCCAGACATCCCCCCATGTCCTGACGGGCTTCCCTGGCAGTTACTATCGTGAGAGCTATCCATGTGGGTAAGAAGGAGATTTCCTTTTTCTCTTCCATTGTAAAAGTTGTACATGTTTACTATAAAAATGTGAGAAATAGGGGACAAAATAAAATAAAGGTAATTCTACCATTCTAACGCCTGTTAATGCCAATAATATACCATGCCCTTTGAAACAATTTTATAGATTTGTACACGAGAAACTGATAAAATTCAGAATTTTACAGATTCCAGAGTGGTGGTAGGGTGCATATGCCACATATTAGATAACATCCCTCCCACCAGCACCCCATGACTTTTCAGGCAGGTCCTCATAATTAAATGCAATCAGTCTGTTTTCTGCAGTGGAACCTGTGAATGTTTACATGAAGTAAGAAAAGACTCTGAAGGGTGCCACCTCAGTTCAGGTCAGAGCTTACAACCACCTGAATTCACGTTAGATCAGGTTTTGTTGCCAAATGACTTTAAAAAACAAAACAAAACAAAACAAACCTTGTTATTATACATATGCTTTGCAAACCTTATTTGAAGCCTGTTGGCTGTCTGGGACTATATAGATAAAATTGGAAAAATCACTTTAACAAGCTACATAGTATAAACCATAGTTGTATGGTTCATTCTATAATGTTCATTGTATAAACCATAGATTCCCTATATAAAAATTGAATTTTACATTCATCAGTGCAGGTGTACCTTGTCTTAAATACATCCAATATACGGAAGTCCTGTGGTATCCCCAGCCTGAATTTAAAAATGATTTATTTTTCTTTTGGCTTTTTTTTCTTTTAAGGATTAACATTAAAAAGAGTGTAAATAGGAAGTTCAAATAATGCATTTTTTTTTTAAATATTTTTTTTAACGTTTATTTATCTTTGAGACAGAGAGAGACAGAGCATGAATGGGGGAGGGGCAGAGAGAGAGGGAGACACAGAATCCGAAACAGGCTCCATCCAGGCTCTGAGCTGTTAGCACAGAGCCTGACGCAGGGCTCGAACTCATGGACCGTGAGATCATGACCTGAGCCGAAGTCGGCCGCTCAACCGACTGAGCCACCCAGGCGCCCCTCAAATAATGCATTTTTAATGTCTATTTATTTTGAGAGAGAGTGCACGGATGAGAGTGGGGGGTGGGGAGAGAGAGAGAGAGAGAGGGAGGAGGGAGGGAATCCCAAGCAGACTCCACATTCATCATGGAGCCCAACTCAGGACTCGGTCTCACAACCACGATTATCACCACCTGAGCCAAAATCAAGAGTGGGTACTTAAGCGACTGAGCCACCCACATGCCCCTCAAATAATGCGTTTTAAATAGGATTGAATTTTCATCTTGAGAATTTTGCATGCAGTGAATAACACTTTTCAAAATGTTTTAAATGTGTGTGTTTGTGGCTTTGTTTGTGGCTGTCCAGTGTTACTCCACTTGAAACAGACTCACAAAACAGCTTCTCGGTGCTAGCAGAGGCTTATGTGTGAGAGTCGTGGTTCTGTGAGGCTTCAGATTTCACCCTGGAATGCTCGGGCCCCCTAATATTTGCTTATCAGTATCTCTCTTAAACAAAGCTAGAGCTGGTCTCACCCTCGGGGTCTTCAGATGGGAGTTTTCATTATTCTTATGGTTAAATTTTATTTATATAAATAATACTGGTAACAGTAGTGTATCCAACGAGCTGACTATATCCCAGACACCGTTTTAAGCACTCACGTGTTATACTAGCCAGAAGGGGCTAGAATGTGCAGCAGTCGTAAATTCACCCCCAGATCTCCGTGGCTTCACAGAGGGAGGGGTTCCTTCCTCCTCACATCCCATGTCTACCAGGGGGGTCTGCTCCACACGCTAAGTCATTCAGAGACCAAGGGCCCATCACTGCAGGGTTTGCTACGGCGGGGGAGAGGAGAGCACCACGTGCAGGCTCGTCACTGCTTCCCCTGGTGTGTTAGTTCCCCACCTTAAACTGTGTTCTTAGCCCCACTGGCAGGGGACAGGAAATAGAAGGGAGCAAATACAATATTTGGTGAGTGATGCCATTTCTGCCTCGTTACTCTTGACATCAACCCTACCCGGTAGTAGCCATTATTATCCTTACTGAACGGTTGGGGAAACTGAGACACAGAGTGCTGGGGTAGATATCATTCAAACCTGGGTGGTCTCCTCCAGACCCCCATGCTTTGAAGAACACTGGACTGCCTCTCAAGGTGTCAGGATCCTTTTATGGATATAAAGGAAAGCATACTTTTAATTCATTTAAGTAAAAAGGTTGATTTAAAGGACAACAAGCACAAGAGTGGCAGAGACGGTACAAGGGTAAGACGCACACTGTCGGGAGGTAGCTAGCCTTGGGTCTGCATGATCGTGGTCCCAGAAGCCTCCAGAGCTCCTTTTCCAAGCCCAAATCTGGAGCCTGTTGTGAAAAGCAAATGCGGATGTTTTCCTTTGTTCAGAGAATTCTGCCAAAGTCAGCTTCACACTCACGCCTCTGACCTCTCCCCCTCTTCCTCGATTTCCCGTTCTCCGTGTCCGGCCTGACCTCTTATCTTACCTGGACTCTGCCATTCCTCTCCCTGCCTCACATTAAGTGTTCTCGGTTGAACTGGGTTTCGATTCCTCTGCATAATGTCGCCCCCGAGTCTCTCCTCACCTCCGCTTCCTGTAGCCTCCCAATGAGGCAACCCGCTCCACACCCAGACTTTTGGGTAGGTACCACAGCCCAGCTAGGGCACCTTCCTCTGGGCCGATGTCAGCCAGCACCAGGGAACACGGATTTGTGAGGGGAGTGTGGCTGGGTTTCAGGCACCACTTGAATAAGCCAGGTTGATGCTTTGAGCTCTGTACACTCTGTGCAACCGTGTGCAGGGGCCGTGCCGGGCCCAGTGCATCTAACTCCCTCTTGTCTGGGAACATGAGTATCAGGGCCTGAGATGCCTTTTCCTACAAGTTTTCCCTGAAATACTAATCCCATGCTGCCCTCTTTTTTTATTTAAGTTTGTTTGTTAGCTTATTTATTTATTTATTGAGAGAGGGAGAGAGAATGTGTGCGTGTGAGCAGGGAAGGGGCAGAGAGAGAGAGAGAGAGAGAGAGAGAGAATCCCAAGCACTGACAGCGTGGAGCCTGATGTGGGGCTCGATCTCACAATCTGTGAGATCATGACCTGAGCCGAAATCAAGAGTCAGACGGTTAACCCACTGAGTCACCCAGGCGCCCCCCATGCCGCCTTCTTTGACAAGAGTTCTGGATTGAAAAGCACTACATAATTGCCCTTGGGGATTTACAGTGTACATTTGTATATTAAAGACTTGGAGACATCCTGTTATTAGAGACCTGACCAGTTCAGTGTTTTTTAAAACTTCTTGATCACAAACATTCTTGTATAAGAAACTTTGACTTCCCATGGAACTACCTTGAGACGTACTGATTGAGATGTTTTCTGGATCAGGTGATCCATTTCATGTGTTGTTGTTTATTTGTTTTAATTTTATTCCACTTTATATCTGTTCTTCTAGAATTTATTTCTTATTTACATTTCAGTGTGTAATTTCTGATTATTTAAGCTGGTGGCTTCTTTATACCTTGCTTCTTTGAGATTATACCCTTTGGTGCCTTTTGGTACCATTAGGTTTAACATGAAGAAACCCCTTGCTGATGCAGTCTTGAACTAGCAGCTTACATCTTCCACTAAATATGAACAGGCCCTTTTATTGACTGGTTGTCTAGCCGTGTCAAGCAATTGAAAGTTCAGAGAGCTGGCAGAGTGCATGACTTTGAAGTCAGGTAAAACTGAGTTCACGTTTCTGTTCCCTCGTTTCTCAAGCTGGGTCACTAGAGGCAGAATCATTTATTCATTCACTCCCTCATTTATTCACCCAGAAAGCAAGGACATCAAAAGAGGCTTCCCAGAAGAGACACCCTTGAACTAGGCCATAAATAATTAATAGATATTTATAAAACTATTCTCTTAGGCTTGCAGATGCATGTTTCCTTAAATAGAAGCATTAAACAGCATTAAGCTTTGGTTGATACATTTGGTATTTAGAGAGTCAGGTGAAAGTTTGTACTTCAGGTTTTTGTTCCCCCCCCCCCCCCAAGATTTTCTAAATTGTGGTCCTGACTTAGCTAGTATTTACCAAATGTCCATTCTGTTCCAGGCTCTGTGCTGAGCTTGACGATTACTTCCATTCAACAGACTGCTTATACAGACTCTTTTAATAGTTTACACTAAAGTACTTCATTTTATTTTATTTTATTTTATTTTATTTTATTTTATTTATTTATTTATTTATTTATTTATCTTAATGTTTTTATTTATTTTTGAGACAGAGAGAGACAGAGCATGAGCAGGGAAGGGGCAGAGAGAGAGGGAGACACAGAATCAGAAGCAGGCTCCAGGCTCTGAGCCATCAGCACAGAGCCCAGTGCGGGGCTCCAACTCACGGACTGTGAGATCATGACCTGAGCCGAAGTCGGATGCTCAACCGACTGAGCCACCCATGTGCCCCAAGCACTTCATTTTATAAGGAAGGATGGACATGGGGATGGTTCCAGATTTTTTAGACTTCCTGCTTTTCGCTGCCTGCAAGTAGAGAAAACTTTTTTTGGCATCATTTGGCATCACAGGCATAATATCCAAGATTTCTTTTTTCTGCAAGGGTGGCCTGGAACTATAGCAACCGGTGGTGAATATTACAGCCACCATTGAGGTAAATTATTTGAATTCTAACATTTTCAGAGAGGGTGGAGCAAAGTGAGTCTTAATTAAAGCACAAGATGTGGACCAAGCAGACAGAGTGGGGAGTCCAGGCGAAGAGGGCACTGCTTCTCTGCTTTTCTACCAGTTAAATGAACACAGTGTCTACAGTAAGAAATCCCTGTGTCCTCCTGGTGTCGTACGTGGTGGGCCCCGAGTGCTTGCGCTCACTTATTTTGTTAAATTTTTTAATTTGTCAGGAAAGTGCTTAAAAGCGTGTTGTTGTCAAACATACAGTGTGTGATAAAGATGTTCAGTGAAGGCAAGGAAAATGTAATTTGATGTCACCTACCGTAGGCTTTTGTTCTAGTTTAAACACAGCAAATTGTAGATGACGTGCGTGGAAATGAAATTACGGGTCTGAAAGTTGATCGTGAACCAGCCGATTAATCGTTTCAAGCACAGTAGAGAAATCGTTAGGGCCGAGATGTCTCTTCAAACCAAGGCCCAGCTGCCCAGGCCTTTCTTCCTTTTGCTTCACCATTTATCTTGGGCTTACAAGTCGTAGCCGCTCCCCCTTTTGTTATAATTATCCTCAGATGAAGTCAGATGCTGCAGATCATACAAAGAAAAAAAGAGTGCTTTCATTTTCATCCTTGATGTAGGAGATGATGTTAAATCTAACCCCTCATTTACTTAAATGGAATTAGACAAAACATAATTGCATTATTTTACGTTAAGGAATTCTCCTATTCCCAGATACTCCTACGCCTACCCATTTTTCTCTGTGAAACTTCCAGTAGAACTGTATTTTCTGCCAAATTCAGTCTTGTCGGTTCCTGAGGCCTGTAATGTCATGGTTTGATTTGGTTCCCCTTTTCCTTAGGTCTTCCCCAGGCCACCCAGAGCAGTCATTCCTGTGCTTTTTCTCCTGGTAATTATGGCTGAGACCCACCTCTGTTCTGTTTTCGTGGTAACTGTGCCTTGGCGATTTCCATGTGTTGACTGCAGGTGTTCCTTCTCTAAAGGAACTTGGGTTCTCCTTCCCCTTTGACTTTGGACAGCTGCTGTTAGTGTAAAGCAGTTCATGCCCCAACTGGACCTTGCACCCAACCCATCACGCCTAGAGAGCTGGTTTCAGCCTGGGCCATTGGGCCCCACCCGCAGAGTGTCTGGTTAATTAGGGTTGAGACTGGATTTCTAACAAGTTCGGGGTGATGCAAACACTATTGTTCCCAAGACCACACTTGGGAGACCACTAGGAAGGGCGGTCACTCTGGACAGAGGTATAGAATTCCCTAATGTTACAAAGAAGCTGTCATTTTTCCTGCCAGATTCACTCCCTCATTATTTTTACTTCTATACCTGCCATCTGGTTTCTATGTTGTATTAATACGTCAAATAACAAGTTGAGTGAGAAATAAATTGCTGGTTGATTATATCGCCCTCTTGTGTTTCTGTGTCATATTTCTTTTTAATACTATTCTGAATAAAAAATACCAGTTCATTGCTGAAAACTTAGGAAATACAGGGGGAAAAACCCTGAAATAAAAGTCACTGATAACCTTACAATTCACTGTTTACGGGTTGAGATCTATCTATCTGTATCTTCTTTTTTTTTAATTTTCTTTCTTTAACATTTATTTATTATTGAGAGACAGCATGAGCATGGGAGGGGCAGAGAGAGAGGGAGACACGGAACCCGAAGCAGACTCCAGGCTCCGAGCTGTTAGCACAGAGCCTGACGCAGGGCTCAAACTCACAAACCGTGAGATCATGACCTGAGCTGAAGTCCGTCACTCAACTGACTGAGCCACCCAGGTGCCCCTGTCTATCTGTATCTTCTAATCTCATTCCTATTTATAAATCTTTTCTTATATGTGTATTTATTGTCATAATTTTTTAACCACATTGGTTTCATACTATAGTGCTGTTTTATAACCTGATTTTTCACTTGTTTATACATTTTGAAAATGTTTTCCTGTTTTGGAAAGGAAGACTGTAGCCTCGGATCTTTGCTTACTCGGAAGCATACAGCCTTTTAAAACAGAACTACCATGGTTGAGATGGGATCAGGAGCCTAGACCCTCTTGGGGGTGGGGACAGGGCCACATCCTGCCCAGGAGACAGCATGAGCATTTCCCTCTGGCTTTTCTCACCCGGGTCGTCTGGATTTCTTTCTGGTGTGTTTAGTCGTATCTCAGTATCTCATCTTAGGCTCTGAGAGTACTGTCCCTGGAAGGTATATTAGAGACCTTGTAAACCTCGTTTTATCAGTGGCAGAAATGAGAAGTGACCGGCCTGTACCCACACAGCCAGGTGGAAGCAGGTTCAGGTCTAGAACACTCTTCTTCTCCAGTTGTCAAAGCCAGGCAGCTGCTGGATGGAAGGTACCTTTGGTCCTTCACCCCCAACCACATAGTGGGAGCAGTTCTCATCTCCCGTCCCTCTCCTGAATCCGCCGTCACCTCCCCGACTTCTAATCTGGAAGTGCAGAGTGCTCCGGGAAGACCAAAACTCGTTCACATTCTGTAATACTTCTGAGTCTCAGAATAACTTTTCTGGTGTGGAGAGGAATTCATTTGTTCAGCCATTTACTCAGTCAACACGCGTTTTATTTAAGGAATCTACACTCTGCTAGGGGTTGGATGTAACACAGTGGTGGGTGAAACAGCCATAGCTCCTGCCTTCAAGAAGCTTTGCTCTAGACACTAAAGAAACAGTCAGATGGTTGTCAAATGCATTGTTCTCTGAAAGTGAGCCTATTCTGCCTAGTTAAGACTCAGGGGAGATCAGAGAGGAGAGACCTATGTAGAAATGTGCTCAACACCTCACTGAGGAGGAGGCATGGAGCCTAGACTAGGAGGCTCTTTGCCAGGAGCCAACGGAAGACTGTTCCAGACTGATGGTAAAGCATGTATATGCTTGAGAGCTTGATGAATCAAGAACCAGAAGGGCCGGCATGGTTGATGGGCGGGGGAAAGGGTAGAGGGGCTTCAGACTGGTTGCCAGGGCCAGACTTAAATTGTGAGGTTGGAGTTGAATCCAGTCCATGGGAAGCCATTGATGGGTTTCACGCAGGAGAGTGATATGACCTGACAATCATTTTAAAAGATCACTGGAACAACAGGACTCAGGAAATGAGGATGGCCTTTGGAGTCAGTAAAAACCTTAATTAAGACTCTGACCATCCGCTTAGTCACTGTTTGACCTTAGGCAAGTTACTTGACCTCTCTGAGCCTGTTTCCTCAATTGGGTGAGGCTAAGATACATCTTACTGAGTTGTTGTGAGCAATAACTTCAGATAACATATGTTAAACACAGTACCATCTGTCATTTTAATAACTCTAATTCAGGCTGATTTGCCTGGATTAGAGCATGGTGTATAATGGGATGCATTACCTTACAGTTTGTAGAGACTCCCTTGCGGGATGAGGCAGGGAAACAAGAAGCTTGGGGGGAATGTGGTGCAACATGAAGGACGTTCGGGAGTCCTGCCAACCTCCGTCCCAGCCTCAAAAGACCTATTCCAGTATCTAAAATGCCATCGTTGTATTTTTTTCCACCACTGCGGCTGAGCTGTTCAAGTGTGAGACAGTAAACCTAGTTACGTTTTATTAAGAGTCTGTGTTGTGCAGCGTTTTGCACACATAGCACCCGGCGTCTACACGGCAACACTCTCAGCATCGTATGGAGGCAGCCTTATCATTGCCACTATGAGGAAGGAGACTGAATCTCTAAGAGGTTGAATGACTAAATCTCTAAATCTCTGAAAGGTTGAATGACTTGTCCAAGCACACGCTTGGCTAAGTGTGTGCCGCCTGTTGATGGTGTGAGTGCTGGGCACTCCAGCAGCTGTGAAGTGTAAGCTGTTACAAATGCCTGAGCAGTGGGTGAGGTGGGAACATTAAGTCTCATCTGCGTGGGAATTGTAAGTGCCCTCAAAGCAGTATTGTTTCCCCTTGAAGCATATGCAACCAAATACAATAAAGCTTAGTTTAGTAGGTCGGTAATGGCTGATAATAATAGTCTGTATGTGTATGCAGCATATTATAATCTTTGAAACATTCTGATAATCGGGGGCGCCTGGGTGGCTCAGTCGGTTGGGTGTCTGACTCTTGATTTCGGTTCAGGTCATGATCTCATGGCCCTGGGATCTGTCTGTCTGTCTGTCTGTCTCTCTCGCTCTCTCCCTCCCAGTCTCTCTCTCTCTCTCTCTCTCAATAAATAACTTTTTAAAAAAGCACATTATGATAACCTACAAGACGATAATGCTGTAAATAGTTCACTGACTTGGGAGTTAGCCCTGGCTCGTGGTTTGGCCCGTCCACTTGGCTGAGTGTGTTTGAACACGTTAACACCACCTTGAGGGCTCTCGGGAGCACCAGCGGAGCAGCCGGAGAAAGCAGGCAGCCCTGTGGCCTGCTGCCCAGTGGGAGCTCCGCTGGCATCCTTCTCCCTGATCCTGTCGCACCAGCCTTGGCTAGTGGAGGAAGGTGCCAGGACACCCATTTTAAAATCAGAAAACCGAGTCAGGTCAACGGTTTGCCCAAAGTCCCCAGGCCAGTAGTAATGAGTGGCCACATTCTGGCCTTCTCAGCTCCTGCTGAGAACGCTTTCCAGTGTATCTTAACACCCTGGAAACTGCCTGACCACAACCGGCCACCGCCATGGAGGTGCATAAGCACGCCATGAAGGAGTTAACACACTAAACTGAATATCCAATTTATTCCAGGGAATCGAAGACTTAACTGCCGGGAGCTGGCTCATTATTTTAATTGGATTTTCCAATGTGTTGAGCAAGTCAGCAGATTTGCATTAGCCTTACTTTCTGTCTGTAGAGGGGAAGGAGAGAGAACAGGTGGGCAGTAAGGTAGGAACGTCAGGATTAACGCAGGATGACAAAGCAAGCAAATTATGTCCCCGTTCATTGATACGGTGCCGTGTGCATGTGGGGGCCGTGGGGGCAGGGCACCACGTGTAGAGCCGTGCTGCGCTCCCACTGCGACGCTGCTGAGTCACTGTCCCCCACACCTGTGCTCCAGCAGGGTGGCACAGCCCCCCCGGGTCGCAGGCCCCCAGGCGAGCCAGAAACCACAGTGCAGCGTGGCCACCGGCAGCTGCCTGCTGGCTCCAGCTTTGGGACCTGGTCGGTTAGTGGACAAAACAGATGAGATGCTTCCCCCTTAATTAAGAGGCATACCTTCTAGAGAAGAAAGACAGGTGATGAATCATAAAGAATGCGATGATGTCGTTTTGTGGTAAAACTCTAAAGGGGGTTAGAGAAAAATCAGAGCGGATACAAAGAGGAAAGCCGTCCCAAAGTCCTCTCTAACGGGAGCTGTTTGTCTCATGTCTGGTAGCGTCTGAGCTAGTTGTAAGGAATAGGTGGTTATTGTGATCAAAACCAATATTAATTACAGTCTGTTTGCTTAAACAAATCACTTTTGCATAATGAAAGGATAGACGTCAGCCTCCTCCTGTCTTTCTTCCAGGTTTCTCGTTGGGCTTGATATACGTATATACTCGCAGAGGAAATTTCCACTTTGTGAGGAAGCAGTTTGTTTGGAAAGCAGACACATTTACCGCACCCAAACACCACTCCTGAAATGCTTTCTAATGTGTTTGCTTAATAAAATGGAAAAAGAGGTGCTCTTAAAAACATATCCTTCATCGTCCTGTTATCTTGGCTTGTGTAAAGAACTTACGTTAATTCAACTTTATCCTTAAAGGAAAGGAAATAGGTTGGAAGTTGAGTAAATGGAAATGGAATCAATAGAATTTTAGTAAAATTAATGGGAAATAATAGATTTGAAAGGCTTTCAAAAAATCCACTGAGGATAATGAAGGTGATACAGGAAGTCTTTCTACTCGTTTGTTTTTTTTACGTTGGCCTCCTCGTGGTTGCCCTGGAGGCGCTTTTGTATTCGTTTGCAAGCTTTGCTTAGGCTGTGAGAAGGATTCCTGAAAGAACTGGAAAGTAAAAAAGCAGGAAAGTCACAGAACCCTACAACTGTGAGGTCATGTAATCCATCGCTGTCACAGTACCTTCCAGTGTCGGAGAAAATAGGCCTTCTCTTCATTGAGATCTGCAGCAAAGGAAATTTTGGCCTCTTGATAAATATTTCTCAAAAGTTTCCTTCTCTCGAGAGTAGTCTGTTTTCTCTTTGACATCTCTCTGCATCTTCATAATGACAGAGTTGCTATTCGCTCTTTCCGTAAAACCATTGCCTTTGCCAGTTCTTGCAAATTAACCGACTTTTTCCTGGGAAGTAAGGTGGGGAAAGATTTTTTTCCTGGGGCCTTTTGCTAGGCTCATCCTGGGAAGATTCTGAATTCACAAATACACAATGTTTGGCCTTCTCGGTTTCTTATCAGCTCCCAAGAGTATGTGTGTGGATAACCACAAAGAAATTCTTAATTCTTGGGGTTTTCCATCAGTGCCACTGCAGCCCCCCCCCACCCCCCCCAACCCCAACGACGGCACTGAAAGGTTACAGTGTGTGTCTATTGTGTGGTCAGTACATGGCTTTTGAGGGACTTTTCCTTCCGCGCACCCCCCACATTCAGTACTAACCACAGTTTCATAATTTTTTCATTCTTATTTTGTAATGTAGCCCTCAGACCAAAATGGCATAACAATTTTTTTTTGCTGCTTCATTTCACAAAGGATTTGAGGCATTGGTGAAAAGCCTGATTCTAGGACGAAGTTAAAAATGGTTTATAATCACTGTCATTTCATTGTTTGTTTAGAATATTTTAAAGTTTTATGTATTTAAGCAATCTCTACATCCCATCTGGGGCTAGAAGTTACAACCCCAGGTCCAGAGTTGTGTGCTCCCCAACCGAGCCAGCCAGGCGCCCCTGTTCTTTTTATACAGAACTTTGTATGCTGTGAATGCTGTTTTATACTTTGCTTTTGTCATGTAACAATTTATCTTGGAGCCGTTTCCAGAGTTACACATAAAGAACTTTCTCAGTTTTATGGCTACGGTTTAGAACTTCCGTAGTTTATTTATCTCATCCCTAATTGACAAGTCCTAAGCTTCCCGTCAGAATAAATCCTGTAGAGAGGAACCTTGTGCTCACATGATTCTCTATTTCCTGTATTCTACAAATACTTATTGAGCACCTACTCTGTGCCAGGCGGTGTTCTAAATTGTGGAAATAGGGCCGTGAACATGCAGACCCTACCCTTAGAGAGTTTGCATTCAAACTGAGGGTACAGCAAACAAATGAGGAAACAGATACGTGCATGGTGAGGGATGGTGAATGTTTTGAAGAAGATTAAGGATTTCTACGAATCGAGGAGAGGTAGGCACTGGCCTGGCGAGTGGAGGGCTGGTTGGCCCCTGCCTCACTTGCCACCATCCACACAAACCTCCGAGGCCCGCAGGAGAGCAGGATGCAGGAGGCTTATGTTTCAGGAAGGAGCTTCATCTGTGGCTGAGAGTGAGTCCTGTTCATCTTTATTTTCCCCATCTCATACCCACAGCCGGTGTTTTTCAACGTTATTATTACCTGAAAACTGCACCACCCCATCCCAAGGAGTCTCTTTAAAGATATTTGGCGGGGGGGGGGGGGGGCACCTGGGTGGCTCACAATTTTGGCTCAGGTCATGATCTCACAGTTTGTGGGTTCGAGCCCTGCATTGGGCTCCTCATTGACAGTGCAGAGCCTACTAGGGATTCTCTCTCCCTCTCTGTCTGTCCCTCCCCTACAAGTAGCTAAATAAACACTTAGAAAGAAAGAGAGAAAGAGAAAGCAAGGAAGGGAGGGAAGGAGGGAGGAAGTTAGAAAGTTTAAACTAAACTTCGAAGTGTTAATGCCACAGATATACTCTATATCAAGTTTATAAACTCTGGCCCTTTGGAAAGCCACAGCCATTGTAATAGCTAAGATGTTTTTCACCCCACTCCCCAGGAACCAATGCCCTTGACCTTACAGAACACAGACTCCGAATCCGTGGCTCTCTCACTGTTGGCATCTGCCAGCCAGGCTATCTCTCTGTGGGTGGGGGAGCAGGGGGTAGGGAGATTGCACAGATAGAATCGTCTCGGTATTCGGAATCTCTTTGTCTTTGAAAGAAGAGAGAGTTGGTTGTTTTTGATCCAAGCCCTCTGGTGATGTGCCCTGGACAACTTCTCTTGCATGGAAACTGGAAGCCGGGAGGCAGAGGTGGAATGGTGAGCCACAGGGAGCCCAGGATGAGAGCAGTAGGCAGGAGTTGGCAGAAGGTGTCCGTCTGTTCCGTGTGGCCTTATTCTTCAAAAAAAAATTTTTTTTTAATGTTTATTCATTTTTGAGAGAGAGAGACAGAGCGTGAGTGTCAGAGGGGCAGAAAGAGAGGGAGACACAGAATGTGAAGCAGGCTCCAGGCTCTGAGCTGTCAGCACAGAGCCCGACGCAGGGGCTGGAACTCACAAGCTGTGAGATCATGACCAGAGCTGAAGTCGGATGCTCAACCGACTGAGCCACCCAGGCGCCCCACATTGCCTTACTCTTATTTCTTCTCTAACGTCCCTTTGGATTTTGAAAACAGATATGTATTCAGCACTTGCTGAGTGTGTGGGAGCAAGCTAGCACTGTGAGGTGTATTAACCCCTTCACTGCAGCTGTCTGCGGCAGGTTGTAGCGTCCCCCAGTTATCTAGGGGGCGCCCAGGGTCCCACACCAAGCCTGCAGGTGTCCACGTGGGTCCTTCTAGCTCCGCTCTCTCCCTCCGCCTCTGTACGGCACTTGTAATACCGCGATGTGCCAGAGTGGGTTTGCATACGGCGACCACCTCTGTCCCTGGGGTGTGAGCTCGCTCGAGGCAGGAACAGTGTTTTATTCACCTTCACCTGGCCAGCCGCTAGCATGGTGGGTGTCACAGAACAAGGACGTGGTAAGTGATTGATGGAAGGGTGACTGGCTGGCTGCAGTGACAAATGAGAATGCTCTTGCACGGGAGTAAAATTATTTCCTGAGTGAGGGAGCCCACCGACCTCACCGGCTATGACCTGGTTCGGCAGGTCCCTGTAGTGTTGGTTCCACACGACTAGACCTGGTTTCCCCCCAGTGCTACGGGTCCGTGTCATTCACTGTTCCCGGTCCTTGTTCGGCACACTCTTTCCCTGCTTGCCTGTCCCTCCCTTGGTTTCCCTGCCCCGCTGTCTCCAGCTGGGTGCCAGCTCCGTCTCCCTCTCCTCTGTAGACCCCTTTTTGTTCCAACTTAAAATCAAGGAGACTCAGGCCACTGCCTCAGAACAGTGAGAAACCCGCACTTGTATCTTGTGTTTCTAATGGATTTGGGCACAGAGAGGACACAGTGAGTGGGACAGTCGTGGTCCCTGCCCTCACTGAGCTTACATTCTGGTGGGGGACAGAGTGCACGTATAAACACACCGGGTCATTTCAGATAGTGACAAATGCCGAAGAAGCGTACGAAAAGGAGTAATAGAAGCCAGTTGTGTGGCTCCCACCTGCTGTGGGGGGTGGGGGGGGCTGGTCTTGCCGCCTAACCTTGGGGCGGTGCACAGGGTCAGCAAGATGGTGCGTGAAAGCCCTTACGCAGAGTCTGGTGTGTGCAAAGTGTCCAGTCCACAGTAGCTGATTTTGTTATTCTGCACGCACTCCCTTTTTTAACCATCTTCCGTGTTTGCTTTACTTTCCAGCTCCAGGGTCTGAGCCACAATGTGATCTTCACCTTGGACTCCTTGTTGAAAGGAGACCTGAAGGGAGTCAAAGGAGTAAGTGTTCAGAAATTTGATTTTCACTTTAACTGGAAAGGATTGATTTTTTTCCCCCCTCTTTAAAGATCATAGCGTTACTTGCATTTGAAGGGCACTCTGAACATTTCTAGCATAAAAACTACTTGGAAAATGATCATTGGAAAAGATGTGCCGCTTCACACAGTGTTATTGACTGAGGAATAAGATGAGGCCCTTTCCGGATTATCGGTGAGAGCCCACGGGGCTGCGGGGAGTCTGTGCTGAGCCTTGGCCGCGCCACCAGCCACCCCGCGGGCATCGCGGCGAAGGCCGCCCTTCCCGCTCGCTCAGGCTCCTCGTCTACGACACACGCTGTGACGTGCGCGAGAGTGTGTCCGGTTTCACGCGTCCTTTAAAGGAAAGCATTTTCGCTACCATGCTATTTCCGCACTGTTTACTTGCCTTTGAGCAAAAGTGAATCCAGTCTCAAGTTCGTTTTCTCTTTCCTAAGGATCTCAAGAAGCCGTTTGACAAAGCTTGGAAAGACTATGAGACAAAGTTGTAAGTCATTTTTGTTTGTTTGTTTTTTATAGTTGTTCATTTCTTAAGAAAAAGTTAACTAGAAGAAGGACAGAGCTCTTACCTGATCTCTTTTGGACAAGAACTCGTTGAGTACCTCCTTGTAGAGGCTAAGAGCCCGGGTGTGCTGACCTGACCGGAGGTGTTTATGACTCCTCCTCCTCCTCGTCATAGGAGGAGGGAGGTGCGCTGTTAACTCCCAAAAATTTGTGAGCCCGTGGCTGCTGACGCTGACTATCAAGTTGTCCATCTGACCGTTGCAACTTTTCTTTAATTACAGCTAGCATATATAACTGTAGGCTGTTTACATTCCTGCGTAGCAATTAGGAAACGATAAAAATTCATAGCTAGCGTTCGTGACCTCCTTCTGCCCGCCGGGGCCTGTGTGCCGTGTTCTACCTGCGTGACCCCCACACCGTGACCTCACCGTCTGGTTGTGGATTGGGGAACTGAAGCCTGGAGAGACTGAAGGGATTACAGGAGGTCATGGAGCTGGGCGGTGCCACGCTGCCTTCCCCAGGGTCTGTGTGGCCCCTGAGCCGGAGCAACACGTCACGGGCACGGCAGGCCCGCCTGGCAGGTTGTTGCAGGGACTGTGGAAATACCGCACACGAAATGCATGGTGTGGGCCTGGCTCACCTTCCTGCCGTACGAGTCAGACCACCTTCCCTCGTTATTGCTACTCGAAGACATTTGTATTACCGGGAGGTGTGGTGGGAGGAGAAGTATATTTAAAAGCACTTAATAAAAAAGGTTGGCTGTAAACTTGGATAGCTGTCACCATGAGAGAATAAAAGCATTTCTGGAGACAGCAGTAACAGCAGAATGAAAACACCAACAAAAGAGAAACAAATTCGGGGTTAAATTTGTTTTTTGCCAGAGTACTTCTACAAATGCTTATGTAATAAACGCACTGTTGGAGACTTGCTGCCTTAGGGATACTTATACGCGTTGATGGTTATAAATGCAGCTGAGAACAGAAGGGCTCTTAAAATGGTCAGTGATGGAGTGAACAGTATAGGCCGTCCTGTCTTTCTGTATGAAAAAAGATCATCAGTGCTCACTCTTGTGAGCTAAGTGCTGCCCTGCCCAGAGGCAGCTTCACGCCCCGGGCTTGGAATAGAACTAAGTACATACAAAAGGGGCCGGAGTCCACAGAAGGGAGAAAAAACAAAACAAAACACCTTTGCTCTACACTTGTGCAATAGATCTCTTTTGTAGGACATGGAAATAAAACAAGGTACAGTATGTGCTTTGTCAGCTGAAATCCTACCAGTGTTGGGTAGTGGAACTGTATTTTTGGTATTTTATAAAAATTCACTTGGCACAAGACCTGGTGGTCAGTATTATGAATGTCCTGGAGCAGAAGCCATTCTAGGACGATCTAGGTGCCCTTCCTGGCGCTTTGCCCAACTGTATTCAGACTTGTCTGGTTGCTCGCTAGTCTGTACTGTCCTCTGGCATCTGACCCCGGTGAGTGCAGTGACCATATCGTCCTCGAGTTTGGTGTTAATCTCCCACTGCCTACCCCTAGCAGAACCTTGGGCACGTAGCTCGTGCACAGGGAATAGTTGCTGCAGGAATGAAAGAATTATCCAGATCTGGAAATGTGTGTCAGGATTCATCATTTAAGTGGGTCCTGATTTTAGGATTTCACCAAAAGATTGTTGTTTTATTTTTCTTTTTTAACAAGCCTCTGTCGAGGCACCTGGGTGGCTCAGTCGGTTGAGCGTCCGACTTCGGCTCAGGTCGTGATCTCGCAGTTTGCGTGTTCGAGCCCCGCGTCGGGCTCTGGGCTGACAGCTCGGAGCCTGGAGCCTGCTTCGGATTCTGTGTCTCCCTGTCTCGCTGCCCCTCCCCTGACTCACACTCTGTCTCTCTCTCCCTCTCAAAAATAAATAAACATTAAGAAATAAATTAATAAAAATTAATAAATAAATAAATAAACCTCTATCAACAAATGGTTTTCCTAAGATATGCTTCTTCCTCACCGTGTATAGTGGTATAAGAAGAAAAAAAAAACCCAAATGTTTCATTATTTGATGTGATAGGGCTCATTTGATTATGAATTACAGAAAACAAAACAACATACAAAAAAAAAAGAAGTTAATTTATTAGCTTTGATAACCAGGAGGCTGGGCTGTGGTCTTCCATTTAGAACCCGGGAGGCAGTGAGGCATAATAGTTTAGACCACACACTGGGGAGTCAGAGACCATGGGAGAATCTCAGTGGTGCCACTTACCGGCTTTGTGACTTTGAGCCAAGATACTCAACTTTGATGATCCTCACCTGTAAAAACCATAGAAGCGTTAACCACTTCTCAAGGCTTCTGTGAAGACAAGATAACATAATATGTTGAAGTAATTGACTGTTGACAGACATACAGTTAGCCAGTCAGTTGTTTCTAGCAAGTTTTTTAAACCATCAAATAATACTTGGTCAAAATAACACCCATACATAAAAGAAAGCATTAAATAGTGCTTGCAACGGTTAAGACAGACTCTGCATAGAATAGAAACTCCAATAATAATGGCTTCGACAAGAGTCTATCCAAGTAGAGCGTCTAGGGCAGACCAGGCACCGTTCACAGCATTTCTGTGTCACAGCACTGTAAGAATGTCCGTGCTGTCTTCCCAAGTCTGTGCTGCACCTGATAATGAGGATTCTTTTCCTAACGAGGAATGGGAGGAGGGGATCTAATGTAGGCAACGGACGTGCTTTCGTGGAAAGACACAGCGATCCTCAGCCCCACCCCTCCTGTCCTCTGAGTCCCTCTCCTGTTCCCTGGCTCGTTTGTCTCTGTTCCTCTGTGTTCTCTTGCTGTTTCCTCCTGGTGCACCTGCTGTGCAGCCACAGCAGATGAGGGCTCAGCTCCCTCGAACAACCACCCCCCGTGGCTTTCCCACCCCCATCCCTGTTCATCCAGTGTGGTTAATACAACAGTTTATGGATAAACCAGTCGTCAGTGTGAACAACTTCTGTGACTGTAAATATTCAGTGCCCATCAAATGGTGTTATAATGGACTTTCCATTCTCATCGTTCCATTTTCTGCTTTCCCTTAGTGAAATAATTGCCTCATTTCATTTGCCTCCTACTGCTGGAAACGTTTGTGATCTTTTGTTATCTGTTAGAACTGATGTCCAACACCTTCGAATGTTTCTGTTTAAAACAAAATAATAGTGTTTCTGTTTAGAACATACACTATGTATGTTGTAACAACGATTATAGATCTGTTATCGTTAGGTTCTCTGGCAGTCCCGTCTGTTCTGTCCTGGAGATTCCCTCCAGAGCCCTTTCGCTCAGCAGCACAGCTGTCGTCCTGGGCTGCCCCTTCATGGTAGCTCTCCTCCTTCCTCCTTCCTGGCATGGGCCCATATTTGGCTGGCACACCACTTCCACTCGTTTCCAGGGAACGGCTCTCAAGGAGGGAAAATTTTCAGATTTTTCCATGTCCAGAAATATCTTCATTCTGCATCACGCAGAATGAGAGTTGGGCTGAATATAAATCCTCTCATTTTATAATCATATTTGCTCCCATTTCTTTGTGTGGGGTTTGGGGAAGGGGTTCATTTATTTCCAGTTAGAAAATGTGAAAGTCTTTTTTTTTTTTTTTTTAATGTTCTACGAAGTTTCTTCATTGACCTTCTCTTTGCAGTTTTTAGCTCTGTAGTTCCTAAAATGTTCCTTATCATTCCTCCCATCTGGTTTCTTTTCTGTTTATTCTCCTAAAAGGCTTCGCCATATAATGTTGGATTCTCTAGGTTGTTCTTATAATTTTTCTCTCTTTTCTGTTCTATTTGTCTATGTTCTGTTTTAGATTATTTTCAACCTTTTATTCTCACTGTTTCAGTCGACTTTTTTAAACCTTTTTTTTCAAGTTTTTAAAGAGCATGAGTGGGGGAGGGGCAGAGAGAGGGGGAGACACAGAATCCGAGGCAGGCTCCAGGCTCTGAGCTGTCAGCACAGAGCCCGACGTGGGGCTTGAACTCATGGACCGTGAGATCATGACCTGAGCTGAAGTCGGATGCCACCCAGGCATCCCACAGTCATCTTTTTTTTTTTAATGTTTTATTTATTTTTGAGAGAGAGAGAGAGAGAGAGAGAGAGCAGGTGATGGGGCAGAAAGAGAGAGAGACAGAGGATCCAAAGCAGGCTCTGACCCAAAGTGGGCCTTGCACTGACCGCAGATGCGGGGCTCGAACTCACAAACTATGAGATCATGACCTGAGCCCAAGTCCGACACTTAGCCAACTGAGCCATCCAGGCACCCCTCAGTTGACTTTTTTAATTTGGCTATCATATTTTAAATTTCCAAAGCCCTTTTTCTCAGTTCATTGGGAGTTTTTGGTGGCCTTTGTATAGTTTCTTCTTCTTGTTTCATAGATACACTATTTTACCTTTCTGAGGATTTGATTATATTTTATAAAGTAGTTTCTCTCTTACTGCCCCTGGTTCTCTCACCACCGCCTACCCACTCCCTGACTTGTTATTTTGAACCCCTGCTTTCATTTTGGAGCCTTTCCTCAGTTACCTTATCATCTTTCACCACCCATTCATATTTCAGAGTAAAGCACCCAAAAGTTGATAGAAGGCTCCTGTACATCAACAGGGCTTGTCAAGAATGCAGTGAGCTGCCTCCTTGGGTTTTAGGTGTTAGGATGTCAAGACAGCTTTTTTTTTTCAGGAGCCTTCTAAATGTCAATATCCAGAACTGTGTCTTCTGGTACCATTCAGCTCCCTGAGCCCCGTGTCTAGTGATGTATATGATGGCAATCTGGAAGCAACAAAGGCCAGAGAGGGATTCCAAATTGTAGATTAGGATCTCTCCCATCCTTATTTTGTATAGGCCACTGCCAGATGATGGAATGATTAAAGTGTGTTATGGGGATATGGAAATGGCCCAGGTTTAGAAGAATATTGGAAATTACCTTTGACTACTTTTTGTGCATGCCCACTATGCGCTTTGATTGTCCTGAAATAATTCTCAGACTCTTAATCTGTTGGCAATCAGGATACACCTGAGGTCTCCAACTTTCTGATACTTTTTCATCGATGAGTAAAGTACTTTACCCAAGGAAAAAATCAACTGTCAGAATTTTTTCATGCAGACCAAAATGTGAGAGAATGTATAAGAATTCATCCATGTGTAAGATCAGACTTAAAAGGCAAGGTTTCCTAGGTGAAAATTTATACGACGTGTGTTCTCTTTGAATGTTACTTTCCATCAACGTTACCGACTTAAGAGTTCCTGCTGCTTAACCTTTAGTAAGAAACAATCAGTGACTCTTGTTAAAGGGAAGACAAAAAGGAAAGACAGGAATGTTTGTTTTTGTTTTTAACTGATGGCATCTTTAATTACAGTACAAAAATTGAGAAGGAGAAGAGAGAGCACGCAAAGCAGCATGGAATGATCCGCACGGAGATCACGGGAGCCGAGATCGCAGAAGAAATGGAGAAGGAGAGACGCCTCTTCCAGCTCCAAATGTGCGAAGTAAGAACAGCTTTCGCAAGCATTTGCCTGGCGTTTGGTTAACTGTGATCTTTCCTGCTACTCAGCAGTTTTTCTGCTTAAATGCAGGCTGTTTGGTTATTAGAGGAGGGGACTGTCTCTTAAGGGTTCTCATCTCCGTTTTTCTCCAAGCCTTTTGGGATCCGCCATTTCACTGTTGTCTCATATTTTGAGCCTTGGTCCTGTGGGGCTGTTTATGCCAAAACAGGATTCTTTGGTGAGAACTTTAATGTTGCTTGTGAGTGAGTGTGGAAAAAAACATCTGGTGAGGAGTAACACTGGTGAACATGAAGTCTTACTGATTCAGGTTAAGAGCATGCGTCTTTTTTAACCATGTGTCCAGTTGGAATGAAAGCTGAAATAAAGTAGTCATGAAGAAAGTCTGAGTTCATGAAAGAAATGTAATGAAAGCATGTTCCCTTAAGCTTTGAGCAGTGGTTCTCAAACTGGGTTCCCAGCGAGCGCTGGTCCAACTTGACCTGGCGTCCTGCCATTCTGACGCTAACGTGTAACAGTTCCTTTATTAGTTTTCCAAAAATACTAAAACGGATAGAATTTTCTCAATTTTAAGTGTTTCTTTTTTTAAAAAAATACTCTTTTTTTCCTCCTCTTCAACCTTTTAGCTTCTTCTTGAACCTGTCTGCTCGTAAGCACTTCTTTATAATAAAACAAGTAAAAAAAAGCAAACAGTATCAACAGAAAGTCTTGGATACTGGTAAAAATCAGAGCTAGTAGTGTTCATTAACTGCTTGATTAATAACAGGTTATTGTAACGTTAATTTTTCTTATTCTTTCATTCTTGAGTACCAGAAACTCTTCCTAAAAGTTTCAGTACCTCACCGCATATTCCATAAAGAGAGTGCAATTTTACTGATTTTCTGCCAAGAACGACCTGTCTTTCAGGTTTCGATCATGTGAACTCTAAGTTTGAGATCCACTGCACCAGGGGGATATAATCAAACATTCTAGAATGTTTTGCTGGGTTTGATTTCTGCTTGTATAGTAAACTAATCTGGAGTGTTTGTAAACCATTAACACTCTAATCAGGTCGTTTGTACACTTGTGACTGTGCCTGATCGTCATTCCCCAAATGAAACTCCCCCTGTCTGAAGGCAGCCAAGGTTCAGTAGCTTGTGCAGATTCACGATCGGTATTCTGCTCCCCAGACCCAGGACTGGGAAACCCTGTCTGTAACAGTCAACATACAATTCTGTTTTATTTCCACAGTACCTCATTAAAGTTAATGAAATCAAGACCAAAAAGGGTGTGGACCTGCTGCAGAATCTTATAAAGTATTACCACGCTCAGTGCAAGTAAGTGGAACACGGCAGTCGTGATTGTTAGCCCCAGGAAGGACCCCCTTTACTTCTTTGCCTTTCTTATGTTCCTCTCTTTCTGCTTTTCATTTGGTCGCTGTATGTACCCATATAACCTTCCACAGCCACATGGTAGGAACTCGTATGATCTTTCCATCTTCGTTGTTTTCTGTAAATCAGTAACTCCTATCAGTGCAACTGTTTGGTTACTCAAAAATGCTGTCTTACTTAACAAATCCTAACATTGGCCCTGCTCTGGCCACAGATCCATACATCCCTGTCATTGCAGAGGCCTTCTTGGTGACCCTCTCCCGCTCCTCCCGTACTTGGCATCTTACCTATTACTGGCTCATTTGTACCACATATACCTAGTTGGATTTTTTTTTCATCATCTGAATTAGACGAAATTAAATACCTTGGACATTAAGAATACTTTGCCTCTATGGGGCACCCGAGTGGCTCGGTCAGTTAAGCATCCAACTTCGGCCCAGGTCATGATCTCACAGTCCATGAGTTCGAGCCCCGCATCAGGCTCTGTGCTGACAGCTCAGAGCCTGGAGGCTGCTTCCGATTCTGTGTCTCCCTCTCTCTCTGCCCCTCCCCCACTGATGCGTGCATGCGCGCGCACTCTCTCTCTCTCTCTCTCGCTCTCGCTCTCTCTCAAATATAAATAAACATTTTTTTAAAAAAGCTTTTTTAAAAAAGAATACTTAGCCTCCTTGAATTCCTGTGTAATTAGAGGTATGCTTTGAGAACGATCCATTGTTCTACACCAGCACCATTTTTGTTTATGAACATTGCATTTTTATTCTCTTTGAGATTCTCTGGCATTTCATTTGCTTATTTACTTCTTGTTGACTTCCTGGATTAGCTTTCATGGTTTTCTCATAGAGTTTTATGTGAAAACATGCCCATTTTTTAATTTTTTTTTTAAATTTATTTATTCTTGCGAGAGAGGGAGACAGAGCATGAGCAGGGGAGGGGCAGAGAGAAAGGGAGACACAGAATCGGAAGCAGGCTCCAGGCTCCAAGATGTCAACACAGAGCCTGATGCGGGGCTCGAACTCACAAACTGTGTGATTATGATTGGCACCAAAGTCAGACACTTAACCTACTGAGCCACCCAGGTGCCCCCCACTTTTTAATGTTCTAAGAACATCTTTGCATTCAACTGAGACATGTGGGGAAGTCAGCGTTAATACTGTGGGACACACACAAGGCGTGGTGAGTCAGACAGAAAGATGAGTTCAGACCCTGGCTCCGCAGCCTGATGACCACGTGATCTTCATCAGGTGCTTCTCTACACCTCAGTATCCTCATCTGTCAGGTGGGACTGAGGTTCGTAGAAGTGAGAATTAAGTGAGAATAGTGCATGTGGGGCGCCTAGCCTGGTGGCGGCCACAGTGTATGTGCTGGCTGCTCTCAGGAGCCCAAGGGCTCCTGAAACCATGTCTGTGTGCACATATTGTACAGAATTGTTTCTCTTCAGGAAAAATTTTAATGATCAAATCGTTATTTATATAAATTTCCCTGGCTAACTTTTTCCTGCCCTTCGAAGCAAACTCTACCTTGTATAATGAATGGGTTTCACATATAAAAATAATCCATCGACGTGGAAACAATTTCATGTTTACAAGATAAAGTCTGCTTGTGGAAGCCTCACACAAAAGAACTGATCTAACCTTTGGCTTTGTAGCTTAGTGGGGCACATAGGAAACTTTGAAATGCGTTGTGGTGGCCCCTTATTTGAGTCTAGGGTTGAATTTTCACCTTTCAACAACTTGTTTTCCTAGAAACATACCATTGCTTTGCAACCTTAAGAAATAAGTGAGCTTCTCAAAGGTTACAGTACTTGGGCAGCAAATCTGGGCATCTGATTTTAGAAATCTCTCTCTCTTTCCCTTTTTTTTTTTTAGTAAGCTCTACACCCAGCGTGGGGTTCGAACTCATGACCCTGAGATCCAGAGTCACATGCTCTACCAACTGAGCCAGCCAGGCGCCCCAGAAGTCTCATTTGATCTCACATTCTCTTAGTCGGTGCAGAAGGGTTTAACCTCCACTAACATGAGTTTTCCAAACTGTAAGATGTTTTGCAAACTACTTTTACAAGTAGTCGGTAAAGGTAGAAAGAGGAGCACTTCTGACCTATAGAGCTAACACATCCTCCCTTTATTCGGCCATTCCCGGCTTTTTCCCTTTCCAGAGCTATTTATCAATCTCCTGACAAAGGCCAGGAGCTTTGTAGGTTCTGGGGTACAAAGACGAAACAAGACTGTACCCTTAGGAGTTAATTGTCCGATACAGGAAGTAAGTTGGGACATCGTCGTCACAGTGGGCCCAGGAAGGAACAGATGACATGGGCATTAGGAAAAGGGGAGACTTTCATCCAGGGGCACTGAGGAGAGCTCCTTGAAGGGGTGGTCGTGGTCGGGATTAGACTTGGGGGATGGCTAGCATCCGGCCATTGAAATCTGGGAGAAGAGTCCCCCTCCTCCCCCCACCGGGGGCAGAGAGAGATCAGCAGGAGGAAACCCTACACAGTAAAACCTTTGTGGGGAGAGGTATCCAAAAACATCAAGGAGTAAAGTGAGTTAGAATGGGATTCAGCCCTAGCTGCCTCATGGTTGAACCTCAAGAATTCCCACACAGCGAAAAGCCAGGGTAGTATTCTTTATTTAAAAAAAAAAATTTTTTTTTTAATGTTTATTTATTTTAAAGACAGAGTGCAAGTGGGGGAGGGACAGAGAGAAAGACACAGAATCCGAAGCAGGCTCCAGGCTCTGAGCGGTCTTCACAGAGCCCGGTGCGGGGCTTGAACCCACGGACCGGAGATCACGACCTGAGCCGAAGTCGGAATCAGTCGGAATCAACCGGCTGAGCCACCGAGGTGCCCCAAGGGTAGTGTTCTTAGAGGAGACTCTTACTCTTTCCTCCTTCAGGCAATCCCTCAAAAACCCTTAATAGACATATAATAGACTTGTAAAGCATCTCTACTTAACTCAGAGACCACGATTTCATATTCAAAGTACCTATTCCAGTTCCCCAAATGATGTTCAGTGCAAAGTCAGGTGGTGCCCCAAAGCGAATTTGCTTTTGCAGCACCTTGGAAAGTCCAGCACCCCAGTGGGAATATGCAGCTGCTGTAATGGAAAAACAAAGGGAGCAGAAAAGAAGAGCTTGTGACTCTTTGCTAGCCATTTCAGCTCACCTGCACCAGTCGCTCCTCACTTTCAGACACGAACGTTGTGGGGAACATCCTAGTTTCGGGACAAATGCATTATCCTGCAGCTCACTCCTTTTCCCTAGCAAGGATACCTAGCAAGTATCGTTTTGATCTGTCTGTAGGATCACAAGCACTTACAAACATTCTTCTATTACCCTTAATTTAAAAATCATAACAGCTAACCTTCGTCGAAAGCAGTAGGGAAAGTGTCGCTCAGGAAGGATGAGTAACTTGCACAGAGGCACGTTCACTCATTCAGTAGATGCTCAGTAAACGTGTGTCAAAATGCACAATAGAAAAGAAACCAAAGCAAAAACATAAGTAAATTGGACTTCAAAAGTGAAAGGTTTAGTGAGGGAACGGACACTATTAAGAAAGCAAAAAGACAACCCACGGAATGGGAAGAAAATAGTTGCAAGTCACTTCTCCGATAAGGGTTGAGTATCCATAATATATAAAGAACGCTTACAGCTCAACAACAAAAATATAACCCAGTTTAAAAATGGGCACAGAATTTGAATAGCCATTTCTCCAGAAAAGAGACACAGTGGCCAAAAGCACAAGAAAAAAGTCTCAACATCATCAGTCACTGGGGAAAATGCACATTAAAACCACAATGAGATACCACTTTGTATGCACTAGGGTGGCAGTATTTAAAAAACAATAGCAACAACAAAGTGGAAAATAGGTCTTGGAGAGGCTGTGGAGAAGTTGGAGCCTTCAGGACACCGCGGAGAGATTTCCATCTCTCCAAACTGGTGCAGCTGCTTCAGAAGACAGCTCAACAGCGCCTGAGAACGGAAAGCTGAGGATTGTATGGTGTCGCCATCCCACTCCTAGGCATGTACCCAGGAGAATTAAAAACAGATATTTAAGCAAAAATGGGTTCATACATGTTTATGGCATCATTATTCACAATAGCCAAAACGTGGAAACACCCAAATATCCATCAACTGATGAACCGACAAACAAAATACTGTGTAGCAGTGCAATGGAGTATTATTCGGCCATAAAAGAGAATGAAGTATTCAGACCACGTAGGGGGAGACGTCACCAAAGAAACACGACTGCTGACTGACCAGCAAGATGGACCTGGGCACTCAGGCTCCTCACCCTCCCCAGTCCGTGGACTGTGGCCTCCCCACATGCCTTTACCACTCCCAAAGGCTGCCCGAAGGACATAGCCTTGAGATGGTGATGTGCTGTTGCAAATACCTGCATGGTGTATACATGACTGAGCACAGGTAGGGCCTCTTTGCAAACTTCCGAGATTTGGAGGCAGGTACAGGGATCCAGGCACCTTCCTGCCTCCCAAGACAATACGCGAAGATAAGCTCCCTTCACTGTCACTAAAGCTGCCACCTACCAACCTGGAGTGGCCTGATGCTTTCTCGGGTCTCTCCCTGCCCTCTGATGACAGGGGCCACTTTCAGACCATACCCAGGAAGCTCCCAGGAGGGTTACAAATCCACATACATGGTACAACATGGATGAACATCTCCAGCATTATTCTAAGGGAAAGAAGCCAGGCATGGAAGGCCACACATCATATGATTCCATTTAAATGAAATGTCCAAAAAGACAAGTCCACTGAGACAGAAAGCAGGTTATTGTTTGCTGGGGAAGGGAAGAATTGAGAATCACTGCTAACAGGAGCAGGTTTCCTTTTTGGGGTGATAGACATATTCTGGACTTGGGTAGGGTGACAGTTGCACCACATTGTGGATATACTCAAAACTACTGAATTGTACACTTTGAAATGGCAAATTTCATGTTACATGAATTTAACTCATTTTTTTTAACACAGAAAACAGCAAAAAAGCAAAAACAAAGATCCATGACCTCATGGAACTTATAATCAGGTGACAGAACCAAGTCTTGAACCCAGGTCTCTGTAACTCCAGAGTGCATGCTCTCAGTTGTCAGAAATCCGAATCTGGTAAGCCTGGACTTGGGCCTAGACATCTCTATTCCAAAGAATCTTTTTATGAGATACCAACATATCACTCTTGGCTCACTCTTTGAACTGTCAAGATGTATTTGTAGTTAATTAGTACTTACTCTAATTAAGTTTCTTCAGTACCACAGGATACACAAGGAATGTATCTAGGAGAAAATGTCACCCTGGGTAGCTGGAAATCTTTACCTAAAGCTTGGAAATAAGCTTTCAGGAGGGATTGATGGTTGATGTGTTTAAGAAGTGGCTTATTTTTGTTTTGTTTGTTTTATAATTTGATTTGTTTTAAAGAACCATACGCTCTATGATACTACAGGACATCCTGACTTCTTTTGAAAATAATATTACGATCTCTGAGCATTTCAGCCTTTGGCCAAATGCTTTCTAAGCCGAGCAGAATGTGTGATGGGGGTAGCAGACACTCCTATCTCTATTTCTTTTAAATTAAGTTAGGGGCGCCTGGGTGGCTCAGTCAGTCAAGCGTCCTGCTTCAGCTCAGGTCATGATCTTGCGGTCCGTGGGTTCGAGCCCCGCGTCGGGCTCTGTGCTGACAGCTCAGAGCCTGGAGTCTGTTTCAGATTCTGTGTCTCCCTCTTTCTCTGACCCTCCCCTGTTCATGCTCTCTTTCTGTCTCAAAAATAAATAAATGTTAAAAAAAATTTTTTTTTTAATTATGTTAAAAGCAGAGAGAACATAGTGTCTCCCTTTCCCATCATTGTTTGGACAAAATAAGCAGAGAAAGAAGTGAAGTTGGTAGCAACTTTCTCAGGTTAGAGAAGTCTCTGCCTCACTCAGAGGAGGGTGTGTTCTGCCCGGTGGATGGGGGACTGTGTTCAGTGTTCATGAGCTTGCACTCTGCAGCGATGGGTGTGTGACAGCCTGTCAGGATAAATGGGGGGGGTCCTTCTGACTGTCCGTTGGCATCTTATATTTTTCTAGCACTCTGTGTCATTAAACTGTGGTCCTGTTTCTTTCAAGCTGCTTATTTAAAAAGTGAAGCCAATGCAGCTGTGTCCATAAGGTCAGAGAAGTGATGAGGCTCATTTTGCTGGCCTGTGGCCATCATGTATTGAACTGTTTCTCTGTGCCTGGCGTTTTAAGAACATTATTGCGGTGCTCACAAGAACTCTCCCAAGGTACATATGATTATCTCCATTTCCTGTATGAGGACACAGAGATGCAGGGATTCAGAGATTATGCTGTTACTCAGTGGATTTAGACCCAGGATTTAGACCCGGATCAGCCTTTGTTTAACTACCTGTGCTCCAAAGATAGGAAAATTTACACTCAAATCCCAACTCTGCACTTAATGACTAGATGACCCTTGTTAAGCAGCTTGACCTCTCTTGGCCTCAGTTATTTTGTCTGTTACAGGTTAATAATAATAATTATCTACTTTGTTGGCCTCTAATGAGACTTGAAAGGGGATACTTAATTGTCCTAATAGTGAGTGACTGACACAGAGTAAATACTCAATTATGTGCCAACTGCCATTATTATTATTACTGTTAATCATCGTCCGTTTTCCAGAGATCTCATTATATTTCAGTAATTTACAGAGAAAGTGGCCAAGGGACTAGTGGGATGTCAGAGAGGTAATTTCGCCTTCTACCAGGAAGGCTCACATGTTTAAGTTGAGTGACAGGTAATCAGAACTGACACTTGTGCTTCATTTTCCAATTAACAAAACACTTTTATGTGTAGTAGTTCATCCGGTACTCCTGGAAGCCAGAAAACGTCCCGCCTTTGGAGACGATCAGACTCATTTTCAGACAGGGTCAGTAACCTGCCCAGGGTTCCACATACCGCGAGACTTAGAGCCAGAATATGATCTGCTTTTGACTCTGAAGTTCACGCATTTCCAGTGAACCAGAGCCAGCTGAAGTGGAGGAAGGAAATGGGACCCAGAAGCCAGCTGCCCCCAGTGAGATGTTATGGCAGGTGACGTGGGACTGTGACATGGAGCCCACCCAGCTCACAGCTGAGACACAGAGGGGAGGGATCACCAGAGAGGGGACAGTTGACAGCACGTTGGCCATTGCTTACTCATGACTGTGTTACTAACATCAGGACCGTTTTGTCCTCCCTGCCACCTGTCCCCTGCATCCTGCTCTGGTTTCTCACCAAAAACCAGAAGTCGGCACTAAAATAACTTTCTGCGAGGGGCTCAGCTCAACCTTCCAGACTAAATGTCAGGGGTTTTTTCTATAATTTTTTTTTTTTTTTTTTTTTTGCCTAAGATCTCATCTTTTTTAGAAAATAATTAGCAGATGAAGTTAACAAAAAAGAAAACCTAAAATCTCAGATTACTGGGTTAATGTATATGACTTACTTACAAAAATTGGATCCTATTATAGATTAAAATGATTTCTCATTATATTGACTTTTCTGAGTCTTTGTTCATAATGTTCTGAAGAATCCAAGTGCAAAAAGCAGACTTTTTGGGGTGTTCCTTCAGCCTTAGAAGTAGTAGGGATTTGTCCCCCTTCCAGCTTGCTTTCACTGCTGATAAATAACTTTATCATTTCATTTTTATCAGTGCCATCTCAAACTAAAACAGTGTCCTCCCTCTTCTTAAAATGTGTGTGTTTTATAACATTCCCATGTGCTGTTCAAATCTGAGTTTGTTTTTTCAGTTTGTCCAGAAGAACTTTCTGCCATGATGGAAATGGTGATACTCTTTACTGTCTAACATGGTACCCACTGGCCACGTGTGGCTGCTGCACACTTGAAGTGTGGCTACTGAGACTTCAGGAACTGAATTTTAAATTTATTGAACTTTCATTAAATTAGCTGCTAGTGACTATCCCATTGCAAAACTCACTCTACAGCATTGTCATTTAAACTCGCCTTTAAAAAAAGATGGTAATTAAATTCCTTTCACGTTGAGTGAAAATGAGACACTTTTACAAACATATCCGTGACCAGTCTGTATCCTTCTGGGAAGGACATGACTCATGATAAACCCACGCAGCTCCAGGAAAGAAAGCTAACATGTGCTGAGCACGTCCTAACTTTGCAGCGCTTTGTGGAAGGATTTCATATGTGTTATCTACCCACTGAATACAGGCAACACGAGCAGGAGTTAAGTGACTCACCACGGTCCCACCCCAAGTAAATCCTCGAGCCGATTTTGGGCGCTAATCCTCTGACCCTAAGGCTCTTGCTTTTTCTGTTGTAGGGAGTTCTGACAGCATCCACCTTACACTGATGTGTTCTGCCTTCACACACTTTCTCCAGAAATTATCTAAGTATCAGAGGTCAGAACTGGTTTCGCTGTGATTAACTTTGTAGCCGTACGAAGTTAATGCCTCCTTGACACACACTTTTTCCTGAATGTAGATGATGCTGGTTCAGGTTGATGTTCATGAATGGCCTTCTCTGGACAGAACATGGCCGGCTCCTCTAAAGCTAGCATTCGGCCTGGGCATAGCCAGTGCTGGAAATGCCATCCCCTGGACAGGCAAGACAAGGGAGGCAGCAGCTGAGCTGAGCCACAGTAGAAGTGGAGTGGGGAAGGGCATTTCAGCAGGGAAACAGCATATGCAAAGGCCGGGGGAGTTGCTGGAAAAAAAATGTAACATGGCTAGAGTTCATATTTTTTAAAGGAAAGTGGTAGGAGATAAAACCAACAAGATGTTCAGGGGCCAGTATATAAATGTTATTCAGTTCTCTACCAAGAAGTTTAACTTTCATCCCGACAAGCAGTGGTGAACAGTCAAATGGCAGAAGAGGAGAATTTACATGTAGGTCTCCAGTTGCATGGTTAACCAGAACGCTCTCCTTTCTCCCATCCCTGTTGCCAAAGGCTTTCTGAAGATCGTATTTCCCTTCCTTATTTTAGTGAGGGTTCTCAGCTGAATATGTCAACCTTAAAACTTTTTGGAACATGTGGGATTTCGGTAATCGCTGTTGGAGGGCCAGTTCTGGTACCGATATGTATGCATCCCAAGATATGCCCTACAACTTCTTGGTCATGCTTATTCTTAGTCACTCACTGAGCATCTGCTTGGTGTTGGGCCCACTGCGTTCCAGGGATGAGACAGTCCTCATCCTCAAGGACCTCATTCTTCAGTGGGGAGACAGCAACAGCCGAAGCGTAGGGAGAAATAACCTACTGTGGGGCAGGGTTAGAGAAGCCTCCAAGAAGGGAAAGAAAATTCTGAACACTGAAACAAGTGGGGCTCCTCAGTGGAGGCGTCAGACAAGAAATCTCTTCGCTTGGTAGTCATGAGCAAGGGCGTCAGAATCAGAACCTGGCCCCGAATCCCCGTTTGGCCACTTAACTGGTTGTGTGAGCAAGTCAGGGACTCAGCCCGTGCCTCCACTTATCCTCTGAAATGGAGATGAGATTGAAGCGCTTGTGAAGTCCTTGGGGCTGTTGTAGGGAGTTGTCGAAATGACACCCGAAACGCACGGCATGCTGAGCTCGTGAATGCGCGTGACATGGCAATGCTGATTATTATTCAGGGTGTGGTGGTGCCAGTCCGGTTGTGCCCAGGGCAGGATGCCATCAATCCAACTTCCTGGATTTCAAGCATGCACCCGGGGGTCTTTGGGGAACTGAAAGATGTCCAGCTTTCCTGAGACCTTTGTTTCTAGAAAAGTCCCTCTTCTCCTTACAACATCTAATTCATCCTCATGATATTCCACTGGATATAACACTGGTTAATGTGTGTGTCTCTCTCTTTTGAATTCAAATATGGCACAACCAGGAAGAATGGTTCTATGAATAGATGGGAATGCACACGAAATCACTGTGTTGGGACCACAGCTATAATTCACAAGGTCTGTGTGATAGCTGCGAGCTCATGTCAGATGGTGCCCATGACCTGTTTGTCGGTGCATCTTTGTAAAATACTGAAATTCATTTATAAGTGTTTTCTGTAGGGGCGCCTGGATGGCTCATTTGGCTAAGCATCTGACTCTTGATTTTGGCTCAGGTCATGATCTCACGGTTCATGAGATCGAGCCCCACATCAGGCTCTGCACTGACAGTACAAGCCTGCTTGGGAATCTGTCTCTCCCTCTCTCTCTGCCCCTCCCCAGCTTGTGCGCACGTGCTCTCTCTTTCTCCTTCTCTCTCTCAAAGAATAAATAAACTTTAAAAACAGTGTTTTGTGTAACTTATGTGGGCAGAGAGTAAATATATTTAGGTTTTTCAGGTGACTAGGGTTTATTTCTTTTTTCTACTTCTGGTAAATTTGTGGTGTTCTCCATCATAGTTTCTTTCAAGATGGCTTGAAAACGGCTGATAAATTGAAACAGTACATTGAAAAACTGGCTGCTGATTTATATAATGTAAGTATTTTATAAAATACATGCATTTTAAGTTGCTTTTGTAGCTAAACATCAGGAAATTTGAAATCTGTAGTAGAAGAACTTTAAAGAAGCAAGAGTAAGTGATGTGTCTGTATAAACCTAACAGTTTAACCACAAAGTTGTTAGTGGTCAGATATCCTAGAGTATGTTTTTGAGGCATAGGAAAAGCAGGGATATGTAACCAGTGCTTCTAGAAGGCTCTCCCTTTGGGGGCCTGTAGCATCATCCCATGTGAGTGCCCTGCAGTCAGTGTTGCAGATGTTTTGCCTCTAGAAGGACAGAACTTAAGACTGTCTCACAGTAGGCACATTTATGATTTTTTTTTTTTTATTTGCTCGTTCTGTATTTTCTCTCTTTTGTCTGATACCTAGGTTTCACTTTTATAATAAAATCACAAAAACCTCTTTGAGAAAAAAACTAAGTGCAGGAGTAGAAATGGCCAGTGTGTTCCCCATAAACCACTTGGTACTAAATAATATGAAAAGTGTATTTTTTTATGAGTACAACCCACATCTGTTGAAGTAAGGTTTCAGAGTTACAAATAATACCTTAGATTTTTATGTAACTTTACACAAAGCTGTGTATTTTTTCCAATTGTCTTTTTTTTTTTTTTTTATGTTTACTTATTTTTGAGAGAGAGGGAGACAGCACGAGCTGGGAAGGGGTAGAGAGAGAGGGAGACACACAATGCAAAAAGCAGGGTCCGGGCTCTGAGCTGTCAGCACATAGCCCGATGCAGGGCTCGAATCCACGAACCATGACGTGACTTGAGCCGAAGTGAGACGCGTAACTGGCTGAGCCACCCAGGCACCCCTCCGATTGTCTTTTAATAGTTAACATGGTTCAGGTTGCAGTAAGTTCCAGCTGATTAAAAAAAGTACCACCAGTTCCTTACCTGAGGGCAAAGGGTAAACTTTCATATATACATTAGTCCATTAGGTTCTGGTCCTTTTTAACATGTTCTTCTGACCCATTTAATCACGTCCTGGTATTCCTGCTACCACCCTTTGAAAAACCAGAAGCAAGTGACTCAATGTTATTTCTTAACTTTGTTTGAAATGGTACTTCAGATTTAATTGTCTTGCCTAGATGTATTATTTAATGAGAAAGCATGGTGCATATTCACTAATTTTAAAACTCACTGATACTTTCATAAGATGAGAAGATTCTGCCTTTCATATAAAAAATGAGTTCGTAAAAAAAAAAAAAAATGAGTTCGTGTCAAAAAGTTTAATGAGGAAATCAACTCCGTAATTGAACTGTTTAATGACTGGTGTATATTTGGATGAATTAAACCCTGCTCATAAATGTATAAAGATACGTGATAAAAGTCATGTTTTTCTGTCACAGATAAAACAGACCCAGGATGAAGAAAAGAAACAGCTAACTGCACTCCGAGACTTAATAAAATCCTCTCTTCAACTTGATCAGAAAGAAGTAGGTGGTCTAGATGTTTCCAGCAGGGTTTCCAGTGTAAATGAGGTAGCCTGGGATGGCCTTTTCGGGTTTCCTGATCTGCAAAACAGGCATGTCGGCAGCCTCCTGCCACCATGGTTGTGGGGACACATGAGATAGAAGATACAAGTGTAGCCCTACCACATCGCCCATGTTACAGCTGTGCTTTATCTCCTTGCCCTCCTCAGACAAAAGATGTTCTTAACGCCCAGGCTGCAGTTCCGTGGCCCCTGGGTTTGCCATTCTGGCTTTGCAGACGTGTAATTCAGAAGTGGTGCATCGTCTCCGGGTGAAGTGCACACCCACATGCTCGGTAGATCGCCTCTGTCTTTCCTGGGCAGCCAGAGGGAGGTGGACGCAGAATCCCGTAGTAGAGAGCAAGCAGTGTTAATGCCACAAGAGACCTTCCAGGGAGTGGCTGTCAGCAGAGAGGGGACTCCGAGTTGAAAACTGCCTGGCGTAGTCAGCAGGCTACAGACAGTTTGGGGCAAGGAGGGCGGAAAATTGAGAGAGGGGGTTTCCGAGGTGGAAACTCAGGCCTAATTACGGACGACCTTGGACGCACGCAACAGGGTGTGGACTTCATGCTAAGGGTAAGCTAAATAGTGAGCACCGTGTTACCTAGGGGAGGGTTAAAATGTGCCTGTTTATATTATGAAATTACCACGCATTGAATTTAAGTGCAGTTTCTCAATGCAATATTTAATAATAATCATGTAATATACAGCATTTTTTATATTGTCATTTCCTCGTGATATCACCTCACAACAGCAAACTGTACATTCCTAAAATTTCTGAAGGGGTTCATGAGTCCAAAACAAAAACAAGGCAGCCCCCCTCAAACGTGGAAGCAACACTAACCCGTGAAAGCAACCCCAAAGGAAGGTTCTCTTTACTGAGGGAATATAGTCCTCTGGGGTTTCATCAGGTGAGAGAAGTCCACAGCCCGTGACCCTGGGCACCTGCCACCCTGTGGAAATGGGCATCAGTGGCCAGGAAGGCGTGTGTGTGTTCCATGTACCTGTGTTGTCCTCAGCTAGCACCTGTACCTGTGTTTCCTGGCCTCTTTTGAAGGTGCTTATTACTGGCATACAAATCCTAGGAGACATGTCTCCTTGAATGATTTCTCCATGTTAAAGCAATAGAAAGACGTAAATGGAGGAGGGGTAGGAGGTAGATTGCTATTTAGGGAGAAAACTGCAAGTTTTTGTACTTTCCGAAATGCACTTAACCTCTTCCTAACTTTGCTTTGTTGTATAGGATTACTTCCTTCCTGTATGTGGGAGCTTTCGGGGGTGGGAGACAAAGAACTATCTCAGTCCCTTTTTTGTCTCGCATAGAGATTGATGTATTCTGCTCACGGCAGCTAAAGAACAAAGTTCATAGAAGCCAAAGGAGTGTGTACGTGATGAAATGCACGTGATTTGATTTAACGCCATTCCAAATGAATAAATGATGAGTGTTCATTAGCCCCATGTCCAGAGTATTTTACAAGTCAGATTGATCTTTCACAGCATGCCTATCCTATTCTCATGCTGTTATTGTCTCTCATTGCAAAAATAACTTTAGAAGGTAATGATTTTTAATGACTCAAATAAGAAAGGAGGACCATCTACCATCGAGTTCTTTCCATAGCACTACTATTCGAGAAGAGTGTAAACTGATCTGATAAAGGACCTGAGAAATTAAAAGCACCCAGCAAATTATTTAACCTCTTTGCCCCCACCAGGTTCTAACTTGACTCTTTTAAAGGAAGCTCCAAGAATCTGAGCTGTAAATAGGATCCCCAGATTTTTGGTGGACTTGTTTTTTTTTTGTCAAAAGGGAAATTCTTCATTGACTTCTGGCAGATATTCTATGAAATTATTTATCTTAAGTTTTGATAGTAGCCTAACTTCCCAAGAGGACTGCTTGTTCCACAACTATCTTTAGGGTTGAAAATATCTTATTTTTAATAATGATACCCATAAATCTTTCTCCAAATTCCAGCATTTTGAGTCTCTCTCGCTAGCCCATGATAGTGTGGTTTGCAAGGTGTTTGACAGATTCTGTGTTTGGCTCATCTCTCCCTCCACACTGTCTGGCACCCAAAAGCTACTCAGTAAGTATTTACTAAGGTGAAACAGAAGGGAACCTTGGCCCACTCCATGTATCCCTTCCATGAGAGATATGAAGCCTCGTAGTAGAGGTTAGTTTTACGTTGGATACCACAAACATCTATAACCCCACGAAATCAATGAGTAACCGCTTCCAGTTTAAAAAGATTTGAGATTTTACTCCTTAATAATGCATTTTATATGTTAATACAGTTTTTTAATAAGAAAGTAAGGTGATTTGTCTGTACTGCTAATAGAGAGTAGGTAATTGAACTAAAAAAAAAAAAAAAATCACCATAGTTTCCATTTCTTGGCTCCCATTGTGGAATTTCCCCAAGGTTTTAAGTTCATCGTGTAAAGTTTAGTTTTGTATTTTTTGTCCAAATGGATTTCTCACTCGTATTTCTCTTTCCTGAATACACGTTGATTTTTATTATGCTGTCAAAGGATTCAGGACCTGATTCATTCCTTCCGTCGCGTCTTGCTTTGTTAATTATTATGGGTGTTAATGCTCCACGATTTATTTTCGTAAAAAAGAAAAACCTCTTTTCATTTATCTAGACACCCTGCAAAAGCAAGCTAAATGGCCATCATTTGTCAGAGTGCAGAAATAATCATTTGTGGAACTACCTTAAGCCTTAGAACTCATTAGTAGTTAATGTAGGGTTGTCCATGCTAGACTTCTGAAATGAATGGCTTCCTTCCTGCTCAGCTTAATGGAATAGGCTTCCGAGGTCAGAGCCTGGAGATCAGCCACTTTATTCACCTATAAAAGCATATTTGCCCGGTGTAGAGCAAAGCCCATTCAGCTCGTTATTCAGACTGTAAAGTTTATTTAGGCTAGTCATAAATGTATGTAAGGAACGTCTTAGAGGCAAATTTAGAATGTAATAATTTTCATAAGTTATTAGCATACAGATCCTTGCTTAAAAAAAGAGAAGTACTCTTATTTTTAAAGCTTGTTTTATTTTAAGGATTAGCAAACTGGCTGTCAGAGGTGCATAGTTCTAATGCGTTCGGACAGACCTAGGAATTCCGTGGGCAGACACAGAGCAGTTTAGTTCAGTGGAAAGCGTTCTGAGGAAGAGAGTTATTCTTTTGATAAGAATTTTTATCCAGGGAGATTTCACGTTTTGTTTTAAATGTTCTGGGGAGGTATAGATGTGACAAAGGTCCCTGACTCCAGATCCACAGTTAAATGGTTTTCACATGATGTCATTGGGTAGAAGCAGAGAGATCCTAGGATTTCATTTATCAGCCTGCTCCTGTTTTCACCCATGCCTCCATTCTCCACCACCCCATCTAATTTCCCATCCTGATTGTTCTTTTTATTACGGACACATTGCAGCCTCCTTCAAGAAACCGTGTCACTGCTGTTGGAGGCCATTGTGGAGGTGCTGGTGGAGGAAGGCCGCACTCGTGGCCCGTCTGATCTGTAGTACAGTCCCGTAGTCACATCATCCGTCCAGAAAGCCTGAAAGCACCTGTCAGAGAGGACCCGGGAGCCAAGTTACTAAGAGTGCAAGGCTGTGGGCCCTGATTAAAAGTAAACATATAGAAGGATTTCAGAAGAGGGTCCTAGACCCCGGTCCACTCTCCACCCCTCCTGTAGGTGATTGAAATTGTCCCATTAAGATCTTTCAGCCAGAGGGAGTCTGGCCCCTGAAAGACCAAGCAATGACTCACATTAAGAAAATGACTCGAGTTTGTAACCTCTTCAGGGTGAGTCTGTTCGCCCAGTAAAGCATGCATTCAGCACCCAGTTACCTTCAGGAGGGAGCGGTACAACATGTGGGTAGTGTATAAACACCCACGTCAGGGGCAGGGGTCGTGCCCCACTCCGTGTCCTCAGTGCCTTCCTGTTTAGGTATTCAGGACATGCTTTTGAACACGGAGCTCATCCCGTGAGGAGTAGCCTCACAGAAGTGCGCCGCCCTAGAGATGTTCCTCAGCTGTTACTAATTTGCATCCACAGAGCACGTACTGTTTGGTCCAAAGGATCCCAAATGCCAGAGAGAGGCCATCCTGATCCTCATGGTACCTCGTACACAGATAGTTCTTCAAGCGTTACTTCTGAACTGGGGTTTTTATTATGTTCTCTTTGCTTGGAAAACTAAAAGAGAATCCTCCTACAATTTTTGGTTCTTTTTAGGTTTTCTAAAGTAATTTGGGATTCACTGAGGTGTTGGTTCCCCATATGCACACTTTGAAGTTGTCAGCCATTTTATCTTGGTGAGATGTGTGCCTCGTGTTCTTTCATGCAGGTTTTTTCTGACTCAAATAACCTGAAGTAAAACAAATATAGGACAAATATAGGACGTTTTATTGTCCCACCACCTGAAGTTTATCATGATTCTGAAGGTGGTATGTGTTCTGGTGTTAATTGTCTTTACGATGGTGTTGTCTCTACATGTGATGAAAAGTGCTTAAATCATGAGCGATGACTATCAATGAAATTAACTATGTTTTCAACTGTTCTGCCTTTTTTCTCTGTTGCCTTTGCCCTTCCTGATCGAAGTCTAGGAGAGTAAGTCAACACTTTCTGTGAGAATGTATTGTCCTACTTCTGTGTCTAAACCCCATGTGCTCATTCTGCAGCTCAAGGTTGTTGGTTTATTTCTTCCATTTTCAGAATGGAATGGCTGTGTCTGGTCATGCAGTCTTTAGAAACGAGGGGGAAGTAACAGCAGAGTCCTGATATTAGATCAAGCTGGTTTGCCTCTGTCTTGTTCTGCTGGTCCTGGTCCCCCTCTTTCCACATCATCCACTTTCCATGGCCAGAGAATCCTCTTTTTTCATTAAGAGCATGCTTGACAGCTTATTTTACAGAACCCTTGTTAGTTACAAAACCAGAATTTATAACAGTTCCCGATACCTGGCTGAGAAGGTCCTTTTTATGGTGGGCGTTTCAGCAGAATACGTGAAAGAGGAAAGGTGTACACGAGGGAAGAACTCATTCAGGTTGCATGCACTGTGTGAGCCACCTCAGTTTTCCCTGCCTTCCTGTGCTGGCCTTTGCTGCCCGTGTAAACTGGTCTAGTCACAGGACGTTCTGCCCCTCAGTGTGTTGGAAACGGAGCAGGGTTCTGAACTAGAAATAGGAGTCCTGGACCCAGCCTTCGGCTCTGCCTTAGACTTGCCTGTGACTCTGCTGACTGTTTCCCTGCCTGGTTTCCTCTGAAATAAAGGCAAGGACCTGACAGCTCTTAAAGTTCTGGAATTCTGGAATTCTCTTCGCCCCTGACCAGGGCACAGAGGCCCAGTGGCAGAATAGAGTCAAGGATCTGAGAAGTGTGCCTGGCACTGGTCTGATCTGTGGCTTCTCCTTTCTAGGATTCCCAGAGCCGGCAAGGAGGGTACAGCATGCATCAGCTCCAGGGCAACAAGGAATATGGCAGCGAGAAGAAGGGCTACCTGCTGAAGAAAAGCGACGGGTATGTGGAAGCCCTCCTAGAGGCCCAAGCACCCTTCCTGGGTGCTAGTAACCCAGGAACTCTTTCCCACCCCCCAACTAGGAAAGCACACTTCAGACTCTCCTAATGCACTCGCTCTAGACCTTTAGCCCACCCATCTTCCTCAGCTGATAGAGCCTACTGTCTTTAGAAGAAGCATTCATTGTCCCGTGGTCCCTAAGTGTCACCTGTGCCTCGTGACATTGCCATTTTAGGAAGGCAGGTACCGAGTGGCTTGTGGACTTCATGCTCGCCCACCTCTCTGCTTTTATCCATTGCCCTTTTCTCTCCTGGAGTGCCCACCTGGCCACCCAAACCCCAACCCTGAGAGTCACCCCTGACCCCTCTCCTTCTCTTACATCACAGCCAGTATAACTATAACTACGAGCTCTTCTGTTCGTATCAAGACCTCATGCGTTTCTTGCCATCTCTGCTGCCCTGCCCTTGGAGGAGCCACTACTGTCTCCAGAGCTATTTTAGTCCCTGGCTAACCGGCCTGTGGCCCCTCCCTCTTCTCCACTGCGTCTCTGCACAGCACTTAGCGTAGCCTTTAAAAAACAAAGCACATCAAGTCACTTCCATGCTTGAAATGCATGGAGGGTCTCACCTCTGCCTTTGTCTCCAGCCCAGTCTGGTGCCATTCTCTCCCCACGCCCGGCCACGCTGGCCTCCCTTCCATCGCTTGAGTGGCGATTCTTCTTCACAATAAGTACATAAGTAGAACCGTAATTATTCACTTATACTAACTACTTTTCTTTTTGAAAGAAAGGTTCTTCTTTTCTGATTGCTTGTGGATATGCACTCCTTGATTTTTATCTAAGACAATCACATTTTTTTGTTTGTTGAAATTTCAACCATTCCTTCTGTAGATTATAATCCTAAGTTTCTGATCACTGTCACTTTTGCTTATTGTTCTACTCAGGCATCCAACGAATGTCTTTTGGGAGTTCTAGTATATATATGTCAAGCACTGTTAGAGACATTTGGGAATATAACATTGAACAAGAAAAGTAAGAAAGGGGGCACCTGGGCGGTAAGGCATCTGACTTTGGCTCAGGTCATGATCTCACAGTTCGAGTTTGAGCCCCGCATTGGGCTCTCTGCTGTCAACACAGAGCCCACTTCTCTCTCTGCCCCTACCCTGCTCTCACACACTCACACACACATACACACACACACACTCTCTCTCTCTCTCTCTCTCTCTCTCTCTCTCTCTCTGTTTCAAAAATAGACATTAAAAAAGGTAACAAAGTCTTTAGCCTCCTAGAGCTTCCATTCTAAGTTGGGAGACAGAAGATAAGAAGGAAGCATATGGAAGGTCAGATGGCAACAAGTGCTATGCAGAAAGATAAAGCAAGGCAGGGCCTGGACGTGTGTAGGGGTGGGCTTGCAGTCATACAGGGTGGTTAGGGAAGACTTCGTGAAGAGATATTTGAGCAAAGACTTGAAGGAAGTGAGGGGATCATCTCTGCAGAGATCTGGGGGAAGGAAACATGCTTCCTATTGTGATACACACAGGAGTTTGGCATAGCAAGGACAGAGGAGCTGGGGGTCACAGCAGACAAGGTTAGAGGGGGCAGGACACCAAGCCAGGAGGGCTGTGGAAGCCACTGAGTGAAAATGGGAGTCATTTGGAGGGTTTTAAGCAGAGGAATGCCAAACTCTGACTCGTTTGAAAGGCTCTCTGGCTGCCGGGCTGAGCACGGCTGTGTAGGATGTAAGAGCGGAAGCAGGAGGCCAGGTCAGAGATGATGGGAATCAAGGGAACAGCCGCAGAGGGGGAAGAAGGGGTCAAAGTCTGGATGGTGAGGGTAGGGCCACCAGGATTTGCAGATACGGCTGTAAAGAAAGAAAAACATCCCAGCACGTAGCGCAACACCTGGCCCTTTGTAGAAAGTCAGTGAATGTTGACTATTAAATCTTGCAAAATTTAAAAGAAGAAAAGACACACTAGTTACTCAAATCACAGTTTTAAGCTGGGCTCTTCTTAACAGACACAGTGATCACATTGTAGCCCCAACGCCATGGTATCTAGTGGACATAAATTAATTAATCCTGTAGTTTTAACACTACTTGCCTAAAGGCACGAGGGTTTTCTTGACATTAGAATTGCCTGTTTCTAAGTGAGATAGTTAATTTCTACCTGTTGAGAAAGGTCAACAGAGTCTTTGCCTAGGTATCATTTGGTTCAAACCCTGAAATGTTCAGGGGAAGCATCCCAACGTGAGTGTGTGCTGTGTGCCTGTCGGACACGACCAGGTGCCTGTCATTCACCTCATTTGACACCTTCTATAAGTAAGGCAGCTCCTTCAGAGAGGTGAAGTAATTTGACTGAGATCCTACAGCCAGTAAGTACAGGGGCCCAACCTCTAACGTGGGTTGTCTGAGTTAATGCTGGGGTATATACCCCTTCATCTTTCAGAGGGGGCATCGCCGCTGTTGATCGCCCTTGGGATACACAGGGTATCAGCTGTCATCCACTCACACACCTGGCTCCTCCATTCTTCTGGTCTGTTCTTCCTTCATGCACTCATTTCACACATACCTATTAAGCACTCTGGTGCCTCGGGCAGTCGGCTAGGTGCCAGAAGGTAAACAGTACACAAGAGGTGGGCCAGCTTCCCATAATTGCACAGGCTGCAGGGGTAAATACTGGTAACCCAGAGTGGCCTGTCAGTGCTGTCTGTGGAAGAGGAAAGAACTGTAGTGCTTGTACATGAAGGCAGACTCACTTGCTAACAGTGACTACTGATGGGCCATGTGATTTTCTTCAAAGGATCATTTGCTTTAGTAATTTCTGACTCCAGTTCTGGAACACTCCTTGTTACTTACAAGATTGTTATGCAATTTAAAAAACACTTTAATTTTTTTTTAAAGTAATTTTAAAACTTTATGATCCAAAGGCATTTGTTGAGAGGCAAAGGAATAGCTGTTCTACGTATATTTTGTCAAAATAGCCCTAGAGGATGGGCATTATCATATTCATGACACAGATTAAGGTAAGTCCCCGAGAGGACAGTAATGTGAGCGGAGTCCCGTGGCTGGTGGATGATGGTGCTGACATTGAAGCCCAAGTAATTGAGCCTCAGAATTGAAGCTAGTTCAGTGATACTAGACCACCTTCTAATAGAAAATTCCTTTTCTGGAATTCTGAGCTTTGGGCATGGTGTAACTGGTATTCTGTATGGTGCTGTCTGGAGAGATCGTAAAAGTCCATGGTATGTCCATTCATGAGCTTCGCAGACAAGCATCCTTAAAGCTTTCCATACAGGAAGGAGAAAGCATGGGCATGGAGGCCATTCCATAGAAATCTCAGGAATAAAAGCTCTCACAGTGTTCACAGAGATGGACGAGGGATTGACTTGATTTTGCCCCACTTTGGTGACCTGGAGCACCGCCTGGTCAATTTCTTTTAGCCAGAAAGATGAATGCTTTTGTGTCACTTTCCCTGGCTTTATTACTAATGCAAAAAAATTCAATTTTGTGTTTGGTTTTGTATTTCCTTAATATACATTAAGAAAAACTAATGAATAAAGATTTTACTAAATAAAATGAGTAAACCGAGGCAGGACAGTTTCTTCACAGTTGACTATTTGTTAGGTTGGTTGATTGATATTTTAAAACGTTTTGGTAAAGAAGGATGATGCCTGTTTGGGCTTAGTGAGTCCAGGGAATACGTCGCCTGACTCAGCAGGCTTTTACGAGGGTCAGGTTGGGATGCCAGACTAGTGACAGCATTGACTACCTTAACCGAATGCAGGTATGACCGTGTGACAGATGTCACCTCTCGTTGGCCCTTCCCCTAGTCGGTGACGTAGCCATAATCTGAGGGCAGTTTCTCAATCAGGAGTTCTGCATTCACCCCCTGAAGATACTGGCACTCTGAGCACAGTGTGTTCAATTTACTTGTGGTCAGATGGTGTCAGATGATTTCCCTCTGCGAAGCATGCTTCAGACTAAACCATGCCTCTCTAGTAGTTACACACACAACAAGACAACATTATCTGTCTTCGGAGCTGGTTTCAAATTCATATTGTGGCAGGTTTCTTAAGAGGCCTCATGTAAGAAGGAAAAGGAAACACATGATGATATTATTTTAAATGCCAGGAGAAGCTACAGTTCCCTCCTCTGATGTTGTCTGTTTCCATGACAACCGAAGGCCAGCGAAGCCTCGTCTTCCCCCGAGAATCCCGGTTCCCTGTAGGTTTCCGTTTCCTCATGGGACTGCTTTTCACTAGTGCGTCCGTACCTGCCCGCACGTGTGCACATCACCACCCAGAGCCTCACCGATACCTGGAGCATCACCGAAAACGAAAACTTCCAACATGGAATAAGTTCTGTTTGGCTTTTTCTGAGGAGAGGTGTCCGCCTTCCCAAAGGAGAGGCGTACAAGTTACCGAAAATGTTCATCCATGACCCTGAGTTCCTTTCTCTAGATCCTGAGGTGGCCCCGCCCCCGCTCCTCCTTACCTGCAGATGTCTTCAGTTACTTCTCTTAGTTTCTTTAGATTTCATTTTAATTACAGAAGCAATAGATTAAAACAGCCTTCTTGTGGAAGATTCACAGGTACAGCTAAAAACTCTTTAGCACAACCCCTAGTACAGTTCTGGGCCTCCTTCCCAGACGGGAATACTTCTGTCAGTATCATGTGCCTCTTTCCAGGCCCTGTTCTGTATGTTTGTACATGTATTTATGTACCCTGAGAAAACTTAGGGTCCCATTTTATATGTGATATTTTTTAAAAATGTTAACATTACTAGATGATACCTGAATTACTTTAAAACAGCTGGGTTTTTTCAATCAATAGTATGCTTTAGAAATGTATGTCAGCACAGACATAGTTACTTGGTCCTCTTAAACTCCTGCATAATACTCTATAATATGAAAGTACCTATAATGCATTTATTTATTCTTCTGTTAGATTTCTGTTATTTCCCACTTTGCCATCAAAAACAGTCCTGTAGGGACACCTGGGTGGCTCAGCCGGTTGAATGTCCGACTTCAACTCAGATCATGATCTCATGGTTCATGAGTTCAAGCCCCAGCTGTGCTGACAGCTCAGAGCCTGGAGCCTGCTTCAGGTTCTCTGCCCCTCCATGCTCATGCTCGCTCACGCGCGCTCTCTCTCTCTCTCTCTCTCTCTCTCTCAAAAACAAATAAACATTGGAAAAAAATTTTAAAAAAACAGTGCTATAATGAGCGTCCTTATATATGCCTCCTAGTCTGAATTACCTTCCACCTGGGATAATAAAAGGGGTAATAATGTTTTCTGGGTTTTGTGGGTTTTGGTTTGGGGTGGTTTTGTTGTTACGATTTCTAACGATCGTCGTACATAACACGACATAATTGCATGTCACAGAGTGAACCAGCTACCATATCAGGTTGTGTCTGACTTGCTCTTCAGGCTCCGGAAAGTGTGGCAGAGGAGGAAGTGTGCAGTCAAGAACGGGATCCTGACCATCTCACACGCCACGGTAAGTGCACCTGGTGATTTACCGTGTTGCGCCTTCGAGGCCTTTCGGCCATGTGGACTAGGAAGCAAAAACATGATGGACCCAGCATTGAAATCCACCCACCCCCACCCTCTATGCGTAATGTGTGGATTAGGATCAGACAGTGTGAGATGCTCCTTTACCGCAGAAATTGGTCTCGTCTTGTCCTGTGGTGACCTGCCTCGTTCTCCTGCCCCTCTAGAACATCCCATGCCGTTTCCCACAATATTCTTTCATTTCATAATCTTCTCTTCGGGGAAATCTTATTGGTGGTTCTAAAAAACCTAAAGTTTTCTGAATTATAAAGATGACAGAGGGTGTTCTTTGCATGAAATAATAATTAGGAAATGAAATAACATGCATACAATATGTTCAGTCTTTTTGTTGTTACTATTTAAATCACTCAGAAAGCCCCCATTATGGTAAAGGGCTAAAATGTATATAAATAAAACTGAAATCATAAGATTGCCTTGCTGTGGCTCCCGTTTCTTTAGGAATAAAGGCAATTCAGTGGAAAGTAGAAAGTAACTAAGCTATTAACGCTTCTATTCTGTTTTCTCTCCAGATTGTTGGCAGTTATATATGCATATATATTGCATACTTACAGTTGATACTTACATTCTAGCTAGAACTTTTGTTTGGTATCACCCATTTTCAACTGAAAGTCTTGTATTGGCAGAATTAATACTGTCAAAAAAGGTTCAGTCTTAGCGCTAGTCAGGACATGCACCATAAAACAAGTAATTACTGTTTGGCCCTTTTAAAACTAGCAAGAAATGGCTTCTTACCCTTAAAGATGCAAAGGTTATAGTGGCAAATGGGTCAAGTGAAACTGGAAACCGCACAGTAGACCAAGAGTCTTTACGAAGGCACGTGCAGTCACACCTAGCAATCCCAGCTTGGAGAGAAGCTCGGGTAAATTTCAGTATCCTGTGCCAATGAGGCCTTCGAGTTTATGATGAGCCGTGAATTGGTAACAGGATGGTAAAAATGAGGGATGAGCCATTTGTTACGTTGGCAAGTTTCCGTTATTCACAGTTGAGATTAGATTGTCCTCTGATGAGCAAGAAGTACCACTTAATAAGCATTTCTTCCTGCCAGACACTTCATAAAATTTATTTCACTCAATCCCTTCTACAACCCATGTGGTAACGTGCCCTTCGTTTTTGCAGATGAAGAAACTAAAGTACAGAGAAGCCCAGTGACTTGGCTAGTAGCAGGCAGTTAGAAATGATGCGCCTTCCACTCTGCCTCTCTTCCTGCAGAAGCCCATCATCCTACTAGACTCTACACTTCCCCGGGGCACTTACCAGGTCCTGGTCATCTTTCTTCAGCCCCACCCCCTCCTCAGACTTTGGTACACACAAGGTAGTCACTACACACCTGTGGCCAGACCCTTCCTGCTGGAAGATTCCATACGTCTTAACGATTATTGGCCTTTATGGAACTTGAGCAATTCTATCGTCTCTGTCCTTTGTCCCTTGCAGAACCCTTGCAGGGTGATTCTTCAGAGGCCCTCAGCTTCCCTCAGTCCAACTGAGATTTTTGACCTATCATGCCAGCTGTGACAAGCCATCCATCTGACACGGGAAATCCTACAGGTGGACTTAGATCAGTTAGTTATCGCTAAAGCTGTCTAACAATTCGTTTCTTTGGCAACGTTTCATGAAGCTTCTACTCTACTCCAGGTGCTGGAGTAGGCCTCAGATGAGATAACTTTGACCTGTTCATATTGAATCCCACGCAGTTGCTTTATGAAACAGTTCTGATGCTCACAAGAATGTTAGTTACCACTAAGTAAGTAAGCACTTACCATGAGCCAAGTTGTAGAAAGTGCTTTCCCTGTGTCACCATATGTGATTGTTGCCACAACCCACCAGATAGATGCTGTCATTAAGGGGTTAAGAAATGAGCCCCTGTCACACCTGGTGAATGCTGGGATTTCAGTCTTGAAGCCTCTGTGAGTGCTTAATGGTGTTTGCTGGCCACACAGGGGCCCACTCTGCTCATTATGTTGGTGATTAAAATACTTGGGGGGCTATGTGTCAGAAGAATGATCCAAGATCAGAAACACTGACGGGAATAGATGACATTTATTGAGTATTCTCTGTGGCTTGTGCATTCACTGTTCTGAGCACATTACCAGAACCTATTTTATGTAGCTTCTGTTGCTCCTGTTTGATAGACAACGAAACAGTCTCCGTTCTAGGCCTATGTTTCTCTCTGTGAAAGCGAAGATCGCCACCATCTGACTTTTCAAAAGCATTTCTGTCACCACCACCATCACCATCACGGCGGCTAACGTTTTCGAATGTTCACCATTTGCTAGGCATTCACCAGCACCTTAACGCGTTGTAACATTTAACCCTCACAACCTAAGTTATGGATGATGTCACCTTCACTATTCAGATGGGGGAACTGGGGCTCAGAAAAGTTCACTTACAGGTCACATAGCTCACACATGGCACAGCTGGGATCTGGTATAGGTTGGAACTCTGCTCGTACACATTCCCACACCCCTCAAAATGTTAATTCCCCTCACCTGCAACCCCACTTCCTCCCCAGCATGGGATCCCAGGTTGGGCCATCACAGACGTAGTCAGCCCTGAACCAGGAGTGCCTGGGAGTCTGTGTGTGGGAGAAGCACGTTGCCTGTTCGTGCAGGCCGGAATTCTTTGATGGCCCGAAGCATGGCACGAATCCTGAGAAGCGATTCATTCGTAAGGACAGTCAACACAGTCGGCCCTTCACTTTTGTGATAAGGTTTGGCGTCTCCTGGGCCAGTACCCTGACTCTTGGGGACCCACGGGGTTGACCTGTGTCTGGGCGAGTTCCAAAGGTATCCAGGGTGGTCTTTTCAGATCTTACCACCTGCAGCAGCTGTAACAGCAGCTAGAACCTTATGACCGGGGAGGTGTTTGAGTGCAGCTCTGTGCCGTAGGGTTGGAGGCTGAGGGTGGCAGTTGCCTGGATGGGATTGTGCCTGCTCTTCCCTTCGCTTGCCCGAGCCGGGTTGTGGCTGATTATTGTCTGATTTTATGAGCTGAGGTGGGTCCGAGTGGTGAGACTCCGAGATGGATCTGGTTTGTGAGCAGAAACAAAAACCAGAAGAATATTCTTCAGGTGAACTGCACTACAGTGAAAGTTTCTGACCACTTGACCTTATGTGAATCAGGAGTTTTTAGTTAGGGATGTGCTACGTGTACCCTCTCTTTACCCTCCTCCTCCCTTGGGTTCATCTGGCTATCTGACAGCCTCAGGAAGCCTTTTGACAAGTGATGTTATGACCTTATCGTGTCCCACCTACTGGGCTTTCTTAAGAGCCTGCTGTGGGAGGCAGCGCAGTGTGAGGAAACCGAGCAGTTGATGGAGTGAGTCCGTGGCACTGCTCACTGGTGGTCCTGTGACCTCGGACAGTTTGCTAAAAATAAAAATCACTTCTCTTCCACCCTCCCTTTTTTGTTCCTGCCAAACACATAGCTGTGGCCAAGCCAACTGTGTCAGTGCTTTCTTAAGGCTCTAATCAACAGCAAATATCACATCAGCTACGTTGTGTAGTGGCCGTGAGAAAGCACTGTGGCATCTGTCAGATCTGAGTCCTTTACTGTGTGACCTTGAGGAAAGTATTCAACTCCTAAAATGATAGTGAAGATTAAATGTGATAATGTGCTCCGTGGGGGCATTCAGTTAGCAGGAATCGTTCCTGTCAGCATCACCTCGCCGGGTGTCCTGGCAATCCTGTCTGTCGGCAGGCAGGCTCTCCTGCCGCGAGTATTGGAAATTGTGGGTCCACCTCTCCTGCGCCCAGAGCAGCCGGGGGGCGGCGGGGGAGTGGGTTCCTCCACCTCACTTCAGATTCCCTCCCACCGATTGGTGTTACTCTCTTGCCTGCTTTTCACCGGCTTTGGGCCACACGTTCTTGCTGCCAGTTACATCACTTGTAGTCCCATCCCTGCTCCTACAGAAAGGCCACTTCTCCTGACTTTGCAAACACTGCTGATGACTTACAATCCAGTTGAAAACGAAGGCCAGCAGTTTCCTTGGGGAAACATGTGGGATTGAGTCATCTTTGGAAAAGTGGACAGAACAACCTTTGTTAGAAAACGTGGAGGCTTTGTTTGGGACCTCTGAGCACGTGGGAATTTCACTGCTTGAAGGCCCCCAGTCGGTGTCACTTACCCACGTGACCCAGCAGAGGGTCGCGTATGCACTTAGATTGATGAGCCATGGACTGTTGGATTGACCATTCGAGAATGATCTGTTCTGGGGGCCAGTCATCTCCCTAGCTTACTATTAAGGAAGAAATGCATTTTTGGGGGTGCCTGCAAAGGGGGCAGCCAGCCCTACAGGAGCTCATCTGCAAATTCATTGCTTTTCTTGTATCTGTTCAAAGACATACTTTTTTTTTATTTACTACTCAAAGTAGTACATCACTATGGGAATCAGATTCACTGAGAATCTTTGAATTTGTTATTACAGTAATATGGATAGTGGTTTCCATTTATGGGCCATCTAGTATGTTTTGAGCAAAGTATAAAATGCTTGTGGTATTTCAAAATACCAATTCTAAGAAATCTATCGCAAACATTTCAGTCAGCCTCAAAGCTTAAGGATAAAGGACTTTATATCCAGCCACAAAACTATTATACATAACTTCTATATCTTTGAGTTGTTTCTTATCCTTTTACTTAAGCATTTTAGTATATAATTAAAAAGCTATCAAAGAATATGTAAGAATTATAGTTGGAGTATTACTTTATTGTAATAATCCTAAAAAATTAATTGCAAAAGTGTAAGAAGCTTGACTTCTCAAAAGTCCTTACGTGGTGGATTTATTAACCTCAGTGTCACATACAGCTCAGATCCTGGGTTGAAACAAGAAAGGTGATTGCCGTTTATTGATCACTTAGAGCATGCCAGGCTGGCTATACAACATACATGCCACCATCTTCACTTTTCTTTGTTCTGGAAAGTTCTTAGGAGGTGGAAACTATGTCTTACCTTTGAACTCCCAGTACCCAGCACACTGCCTGACATACAGGTAGTGTTCACTGAATACTTTTGGGGTGGAAACTGCAGTTTATAGAAGAAGACACAAAGACTCTGGAAGATTAAATCCCATGCCTAGAATTAGCCATTTGTGAACAGCTGGACCAGTTTTCAAACCCTGAAGCCTCTGCTCTTCCTACTATATGAATCGGCCTTTTCTCAGATGCCAGCTTGTTGTTAGGCCTTTGAAAGTGGCTTCAGTAATAGTTCTTTGGAGAAAGAAACCCCTCATCGAATCATCATAGGGTCTTAGAGTAGACAAGTCCGGGTTTCCTGTAAGGAGGAAATGGGGAGTCCTGATATTAAAGATACGACAAGCGTCTGTGAATTTGTCTGGATCTGAAAACTGATTTCTTTTAAATCTCAATTTTTCAAATGCCTGCAGATGCTCTTACGATTAACACCCTAACAAGTCACTAAGTTTATCGTCACTTTTTTCTCAATCAGCCAACACTAAAAGTATTTTCATAAAATATCACACAGATGTTCAGTAAGAAGGTTGGCGTTTTACTCAAAGAGCCTGAGAAACCAGTGGGACTGGACCAGGCTGAGCCTCTTGAGCAGGTGCTCGGTAGGCTGAACTCTTTAAAAGGGGGGGGGGGGTGGCAGCACCTGGGTGGCGCAGTCGGTTGAGCGTCTGACTTCAGCTCAGGTCATGGTCTCGCAGTTCGTGAGTTCAGCCTTGCGTTGGGCTCTGTGCTAACAAACAGCTCAGAGCCTGGAGCCTGCTTCAGATCTGTATCTCTCTCTCTCCGCCTCCCCTGCTCATGCTGTGCCTCTCTGTCTCTCAAAAATAAATGTTAAAAGGGGTGGGGATCAGGAGCACAACCTTCTGAGGCACGCTGCACTGAAATACCCTTCCAGCAACTTACCACGTGTGGCTTTTGTTACTGCACCTAACTTTACTCCTCATCTGTGAAATAGGGTAATAACGGTACGCGTCTTCCAGTGTTGACAGAATTCAAGGAGCAGATGCATTTAAAGCTTTGTGGCACGTGGACCACACTGGACGTTTCATAAACTTAGCGGTTACTGTCACCATCTCGGGGAGCTGAGGTGGGTCACAGCATTGGATCCTGGAGCTAGTCTGCCTGGGTTCGAATTCCAGGGGACACTGAATCCCTATGAGGCTTCCCCTGTCTAAATAAAATGGGGCTATTAACAGTCCCTAATTCATAGGTGGGTGTAAAGATTAAACTGGAACAGGGGCGCCTGGGTGGCGCAGTCGGTTAAGCGTCCGACTTCAGCCAGGTCATGATCTCGCGGTCCGTGAGTTCGAGCCCCGCGTCGGGCTCTGGGCTGATGGCTCGGAGCCTGGAGCCTGTTTCCGATTCTGTGTCTCCCTCTCTCTCTGCCCCTCCCCGTTCATGCTCTGTCTCTCTCTGTCCCAAAAATAATAACGTTGAAAAATAAAAAAAAAAATTAAAAAAAAAAAAAGATTAAACTGGAACAGGTTGTGGGGCAGAATTAGTGCTCAAAAAAAGTCAGTTATTATTATTGCTATTACTACTCTTCCCTAATGTGTTACTACCTCCATTGGAAACTGGTTTGCTGGAATTTTTCTTTTTTCTTTTTGTATTGCTACTTCCTTACTTCTCAAGATGCTTTGTGAACCGAGTTCAGGTACCTGTCCTCTTCAGCCTGTCAGAGGTTAACAGCACCTCTGGCACCTCCAGGGCAGCGTCACCAAAGCTAAGAATTTGATGTCTGTCTCCCTGCTTTGGGCTTTGGGGATACACAGACAGTTCCCAGGGACTGTTGTTTATCAGTCCACTCCAGAGCCCGAAGGGGCTGCGTTCGTTCGGCTGCCAGGGGGTTGGCAGGTGCACCAGAAGGCCATCAGGAGGCACAAGGCAGCCTGCACAGCAGATCGCCCCCTTCCTTGCTGTGGATTTAACAACGGGTCTCTGTGATCGGCCCTTATGGCCTCCTGAGGCTATGCTGGATTCCACCAGATTCCATATATTGTCCCCACCGCAAGAAGAGAGTATTTTCCTTTCTCCAAGAGATTAGAAGCAACAACGACTTGTCAGAGGACAAACTTGGGAGCCCGTGAGACCCGGCCTCAAACCCCTGAACAATCCGTAGGACCTGGGATACGTGACATAAGCCTTTGGAGCCTCCATTTTCTCCAGTGTAAAATGGGAATGTTTGGCTCATTAAACTGTTTCGCTGATTCCAAGCAGCCGTTGGGCCGGACGCTAGAGGACCGAGGATGAGCTGGCCGGCCGCGCCCTCTCGGAGCTCGCAGTGACCCAGGGCTCAGAGCTCTAAGAAGTGAGCACCCTGCTGGGGTAGAAATGAAGGGGAGCTGCCTTCGTGTGGCCAGGGAAGGCTTTTCTGAGCAGTTAGTGGTGAAACTAGGGAGGAGCAGTCCCAGCAGAGGGAAGAGGGCAGTCCGCAGTCCTGAGGCCAGGAAGCGCGCTCAGGGAACCCGAGATGAGCCAGTGGAGTGGCACCGCTTTCCCTACCCTCTTTGAAGAGTCTTTTGGAGGCTTAAATAACACATTCGTTGAAAGTTGTTGCTATCTATATGTTCAGGTACTGACACAAAGAGCATTCGAGAACAAACTTAAAAACTACAGTTGATGTAGCAGAAGTTCCAGTTAAGCAAGAACCATTAAAAAATGTGTAACAACATCTTGAACCACTTACTATTTTAATCCTCTTTTGGAATTTTTCTCTCCCCCTTTTGACTGATAATTCTGTGTCCCCTCCATCCGCTTCAGGTGGTGCCATTTTTCTTCCCCTGAGCAGCCCGCTCTCACCCCACTGCCCTTGTGACCTGGCATCCTCAACCCCTTCCCTTTTCTTTACAGACCAGAGCTGACTTTCATAAATTAAGTTCAAAATGTAGCCTCTGGTCCCACCAGCACTGCTGTTGAATCCTTTTTAAATTTAGTTAATTATTTTGAGAGAGCAAGCGTGTGAGAGGAGGAGGGCCAGAGAAAGGGAGAAGAGAGAATCCCAAGCACGCTTCACACTGTCAGCACAGAGCCTGACACGGGGCTCGATCCCACGAAACGCGAGATCACAACCTGAGCCGAAACCAAGACTCAGAGAAGCTTAACCGACTGAGCCACCCAGGCACCCCTGGTGCTGAATCTTAATAGTCATGGTCACCCGCAGAAGAAACAGCTGTTCCAGTGCAGATAGTGGTATGTGGACGTATAAAATAGCAGCACCATTTCTGAAACTCGGGGTGTCTGTGGAATATCTTTCTGGGCTTCCGCCACGTTGCAAATGCAGAACCGAAGATGTTTATCCGAGGACTTCCCAAGTTCAAGTTGCATAAAGCATATGTTTAGAAGTCTGTCTGGTTATGTTTTACAGGTCGTTTATGCTTCTAATACACTGAATAGGAGTTTTTACTGTATTTCAATCCCAAGGTTATAGATTAGCGGCGACAGCATAGAATTTATTTCAGATGCAAATTCCTGTGGCTTGCATCCGAATGAGCCGTTGGAGGTGATTGGAAGAGGCTGCCGTTGGCCCAGTGAATCCAGTGATTCTCAGCCCTAACAGCACAATAGACCATCAGGTTCCTTACTGCAGTAAGAGATTTTCAAGAACATCTTCATATTCAAACATATCTTACACGTAACATTCTGCCAGCCGGAAGTGAGCACCAAGGTTTAAGTGGTTGGGAGGGTTGAAGGAATCCATAGTCGATACAGATTCTAGGAGGAGTTACTTCAGTGAGATGATCACCTCCTCCTTCCCTAAGCTATCTATCAGAAGGACCACTAAAGGGGTGGAGAGCTTTCATTGTAGCCACAAGATGGTAATTTTGGAACATGGAACACGTCAGGAATGGGTGGGATTTCTCAACAGATACACTAAGTGGTTTTGAGGGAAATGAGGGAACTGACCGTTCCAGGGTAGGAAGAACCAGAAAAGAAAAAGCAGGAAACATGTTCTCATTTACTCTGCAAACGTCCCAAGGGCTTGCCTTGACAAGGAAACCGTGTGATAAATGAAAAAAGCTCTGGGAAGGAATTTGTTCAAATCTCAGCTTTGCTTTTTCCTTTCTCTGAAATATTTTATTTTTTGCCTTCCTGACCATCCGTTTCCTCATCTGTAAAATGGGTACAGTAGCAGGACCTAGTTATTAGCGTTATCGCAAGAATTAAATAGCACAATTTCTAAAAATACCTAGCAGTATAGGTGCCCAGTGAATGAATGCTGTTACCTTGCCCCAAGTGAGCCAAAATACTTTCAAAAAAGCAGTTTTGATGTACTAAAATTTTAGAGATCAGATCTCTCTGCAGTGTAGGTGTTCAGTGTGTACCTAATGTCTTGCCAGAGGTTATTGTGGTTATTCATTGCGTGCCAAGTATATGTGTCCCTCTAGGGCAGAGTAGGTGTCTAAATATTTATGGAGCAAAAAGTTGGCAATGGCCATAATGGTCGGAACAGCTCCGTTACCAGGCACAGAAAGTGAAGAGAGCTCTCTTATTTTCCCTCTTTTCACGCAACAGCCTCAGCCTGGTGGGGTCAGGCTTATTCCCCCCAAGGAGTGGCTGATACTCAATTCTGGTTTGCGAAGCAGAGCAAGTCAACAGCATGATGGAGGGAAAGAAGTTCGTTTCTGGATACTGATTCCAGCAGCAGCTGTTGGCTGCTAGCCGAGGAGTGCCTGCGCGAACAGCTTTGCACTCCCAGCGCAAACATTTCCCCGTGGCGCACACGAAGCTAAGGACCATCGTGTGGTGTTTGTTTTCTTCCCGGAGACGCAGAAACATTCATCGGAATCGACTCCTTCCCTTTCTGCTTACGTTGCTGACAGGCTTCCTGGCTGAGCAGCCATTTTCCGTTTTGAGTGGCAGTGCGTTCTGTCACGGGGAGAATATCTCCATCCCTTCTGCTCATGGAACGTGTGCAGAGCTTCCCCAGTTTGGAGTATTTCCAAAAGGGAAACATTCAAGGGTGGGTTCGCCGGGTCCGCGTGTATGTATAAAACGAACACATCTGTGTAAACTGTCAATTGGGGAAAAAAGCACTTTGCAAAACAGTATCCACAACTTGAACGAACCCATGATTTTTTAAAAACAGACACCTCTCTCTCTAGCTGTCTGTCTCTCTCTCACACACACACCCACACGTTTTGTTAAAGTCAGTGTATTAACAACGATCATCTCTGGGTGTGAAAGTGAGATTAACAGGTAACATTCAGTTTCTTCTTCGTACTGTGTCCCCAGTTTATGTCATTCTCGTAATGAAAAGTGAAATCTGCAGGACAAGCCTCAGAGTCTCAGGGAACAGAGCCACAAAGTCTTCAGTTTTGACACATGTCAGACCGATGTTTGGAACAGAAGCACGTGTAGCTTTTCAAAGTCCCTGCTCAGCAGCAGACCCTCCCCCTGCCCCCCGCAGGGACCGTGCGTCCTGCCCTCCACTCACCATCCAGACGCCTGGGCTAAGTGAGAACACATACCCTATAGAGGTAACGTCTAGAATAATTAGTTAAAAGCCTCTCTCTTCAGCTGTATGTTGAGTCCCCAGCCCTTAGTACCATGACTGTAGCTTTCCTTCCAGCTCCCATCATCGCTCGTCCGTCTTACCTTCTCGGCTTCCTCCTCCAGCCACACCCCTGCATACAAACCTAAGTGCCCACTGTTGGAATGACTCCCTTCCGGAGACTGTCCGAGCCACAGAGGCGCGGATGTGAGCTCCTTAGCGCCAATGCAGTTCTCCCCCCGACCTCCCCAGGGGGCATCACTTCTGCCTTGGTCTCCTCTTAACCCCCACTGCCTGCACCTGCTCCTCCTCACTGTCCCCCCTCCCCCACCCCACCCCTGTTCAGATTCCCCCTCTGGGCCCTCGCCAGGGCTGAGGCTGCCTCTCTGGAGGACTCCCCACTCAGCCCTCCCACCCCACCCGCGCTCCCAGGCTCCGCGCACATTCCAGATCCGTGCCTCGGTCGGTTTCCCGTAGCTGCTTGATGGCGCAGACCGAGGGTTCTCGCATGCTTGGGATGTTGCAGAGGCTTAATAACTGTTGGGCCACGTAAGTGAACAAGTGTATCAAATAGGCTTCTAAAATTGCTCACCAGTTACAAAAGTAACTGGGGGAGAATCCGATGACCTGAGAAGATAACCCAAGTAGAAGTGAACCTTGGGCACCCTCGCTCTGTTTGTTTCTAGCCCTTACACTTCTTAGAAGGAGACGTTCCGTCGTGCACTGGGGCTTCTACCCTTTCCTGAGCGATTCCGCGTCGCGTCTTTCCAGGCCTGTGCTGCTTGGTGGAGCCGGGAGGAGGAGCGGGGCTTTAGTCCCCTCAGACCGGGGTTCAGCTCCAGGCTCTGCTGTCTCCTTACTGGGAGATTTTAGGAACATGAGTTAACGTCTCTGTGCCTCCGTTTCTTCATGTTACTTAGTATAAGAAACTAGTGGCTTCCCTCACAGGTGGGAGTACATGAGATAGTGTAGGTAAGGCAACTGGAATGCTTTCATTCATTTCGTAAACGCTTATTGAGTGCCTGCTGTATGCCAGGCACATTTTAGTGAACAAGATAGAAACATGTGTGCCCTCAGTGGGAAGAAAGAAGGAAATAAGGAGTAATCAGAGACAGGAAGAGATAGAGCAGGTGTAAAGGGGATGGAAAGTCGCTGGAGGGTCGTCAGGCCAGGAAAGCCGCCTCTGAGGAAGTGCTGATTTTGAGAGCCCTGGAGGGAAGGACAGAGCCTGGAGATCCGGGAGGGCCACAGGGTGTGTGCATCACGGGAGGGAGGCCAGTGCCCTCACCGCCCAGCAGAGGGAGCCGCAGGCACGGTGGCAGGAGCTGGTCCAAAGGAGCCAGGAGGCAGTATTGGAGTTGAGGTACAGACTGTGGTGTTTATTCTGAGCGCGGTAGGAATCCTCACCAGTAAGGACTCGATAAGTACATGCTTTCTTCGCTCTGAGTTTTTCTTTCCTTTCCTTAAACAATATGAAAGCATTTCCTAAACTGTACCCAGTGATGCAGCCCAGGGCAAGTCATTTAGTCTTTGGTTTTAGTCTGCCAAAATGCCAGCAAGATTATACCTTCTTTAATCAATATACCTATAAATTAGTACTAATGTCGAGAAAGTGCTTTGAAATTTTGGAAAGTTATACAGATGTGGATTTCTACTGTGGAAAGTTATACAAATGTGGATTACCCTACTGATTCCTGAGCCTTCTAGGGCCTTGGTCTGCGGACTTTGGCTGAGCATACCACTCTGCTCTGGTATTTGGGGGCTCAGTACTGGCTTTGTTGACTGCTTCACCAGTGAAAAATTGTGTTCTTTGATCCTCAAACTCACATTTGGAGTAATAGGTCATTTGTCAGATGTCTCACTGGCATTTAGGGGAAGAACCCTTTATGTAAGCAAGATGGACCTGTGTCAAATGAAGTGCGTGCTGATGTGACAAGTGTCAGTGCAGTAGACTTGACAGAATTCCGAGGGAATAAATACCATACGCCATCATCACTGGAGTTGTGGGCCAACCATGGAAGGACTTACACCGTATAGAACGCTGATCATGAGGAGCTTTCTGGTAGTGAACTTGGAGGCAGTCCATGCTTAGAAATGAGAGGTGAATGGCATGTTTAACTTTTCTGAATCCAGTTAATGTTACTTTTTTTCTTTCTGAAAATGTATCTGTTACTTGATTGTATCTGTTGGTCAGGTTGTTCAGAAATACTGGAGTAACATAGATTTGGGAAAGAAAATCATCTACACTCTCTGCTACAGAGAATTCTCTGCTACATTCATATGTGAATGGTGTCTTAAAAAGTTTTAAATTTTGGGGGTGCCTGGGTGGCACAGTCATTTAAGCGTCCAGCTCTTGACCTCAGCTCAGGCCATGATCTCATGGTTTGTGAGTTCGAGCCCCACATCGGGCTGTGTGCTGATGGCGTGGAGCCTGCTTGGTATTCTGTCTCTCCTTCTCTCTGCCCCTGCTTGTGAGCACTTGCGCGTGCTCCCTCTCGCTCTGTCGCTCTCTCTGTCTCAAAAACAGAAAACATAAACTTTAAAAAATCTTAAATTTTTCCAAGAGGTTTCTCAACTTTAGGGTAAGAAACCTGAAACCTCTTATTATACATAATCATCTTAAGCTTGGGAAGTTCTTCCTTATGTCTGGCTCAGATCTTCTACAATTTGAGTATATTTCTTCTTCGTTCGTGCAAATGGAAAACAGCTGTTCAGCCTTCCCCCATAACAACCTTTCATGTTCTTGAGGATGGTTATTAAATCCCTCCCCAGCCTTCTTTCCTTGGGACTAAATAGTGCCTTTAACCGATCTTCAAAGTGCCCATTTTCCACTCCTTTAATCATCTCCTGGTCTTTCCTAAGCTTTTCTCCATCCTTTAAATGTGGATGCCAAATTGGAACCCAGTATTCTATGGAGAGTCTCACAGTGAACTGGGATCACTACCTGTTCAGGCTGTCACATGTGATCGTCATTCATGTGGGACTCTAGCCATCTCGCCAACATCCAGAAGGATGAGATGTGGGACGGACAGTTCCCTCCGCAGTTGGGCTGGGCCTGGGCGTGGCTGAGGCCTTTAGCAACCCACAAGCCAGGTGCATTCTAAGAAAAATTTGCAGGCCTACAAACCCCCGCCTCCCCATCCTGAGTTTGGCAACCAGTTCTGTAGTGCGGGAACCCTTTCCCAAGTGCTGTTTCCTCTTAGGCCGAACCATCCTGCGAAGGACTTCACTGCTGGTTTCCACGCCTGAGTCAGATTTACATGCAGGCAACATGAAGTCCCTCGGGGTCTGTCACTTCCTCCCCCAGACAGCTTCCTTTTGGAACAGATCTTTTAGGACAAGTGGCATTAATCTCTGTGTCTAAACTCGTTGAAAGCACAGAGGAAGGAGAATCTCACAAATTGTTCAGTGAGCTCAGGAAGGTAAACAAATTAATTGTCCAGTGTCCACTATCAAGAATGAGAGAGGTAATGTGTCATTGAAATTGTCTTAATCATGTGCCATCTCTGTTGTTCGGGGCTTCGATTGGGTCACTGACGTGTGACCTTTTCCTATCCTCTCCCGCTCCGTTTTCCCCAAAAACCCAAGTTCCTTGGGTGTAAATGGTCCTGGTGTGGGGATTTTCAGAATCACAAGAATGGAGGCAGGTATACAGGACTAGAGTTCCACTGTTTACTTCAACAGGCTTGTGTTCGAGCAAAGCCCAGCCTGGGGGCTCTCAGACACTTCCCTCCTTGGTCAGCTCCTGCAGGAAGCAGACATCTGGCATCAGCCGTTGGCCAACATGTGACCTTGGACAAATACAGGAGGGCAAGAATGAGTTTTGACCAGGGTGATTTTGTAACACGACTCCATGGAGGCAAAGCCTAAATTAGCATGACTCTCTAAATACCGCAGGGCCTGAATGAATGATGTGTGTGACCAAGAGATTTGCTGACAAATGATATGAAATCCTTACTATATTTTCCCTCTCTCCAAGATTTTGGAGCTCATTAAACAATGTCTCGTTAAGCAGTGTCTCACAGGTCAATTGTCTCTGCGCTTTTGAGAGAAGTACTAAGTTTTGCATTACAACCAAAATGTGTGGGTACCTGAGACATCAGGTTTGGGATGACTGATTCCTGGGGTCATTTGGAGTCCTCTACATTTCACAGTAAGATACAGTACGGAGAGTGCCGACTGTTCGTGCTCGGGTACGTGTAAGTTCAGAAAGGTGCCTTTCCATGGAGCGTGCCCTCTCTTCATTGAAAGGGAGGCGGATGATCCTGGTTCCATTCTGATTAATCACCAGGATATGCATGTACATTGCAAAGACATTTGTCAGGCCACCTAAGATCTTTGTCCTTCTTTAACGAGACTCACAATTCTAACAGGGTAAATAAAACTTCACCACACGCGCTGCATGAAGCTGCCCGTCTGCCCCGCAGTCTGCGGACCCTGCAGGTGGGAAGATAATGCAACGTGTAACTTCCTCACTTCTTGTTCTAGTCTAACAGGCAACCCGCTAAGCTGAACCTCCTCACCTGCCAAGTGAAACCAAACGCCGAGGACAAGAAGTCTTTTGACCTGATATCACGTGAGTCCTTTTTCTCTCCGGGTCGGTGTGTGTGGCTTCTGACATACATCTCCATCTCCGGGCGTGCAAACAGCAGCTTTCCCAGGCAGGGCCCCTGGCGCTCCTGCACGGGCACGTTGCTACATTGACACTGAGTCCACCCGCGGCGATGGGGGGGGGGGGGGGGGGGCATAACAGGGTCAGATCTGACCCCCAGTGGATTCATATCGAGATCTGTACGTTAAACTAGAGCAGTTCTTGACCATGAGCCCACAGTTTTATGCGCTTGGAGAGATTCTTCTAAGTACATTCCTATTTCTCTCCTAGATCTGCTGAATCACAGTCTTTGCTGTGAAGCCCAGACATAAATATTTTTAAGAAGTCCCAGGTGATTCTGATGTGTACCTGTGGTTAAGAATCTCTGGCATGGGGCGCCTGGGTGGCTCGGTTGGTTAAGCGTCCAACTCTTGATCTCAGCTCAGGTCATGATCTCACGGTGCGTGAGATCGAGCCCTGAGTTGGACTGTGCACTGATGTGCTGACGGCACAGAGCCTGCTTGGGATTTTCTCTCCTCTCTCTCTCTGCCTCTCCCTCTGCTCTCACTCTCTCTCTGTCTCAAAATAAATAAACGTTTAAAAAAAAAAAAAAAAACAGAAAAATCTCTGGCATAGACTTGGGAATGCAGGTGTGCCCCTATAACCCTACAGCGGACCTGCCCAGGGTTTTGTCCCTGCAAAACAGGGCTCTTAAAAATCATCTTGCGGGGCGCCTGGGTGGCGCAGTCGGTTAGGCGTCCGACTTCAGCCAGGTCACGATCTCACCGTCCGTGAGTTCGAGCCCCGCGTCAGGCTCTGGGCTGATGGCTCGGAGCCTGGAGCCTGTTTCCGATTCTGTGTCTCCCTCTCTCTCTGCCCCTCCCCCGTTCATGCTCTGTCTCTCTCTGTCCCAAAAATAAATAAACGTTGAAAAAAAAAAAATTTAAAAAAAAAAAAAAATCATCTTGCTTCCAAGAAAAATTGCCTTCCAACCTCCCAAATGGACGACACTGCATGCCATCACTCTCTTCATCTTGCTTCCAAGAAAAATTGCCTTCCAACCTCCCAAATGGACGACACTGCATGCCATCACTCTCTCACTCCGTGGGTCGAAGTGTGCTTTTCCCAGTGATGAGGGCTCATAAAGACCCTCCCATCCCCCAAGCTATGGCCTGTGTCTTCATGGTTTGCAGAGAGTAGGGTAAGATTGTTTTCCTCTAGACCAGCTCCCTGTGCTTAACCCTGGTCCCATGGTTGCGCTGACGGACCCCCGTGGTCACTGAAGGGACACCTCTTTATAAGGGAAGAGGACAGTAGGACCGATAGCGACTCACCAGTATTATGAAATCCTACATATTAACCTTCAGTATTCTCCCTTCTCTCTAGAGCCCTGTGGGGCTGTCCACCAGCTCAAGTGCACAATCTGTGTGCACAGCACAGAAATACTTATCCGCCCCCTTGAGATCCTCTGATGGAGTTGTGTGAATAGGAGCCCCAAAACAGTTTCAACCCAAAAGGCTCCATCCATCGTGAGACCCTTTAGATCCAAGCTGGATTATGCAGCATCTATTAAAGTTCAGAGTCCCCATGATTTTTATGACCAAGAAATTTCTCAGGCTATTGAGGAGAAAGAAATATGAAAAGTGGGATTTATGACCCCAAAAAGCCAAGAGATCCTAGACTTGAGAGCCTGTAGCTTATTAATAATAGTCATCCGTTACCGAACATCTGGTATGTGTCAGGGGCTTTATAAACATTATGGCTGATCCTCACAAAAGCTCTATTAATTTCCTGTTTTATAGAAGAGAAAACTGAGGCTCAGAGACATTCAGTGATTTACCCAAGGTCACACAGCAGTAAAGCAAGATTTCTCAGCCAGGGTTCTTGGGCTCAACTACGCATGGCGTGTTCTTGGACAAACACATTCTCTGTCTCTTTCTCAAGGAGATACAGGGTGTGAGTACTTGACCTGGAAGGAGATACAGGGTGTGAGTACTTGACCTGGAGCGGTCACGAAGCAAGTGACTGGTTAGTACAGAAAGGTTAGTTGGACCTATGTTGAAGCAGTCTAGCAAATCCTGCATTTTAAGAAAGAGTATCCATTGCATACGCCTGCCCAAACTGTCCAGGTTAGGCTGTTCCCTCCTTACCCGGGTAGCAGCTTGAAGGTGCCTCTCGAGCAGGGTTGAAGCCCTGCCTCCCTGAAGCCTGTTTCAGCCAGAGAGCAACCTGGGTCAATGTATGCCTACTTGTAGGGGCTGCCCTGTGAGTTAGGGATCATTGAAGAAAACGATTTTTTTTTTTAAAAAAGAAACAGTAAAAGGCAAATTTAAAATGACAAGTAAAATATTGAACTGGCAGCCAGCAGTCTCCAGCTGACCAGCTGGTCACTGAAATCCACTTTGATCACATGGGATCTCTCCCCCTGCCCATTTTTCTTTTTCACAAAAAGTGCCCGATACCAGGTATTTGCAGTTATTTTATCGTATTACTCTTGCACTTCAGAAAAACAATACCGACAAAGTGAATTGTGTAACTGCTAAATCAAAATGGTGTAAAAACAAATTATACTAAGATTTTACTTTTATGGTGTTGTTTTTTTTTCTCCAGAAACTTTTCATAATTTACATTATACCTGCAGGTGTTCTGCTTTCTAAAGTCTGGCTCTTTTCTGTTTTGTGTTGTAGATAATAGGACGTATCACTTTCAGGCAGAGGATGAGCAGGATTATGTAGCGTAAGTAGTTCTGATATAATGGCCCGGGGTCCTGAACCGAACAGGCACCTCTCTCCTGTACCACGTACCTTGAAGTCTCCTTTTTATTACCGAGAACCTCTCCTCGTGGCTCCGCACGCTCGCGTCTCACCCGTGGCCCTCCACCTGTCACTCCGCTCTCTGTCCGGGAGCTCAGTGGACTCCCACGCTCCCTTCAGGATTCGGCTCAGGCCTCACCACTCAGGGGCTCTGTTCCTTCCGTCACCCCTGGGCCTGCTCACACTCCTTGATGAGCCTCGGGTTCGGTCTGAGCCCTTTACGGACTGAGAGCTCCCCAGGGCAAGGACCGTGCCTTACTCACCTTTAATCACATCGCCTGCACGTCGCCCGGTGCTGAAGCAGTCTGCCGGGTGCTTGGCTGTTACCTGAGGGGAGCAGGAGAGCCTGGCCCTGCGGAAACAGGACAGGCAGGTGGCTCCCGGGGGTGAGTGTGGCTCAGGAGCCTCGTGTCGTGGGGGGAACGGGCTTTGGTGTCACACGCCCCTGGGTTGGGCTCCTGCCTCACCTGACCCAGGGATGCAGCCTTGGGCAGGTCCCCACCCCCTTTCGTCATGTTCTCCCTGGTCCCAGGCTACCTCATTCCCTCTTCCTTCCTGTAGCCTGCCACCTGCCAGGGCTGAAAAAAGCAGTGTGGGGCCATTATATCTTCAGCTGCTTGGGAGAGAGGATGTTGGCGTTAAAGCTGGCAGTTAAACCTTTTGGTAGCATTCCCATTTTCAAAGCCCCGTCCCGTTGGAACACACAGTAAATGCTATTTTCCTTCCTTAATGATTTCTGGAGAGCCACAGAATTCTGTTCACCCCCATTTCTCCTTACACTTACTCCTTTTCTCTCTCCCCCTACCTTCCTTGCTCTCCTCCTCCTATGAAGAATTCCACTCTTTCCCCATTTCAGGAGAAATGATAAAGGATCAGAAAGAATAAAGAATGGGTCGAAAAGATGTACAGTTGGAAGAAACAGCAAAAAGGGGCGGGACGGTGGGCGGGCACTGAGAAGGTAGGAGAGATTAAGGAAGAGGAGAAAAGTCTTTATCCCGTTCATTCATCTGAAGATTCACTGAATGCCAGCTCCAGGCCAAAAACTGTGTAAAGCACAGAGAATATAGCACTAAGTTAGGCAGAGCCCCCTGCCCTGAAGAAACTCGACCTCTGCTGGAAGAGAAGGGCGGCGTGCTGTGGCACACAGGGGAGCACGCACCCCCTTGGGTTCTTGGGAGTGTGGCTCCGAGACAATGTCCTCCTAGGAGGAAAGCTGTGTGAACGGCTCATGACGGTGCCAGAGGGTTATAGATACTCTGCGCTCCAGATGCACGCTCCCCTGGCCTGGAAGCGATGGGAAGGAATAGAAAGGAAGCAAGGGATGTGGCTGATCATGGGGTTGGCTAGCTGAGAGCGGCTAGAGGAGAAGTAACACCAGGAGAGGCCGGGAGGGAGGCCTTCCACCCTCAGACTCACGGAGGTCGTATTTATTGAGATCGCCCTGCACGTTGTGCGTGTCGGGCTCTGTTACTCCTCACAGCCCCGGGAGGCAGACACTGCTCTTCCTCCTTTGAAAACGAGAGCACTAAAAGGCAGCGCACCCATGGTCACAGTCCCAGTAGCCCAGGGGTCTTCTGGGCAAGTTGGGGAAGGGAGTCCTTCGGCCTACCGCGGGTGTCTCCTTGCCCGCAGTATAGGTGCTCACTGTGGGCGAGCGGGGGCTCGCCTACAGTATCGCTCATCTTTTCAGTCACAAGGTTGGCTTAATTATGCCCGTTTTGCAGATGATTTAACAAATCAAGTGAGGTTAAGTGACTTGTTTAAGGGCTCAAAACAAAATGGTAGATACGTGATTGCAATGCTGGCCCTGCTGGCCCGTGCAGTTTCCAGTTCACCACACTGTGTGATGAGAGGTCACGGGTTACAGGTCACTCAAAGGTGAGAGCGTCGAGGAATCCGGACCATCACGTTTGCCTTGACTTGGGTGGCATCGCTTGGTTTACTTCTGGGAACTTCATCCCCCTCCGTTATTAAGACATGGGACCAACAGTAGGTGCCTGGTTAAGGCCTTTGTTGGAAGGTAGCAGTGAAAGGTGGTGCGAGCAGGTGAGCATCGCTGGCTGTGACAGGTGTCACTGGTTCCTGCTGGAAAAGGTACAGCAGGCGGTCACATGTATGGGCACTCCTGACACGTGTGCCATTAAGAATTTCCTAGCCAGAATTCCAAAACCACCTTGGAATATTATTTCCCCTTCTCATGTTTCACTCCTTCCTCCTTTTTTCCCTTCTCCAAACCCCCAAATGGGAGATTTATGTGAGGCAGGGAACGCATCTGCCGCTCTTTGTCCTCAAACCCAAGCCATTACTATTGTATTTTTTCTGTGACTTCCAGAGAATTCAGTCCCCAGTTTGGGCAGAGAGGTGTATAGGCTTCTTACCCGTGAGACCGAACGCCCTTCAGTGAAAGGCTTGCTGAGCCCGTCGGGCAGGTGCCGCACTTGGCCTTCCCTGGGGCTGGAGGTGGCAGAAGGGGGCTTTGCTTTGAGTGACGAGGGAGGTAACGGCGGAGGGAGCGTACACCCCCGGGCTTGGGTCCTCATTTACCTGCAAGCTGCATAGAAACAGTTTGGCTGCACCCTCGAGTTTCTCATGGAAAGTGTCCCGGGAAATTAAACGTAGAGCTGCATTCTCACCGAGGGAGGAGGTGGGCACCAGAGAAAGCAGCTCCCCGTCTGTTTCAAGTCAGGCTGAGGACTTCTGGTCCAGCCTTCGCCCCCTAGTGGCCGTTTGACCTTGAGCCTGATCAGCCCCTCAGTCTTCTTTCTTTCTTTTTTTTACA